>NC_053391.1:428940414-430190414 GCF_905171765.1 Bufo bufo | reverse complement strand
TGAAAAATGTCATTTTTTTGCAAAAAAATCGTTAAATTTCGATTAATAACAAAAAAAGTAAAAATGTCAGTAGCAATGAAATACCACCAAATGAAAGCTCTATTAGTGAGAAGAAAAGGAGGTAAAATTCATTTGGGTGGTAAGTTGCATGACCGAGCAATAAACGGTGAAAGTAGTGTAGGTCAGAAGTGTAAAAAGTGGCCTGGTCTTTCAGGGTGTTTAAGCACTGGGGGCTGAAGTGGTTAAAGATGATGTCTTTAAAGAGGTGAGGTTTCTGCTGTTTTAAACAGCAGACACCCAGAGGCCATATATGTGATCTGTGATAATGCCGCTTGCAGACTTTTACCGCCTCAAATGTCATTGTCAATTGTGATTAATATATCTGAGTTGACTTTCCTTAGGAGCACTGAGGTCATCGGGCCTGAATGGCTTTCCTGTATGGTTCCATTTCTTCTCTGTAATACCTTTGTTCTCTCTCAAGAATCCGAGATTATTACAGATATAGTTCTTATACAGGCCTGTAGATGGGCTACATAAGAACATAATGAATCTCCTATAGACTGCAGTATATAGGAGAAGCTATCTGAAGATTCAATATTCAAGCACCTAAGGGCTCATTGGTCAGAAGTGGTGCCTTGAGGCCCTGGGATCCTAGGTTCAAATCCGAACAAGGACAACATCTGCATGGAGTTTGTATTTTCTCCCTGTGTTTGTGTGGGTTTCCTCCAGGTACTACAGTCTCCTCCAACACTCCAAAGACATACTGATAGGGAACCTAGATTGTGATGCCCATTGGGGACAGCTTGATGCTTATGTCTGTAAAGCGCTCTGGAATATAGTAGCACTATATAAGTGCATAAAATAAATAAATAAAAGTTAATAAAAAAAGTTTTTTTTAAAATAGAAAAAAAAATTCACCTCTTTCCCCTTAAAGAAAATAAATAAACAATCTAATATATAATGCTAAGTGTATGTGTGTGTATGTATATCCGCTAAAGGAATCTGCACCGTCGCATTTGCAATCACGAAATTTTGCACACAGGTATAGCAGGTGTCCAGGAAGGTTTTAGACCGGGTCTCAGCCTTCTAGCCTGTACCGCTCCAGAGATATTCCCCAAAAAATGCAAATATGGCATATCACATGACCCTTATCAGCCAATAGAAGCCTGCAGGTCTTTCTCTTCATATCCCAACTGCCATAAACACAATTTCATGTGCCTTATCAGCCAATAGAAGCTCGCAGGTCCTTAGTCTCCACATACACACAGTTTTACACCAGATTTCTATAACAATTCAGGCATTTTTCTCCATTGCTGTAGGTCAGCTTTAAAGGGGCAAGGTACTATAAATGACACTGTTAAGAGAGCAGAGTGCTATGGAGGTCACAGTTCAGGGGGCAGCTAGGGTGGCCATTCAGGCCACCCTCAAAAGACGGAGTTAAAAAACACGCCCCCAGGTCCCGCTAAGCCACTCCCCAATCCAGTTAGGTCACACACCCTCCCACTCTGTAGCCAACAGGATTTGAAAAAATGAAGGTAAAAATAAACTTCTGTCAGCTGCAGGGGTGGGAGGGACGGTGATTTTCTCCCTGCAGCTCATGCTCATATAGCACAGTGCTGCTGTCTGAGAGGGTGCTGTTCAAAAGGACATCCCTGCATCCATCTAGGCTCTGCACCAGACAGAGGACAGGGAGTCTGAAAGCCAGACTGTCTGGCCTAAAACCTGACCTATGGCTTCCCTAGGGGCAGGCTGCTATGGAGGTCACAGATAGGGGGACGGTCCGCTATGGAGGTCAGTGTTAAGGGGCACATTGCTATAGCGGCCACTGTTAAGGGGGCGGTGTGTTATGGAAATCACCGTTAAGGAGATGGGGTACTGTGAAGGTCACTAATAAAGGAGCGGCCACTATGGAGGTCACTATTAAAGGGGCGAGATACTGTAGAGGTCACTGTTAAAGGGGCGGGCACTGTGGATATCTCTGTTAAGGGGACAGGGAACGGTGGAGGTCACAGTTAAGGGGATGTTCTGCTATGTAGGTCAGTGTTAAGGGGTGGAGTGCTGTAGAGGTAACTGTTAAGGTGCTGGGGTGTTGTGGAAGTTATATTTTAAGGGAACAGAGCTTTGTGGAGGTCACTGTTAAAGGGCCATGGTACAGTGGTGGTCACTGTTAAGGGAGTGGGATATTGTGGCAGTCACTGTTAAAGGGGCAGTCGCTGTGAAGGTTTGTGTTAAGGGGGCTGGATATGGTAGATGTCAGTTAAGGGAACTGTAACCTATGGTCAGTGTTAAGGGGCGGGTGCTGTAGAGGTCATTGTTAAGGGGCGGTCCCCTGTGAAGGCCACTGTTAAGGGGGTGGAGTGCTGTGGAACTCACTGTTAAAGGGGCAGGCTGCTATAAAGTTCAAAGTTAAGAGTTGTGCAGGTCCCATTTTAAGGAGATGGGGCACTATGGAGGGGGTCAGTGTTAAGGGGTGGGGGCTGTGGATGTCACTGTTATAGTGGATACAGTCAATATCTTTTAACAACACACACATTAAATGAAATAGATTAAATATACTCGTGGGAAGCCAGGTCCTTAAGCTAGTAAAAAATAAAAATCATTCACACTGCTATGTCTCAAAATGTCTGTGATATTATAATATAAATGTATTTATCCCATACAGTGAATGGCTTGACGAGAAAAAAACAAAACAATATGGCCGAACTGACATTTTTGGTCACTTCACCTCCTCAAAAAAATTGTATAAAAAGTGATCAAAAAGTAATACCCACTAAATAAAAACAGATCACCCTGCCAAAAAAAAATTATCCCTCACAAAACTCCATAGAAGTAATTATTTAAAAAAGTTATGGGGATACAATATGGCGATGCAAACAAAAATTATTTTTTTAGCCCTTATGCAGCTATGTGAATGGGAAAATTTAAATGTTGTGGCTCCAGAAATGCAGGGGATGAAAAACAAACACACAAAAACTTAAAATTGCCCAGTGATGAAGCGGTTAATATAATGTTCAGGATAGGATGAACTGGACCTACTGTATGTGTGCCAGAAAATAGCAAGGAAACAAAATCTCATAGAGCACTATTGAAAAAATAAATTACATTGTGACACTTAAAATTATCTAGATAGTGCCATTGATAGTGCTCAGTGTCCCATTGAGACAACAAAAATGGAAAAGACGTAATGGCTGAATGTGCATTTGAGATATGTTGGGCTAGTTAAAAGAAAGAAATGGAAAAATATGTAGACTCAATTTTCAAGTCTGTGTCACTTGTCAGAATAAGTTTGAACATGCAGAGTGTAAGAATTCAATTGGAAGAATTCAACCCTGTCAAGAACCAAATACCATAATATTGTGTAACATTTCTTCATAAAATACTGTACTTGAACATTTAAAGGAAACCTGTCACCATAATTCTAGACTGTTATCTGCAGTGACACATGAATAGTACTATAGATAAGGAGTCCAGATCTCTATTTTTTATTTTCTTTCTCCCCCCGCCATTGTCCTGCTGTTTTATTAGAATTTTCTTGGATAAAACTATTAAATGTAAAGTGTTATATTTTATTAAACAATATACTATATTTTATACTTTGTGATACATCATCATGAACACATTTTTAAGTAACTTTATATTTGACCTTTGAATGAAAAAGTTATACATTTCAAGTCTAAATTTATATGTACATATACATCAAACAGAATAATTATGGATTACAGAACAAGAGAGTGACTTTTTTTGAAAGAAGGAGAGAGCAGTAGTTAATGCCCAGCAGCAAAAAAAGAGAAATAAAAGCTTGATATTAAAAATGCCTTGAAAGACCACATCTCAAAAATGGTATTCAGTTTTGGATTCCATCTTGTGAGAAAAAAAAAAATATATATATAGTTGAGCTGGAGAGAGTTCAAAGGCGAGGCAGATTATTAAATGGCTGTTCTCTTTTACAATGTGAGGCTAGACAAATTGTGTTTATCTTAGAAAAAAGAGACCTTGGTGAGATGATCTATTTATCTGTAGATAGTATATATGGTCAGTATAAGGATCTGGTGATTTAGATTCTCTAAGGACCTTACAGGTAATGAGGGGTCATTCTATGTTTGTGGGATAATGCGTTTTAGACATTTAGATATTACTTTAGGAAAGGGGATTCTATTATGGTTAGAGTAGTTAAACAATTTAATGCCCAACCCCAAGTGGCAGTAATGGCAGATAATATCACAGCATTGAAAAAGGGCTAAACATTTAAATGAATCCTTGTTTTAGTAATTGTGTGAAGTCTGCATAGTCCAACCAAAGTAGGTCCTCTTCATACAGTCAATTTATTATAAAGATAGATCTACGCTGTGTCTTCTTTATCTTCTATATTAAGTGAGGGCAATAAGAGGTTCACACAATTTCATCAGATGATCCACCAGGAGTTCCTCATGGACAACTCCCCTCAATGCTGTCAATTACCAAGCACTATTGCTAGAAGCAAGCACAGTATCCTGTAGTCTCTACCTAAGCTACCAATTAAAAGAAAAAGAAAATGGACATCAGATGGTGAAGTGTTGCTAGGTTGCAGCTTGTGTTGAGCGAAGCAAAGCATTTAAAGCAGAATTCAGTCTGAAGTTTAGGAAAACTTTGATTCATAATAAATCCGACGTTTCTCATACTTTGTGGGAATGAATTAGGTTTTCCTAAAATGGTGGCTACAGATGTTAGAAAGCGAAACTAAGTGTATGGGAGACAAGCCCAAGAACGTAAGATTACCCATAATGCCATGCAGCCAGTCAATCCTCAGATGGCCATCCCCTATGATATGATGTCACAGCTAGTGATGAGGGAAGTATTTAAAAATTATATGCGACTGCTTTGCCGAATAAAAAAAAAAAATTGCTTTGAGACAAATTACTACATCACAAAGCGCATTTTTTTGTAAGTAGTGGTGCAAAGACAGGGAGCAGTGATGGCACCGCTACCCATCATTGTATCCCTCAGATGCCGCATACATAGCTGATCATGGCATCTGACAGTAATAAGAGAAAGAGAAAAATCCATAGCTATTGAAACCACTTGTTTCGGCGCTGTGAAGCACGATGTTGTAGGCAGGACTTGTCTTTTCACACAAGGTTTATTTTGGTCAACACATTTCAGGGGCTTGCAGCCCCCTTCATCAGGACAATATTCACAAACAACAATTTAAAAAACAAATGTATTTAAATCCAGTTTGGGTGCGCTATTGCAGGGGTGTGGCTAAAGAGGGGGCGTAGCCAAAAAAGAGGGGGGGAGAGGGCAGGGATTCTCTAATTAAATCGATACATTAAGCATAAAGGTCAAACAATACAAATGTGCTACACAATAAAATAGAATAATAGAGAGTAAAAAGTGTTATTAAAAGTATTATTCATAAAAAATATGTATATATAGGAAATATATATTGAAAAAAGGGGGTTCCAGGATTGATGTGCTAGATTGTGAGTTGTACCCAGTTTAATGTAACTGAAGGATGTGATAGTGTTAGTGCAGGAAATTGATCTATAGGTAGACGCGCACTTGCATGCCCGACCAACTTGCATCCATATGTTTACAGATAACGTGCTTCCCCACTTCTTTAATACACTGCTCAAAAAAATAAAGGGAACACAAAAATAACACATCCTAGATCTGAATTAATTAAATATTCTTCTGAAATACTTTGTTCTTTACATAGTTGAATGTGCTGACAACAAAATCACACAAAAATAAAAAAAATGGAAATCAAATTTTTTAACCCATGGAGGTCTGGATTTGGAGTCACACTCAAAATTAAAGTGGAAAAACACACTACAGGCTGATCCAACTTTGATGTAATGTCCTTAACCACCTCAGCCCCCAGTGCTTAAACACCCTGAAAGACCAGGCCACTTTTTACACTTCTGACCTACACTACTTTCACCGTTTATTGCTCGGTCATGCAACTTACCACCCAAATGAATTTTACCTCCTTTTCTTCTCACTAATAGAGCTTTCATTTGGTGGTATTTCATTGCTGCTGACATTTTTACTTTTTTTGTTATTAATCGAAATTTAACGATTTTTTTGCAAAAAAATGACATTTTTCACTTTCAGTAGTAAAATTTTGCAAAAAAAAACGACATCCATATAGAAATTTTGCTCTAAATTTATAGTTCTACATGTCTTTGATAAAAAAAAAATGTTTGGGTAAAAAAAAAATGGTTTGGGTAAAAGTTATAGCGTTTACAAACTATGGTACAAAAATGTGAATTTCCGCTTTTTGAAGCAGCTCTGACTTTCTGAGCACCTGTCATGTTTCCTGAGGTTCTACAATGCCCAGACAGTACAAACACCCCACAAATGACCCCATTTCTGAAAGTACACACCCTAAGGTATTCGCTGATGGGCATAGTGAGTTCATAGAACTTTTTATTTTTTGTCACAAGTTAGCGGAAAATTATGATTTTTTTTTTTTTTTTTTTTTTCTTACAAAGTCTCATATTCCACTAACTTGTGACAAAAAATAAAAAGTTTTATGAACTCACTATGCCCATCAGCGAATACCTTGGGGTCTCTTCTTTCCAAAATGGGGTCACTTGTGGGGTAGTTATACTGCCCTGGCATTCTAGGGGCCCAAATGTGTGGTAAGGAGTTTGAAATCAAATTCTGTAAAAAATGACCTGTGAAATCCGAAAGGTGCTCTTTGGAATATGGGCCCCTTTGCCCACCTAGGCTGCAAAAAAGTGTCACACATCTGGTATCTCCGTACTCAGGAGAAGGTGGGGAATGTGTTTTGGGGTGTCATTTTATATATACCCATGCTGGGTGAGAGAAATATCTTGGCAAAAGACAACTTTTCCCATTTTTTTATACAAAGTTGTCATTTGACCAAGATATTTATCTCACCCAGCATGGGTATATGTAAAAAGACACCCCAAAACACATTCCTCAACTTCTCCTGAGTACGGGGATACCAGATGTGTGACACTTTTTTGCAGCCTAGGTGGGCAAAGGGGCCCATATTCCAAAGAGCACCTTTCGGATTTCACTCCTCATTTTTTCCTGAATTTGATTTCAAACTCCTTACCACACATTTGGGCCCCTAGAATACCAGGGCAGTATAACTACCCCACAAGTGACCCCATTTTGGAAAGAAGACACCCCAAGGTATTCCGTGAGGGGCATGGCGAGTTCCTAGAATTTTTTATTTTTTGTCACAAGTTAGTGGAAAATGATGATTTGTTTTTTAATTTTTTTTTTCATACAAAGTCTCATATTCCACAAACTTGTGACAAAAAATAAAAACTTCCATGAACTCACTATGCCCATCAGCGAATACCTTGGGGTCTCTTCTTTCCAAAATGGGGTCACTTGTGGGGTAGTTATACTGCCCTGGCATTCTAGGGGCCCAAATGTATGGTAAGTAGGTAAATGACCTGTGAAATCCGAAAGGTGCTCTTTGGAATGTGGGCCCCTTTGCCCACCTAGGCTGCAAAAAAGTGTCACACATCTGGTATCTCTGTATTCAGGAGAAGTTGAGGAATGTGTTTTGGGGTGTCTTTTTACATATACCCATGCTGGGTGAGATAAATATCTTGGTCAAATGCCAACTTTGTATAAAAAAAATGGGAAAAGTTGTCTTTTGCCAAGATATTTCTCTCACCCAGCATGGGTATATGTAAAATGACACCCCAAAACACATTCCCCAACTTCTCCCGATTACGGAGATACCAGATGTGTGACACTTTTTTGCAGCCTAGGTGGGCAAAGGGGCCCATATTCAAAAGAGCACCTTTCGGATTTCACAGGTCATTTTTTACAGAATTTGATTTCAAACTCCTTACCACACATTTGGGCCCCTAGAATGCCAGGGCAGTATAACTACCCCACAAGTGACCCCATTTTGGAAAGAAGAGACCCCAAGGTATTCGCTGATGGGCATAGTGAGTTCATGGAACTTTTTATTTTTTGTCACAAGTTAGTGGAATATGAGACTTTGTATGAAAAAAAAAATAAAAAAAAAAATAAGCATTTTCCACTAACTTGTGACAAAAAATAAAAAATTCTAGGAACTCGCCATGCCCCTCACGGAATACCTTGGGGTGTCTTCTTTCCAAAATGGGGTCACTTGTGGGGTAGTTATACTGCCCTGGCATTTTCCAGGGGCCCTAATGTGTGGTAAGTAGGTAAATGACCTGTGAAATCCTAAAGGTGCTCTTTGGAATATGGGCCCCTTTGCCCACCTAGGCTGCAAAAAAGTGTCACACATGTGGTATCGCCGTATTCAGGAGAAGTTGGGGAATGTGTTTTGGGGTGTCATTTTACATATACCCATGCTGGGTGAGAGAAATATCTTGGCAAAAGACAACTTTTCCCATTTTTTTATACAAAGTTGGCATTTGACCAAGATATTTCTCTCACCCAGCATGGGTATATGTAAAATGACACCCCAAAACACATTCCCCAACTTCTCCTGAGTACGGCGATACCAGATGTGTGACACTTTTTTGCAGCCTAGATGCGCAAAGGTGCCCAAATTCCTTTTAGGAGGGCATTTTTAGACATTTGGATACCAGACTTCTTCTCACGCTTTGGGGCCCCTAGAATGCCAGAGCAGTATAAATACCCCACATGTGACCCCATTTTGGAAAGAAGACACCCCAAGGTATTCAATGAGGGGCATGGCGAGTTCATAGAAATTTTTTTTTTTTGGCACAAGTTAGCGGAAATTGATATTTTTAATTTTTTTCTCACAAAGTCTCCCGTTCCGCTAACTTGGGACAAAAAATTCAATCTTTCATGGACTCAATATGCCCCTCACGGAATACCTGGGGGTGTCTTCTTTCCGAAATGGGGTCACATGTGGGGTATTTATACTGCCCTGGCATTCTAGGGGCCCTAAAGCGTGAGAAGAAGTCTGAAATATAAATGTCTAAAAAATTTTACGCATTTGGATTCCGTGAGGGGTATGGTGAGTTCATGTGAGATTTTATTTTTTGACACAAGTTAGTGGAATATGAGACTTTGTAAGAAAAAAAAAAAAAAATTCTGCTAACTTGGGCCAAAAAAATATCTGAATGGAGCCTTACAGAGGGGGGGATCAATGACAGGGGGGTGATCAATGACAGGGGGGGTGATCAATGACAGGGGGGTTGATCAATGACAGGGGGGTTGATCAATGACAGGGGGGTGATCAGGGAGTCTATATGGGGTGATCACCACAGTCATTGATCATGCCCCTGTAAGGCTTCATTCAGACGTCCGGATGCGTTTTGCGGATCCGATCCATCTATCAGTGCATCCGTAAAAATCATGCGGACATCTGAATGGAGCTTTACAGGGGGGTAATCAATGACAGGGGGGTGATCAGGGAGTCTATATGGGGTGATCACCACAGTCATTGATCATGCCCCTGTAAGGCTTCATTCAGACGTCCGGATGCGTTTTGCGGATCGGATCCATCTATCAGTGCATCCGTAAAAATCATGCGGACATCTGAATGGAGCTTTACAGGGGGGTGATCAATGACAGGGGGGTGATCAGGGAGTCTATATGGGGTGATCACCACAGTCATTGATCATGCCCCTGTAAGGCTTCATTCAGACGTCCGGATGCGTTTTGCGGATCGGATCCATCTATCAGTGCATCCGTAAAAATCATGCGGACATCTGAATGGAGCTTTACAGGGGGGTGATCAATGACAGGGGGGTGATCAGGGAGTCTATATGGGGTGATCACCACAGTCATTGATCATGCCCCTGTAAGGCTTCATTCAGACGTCCGGATGCGTTTTGCGGATCGGATCCATCTATCAGTGCATCCGTAAAAATCATGCGGACATCTGAATGGAGCTTTACAGGGGGGTGATCAGGGAGTCTATATGGGGTGATCACCACAGTCATTGATCATGCCCCTGTAAGGCTTCATTCAGACGTCCGGATGCGTTTTGAGGATCGGATCCATCTATCAGTGCATCCGTAAAAATCATGCGGACATCTGAATGGAGCTTTACAGGGGGGTGATCAGGGAGTCTATATGGGGTGATCACCACAGTCATTGATCATGCCCCTGTAAGGCTTCATTCAGACGTCCGGATGCGTTTTGCGGATCGGATCCATCTATCAGTGCATCCGTAAAAATCATGCGGACATCTGAATGGAGCTTTACAGGGGGGTGATCAGGGAGTCTATATGGGGTGATCACCACAGTCATTGATCATGCCCCTGTAAGGCTTCATTCAGACGTCCGGATGCGTTTTGAGGATCGGATCCATCTATCAGTGCATCCGTAAAAATCATGCGGACATCTGAATGGAGCTTTACAGGGGGGTGATCAGGGAGTCTATATGGGGTGATCACCACAGTCATTGATCACGCCCCTGTAAGGCTTCATTCAGACGTCCGGATGCGTTTTGAGGATCGGATCCATCTATCAGTGCATCCGTAAAAATCATGCGGACGTCTGAATGGAGCTTTACAGGGGGTTGATCAATGACAGGGGTGTAATCAATGACAGGGGGGGTGATCAGGGAGTCTATATGGGGTGATAACCACAGTCATTGATCACGCCCCTGTAAGGCTTCATTCAGACGTCCGGATGCGTTTTGCGGATCTGATCCATCTATCAGTGGATCCGTAAAAATCATGCGGACATCTGAATGGAGCTTTACAGGGGGGTAATCAATGACAGGGGGGTGATCAATGACAGGGGGGTGATCAGGGAGTCTATATGGGGTGATCAGGGGTGATCAGGGGCTAATAAGGGGTTAATAAGTGACGGGGGGGGGGTGTAGTGTAGTGTAGTGGTGCTTGGTGGGACTTTACTGAGCTACCTGTGTCCTCTGGTGGTCGATCCAAACAAAGGGGACCACCAGAGGACACAGGTAGCAGGTATATTAGACGCTGTTATCAAAACAGCGTCTAATATACCTGTTAGGGGTTAAAAAAAACACATCTCCAGCCTGCCAGCGAACGATCGCCGCTGGCAGGCTGGAGATCAACTCTCTTACCTTCCGTTCCTGTGAGCGCGCGCGCCTGTGTGCGCGCGTTCACAGGAAATCTCGCCCATCGCGAGATGACGCATATATGCGTGACTCTGCGCAGGGCTGCCACCTCCGGAACGCGATCCTGCGTTAGGCGGTCCGGAGGTGGTTAAAACAAGTCAAAATGAGGCTCAGTAGTGTGTGTGGCCTCCATGTGCCTGTATGACCTCCCTACAACGCCTGTGCATGCTCCTGATGAGGTGGCGGACGGTATCCTGAGGGATCTCCTCCCAGACCTGGACTAAAGCATCTGCCAACTCCTGGACAGTCTGTGGTGCAACGTGACGTTGGTGGATAGAGCGAAACATGATGTTCCAGATGTGCTCAATGGGATTCAGGTCTGGGGAACGGGCGGGCCAGTCCATAGCATCAATGCCTTCGTCTTGCAGGAACTGCTGACACACTCCAGCCACATGAGGTCTAGCATTGTCTTGCATTAGGAGGAACCCAGGGCCAACCGCACCAGCATATGGTCTCACAAGGGGTCTGAGGATCTCATCTCGGTACCTAATGGCAGTCCAGCTACCTCTGGCGAGCACATGGAGGGCTGTGCGGCCCTCAAAAGAAATGCCACCCCACACCATTACTGACCCAATGCCAAACCGGTCATGCTGGAGGATGTTGCAGGCAGCAGAACGTTCTCCACGGCGTCTCCAGACTCTGTCACATCTGTCACGTGCTCAGTGTGAACCTGCTTTCATCTGTGAAGCGCACAGGGCCCCAGTGGCGAATTTGCCAATCTTGGTGTTCTCTGGCAAATGCCAAACGTCCTGCACGGTGTTGGGCTGTAAGCACAACCCCCACCTTTGGACGTCGGGCCCTCATATCACCCTCATGGAGTCTGTTTCTGACCGTTTGAGCAGACACATGCACATTTGTGGCCTGCTGGAGGTCATTTTGCAGGGCTCTGGCAGTGCTCCTCCTGTTCCTCCTTGCACAAAGGTGGAGGTAGCGGTCCTGCTGCTGGGTTGTTGCCCTCCTACGGCCTCCTCCACGTCTCCTGATGTACTGGCCTGTCTCCTGGTAGCACCTCCATGCTCTGGACACTACGCTGACAGACACAGCAAACCTTCTTGCCACAGCTCGCATTGATGTGCCATCCTGAATAAGCTGCACTACCTGAGCCACTTGTGTGGGTTGTAGACTCCGTCTCATGCTACCACTAGAGTGAAAGCACCGCCAGCATTCAAAAGTGACCAAAACATCAGCCAGGAAGCATAGTAACTGAGAAGTGGTCTGTGGTTACCACCTGCAGAACCACTCCTTTATTGGGGGTGTCTTGCTAATTGCCTATAATTTCCACCTGTTGTCTATTCCATTTGCACAACAGCATGTGAAATTGATTGTCACTCAGTGTTGCTTCCTAAGTGGACAGTTTGATTTCACAGAAGTGTGATTGACTTGGAGTTACATTGTGTTGTTTAAGTGTTCCCTTTATTTTTTTGAGCAGTGTAGTTATGGTGGTATTAGTAGAGGGTATGTCTCTGCCCTCTGGTATTATTAGAGGGTATGTATCTATAGTTGCACATGCATCCATTTATGTGCATCCATGTGTGCAGATATGTGCATTCCCACATCCTCAATAGTCGTAGTGGAATTAGTAGGGGTATATGTCTATAGTTGGTCCCTTGTCCGTATCCATGGCTGACATGCATCCCTCCATTTCAGTCTATGTATGCAGGTATGTGCATTCCTGTATTCTTGTCTTCAGAGTATAAAGGGTATAGGTAGGACTCATTGCCCAGTGGGTCGCATTCAGTATCATATACACTTACCTAAAGAATTATTAGGAACACCTGTTCAATTTCTCATTAATGCAATTATCTAGTCAACCAATCACATGGCAGTTGCTTCAATGCATTTAGGGGTGTGGTCCTGGTCAAGACAATCTCCTGAACTCCAAACTGAATGTCAGAATGGGAAAGAAAGGTGATTTAAGAAATTTTGAGCGTGGCATGGTTGTTGGTGCTAGACGGGCCGGTCTGAGTATTTCACAATCTGCTCAGTTACTGGGATTTTCACGCACAACCATTTCTAGGGTTTTCAAAGAATGGTGTGAAAAGGGAAAAACATCCAGTATGCGGCAGTCCTGTGGGCAAAAATGCCTTGTGGATGCTAGAGGTCAGAGGAGAATGGGCCGACTGATTCAAGCTGATAGAAGAGCAACGTTGACTGAAATAACCACTCATTACAACCGAGGTATGCAGCAAAGCATTTGTGAAGCCGCAACACGCACAACCTTGAGGCGGATGGGCTACAACAGCAGAAGACCCCACCGGGTACCACTCATCTCCACTACAAATAGGAAAAAGAGGCTACAATTTGCACAAGCTCTCCAAAATTGGACTGTTGAAGACTGGAAAAATGTTGCCTGGTCTGATGAGTCTCGATTTCTGTTGAGACATTCAAATGGTAGAGTCCGAATTTGGCGTAAACAGAATGAGAACATGTATCCATCCTCTGATGGCTACTTCCAGCAGGATAATGCACCATGTCACAAAGCTCGAATCATTTCAAATTGGTTTCTTGAACATGACAATGAGTTCACTGTACTAAAATGGCCCCCACAGTCACCAGATCTCAACCCAATAGAGCATCTTTGGGATGTGGTGGAACGGGAGCTTCGTGCCCTGGATGTGCATCCGTCAAATCTCCATCAACTGCAAGATGCTATCCTATCAATATAGGCCAACATTTCTAAAGAATGCTATCAGCACCTTGTTGATACAATGCCACATAGAATTAAGGCAGTTCTGAAGGCAAAAGGGGGTCCAACACCGTATTAGTATGGTGTTCCTAATAATTCTTTAGGTGAGTGTATATGAACCAACATAATTATCTAAACTAAGTGAGTTATGAAGTTATAAAAAAAGAGATATGAAATTCAGTATTACTACACATGTCATCTCTGAAGTTGCTTTTTCAGTATTGTGTGGGTTAAGGTTTTTTGAGTCAGCAAATAAGTGATTGCATTACCTTGAATATCCTTGGTTTGGTAAAAAGGAGCAATAATTGTGAATTATATTCTATCCCATGAGATATCAATATAGCCACTCTGTTTCTAATTAAGTACCAGTATCTAACCAGCTAAAACACTATGGTTTGCAATATTGGGTCATTTTAGAGCTATTATAAAAAGAACTTAAGCAGATCAGAATAATTCCTACTGTATCTAGATTGGATTTTATTAACCATTTAATCTTAACATGATCTCCATTTATAGATACACATCTGTACAGAATGTAAATGGCTATGGTGTTGTTATTATTACATAATACTATACTTTCTATTACTGAGCAAAATTGTTAAACTATGTCAGCAAATAATAACTGCATCATGCTTAATAGTATCATATAAAATAAACAAAGGTATTTCAAAGGTGACGCCTATACAGCCAACTAGAAACCTAAGGCCCCTTGCAGACAAGCGTGAGCGGATTAGGTCCAGGTGCGTTTCAAATGCGTTCAGTGAAAAATGCAAGGGCATTCAGTTTTGTATGCAATCACGTTCAGTTATTCAGTTTTTATCACCCGGGTGCAAAGCGATTTAATAAGTTTTGAACGCTCGTGATAAAAAACGGAATATATACAAACAACATCTCTTAGCAACCATCCATGAAAAATGCATTGCATCTGCACTTGCTTGCGGATGCAATGCGATTTTCACGCAGCCCCATTCACTTCTATGGGCCCAGCGTTGTGTGAAAAATCGCAGAATATAGAACATGCTATGATTTTTACGCAACGCACAAGTGATGCGTGAAAACCAACGCTCATGTACATAGCCCCTTGAAATGAATGTGTCCGAATTCCATGTGGATGCAATGCGTTCGCATCACACATTGCACCCACACGGAATTCTCGCTCATTTTAAAGGGGCCTTAGGTCCCTTTCACACAAGCGAGTTTTCCGTGCGGGTGCAATCCTGTTAGACCTGTCAAAGGACCTGTGGTGACATCACTGTGCTCATCACATGATACATCACATGATCCATCACCATTTTTTATTTTTTAACCCTCAATTGACCTTTTACTAAGCATTCTTAAAATTTACAGAATACTGAACCCAAACCCAAACTTCTGTGAAGAAGTCTGGGTCCGGGTCTGGGTACCAAACATGCCGATTTTTCTCACGCGCGTGCAAAACGCATTAAAACGCTTTGCACTCGCGGGGAAAAATTGTGCATGTTCCCGCAACGCACCCACATCTTTTCCCGCAACGCACACGCAATGCCCGTGTGAAACCAGCCTAACAGTTGCATTCATCCATGTACTGAAGTAACCAGTGTCAGAATAGGGTGGCTTGGACCCAACAGTAAAATGTGTTTATGTCATTTTGACATTAATAGTGATGAGCGGCAGGGGCTATATTTGAATTTGCGATATTTCACAAATATTTTGTAGAATATTTGAGATTATTTTATTGAATGCGATAAATCGGCAGTGTAAATATCGCGTAATATGAATTTGTAACGCGAAATACAGGCGTGGGTCACTTTGGCTAAATTTTTTAAGCTGGTATACGTTTTCTGAGACTGGAGAAAATGGTTGGCACGGCAGAACATTAGAATAGCTTTTAATGCAGATAGAGTCAAGTGCTCCAATATATTCGCGATTGTGCTAATCTTCAGTGATTAGAATATTTTTTCGCACTACGTGCAGCTTCACATTTTAGCAGGTCTGACTACAGATTACTGATTGGTGCACTAAGTATTTTTGTGAACTTGACATTGCTTCCTTCTCTTTGGCCAACAAGCAAGAAGCAGAGAGGAATCATGTATTCAGATGGAAAAAAATGCTGAATATTTGATATAACGAATATGTAGCACTATATTCTACATATATATTCTATATACTAAATATTCGCAAATTCTCGAAGTGGCCTAATCCTAATACCAGCTGTAAGGTTCTGATACCCATAGTCTGTGACTGTGGGGATCATAATCTTGTTAAATATGTGTGTGTGTGTGTATATATATATATATATATATATATATATATAATGTTATTCTATTACTTTCCCCCACAGCTCCTGATGTGCCCCATTTCAGGATGGCCGAGCGGGTGATTGATCCCCCTCTCCCACAACACTCTGCCGACATTGGTGCCAGCCGTTTAACCCCTTTCATGCCACAGTCCATAGGGACTGCTGTATGGAAAGGGTTAACAGGGAGGGAGTATCCTCTCCCATCGGGCCGTTGCTATGCTGTTGCAACAACACAATGCTTGATGGGTTCACAGAGAGAGGGAGCTTCCTCCCCTAACAGGCTGCTGCGTTGCTGTGGCAGCATCCTGGTGATTACCGGCAATCAGACGCCTTCACAGGCTTCCGACTTACCATGGTATAGCATAGGCTCCTGCTAAAGTGTAAAGTCACAATACAGTGCAGTACACTATATAGATTACTGCAGTGTGTTATAGAGGCATCATAACCACTGGATCTTCAAGAACCAAGTGGGTCTCTGTCATTTTTTTTTTTAAAGGGTAAATTATAATTGATTAAAAATTAAAAAAAAATCGAATACGCTACACATATTTGATATCACCGTGTCCATAACGACCTGATTTATGAAAGGGTCATGTTATTTTCCCAGCACAGTGAACGCCATAAAAAAAAAAGTGATGGAATAGAAATTTTGCCCAACTCACTTTCAAAAAAATGGTATTAAAAGTGATCCAAAAAGTCGTATGTACCAAAAACAGTACCAATCAAACTATCACCTCATCCAACAAAAGATTAGCCCATACATGATACAATCACCCAAAAAATAAAAAAAATATGGCTTTCAGAAAATGGAGACACAAAAACATGTTTTTTTTTGTAAAATGCTTTTATTGTGTTAAAGTGAAATAAATAAATGAAAGTATACATATTAGGCATTGCCGCATCCATAACAACCAGGTCTATAAAAATATCACATGACCTAAACCCTTAGGTAACATAGTAACATAGTACATAAGGCCGAAAAAAGACATTTGTCCATCCAGTTCGGCCTGTCATCCTACAAGTTGATCCAGAGGAAGGCAAAAAAAACCTGTGAGGTAGAAGCCAATTTTCCTCACTTTAGGGGAATAAAAAATTCCTTCCCGACTCCAATCAGGCAATCAGAATAACTCCCTGGATCAACGACCCCTCTCTAGTAGCTATAGCCTGTAATATTATTACACTCCAGAAATACATCCAGGCCCCTCTTGAATTCCTTTATTGTACTCACCATCACCACCTCCTCAGGCAGAGAGTTCCATAGTCTCACCGCTCTTACCGTAAAGAACCCTTTTCTATGTTTGTGTACAAACCTTCTTTCCTCCAAACGCAGAGGATGTCACCTCGTCACAGTCACAGTCCTGGGGATAAATAGATGATGGGATAGATCTCTGTACTGCCCCCTGATATATTTATACATAGTAATTAGATCTCCCCTCAGTTGTCTTTTTTCCAACGTGAATAACCCTAATTTTGATAATCTTTCAGGGTACTGTAGTTGCCCCATTCCAGTTATTACTTTAGTTGCCCTCCTCTGGACCCTCTCCAGCTCTGCTATGTCTGCCTTGTTCACAGGAGCCCAGAACTGTACACAGTACTCCATGTGTGGTCTGACCAGTGATTTGTAAAGTAGTAGGAATATGTTCTCATCACGGGCATCTATGCCCCTTTTGATGCAACCCATTATCTTATTGGCCTTGGCAGCAGCTGCCTGACACTGGTTTTTGCAGCTTAGTTTGCTGTTTATTAAAATTCCTAGATCCTTTTCCATGTCAGTGTTACCGAGTGTTTTACCATTTAGTATGTATGGGTGACTTGCATTATTCCTTCCCATGTGCATAACTTTACATTTGTCAGTGTTAAACCTCATCTGCCACTTATCTGCCCAAGCCTCCAATCTATCCAGATCCCTCTGTAGTAGTATACTGTCCTCTTCAGTGTTAATTACTTTACACAGTTTAGTGTCATCTGCGAAAATTGATATTTTACTATGCAAGCCTTCTACAAGATCATTAATAAATATATTGAAGAGAATAGGGCCCAATATTGACCCCTGAGGTACTCTACTAGTGACAGTGACCCAATCTGAGTATGTACCGTTAATAACCACCCTCTGTTTTCTATCATTGAGCCAGTTACTTTCCCACTTACAGACGTTTTCTCCGAGTCCGAGCATTCTCATTTTATATACTAACCTTTTATGCGGTACAGTGTCAAATGCTTTGGAGAAGTCCAGATACACGACATCCATTGATTCGCCGCTGTCAAGTCTAGAACTTACCTCCTCATAGAAACTGATTAAATTAGTTTGACATGACCGATCCCTCACGAAGCCATGCTGATATGGCGTTATTTGCTTATTTCCGTTAAGATGCTCTAACATAGCATCTCTCAGAAAACCTTCAAACAGTTTACCCACAACAGATGTTAAACTTACCGGCCTATAGTTTCCAGGCTCTGTTTTTGGACCCTTTTTGAATATTGGCACCCCATTTGCCATGCGCCAATCCTGTGGGACATTCCCTGTCAGTACAGAGTCCGCAAATATCAGAAATAAGGGTCTGGCTATGACATTACTTAATTCCCTTAGGATACGGGGGTGTATGCCATCTGGTCCTGGCGATTTGTCTATTTTGATATTTTTAAGTCGCTGTTGTACTTCTTCCTGGGTCAGACAGGACACTTTTAATGGCGAATTTATTTCAACATTCAGCATTTCATCTGACAGTTTATTTTCCTCAGTGAATACATTGGAGAAAAAAATATTTAACAGCTTTGCTTTCTCCTCGTCGCTCTCTGCGACTCCCCCCTCATTACTCTTTAAAGGGCCGACACCTTCAGATTTATACTTTTTAACATTTATATAATTGAAGAACATTTTAGGGTTAGTTTTACTCTCTTTGACAATTAATCTCTCGGTCTCTAGTTTGGCCGCTTTTATTTGTTTTTTACATGTTCTGTTTTTTTCCTTATAGTTTTTCAGTGCTTCCGTGCTACCCTCCTGTTTTAGTGTTTTATATGCTTTCTTTTTGTCATTTATTGCTTTCTTTACAGTTCTGTTTATCCATAATTGGTTTCTTTTTGTTCCTTAACCTTTTATTCCCATACGGTATGTACCTCTCACAATGAGATTTTAGGATGTTTTTAAAGATATCCCATTTTTTGGCTGTATTTTTTTTTTTTGAGGACTTTGTCCCAGTTAGTTAGGCCTATGGCCTCTCTTAGTTGGCTAAATTTAGCTTTTTTGAAGTTTGGTATTTTTGTTCCTCCCTGTAGAAACGCTCTTTTGAATGATAATTGGAAGGTTATTACTTTATGGTCACTATTTTCCAGGTGTCCCCCAACCTGCACGTCTGTTGTTCTGTCAGGTCTATTGGTTAATATTAAGTCCAGTATGGCCGTCCCTCTAGTCGGGTCCTGAACCAGTTGGGAGAGATAATTGTCTTTGGTTATTGCCAAGAATCTGTTTCCTTTATGAGATATACAAGTTTCAGTTTCCCAGTCTATATCTGGGTAGTTGAAGTCCCAGATATAGACTTATATAGACCATAAAATAAAAACTGTGCCAAAAAGAAATTTTTTGTCACCCTACATCACAAAAAGTGTAATACCAAGCGATCAAAGAGTCATATGTGCCCCAAAATAGGTCCAATCAAACCATCACCTCATCCCACAAAAACACCCAATCTAAGACAAGCTAAGACAATCGCCCAAAGAATAAAAAATATGGCTTTCAAAAAATGAAGACACAAAAACTTATTTTTTTCAAAAATGCTTTCATTGTGTAAAACAAAACAAAAAATATAGACATATTAGGAATCTCTGCATACGCAATGACCTCTTCTATAAAAATATCACATGATCTACCCCCTATGGTGAATGCTATAAAAAACTTTAAAGAAAAGTGCCACAACAGCCATTTTTTGGTTCTACTTGCCCAATAAAGTGTAATATTGAATTATCAAAAAATATTATGTACCCAAAATTGAGACTAATGAAAATGTCAACTCTTCCCGCAAAAAACGAGCCCCTGCACATGACAATCGGCAGAAAAAAAAATGTCTTTCAAAAGGTGGAGACACAAAAACATGATTTTTTAAAAATAATGCTTTATTATGTAAAACTGAAACAAACACCTAAAAAAAGTTGTCATGTTTGGTATTGTCGTGTCCGTAATAAGCTGCTCTAGAAAAATTGCACATGATCTAACCTGTCAGATAAGACAAACGAAAAATAAAAACTGTGCCAGAACGGAAATTTTTGGTATCCTTGCCTAACAAAAAACATAATATAGAGCGATTAAAAATCATACGTAACCAAGAACAGTATCAATAAAGCTGTTACCTTATCCCGTAGTTTCCTGTGGGGTGCATCAGGGGCGCTTTAAATGGGACATGGTGTCTAAAAACCAGTCTAGCAATATCTGCTCTCCAAATATCATACTGTGCTCCTTTTCTTCTATGCCCTGCCGTGTGCCCTTAAAGCAGTTTACGCCCACATATGGGGTGTTTCTGTAAATCGCAGAATCAGGGTAATAGATTTAGAATTTTGATTGACTGTTAGGCCCTGATGTGTTATAGGAAAAATAGGATTAAAATGGAAAATCTGCCAAAAAACTAGAAATTTTGAAATTTCATCTCCATTTTACTTCAATTCTTGTGAAATACATAAAGGGTTAACAACGTTTGTAAAATCAGTTTTGAATAACTTGAGGTGTGTAGTTGGTAAATTGGGGTCATGTATTGGGGGTTTTCACTATGTAAGCCCCGCAAAGTGACTTCAGAACTGAACTGGTCCTTAAAAAAAAATGGTTCTGGAAATTTTCTTAAAAAGTTTAAGAATTGCTACTAAAATTTGTCCTAAAAAAAAAAATATATTTATATCATGATGCCAAAGTAGACATATGGGAAATGTAAAGTAATAACTATTTTATGAGGTATCACTATCTGCCATGAAAGCAGAAACATTCTAAAATTCTAAAAAATATATTAAATCATTTTGAAAATTTGCTATAAATTTAGGATTTTTTTTAATAAATAAAGATAATTTACATTGACTCAAATTTACCACTGTCATGAAGTACAATGTGTCACGAAAAAAACAATCTCAGAATGGCTTGGATAAGTAAAAGTGTTCCAAAGTTATTACCATATAAAGTGACACATGTCAGATTTCCAAAATTTGGCCTGGTCCTAAAGGTGAAAAATGGCTATGTCCTGAAGGGGTTAAAAATGTATCCATATATTCTAGGTACACTTACACATAGTTTTTAAACAAACTCGGTTAGGAGAACTAACCACAGAACTTCTGTGGCCAAAGGCTTGCTCAAATCCTTCTGTATCTTTGCAGACCTGTTAACATCAGAAGAAATAATTTGTTGTTCTGCACAAATGCCCAACAGTTATGTGTCAATGGACTTAGTATGCCTGCCCATACATATAAAAACAGAAAAGTGTTACTTCTCAGAAGAAACAGTAGCTCGTTCTGGAGTTGAAGCATGGAACAGACAAGGCACTTAGTAGATGCACGGTGCTGGATGCCATTTTTACGCGATTCGTCCAAAACTCCAAAACTTTGGATTAGTTTGGAGGATAGCTTTTGTTAAACTCATAACAAATCTAATCCATTAAGAATCAATACACTCATCTCTAGTTAGTACGTAAAATGAGAATTCTTTGACTGGTTAAAAATGTATAGGTGGGTAATTTACTTGCTATACGATAGAAAGTGAAGGTGATTAATAGCAGCACATCCTCAGGTTCGGGTGACTATTTGTGTACATTTATTAGTACATTTATTAATGATTATCTTATGCCATTTGGTAAACAATTAAAATCCCTGAAATTAAATTATAGTGTTTAATTAATCAAGGAAATATATCCAAGTGCCTTGTGTTGCTAGATGTGTAATTATTGAAACCAGCAAGTAGAGGGACCCATTGCCTCCTGGGCGATACATGCTCACCGAGCCTACAGGTGAAACTCGAAAAATGTGAATATCATGCAAAAGTTCCGTTTATTTCATTAATGCAACTTAAAAGGAGTTGCATTAATGCAACTTAAAATTAGAATGTTGTGAAAAGGTTCAATATTCTAGGCTCAAAGTATCATACTCTAGTCAGCTAATTAATCCATACCCCCCTGAGCAAAGGGTACCTGAGATTGTGACTTTGGAGTTTTTATAAGCTGTAAGTCATAATCATCCAAATTATAGCAAATGAAGGCTTGAAATATCTCGCTTTGCATGTAGTGAGTCTATTTCAAATATTAGTTTCACCTTTCAAATTGCATTACTGAAATAAATTTACTTTGCACAATATTCAAATTTTTAGAGTTTCACCTATAAATGCAATGGATTTGCTACAGTGGATCAGTACTGAGCAAATCTACTGTATACTGTGGATTTTCACCACTGATTTCATTCTTTGTGATGTAGATGGGGAAATACATTGAAAATCCACATCAAAGTCTGCAAAAAAGCTACAGAAAAACTTCCATTTGTGAATTTATGCTGCAGATTTTGCTATGGATTTGTGGCAGGTTACATTCTCTCCAGTGCAAAGGGTGAAAATCAGTGGTGGAATGCCATAGCAAAAAAATAAAGTGTAACTGCCATTTCACTACTAAAAATGAAATTCCTAACATATGTGGTGCTAAATGGAAGGTATTCATGGAGCTATATTTTTCAGTTAATTTTAACTTTCTGATATCTGTATTCAGCCCTTAGCAACCCTATTTCTTTGTACTTCTGTTTCCGCATCTTTCTAAGATGGCCTCTGATGCACTTGCTATGGTGATGTTTGCCATGTCCTTGAGGCCATCCTATAGTTCCCTCACTTCCCATAACCCCTTGCTCTCCTCACATAAACTAGCAGAACGACTCAGAATGCAGATAACTTTCCCCACTAGCCCAGAGCAGTGTGTATCCTCTCACATGCCACTAACCAGAGACAGACAAGACCAATCAGAATGCAGATAACCTCTCACACTACCCCAGAATAGTGTGTATCCTCTCACATACAGCTAACCAGAGACAGACAAGTCCAATAAGAATGCAGATAACTTACCCCACTACCCCAGAGCAGTGTGTATCCTCTCATATATAGCTAACCAGAGACAAGCCCTGCAATTACATGAAATTAGTATTGGAATGCATTGTAAAGAATTAGACCTCCAAAAGTTCAAGTCTCAAAGTGGGACAAAAAATAAAGTGAAAAAAAAAGTTGAAAAAATTAGGTTTCCCCCCAAAAAATTAAAAGTTTCAAGTAAAAATAAACAAAAACGTCATTCTCCCCAAATAAAGTAAAAAAAAATTGGTAAAAAATAGGGGGAAGAAAAAAGTATACATATTAGCTATCGCTGCGTCAGTATCGACCGGCTCTATAAACATATCACATGACCTAACCCCTCAGATAAACACCGTAAAAAACTAAAAAATTAAAACTGTGCTAAATAAACTATTTTTTTGTCACCTTACACCACAAAAAGTACAACAGCAATCGATCAAAAAGGCGTTTTCCCACCAAAATAGTACCAATCTAATCGTCACCTCATCCCGCAAAAAATGAGCCCCTACCTGAGACAATCGCCAAAAAAGCTGTTATTGTGTAAAACTTACATAAATAAAAAAAAAAGTATACATATTTGGTATCGCCGCGTTCGTATCGACCGGCGCTATAAAAATATCACATGACCTAACCCCTCAGATGAACACCGTAAAAAAAAAATAGAAACTGCGCTAAATAAACCATTTTTGTCACCTTACATCACAAAAAGTGTAATAGCAAGCGATTAAAAAGTCACACGCACCCCAAAATAGAGCCAATAAAACCATCATCTCATCCCGCAACAATCATACCCTACCCAAGGTAATCACCCAAAAACTGAAAAAATTATGGCTCTCAGACTATGGAAACACTAATACATGATTTTTTTTTGCTTCAAAAAAGAAATCATTGTGTAAACTTACATAAATAAAAAAAATGTATACATATTAGGTATCACCACATCCGTGACAACCTGGTCTATAAAAATATCACATGATCTAACCTGTCAGATGAATGTTGTAAATAATAAAAATTAAAAACCTTTCCAAAACAGCTATTTCTTGTTATCTTGCCTCACAAAAAGTGTAATATAGAGCTAACAAAAATCATATATACCCTAAACTAGTACAACAATACTGCCACCCTATCCCGTAGTTTCTAAAATGGGGCCACATTTTTGGAGTTGCTACTCTAGGGGTGCATCAGGGGGGCTTCAAATGGGACATGGTGTAAAAAACCAGTCTAGCAAAATCTGCCTTCCAAAAACCGTATGGCATTCCTTTCCTTCTGTGCCCTGCCGTGTGCCCGTACAGCTGTTTACGACCACATATGGGGTGTTTCTGTAAACTACAGAAGCAGGGCCATAAATTTTGAGTTTTGTTTGGCTGTTAACCCTTTCTTTGTTACTGAGAAAAATTGATTAAATTGGAAAATTTGCTAATAAATTTAAATTCTGAAATTATATCTCCATTTACCAATAACTCTTGTGGAACACCTAAAGGGTTAACGATGTTTGTAAAATCTGTTTTAATTACCTTGAGGGGTGTAGTTTCTTAGATGGGGTCACTTTTATGGAGTTTCTACTCTAGGGTTGCATCAGGGGGGCTTCAAATGAGACATGGTGTGAAAAAAAAACAGTCCAGCAAAATCTGCCTTCCAAAAACCGTATGGCATTCCTTTCCTTCTGCGCCCTGCCGTGTGCCCGTACAGCTGTTTACGACCACATATGGGGTGTTTCTGTAAACTACAGAATCAAGGGCATAAATATTGAGTTTGGTTTGGCTGTTAATAATTGCTTTGTTACTGGGAAAAATGGATTAAAATGGAAAATTTGCCCAAAAATTTAAATTCTGAAATTTCATCTCCATTTGCCAATAACTCTTGTGGAACACCTAAAGGGTTAACAATGTTTGTAAAAATCAGTTTTGAATACCTTGAGGGGTGTAGTTTCTTAGATGGGGTCACTTTTATGGAGTTTCTACTCTAGGGTTGCATCAGGGGGGCTTCAAATGGGACATGGTTTCAAAAAAAAACAGTCCAGCAAAATCTGCCTTCCAAAAACCATATGGCATTCCTTTCCTTCTGAGCCCTGCCGTGTGCCCGTACAGTAGTTTTCGACCACATATGGGGTGTTTCTGTAAACTACAGAATCAGTTCCATAAATATTGAGTTTTGTTTGGCTGTTAACCCTTGCTTTGTAATAGTAAAAAAAAAAAATTAATGGAAAATCTGCCAAAAAAGTGAAATTTTGAAATTGTATCTCTATTTTCCATTAATTCTTGTGGAACACCTAAAGGGTTAACGACATTTGTTAAATCAGTTTCAAATACCTTGAGGGGTGTAGTTTCTTAGATGGGGTCACTTTTATGGAGTTTCTACTCTAGGGGTGCATCAGGGTGGCTTCAAATGGGACATGGTGTAAAAAAAAACAGTCCAGCAAAATCTGCCTTCCAAAAACCGTATGGCATTCCTTTCCTTCTGCGCCCTGCCGTGGTGCCCGTACAGTAGTTTACGACCACATATGGGGTGTTTCTGTAAACTACAGAATCAGGGCCATAAATATTGAGTTTTCTCTGGATGTTAACCCCTTGCTTTGTAAAAGTAAAAAATAAATAAATAAATATTTAAATAAAAATAAAAATTTAAATGGAAAATCTGCCAAAAAAGTGAAATTTTGAAATTGTATCTCTATTTTCCATCAATTCTTGTGGAACACCTAAAGGGTTAACAAAGTTTGTAAAATCAGTTTTCAAAGCCTTGAGGGGTGTAGTTTATAGAATTGGGTCATTTTTGGGTGGTTTCTATTATGTAAGCCTCGCAAAGTGACTTCAGACCTGAACTGGTCCCTAAAAATTGGGTTTTTTGAAAATTTTTGAAAAATTTCAAGATTTGCTTCTAAACTTCTAAGCCTTGTAACATCCCCAAAAAAATAAAATATCATTCCCAAAATGATCCAAACATGTAGACAGTATCGGGAATGTAAAGTAATAACTATTTTGGGAGGTATTACTATGTATTATAGAAGTAGAGAAATTGAAACTTGGAAATTTGCAATTTTTTACACATTTTTGGTAAATTTGGTATTTTTTTCTAAATAAAAATGAATTTTTTTTACTTCATTTTACCAGTGTCATGAAGTACAATATGTGACGAAAAAACTCTCAGAATGGCCTGGATAAGTCAAAGCGTTTTAAAGTTATCAGCACTTAAAGTGACACTGGTCAGATTAGCAAAAAATGGCCAAGTCCTTAAGGTGAAATTTAAGGGGTTAAAGGTACCAAAGTACTACAGATCTATATTTTTTTCTTCACAAAGTGTAGATGAGATTTCTTAAAATCTCATTCATCTTTCTTTTTTTTTAACCATAAAATGTTTTTTTTTTTTTTTTAAATAGTTACACAATAAGAGCAATTAGCTCTAAAAAAAATCATATTTCATAAGTTTGGCCGCTAGTAGCATATGGCAGAATAGTTTCCTAAGTAAGTATGGGACCTGTTCTACTCCTAAGGATAGAAGAGCCAACCCATTGGTTAGACTAATATTGCACAAAACAATGCTGTGGAGCAATTACCGGGAGACCCCTGGCAGCGCCAACATTTATTTTCTACATTTGGAAAAAAGTGTGTGAGTTTGGCTGGGAGTAATACCACCTAGTAAGCATTTTATGATACACTTCTAGTAACAAAAGGTGGGTTTAAGAGACGTATTGATCGCTGTTTGCCATTTAGCATATGTGTATGATCTTTGAAGATCTTTCTCACAATTTAACAGGTCAGCCCGTTTTTTCATTTTTCCCATGAGAGTTCTGTACATGAGCCTGGTGGGTATCTGTATGTCTCTTTTCGGGAGGGAGAGATAATTATAAAGAGGTAGTGGGAGGGAATCCCATTTGAGAGTCATTTCCTAGAAGATGGGTAAATCTCAAATTCATACTGTTTTGACTCTGGAATAGCAAAGATAGACTGAATAGAAGAGAAAGGCCTTAATGTGTTTCCGTCATATAAGTCTGTAAGTAATCGAATACCTTTACTTCTCCAATAGGCGGTAGCCAAATCTGCCAATAAGAACTCTAGTATGTCTATCGGGAGGGGGATGTCTTTCAAAGGGCAGTCTTTATGAGTAATTTTGAGCATTGTTTTCCATATTTCGACTGAAGGTAGAGATGAGCGAATCGAATCCCACGAAGTGAAATTCAATCCGAATTTCAGGATAATTTAGATTTACCTATAAGCCAAATTTCCTCATGCTTCGTGTCAGTGAATCGATTTAACCTGAAATAGTATAATTTTTTTTTTTTAAAAACGTACCTCAGCCATTTGCTCGCGAAGGGCTACCAGCCTCCATCTTGCTTAAAGATCTCGGCCAAAATCCGGTGATGTCATACGTCACCACGCCAGCTGGCGTGATGACTTAATCTCGCGCGGCATGGGATTTCGGCCGAGATCTTCAAGCAAGATGGTGGCAGCCGGCCCGTTGTGAGCAAATGGATGTGATAAGTTTGATTTAATTTTTTGTTGGTAATTTTACACTCGGATGCCATGATCATGTATGAATGTGGCATCTGAGGGGTACAATAAAAGGGCGGCGCTATCGCAGCGCCCTGTCATTGCACCCGCTACTTACAAAAAAATGTGCTTTGTGTCTAAGTAATTAGTCACAAAGCAATTTTTTTAAATGAAATTCGGCAAATCAGCCTAATCGAACTGTTAAGAATTTCTCTCATCTCTAACTGAAGCTCTAAGTGATAGGGTAGAGCAGGGGTAGGCAACCTCCGGCACTCCAGATGTTGTAAAACTACAACTCCCAGCATGCATAGTTCCTCTGCTCTTCTCAGAACTCTCACAGAAATGAATGGAGCATGCTGGGAATTGTAGTTTTGCAACAGCTGGAGCGCCGGAGGTTGCTGACCCCTGGGGTAGAGGATAGTTTGGTTCAATGGCATGCACCAGCAAGAGAGTTGTGAGTGATTTCAATAAATTAAGCTCGGTTTCTATTGCAGGTCATCCAACAGCATGTTCCTGTTTCCACCAGAATCTCAGCTGTTTCAACAGGGTCGCTTCATAATAATGTTGAAGGTTCGGGACTTCCATACCTCCCCTTCCCCTGCGGGTATATAGGATGGAGGCGGCGACACTAGGGTTGTTCTTTCCCTAAATAAAAAAGAGCATCTAGTATTGGAACTTGTGGATTAGTGCTTTTGGTAAAAGAATTGCCATAGTGCGAAAATAATAAGTATTTTTGGTAATACCATCATTTTATATCAGATGACTATGCTCCATAGCCAAGTGAGTTTATTTGTGAGTACCTAGTCAAGTCCTTCTCTAGTGAATTATATGAGGTCATAGTGTCACCGCCAGCCCTGGGAGAGATCTTAGAAGTTCAAATAGACAGAAGAATCAGGAGTCTATTTGACAGATCTCTCTTCTTTTCATTGTTCCTGACAGATTTCCACCCCTTCGCAGATGCTGCTCATTATCAGTCAGGTGGCTCTTTATCTGTTCCGCATCTCACTTGTTTCCCAGCGGCTGATAGATATTCTGTGGAGTGCTCTGCTTGTTTGGTGGTTCTCCTCTTCCAATTACATCTCAAGCTAGTCCTTTCCCTTTTCTTTGTGTGTCTGTCCTGATTAGGCCTCAGGGAGACACTAGCTCTGTCAGTTTGGAAGGAGCCGGTTGCCTCGTTCCCTGTTCCCTGTTCCCTTAGCTGAGGGTTTGGTACAGTGTTTCAGCAGTCTTAGGTTCCTGTGCATGTGCATTTCTACCATTGAGATTTTCACATGTTGTTAGCAGCTTAGGGAGAGTATCAGGGAATGCTAGGAGGTGACCTCTTTATTCCCTAAGTTTGGGGCCTAGTCTGTTGTTGTTTAGTTATGGTTCCCTTTGGTTGTCTTTCCTTCCCTGTACTTACCGTGACATTATCAGCCGCCATTACCATTACTGTTTCCCCTGCTCTCTGTTGTTATAGATCCTGTCTCTGCACTGGTGGATCGCATGCAGGGGTTGTCGCTGGAGGTAGCAGACATCTGTGAATCTGTTGCAAGGTGTCAGGCGTCTGTCTCAGACCGGCTCTGAACCTAAGATCGCCCGCCTGGACCGATTTGCCGGAGAAAGTCTTGCAAACGTTATTTTCGCTTATGCCCTAACTCCTCTGGTGACGAGAGTCAAAAGGTGGGGATCGTTATTTCTTTATTGAAGGGTGACGCTCAATCCTGGGCCTTTTCTTTGCCGACCGTATCCCAATCCCTCTGGTCGGTGGATAATTTTTCAGAGCCATGGGACTTATTTATGACGACCCAGACAAAGTTTCTCTGGCTGAATCTATGTTGTGCGGCTTGCAACAGGGTAATCTGTCTGCTGAGTCCTATTGCTCTGAATTCAGGAGGTGTTCAACTGATTCTGAGTGGAATGACCCTGCTCTCTGGAGTCAGTTCTGCCAGGGGCTATCTGAGAGACTAAAATCTGGTAAAAAATGTTTACATTAATGAGGGCACATGTTGCTTAGCAGATGTCTCAACCGATCAAGACTGGGACTTATCAATGTCACCACGGTACATGTGCATTAACACCATACTAAGACTTCCAGTTATTTTCATCACATACAGGGAGTGCAGAATTATTAGGCAAGTTGTATTTTTGAGGATTAATTTTATTATTGAACAACAACCATGTTCTCAATGAACCCAAAAAACTCATTAATATCAAAGCTGAATATTTTTGGAAGTAGTTTTTAGTTTGTTTTTAGTTTTAGCTATTTTAGGGGATATCTGTGTGTGCAGGTGACTATTACTGTGCATAATTATTAGGCAACTTAACAAAAAACAAATATATACCCATTTCAATTATTTATTTTTACCAGTGAAACCAATATAACATCTCAACATTCACAAATATACATTTCTGACATTCAAAAACAAAACAAAAACAAATCAGTGACCAATATAGCCACCTTTCTTTGCAAGGACACTCAAAAGCCTGCCATCCATGGATTCTGTCAGTGTTTTGATCTGTTCACCATCAACATTGCGTGCAGCAGCAACCACAGCCTCCCAGACACTGTTCAGAGAGGTGTACTGTTTTCCCTCCTTGTAAATCTCACATTTGATGATGGACCACAGGTTCTCAAGTTCAGATCAGGTGAACAAGGAGGCCATGTCATTAGATTTTCTTCTATTATACCCTTTCTTGCCAGCCACACTGTGGAGTACTTGGACGCGTGTGATGGAGCATTGTCCTGCATGAAAATCATGTTTTTCTTAAAGGATGCAGACTTCTTCCTGTACCACTGCTTGAAGAAGGTGTCTTCCAGAAACTGGCAGTAGGACTGGGAGTTGAGCTTGACTCTATCCTCAACCCGAAAAGGCCCCACAAGCTCATCTTTGATGATACCAGCCCAAACCAGTACTCCACCTCCACCTTGCTGGCGTCTGAGTCGGACTGGAGCTCTCTGCCCTTTACCAATCCAGCCATGGGCCCATCCATCTGGCCCATCAAGACTCACTCTCATTTCATCAGTCCATAAAACCTTAGAAAAATCAGTCTTGAGATATTTCTTGGCCCAGTCTTGACGTTTCAGCTTGTGTGTCTTGTTCAGTGGTGGTCGTCTTTCAGCCTTTCTTACCTTGGCCATGTCTCTGAGTATTGCACACCTTGTGCTTTTGGGCACTCCAGTGATGTTGCAGCTCTGAAATATGGCCAAACTGGTGGCAAGTGGCATCTTGGCAGCTGCACGCTTGACTTTTCTCAGTTCATGGGCAGTTATTTTGCGCCTTGATTTTTCCACACGCTTCTTGCGACCGTGTTGACTATTTTGAATGAAACGCTTGATTGTTCGATGATCACGCTTCAGAAGCTTTGCAATTTTAAGAGTGCTGCATCCCTCTGCAAGATATCTCACTATTTTTGACTTTTCTGAGCCTGTCAAGTCCTTCTTTTGACCCATTTTGCCAAAGGAAAGGAAGTTGCCTAATAATTATGCACACCTAATATAGGGTGTTGATGTCATTAGACCACACCCCTTCTCATTACAGAGATGCACATCACCTAATATGCTTAATTGGTAGTAGGCTTTCGAGCCTATACAGCTTGGAGTAAGACAACATGCATAAAGAGGATGATGTGGTCAAAATACTCATTTGCCTAATAATTCTGCACGCAGTGTAGAAACAAATAAAATATACACAAACCTTTATGCATCCTGCTATTGGATGTAAAACCAGAATAAAACTATAAAAACATTACACCTTGAGGCTCTGACAATTTTTCTCATCTTAGTTTTAGTTGAGGTTTGCTGCTTGGTAGGATCACACAGTACATAAGCCATCTTAGAATGATACAATGGCCATATAAACAGGAAAAATAACAATCCATAGATGATAAACTGAGTCTGAATGGGATTCAAAGAATTACCAGTAACTGATTGATACCCTGAAGAAGTGAATGTATTCCTTTCTGCTTATTCCCCAAACTTTAAACTGTAGGTAATTGTTTTCTGAGAATCAAACTGTCAGCCAATTTCAGTGATAAGTGTTTTCTATAAAATAGTTGAAACAGCATTACCGGATCGTGGATATATATTTCTTAAACTCAGGTTGTCTACAGCAGGTAATTTGTGGCCAAGTTGGAACAGCTGTTTTATTTTGTTCTTTGTGGAAATTGCTAGTAATAAAGTTTTACAACTTCTCAAATACTGACGGTTGATCAATTGTGAAATGTGTTTGTATTGGCATAATATTCTCTATTTTATAATTAAGCCAAAAAGGAAATTCAGTGGTTTGTGAAAAAGCAAAAAAGGAATAAATGTAGAGTAACCATAGTGGAAATATTTATGATATTCTTTATTAATTGGGCTTACACAATTGGTCGTGACACAGTTTTTGACAATAACTAGTATCAGATACTTTTTGAGCTCTAATGGTTGTGGTTCATGTCTTGATATCACATATGCAAAAATTTTAACATATCAGAATTAGAGATGTCCCGAACTATTCGCCGGCGAACAGTTCCCGGCGAACATAGCTTGTTCGCGTTCGCTGCAGCGGCCAAACATATGTGATGTTCGGTCCGCCCCTATACATCATCATTGAACAAACTTTGACCCTGTACATCACAGTCAGTAGACACATTCCAGCCAATCAGCATACCCTCCCTCCCAGACCCTTCCACCTCCTATCAAAAAGCAAGGACAGCATCCATCTTAGATTCATTCTGAAGCTGCAGTGTCACAAATTTGACTAAGTTGTAATCGCAATGCGATTAATACGGGTTATATTAATCGCATTGCGATTACAACATAGATCTGAGTTCCTAATGGTTGTATTGCTAGAATATAACGAAGATTGAGAATATAGTGCTATATTCGTTATATTCGTCAATTCTAGCAATACAACCATTAGGATCTCAGATCTAAGTTATAATCGCAATGCGATTAATAGAGGTTATATTAATCGCATTGCGAATTCAACTTACCACACTCTGCGTCAACTACGTAATTTTCCATGGGATTTTTGCCATGGATCCCCCTCCGGCATGCCACAGTCCAGGTGTTAGTCCCCTTGAAACAACTTTTCCATCACTATTGTGGCCAGAAAGAGTCCCTGTGGGTTTTAAAATTCGCCTGTCTATTGAAGTCTATGGCGGTTCTCCCGGTTCGCCCGTTCACAAACATTTGCGTAAATTCGCGTTCGCCGTTTGTGAACGGAAAATTTAATGTTCGCGACATCTCTAATCAAAATACGGTTTGTGTGAGCTGGGTCTCCAACAGTTACTAGAATGTACATTTTGAATAGAACAATCTTTGAAAACAAATATAAAATATATAAAAAACGGCTGGCTCACAGTATTTTTGCATACATATACTATTTATTATTAAATAAACCACTATCACGTTTATAAAAAGTTTAAATCCTATTTCATATACAATATTTTCATTAATCCCTTCCAGCAATAATGTACATAAAAAATGCTAAGCTCAAGCATATAATTAAATAAAATATGAGTTTGGAGTACTCCAATGATAATGGACTACAACATTCACACAGTCGTATATATCACACTGTAAGGCCTCATGCACACGACCGTTGTTTTGGTCCGCATCCGAGCCGCAGTATTTGTGGCTCGGATGCGGACCTATTCACTTCAACGGGGCCGCAAAAGTATATTGAGTCCTTTAACCCCTTAAGGACACTGGGATTTTCCATTTTTGGGTTTTCATTTTTCACTCCCCGCCTTCCCATAGTCTTAACTTTTTTCTTTTTTCATTCACATAGCCTTATGAGGGCTTATTTTTTGCAGGACAATTTGTACTTTCTAATGGCACCATTTACTGTTGCATGCTATGTAGTAGGGAGTGGGAAAAAAATTCCAAATGGGGTAGAATTAGGAAAAAACTAAGAAAATTCATAACCATATTTTGACCCCTATAACTTTTTTGTAGCTATGTGTACAGGACTGTGTCAGGGCTCATTTTTTGTGGGATGTTCTGTTTTTTTCAGTGATACCAATTTTAAGTGTGTGCGACTTTTTGATCACTTTTTATAAAAAAATTATTGGGTAGTAGAAGTGACAAAAAATGGCAAATTGGCCATTTTTTTTCCCGCTACGCCATTTGCCTTATGCCATTAATATTGTTATATCTTAATAGTATGGGCCTTTTCGCTCACGGCAATGCCCATGATGTTTATTTTTTTATTGGTTAAGTATTTCTATTTTAAGGAAAGGGGGGTATTCAGTGATGGCAAAATAGCCATCATTGAAGACTTAATTTGAACTATATAAATACAAGGTTGCCACCTAGTGGCCTGTATTGATATATACATCTAATAGACTGTCAAGCCTGCTTGAGGCTTCGGTTAATTAGCGCAAGGCAACAGGTTCCCCGATCTCAGCCGGACCGGACTGGAAGCGTGTGACTTCCGGTTCCGGTCTGCGTAGATGCCATGGTCACATTTGACCACGGCATCTGAAGGGTAAGATGTATGCGATCAGCCTTATTGCTGATCTCATACATGTGCCGTGGGTCTCTGCTATTTAAAATAGCAGAAACCCTGCGGCTAAGGCATCCGCTGCACGTGCGAGCCATGTTTAGGGATCGGACCTATGATATCCAGCTACGTCATGGGTCCTTAAAGGGTTAATAAGCTATATTGCCTCCGGTAATTAAATGTGGCTACTTTGTTACATTAATGCTTACTGGAACCCTCCTGGTTCAGATAGTTATAATGTTATAATGGTTCCCAATCCTCCTCGCTTGTGGGTGCTCGATCCTCCTCGTTAGTGGCCTCAATGCTTAACCTCGCTAAGCCGGATATGGATACAGAACGATGTTACAAGCAAGCCACATTTAATTACCGGAGGCAATATAGTTTATTAAAGGACTCAATATACCCCATTGGAGAGACTAATAACATATAATAATAACTGTATTACAGTGTGATATATACCACTGTGTGAGTGTTGTAATGCATTATTATTGGAGTACTCCAAACTCATATTTTTTTTAATTATATGCGTGAGCTCTGCATTATTTATGTACATTAATGCTGGAAGGGATTAATGAAAATATTATATATGAAATAATGGGATTTTAACTTTTTATAATCGTGATAGTGGTTTATATGATAATAAAAAGAATATGTATACAAAAATACTGTGCGCCAGCCATTTATTATATATTTTCTATTTGTATTATTTTGGCCAGCTGGTAACTGGCTCCAGTCGTTTGCTGGTTGAGTTTCTCTATAGTTTATCAATCTTTGAAAACAGCTAATTTCCAAGCTAAAAATGAACCATCCTTCTGTCTAGTAGTTAGATGGTCTCCCAGCATCAAAAGGACTATGGAAGTGCAAATGTTATGTGCATGGACCATATTAGGATATGGAGCACATACTGTTCTATACTATGGACCTACAGGTTCTTAAAGTGTCAGCATTTGATGCTTGGATTCTAGGGACAGCTTCCATAATAAAATATGCTAATTTGTCCTCTACAATTTTTTATGTGATAACATGGAGGTATCGAGTGGTCACATACTGGCTTTAAGTGTTAAATTGGAGAACAACATTAAGTCCAACATAGCCATTAATGTTGGACAAATCAAAGTATCTGAAGTGGGCTTCGGGAAAAACTAGATTCACCCCAAAGTTGAATTTCCTTGTGTTTTGTGGTAACAAATCAATTTTCCCTGAAATGGCGGTAAAAAGTAAAAATAAATACTGAGAAATCTTGCGCCCGGTGACGTATGACTGTGCAAGATTTTTTCTCGGATTCTAAAGCAATATGGCTGGAGTGGCCTCTTTGGGCTCAAATTGATAAGGTAAGTACAATTTTTTTTTTTACTGATTAACCCTTGAAAGTCCTTAATTAGAGATGAGCGAATTTCTCAAAAAATTCGATTTGGCGGTTCGACTAATTTTCCTTTGATCCGATTTTGCTTTGATCGGAATATATTTGCGACGAACCACAATAAAAAACAGCTATTTCCGGGCTGCATAGAGCCTTTATATGGGTGTAGAACACTGTGCCTTGCAGCAACATGCATAGGGAGTGTAATGGGGTAATGAAATAATACTGTCAGTCAGTATGACATGTAGATGATAGGCGTCGCTATTAGAATCACTGCACACTTTACTTATTTGGGCAGTCACGGGGCCAAAACTGACCAAATAACTCAAGTACAGGTGCATGTTAGCGTCAAGAAGAAGTGCACTCCTTTTACACCGTCGTCAGCTGATTCCACATAGATGCCTACAGAACCTGTTCTATTAAACACTTATACAAGTACAGCCCCCCCGACAGAGTGGAGAGGGTGTCAGCAGTAAGTTTTTGTTGACGTCACTGATTATTTGCCCTTCCTCTGATCCGTCAGAACAAAATCCCACAAAAAACGGATCATGTCTGGGGATCATACGCCTTCACTCGGTCATCATTTGCTCAGTAATCCATGAGTATTGGTAATAAAAAAAAACAAACAGGAGTGGGTCTAAAACAGAGATGACACGTAAAGGTAATATTTGCATGTTTTCTGTGTTTTGTACCCACTCCTGCTTTTGGCTACCAAATCAGAAGCCAATTATGATGCAACCATACAGGCCTTACAGCTGCTACACAGACAGGATCCATTGTGCGTCTCATTTTTCCTTCCTTCTGACCGATCAGAAGAAAGGTCAAATAAATTGTGATTTCAAAAAGGCCAAACAAGGACAATAATGACCCCGTCATAGAGTGGGGAGGGTGGTAACAGCATGAGAAGTCCACAGATTTGCCCTATGACATAGTGGTGAGGTGGAAGCAGCATGAGGAGACCACAAAGTGGCACAATGACAGGGTTTGGAGGTGGTGGCAGCATCAGGAGGCCACAGAGTGACAGAATAACAAAGTGTGGAGGTGACAGCAGCAGTATGATTAGGCCAAAGAGTGGCAAGGTGACATAGTGTGGAGATGGCAGCAACAGCAGCATGATATCATAGAGTGGCAAGGTGACATAGTGTGGATATGGCAGCATCAGGAGGCCATAAAGTGGCAAGGTGACATAGTGTGCAGATGGCAGCATCAGGAGGCCAAAGAGTGGCATGGTGACATAGTGTGGACATGATAGCAACAGTAGCAGCAGCATGATACCACAGAGTGGCACAGTGACATAGTGTGGAGATGGATGATCTAATCTGATGCATCAGGCATTGGTGGGTGGAAATCCTGGCTGATCCACGCCTGATTCATCTTGACAAAAGTAAGTCTCTACACATTTTGGGTGGACAGCCGAGTTCTTCTTGGGGTAACTATGGCTGCACTAAACACCATCTCTGATGCCACACTACTGGCCGGGCAGGACAGCTTTTCCAGGGAAAACTCAGCCAGTTTTGGCCACAAATCCAGTTTGTATGCCCAATAGTCCAGAGGATCTTCTATGACGGTTGGCAGGGTGCTGTCAAAGTATGCCACCACCTGCTGGTTCAGGTCCTGCTCCAGGTCTACCTGCTGCTGGTGAGTATTTTCCTCACTATGCGGGTGAAGAAAGCTGCTCATCAGCGTCTCTAGACTCAGGATGCTGGTGCTGATGTCACTTGCGACGACGCTGGGTTGCTGGTCAAGACACGACCGCTATGTGACATGTGAACCTTAGGCCTCGGGAAGAAACCCCTGCTGCCACGCCCCCTTACTCTGCTGCGACCTGTGCCTGCTCCAGAAGCATATAATAACAGCAAATATTAACTTAGTCTATTTTTCTCTTTTTCACTAGAAATATGGCAATAAACGCTTTTAGCCAAATAACAACAAAAGTGACCAGCGTAAATATTTCTCGTATTGTATTTAAATAGGCCACTAAATGATATCAGCACAGTTAACAGCAAAAGTGAGCTGTATATATATTTATCTTTTTTAACAGATAAAAGCCCCTAAAAGTTTTTCAACATAGCACTTGCACCCCAATAGCTAATTTCTAGAATGACAGAGCTGTATTATAAGACTATCTGGATCCCCAAGTAATGTTTCCCTGTGCTTGTAAATGTTTTTTTCACAATGAGGATTTTGCTATGACTCTACCTAGCATCTGCACATGTCTCTCCCTCCCTGTGAAATGATTCCTCTCACTATCCTTTCCCTGCACTAGTAAATCGCTTCTTTCCTTTTTCTATATTTTTTTACAATTAGTTTTTCTTTCACTCTCCCTAGCACCTGCATACACATACTGTATGTCCCTGAACATAGTACGATAGTGAATGACAGACTCTAAGATGGCTGCCATATTTATAGGGCTGTGACATCAACGGGCTGGCTGGCTGCTGATTGGCTGCATGCATGGCATTATGGATCATCCCTCCTTCCTAGAGTTCCTTGCCCCATGTCCTTACACGTGCAGCTGCGATTTTAGCCGCCATTTTAGCCGGCTAGCTGCCATGTTAGGAAAAATTGTGATTCGTTATCACAAAGAGCGAGGAAATTCGTATTCGCTCAGAATCAAATTTTTCCTGAAATTCGGAACAAATTCGACTTTGTCAGCTTCGATTCGCTCATCTCTAATATTCATCTCAGATGCCGTGATCAGTGCTGAACGCGGCATCTGATAGGTTCAATGATGGGGGGTGGCACAATCGGCATGCCCTGTCATTGTACACACAACTTACAACTTCTTTGTCGCAAAGCTATTTATTTATTTATTTAGCGAAGCAGCAGATTTGAATTTTCAAGCTCATCACTATACATCAATATTCTTATTGCAGTGCAGCCAGCCAGCTATATCACTACTTCAAGTTAAAGATGGAACCTGCTGTATCATTCACTAAGTTTAGGACAGTCAGTTGCATCACTCACTAAGTTGAGGATATACAGTCAGGTCCATAAATATTGGGACATCGACACAATTCTAACAATTTTGGCTCTATACACCTGTAACGGGGTTCCGAAGGTGCACTTGGTCCCCCATTACCCGCAGACCTGTTGCTTAGCTTTGGGAATGAGGATCTGTGTTTGACTTTATTCCCAGGGCAGCATTACTAGCTGGGTGGCTCCCTGCTCCTAAGTCTGCCTTGAGTGCCGAGCTGATCACTCGGTGCTCGACTGGTTGGTCTGTCGGTCATGTGACGCTAGCCACGTCACATGAGCCTCACTCCCCACTATAAATACAGGCAGCCTGCTGGCCACAGGTTGCCTGTTAATTTAGGTTCCACCTGTGATTTGGTCTTTCCTGGCGTACTTACCTCCTGCTGAATTCCTGACGATCCTCTGCCTGCTCCTTGTGTACTTTGCTGCTCTCCTGGTATTTATGACCCCGGCTTCTCCTGACAATTCTCTGCTTGCTCCCTTTGTACTTTGTAGCTTTCCTGGTATTGACTCGGTCCGTTCACATCCTGTTGTTTGTCTGTCTGTCATCCCTGCACTTATTCCAAGTTAGAGATTGCCGTCCAGTTGTCCCCTGTCATTAGGACTCGTGAGGCAAGTAGGCAGGGCCAGGGGTAAGGGTGGAGCGCAGTGGTCACTTCCCTTCCCCCTGTGTGTGTGTGTAAGCGACCGTTACAACACCACCACATTGCATTTGAAATGAAACAAACAAAATGTGCTTTAACTGCAGACTGTCAGCTTTAATTTGAGGGTATTTTCATCCAAATCAGGTGAATGGTGTAGGAATTACAACAGTTTGCATATATCCCTCCCACTTGTTAAGGAACCAAAAGTAATGGAACAGAATAATAATCATAAATCAAAAACTTTCACTTTTTAATACTTGGTTGCAAATCCTTTGCAGTCAATTACAGCCTGAAGTCTGGAACGCATAGACATCACAAGATGCTGGGTTTCATCCCTGGTGATGCTCTGCCAGGCCTCTACTGCAACTGTCTTCAGTTCCTGCTTGTTCTTGGGGCATTTTCCCTTCAGTTTTGTCTTCAGCAAGTGAAATGCATGCTCAATCGGATTCAGGTCAGGTAATTGACTTGACCATTGCATAACATTCCACTTCTTTCCCTTTCCCTTTGGTTGCTTTTGCAGTATGCATTGGGTCATTTTCTATCTGCACTGTGAAGCGCCGTCCAATGAGTTCTGAAGCATGTGGCTGAATATGAGCAGATAATATTGCCCGAAACACTTCAGAATTCATCCTGCTGCTTTTGTCAGCAGTCACATCATCAATAAATACAAGAGAACCAGTTTCATTGGCAGCCATACATGCCCACACCATGACACTACCACCACCGTGCTTCACTGATGAGGTGGTATGCTTAGGATCATGAGCAGTTCCTTTCCTTCTACATACTCTTCTCTTCCCATCACTCTGGTACAAGTTGATCTTGGTCTCATCTGTCCATAGGATGTTGTTCCAGAACTGTGAAGTTTTTTTTAGATGTCGTTTGGCAAACTCTAATCTGGCCTTCCTGTTTTTGAGGCTCACCAATGGTTTACATCTTGTGGTGAACCCTCTGTATTCACTCTGGTGAAGTCTTCTCTTGATTGTTGACTTTGACACACACATACACCTTCCTCCTGGAGAGTGTTCTTGATCTGGCCAACTGTTGTGAAGGGTGTTTTCTTCACCAGGGAAAGAATTCTTCGGTCATCCACCACAGTTGTTTTCCGTGGTCTTCCAGTGTTGCTGAGCTCACAGATGCGTTCCTTCTTTTTAAGAATGTTCCAAACAGTTGTTTTGGCCACGCCTAATTTTTTTGCTATCTCTCTGATTGGTTTGTTTTGTTTTTTCAGCCTAATGATGGCTTGCTTCACTGATCTTTGGATCTCATCTTGAGAGTTAAAAGCAACAGATTCCAAATGCTAATAGCACATTTGAAATTAACTCTGGACCTTTTATCTGCTCATTGTAATTGGGATAATGAGGGAATAACCCACACCTGGCCATTGAACAGCTGAGAAGCCAATTGTTCCATTACTTTTGGTTCCTTAACAAGTGGGAGACACATATGCAAACTGTTGTAATTCTTACACCGTTCCCCTGATTTAGATGTAAATACCCTCAAATTAAAGCTGACAGTCTGCAGTTAAAGCACATATTGTTTGTTTCATTTCAAATCCATTGTGGTGGTCTATAGAGTCAAAAATGTTAGAATTGTGTCGATGTCCTAATATTTACGGACCTGACTGTATATGTACCAATAGCTTGTATAAATATAGTATGCACTAATAGCAGTCCAGTCTTGGGGGTTAGTTCGTGCAACAGTTCCAGGCATTAGAACATACATTTTAGACAAAAATATTAATACTGTAAGGGATCGCTATCTCTCTCAGGGGGTTGCAATCACAGATTTCTCCTCTGACAACAGAGTTCAAGTCCAAAAGGTGCTTTTTTTTGTCACTTCAGCAAACATCGGGGGGAAAAAACACCTGCCCGTCTAGGCTCTACCTAATATATGTGTTGTCTCTACCTCACCTATAGAGTGCCGTTCACACCCGGGATTAGAAACGGCTTCCTCAGCCATATACGGTCCAGCAGCCTCCAGGCTGTGACCATGCCAGCACTGGGGATAGATGGTGCAGAAGTCCTCCCGACTCTGACCGTGTGACCCTCTTTCCGTAGGCGTCGCTGGGCCCCCCAAACTTCAGGCTTTACAAAGCTTTGTGGCTCCTCAGCCCTCCTGGCTGAAACCACACATAGCCTCTCAGACTCCCCTCTCTCTCAGGGTTCCTTAGCCTTTCTCCCTCCAAATCATACACAGAGGGTTGTTTTATCTCTCCTTGATTACAGCAGCAGGCCTCACCTGCAACCACCTCCAGCAAAAGACAATACATGTAGTGTAAGGGTGTGGACTGGCAGATCCCACTACCAAACCTATTCCCCAGTCCACAGGAAATCCAGCCCAGAACATCTAGACAAAACTGTTTAAACAAACTACACTTTGCTGAAACCACTGCAGCTTTCTGGAGTTCAGTTATCTCACCCAGCAGAGGTATCTGAGTGGGATATACACACCTCCCAGCACTTATACTGTACACATCACCACAATACTTTAAGTATTAATAGCTATAATTATAGCTTGTTAGAGGGGGAACACAGTCCACGGTTACTAGGTAGTATTGTAACCTTTCTTACCAGTTAGTACTGTTCCCTTTTAGCATAGAAATACATTAGAGTGGAGACAGGTATTGTGGCAATCTCTATACAGTGCTATGGAATATGAAGGTGCTATGTATACAAATATTTTTAAGTAACCTAGCATAGTAAAACATACAAAAGGCAACATTTATAGAAAATATTAATATATGCCATGTTCTATGCCTATTCTATATCTATTTCTAAAATTATCTCTTTACACTGATTCCTTAGCCTTTATAACCATGAAAAATGACTCCTTTGTTAAAAGTACCTGTCATCAACTTTATGATACCCATACTAACAGCAGCATGAAGTAGAGACAGGTGAGTTGATTTCAGCGGTCTGTCATTGAAAAGTTAAAAGTAAGTGGATGCCAAGAACCAACATCACAATCATTTCAGACTAGGCCTGGAAAAGAGTCCTGGCCACCTGAGAAGAGTCATGGTTATTCATAAATTCCTGCTCTCCTGCCCACCTGCTGATGACTGAAAGGCTTCTACCTAGTTTTCTCCCTTTCTCTCTAGGAGACAACTGCCAATCATCAGCAGATGGGCGGGAGAGCAGGAGATTATGAATAATCATGACTCTTTTCAAATAGATTTGACTCTTTTCAAGGTCTGTGCTACAATGATTATGATGCTGATTCTCAGCAACCACTTACTTTTAGCTCATGAGTGACACACCGCTGAAATCAGCATTTCTGTCACTGTTTTATGCTGCCCTCAGTGAGGTCAGCATAAAGTTGATGACAGGTTCCCTTTAATGTTGGTAAACATTTTATGCATGTTCACCTCCTACCATCCTTTTACATGAAGTTATAGATATGTTTTGGCTGAAAAGTATCAAACATTCTAGTTATTTCTTCAACTCTCCCTCGAGTTCATCTCTAAAGTGTATTATCACGGTTTGCTGAGGTAAACAACTTTATGACCACCACTCTCTTAGATTATTAGAACTGTAGACCACTGAGCCGTGTCTGCATTTAATGTACTTATGCACGTGAGCAGCACTTTTTCTATTCTAGCACTTTTAACTGCTTTCTAGTCTCTGCATGCCTTTCACCGTAAATACTTTTGTGTTTTAAGATTAACAAGTGCTATTATTTCACATTATTTCCAGTTATCTTTGCACTGGTGGCAGATTTATTTAACTTCATAGAGGTGAACTTAGACACAGTAATTTGAGATATGTGTTTTTTCTGGTTTCATTTCGCTGATCATAATGTATTAAATCAGATCTGTTGCCTGAACAAGCTGATCTATTTATTTTACTCACTTATATAGCACTGGCATATTTCACAGCGCTTTAAAGACATTATTATTACTTATTGTCCCCATGTGAGCTCACAATCTAAGTTCCCTATTAATATTTCTTTGAAATGTGGGAGGATACTGTAATATCCAGAGAAAACCCACACAAACACGGAGAGAATATGTAAACTCCATGCCGATCTATGTAAGGGTAAGAAAAAGAAAAGTTAAACAGCACTCCAATGCATAACAGGATGGTCGGTGCATGCCCTAGAAGCCAGATCAACTCCTCTCCTGTGGTTTAATCCAAAGAAAAAGGAAGGAAGCACACATCTTGAATACAAGTTAAGGAGCTTTAATCCTTCATATCCAGTGTGAAAGAAATCTGATTTACCTAAGACTCCATCTTGTCTATTATACCAAGTCAAAACTATGCAATGCTGACAAAACCCATCTCACTAACAAGCAAAGAACGGTGCCCAAATTTAGACACGTTTGGCTTATCTCAATACGGTGCAAAACAAGGAAAGTGCCGATGATGGCTACATATAGGTTCATGGATTAGTCAGAAGACACCTGGGTGTTTCAACATTATAAGAAATCTTTGTTGTTATCTGACTGTGAGCACTCCCAATGTAGTGTATAATGTATCACAATATATTGTTCTTTGAATAATAATAGTCTGTTATCCTCAACACCATTGCTATAACATTTTAGCTATTTAGAAGCCTTTTTTAAGCATGCATACACAGTGTTAACACCAATGTATATAAACACCCCCTCAAGTGACATCATAGAACCAGCCCAGAAAGTAGAACAAATGTCAAAGGTTAAGAAAAATAAATAAATTAATAAAAAATAAGAAGTGTGGTAGTCACGGTCATAGCTTCCATTCCATTTCCTGGCCAGGGAGGATTGGGGCCTCAATTCTCCACAGTAATAGGCTGGGTTTGGAGTCTTGCATCTGTGGAGGAAGGGCAGCAAGATCCTCTGTAGGGCAAGACAAAGATGGAGGACTGGGTCACCCGCATGTTGGGCCATCCTAGGCCTGGAGACCCTGTGCTGAAGCGTTCAAGTGGTTCTTCGTGGAGAGAGGTTTTGGCTTCCTTCTGCACGACGAGACCAATGAAGAGATCTGTCACGGTGGGGAATGGAGGAAACCCCCACCATATAATCAGGGGAATAGAATAAGTAACCAGGCCTGTAAGCAAGGATAGGGAAGAGGAAAACCTCCAATACAACCATCATCCTAGCCCTGATCTCCTGACCATATAAGCGCTCCCTAATGGTGGGAGGACTCATACACTGGAACCTGGGCCCTACTAACCCTAACGATCCCTAGCATAGGGGTCAGGAATAGTGATAGACGAAAATTTGCCGGGACGGTTCGCGAACACGATTGCGTGAACGCGATCAAATGTTCGTGAACCGCAAGTTCGCGGAGGGTCCCATTCAATTTAATGGCAGGCGAACCTGAAAAACCTTCAGCTCATATTTGCAGCCAAGAAATAATTACTAGAAGAGCACAAATAGTCCGACAACATGGACAGTGACATACCAGATATATTATTTGAATTTGCGATCTCAATTCATTTTTTTTTTTATGCGAAATATCGGCAATATAATTTTCGCGTACGCGCAAGCGCAAAATGCACTATACAGTACCCAAATGCACTATAAAGAAAGCATATTGGTATATAACACCCCCCTTCAATCAGTTTTGTTTTGGGTGGGAATGGTATATCACACCAGTAGAAATTATTTGTTCCAATAACAGAACCGCACACAACTGCCGCACAATACAAATGCACTATAATATACTTTCTAACATAGAAAGTATATTATAACATTGCACAAACCGGATTCCAAAAAAGTTGGGACACTAAAAAAATTGTGAATAAAAACTGAATGCAATGATGTGGAGATGGCAAATGTCAATATTTTATTTGTAATAGAACGTAGATAACAGATCAAATGTTTAATCCGAGTAAATGTATCATTTTAAAGGAAAAATACGTTGATTCCAATTTTCACGGTGTCAACAAATCCCCAAAAAGTTGGGACAAGTAGCAATAAGAGGCTGGAAAAAGTAAATTTGAGCATAACGAAGAGCTGGAAGACCAATTAACACTAATTAGGTCAATTGGCAACATGATTGGGTATAAAAAGAGCTTTTCAGAGTGGCAGTGTCTCTCAGAAGCCAAGATGGGTGGAGGATCATCAATTCCCACAATGTTGCGCAGAAAGATAGTGGAGCAATATCAGAAAGGTGTTACCCAGCGAAAAATTGCAAAGACTTTGCATCTAACATCATCAACTGTGCATAACATCATCCGAAGATTCAGAGAATCTGGAACAATCTCTGTGCGTAAGGGTCAAGGCCGTAAAACCATACTGGATGCCCGTGATCTCCGGGCCCTTAAACGACACTGCACCACAAACAGGAATGCTACTGTAAAGGAAATCACAAAATGGGCTCAGGAATACTTCCAGAAACCATTGTCAGTGAACACAATCCACCGTGCCATCCGCCGTTGCCAGCTGAAACTGTACAGTGCAAAGAAGAAGCCATTTCTAAGCAAGATCCACAAGCTCAGGCGTTTTCACTGGGCCAAGGATCATTTAAAATGGAGTGTGGCAAAATGGAAGACTGTTCTGTGGTCAGACAAGTCACGATTCTAAGTTCTTTTTGGAAATCTGGGATGCCATTTCATCTGGACCAAAGAGGACAAGGACAACCCAAGTTGTTATCAACGCTCAGTTCAGAAGCCTGCATCTCTGATGGTATGGGGTTGCATGGGTGCGTGTGGCATGGGCAGCTTGCATGTCTGGAAAGGCACCATCAATGCAGAAAAATATATTCAGGTTCTAGAACAACATATGCTCCCATCCAGACGTCATCTCTTTCAGGGAAGAGCCTGCATTTTTCAACAAGATAATGCCAGACCACATTCTGCATCAATCACAACATCATGGCTGCGTAGGAGAAGGATCCGGGTACTGAAATGGCCAGTCTGCAGTCCAGATCTTTCACCTATAGAGAACATTTGGCGCATCATAAAGAGGAAGGTGCAACAAAGAAGGCCCAAGACGATTGGACAGTTAGAGGCCTGTATTAGACAAGAATGGGAGAGCATTCCTATTTCTAAACTTGAGAAACTGGTCTCCTCGGTCCCCAGACATCTGTTGAGTGTTGTAAGAAGAAGGGGAGATGCCACACAGTGGTGAAAATGGCCTTGTCCCAACTTTTTGGGGATTTGTTGACACCATGAAATTCTGATTCAACATATTTTTCCCTTAAAATGGTACATTTTCTCAGTTTAAACGTTTGTTCCATGATTTATGTTCTATTCTGAGTAAAATATTAGAAGTTGGCACCTCCACATCATTGCATTCAGTTTTTATTCACGATTGTATAGTGTCCCAACTTTTTGGGAATCCGGTTTGTACAAGGAAGGCAATCCATTAGAATATACATAGAGATAAAACGTAACCTTTAATAATTTTACTATGAGGGTCCATTCACACATCCGTAAGTGTTTTGCGGATCTGCAAAAAACTGACACCGGCAATGTGCATTCCGCAATTTGCGCACCGCACATCGCCGGCACTATAATAGAAAATGCCTAATCTTGTCTGCAATTGCGGACAAGAATAGGACATGTTCTATTTTTTTGCAGAAATGGAAGCACAGATGCGGAAGTGCGGATCCGCAAATGCGGATGTGGATCCGCAAATGCGGACAGCACATTCGGGCACTATTGAAAATGAATAGGTCTGCACCAGTTCCGCAAAATTGTGGAACGGATGCGGATCCATTTTGCGGACGTGTGAATGGAAAATATATCCCTCAAAATGAAAATAAATTAAATGATTAAAGTTAAGCAAAAAGCATAGATGTGGTAGGCAATAACAAGTGCTTGGCGGCACTAAATCAGGTGCTCGGCGACACCAAAACAGAAACCATATGTCCTACCACAATCCGGGGGTTTCCAGTGCACATCTATGAATGCCGGAGGGAAAGCAAAAAACATCTATCCCTGGGCTAGATGATAATGTGGTATTGAAGGACAGGGTGGGCAAAGAACTGTCCCTGATATTGCCCTACAGGGGGGTGCTATTCGGGCACTGATAGCCTAACCACAGACCACCCGTCCTGATAAGAGCGACCCTGTCCGGAACCTTACCCTATATAAAAATGGCCCTAGTAAGCCCCTAGCCCTTAGGCTCCTGACTTCCAGGTGATCACTATATAGATCTATGTGTTTTTGACTCATTATAAAAGTATATTATAAGTATATCGCACCCCTCTGTGTATCACACATATCGATAGCACACCTATACTAGTCCTTAAAATGACTTTTGTGGCCCTATTAGCTAGCGTTTGGTGTCCCTAACAGCCTGTCCCTGCTCCACACAGCAACCTCTCCCTACACTGGCAAAACACTGAATGTAAAATGGCAGCCAGATCAGGTTTATTTATAAGGTTGGGGGTATGTCCATGTGCTGAAATGTCTCAATTGGCTGTCCTGTACCATCTGATGGATGTTTCATGGGTCAATGTAAAAGAATATGGCGGGCGCAAATTTCTCCATATGTTCGCATGTTCGGCAAATCGCGAACACGCAAAGTTCACCACGAAACGACCGCCTGGCGAACCGCAAGGCCATCTCTAGTCAGGAATAGGAGACTACCGGTTTCTCAAGGACACAGGCGAACTGGAGTCTCCACAGGCCAAACAACCAAGGACAAAGGGAAAAACAACAGAACTATTGTCATGTACAAGAGTGGGTCCACCTGACCCCTTGTACATGAAACAACATCAGAAAGTAACTTACTCTTACTGTCATATTCTAAAGTGGGTCCCCTAGAACAACACAACCATACGAAAGACAATACAGTGAGCCATCAACAGAATAAGCAGGTAAAAACCCAGAGACCTGAATCCCACCTGGATAACAGGTCTGGGAAACAAGGATGATGGGAGCTCACTGACTTGACTATTGGTTCACCCCTCCGGGAAACCATGAAGCCCCCTTCCGGAGAAATAACACATAGGGAAACGTCTTGCATAGATGCTTGGACAAACAACATCAACAGACCAGACATGTAACTACAACAAGATGTACAACACACCCTGAACGCAAACCCACACTGAAAATACAAGTGAGGTAGGGTACAAGTAGAATATAAAAGGAAAGCAATTTATGTCCAACTAGGTGGCCCTCAAGGACTGGGCAGGTTCACCCAGAAAAGGAGCAGAGCTCCATCACCAAACAAGGTAAGTACAACTGTCTCTAGTTTGGAAGCCTCAGGTAATATAAACCTCGTGGCCACACCCAGGACACACCTAAATTCCCACAGCTAGTTAATTAACCCCTCTGGCACCATACAGAGAAGGCCCAAGGAGAAAGGAGGAGGCACCTACATGCTGTAACCACAACAGGTTGCCGCTGGCAACAGCATGCATGGCAACCATGTCACAGCGCACACCAAGGGCCGTGACAAGATCCTTGTCAGTCAACGAACAGTAAAGAGGCCCAACCTATCCTCTCTTCTCCACAGTCTTTACCAAGGGGATCAAGTGGAGTTTACTCCAATTCCAGGACCTTGGGGTGACACATCTAGCTAAGCATATGGTTGCGGCCGATTCACCTGGACTCTCCGCTATGATCCACTGCCACAACCAAAACTGGATCCCTAGATTTTTGGATTGCCAGAGCCGCCTTCAGCTACCACTTTGATAAACATCAACCCAGTGGTTAACATGAATCCAGGGCTGTCGCAGACCCCCGTGTTGCCATGGAAGGAGATGGAAATGTAGTGGAAATTACCACGGGAGATGACAATGCCTGGCCTAGCTATACCATATTTTGGAAAAATATATAATTATAGGAATGATTAACGTAGTATTGTTAATGATTGCAACATCAATATCATTACCAATAATCATTACATCTATGCGTAAAGGATATGCACACCTTTGGGGAATTTTTTTTAATTATTGCATTGCACTTATTTTAAGCTAAAAATATATATTTTTAAATTGGTCTTTATTAAAAATATGGTTTTATTTTTTCTGTACAGAGCTGAGATGCTGTAGAGGCAGCCCATGGATTTTCTGTCTTTTTCTCAACTGGGGAGCAGAAGGGCTTCTTATCTCTGCTCTCTGCCCTTATAAACACTCATTATAGCTTAGTTCTTATCTTACTGATAAGAATGTGGCTTAAAGGGAACCTGTCACCTGGATTATGGGTATAGAGCTGAGGACATGGGCTGCTAGATCGCCACTAGCACATCCACAATATCCAGTCCCCATAGCTCTCTGTGCTTTTATTATGTAAAAAAAAAAAGATTTTATATATATGTAAATGAACCTTAGATGAGTCCTTTCTCCTTCATGCTTCAAAGATGAGTCCAGTATTCTCTGACTGAGCCCAGCCACGCACACTGTTATGGAGCCCAGCACCGCCCCACATCCTCCGAATCTCCTCCTTGATCCATGACGTCACAAAGCTAGAGCGCCGCAATATTGCAATGTGCGAGCTAGCGCATGCGCAGTTCGTTCCCTGAGGCTGATGCCACACAGGGAAGGACCACTATGCCAACACCGCGCATGCGCAAGGTCGCGCATCGCGAGATTACGGCGCTCTAGCTTTGTGACGTCTGGGAGCAAGGAGGAGATTCGGAGTATGAGGGTCGTTGCTGGGCTCCTTCACAGTGGGCGTGGCTGGGCTCCGGAAACGTTAGTAACAGCTCCTTGGGCTTCTTACTTGCCTCATTTACATATATATAAAATCGTTTTTTGACACAATAAAAGCACAGAGAGCTATAGGGACTGGATATTGCGGATGTGCTAGCGGCGATCTAGCAACACATGTCCTCAGCTCTATACCCAAAATCCAGGTGACAGGTTCCCTTTAAGTACGTGTTTATGACCTCTCAATAGTTTAGAGAAAAAGGTTATTAGATGACCAGCACAAAATGAAAGTGACAGTACCAGTCACGTAGTTAGAAAAACAGTTAACCCTTTGTGACAGAATAACTCAATATTTTTAATAAAGGCCAATTGAAAAAATTATTTTTAGCCAAAAATAAGTAACATGCAATCATAGAAAACTTGCCTTCAAAGATGTACATAGCCTTTAACCTTAGTCCGATTTAAATCACACATATTTCAATATCAGAATAAACTACACCCAATTACTAATTCAGATTTACTTTAATTCAGCCTTAAATTTGTACCTAGTTTACTCATTCCCATGTGCTGTATTTTAAATGAATACTTGGGTGGCCCAATGTATCATTCATACATATACTGACATTATACACTGTATATGTTGATTTTCAATTTTCAGACACATTATACAGTATATCGCTAAACAATTATATCTGACTCTATAATGGTACAGATATAGCAAAACTGAATTTTTCCTTTAACTGGAGCTTTATCAGCTTTCAGTATGCTTTTGTAGAATGATTATATGGCTTATCAATGCATTCTTGAAAATGTTGCCTTTTTAGGAATGTTTTTATTATAATTGAAAATATTTGTATCCCTAGTTTACTAAAATGAATTTATTTGTAGGGATATTGATATGAATAATTTGCAATAAATGCATCAAGTATACTTGTTTTATGCATAAATGTACAGTAATTCTGCAGAATTGTAAATAATAAGAAAAAAAACTGCAAAGAGTCAATTGGCTAGATGCATTTTAACTAAAACATCATTATACCAAATAATACCTAATTGTACTTAACACTAAAGGCAAATATGATAAATTCAGACTAAAAAAAGATCATTGTACTCCCAACCAAATGTTATGGAGCTTATTCCAATGTGTCATTTTTATACTTGTACAGATTTCCTGGTAGAAAAGAAAGTAGATGACAGCAAATTCAATCAACTATTTTTATAAACTACACTGTGCTCCAGAGAGCCCCAAACAAGGTTGAAGTTTCTGATGGCAATGTGGAGAGGCGGCACAAGGCTGCCAGATACTCACTTTAGAAAATATTTACACAGATACAATTATTCCACAGGGAGGAGTATGGCAGCCTTCCGAAAATTAACTTTTTTCTCCTGTCTGGTTCACTCCTATTAAAATGCAAGCCCAGTCTTTCAGATAAAAAAGAATGACTCTGATTGCTTTCACATATATGCATGCATATATTTAGACACACAATTTTTGGTATAAAATAGAAGCATATCAGACTTATTGAGTGGTGGAAAATTAAATGTAGCATTTCAATTTTTCTATAGTGTAACCGGTATAGGAAAGGCTGCTACTGTATAAGTAAGAAATAACCCTTCACTTGATCTAGACACTTATGTTAATTGTTATTCTAGTAATTATTTTTTTTGTACACTGTATGGTGGATTCCAGTCAAATCAGTCCTTCAATTTTAAGAGAATATTAAATAGATATACATTTTACTAACTGATCAAGGATTACTAAGAACTATGCATATGGTTGTGCTGCAGCTCCAGTTGCTATAGGGCTGTTATAGAGATGCATAAACCCTCTACTATACCTCTGTATGTTTATGGTTTCATACAATAGCATAAAGAGTTTTGTATTCCATAAATACCAACAGTCCTGGTAGACAGGGTTGACCACAAAGAGGGCAAGGGAAGGGCAGGGTGTGTGCAGATTTACCCCAAAGATGGCAGTTTAATGGTGCTGCCTGGATGTTTTGGGGTGTTATAAGGGTGGTTCCATGTCTTTATAGGGGCAGGGCAGAGTGGTCCTAACGATGATGCTTGGACGTTCTGGGATATGTTGGCAGCTATGAAATTATATTGCATTTAGGAAAAGTATCTCTGTACAGAGTCTGATAAATTTTGTATGGTTGTTCTTAGAGGCTGTATAAGCCTAGACAAATGAGCCTTAAAAGCGTCAAGCATTGCCATGTGCTCTGCCATATATATATATATATATATATATATATATATACATAAAAAAGCAAACATTAATACGAGTCAATTAAAAACAACCTTTGTAATACCAATCAAATGATTCTCAAGTACTTTAAAATTTCTAAACAAATGAATTGTGCATTTTGCCTCTAAAATGTCTGCTCCATGTTAAAACATAATTGTCTTCGCTATAATCAAAGTTGTAGATTTTTTTTCTTTAAAGGAACAAATATATTTCTAGCCTTGGTTCTATGAAAAAACATTTTGCTGTCCCTCAGTTTTCATCATTGAAGTCAAAGGGGAAGATCTATGGTAATAATTAGTGTTAGTGTTCAAATGTATGGACTCTGATGAGAGAAATTAATTATCACCAAAGTCTCGCGGGACTACAGTGAATAACGTCAGGATTAGATTTTTCAGCGTAACCATTTTAAATCTGGGATCCAAAGTCAGTTTTGGTACTAAGGTACCAGCTGGTCCCAAAGCCGACTTAAAATTTGCAAGACTTTGGTCATAACTAATTTCAACTCGCCGAATCCCATACATTTTAATACTATACAGAGACAGGCACTTTTACTTTGTAGATCCCTGGGAATTTAATCAGCATTGTCTGCTTGGAATATATTGAATCACCATGTGGCTAAGTGCACGATAAGAGTAAAAAAAAAAAAAAAAAAAGTTTCTCCAAGATAAGCTGTGATCTGGTTGGTACAGAATTTTACAAATGCTGAGCCATTTATTGGTTATTTATGATAGTTGGCAGAAACTACTGAATTATCATTGGTGTAGCTAAGGGGGTTCAATAGCTTACAAAAGTGACTGGCCGCCATTTGGAAGCAGGGGAGAAAGTAGCCTAATATTCATTTGGTGCACATTCACCAGAATGCAATACATACACTGTGATCCAAATTACTATGCAAATTATATTTTTCTCAGATTTTTATAAATGATCAATGCAACTATTAGAGTATAAATCAAATGTTATTGAACAAACCTCCCAATGATAACAGTGTTTATTTCGCAAATTAAAAAAACTCAAAATGAACTGTTCAAAATTATTATGCAAAACATTTTATAAGTTGTAAAGATCTAAAAGTGGTCATTTGTTGAATTTGCAACATTAAGAGGTCACATTTACTGAAATCAAAACAATTTCAATCAAAAACATCTTAACAGGTCAAGTTACATGTTAACGTATAATCCCTTCTTTGATATCACCTTTTTGCAATTTTTGCATCCATTGAACTTATGAGTTTTTGGAGAGTTTCTGCTTGAATTTCTTTTCAGGATATTAGAATAGCCTCCCAGAGCTGCTGTTTTGATGTGAACTGCCCCACGCATCTTTTGCTTCAGGATACTCCAAAGGTTCTCAATAGGGTTGAGGTAAGGGGAGGATGGTGGCCACTCCATGAGTTTCTCTCCTTTTATACCAATAACAGGCAATAGCTCAGAGGTATTCTTTGCAGCATGAGATGGTGCATTGTCATGCATGAAGAGGGATTTTCTACGTAAGGCAAGGTTCTTATTTTTGGACCATGTAAGAAAGTGGTCAGTCAAAAACTCTATATAATTTGCCAAGGTCATTTTCACACCTACCAGCTGTCTCCTCATGATTCTGTCACAAAACATGACTTCACCTACTACCCAAAATCGCAGCCTTGTTGGGACATGGTGGCCAACCACCAACCATCCACTGTTCCATCCATCTGGACTGTCCAAAGTTGCATGATACTCATCAGTAAACAAGACTGTTTAAAATTAGTCTTCATATATGTCTGACTGAGCCAACTGAAACTGTTTCAGCTTGCGAGCTCTGGTTAGGGGTAGTTGAATAGTAGGTTTATGCACAACTGTAAGCCTCTGGAGGATCCTACACCTTCAGGTTTGCGGGACTCCAGAGGCACCAGCAGTTTTGGATACCTCTTTGGTGCTTTGTAATGGCATTTTATCAGCTGATTTCTTAATCCATTGAATTTGTCTGGCAGCAACCTCCCTTATTATGCATTTATCTGTGCAAGCCTGTTTGTGCTCTGAATCAACCACAAATCTCTTTACAGTGCAATGATCAAGTTTATGTTTTCGTGAAATATCTAATGTGTTTCCCACATTGCTTGAAACCTGTGGCCTGCTTAATAATATGGAACATTCCTTCTTAAGTAGTTTTTCTTTAATTGGGGTCACCTGGCAAACTAATTATCATGGGTGTTTGAGATTGATTTCAGTGATCAAACCATTCATGAGTGTTATTGAAAAAAAAAAAATATATTATATATATATATATATATATATATATCTCTTTCTGACACTTGTATAATAATTTGGAACACGGTATATACAATATATATATATATATATATATATATATATATATATATACATATATATATATAAGCAGCTAGTAGTGGAAGCAAGGAAGGTAAATATATATATATATTTATATATTCAATAGAAAAGTAAGGCAGCACCAACCTATAAACAATACTGCGGGCGCAGGCTCAAAAGGGGAAGCTTACCCAAAAATCCAGTCCAAAAAATAGAGCAGCACTCCAGGATAATGTGGGAAATAGTGGTTTATTCACCCATTGGTGATGCAACGTTTTGGCTCCAACATGAAGCCTTTCTCAATGGGTGAATAAACCACTATTTTCCACATTATTTCTTTACCTTCCTTGTTTCCACTACTAGCTGCTTTCAGCCATCTATTTTTCAATTTTTTTTTACATTGAAGCCTTAGTTATGCAATTACTAGTATAAAAGATCCTTTAAGTATTTTTCAAATATCAGAAAACAATTTATATCCATTATTTTCTGGACTACAATATGCATCCTTATATATATTGTAAGGGATCACTCTCTCACAGGGGGTCGCAATCACAGATTTATCCTCTGACAACAGGGTTCAAGTTCAAATGGTGCTTTATTTTGGCACTTCAGCACCATCACAAACCTAAACATAAAGCAAAATAAACACCTGCCAGTCTGGGCTCTAGCTAATACAGAGGTCTTCTCCATTGCTCACCTAAAAAAAACACAGTTTACACAGAGGGTCTCTGGCTCCAACCCTCTCTGTAGGGTCCCTTCCTCTCCCCAGTCATACACAAAGGGTTGACTTATCCCTCCTTGATTATAGCCCAGCTGACCTCACCTGTGATCTCCTCAGCTAAAGGGAATACCTGTAGTGGACTAAGGGTGTGGACTGAGACTCCCACTACCAACCTGTCTCCCAGTCCAAAGAAATCCAGCCCATATAACTTTTAATAAAACAATCTCCAGCACTATTTTTTGATTTCAGTTATCTCACCCACCTAAACTGAACCACTGGGTGAAATACACAACCCCACTATACTTCTACCATGCACTTTATCATGATATATATATACACATTAACAAATATTATATATTTTAAATATATCTATTTTCAAACTTTTTTTTGATCATTCAGTTGAGGAACACATTTTCTGGCATACTGTACAATATATACTGTAGAAAAAGGTTACAACAGGATGCCTATACAGTTTGAGCTACTTCTAATACCTTTCATTGTAAGAATGGTATAGTGAATATATAGATATTTCACAAATCTGCAGTTTAATCATTTCATGAACCAAACCCATGCTTCTATTACCAACTGCAAAGCTCACTGTTTCAGCTCCAAACGACTGATACAGTGAGATATCAGTTGAACAGCCTTCATAGTACTGATACATGTGGACTACAACCTAGCCTATTACTCAGTTATTTATATCGATAATAGCATAAACCAACAGAGAACTAAGACTGCAATATAACAGTTGGAAGGATGAATCTATCTTATTTCATAATCATAAATACTTTGCAGGTAGATAAAATAACCTCATTATAAGTTATAAATACAATTACACAATTCTGTTAGGAATACATTAGCCATTTATTTTACTGAAACCTATAATCTGGGAATTGCTATAACTGAGAAAAGTTCTTTATACTAATAATGAAACAAGAGGGAACTTCAGTTAATAAAAGAATATATATGATTAAGAAAAGTTTGAAATACATGATATGCAAATCGCCTACCCTTTAGCAATGCGATAAGCAGAGAAAATTATTACATCAGTCTTTCAAGATAAGTCAATTTAATATAATATAGGTAGAGTTCTAGAAACCCAAACCCTGGCTATTTGCCATGCAAAAGCACAGAAAAAATATTTGAGTTCTTTACTTTTAGAGATGAGCGAATCAAAGCTGACGAAGTGATATTCGATCTGAATTTCAGAAAAAAATTGTTTTGCACCGATTCTGAATTTCCTAATGCTTTGTGGTAACAAATCACATTTTTTCCTAAAATGGCTGCTGCATGTGTTAGAACATGGAACAAGGAACTCTGGGAACGAAGGATCACCCACAACGCCATGCATGCAGCCAATTAGCAGCCAGTAAGCCCTGTAGGGACAGTGGTAGAAAATAAATTAAAACTTTTATTTTGCTATATAGAAGTTCAGGGAGAGGATAGGGAGGAATCATTCCACAGTATTGAAGCAGAATAGGGTTCAGTAGGGGAGTTTACAGCCTGGGTAATAGGAACAATCCTATTACATCTTGCTGCACTGACTGAGAATCCAAATTGCCATTATATAGCTCTATAATTCCAGCAAACTGTTCTTGTTATCGGGGTGCAATTGCTGTTTGATACAGCCATTAACAGGGTTTATTATAAGGAAATATTTGTATGTATTATTTGCCCTTGTGCGGTGCAGTTATATGTTCTAAAGCATTTTTTGGCTTGTATTAGTGGGGGGAAAAAGTGCTATTAGCTGTTTTGTGGTGAAGTGAGAAAATCATAGCCCTTTTTGGCGTGTATTAACAGCAAAAAAAAATATTATTTGCTGTTAAGCGGTGCAGTTACAGTCAGGTCCATAAATATTGGGACATCGACACAATTCTAACATTTTTGGCTCTATACACCACCACAATGGATTTGAAATGAAATGAACAAGATGTGCTTTAACTGCAGACTGTCAGCTTTAATTTGAGGGTATTTACATCCAAATCAGGTGAACGGTGTAGGAATTACAACAGTTTGCATATGTGCCTCCCACTTGTTAAGGAACCAAAAGTAATGGGACAGAATAATAATCATAAATCAAACTTTCACTTTTTAATACTTGGTTGCAAATCCTTTGCAGTCAATTACAGCCTGAAGTCTGGAACGCATAGACATCACCAGACGCTGGGTTTCATCCCTGGTGATGCTCTGCCAGGCCTCTACTGCAACTGTCTTCAGTTCCTGCTTGTTCTTGGGGCATTTTCCTTCAGTTTTTTTTGTCTCCAGCAAGTGAAATGCATGCTCAATCGGATTCAGGTCAGGTTATTGACTTGGCCATTGCATAACATTCCACTTCTTTCCCTTACAAAACTCTTTGGTTGCTTTTGTAGTATGCTTTGGGTCATTGTCCATCTGCACTGTGAAGCGCCGTCCAATGAGTTCTGAAGCATTTGGCTGAATATGAGCAGATAATATTGCCCGAAACACTTCAGAATTCATCCTGCTGCTTTTGTCAGCAGTCACATCATCAATAAATACAAGAGAACCAGTTCCATTGGCAGCCATACATGCCAACGCCATGACAATACCACCACCATGCTTCACTAATGAGGTGGTATGCTTAGGATAATGAGCAGTTCCTTGCCTTCTCCATACTCTTCTCTTCCCATCACTCTGGTACAAGTTGATATTGGTATCATCTGTCCATAGGATGTTGTTCCAGAACTGTGAAGGCTTTTTTAAATGTCGTTTGGCAATCTCTAATCTGGCCTTCCTGTTTTTGAGGCTCACCAATGGTTTACATCTTGTGGTGAACCCTCTGTATTAACTCTGGTGAAGTCTTCTCTTGATTGTTGACTTTGACACACATACACCTACCTCCTGGAGAGTGTTCTTGATCTGGCCAACTGTTGTGAAGGGTGTTTTCTTCACCAGGGAAAGAATTCTTCGATCATCCACCAGAGTTGTTTTCCGTGGTCTTCTGGGTCTTTTGGTGTTGCTGAGCTCACCGGTGCGTTCCTTCTTTTTAAGAATGTTCCAAACAGTTGTTTTGGCCACGCCCAATATTTTTGCTATCTCTCTGATGGTTTTGTTTTGTTTTTTCAGCCTAATAATGGCTTGCTTCACTGATAGTGACAGCTCTTAGGATAGCATCTTGAGAGTCGACAACAACAGATTCCAAATGCAAATAGCACACTGGAAATGAACTCTTGACCATTTATCTGTTCATTGTAATTGGGTTAATAAGGGAATAACACACACCTGGCCATGGAACAGCTGAGTAGCCAATTGTCCCATTACTTTTTGTTCCTTAACAAGTGGGAGGCACATATGCAAACTGTTGTAATTTCTACACCGTTCACCTGATTTGGATTTAAATACCCTCAAATTAAAGCTGACAGTCTGCAGTTGAAGCATATCTTGTTCGTTTCATTTCAAATCCATTGTGGTGGTGTATAGAGCCAAAAATATTACAATTGCGTCAATGTCCCAATATTTATGGACCTGACTGTATATGATCTAAAGAATTTTGTGGAGTGTATAAGTGTAAAAAAGTAAGGGGCTATTTGCCATTCAGCGGTGCAGTTATATGTTCTAAAGACCTTTTTGACGTGTATTAGTGGCAAAAAATATATACAGTATATTATTTGCCGTTCAGCGGTGCAGTCATATTTTCTAAAGCCTTTTGTGGTGTGTATAAGTGGAAAAAAGTAGGGCCTATTTGAAGTTCAGCAGTGCAGTTATATGTTCTAAAACCTTTTGTAGCATGTATAAGTGGAAAAAAATAAGGGCCTATTTGCCGTTCATGCGGTGCAGTTATATGTTCTAAAGCTTTCTTTAACGTGTATTAGTGGAAAAAAAGGCATATTAGCCGTTGTGAGGTGAAGTGAGAAAATTACAGACTTTTTTTGGGGTGTTTTAATTTCTTTTTTTTATTTATTTGATCTAACAGTATGTCAGACAGAGGAGTGCCAGGCCCTGCACAGGGGAGTGCCAGAGGCCTTAATGTTTTTGGCGCAGGCACAGGTTGCAGCAGAGTAAGGAGACGTGGCAGCAGGAGTCGCAGCGGGAGACCTGAGCTCCCGGTGTCACCTAGTCGTGTTGACCAGCAACCCAGCGATTCTTGAATGGTTCACTCTGTCATCCACTTCCTCCCAAGTGACATCAGACACCCCCAGCCAAGAGTCGGTAGGTTCGTCAGACACAACCCTTAGTTGGCATGGCCCAGGAGCAGGCCCTGTGCTCTCACCTGTCCTCAACCTGCCTCTGTCCTTTTCTGTTCCCACAGCCAGAGAAGTATTATATGCTGTGAACTCAGCTCCACTATACAGCGAGGACGTGCTACTAGAGGACAGTCAGCAGCTACTGGTCAGCCAAGATGTGTAGGATACATCTGCCTCTTCCTCTGGTAGGCGGGCAAGTTGTAATAAGGAGAGTGGTGTGGGAGCTGGTGTTGCGAGTGGTCAGGCTCCTGACCCAGAAACCATTTAGGAGGGCATCAGTGACATGCCGACAGTACTCAATATAATGATGTAGCTGATCGCATTTGGGAGCCGGGTGAATTATGGGCCTTATTATCATTGGGAGAAGAGGGTGGCAGCCTGCCTGTGAGGAAGCTGTGGAGCCAGCAATTCGCTAGTGTTGGCGGCAGTCAGCAGGTTGGCATCAGTGGGAGGTCAAGAGCCAAACGTGCCCAGGGTAGACCACCCGCTTTATAGGAGCCTACCTGCCCACAAAGTAGTGGTGCAGGGGTTCACGGAATCAGCGGCATTAGCAGTCAGTCAGTGCGGAGTGTTGGGGGTAAAATCACCTACTCGGCGGTGTGGCAGTTTTTTGTTACGCCGCCAGAAGTGGTAAACATGGCCATTTGTAGAATCTGTGGGCAGAAGGTGAAGCGTGTCCAGCATGCCATTGTAGGCACCATGGCCAAACGTCAACATATGCAGCGTCAACATAAAGTGACCTGGGAGAACTGTGGCTCCGATGTGCTGGTCCAGCCTGCCGCATCAACCGCTGCATCACCCAGTGGCAAGCACCATGATTTCAGGCAGTTAAGGCTCCACCACCTTAGCCGAAGGGAGCTGTCTGTTCTTCTCATCACCTGCTGGTCCTGAAGCTTTTGCTCCTCCTCCTATTCCTCATCATCAATCGATCGCCGAAGCGATTGCCAAGAGACAACAGTATGCGTGCACTCATCCAATGGTGCAGAAGCTGAATGTGCTCTTGGCCAAGTTGCTGGTGCTGCACTCCCTTTCCAAGTGGAGTACTCTGCACCTTTTTAGAGAACTGATGGATTGAATCGAGCCAAGGTGGAGTCCCAAGCTGTCATTTATTTGCCAAAAAGGCAGTACCAGCTCTGCACAAATATGTAGAACAGAAGGTGGGCCAGTCCTTGAGTCTGTCGTTGTTTGCCAAAGTGCAAGGCAGCTGCGACTTGTGGAGCTATAACTATGGTCAGGGACAATATATGTCCTTTAAGGCTTACTGGGTAAATGTGGTTCCTGTACAGCCACACCAGCAACTTGGCCAGGTCACGCCTCTTTTGCCTCCACGTTCTCACGCCATTGGTCCTGCGACAATGTCTGCTTTTGCCTCCTCATCCTCCACAGTGTCCTCAGCCTCCAGTGCAGGGACAATTCACAAAGCCCCTCCAGCATACCACATGTGCAGGGCACTGTGGTGTTACGCTGTTCTGCACCTCGTTTGTCTGGGCAAACGGAGTCACACAGAGGAGGAACTGCTCCATGTCCTTCATCAAGAAATCGAATCCTGACAACTTAAAATTGAAAACATGGTGACCGACAACGGGAAGAACATGGTGTCGGCGATGCGTCAAAGAGGGCTAAGCCATGCGCCATACATGGCTCACATGTTCAATCTGGTTGTCAAGCGATTCCTGAAGTCTTCCACCCATCTGCAAGACATCCTAAAAATGGCCAGGAAACTTTGCATGCACTTCAGCCACTCGTACACTGCAAAGCACAACCTCCTTGAGCTGCAGCGGCAGAACGGCATCCCCTAACATAAACTGATATGCAATGTTTCCACCCGTTGGAATTCCACACTCCATATGTTGGACTGACTGTATGGACAGAGAAAGGCCATAAATGATTTCTTGCTGATCCAAGCGGACAGGAGTACTCCTCTGAGCAACTTCGATGTCAGCCAGTGGCAGCTTATGCATGACACCTGCCATTTTCTCAGGCCCTTTGAGGGGGCCACGTTATTTGTCAATCGCCAGGACTACTGGATGAACAACATCATTCCACTGCTTCATGTCCTGGAACAGATGATGGTAAATCTGGCTGGTCAGGGGACTGGAGATGTGGCGCCTAGATCTCATGGCCACATGAGCCATCTGGGGACTGAACTGGAGGAGGAGGAAGACATTGGAGAACAAGCAATGTGTAGCAAAATGGGTGGTTTTTCTACACAGGTGACAGAAGAGGAGGAGCAGGAGCAGTCAGAGGAGCTACAGGGCGATGAGAAAGGCGAGGCAGAGGACCCAGACTTACCGTGGCAGTATGCAGTGGAGATGTAGGCAGGGAGTTCTTCCGAGTCACTTGCACAAATGGCCCGATGCATGCTTACTTGCTTGCATAGTGACAGCCGAATTGTCAGCATTCAGCAGAGGAATGTCTTCTGGCTCTCCACCTTGTTGGAACCTAGCTACGGGTCCAAAATGGGGCCTTTTTTACACCCACTAAGAGGGAGGACAAACTGAACTACTATAGAGACATCCTATGTAGTCAGTTGGCCGCTTCCTATCTGCGCCATCGTCCATCCTCTCATAGGTATGACCAGGGGGGCCCTCTGCGCTCACGTTCCTCTGCCATGGCTGCTGTGGCAGGGTGGGGGGCTAGGAGCAGTTCCAGCTCCATCAACAGCAACTTGAGTCTACAGTCACTAATGAGCAGCTTTCTTCACCCGCCTAGTGAGGAAACTACTTACCAGCAGCAGCTAGACCTGGAGCAGGACGTGAATCAGCAGTTGGTGGCATACTTGTACAGTACCCTGCCAACCCATATTGAAGATCCGCTGGACTACTGGGCAGCCAAACTTGATTTGTGGCCTTAACTGGCAGAGATTGCCCTGCAAAAGCTGTCCTACCCGTCCAGTAGTGTTGCATCAGTGCTGGTGTTTAGTGCGGCGTGGTCCATAGTTACCCTCAGAAGAACTTGCCTGTCCACCTAAAATGTGGATAGACTGACCTTTGTCAATATAATTCAGGAGTGGAGCAGCTAGGATTTAAATTCACCATTGCCTGATGCATCAGACTAGATCATCCATGGTGCCACACCAACACTTTGACAAAAGAGACAGGTTTCTTTTGGCTACCGGCCTTAGCTGCTATTACATTGTTTTTGAACATTGTCCTTCACAACTGGCATAGATACAAGTATAAGTTCATAGATACAAGTATAATTCAAAACTACAAGTGCCTTTGGACTATTTTGGCTCAACAGCCCCCCCCCCCCCCTAAGGATTTTCAGTGTATAGAATTGTTGTATTTTAGTCTAAGTTTTAATACTGTCCAGTGTATGAATTTTATGCAACATGTTGTAAATCATTTTAAGTGATATATATAAAGAAATCTGATATACCATCCAGCTTGTCTGTGTTGCCTGATAAAGAGTGATGCCCAATCCAACTAATTAGCTATTCTGATGCTGCCACCCACCTGATGCCACACATCTGATGCCAAGTGCGCCTTCTTTCACCAACCATCTTCAGCTGGTACTTGTATTGCCACCCACATCCCCACTCTGTCTCTAGGTCCCTCTGTGGTCTCCTGATTCTGCTGCCACCTCCACACTATGTCACCTTACCACTCTGTGGTCTCCTGATACTGCCACTTCCACACTATGTCACCTTGCCACTCTGTAGTTTCCTGATGCTGCTGCAACCTCCACACTATGTCACCTTGCAACTCTGTGGTCTCCTGATGCTGCTGCCACTTCAACACTATGTCTCCTCACCACTCTATGGCCTCCTAACACTGCTGCCACCTCCAAACTCTGTCATTGTGCCACTCTGTTGTCTCTTCATGCTGCTGCTGTGATCTCCACACTGTCATTGTGTAATCCTGTGGCCTCTTCCTGATGCTACTGCTGTCACCACCTTCACACTCTATCATTGTGCCACTCTGTGGCCTCTTGATGCTGCTGCCACCTCCACACTGTCATTGTGCCACCCTGTGGCCTTCTCCTGATTCTGCTGCTGCCGCCACCTCTACACTGTCATTGTGCGACCCTGTGGCCTCCTCCTGATGCTGCTGCCACCACCTCCACACTCTGTCATTATGCCACTCTGTGTTCTCCTCATGCTGCTGCTGCCACCTCCACATTGTCATTGTGCCTCCCTGTGGCCTCCTTTTGATGCTGCTGCCGCCACCTCCACACTCTGTCATTGTGCCACTCTGTGGCCTCCTGATTCTGCTGCCACCTCCACACTGTCATTGTGCCACTCTGTGGTCTCCTCCTGATGCTGCTGCCACCTCCAAACTCTGTCATTGGGCCACTCTGTGGTCTCCTCATGCTGCTTCTACCTCACCACTTTGTCATAGGGCCACTCTGTGGACTTCTCATGCTTTTCCCACCCTCCCCACTTCATGACTGGGCCACTATTTTGCCTTTCGTCCTGGCTGCCATCATCATTTATTTTACCCTTCTTCTGATCTGTCATAAACAAGGAAAAATGAGACGCACAACGGATCCTGTCTATGTAACAGCTGTAAGGCCTGCATGACATAGTCTTATTTTACATTAGAATTGGCTCATGATTGGTATGGTAGCCAAAGGCAGGAGTGGGTACAAAACACAGAAGACATGCAAATATTCCATTAATTTGTCATCTCTGTTTTGGATCCACTGTTGTTTTTTTTTTTTGGCTTTAGCAATACTGATGGATTACTGACTAAATGCTTTTTGGGGTTTATTGTTCTGACGGATCAGAGGAAGGGCAAAATAATCTGTGACATCAACACAAACTTACTGCTGACACCTACTCCACTCTGTTGGGGGGCTCTATTTGTATAAGCATTTAATAGAACAGGTTCTGTAGAAATCTATGTGGAATCAGTGACTTGGTGTAAAAAGAGTGCGCTCTTTCATGCCATAGTAGGATCTTGGGCCTCTGCACGGTTCTTTATACCTGGCGCTAACATTGACCTGTAAGGCACATTTCACACTTGAGTTATTTGGTCAGTGAAGTGTTCAGTGATACTTACTCACAGTATTGTTTCACTACCACAGAAAACTCCCTATGCATGTTACTGCAAGGCACAGTGTTGTACACCACTATAAAGGCTCTCTGCAACCAGGAAATAGCTGTTTTTTTTTAACACGATTCACCACAAATAAATTCCAATTGAACCAAATTTTTCTGAAAATTCGGCGAACCGGCAAAATCAATTTTTTTTATAAATTTGCTCATCTCTATTTACTTTTATAGCTCCTTATCAAAAGTCATATTCTATTAGTGCAATCCCTGCCTATATTCCTCTTTAAGAAATATTGAGGTCAAAAGGGGTATCTCACACTTGGAACCTCTATTTGAGCCAGAATGTAAAGCAGCTTACAATCGATGGTTCTCATTCTGGTAGGCTCAAGCCATTCTCCTAATTAGTGGACATCCATTCATCAGCCACTGCAGGGGAAATGCATAGCTAGCTCAATCCCTCTCCTAAAATTTAAACTGTTTGCGGCAGGTCTCAGGAGCAAAACGCATGAAAGCCAAACCCACACAGCTGATGATTGTAGCGACTTTCAGACAAAAGAGACTGTCTATAATGAAACAACCTCTTTAGCAATAGAACACCCTTTGTTTTATTATTAATTAATCTTAAGGCCCCCATACACATTAGATTATTCCTGAGAACAGCTGGTTTGGACAACAGTTTAATGTGTGTAGGGAGCTCCCGATTTTCCACCTACAGACAATGTTAGGGAAGAGAAGAATTAGGCAAAATAAATATGTCTATGTTTGCCCCCCCATTAAATGCAAATAATTGTTGGCAAAGCTGAACATGCATGTGTATGAGCTCATGTATAGCCTCCTTTACTTTCCTGGTTGTCTCTCATAAGTCTCTTATAATAAAATATTTGCCAAATGAAAAAGAGTGAACTACAATACCAAACACAACTTTTAGAGAGTTATGCACTCTTTTAGGAATATTAACAGGTCCTTTTTTCTAATCAACAACAATTAACCAATTCTCCTTTTCAAAAGAGAAAACGCCATATGCATCTATTAATGCTCTATTGTCATAATTTAAACTTTTTTTATTTTATTCTAGAGTTTGGTATAAACCATTCCTTGAAATTAAAATGCTGTAAGACGTGAAGTGAATTAAAATTAAGGATGGGAAAATATATTACTTCCAACTTCATGATTTATTTATTTTTTCACAAGCTGCTGACAGTGGTCTAAAATAAATTGATTACTCACCTTACCAATCCTCTGATGCTCCTATACTGATGCTTCTCTGGCCCCTGATGAACTGAGTTTACTTAGCTTCAACCATGTTGTGTAGTCACATTGTGATAGGCAGTAATTAAATGCACCTGTCAACACAACATTTTATTGCTGGAGCCCAGTAAATGGGTGCTGGCAAGGAACCAACAAAACATTGGCAGAGAAGCAGAAGAGGATTTGTAAAATATGACTCATTTTGTTATTTTATACCATTCTCTAACATTTTGTAAAATAGTAGTATTGGCTATAAGTCAACCAGGAGTCAAAGTTTGTTAAAGAGGTTTTATGGTACTTTTATATTCATGACATATCCTCAGGATAGCAGAAAAAGTTCCCATTGAAGTAGTACTATGTTACCTAAGTATGTACAGTCAGGTCCATAAATATTGGGACATCGACACAATTCTAACATTTTTGGCTCTATCCACCACCACAATGGATTTGAAATGAAACAAACAAGATGTGCTTTAGCTGCAGAATGTCAGCTTTAATTTGAGGGTATTCACGTCGAAATCAGGTGAACGGTGTAGGAATTACAACAGTTTGCATATGTGCCTCCCACTTGTTAAGGAACCAAAAGTAATGGGACAATTGGCTTCTCAGCTGTTCTATGGCCAGGTGTGTGTTATTCCCTCATTATCCCAATTACAATGAGCAGATAAATGGTCCAGAGTTCATTTCAAGTCTGCTATTTGCATTTAGAATCTGTTGCTTTCAACTCTTTCAACTCTTTCATGAGATCCAAAAAGCTGTCACTATCAGTGAAGCAAGCCATTATTAAGCTGAAAAAACAAACTCATCAGAGAGATAGCAAAAACCTTAGGCATGGCCAAAACAACTGTTTGGAACATTCTTAAAAAGAAGGAATGCATCGGTGAGCTCAGCAACACCAAAACAACTGTGGTAGATGACCAAAGAATTATTTCCCTGGTGAAGAAAACACCCTTAATAACAGTTGGCCAGATCAAGAACACTCTCCAGGAGGTAGGTGTATGTGTGTCAAAGTCAACAATCAAGAGAAGACTTCACCAGAGTGAATACAGAGGGTTCACCACAAGATGTAAACCATTGGTCAGCCTCAAAAACAGGAAGGCCAGATTAGAGTTTGCCAAACGACATCTAAAAAAGCCTTCACAGTTCTGGAACAACATCCTATGGACAGATGAAACCAAGATCAACTTGTACCAGAGTGATGGGAAGAGAAGAGTATGGAGAAGGAAAGGAACTGCTCATGATCCTAAGCATACCACCTCATCAGTGAAGCATGGTGGTGGTAGTGTAATGGCGTGGGCATGTATGGATGCCAATGGAAGTGGTTCTCTTGTATTTATTGATGATGTGACTGCTGACAAAAGCAGCAGGATGAATTCTGAAGTGTTTCAGGCAATATTATCTGCTCATATTCAGCCAAATTCTTCAGAACTCATTGGACGGCGCTTCACAGTGCAGATGGACAATGTCCCAAAGCATACTGCAAAAGCAACCAAAGAGTTTTTTAAGGGAAAGAAGTGGAATGTTATGCAATGGCCAAGTCAATCACCGGACCTGAATCCGATTGAGCATGCATTTCACTTGCTGAAGACAAAACGGAAGGGAAAATTCCCCAAGAACAAGCAGGAACTGAAGACAGTTGCAGTAGAGGCCTAACAGAGCATCACCAGGGATGAAACTCAGCGTCTGGTGATGTCTATGCATTCCAGACTTCAGGCTGTAATTGACTGCAAAGGATTTGCAACCAAGTATTACAAAGTGAAAGTTTGATTTATGATTATTATTCGGTCCCATTACTTTTGGTCCCTTAACAAGTGGGAGGCACATGTGCAAACTGTTGTAATTCCTACACTGTTCACCTGATTTGGATGTAAATACCCTCAAATTAAAGCTGACAGTCTTCAGTTAAAGCACATCTTGTTTGTTTCATTTCAAATCCATTGTGGTGGTGTATAGAGCCAAAAATGTTAGAATTGTGTCCATGTCCCAATATTTATGGACCTGACTGTATATCCCATCCATAGGGGGTAATTCTCATGGGGACTTGTGGGTACAAGCAGTGTCAGATCTTGGCTTTATGGTCCCAGAGATTATTCCACAAATTATATGCAGCACTCCTTCAGTTCCCAAAAAATGAAGCGTGTTTATTCACCAAAGTGCAACATAACAGAGCACTCTATTATGATGCATTTTGGTGAATAAGCACACTTAATTTTTTGAACTGAGGGGTGAGGTAAATCTTTTGTGGATATCCTCAGAATAGGCCGGGGTCAGACACCTTGCACCCCTGCTAATAAGCTGGTTATTGCGGCGTTGCTCCCATTGAAGTGAATAGGAGCAGTGCTACAGTAACCGGAATCATCCACTACACTATAGACTGAGCTGTGTAGTTCCTGTGTTGACTTCTAGCAACAATGCTACAACAGAACAACTGATTGGCGGTGCATGGTGTCAGATTCCCAATGATCAGCTATAGACGACCTATCCGGAAAATAATAATTTTAGCAAAAAATAAAAAGTAACTGTCATTTTCTCAGCATGCTCCTTCAACAAGAAAGTTACAATTTGCATCTAATTTTCTAGTATAGTACAGTTTCATGACTTGAGTGAAAGCATAAATTGAAAGTATTAATCATATGATTGTAATCCAACTATAGCATGAATAATGATCATTTCAGAATTAATAAATTTGTATTTTAATCGCAATGTTCTGTATAATATAACATATAGTGAGTTAAAACAATAATAACATAATAATGAGCCAATCCTCCTTCAACGATAACTGTAATGTATCAGAAAGCGGTTCCAAATAACTTATATACTGTACAATAGCAGTTACTTGTAGGTGATATGGTTTGCATGACAAAATGTCTCAAAGTATTTGGAACGTGTTTATTTCTTTCAATAGTAAACTTTGACAAATATGACAAGTTATTGTTCCAAAGCCAAACTTCCATTTATATAAACTAGCTATTATTGTTTTCTTAAAAAGGTGATCATAGTAAGAGAAAAACATTTTCATAATTCAAAAAGAAATATTGAAGTACATACCTTTGCAAACTGTGCATTTATCCATTTTGTGAATGTTTTCCTTTGAACATCTTCTCTTTCATCTGAAAACATGAAAATAATGCTAAAATTAGTTCAATCAAATAATTAACTAAATATCAACTGTTAAAAATCTTAATGTCTTATGAGTAAAGTAAGCTTCAATTGTATCAGCTAGGGTTCCTTGGGTTGTCTGAGATGTCACAATTTTTGCTTTTAATACAAAATACTCTTTCAAAATGTGAAGGTGAACTTAAATGGTACACAAGAGATGTAAAATTAGCAAATGGGGCACCTGAGGATATGATGAGAAAGGGAGTAATCCTGACTACTTCTGACAATGTAGCAAAGCTGCAGTCAATCCTCATGGAGTTTTCCTAAGAACTAAAAAGTATCACTACACAAATTTATTGGTTATAAAAGAATTATAATCTAAGTCCACAACTGTATATTTGCCTTAAATTGACACCAAACTTGAAGTCAATTGTATCTATATTTGTTATACAACCAAACAGAAATATTGGAGAATAGTTAAATCCAGTTGTCAATTTATTCATACATAAACAAAGGGGATGCTTCTTTGATCATTATAAATCCCTGTGCTATTTTCCAATGCAAAATAAACATTCTGCAGTATAAATAGTGATTTTTCCCTCCAGGATTTTCTAAAGCAATATGTCCCCATTATTTCATCCGTGGAAGTAGTTATTACAGAAATCCACCCTTACCTTTCTTGACCTTTAGGAAGGAAAGCTAATTTGTATATCTTTTTCCCAGAAACCCAAAGGAGAGGTTCCTGGCCTATATTTATTTCTTTTTCTCTCGCTAAATCTAAAAAAAATAAAAAATCTGATTCTCCCAAATCAGATTTTTGGGGAAAATTCAGGATGAGTTTTGATTTGGTAGTATCTATTTGCTCATTTCTTGTCTAAATCCAAGTTATATTTTTCCTAATAGGGTAACATAAAGTCCCTGTGTAATATAACCATATGCATTCCATACTGCTTGCCATGTGTGTCTTTTTCAGTTCTCTCAGTACATGTTTTGAAGAGATTCTGATTAAGATACATTTGTAATGTGTCTGTAAAGTCGATAAATAACATTGTTTTCTTGATCTCATTTGTGTCATTTAAAACTGATGCAAAGACGTCCCCTTGCTCTTTACTGTCACATCATAATCACAGCAATATGTCTATAAATAGCCTAATTGACAAGTACTCTATTAAGCCTGATATATGTTTATCTTGTGCTATTTGCAACTTTGATGACACAAATTGAAATGAGTACCTTAAATTTGCATCCTTTAATAGCTTAGACTGTCGGGTTGACTATTTATCATAAGAATTAATATTAATGCTGCATCAAAAAATAAATAAAAAACTAAGCAAATCAAAGACCTTGAATTTCTCATACAGTTTTCAGTCCTTTTCCTTTCATGAATTATAATGCAATTGATCTATATGCATTGCCATTTTTATCTTATAAAAATAATAAGCAATGGTAGGAAGTTAGTGAGCCTTTGAATATAAATTTCATGCTTTGTTTTCTTGCATGTCAAGACATTAAAGTGAAGATGTTAACTGCTTCCCGACCAGCAGCGTACATGTACAGTGCTGACCGGGACTTTAAAGATGGGTCTGTCTGTTGTTTCATATAGTAGACACCCAAGGCTCATGTTCACGACCGGTGGTAATGCCAGTTATAGACTTTTAACCCTGCAGATGCCATGATCTGGTGCATGCTTCCCGGTGTGCTCTGGCTCCCCCTTGTGGGTATTAGGGGAGCTGGAGTGTGTGTGGCAGTCCCTGTCCTCCTGTGTGACAAGAGGCTGCTGCACATTCGTTCCTATGGAGCTCCTGCCTGTGGCAGGAGTAGTATAGGTCCCATAGACTCCAATACTAATGCATTGGAGTTTATGAAAGAAGCAATCTAATGACTTCTTGTTATAGTTCCCTATGGGAAGTTAAAGTGTCTGATTCACTATTTGTTGGTCGCTTCTCTCACAAAAAATTAAATAAAAAGTGATAAAAAATTCATACACAGAAATCAATATCAATGAAAAATACCCCGCAAAAAATAAGCCCCCACACAGCTCCATGCACATAACTAGAAAAAGTTATATGGGTCAGAATATGGTAACAGAAATAAAAAATATAATGTTTTTCAAGGTTCAAGAAAAATTATACATATATGGTATTGCCATAATCATACTGACTGGAGAATGAAAATATCAGGCCAGTTTTACTGTATAGGGAATGCAATAAACACAAAACCCATAAAACTGTTGCTGAATTGCATTTTTTCCAATTTTGCCCAATTAGAATTTTTTTTCCAGCTCCCCACTATATCATACACTCACCTAAAGAATTATTAGGAACACCTGTTCTATTTCTCATTAATGCAATTATCTAGTCAACCAATCACATGGCAGTTGCTTCAATGCATTTAGGGGTGTGGTCCTGGTCAAGACAATTTCCTGAACTCCAAACTGAATGTCAGAATGGGAAAGAAAGGTGATTTAAGCAATTTTGAGCGTGGCATGGTTGTTGGTGCCAGACGGGCCGGTCTGAGTATTTCACAATCTGCTCAGTTACTGGGATTTTCACGCACAACCATTTCTAAGGTTTACAAAGAATGGTGTGAAAACGGAAAAACATCCAGTATGCAGCAGTTCTGTGGGCAAAAATGCCTTGTGGATGCTAGAGGTCAGAGGAGAATGGGCCGACTGATTCAAGCTGATAGAAGAGCAATGTTGACTGAAATAACCACTCGTTACAACCGAGGTATGCAGCAAAGCATTTGTGAAGCCACAACACGCACAACCTTGAGGCGGATGGGCTACAACAGCAGAAGACCCCACCGGGTACCACTCATCTCCACTACAAATAGGAAAAAGAGGCTACAATTTGCACGAGCTCACCAAAATTGGACTGTTGAAGATTGGAAAAATGTTGCCTGGTCTGATGAGTCTTGATTTCTGTTGAGACCTTCAAATGGTAGAGTCCAAATTTGGCGTAAACAGAATGAGAACATGTATCCATCCTCTGATGGCTACTTCCAGCAGGATAATGCACCATGTCACAAAGCTCAAATTATTTCAAATTGGTTTCTTGAACATGACAATGAGTTCACTGTACTAAAATGGCCCCCACAGTCACCAAATCTCAACCCAATAGAGCATCTTTGGGATGTGGTGGAACGGGAGCTTCGTGCCCTGGATGTGCATCCCTCAGATCTCCATCAACTGCAAGATGCTATCCTATCAATATGGACCAACATTTCTAAAGAATGCTATCAGCACCTTGTGGAATCAATGCCACGTAGAATTAAGGCAGTTCTGAAGGCAAAAGGAGGTCCAACACCGTATTAGTATGGTGTTCCTAATAATTCTTTAGGTGAGTGTATATAATATTAAATAGTGAAATTAGAAAGTGCATCTTGTGCTGCAAAATACAAGCCCTCATACGGCTATGTAAACAGAAAAAATAAAAAATTTATGGCCTCAGAAAGAAAGGGAGTGAAAAACATAAGCACAAAAACAATAAAATCTATCGGGCTGAAAGGGTAAATGAGATACCATTATGTATATAAATAGCAAAAGAATCACTAATAATAATAATAATAATAATAATAATAATAATAATATATATTTTAAATGGCACTTTTATTTACTTACAATTGAGGATGGAAGTGATTTTTTAAACATCATACCTAGTTGCTGCTTAATTAATACAACCTCAACTCCAAAAAGGGGAAAATGTAAATAAATGTAAATAAAAAACAGAATGTGCAGAATGTCTCTTGCGCACATGGATTTCTCCAGATTATCTGAATCTTTTGATAATATTATGTACTGTAGATTGTGGGATATTCAAAGTGGTCACAATTTTACATTGAGGAACATTTTTCTGAAATTGTTCCACAACTTTTACAGTAGGTGGTCTACTGCTAAGGCGGCTTAATTTAAATGCCAGTATTAAAAATCATCCATGTTGCTGCCACAATACATGGATGATTTGTAATTTGTCAATAAGGTCTCCAATTGTTTCCAGGTCTATATTAAGTGAGACATAGGTCAAAGTAAAAAGGAGATGTGAATTGTTCCATTGTCTTCTATGTGCTGTTCTTGTGCAGTCTGTGATATGGTCATTACCCAACGCCTACCCGAACCAACCCAATATCCCCCATAAATGATACCAAAATATTCTCATGTAATACACTGCTCAAAAAAATAATGGGAGCACAAAAATAACACATCCTAGATCTGAGTTAATTAAATATTCTTCTGAAATACTTTGTTCTTTACATAGTTGAATGTGCTGACAACAAAATCACACAAAAATTAAAAAATGGAAATCAAATTTTTCAACCCATGGAGGTCTGGATTTGGAGTCACACTCAAAATTAAAGTGGAAAAACACACTACAGGCTGATCCAACTTTGATGTTATGTCCTTAAAACAAGTCAAAATGAGGCTCAGTAGTGTGTGTGGCCTCCACGTGCCTGTATGACCTCCCTACAACGCCTGTGCATGCTCCTGATGAGGTGGCGGACGGTCTCCTGAGGGATCTCCTCCCAGACCTGGACTAAAGCATCTGCCAACTCCTGGACAGTCTGTGGTGCAACGTGACGTTGGTGGATAGAGCGAGACATGATGTCCCAGATGTGCTCAATTGGATTCAGGTCTGGGGAACAGGCGGGCCAGTCCATAGCATCAATGCCTTCGTCTTGTAGGAACTGCTGACACACTCCAGCCACATGAGATCTAGCATTGTCTTGCATTAGGAGGAACCCAGGGCCAACCGCACCAGCATATGGTCTCACAAGGGGTCTGAGGATCTCATCTCGGTACCTAATGGCAGTCAGGCTACCTCTGGCGAGCACATGGAGGGCTGTGCGGCCCTCCAAAGAAATGCCACCCCACACCATTACTGACCCAATGCCAAACCGGTCATGCTGGAGGATGTTGCAGGCAGCAGAACGTTCTCCACGGCGTCTCAAGACTCTGTCACGTCTGTCACATGTGCTCAGTGTGAACCTGCTTTCATCTGTGAAGAGCACAGGGCGCCAGTGGCGAATTTGCCAATCTTGGTGTTCTCTGACAAATGCCAATCCCCCACCTGTGGACGTCGGGCCCTCATATCACCCTAATGGAGTCTGTTTCTGACCGTTTGAGCAGGCACATGCACATTTGTGGCCTGCTGGATGTCATTTTGCAGGGCTCTGGCAGTGCTCCTCCTGTTCCTCCTTGCACAAAGGCGGAGGTAGCGGTCCTGATGCTGAGTTGTTGCCCTCCTACGGCCTCCTCCACATCTCCTGATGTACTGGCCTGTCTCCTGGTAGCGCCTCCATGCTCTGGACACTACGCTGACAGACACAGCAAACCTTCTTGCCACAGCTCACATTGATGTGCCATCCTGGATAAGCTGCACTACCTGAGCCACTTGTGTGGGTTGTAGACTCCGTATCATGCTACCACTAGAGTGAAAGCACCGCCAGCATTCAAAAGTGACCAAAACATCAGCCAGGAAGCATAGGAACTGAGAAGTGGTCTGTGGTCACCACCTGCAGAACCACTCTTTTATTGGGGGTGTCTTGCTAATTGATATTAGCATCCTAGATTCTCCATAATTCCCTCTTTTATCCCTTTAGTATTTAGATTTTTATTATTTTGATTGAAAAAAGACAGTAGGGGTCTTTTGCTAATGCTACTTCATGTAAAAAGTACTGTAAACTATATATAGATAGATATGAGCTAGAGTTCACTAGTTCTCCATGGCCCTGTGGAGTTCAGTGGTAGGCCTCATGCACACGGGCGTTGCTCGGCCGTTCCATGCATTGGGGACAGCAATCTCACACATGCTGACATGTGACATCACTATGTCATCACACTGGCCGGGTACGGTAAAGTCATCAGAGGGCCACAGATTTGGAGCATTTTCTTAATTTAAGATAGCCATTATGGCCTCTTTGCGATCAAATGAATGAGGTGAGTATGTACATTTAAAAAAAAACTCCTGAATAACCCCTGAAAGGACTTAATGTGACTCCCAGATGCCTAAATTAGTGTTGAACCCAGCACTAAGGTGATTCAATAATGGGGACGGCCTAATCGCAGTTCCCCATCATTGCACCTGCTACATACAATGGAATGTGATTTGTGACGAAGTATGTCGTAACTAGGGATGAGCGAACTTCTGTTTTCAAGATCGGTGTACAAGGTTCGGGTTGTCTGAGAATTCTATTATGGATTCCGTAGCGGAATCTATATCGGAATTCATAGATATCCTGAACCCAAACCTTGTACACCGAACTTGAAAACAGAAGTTTGCTCAATACTAGTCGTAACAAATCAAATTTCTTGTCAAAGATTAACAAATCAGCCGGATCAAATTTTTGAAAACTGCTTATCACTAATGCCTATTTTAGAAATTATTTGAATTTGCCATAAAAATAACAATTCAGGAGTATTTTTCTTAGAACTCTAAATTGTAGCATTTCTTTGTTTTTCCTCCTGGAATTGTATAATTAAAGGGGTTTTCCAGGTTTTTAAAAATATCAGCTTGGGAGGGGGTACAACACTCAGCACCCCTGTCGATCAGCTGTATGAAGAGAAGGCACATGCGTGTGAGTGTGCTGTCTCCTGTCTCTCTTCCTGCTCACTGCTGCTATGTCTATGGCAGGACGAGAGACAGTAGATGGCACGCGTGCAAAGGGCTGTGCCTGTTTATACACTGACACTGTCTAATCATTGCATATAAGTGTCAAATTGTGTAAAGACACACCCCATTTACAAAGTTGTCAATTTCCTCATATGTTTCCAGAAGGAATAACAGAGGGAATCACAAAACAGAGTTCTAAAAAAAGATTCTCTGGAATTGTTATATTGTGGGAAATATAAACATTTACTAAAACAGACATATTAGGAGAAATACATAAAAACAATTGAATATACACTATAATTTATCTGCACACAAATTCTAAAACAGTAGAAAGTTTTATATTTAATTGCTGATCTTAACAGCATTTACATATTGCGATTAAATTTAGTTTTTGATGAAGTGTAAAGTAGCCACAGCAGTGATGCATGTATAGTTTGGTAAGCGAATATAATTGCATGAATGTTGCTGCATAATTGGATGGGAAACACTATTCATTAATGCATTGTAACTTAACCCTTTCATGACCAAGGGTCATTGATGCCCCAGTGTCCAGGTCAAAATTTACAAATCTGACATGCGTCACTTTATGTTGTAATAGCTTTGGAACACTTTTATTTATCCAAGCCATTCTGAGATTGTTTTCTCGTGACATATTGTACTCCATGATAGTCAAAAATTTGAGTCGATATATTTCACATTTATTTATGAAAAAATCCCAAATTTACCAAAAATTTCGAAAAATTCTCAATTTTCTAAATTTACATTTCTCTGCTTCTAAAACAGAAAGTCATACCTAATAAAATATTTATTACTTAACATTTCCCATATGTCTACTTTATGTTGGCATCATTTTGGAAATGTCATTTTATTTTTTTAGGGCGTTGGAAGGCTTAGAAGTTTAGAAGCAGTTCTTAAAATTTTTAAGAAAATTTCCAAAACACACTTTTTAAGGATCAGTTCAGGTCTAAAGTCACTTTGTGGGGCTTACAAAGTGGAAACCCCCCATAAATGACCCCATTGTAGAAACTACACCCCTCAAGTAACTCAAAACTGATTTTACAAACTTTGTTAACCCTTTAGGTGTTCCACAAGAATTAAAGGAAAATGGAGATGACATTTCTAAATTTCACTTTTTTGGCAGATTTTCCATTTTCTAAAAATTTTTTCTTTAACACATTGAGGGTTAACAGCCAAATAAAACTCAATATTTATTACCCTGATTCTGCGGTTTACAGAAACACCCCACATGTGGTCGTAAACTGATGTAAGGGCGCACGGCAGGGCGCAGAAGGAAAGGAACGCCGTATGGTTTTTGGAAGGCAGATTTTGCTGGACTGGTTTTAGATGCCTTGTCCCTATTAAAGCCCCCCTGATGCACCCTTACAGTAGAAACTCCCAAAAAGTGACCCTATTTTGGAAACTAGGGGATAAGGTGCCAGTTTTATTGGTGCTATTTTGGAGTACATATGATTTTTAATTGCTCTATATTAAGTTTTTTGTGAGGCAAGGTAACCGAAAAATGGCTGTTTTGGCACCGTTTTTTTTTTTTTTTACAAGATTCATCTGACAGGGTAGATAATGTGCTATTTTTATAGAGCAGGTTGTTACGGACACAATGATATCAAATATGTCTACTTTCTTTGTTGGTTTGTTTCAGTTTTATATAATGAAGCATTTTTGAAAAAGAAATTATGTTTTTGTGTGTCCATTTTCTGAACGCCATATGTTTTTTAATTTTCTGCCGATTGTCTTGTGCAGGGGCTCGTTTTTTGCAGAAAGAGTTGAGGTTTTTATTTGTACCATTTTTGGGTACATAGGATTTTTTGATCATTCATTATTACACTTTATGTGGCAAGGTGATCAGAAAATTGGCTGTTTTGGAACAGTTTTTATTTATTATTACAGAGTTTATCTGAGGGGTTGGGTCATGTGACAGTTTTATAGAGCAGATCGTTACGGACGTGGCAATACCTAATATGTATACTTTTTCTTATTTATTTAAGTTTTACACAATAATAGCATTTCTGAAACCAAAAAAATGATGTTTTAGTGTCTCCATAGTCTGAGAGCCATAGATTTTTTATTTTTTGGGCGATTGTCTTAAATAGGGTATCATTTTTTGAGGGATGAGGTGACGGTTTGATTGGTACTATTTTGGGGGTCATATGCCTTTTTTATCGCTTGCTGTTGCACTTTTTGTGATGTAAGGTGACAAAAATGGCTTTTTTTACACTGTTTTTATTTTATATTTTTTATGGTGTTTATCGGATGGGGTCTATCATGTGATATATTTATAGAGATGGTCGTTACGGTCGCGGTGATACCTAATATATGTATTTTTATTTTTATTTTTTATAGGAAAAGGCAATTTATTTTTTTAATTTTACATTTTTATTTATTTATTTATTTTTACTTTTATTATTTTCACATTTTTTTTTTTTATCCAGTCCCTCTTGGATCTTGAAGATCCAGTGGGGCTGATGGTTGTACTATACTTTGCAATGCTCTTGCATTGCAAAGTATAATACAATCAGATGCCCTGTAGGTGGCAACAGCGGACGCTTTTGGAAAGCGTCCGGTTGCCATGGCAACCATCGGGCGCTGCAGTCGCAGCGCAGCAGCCCCGATGGTGGAGAGAGGGAGCCCCCTCCCTCTATTAACCCCATGGATGCCGCTGGCGCGGCATCTATGGGGTTACAGCAGAGTGTCTGCATAGAGCTGACACTCTCTGCTGATGGCGGCGGGTCAGGAATGGAGCCGCCGCCATCACACACAGCAGGGGGACCGCATGGCATGGGGGCAGCGCTGGAAAGGTAGGTCGGAAGTGTCACGGCAATCAGGAGGAATGTATGGGGTAGGGAGGGGGCGGACCGCAGGAGGCAGGAGATAAAGCAGGCGGACACAAGGGGGGGCTTGAAGGGGCACAGATGGGGGGCACACATGGGGGCACAGATAGGGGAGGGGGGGCACGAGGACACATTACCTGATTTCAGGCTCTGATCTGCAGAGCGCAGATCAGAGCCTGAAACTGGCATTTTTTCACTGCCGCGATCCGATTGGTTAGTCTGCACAGGCTAACCAATCGGATCGATTGTCGGCAAGGGGCCACTCTGATTGGTCCCTTGCCAGCATTACTGAACTGTATGCTGTCCATGACAGCAGCAGGGCAGGGGCAGAAGCTTTAATCCAAGCGTTCGCTTGGATTAAAGAACTGTTTTGACGTTTATAGACGTGATAGCTGCACGGGGCATGCGCAGCTATCACGTATATATACAGATTGCAGTCGGGAAGGGGTTAAGATTAAAAATGGAGAATCAAATAGTCTTGCTAATTGAAATGAATTGAATTTTAGTTAAAAAAAATTTAATAAAATATTTAAAAATATATTTTTCTTGTTTCATATCTATTAAATTAATAGGATTTATTGAAATAAGCTAATTATATGAATAGCTTGCTAGCTACAGTTTTAAGAAGGGATAACTGTATAGATGCTGCACCATTATATTGGATTGTTGTACCATGATGCCCTCTGCTATTGCACTGTTCGAATAGCAAGTGCATTAGGCAAAACAAAGGTTTTATGCCTCTATTATGGTGCAAAAAAAGTTACAAACTATGGTACATGCCATATTTGCACCATAATTTGAGACTTTTTAAGCTTTAGCAGGAGGCAGCAGGGCTTTGTGCGAATTACCATATTTACTATAACTTACGCAAGAAACTGGTTTATACCAGCTACTGACTAGCATAGCTATGAGTTTCTGGTGTATAGCCGGGCAGAAATGCACCTAATTTATTGAAGGGCATCTGCCTCTCAATAAATTAGGGAAAGTTCACATCTCCGTTACATTTTCTGTTCTTCTTATTCATCAGAAGAACGGAAAAAAACTAATGGATCCTGTGCATCAGTTATGCATTCATTTGCATCAGTTATGTACAGGATCAATTTTTTTAAATGGATCCTGTTGCATATTTGGCATCTGTTTTTTTAGATGGGAAAAAAAAAGTCCTGCATGTAGAACTTTTTTTTTCGATTTAACAAACATTTTTTATGGAAGTGACTCAAAAAGATGGCAGATGTGCAACATGATCTATTTTTTTTTTTACAGGATCCAGCTTTTTTTCTGTTCTTCTGACAAATCAGAAGAACGTAAAATAAAAGGTAGATGTGAACTCTCCCTTAGGCATATCTGACTCCAGCGCACTATCGCAGCTCCCTGTCATTGCACCCACTACTTACAATTTTTTTTTTGTAAGATTCGGCAAAGCAGCCGAATCGAATTTTCTATAAATTTGCTTATCTCTAATTATATAAGTGGTTACAATATTAGAGCAAATAGATATGTTTATTGGGGAAAACTGTATGATTGGAAGGAGGCTTTAACACGCTGTTGAGCCACCTTTAGCCTGGATACAAGATGAAATATAGTTGGACATGGAGACATACGGGTTCGGTATGGTATCCTATGGCACATTTGCCCACAGATATTGCAGCTGGGACTGTAAATTTTGCACATATCTAGGTTGCTGAAGCTGGTTACATAAATGCTCAACTGGTGATAAATCTGGCAACCAGGCAGGCCAAGGTAACCTTGCAATCTAGCGGAGACATTGCTAAGAAACCCTAGTTGTGTGTGGACGAGCATTATTCTGCTGAAAAAAATTCAGTTGGAAGCCTTTCCATGATATTGACATTTCTAAATGGGTGATTATTTTTTATTTTTTTGTCAATTAATGTGTATTCCTCTCTTGTTTCCATTTTAGCCTTGACCTGGTGATGTAGTTACTTAAAATAGTATATAGATAATACCTATCTCAAAATATAGGTTACACTGCCTCATTTACACCAAGACAGAATTCATTTTATTGCAATATTGCAAACAGAACAATGTATGACATAGCTTTCTAAAATATGTGTTACAATGCATCACAATGTTTCTAGCAGCTATAAAAATTCTTGCTCACATTAAGAGGATAGCAGCCTGGCCTCGTACAGGTGTATTGCCAGTGACTGTGTCTCAGAGCTCTGGCTTTTACTATGTAGTGTGCCGATATGAGCAGTACATTAAATTATCAGTTTATTGTGACAGGTTTTTAGCCCATGGTTTCCAGGTAGCAAGATCCTAATAGTGTTAACAGAAAACAGATATACACAAGTATATAACCAATGTGTACAACTATTCATTATATAATTATTAAGGTCTATATAAAATTAGTGCTCCAAACATTTGCCATATTAAAATTAAACAAAATATGCAATTTTCATGGTAAATCCTCATACCTTTGACATGGCATTCTCTCAGTTGCATGATAAAAAGCGTTATATCTGATATCACTTCCAAATTAAACTTATTTAAGTAATTAAACTTATTTAAATAAAACAAAACCCATTGGAAGATTTTACTTCTTTGAAGTACACTGGTAATACATTTAATATATGGAATTAAAGATGAGCCAATCAATTCTATTGAATCACAATTCATAACAAATTTCTCCAAAAATTTGATTAGAATCTAATTATTTATGTTTTTTATATTTGAGAGTGAGATAAATTAGCTTTCCTTTTAAAAAGAAAAAAGCTAATTTGGAAGGAAAGCTAATTTGCATATCTTTTTTCCCCAAAACCCGGAGGAACATTGCCTGGCCTGCACTACTCTTGATGCTCACACCTACCAGGCTCTCTCTATAAGGGGAAATAGTACCCCCCAGATCTCAGCCGAGGCCTATCATCTAGTTAAACCAATTATTTCTGTTCTCTGCAGATGATAGCTATTATCTAAGTTCTATTTCAATTTTTTTTTTTTTTTTTTTTAAGGATGAGTCTTGCCTTATGGGATAATTACAAATGGCTTAGCTTCTTTTTTTTTTTTTTTTCTTTTAGAAGGAAATATATTTTACATACCCAGGGGAGGATTATTTTGGCTGTAAGAGTTCTCACATGAGACAATCCCTCTCATAGAATAGAATTATACCTGAATCAAATTTTGAGAAATTTTAAGAAAAACTAGAGTACAATGTATACTACGAGTCCAAATTTATGTATTTATGACACTGTTTACACTTATCTCGTCAGCCAACAAAGTTGCAAGAAAAAGAAAAGTCTGTTGAATAAATAATCATTCACCTAATATAGATAACTGATATATTTTTGCCCTGTAAATATAAGCCATGGGATGACATATTGAAAGTGTTTAGTGTTTTGGGAAACATTGTATATGTGCAGAATGCTCCATGTGTACTGCCTAAAAAAATCATTCCATCTCCTGACACTATTCATAGATCCATCTTTTTTTCTTACACATCTTAGAAATGCATCAATATTATTATACATTTTAAACACTACACTTTATAATCTCTGATCATTTAACAAAAATGTCTATAACCTGTAATGTAAGGAAATGGGGATATGTTCAGCTATAGTTTTGTCTAGCCATGTATCTTTTTGAAATATAAAGTTTATCAAAGAATGTCATAAATAAGCATATTAATAGAGTTTGGCAAATATAATTGCAGAATTTTTCACAAATCATATAAGAAATTTTGTGCACTCTATCACTATAAAATCAATAAAGACTGAAGGGCTTCAGGTCTATAGAATAACTTGCATGGGAAAAACAGAACAAGACATATGATGCAGTATGATTGAAATGCATCAAAACATCATCCAGATAATGATTAATACTATTTAAGTATTATAATATTAATATAAGCACATTAATGCCTCAAATAGTCACCAATACCTTATATCGCTACCTTAACAACATATTAAGTATTCCACAGATTCAAATTTTTATATCAGCATTTTATGTGTTGTTTATGCTACTGAAGTTGCAGCAGAAGCAGAACTGTTCTTCTGTATACGATGAGACAATAGACACATTCTTCGGCCATATAAGAACTGGAATTTGTCATTTGAATTTGCCATCCCCAGTTCCATATAAACAGTACTGATTTTATTACTAAATAAGTCATAAATCAGTGCACGTTCAATGTATTCTGTATTTCAAGAGTTCCTACACATAATTTGTTTTCAAAATTACTTTCCACACTAATTGTGAATAAAGGAAACTTTCCAGTATATTTTTAATAAGGAGGAATGGCATCTTCTTTACCTTCCAGACATATCTAGGCATAAAAGGTAAATTTCCATATATACAAACTATTGGTTAGGTCTCCCTAACAAACATACTAATTGTTTTAAAGACCATTAATCTCAATTTTTTTGGGCATTTCTCATTTTATTACATTTGTCATTTGCCATGTCATTTACCAGGCATTTTCCTATAGGAAAAATACCATAAAAAGTATCCACAGCATTATTTGTTCTAAAGAAAAAAAAAGACAAAAAAAAAATGAAAAGACCACAAAAATGCTGTGAATTTAGATTATTTAGCAATTGTTCTACGATATTCTATTCTTTGGCATCTAATTGCAGAGTTTGACATAAAAAAAAATGTATAAAAATGACAAGCAAACTTACAAAAAAATTCCCAAAATATTTTGTGAATCCAACCTGCTAAAATACCTTGAAACCCCATAAAATCCATGTAGAATACAAGGATATATACAGAAATTTTAGGCCCCCACAGCACAATTTAAAATGAGCACCACCTCAATATGAATGTACGGTATGGTAATATATTTGCTATATAATCAAAGTGTTTTTGGGTGGCTTTTTGTCAACACATATTTACATGTGTTGTTTTTTCTTCTTCTTCATTTCTTCCTATGGAGAAGACAATGAGCAAATGTTCAATAGGTGTAGGTCCCAACTCTGGGACCCACTTCTAACATTAGTTTGAGTGCCCATCCAGCGTCATTGAGAATATAGAGATGGGCATGCATGGTTGACCTGTCTATGTTAGAATTTTAAACCATTCTTATAATGACAGAAATGAACACAGTTGCCCATGTCATAAAAAATGTGGTGTACAGCCCAAACATTATATTTTTTTATTAAACTGGCAAAAATAGACCATATTCACTGCTTTCCTTCCCATTGCAAATGTTAAAACTTTGAATGCCTGCAGCCACTGCTGAGAGGGCAAATAAATAGGAAGTTATATAGCTACAATAAAACTTAATAGGAGATCTCTGCATTGAACTTCTCCTAGTGGCAGCTGCAGAAAAAACAACTGACTGTGTCCAGAAGCAGTAAAAGCAGTTCAGAACCCAACCCCCCTTTCACCACTGGTCTCACAGAAGTCTGCCACCATAGAAGGTACTCCACTCTTATTAAATAGTTCACTGGGTGGGAGGCAGTAAGAGATTGTAAGAGGAAAAAACAAAAACAATATCCCTCTTATTCTCTCTGAGACTGAATGTTGTGCTCAGGAAGGAGGAGCGGAAATGGGAAATCATAATTAGCAATGAGTGCAACACATAACACAATGAGATCTATGGCCAGAAGGCAGTGGCATCAAAGTAAAGGCAAACATTTCACCAGGAGAGCATGCTCCCCTCAGAAAGCCTATATGAAAAAGTAATGCAATTGCAAGGGTTATGGAAGTTCTCACACAGTCAGTGTCACTTTACTAAGATGTTCATACAATGCCATGTTTGCTTAGACAGAGAAGTGACAAAAAGGCATTCAATTTTATATACTATACTATGAAATAAATATAGGGGGTCACATAAGTTATAATATTAATTTACTTAGGGATAACCATTGTTGAAACCTTTCTAATTTGATACCATAACTAGTGTTGATCTAGCACCAAAGTGCTCGGGTGTTCGAGTGCTCGGGTAGAACACCTCAGGATGCTCGGGTGCTCGGTAGAGCACAATGGAAGTCAAAGGGTGAACCCGAGCATTAAACCAGGCACCCCCTGCTCTGAAGAGGGGAGGGTGTCTGGTTCATAGAAAAAGGTCAAAAATTCATGGAAACACCATCAAAATGTTTCGGGAACAGCATGGGGAGGATTTCTGGATGCATCTTGGACTCCCAGGTCGCTGCTGGGAACGATGTTGTCCGAGTAGTACGCCACTACCAAAGATAAAATCGATTTTAGAGGAAAAATTTCCTATATATTTACTTGTATATAAAGTACAAGTGCTGGCAAAAATTACAAGGAAGAGGCACTCCGATACAACCTGTATATCACGTAGTGGGACTCCTACACTCATAAAGCCTATGCACTAAGTGAAAGGGCTTCCAAAATTACAAGGAACCGGCACTTCAATATACCCTTTATTGCACACAAAGAAGGGCATCATACACCCTTGAAAAATTATGACCTGGACTGCTGGTAACCCTCAAAATCATTATAAGCAAGGGCCTGCTGGTGATCCTCTAAAACATTACGGGCAAGGGCCTTCTGCTGAGTTGACCATCTAAAACATTAGGGGTGAGGGTCTGCTGCAGAGCTGACTCTCTAAAACATTAGGGGCGAGTGCCTGCTGCTGATCTGAGCATTGAAAAATTATGGGCAAGCGCCTGCTGCTTAGGTAACCATTGAAAAAATTATGGGTGAGGGCCTGCTGGTGAGCTGACCCTATAAAACATTATGGTTGAGGGTCTGCTGGTGAGCTGACCCTTAAAAACATTATATGCGAGTGCCTGCTGGGGAGCTGACCCTCTAAAAGATTGTAGGTGAGGGCCTACTGGTGAGCTGACCCTGTAAACATTATGGTGGAGGGCCTGCTGGTGAGCTGACCCTCAAAAACATTATATGCGAGGGCCTGCTGGTGAGCTGACACTATAAAAGATTGTAAGTGAGGGCCAACTGGTGAGCTGACCCTGTAAAACATTATGGATGAGGGCCTGCTGGTGAGCTGACCCTCAAAAACATTATATAAGAGGGCCTGCAGGTGAGCTGACCCTCTAAAAGATTGTAGATGAGGGCCTGCTGGTGAGCTGACCCTCTAAAACATTAAATGCAAGGGCCTGCAGGTGAGCTGGCCCTCTAAAAGATTGTAGATGAGGTTCTGCTGGTGATCTGACCCTCTAAAACATATGTGAGGGCCTGCATGTGAGCTGACCCTCTAATAGATTGTAGGTGAGGACCTGCTGTGAGCTGACCCTCAATAACATTATATGCGAGGGCCTACAGGTGAGTTGACACTCTAAAAGATTGTAGGTGAGGGCCTGCTGGTGAGCTAACCATCTAAAAAATTATGTGTGAGGTCCTGCAGTTGAGCTGACTCTCTAATAGATTGTAGGTGAGGGCCTTCTGGTGAGCTGACCCTTTAAAACAATACATGTGAGGGCCTGCAGGTGAGCTGGCCCTCTAAAATATTGTAGGTGAGGGCCTGCTGGTGAGCTGACCCTGTAAAACATTATGGTTGAGGGCCTGCTGGTGAGCTGACCATCTACAAAATTAGGAGCGATGGCAGACTAATAAGCATGTTGATATGATGGAAGAGGAGGAGGAGGACAAAAAAAGGAAGATTAAACCATATGCCCTTTTTGTGGTGGAAGGGTTGCATGGGAATACAGTGTATTCAGTACATTATAAAAAAAAACATATTTAAAGGGCCTTAATGTTCAGTCGCTTTCCACTTGTGGAGTAGAGAACTCAGGGGGAATCCAGGCCTTATTCATTTTTATAAGAGTCAACCTGTCAGCATTTTCAGTTGACAGACAGATGCGCTTATCAGTTATTATGCCCCCAGCAGCACTAAATACCAGCTCTGACAAAACACTGGGGGCAGGGCAGGCCAGCACCTTCAGGGCGTAAAGCGCCGGTTCATGCCACGTGTCCAGCTTGGACACCTAGTAGTTGTAAGGCACAGTGGGATCATTGAGGACGCTGACACGGTCTGCTACGTAGTCCTTCACCATCTTCCAAAAATTCCACCCCTTGTGACACTAGGCTGCGCATCAGGGTGAGGGTGCTGGCGGGGTGACATGAAACTGTTCCAGGCCTTGGAGAGTGTTGCTCTGCCTCTGTTGGAACTGCTGTGTGTTCCCCTCGTCTCCCCTCCTCGGTTGCCCAAGGAACTACGTACTCTGCCGCCAGCGTTGTCAGCTGGAAATTTTGGGAGAAATTTTTCCACAAGGACCTTCTGGTATTGCACCATTTTGCTAGTCCTCTCCACCAAAGGAATTAGAGATGAGAAGTTCCCTTTGTAGTGGGGGTCGAGAAGGGTGAACAACCAGTAATTGGTGTTGTCCAAAATGCGTAAAACACGTGGGTCACTGGAAAGGCATCCTAACATAAAGTCAGCCATGTGTGCCAGAGTACCAACAGGCAAGACGTCGCTGTCGTCATCAGGAGGATGACTATCAAACTCTTCATCCTCTTCCTCCTCTTCTGTCCATCCACGCTGAACAGATGGAATTAAACTTCCATGGGTACTACCCTCTGTAGCAGAGGCAACCGTCTCCTACTCCTCCTCCTCCCCCTCATCATCATCCAATTTGCGCTGAGAAGACGAACTGAGGGTGGTCTAGCTATCACCCTGTGTAATGTCTTCCCCCATTTCCACCTCTTCCACATGCAAGGCGTTGGCGTTAATTGTGACCAGCAAGCGTTTGAGTAGACACAGAAGTGGGATGGTGACGCTGATAATAGCATTATCAACGCTCACCATCTGTGTTGATTCCTCAAAGTTTCTTAAAACCTCATAGAGATCAGACATCCATGCCCACTCCTTGCTTGTGAAGAGTGGAATCTGACTGGAAAGGTGACGACCATGATGCAGCTGGTATTCCACTACTGCCCTTTGCTGCTCACAAAGCCTGGCTAACATGTGGAACGTGAAGTTCCAGTGAGTGCTCATGTCACACAACAGTCGGTGAGCTGGCAAATGCAAGTACTGCTGCAGCATTGACAGATCGGCTGAAGCTGTAGATGTCTTGCGGAAATGTACACACACGCGGAGCACCTTCACCAGTAGCTCAGGCAAATTGGGGTAGGTTTTGAGCAACCGCTAAACCACTAAGTTGAAGATGTGGGCTAGGCATGGGATGTGTGTGAGCTTGCCGAGCTCCAAAGCCGCCACAAAGTTACGGCCATTATCAGACACAACCATGCCTGGTTCTAGGTTGAGTAGCGAGAGGCCACAGCTCAGTCTGGTCTCTTATCCCCTGCCATAGCTCTGCGGCAGTGTGCTGTTTGTCACCTAAGCAGATCAACTTAAGCACGGCCTGTTGACGCTTCCCCACTGCAGTGCTACACTACTTCCAGCTACCGATTGATGGCTGACTGGTGCTGCAACAGGATAAGGTGTCTGAGGTGGAAGTGGAGGAGGATGCGGAGAAGAGGGGGTTGGAGCAACTAACAAAGGTGGTGGCGGAAACCTTGATGGAATTATGGCCCGCAATTCTTTGCGTGGGTAGCACCTGTGCCATTCTAGGGTATGACTCGCTCCCGGCCTCCACAACGTTCACCCAGTGTACCGTCTGGGAAATGTAGCGGCCCTGGCCATGTGTCAGTCGTTAAGTGGGCCTTCCCAATTACTGTGTTGGTCAGGGTACGGGTGATGTTACGGGACACATGTTGGTGTAAGGCGAGGACAGCACACCGGGAAAAATAGTGGCGGCTGGGGACTAAGTAACGATGGGCCACCGTCACCATCAGGCCGTGGAAAGCCTCAGTGTCCACAAGGCTTTCCAGGGCCAGCAATTTTAAAAGGTGCGCATTTAGTGCTTTGGCCTGTGGGTGGGTGGCTGGGTATTTGCGCTTTCGTTCTAATGCCTGGGGTATGGACATCTGTACGCTGTGCTGGGACACAGAAGTAAAAGTGCTAGCTGATGGTGCTTGAGAAGGTCCAGGTGCAGGACGAGAAGCATCCGGGCACACATCTTGGACAGGGGATTGGCCAGCACGTAACACAGGGGAAGAGGAGGCAGTGGTGTGATCTGCAGACACTGATTGTGGACCCAGGCATTCGGTCCACCTATTTGGGTGCTTTGATGCCATGTGGCGGATCATGCTGGTGGTGGTGAGGTTGCTAGTATTCACGCCCATGCTTATTTTGTTACGGCACAGGTTGCAAATTACAATTCTTTTGCCGTCCGCACTTTCCTCAAAAAAGCGCCAGACTGCGGAACACCTACCCCTTGGCAAGGGAGATTTCCGCAAGGGTGTGCTCTGGGGAACAGTTGCAGGCCTGTTTGGTGTGGTTCGCCTTCTCCCCTTTGCCACCCCACTGCCTCTTCCAGCCTGTTGCGGTGCTGAGGATCCCTCCCCCTCTGTACTGCTGTCCTCGCTCGGCTTGCCATCTTCCCAACCAGTGACTTCATCGTCTAGCACCTCCTCTTCCACTTCCTCACTCTATTCATCCTCCTGACTTGTTGACCTAACAACAACCTTAATTATTGACAACTGTGTTTCATCATCATCATCAACCTCTTGAGACAATAATTGTTGTTGACTTATTGTCAACTGTGTCTCATCATCAGCATCCACCTTGTGAAACACTAATTGCTGTTCCCCACCGTCATCTTCTTGTGACTGTGATATATGAGATATACCGAAGATAATGTCGCTGATGTCCCCAGCGGCTAATAAAAAATTACAGGGAATGTCATAGGTATTTGTGATGTGGAAACGTCACACAGGAGATATACCGAAGATGATGTCAATGCTGTCACCAGTGGCTAATGAAAAATTATATGGAATGTCACAGGTATTTGGGATTTTGAAATGTCACACAGGAGATATACCGCAGATAATGTCGCTGATGTCACCAGCGGCTAATAAAAAATTACAGGGAATGTCACATGTATTTGGGATGTGGAAATGTTACATAGGAGATGTACCCCAGGTAATGTCACTGAAAATGTCTACGAAAAAGTACACTGAATGTCACTGATATTTTTGGGATATGCACCCGTTACACATGAGATGTAGCGCAGCTAATGTCACTGCCCACAACAGACACTGTCTATGGAAAAAGTACACTGGATGTCACAGAAATTTTTGGGATGCGCACACGTTACACATGAGATGTAGCGCAGATAATATCGCTGTCTGCAGCGGCCCAACTATTGCATGCTATTTAGCGCAGGATGCGCTAAAAATATATAATGCTGCTGCCACACACAACAATAGTCCTAAAAAAAATTCACTCCCTACACTTTATTTCCCTTCTTCAGCACAACTCTTTCTGACTAACACTGAGCCGAACATGTGACATCGGGTGCTATATAGCACCCGAAGATGCGTTCCGGCCAGTCAATCACTGTAATGCCAGTAACCAACATGGCTATGGCATTACAGTGAAGAGCAATACTTACCTGCACGTTTATTGGCTGCATAGCAGGCAGCAAACATGCCGGGAGGGGACTTGAGCATTGCGCTCAAGCATATGTGGTATTCGGCCAAATACCACCATGTGCAGAGCATCGAGATGCTTCGAGACGAACTGGTGTTTGGCCGAGCATGCTCGATCAACACTAACCATAACCCTATGAACCCTTTTGAAGATCCAATAATGTCACTCCAAAACTGTAAAATATAAAAAGTTGAGACAGCTAAGCATAACATTAATACAAATAAAGCAAATCCTAACATAAATATTAGGAAGAGCTATTGGAAGCTGTCTCCTCTGTATGTAGAGGAGAGGGTCATCTTCAAGGTTGTGTACAGTAAATATAGTAAAATAAACAGAACAAAATTGAGTTGTCCTCTCCTGGTGTCCAAATGATCAACTAATCCTGATACTGGAAAAGATCAGTACAGAACATTTACAGTGTACAGTAGAGTGACACCACTGGATGGACAATCACTGCATGCAATGCTGTAATACTGCTGTTTACCATTGAATTACCCATGCTGATTTGCTGAATCTTCCAGACAATCACATGAGCTGCAGATCAGCCGTGTCTGTATAATGGCAATGGCATTATCTGTTGTGGGGTTTCAAGCTACAATGGCTCAGGAGTAGCCATTGTATGACATCTTGAAAGTATTGTACCAATCTATATAACATTTCAGTTAGGCAGAAGCCTATTTAAGATTATGTTATGTCTTCCAACATGGCAACCGCCTACTACCCTTTTAATAACTTTCTGTTTGCTTATATCCTAGAGTGTATATATATATATATATATATATATATATATAGGCACAAGAAAATAAACACTAAATATACTGTAATTCAACATATAGTGCAACATTCTGTACAGTATATCATTTGGGGGCGGGGATTTATCAAAATCATTTTAAAGGAAAATGCTAAGGTTTTTTTTATGAGCAACAACCCTGATTACATTTATAATCCTTCATAAATGCCACCGTTTCCACTTGCTTGACTACCAATGGCAATACCAATTTACCATTTGAATACCTTCTTAATGTTTGTACATGTGGTGCTTTTTGAGTGCTGAACTCCCCTTGCCATTCAGGATTGCGATTCAGCTTTTTGAACTTGGTCATTAGATGTGTTAGTAAATATAAACCAGCTCAGCTACAATTCTAATCAAGTCTGCATCAAATCTTCAGTAGGAATCAGAACAACAGGAGCATAAATACTCACTGAACTGTGATACAATATTCAGTGGCATGAAGAAAGCAACACACTTGAAGGTGATCTTAATAAAATCTCAAGGCTACAAGTTTTCTAAAGGCACCTCGTTTCTCATCATAACACTGGCTTCTGTTTTTGTAACTACAGCACACAAAAAAACTGAGATAACATCAAGAGGTTATCTTCTTTTGAGCTGTTGATAAGTGCTATTAAATGTTGCAATATGTAGGTTGGTTTGTCAACAAAGTGTTTGACATATTATGGTAAAATCCATATTTACAGTATGTATATAAAATGTATATAAATACAAATATATAGAAATTAAAACAAATACAAATAATATATGTCTAGTGTATGTAAATGTCTTGTAGTCAACAATGCTTTGCAAGAAGTACATACAAGAAACCATATTTGTAAGCAAACTGTTGGATGTTCAGTCTATTGAATAATTATGTTGACTTTATTAAAGGGATTTACTTAGAAAACACATGATTGACCTGTCTTTGAAGAGAAACTGGCACCATGAAATGTGCAATCTATAGAGAGATTGTTATAGAGCAGGAGGAGCTGAGCAGATTATGAACAGTATATACAGAAATAGCTGATAGTCACTGATAGCACCTCCCCCATGTACCGCCCCATGTACATTTAAATGTATAAATTACAAGTTTTACAGAATGTTTTGTCACAAAACTACAAAATATATTATTCTGCTCAGCTCCACCTACTCTATACAATGCTGCCTATAGATAACACTGCATTTCATAGTGAAAGGTTTTCTTTAACCCCCTTCCCAACCAGTATAGCTAATCTAGTCTTTAAAGATCACTTCAGAGTGATAGCCACTGGGTTTCTGCTGTTTCACAAAGCCGAGACCTGGGGGTAATGTCTATGTTTGGCAACAACACTGATCATAGACATTTAACCCCCTCAGATGTTGTAGCCAATTGTGCTCTCTGGGCCTAAATGGCTCCCCCAGGGAAGCTGTTCATTTCATGTAGTAGCCTCAGTTCCTGTGAAGGATCCAAGGCTACTAAAGTAGTAGTTCCTATGGAGACCTATAGATGGCAGGGCTCCATGAGAACCTAGTGCAACTCTCATAGCCTGCAATGGTTATTCATTGCAGCCTAAGGAACAAGTGATCTAATAATCGCTAAAGTCCCCTAAAGAAACTTAAAATATATTTGAAAAAGTTTAAAAGCTTCTAACAAATTGAACATATAGTGAATTCAAATCACCCCTCCCCTTTCCCTATGATAAAATTAAGTAAACAAAAAGAAACAAAAAAAGATCATTTGCACTGTCTTGTCTCAAAATACCTGAACTATTAAAATATAAATATATTTGTCGTATAGTGATTTGCCACTTTTTGTCACGTCACCTCCCAAAAAAGGAATAAAAAGTCATACATACTCCAAAATGTAGTGGTAGGTTGTGGTGGCTCACTAGCAAGTAGTTAAGGTATGGTGCTGCAAGCTCATATAGAGAGAATCACCCCACCCTCTCTTAAAAGGCAAATGTAGTATTAGGAAAATGAGCGAGCACTCATACACTTGGCAACCAAATTGACATGTGCAGAAAATATTTATTATATCCCCATAAAATACAAGTAATAAAATTTATAAGAACAATGTAGCAATAATATACAACATTACAGTCACATATTGTGGTAGATATGATCAACACTATATTCATATGACTCAATAGTGTCGATAAATTCAATAATATATATCACACCAAGAAACTTCAAGTATATGCTGTTATTTGGGAAGAGGGGGTATTATCTTCTAGCGCTCTATCCCAATTTGGGAAACTGAATGTCACTAAAAATGTTGTAGGTGTATTCACTGGGAGCGCAATATGTTCATAAAGTGTCCACAGGAATCCTGATAATGTGAAAAGTCTCTTATAGCTGATCCTTTTAAGCTCGATATGAGCTTTGGATTGGAGAAAACTTTAAATCGATGTTTGGCTTACCGTCTAGCGTCTGCTGTCTCCCTATTGCTTCAATGGAGCTTTAAATATTTGCCGGCTTATTCAATCGCTCCATGCCGGCTTATTCAATCGCTGTATAGAATTATCCCTTGATTATGTGGGAGGATTCCCTTGCAAACTGGGAGTAGCATGAACAACAGGTGTCCGAGATTTGGGAAGCAATCAAAGGAATGGATAAAAATGGAGGCAGAGCAGGCAGACACTTGACCACTGAGGAAGGGAGAGTGAATCTACCCGTAACGCGTATGGTGAAACAAGTGATGTACCTGCATTGAAAAGCCTCCGATAATACTGTATGGCCATACAGAAGAAAATCTCTACAGTAAAGGATTAACTATTCTTATCGTCGAAAGCTGCACCAAAGGAAATTGCGGAACAGAGTGGCAACTCCTGCGATCTTTGGAACTCCTGCGAAATTTAAACCAGCTTGCTGTATGGAGCGATTGAATAAGCCGGCAAATATTTAAAGCTCCATTGAAGCAATAGGGAGACAGCAGACGCTAGACGGTAAGCCAAACATCGATTTAAAGTTTTCTCCAATCCAAAGCTCATATCGAGCTTAAAAGGATCAGCTATAAGAGACTTTTCACATTATCAGGATTCCTGTGGACACTTTATGAACATATTGCGCTCCCAGTGAATACACCTACAACATTTTTAGTGACATTCAGTTTCCCAAATTGGGATAGAGCGCTAGAAGATAATACCCCCTCTTCCCAAATAACAGCATATACTTGAAGTTTCTTGGTGTGATATATATTATTGAATTTATCGACACTATTGAGTCATATGAATATAGTGTTGATCATATCTACCACAATATGTGACTGTAATGTTGTATATTATTGCTACATTGTTCTTATAAATTTTATTACTTGTATTTTATGGGGATATAATAAATATTTTCTGCACATGTCAATTTGGTTGCCAAGTGTATGAGTGCTCGCTCATTTTCCTATTACTACATACTCCAAAATGGTATCAATAAAAAACTACAGATAACCCTGAAAAAAAAAATAATCACTCAGCTTTGTAGACATAACTATAAAAAAGTGGTTAGAATATAAAACTATATAAATATGGTATCACTTTATTCAGACTGAAACATAGAATAAAGGTAATAGGTCCCTTATAAATCATAGGGAGTGATGTAAAACCAAAACCCATAAAACTATGGAGGAATACCATTTATTTCCAATTCCAACCTATTAGATTTTTTTCTCCATCTTTTTATAACATTGTATGCAATATTAAATGGTACCATTAGAAAATATAACTTGTCCCACAAAAACAAGCTCTCATATAGCTATGTGAATGTAAAAGTAAAAGTAAAAAAATAAATAAATATAAATAAATATATATATATATATATATATATATATATATATATATATATACAGTATAGACCAAAAGTTTGGACACACCTTCTCATTCAAAGAATTTTCTTTATTTTCATGACTGAAAATTGTAGATTCACACTGAAGGCATCAAAACTATCATCAAGAGAATGCCAAGAGTGTGCAAAGCAGTAATCAAAGCAAAAGGTGGCTACTTTGAAGAACCTAGAATATGACATATTTTCCGTTGTTTCACACTTGATTGTTATGTATATAATTCCACATGTGTTATAATTCATAGTTTTGATGCCTTCATAGTCATGGAAATAAAGAAAACTCTTTGAATGAGAAGGTGTGTCCAAACTTTTGGTCTGTACTATATATATATATATATATATATATTGTAGGAAGTGCAAGGGTCCGTCATCGACGGAAGGCACGTGTCACCGAGGTTCCTGGCCTCGGTGAGATAGGAACCGGTAATTTTGTGTGTCAGTGGCAGATAGTGCTCACTGACACTGTTTTTACTTAGTGTGTCTGTAAAGCCGATCCGGGCCGGTTCTTATTGGGAGCAGCCAAAGAGCATGGTGGGTGGCTGTTCCCCACGTTCCAGGCCAGGTTTTCCACTTACCCTGCTTACCAGAGCAAATCCCTACTATATATATATATATATATATATATATATATATATATATATATACACTCACCTAAAGAATTTTTAGGAACACCTGTTCTATTTCTCATTAATGCAATTATCTAGTCAACCAATCACATGGCAGTTGCTTCAATGCATTTAGGGGTGTGGTCCTGGTCAAGACAATCTCCTGAACTCCAAACTGAATGTCAGAATGGGAAAGAAAGGTGATTTAAGCAATTTTGAGCGTGGCATAGTTGTTGGTGCCAGACGGGCCGGTCTGAGTATTTCACAATCTTCTCAGTTACTGGGATTTTCACGCACGACCATTTCTAGGGTTTACAAAGAATGGTGTGAAAATGGAAAAACATCCAGTATGCGGCAGTCCTGTGGGCAAAAATGCCTTGTGGATGCTAGAGGTCAGAGGAGAATGGGGCGACTGATTCAAGCTGATAGAAGAGCAACGTTGACTGAAATAACCAATCATTACAACTGAGGTATGCAGCAAAGCATTTGTGAAGCCACAACACACACAACCTTGAGGCGGATGGGCTACAACAGCAGAAGACCCCACTGGGTACCACTCATCTCCACTACAAATAGGAAAAAGAGGCTACAATTTGCACGAGCTCACCAAAATTGGACTGTTGAAGACTGGAAAAATGTTGCCTAGTCTGATGAGTCTCGATTTCTGTTGAGACATTCAAATGGTAGAGTCTGAATTTGGCGTAAACAGAATGAGAACATGTATCCATCATCTGATGGCTACTTCCAGCAGGATAATGCACCATGTCACAAAGCTCGAATCATTTCAAATTGGTTTCTTGAACATGACAATGAGTTCACTGTACTAAAATGGCCCCCACAGTCACCAGATCTCAACCCAATAGAGCATCTTTGGGATGTGGTGGAACGGGAGCTTCGTGCCCTGGATGTGCATCCCTCAAATCTCCATCAACTGCAAGATGCTATCCTATCAATATGGGCCAACATTTCTAAAGAATGCTATCAGCACCTTGTTGAATCACTGCCACGTAGAATTAAGGCAGTTCTGAAGGCAAAAGGGGGTCCAACACCGTATTAGTATGGTGTTCCTAATAATTCTTTAGGTGAGTGTGTGTGTATATATATATATATATATATATATAATAACAGGAAAGCAGAGAGTGAAAAATGAAAGCACAACAAGGGAAAATCATCTTGGGCTATTAATAAATAATCAATAAAGAGGCCATAGTGATCACTAGAGGTTCTTTGTTCTGCCGATCTTGGGGTCCCAATGCCGACACTAACCCTACATTGAAAATCTTCAATGTCTATTTGCTAGCTTTTTTTTTTCATTGTAAAATGAATTAAACATAATGTTATAGCAAAGCATAAGCGGCATAATGTCTTTCCAGCTATACACCACATAGCAGTATTTTTTTCAAATCTTAGAATTAATTTGAAAATGTTTTCCAGAATTATGCCATCATCCGGAGACATTAATTCATGCATCATAAATAATGTTATTGCATAGAGGTTTACTGCAGCTTTTTAGAAGTTTCAACACTTCATTCTTTCTCGTAATGAGTAATTATCAGACCTTCAGTAGGAATTAATTACTATTTAAGCTACATTTTCAGTTAATTATACTTTCTGGTAAGTAATGCAGCATTTGCTGGTTCCTATTTCAGTGTTAATGTATGTTCTAATAGACATCAGATCTTTGGCCGCATTAATTTAAAGATGAATCTCATTGTTGATTCATAACCTTAGGCTTTAACTTTCTGAACCTTCTCATCCAATCAATGTACACTTTTTAACAGAAACCAACCTAAGTTAACTCCACTGAATTTAATCAGAATTTTCTCTATTTGTTGCAGTAGTTACTTATCATTATTATTAGAGATGAGCGAATTTCACATTTTGATGTTCGTGTGCGGGCTATGTTGTGGTATTTACTTAATTGTGTTATGGATTCTGTTACCACGGAACATAACGCAATTCCATGATGGAATGCATAACGGAATGCCTTTTGTTTTTTAAAAAGATTTTATAATATTAATTAGTTAGTGTCACAAACTATATTCTGACAAAATATTCTCACCCTACAGAGTGTTTTCAGAAGTCTTTCTCTACCTACATTTACATATTTGCTACAATTTGCACTATGCATGTAACTACACTGCTTTTTATTCACTTGAGCAGTCAACTTTTATGCTTTTTTCTACACTATGGTCTATAATCACGGCAAAACATATTTTTTCTATTTTCAGGCGCAAACAATCCACAAAAGTTTTCTTGATAAATACACAAGCAGTGGCCATTTAATGGAGAAAGTGACCAGGCATGAAGAACTTCCTCTGAATTTAGGGCACACAAAATAAGCTTATTTGAAGAAAGAACAGACTAGCTCTGTAAAACTGAACTTCTCAATAAAGTCAGTAAAGCTTTACATTTTTAGCAGGGCATTTGACTATAATGTTCTAATGATGAAATATTTATATATTAAGTATGAGCAAATTGATAATAAATTAATCGGACTGGTTACGAACCTCACAAAAATGTGTTCACCATATGTTTCAGACGAATTGAGTAAAAACAGTGCCCAGCATAATTTTACTGTTAATATTAGTGGGGGAAAATCATGAGGTAGGAAGAAGACTGAAGATCACATGACATTGGAAGGGAGTGGTGGGAGGGCTTGCCCTTATTGCCTCAGAGGCTGACAGTCTGGATCATCCAATCAGGGAGGCAAAAAGTAGGTATGCTGAACCAGCAGAAATGCCATCGTTTGTTCAGATTCTGACCTGGAAGAACTGTTTGGCAGTGTGTTCCCCCCAAAAAGAGAAAGAGTATACACAGTCACAAGCAGCTATTATAGTATGATACAGATGTAGTAGAGTTAGCACTCATGCTTTTTCAGATGTGTTATCTAAACTAAATGAGTTAAGCAAAAACCTTCAATTGCTTTTCAATGGCTTTTGTTTCAAGATAACACAATGACTTAAGAAATTTGAGTTAAGAGTTTGAGTGTTAACACTGTTACATCTGTAGGTTAACTATAGGAAATGTACAGGGAAAAAATGGAATATATAATTGTGTAGATTTTAGGTATTTTGATCAGGGAAAGCTTTGAGTAAAAGCTTTGAGGGAGTGAGAAGATGGCCACACTGTGCTTAAGCTGCTTGTTGCTAACACAACTCAGCAGTTTTGGATTAGAAAACCAACCCACTGCAAGAAAAAAAAATAGAAAGATATTTTTTTTCTCCTTGTTTTTGAGTTGTCTGAGAACTGTCAGCATTTGAACTGTCACGAGGAGGAGATTCAGGGTGAGGCACAGGACCCCATGCATAGCTGGGTTGGTGATGGTGTCACCAGTGGCACCTGTAGCCATGGTGGTGGCGGTGTGGGCAGTGGTAGTGACAATGCCAAATGCTCAACAATGATAGCGATAGTGCTGAAGGAAGAGCCTACTATGACATTTCACAGTCTAATAAAAGTGGTAGGGAGGGTTGGAACTATGATCAAGCAATCGAATCCTGGCATTCTCCACGACAATTTAAAATCGGAACCATTGTGACCGACAACGGGAAGAGCATGGTGTCATTGCTGCGTCAAGGAGGACTGAGCCATGTGCCCTGCATGGCACACATGTTTAATCTGGTTGTCAAGCGGTTCCTGAAGTATTCTATCCATCTGCAAGACATCCTAAAAATGGCCAGATAACTTTGCATGCACTTAAGCACACCCTCCTTGAGCTGAGGCAGCAGGACGGCATCCCCCAACATAGGCTGACATGCGGCGTTTCCACTCGTTGGAATTCTGCCCTCCATATGTAGTGTTGATCGCGAATATTCTCATCTCAAATTTTTATCGCGAATATTGGCACTTTGAGAATTCACAAATATCTACAATATAGTGCTATATCTTCGTAATCGTGAATATTCTACATTTTCTTTTCATCAGTACCCATGATCACTCAGTGTTTCTTGCTTGTGGGCCAATGAGAAGGCTGCAATATCGTTGACTTTAGGAGTAGTGTTGATCGCGAATTTTCGTATCGCAAATTTTTATTGCAAATTTGCCGATTTTCGCAATCAAAACAATTATGACTGGAGATTATGAATTCTCGAATTCGCCAATATATGCCGAATATTCGCCAAAATATTCGTGAAACATTGCAAATTCGAGTATTGCTCCTGCCACTCATAACTGTCCATATGTTGGACTTACTGTTCAAACAGAAAAAGTCGATAAACGATTTCTTGATGATCCAAGCGGACAGGAGTACTCCTCTGTGTAACTTTGATGTCAGCCAGTGGCAGCTCATGTGTGACACCTGCCATTTGCTCAGGCCTTTTGAAGAGGCCAAGTAATTTGTCAGTCGCCAGGACTACGGGATGAACGATTTCATTCCATTGCTTCAAGTCCTAGAACAGATGCTGGTAAATCTGGCTGGTGAGGGGACTGGAGACATGCCACATGAGCCCTGTGGGGGCTGAACTGGAGGAGGAGGAGGACATTGGAGCACGAGCAATGTGTAGTGAAATGGGTGGTTTTTACACACAGGTGACAGGAGTAGAGAAGCAGGAGCAGCCAGAGGAGCTCCTGGGCGATGAGGAAGATGAGGCAGAGGACCCAGACACACTGTGGCAGTATGCAGTAGAGATGGAGGCAGGAAGTCTCTCCGAGTCACTTGCACAAATGACTGGATGCATGCTCACTTGCTTGCATAGTGACAGCTAAATTGTCACCATTCGGCAAAGGGATGACTTCTGGCTCCCCACCTTGTTGGACCCTTGCTACAGGTCCAAAATAGGGGCTTTTTTACACCCGCTGAGATGGATGAAAAATTTACCTATCATACAGTTGCAAGAAAAAGTATATGAACCCTTTGGAATGATATGGATTTCTGCACAAATTGGTTATAAAATGTGATCTGATCTTCATCTAAGTCACAACAATAGACAATGACAGTCTGCTTAAACTAATAACACACAAAGAATTAAATGTTGCCATGTTTTTATTGAACACACCATGTAAACATTCACAGTGCAGGTGGAAAAAGTATGTGAACCCTTTGATTTAATAACTGGTTGAACCTCCTTTGGCAGCAATAACTTCAACCAACGTTTCCTGTAGTTGCAGATCTGACGTGCACAACGGTCAGGAGTAATTCTTGACCATTCCTCTTTACGGAACTGTTTCAGTTCAGCAATATTCTTGGGATGTCTGGTGTGAATCGCTTTCTTGAGGTCATGCCACAACATCTCAATCGGGTTGCGGTCAGGACTCTGACTGGGCCACTCCAGAAGGCGTATTTTCTTCTGTTTAAGCCATTCTGTTGTTGATTTACTTCTATGCTTTGTGTCGTTGTCCTGTTGCAACACCCATCTTTTGTTGAGCTTCAGCTGGTGGACAGATGGCCTTAAGTTCTCCTGCAAAATGTCTAGATAAACTTGGGAATTCATTTTTCCTTCAATTATAGCAATCCATCCAGGCCCTGATGCAGCAAAGCAGCCCCAAACCATGATGCCCCCACCACCATACTTCACAGATGGGATGATGTTTTGATGTTGGTGTGCTGTGCCTCTTTTTCTCCACACATAGTGTTGTGTGTTTCTTCCAAACAACTCAACTTTGGTTTCATCTGTCCACAGAATATTTTGCCAGTACTGCTATGGAACATCCAGGTACTCTTGTGCAAACTGTAAACGTGCAGCAATGTTTTTTTGGACAGCAATGGCATCCTCTGTGGTATCCTGTCATGAAATCCATTCTTGTTTAGTGTTTTACGTATCGTAGATTCACTAACAGGGATCTTAGCATATGCCAGAGACTTTTGTAAGTCTTTAGATGACACTCTACGCTGTGCTCTTACAGTCATCTTTACAGGACGGCTACTCCTAGGGAGAGTAGCAGCAGTGCTGAACTTTCTCCATTTATAGACAATTTGTCTTACTGTGGACTGATGAACAGCAAGGATTTTGGAGATACTTTATAACCCTTTCCAGCTTTATGCAAGTCAACAATTCTTAATTGTAGGTCTTCTGAGAGCTCTTTTGTGCGAGGCATCATTCACATCAGGCAATGCTTCTTGTAAAAAGCAAACCCAGAACTGGTGTGTGTTTTTTATAGGGCAGGGCTTCTGTAACCAACACCTCCAATCTCATCTCATTGATTGGACTCCGGTTGGCTGACACCTTACTCCAATTAGCTCTTGGAGATGTCATTAATCTAGGGGTTTGCATACTTTTTCCACCTCCACTGTGAATGTTTCCATGGTGTGTTCAATAAAAACATAGTAACATTTAATTCTTTGTGTGTTATTAGTTTAAGCAGACTGTGATTGTCTATTGTTGTGACTTAGATGAAGATCAGATGACATTTTATGACCAATTTGTGCAGAAATCAATATCATTCCAAAGGGTTCACATACTTTTTCTTGCAACTGTAGAGACATACTATGTAGTCAGTTGGCCACTGCCTATCTGTGCCATCGTCCATCCTCTCGCAGGTCTGACCGGGGGGGCCCTCTGTGCTCACGTTCCTCTGCCATGGCTGCTGTGGCATGGTGGCGGGGTTGGAGCAGTTCTAGCGCCATCAGCAGCAACTTGAGTCTAGAGTCGCTGATGAGCAGCTTTCTTCACGCGCCTAGCGAAGAAACTACTCACCAGCAGCAGCTAGACCTGGAGCAGGACCTGAAACAGCAGGTGGTGGCATACTTGGACAGTACCCTGCCACCCCACATTGAAGATCCACTGGACTACTGGGCAGTCAAACCGGATTTTTGGCTGAAACTATCAGAGTTTGCCCTGGAAAAGCTGTGACGCCCGGCCAGTAGTGTGGCATCAAAGCGGTTGTTTAGTGTGGCGGGGGGCCATAGTTACCCCAAAAAGAACTCGCCTGACCACCGAAAATGTAGAGAGACTGACCTTTCTCAAGATAAATCAGGCATGGATCAGCCAGGATTTCCACCCACCAATGCCTGATGCATCAGACTTGATCATCCATGGTACCACACCAACACTTGGACAAAAGAGACCGGTTTCTTCTGGCTACCGGCCTCAGCTACAATTCTGATGCTGCCATCCGCCTGATGCCACACATCTGATGCTAAGTGCTCCTTCTTTCACCCATCATCTTCAGCTAGTATTGCCACCCACCTCCCCACTCTGTTACTGGGTCACTCTGTGGTCTCCTGATGCTGATGCCACCTCCTCACTATGTCATATTGCCACTTTGTGGTCTCCTGATGCTGCTGCCACTTCATCACTTTGTCACTGAGTCACTCTGTGATCTCCTAATGCTGCTGCTACCTCCACACTATGTCACCTTGCCACTCTTTGGCCACCTGATGCTGCTGTCACCTCCCCACTCTGTCACCAGGTCACTCTGTGGTCTCATGTTTCTGCTGTCACCTCCACACTAGGTTGCCTTGCCAATCTGTGGTCTCCTGATGCTGCTGCCTCCTCCACACTATGTCACCTTACAACTCTGTGGTCTCCTGATGCGGCTGCCATCTCCCCACTCTGTTACCTGGTCACTCTGTAATCTCCTAATGCTGCTGCCACCTCCACAGTATGTCACCTTGCCACTCTGTGGTCTCCTGATGCTGATTGATAGATGGATTAGTGATAAAATGCTGACGGAGTGAAGGCGGATGCTCAACAGACAGGATCCGTTTTTTGTGGGTTATTGTTCTGAGGGATCAGAGGAAGGGCAAAATAATCAGTGACGTCCACACAAACTTACTGCTGAGACCCTCTCAACTCTGTCAGGGGGCTCTACTTGTATAAAACATTTAATTCAACAGGTTTTGTAGACATCTATGTGGAATCAGCTGACGACGGTGTAAAAGGAGTGCGCTTCTATTTGACGCTAATATCCACCTGTAAGTCTGACTTAATACTTCAGTTATTTGGTCAGTTTTGGCCCCGTGACTGCCCAAATAAGTAAAGTGTGGTGTGATTCTAAGAGTGACGCCTGTCATCTGCATGTCATACTTACACAGTATTATTTCACTACCACAGCAGACTCCCTATGTGTGTTACTGCAAGGCACAGTGTTCTACACCACTAAAAAAGGCTCTCTGCAGCCAGGAAATAGACGTTTTTTTATGTGATTTGAAATAAATTCATATCGAACCAAATTTTTTTTTTTTTATTTGGCGAACCTGCCGAATCGAATTTTTTAAAAATCTGCTCATCTCTAATTATTACCATTGGACGTATATGTGCGCAAACTCTGTTTCATCTTAATATTGTTTTTGCCTATTGGAAGGTGAATTGTCCAACATATCATCAGTGAAGATAAGCATGCATACGGCAATCAAGCCATAACATTGTAGCAGTGGAACTGCAAGGCGAAGCTGACCAACTTACTACAGAATGCATGCACGCAACTCTCACTGGAAGAGATCGCTCCGTCACTGCTGGCGAGCCTGTGAACGCCATTTCTGGAGCCAAAAGTGGCTGTTATACCATTATGCCATTGCTTGATTATCGTTTTGTATTGTATGCTATTTTATTTATTATTTATTTTCATTGATTAATTTGTAATTTTTTTTTTTTATATATGCCTGGAGCATTTCACCATTATTATAAGTATTACATGTACTACATGGCTTACTGGATCAATGTTTTTTGCAGCAAGGCAGTACTACAGCAAGAAGGCTAGATCTATTGACACCTTCATGTTTGTGTCTGTCTGGTTGCAATGACAGGCACTGATGCACTTTCTCCAACTCCTCCTCCATGGACATCCTCCTATCCCAAACAGCAGCAGGACAAAGCATCGCTCCCACTCATCTTCCTTCCCATCATATGTGTAAAGTGAAACTCTGCCATGCCATTTAAGAGTTGATAGGCCGGGGTGAGGGTAGTCACACAACCAATCACTGGTTGTCTCCAACACCTACTGGACAAGGTGGTCAGCAACAAAGACAGGAACATTGTGGCCATGCTGCATTTGGGCAAAATAACACACAATTCCTGCATGGGCCACATAATAAATCTAGCCATACAATGCTTTTTAAAAAATTACAATAGCTTTCAGAACATGAGGCTGTCCTCACTTTTCATCAATTCTTATGTGAGAAGGAACTCCCTCCTGTACTTGCAGAGACAGAACAGTCTGCCATTACATTGCTTAATCCACAACATTGTACCTCGCTGGAATTCCACCTTGCACATGCTAGAGCAAATGTATGAACAGCATAAAGCGGTGAATGAGTTTATCATGCACCAGACCACTTTCGCAGGGAGCATGTGTTGTTTCAAAGTCAGGCAGTAGAAGCTCATTAGAGACCCCAGGCACGAACTGATGCCCTTTGAAAAGGCCACACAATATGTCAGTAGGGACTACTGTTGCATAAACAATGTCATTTGTGATATTTATCTTAGTGCAGACACACTGATGCAACAAGGGTGGCAGAAGAAGAACAACTTAGGCTGCCCTGTACATGGAGAAAATCCTATGCACGAGGAGGATGAGGATAAGGGATTGCCACTGGAGGAGGAGGAGTCGATGATGGCGGAGCAGGGGGATGATGATGACTACTACACCAGCCACGATGATCAATAATCTCAGTAGGGGGCAGAGCCAGAAAAGAATAGGGCCTCGGCAGAATGGCAAACTGTATTCTTGTTTGCTTACGTAATGATGACCCGATCCTTACCATAAAGCAGTGTGATGATTACTGGATAGCCATGTTTTTATATCCTAGCTGCAAAATTGGGAATGTTTTCCTCTTGCCAAAAGGGAGCCTTTTACTTTGTTACCAAAAAACCTTGCCACAACTTTAATCTGCTGCCGATGTTTATGAGGCTCATCTCTGCCCCCCTCAGAGTCACCCACCATTTGACATCTCTACTATCACAAGAAGCAGAAACCACAACAGCAGCAGCAGCCAGTTTTGTGGTGTATATCTGTTCATAAATGACCACCATATATAGTATATAGTAAATATATATGCTTGTAACAATCTATAAATCCTGGTCAATCATGATTTTATCATCAGCTAAATAAGAATGAACTTCAAGGCAGATGGAGCAATTAAATCTAACTGTTTAACTGTAGAGTGATTTCATGCAGAGGAAAGGCAAGTGTGTGAAGCAGCAGATTGTATGTGATTATTACAGTGTTTATGCATGTTTTTGTATCTAATAAATCTCCACTTAGGAAATCAGTGTGCGCCATCCTTGTCACTATATGCAATGTTATTGACACAGCAACCAATACACAGAGAGCACCTGCCTATTTGTGTATCAAAAAACATCTAGTCACACCTAGACAAATACAACAAAATCTTGTACAAATAAAGAAGAGACAAATCTGTTGTTTAACTAATCGGAGACATATTTTATTTATCGTAATAATTTACATGGATTCTATTTAAATTCATGGCACATTCAGTGAAGTTTGCTATATCTGTATATGATTAGAAAAAAGATGAAACATAAAAAAGGTTTGGTACTATATCACTTGCTCTCCAAAAATTCTTCCAAATCAAATCATTTTCCAAACATTTAGGATCAAATTTGGATTCTACAAAAAATTAATTAGATCCAATCCGTCCAGTCCTGCTTAAAATGCTAACTTGGTAAAGAGTAGCTTATAGGGATAACTGGTTTATCGCAACTCTGTATGTTGATGTAAAAGAGTGCTTATCTGAAAGCCAGTAATTGATTTGCAGATGAATACTGTCATATTTTCCTTCCTTTCCTCTTGGGCATATTTCCATTTTTTCACAACTTATATCCACAGCTGCTACTTTACAGGCTAAAGTGATAATGTCTCTTGAGTTATGTTAGTAAATGAATAGATTATCATTTAATTACAGTAAATCTAATTAAATATGCAGATACTTAATACAGTCCACATTACGATATAAAAGCAACATCAATGTTATAACACATTACTGAAGGTCTGTACAACAACTCAATAGAAAATATTATGCTTGCTTATTAATAGCGTTGAGCGAGCATGCTTGGCCGAACACCAGTTCGGCTCGAGCATCGCTATGCTTGGCCGAACACCGCGTGTGCTCGAGCACGATTCTCAAGTCAGTGTATTTAAATCTAAATTCTCTATTTCTATGCAGAAGATCGCTGTAAACATAGAAACATAGAATGTGTCGGCAGATAAGAACCATTTGGCCCATCTAGTCTGCCCAATATATCTGAATATATCTGAATCCTATGAATAGTCCCTGGCCCTATCTTATATGAAGGATAGCCTTATGCCTATCCCATGCATGCTTAAACTCCTTCACTGTATTTGCAGCTACCACTTCTGCAGGAAGGCTATTCCATGCATCCACTACTCTCTCAGTAAAGTAATACTTCCTTATATTACTTTTAAACCTTTGCCCCTCTAATTTAAAACTGTGTCCTCTTGTGGTAGTTTTTCTTCTTTTAAATATGCTCTCCTCCTTTACCGAGTTGATTCGCTTTATGTATTTAAAAGTTTCTATCATATCCCCTCTGTCTCTTCTTTCTTCCAAGCTTTACATATTAAGGTCCTTTAACCTTTCCTGGTAAGTTTTATCCTGCAATCCATGTACTAGTTTAGTAGCTCTTCTCTGAACTCTCTCTAGAGTATCTATATCCTTCTGGAGATATGGCCTCCAGTACTGCGCACAATACTCCAAGTGAGGTCTCACCAGTGTTCTGTACAGCGGCATAAGCACTTCACTCTTTCTACTGCTTATACCTCTCCCTATACATCCAAGCATTCTGCTGGCATTTCGTGCTGTCCTATTACATTGTCTTCCCACCTTTAAGTCTTCTGAAATAATTACTCCTAAATCCCTTTCCTCAGATACTGAGGTCAGGACTGTGTCAAATATTCTATATTCTGCCCTTGGGTTTTTACGCCCCAGGTGCATTATCTTGCACTTATCCACATTAAATTTCAGTTGCCAGAGTTCTGACCATTCTTCTAGTTTTCCTAAATCTTTTTCCATTTGGTGTTTCCCTCCAGGAACATCAACCCTGTTACATATCTTTGTGTCATCAGCAAAAAGACAAACCTTACCATCGAGGCCTTTTGCAATATCACTTATGAAGATAAGAGACCTTGTTTTGAATGTTCTCCATTGACTACAACCCTCTGCTGTCTGTCACTCAGCCACTGCCTAATCCACTCAACAATATGGGAGTCCATGCTCAATGACTGCAGTTTATTGATAAGTCTTCTATGTGGGACAGTGTCAAAAGCCTTACTAAAATCTAGAAATGCGATGTCTACTTCACCTCCACCGTCTATTATTTTAGTCACCCAGTCAAAAAAATCTATAAGATTTGTTTGACATGATCTCCCTGAAGTAAACCCATGTTGTTTTTCATCTTGCAATCCATGGGATTTTAGATGTTCCACAATCCTATCCTTTAATAGGGTTTCCATTAATTTGCCTACTATTGATGTCAGACTCACTGGTCTATAGTTGCTCGATTCCTCCCTACTACCTTTCTTGTGAATGGGCACGACATTTGCCAATTTCCAATCTTCTGGGACGACTCCTGTTACTAATGATTGGTTAAATAAATCTGTTAACGGTTTTGCCAGCTCACCACTAAGCTCTTTTAATAATTTTGGGTGTATCTCATCAGGCCCCTGTGACTTATTTGTCTTCACTTTAGACAGCAAACTTAGACCATCTTCCTCTGTAAAGACACATGCATCAAACGATTTATTAGTCATCCTTTCTAGTGGAGGTCCTTCTCCTTTTTCTTTTGTAAAAACTGAACAGAAGTATTCATTAAGGCAGTCGGATAGCCCTTTATTCTCTTCTACATACCTTCCGTCCTTTGTTTTTAATTTAGTTATTCCTTGTTTTAATTTCCTTTTTTCATTTATATATCTGAAGAATGTCTTATCCGCTTTTCACAGTTCTTATATTAAACCACACTGACTGGTGATCACTAGATCCCAAGGTTTCGCCTACAATGACATCATATACCGAATCCCCATTTGTGAATACCAAATCCAAAATGGCCTCCCTCTGGGTTGGCTCCTCAACCACTTGTTGTAGAGATAACCCCAGTAGGGAATTTAGAATATCTGTACTCCTGGTAGAACTTGCTATTTTGGTTTTCCAGTTTATATCTGGAAGATTGAAATCTCCCATAATGATAACTTCTCCTTTCATTGTCATTTTAGCTATTTCTTCAACTAGTAGATCATCTAGTTCTTTAACTTGACCAGGTGGTCTATATATCACACCTACACGAGTTACTGCATGGTTAGCAAACTGCAACGTAACCCAAACTGACTCTATGTTGGCCTCACCAACTTTAATGCTATCTTTCACATACAGGGCCACTCCTCCTCCTTTCTTGCCTTCTCTGTCTCTTCTGTATAAAGAGTACCCTGGTATGGTTATGTCCCAGTCATTTCTTTCATTAAACCATGTCTCCGTAACAGCCACTAAATCTACATTCTCAGATGCCATTATTGACGCAAGTTCATTGATTTTTTTTACCTAAACTGTGAGCATTTGTAGACAGGACTCTGAGCTTATCATTTCTTAACCTCTGTGCTTCTGACCTGTTCTGGCATTGTTTCGGGGGGCAATTGGACTCTTTTATTTTCACTCTTTTGTCCCCCCCTTCCTAGTTTAAATACTCTTCCGCAAATTCTTGGAGTTGTTCACTAAGTACATTTGTTCCTTTGAGAGAAAGATGCAAACCATCTTTTTTGTACAGTTCCTTTCTATTCCAAGTAGAGCTATCATGAGAAACAAAGCCAAATCCTTGCTCTTGACACCATTTACCAAGCCATATGTTGAACTCCTTTATGCGCCTCTGCCTATCATTCTGAACATTATGCACAGGCAGAACTTCAGAAAATGAAATGGTGGATGCAAAATCCTGTACGTCATTACCAAGTGTGATAAAAGATTTTTTCACCTCTGACACTTCATTGCAAGCCAGGTCATTTGTCCCTAGATGGACAAGAACATCCACGTCCCCTTCCTGCTTTGCTTGCTTAACAATATTAATAATACGTCTTCTATCTCTTCTAGCAGTAGCCCCAGGGAGACATCTCACAAAACCATTTTCTTTAAGCTCCACACTTCTTATGATTGAATCACCCAGCAACAGCTGCTTCCTTTGAGACTTCACTTTATCTTTTTTGTCCTTGGCTGCAGTCTTGCATACATTAGACATAGGAGTCAATGGTTTCTCACCCTCTGTGCTTGAGTCCATATCCATGTTGTCCTTACATTCTGAGAGTGCTGCAAATGAATTATGGAGAACCACCGACTGTGGGACATGTCTTCTATCCTCCACTCTAAGTCTTCCAGAACCTACAGTAACCCATCTGCCATTTCTGGGGGTCCTCTGTGGCAGTGGCATTGCAGCAGTCCTAGCTGGAGTTTGTTTAACAGATAATTTAAATATCTCTGATTTCAAAAATGCAATTTCCTGCTGCAGTAAGGAGAACTGTCTACAGATCTGACAGCATCCGAATCTCCAAAGAGTGGAACATGAAATAAATGCACAACAATTCCTGCACTGAACCAAGTCTTCCATTTTAAAGAGGAAAAAAATAAATAAAAAAATTGTAAATTTAAATTGAACAAATCTTACCTTTTTTTTTTTTGTATTGTTTCCACCTTCCAGCCTACCTCCTGACTATCTCCTGCAATATCTCTACACTGTACTTAATGTAGTACTTGAAGGTAGTACTTGCAGCTAATGAATTAGGCCAGCTAATGAGTCTGTCTCTATATATACACACACTCCTTCACAAGCTCCTCCGCCAGCAACAAATGTAACACCTTAGTGAGCTAGGCTCATTAGCAAACGCACAATAGCAAACACCTGAACAAATTCCTTACCTCTTCTCAAGCAATTGTCAGCAAAAAACACAGATGAGCCAGTTGCAAACTCCAAGCCAATCTCTTGCAGTATCTCTTCAATCTCTTCAGTCTCCTGCAATATCTCTTAACTGTACTTAATGTAGTACTTAAAGGTAGTACTTGCACAGTACTTGTACAGTGAGGAAACCCCTCAGTGTAAGTCAGTGGCTTAGGAGTCCTGCTCTGACTCCATATATAGCTATGTCCATATATGGAGTCAGTGCTTGGGGACACCCCAGTGTATTTAAATCTAATATTAGCCTGTATTTCAGAAAATTTCTGCCGGTATTCAAACTCAAAACCTTCTGCATTAGAGGCAAGGCACTTAACCACTCAGCTATAATAGTAACATAGCCAGTTACCTTTAAAAAAAAATTATATTTTTTTTTTTACTTCTACTGTACTGTACATCTACTGAGACCCATATATTATTTTTATTTTATTTTTTTAAAGTGACTGGCTATGCAGTTATACAGTGTAGTAGTTAAAGTTCTGGGCTATGGTGCAGAAGCTGTGAGTTCAAATCCTGTCACAAACTTTTTCAGAAATAGAGGTTACATTAGATTTATTTATTTTATATATTTTTTTGTAATTTTAAAAAATGTATGGCTGCATAGCCTGTCACTCAAAAAAAATAATATGGACTATATCACTGCCTGGCCCTGCTACTCAAAACTAGGGGAGGAAAGCAGTCAGCAGTAAGGAGTGTGGCTTTCAGTGCAACAAAGTGTAATGGTGATGCCTTTGTTGCACCGACCAGTTAATTTACATATGAGAAAAAGACTATCTCCAGAATCAAGAATGCTATAAAGGGATGTGGTGACAGATTTCCTATAAGACATAATAAAACATAAGGAACATTTACAAACATTTGCTAAGTTTGCAAGTTTGATAAACTTAAAGAGAAAACTATAATAAATGTGCTAATTTTAAGCATTTATGGACATCTTCCATTCTTCTGACCTATTCTTATCAATACAATATTGTAAAATTCATCCGTTCTGCCACTAACAAGCTTACAAAGAGCTGAAAGCATCCTGACCTCCAATTTATACCAGAACTGTCATGCATGCATCATGCTCTCACGTTGACAGTGACTGCCAGCAGCAATAAAGATGAATTATCATTTCTAGCTATGCTACAGTGGTCAATTTAGAGAAGTCTAGTAATACAACCATTAACTACATTTCTGGTTTTAAGAAACAAAATGCAGCAACCTGCAGACCTTTTGTGACTATGATTGCTAGATTCTTCCTGCAGGCGTTAGAAAAGTGTGCTCTTCTGGGAAATGAGTTCATACGGTGGACAGGAGTGATGTTTGCTTGGATACGATATGTGCTGAATATGATTTTGGACAATAAGCCTTTCAGTGAGCCTTACCCCTGTACAGGCAATACCACATTAGATGTTAAATGGTGTATGTCAGTTTTCTTTTTCTTTTTTGGTAACCAGCAGTAAAAAGCAAATATCTATATGTCATACCAATTCTCTTCTGTGCAACCTTTTCTGCTTGCTTCTATAAACATGTTGCTTTGATCCTTTGTAGTCTAAGCTTGCTCTTATTAATGATTTATTAATATAGTTATAGATTGGGCTGTTCTGAATAGCAGATCTATTAGAAAGTAACATTATATAAGAGGTGATGTTTTCATAGGGAATATGGACTGGCACATTTTTCTATAGCTCAATAATAGGATGGTATTCTGGAAAAATAATAAAATATATTTATTTTTCTTTTACTATTTAAAAGCATTTAATTACTGTAAGTCTAAAATGTTAAGGTGGTTTTCCAGTACTTATGTTGATGGCCTAGCCTCAGTAGGGAGATATGCAGGACATAGTGGGTCAAACCCTGCACTTCTGACTTTGTGCAGTGTGTAGTATCCAGTGCAGACAGCCTCCCGAAGCTAGCTGATTAGTGAGGGTTTAGGGTATTGGATCGATTGATGATGTATTCTAAGGTTAGGCCATCAATATCCATAGTAAAAAAACAACAACTTGAAGGCCCCATTCACATAATGGTGTGGCCACTTAGCTAAATGAACTCCACATTGCGATGCAGACCTATAAACTAGAATGGGTCCACAGTCCACAACATATGGTAAGAGATAGGATATATTTTGTGGTGCGAAAGCACGGGCACGGAAGCCCATGGAAGGGCTTCTATGTGTTTCCATTGGCTTCCATGCTCGTTCCTACATACCATAAGAGATAAGACTGGTCCTATATTTTGCCGTATGTTGTGGATCATGGACCCATTCAAGTCAATAGGTCTGCACTGCAATGTGTACTTCACACGGCCAGTGCCCATGATTTTCAGACTCGCTGTTTGCGGTCTGCAGCACAGGCAAATCGGCCATATGGTTGTGTATATTAGCCCTAATATTTATGTCTGTGTAGGAGCTCTCCATGGATGGCTCTAATGAGTCTTCTTCCACTTTTAATGGCAAGAATAGCACAGCATGCAGCAATTGATTTGCCATCAAAATAATGGGAGAATCAATGGATCACTAATAGAACCAATTTAAGTCAATAGGGTCTGACGGATATAGGTTGGATCAGTTGTATGATGGATAAGGAGCAGCGTTATTGTTTCCAATATAAATGAAAGTCATAACACAGGTGCGAACAGAAATTTATTTTCATTGAATAATAATAGTTATCATGATTTTTTTCTTCTTCTGAAAGGGGTTATCCGCTTCCTAAAATGCCCCTCATATTCCCTGCACCTCTCACACACAATATACTTACCTCGCTCCCCGACACCCGCATCACTCCTAATCCTCTCATGCCCGCGGCTGCTTCTCCCCGTGCGTGTATAAAAACATCCAGTGTCGGAGTGGGGGGTATGCCAAAGATAGGCACTGATGGGGACGATCTTCACTAGCATCACCACCTGCCATTGGTTGCCGCCCCCCCCCCCCACCCCACTGACACCGGATGTTTTCATCTGCGCACAGGGAGAAGCAGCGGCAGCCATGCAGGAACCAGAAGCGACATGGGTGTCGGGGAGTGAGGTAAGAATAATGTGTATGAGGGGCCCAGGCATATGGTACAGCATTTCAGGGGTTGGATAACCCTTTAATATGTTAATATAACAATAGGAGACACTGGGTCAAATGCATCAAGCTCTGCATACTAAAATTCTGGCTTAAAAAATTTGCAAAATAGGTCTTTGAGACTCTTTGGGATTATTTGCTTGAATATTTTGTGACATTTTGCAATTTCACATCACTCATTCCAGTTTTGAAAAGTGGGTGCATATATGGGTGTGGTTAGCTTGTATCAAATATCGCACAATGTTTGGAAATTTGGTGTATTTTTAAGATGAAAGGTCCCTGTACATTGGCTGATGCGCAGACAATTATCAAGCACAAACTCAACATTCACCTATTGTCTACTAACATCTATATAAGTAGGGGGAAATTAACATATAGCAGATTATATTGCAGGTCTGGAAAAATATATTTTCAGCCACTTGATACTATAATGTAGGAAATATGCAGTGATAACAAATAACAAGAAAAATAAAGAGGTTTATTGAGTTCTCACTTGGACAAAGCCCCATTTATCTAAAATGTCAAATAAATTGCTCACATATTTGAGACATTCCAGTTATATCACAGACAGTGTGACTTCCTTGCTTCTTACTAATTGCATTTTTACTTCTTAGTTCTTTTTACAGTTCATTCAATGTATTCCCCATTATGAAGGAATCCTTAGAGCCAGGGCGCATACCAGTCAGATATCTCATTTTACTATTTTGTCCATTCAATTTTTCCACTATTATTTAAATTGAATCATTTCAGTACGCAGTATAGTTACATTAGTTTATATAACATCAACTTTATAGAAGGCTAACATTACTGCTCTGTGTGTTGGTGGAGACTGTCCCTATCAACTCTTTTTAATCGCAATCACCTTTTAATGCTTTACCCGTGAATTTATATATTATTGACTGCAACTTCATCTGTTCTTGCCCTATAGCATGATTAGCCTAAAAATAAATTGGCTGTAATGGGTGCTTGAAAGTAGATTAAATTATGACCGGGACGAGAGTATTTGCATTCTCTATACAGCACTGCAGGTTATGTCAGTGCTATATTTTAGGGTCTTTAATTACGAATTACATATAGCTTTGTAGAGGAGGGTGGTTTTTAGGTTTTTAACACATTTTTTATATTTTTAAAAGCTTCCATGGAGACATACAGTTTTGTACTGTCTGCATAGTGTAGCAGTGCATATGATCTTTATGGTAGCTAAAATGAATGGAATTCAGTTGATAGAGAAATGTAATGGAGAATAGCCCCTTCTCTTACAGACCAGTGATGCATACAGAACTGTATCTGTGTATGTTGTGTATTGCATTGCCATTTTTCAAGTGAATAGCAGGTGCAATACCCGAGATGGCCACTACATAGTCCATGGACATAAGTGGAAATATTAAATATACCACTTTTACTAATCTCACAAACCGTTTTAAGGATTTTGACTATCTTAGTCGATATTTCCTAAATGGTAAGTTCTTGCAAGCAAGGTCATCACTATAAACTTTTGAACTGTATTATTGTATAACTTTGCGATGTCTGATTTGGTTTGTACATGAACCCTTCAAATTGTAAAGTGGAGTGTAACATGTAGGCACTATATAAATAAAGATTTATTATTATTATTATTATTATTATTAATATTATTATTACATATTGCATTTTAAGTGTATTCTGGATTTATTATACTAAAAGATATAAATATCCACAGAACGTATTTAAAATTAAAATATTTTGCATTGATATTAGTTTATATTTTTTCTATTACATTTCCAGACCTGATGTCATCTTATAAGTTTTCTTTTTATATACTGCTTTTATATTTTATGTTTGGTACAAATATGCTTGAGGTTAGCTATTTGTCTGTAAACACAATTTAGGCAATGACCTAAATTTATAACACACCCCAGAGGTTCTCAAAGAAATTATTTATGTCTCAAGAAAAAGCTTCAGAGAAAAAAAAAGTGAAATGTGGAAAATATAGAAATATAGAAAAGAATACAATGCTCCGTCAAGTTACATTACTTATTACTGGAGAAACCCTTGTAAGGTCTCATGCACACGACCGTGGTGTGTTTTGCGGTCCGCAAATCGCGGATCCACAAAGCACGGATGGCGTCCGTGTTCGTTCCGCAATTCGCGGAACGGCACGGACAGCCTTTAATATAAATGCCTTTTCTTGTCCGCAAAGCGGGGACAAGAATAGGACATGTTATATTTTTTTAGAGGGGCCACGGAACGGAGCAACGAATGCGGACAGCACACAGAGTGCTGTCCGCATCTTTTGCGGCCCCATTGAAGTGAATGGGGCCGCATCTGAGCCGCCAAAATGGCGGCTCGGATGCATACCAAAACAATGGCCGTGTGCATGAGGCCTAACTTGAAGATTTGTTAGCTTGAACTTATGACTATTTTGAAAGCTAATAGGCGATTCCGAACACTACCAAAATGAAACCCCAATTTAAGGGGGTTCTCTAGCATTTTTATATTAATGGGCTATCCTTAGGATAGGTCATAAATATCAAAATGAGGGGGTCCAAATCCTGACACTCCGCCAATCAGTTGTTCTGCTTTAGCTCCAGTGTCAGAACTAAACAGCTCTATCCACTGCATCATGGGTGGAGCTAGTTACTGCAACGCCCCAACAATTCACTTAAACGAGAACAGTGCTACAGTAACTACTAAACAGTCGATGAAACTGTGTATTTCTATCATCTATTTCTAGATTCTGAAGCCTATTTGTCACGAGGGTATCAAGAGCCACGTCTGACTCCGTTATACCCGGGGTCAGGAAGTCGCAGCGGGTGGCTGCACGCTCTATATCTAAAGATCATGGTGTTTCTTAGTTATTGTTTTCTGTGTTTGCCTTGCTATCCTTTTTGTCTCTCTCAGGGATCCGTAGCTTCTCCTCCTCAGCTGTTTCGTGTCTGCCACTCCCTACCTCCTTATATTCTCCCCTCACACTTCTCTAGTTGCCAGTTATAGAGCTTCCTGCCTGGACATCTATACTGACCCACTGGAGTGGTTAATCCTGGTTGTTGTTCCTGTGTGCTACCCTCCGGATCCCTGTTTAGCTTATTGTTGTCTCCTGTTGTCGCCCACCTGGGAATATATGTTGAGTCTGTGTTGTCTGTCCTCCCCTTGGTGTTTTCCCTTAGAGTTAGTGGTGCGGACTAGTGTTCCCATCGCCCTGTTCACTACCTAGGGCTCAGCTCAGGGAAAGCCAGGGCTTTAGGCACGTGATCGGCGTACGGGTGAGGAACCCGTCTAGGGACGTCAGGGCAGCCAGGTGCCAGCCGCCAGGTGAGTCAGGGTTCACCATCTTCCCTCTCACTTGGGCAGGGCCTTCCTCGTTCCCTCCCTCTGTGTCACGTATGTGATAGCCACGCCGACCGTGATATTATAACTGGCCCTTACTTTTTGAGAAAAAAAAAAAAAAAAAGAATTTTTTTTTTTTATTTTTTGTTTGTTGTTTTTTTTTTTCTCTCTCTACTTAGAATCCAATATGGATCCTATTGATGCCTTGGCAGAACAGCTTCAAAGCCTGTCTTTGGAGGTGGCAGGATTGAAGGCGTCTGTTCTCCAACAACAGCAGCAAATGCAGCAGACCGCACCCCCAGCGGTTGCTATGGGTAACCAGGTTGTCACTGAACCCAAGGTTGCTCTTCCCGACAGATTTTCTGGGGGAAGGGACAAATTTGCAACGTTCCGTGAGGCCTGCAAATTATATTTTAAGTTGCGCCCTTACTCCTCAGGTCATGAAGAACAGGGGGTTGGGATTGTCATTTCCCTGCTTCAGGGGGATCCGCAATCCTGGGCGTTCTCGTTACCCCCTGGTTCTCAGGCTCTTCGGTCAGTGGAGGGATTTTTTGGGGCTTTGGGTCTCATATATGATGACCCTGACCGAGTTACCCTGGCTGAGTCGAAGTTACGGAGACTCCTACAGGGAGATCGGTCAGCAGAGGAATATTGCTCAGAGTTCCGTAGGTGGGCTACGGATACTCAGTGGAACGACCCGGCTCTCAGGAGTCAGTTCTGCTCTGGGTTATCTGAAAGGGTTAAGGATGCACTGGCGCTGTATGAGACCCCCCTTTCCCTTGATGCTGTTATGTCCCTCTCTATCAGAATAGATAGACGTCTTAGGGAGAGATCGAAAATTCCGGAGCAATTGGTTACCTCTCCCAAGCAACAGTCAGCCTGTACTGACTTAGATGAGCCTATGCAGCTAGGCGGAACTTCTCGTCAGGTTCGTCCTCCCGAGATTCGCCGTAGGGGGGGGCTTGTTTTTTCTGTGGGGGGAGGGGTCATTTCATTAATGTCTGTCCCTCCTTTCTCAAAAACAAAAGACCGTCGGAAAACTACTAACCCCGGGCTGTGCGGAGGATGTCAGCCGGGGGGTATACGTTTCCTCCATACGAACATCTCAATTTGTGTTACCAGCGGTCATTGTTTTTGGTGTTAAGACGGAGTCTATTTCTGTTTTTCTCGACAGTGGAGCAGGGGTAAACTTGATTGATGCCCATTTTGCCCGCACTATGGGTTTGTCTCTCTGTACGCTGCAGAGACCTATTCCCGTATTCGCTATAGATTCTGCTCCTCTGTCTCAGAGAAACCTCACCCACATTGTTCGTAATTTACACCTTCGGGTAGGGGACCACCATAAGGAGTGTCTTTCATGTTACGTTCTGGAGGGCCTTCCCTCTCCGGTGGTATTGGGTCTTCCCTGGTTGGTAGCGCACAATCCAGTGGTGGATTGGCAGGCCAGGGAGATATTGGAGTGGAGTGAGCATTGCAGAGAGAATTGCTTAAATAACAATTGCTTAATCGCCTCCATAGCTTCCCTACCTACATTTATTTCGGACTTTGAGGACGTTTTTTCTGAAAAGGGTTGTCAGAAACTACCACCTCATCGTCCTTATGATTGCCCGGTTAACCTGATTCCCGGGGCAAAATTACCCAAGTCCAGGTTGTATAATCTTTCGGGTCCCAAGAGACAAGCCATGAAAGATTATATCTTCGAGAGTCTGGCTAAGGGACACATCAGACCCTCTTCTTCACCCGTGGCTGCAGGGTTTTTCTTTGTTAAAAAGAAAGATGGGGGCCTGCGTCCTTGCTTAGATTTCCGTGAGTTAAACCAGATAACCATCCGTGACCCATACCCTCTTCCTCTCATTCCTGACCTTTTTAATCAGATTGCGGGTGCTAAGTGGTTCTCCAAACTTGATCTTAGGGGGGCCTACAATCTGATTCGTATCAGGGAAGGGGATGAGTGGAAGACAGCTTTTAACACCCCTGAGGGGCATTATGAAAATCTTGTTATGCCTTTCGGTCTGACCAATGCCCCTGCTGTCTTCCAACATTTCGTTAATGATATTTTTAGTCATCTCATCGGCAGGTTTGTAGTCATATACCTAGATGATATCTTAATTTATTCGGCTGATCTGAAAACACATGAGGTGCATGTCAGGCAAGTACTGCAGGTCCTATGGACGAATAAATTATATGCGAAAATTGAAAAATGTGTCTTCGCTGTTCAGGAATTACAGTTCCTGGGATATCTATTATCTGCTTCAGGTTTCCGCATGGATCCTGGGAAGGTCCAGGCAATTTTAGATTGGGATCTTCCTGAGAACCTTAAAGCCCTACAACGGTTTTTGGGTTTCGCTAATTTCTATAGAAAGTTCATTAAAAATTATTCAGTGATCGTTAAACCCCTTACCGACATGACTAGGAAGGGGACGGATTTTTCCAAATGGTCTGACGCCGCTAAAGATGCATTTTCCTCTCTAAAGGAGAGGTTTACCTCGGCACCTGTTCTAATTCAACCTGATGTCTCCCAGCCTTTTATTGTCGAGGTAGATGCGTCAGAGGTGGGAGTGGGAGCTGTATTGTCTCAGGGTCCGTCTCCTGGCAAATGGCGTCCTTGCGCTTTCTTTTCCAAAAAATTATCTTCTGCAGAGAAGAATTATGATATTGGAAATAGGGAACTGTTGGCGATTAAACTGGCGCTTGAAGAGTGGCGTCACTTCTTAGAGGGAGCAATCCACCCCGTCACGGTGATTACGGATCACAAGAACCTTCTGTACCTAGAATCGGCTAAACGTCTCACCCCTAGACAAGCTAGGTGGTCGCTATTCTTTACCAGATTTAACTTTGTAATCACCTATCGTCCTAGGGCAAAAAATACCAAGGCAGACGCATTATCTCGTAGTTTCCCTGGAGGGGGTAATGTTTGTGATCCGGTACCTATTTTACAAAGAGGAGTGGTTGTCTCTGCTGTACACTCTGTTCTAGAGGGAAAGGTGTTAGAGGCTCAGGGGGACGCCCCGGCCTCTTGCCCCTCAGAGAAATTGTTTGTACCGTTAAACCTGCGTCTTGAATTATTAAAAGAACATCATAATTCGGCACTTGCTGGACACCCAGGTAGTAAAGCAACCTTGGAGCTTTTATCTCTTCGTTTTTGGTGGCCAAGGTTGCGTCAGGATGTAATGGATTTCGTGTCTACTTGTGCACGCGCGAAAGTCTCTCATACACGTCCAGCAGGGTCTTTATTGCCACTTTTCATTCCCAATAGGCCATGGACACATCTGTCTATGGATTTCATCACTGACTTACCGTTGTCGGCGGGTAAAACAGTTATCTTGGTAGTAGTAGACAGGTTTAGCAAAATGGTACACTTTATTGCGCTACCCGCACTTCCTAATGCTAAAACTCTCGCTCAGGTGTTTATCAGTGAAATCGTGAAGCTTCACGGGGTCCCTTCCGATGTGGTTTCGGATCGGGGAACCCAGTTTATTTCTAAGTTTTGGAAAGCTTTTTGTTCCCGTTTGGGGGTTCACTTGTCCTTTTCCTCAGCTTTCCATCCTCAGTCGAATGGACAGACTGAGCGTACCAACCAAAACCTAGAAACATATTTAAGGTGTTTTGTGTCTGAAAACCAAGAGTTGTGGTCATCATACTTACCGTTAGCTGAGTTTGCCATAAATAATCATTATCAGGAGTCCACTGGCAAGTCACCATTCCTTGGTGCATACGGTTTTCATCCCCAATTTTGTACTTTCAAAGAGGGGGGGTCTTCTGGGGTTCCCGAAGAGGAAAGGTTTTCTTCATCTCTTTCATCGGTATGGCAGAAGGTGCAAGTTAACTTGAAAAAGATGAGTGGTAAATATAAATGCATGGCCGATAAGAAACGGTCGCCAGGTCCGGACCTAGGAGTGAATGACTATGTGTGGTTGTCTACTAGGAATATTAAGTTGAAGGTTCCTTCTTGGAAACTGGGTCCTAGGTTCATTGGTCCCTATAAAATAGTAGCCGTCATTAACCCTGTGGCTTTTCGCCTGGAGCTACCTCAGACTTTTAAGATCCATAACGTCTTCCATAAATCGTTACTCAAGAAGTATGTTCCACCTCTAGAACCATCGCCGCTGCCACCTCCTCCTGTTATTGTGGATGGTAATCTGGAGTTTCAAATAGCCAGAATTGTTGATTCTTGTCGGGTCCACCGCTCTCTTCAGTATCTTGTGCATTGGAGGGGTTACGGTCCCGAGGAAAGAATGTGGGTTCTAGCGTCAGAGGTAAACGCCAACAGGTTAATTCAGACTTTCCATGCCTCTCATCCGGAGAGACCTGGTCCTGAGTGTCCGGAGGCCCCTCGTGAAAGGGGGGCTACTGTCACGAGGGTATCAAGAGCCACGTCTGACTCCGTTATACCCGGGGTCAGGAAGTCGCAGCGGGTGGCTGCGCGCTCTATATCTAAAGATCATGGTGTTTCTTAGTTATTGTTTTCTGTGTTTGCCTTGCTATCCTTTTTGTCTCTCTCAGGGATCCGTAGCTTCTCCTCCTCAGCTGTTTCGTGTCTGCCACTCCCTACCTCCTTATATTCTCCCCTCACACTTCTCTAGTTGCCAGTTATAGAGCTTCCTGCCTGGACATCTATACTGACCCACTGGAGTGGTTAATCCTGGTTGTTGTTCCTGTGTGTTACCCTCCGGATCCCTGTTTGGCTTATTGTTGTCTCCTGTTGTCGCCCACCTGGGAATATATGTTGAGTCTGTGTTGTCTGTCCTCCCCTTGGTGTTTTCCCTTAGAGTTAGTGGTGCGGACTAGTTTTTCCCATCGCCCTGTTCACTACCTAGGGCTCAGCTCAGGGAAAGCCAGGGCTTTAGGCACGTGATCGGCGTACGAGTGAGGAACCCGTCTAGGGACGTCAGGGCAGCCAGGTGCCAGCCGCCAGGTGAGTCAGGGGTCACCATCTTCCCTCTCACTTGGGCAGGGCCTTCCTCGTTCCCTCCCTCTGTGTCACGTATGTGATAGCCACGCCGACCGTGATACTATTCTGGAGCTACAGCTGAATATTTGATCAGCAGAGGTGCAGAGAGTCTGACTTAGGCTAAGGATAGACTAAATAGACTAAATAAATATAAAAATCCTGAAGAACATCTTTAATAAAAGAAGATAAAGTAAAATAAACACATACATTCATCTAAACTATAAAAGTAAATGTTTACATAGGTAAATCGGTTTTCTGGGAAGGTTTTCATATACAGTAGGTCCCAACCTTGTTGGAAAATACTGGGATACAGTAGGAGGGACAGTAGGGCACTATCACTAGACACAGTTGGAATGTTCTATCTTCCTTCTAATATATTCTCATATTTTATCAGCCATATACCTCACAGTGTATTCCTCATTAAAATTCCGTCACTCAAAGAATGCCTATATTTTTATTGGACGGTTTTCCATTCACATCACTGTTGTTCTCTGTTATCAGTCACTATCAGAGGTTTGTATATATACATATACAGCACTATAATAAAGATATACAGTTAGTTCAAATCATCAGACTGCAGGATTTGAGACCATAGTATGGGAACAAAAATGGACTATATTACACCAATGTAAAATCAACCATTGTATGGTGCAGTCTCCAGGATCCAATACATTAAATATATATATTTTTTTTTTTTTATCTGCCAGTAGCCGGTAATGCACTTTACAAAAAAATCGAGATGGGAAGGTACAGTGGAGCTGTTGCCCATAGCAACCAATCAGATTACTACTTTCATTTTCAAAGGGGACTTGGAAAGATGAGAGATGAAATCTAATAGCTCCCTATGGACAGCTACCTCATTTTTCTTTTACACCAGTTTAGATAAATCCCTCCCCCCATTGTATCTTATGGAGAGGTGGCAACTGACAGCTGATCTTCCTGATTTAAGTGGGTTGGACGCTCTAAGAGGTCTTGAAAAGTAAAACCAAGTCCAGTCGAGGTTTAAAGACACTTATGACTGTGAGATGTTGATTTAACATTTCAAAAGTGGAAAAGTGTAAGTGTAAATCAACAGTTAATGTCAAAATGCAAAATGCCAGCAAAGAGAACTCCCTCAATTGGTAGGAAGTCTCCAATGAAAGCTGCATCACAAGCTACAGAGACTTCTCAGCACACTCTCGCCTGACTGCAAGCTGATCAAATGTGTCATGCTGCTGCTCAACCTGCAGAAACTTCCTAGCAAACTCAGGATTCTCAGTTACACAATGTGGTTCTCAGAGGTACAGAGGTTCTAGCCCCAACCCAGCCCAGAAGGCAAGCTTATAGTGGGCTTTCATGCATGATGCTGCTTACACTTGGGATCTTTGCTTAACATATATTGGTTATAATTGGCAAAATATAAATTCTGTGCAATCTCTGTTGTGCCTTAAAGTTTCCCTAGTAGGCACTAGATATGTGCTGCTCTGGAGACAAGATACAGATACCAGACTTGCTAACCATGCGCCACTTAGTAACGCCATAAGTGCAACCAACTTGCAAATTCTAAAAGATTTGCCAGGATTAGTTTGTTAGTTGACTCCATCAACATCAAAATAGATCCAGAACAAATGGTGCAGTAAACAGTTGAGTTTTCAAATTCTTTACAACCAACAGGAATGCCTCCCCATCACTTGGACCTAAAGGTTAGTGTCCCACTTATTTTCTTGAGAAATCTGGATTTCAAGACTGTATAATGGAACCAGGATGTACATTAAAACATGCCATCCCGATGTACTTGAACTGGATGTGCTGCTGGAGAAGAAGTTTTTATTCCACACATTGCACTGATTAACTTAGATATAACACTACCTTTTAAGCGTTTCCAGTTTCCAGTTAAGCTATCATTTGTAGGAAGAATAAATATATCTCAAGCAAGGCCAATCATTGTAGGTGACTGCCATAAATCTGGACTCTGCATGTTTTTCACATGGCCAATTCTGTGTTGACTGCTCCATATTTGGATCAGGTAAAAATGTTTATGTCTATGAACCTGGCAACAAAACTTACTTTAGTCTTTGTCATAGAGTCTTATGACTTCTACTCCTACCAGTGTAGCAGTTTGGTATTTAGGAGGTTAAAAATGAAATTTATATAACAGCTGGGGTGTATCGGGCTACTAACGATCTCCCTGCAAACAAAAAACAAGCGCATGGATTGGCCACCTGTGCACCCTTGAAACATCTCCAAAGAACATATACCCAGGTAGCGTCAAGTACTTTCCTAGGATATACATTTAAGAGGCAGAAACAGCTTCTAGATGCTAGTGAATTACGTACTTTTTTATGTTGAACACAAGTCTCTTCAGGCTTCTGTACAGTACATATCATATACTGTCAAAATAAAATTAAACCACTTCATCTGGTGTCCAAAAGAGCAGCATTTTAGCACTGGACTATACTGCAAACAGACTATGCATAAATCAAATATATGCACTTCAGTAATACAGTAGTCTTGCTTCATAAAGCAATCTTAGAAAGAAACCACAGATAGAAGATGCTGTATATGTGATAAAGAAGTTTGAAAGTATAAACCTGTTCACCAAACTTGAAGCCGACAATGTTGGAACCGACATTTGTATGCTTGTCACAAGCAAGCACATTTTGGTAACCTTGCAATGCCAATAATAAAAATAGTAATTATGAAATAGTATACTAATTGATCCTGAAAGGGAAGCTATCAAGTATCTAAATTCAGCTAGACCATGGAAAGTAATTTGTTTTTCACACAATAATTTTCAAGGCAACATTTGGACAAGAAACCAAATGCTGAGAAATCCACAAAAGAGCCTCAAATGTCTTCAGCATATGCTTTTTAGACATGATACTGTATGGTCAGCCTGGTCAACAGTTAAGAAAATTGTTTTCATTGATCTCTGTCCAAAATCTGAGGCATTTGCCTAGAGCCTTCACCTTCAAAACAACTTGACTTTATTGTGAATATAATTACAGTATACACACGGCATGCTGGGAGTTTATAGTATTTCTGATGTGAAGGCTTGTTTTTTATGTTTTGTGTATTTTATTATGTATCATTTCCCTCTTGATACAAGGAAGAAGGTAAAATGTATTCACTGAAACAAATTCAAGTGGTTGCCCCATGTTTAAATATTAAGAGGGTCATTTATGATTAGATATAGGCCACTTTCTTGGAGTATATCTGTCTCAGATTTTGGCACAAAGGTTATTTGCTGCAAAACCTGCAACTTTTTACCCTCTTACGCTGATCACGCCAGGGCCGGAAAAAGGGGACGTAGCATGTGCGTGTAAGAGAGCAGGTCAGGAGGCCAGTTTCATTTATTATTTTTTATAACAGTTTTTGGCATAGAAAATGACTTAAATCTATATCAGCAAGGGAGCTGACGTAGATTTAGGCTTGGTGTCTGCTGGTTAATCATGCATTGAAGTTATGTAGAGACCTGCGCCTCTACATACCTTCAGCACATCCATCATCGCTGCAGGGGTATTAACAATGGCGTCTAAATTGCCAGTCTTAATAAATGACCACATAACTGTCTGTCAGATAAGGTTGGAGCAGGAATTATTTAAAACAAATGCTATTTTGTCTAGATACTACTATTATATACTAGTTATGGTTCTTTTGACCTCCCCCTCTCCAAATGTCCACCTAAAGTGTCCAGTGTTGGGGAGAAGCCATTACTAGTTTGTCAATTCTTATTGGTTGAACTGCACCATAGAAAATTGCTATAAATAAAAAAAGATGGGAAAGTTGGCTACTACACTTTCCAAACAAAACTTAGTCACATTCCCCTATCAATACCACTTTCATTTAAACACAGCAATTTACTCATTCAAGACTACCTACCGAGGCCGAGGAGAACAAAACTGAAAAATCTGGATTCTCCAGAGTTTGGAATGAAGCTTAAGATTACAATATTAGCTTTAAATGAATCTTTGACTCATTGTAAATAAACAACAACTTAGAGTTTATCATAAAATACTATCTCACTCACAGAAACAGATTATTGTTTGTCAATTAATCTTTATTACCTTGTTATTTCTGTAACAAATTTAACAACCTAAGCGATGATATAATTATAACTAATCATTCTATTCTTAATGTACTGTAACAACTTGCCAAGTATTTACAAATTTATGTTTCTAATTACAAATTACCTATATGTTTTAAGTGTACTTTACACTAAGGAAAATCAATAAAACTATTTTGAAAGAAAATTGCTATAAATAAAGTATACCCAAGCCACTCTTCCAACTTGGTGGCCAGATCTCAGTGTGAAGACTTGGAAGTCAACCCTTTCCCAACCGGCGACAGTAAATTTATGTCGACAGACAGGCATTGAAAAAATGGTGCCCACTGGCGAATACAGCGGGTGCCATGGTCGCTGGGTTTATGCTGTTTTATGTGCGTGACCGGCAGTAATGCCAGTCGTGCACTTTTAACCCTTCAGATGCTGTGGTCATCCGGGTGTGCTCCCCGGCGGGGATCGGGGGAGCTGGAGTCTGTATGTAGCAGCCCCTGTTCCCCTATGTGATGGTAGCAGTGATGGTACACAGCACTGAGGCGGGAAAACTTTTCTCAAATCAAATAAATGCGATGACAATAATCCTAAATGGATCCCTCCAATAAGTCCGGGATCCCTTTCTACTATGAACCTTGTGGTATTTTGATTTTAAAATTACTAGTAATGAGGATCAAGCATGCTCGGCCGAACACCTGTTCGGCTCGAGCATCTCGATGCTCGGCACATGGCGGTACATGGCCGAGTACTGCATGTGCTCGAGCTCTATGCTCGAGTCTCCACCCCGCGCGTTTTTTGCCTGCTACGCAGCCAATAAACGCGCAGTTGAGTACTGCCCTCACTGTAATGCCAGTAGCCATGTTGGCTACTGGCATTACAGTGACTGGTTGGCCGGAACGCATCATCGGGTGCTATCTAGAACCCGATGACGCATGATCGGCTCATTCGTAGTCAGGGAGAGCTGAGCATAGGAAGAGACAGAGAGTGTAGGGAGTGTAATTGAATATTTTTTTTGGTACAAAAATGTTTAAGAGACCCAAAAGTCCTTGTAAGGACTATTGTGTGTGACAGCAGCAATATACACTCACCTAAAGAATTATTAGGAACACCTGTTCTATTTCTCATTAATGCAATTATCTAGTCAACCAATCACATGGCAGTTGCTTCAATGCATTTAGGGGTGTGGTCCTGGTCAAGACAATCTCCTGAACTCCAAACTGAATGTCAGAATGGGAAAGAAAGGTGATTTAAGCAATTTTGAGCATGGCATGGTTGTTGGTTCCAGACGGGCCGGTCTAAGTATTTCACAATCTGCTCAGTTACTGGGATTTTCACGCACAGCCATTTCTAGGGTTTACAAAGAATGCTGTGAAAAGGGAAAAACATCCAGTATGCGGGAGTCCTGTGGGCAAAAATGCCTTGTGGATGCTAGAGGTCAGAGGAGAATGGGCCAACTGATTCAAGCTGATAGAAGAGCAACGTTGACTGAAATAACCACTCGTTACCACCGAGGTATGCAGCAAAGCATTTGTGAAGCCACAACACGCACAACCTTGAGGCGGATGGGCTACAACAGCAGAAGACCCCACCGGGTACCACTCATCTCCACTACAAATAGGAAAAAGAGGCTACAATTTGCACAAGCTCACCAAAATTGGACTGTTGAAGACTTGAAAAATGTTGCCTGGTCTGATGAGTCTCGATTTCTTTTGAGACATTCAAATGGTAGAGTCCGAATTTGGCGTAAACAGAATGAGAAGATGTATCCATCCTCTGATGGCTACTTCCAGCAGGATAATGCACCATGTCACAAAGCTCGAATCATTTCAAATTGGTTTCTTGAACATGACAATGAGTTCACTGTACTAAAATGGCCCCCACAGTCACCAGATCTCAACCCAATAGAGCATCTTTGGGATATGGTGGAACGGGAGCTTCGTGCCCTGGATGTGCATCCCTCAAATCTCCATCAACTGCAAGATGCTATCCTATCAATATGGGCCAACATTTCTAAAGAATGCTATCAGCACCTTGTTGAATCAATGCCACGTAGAATTAAGGCAGTTCTGAAGGCAAAAGGGGGTCCAACACCGTATTAGTATGGTGTTCCTAATAATTATTTAGGTGAGTGTATGTTTGTAGCGCAACCTGCGCTAAATTGCTCAGTGTTAGGGAGATCTGTACATAGGAAGGGACAGACAGTGTAGGGAATGTAATAGAAAGATTTTTATACAAAAAACTTTACATAGATCCAAAAGTCCTTTTAAGGACTATTGTGTGTGACAGCAGCAATATATATTTTTAGCACATCCTGCGCTAAATACGTGTAATAGGCCGCTGCAGACAGTTAAATTATTTGCACCACATCTCCTGTGTAAATTGTGTGCATCCCTAAAATATCAGTGACATCCAGTGCACTTTTTCCGTAGACGGTGTCCGCTGCGGACAGTTAATTATCCATGCCACATCTCCTGTGCAAAGTGTGTGCATCCAAAAAATATCTGAGACATCCAGTGTACTTTTTCAATAGACGGTGTCCACTGCGGACAGTGAGATTATCTGTGCTACATCTCCTATGTAAAGTGTGCGCATCCCTAAAATATCAGTAACATCCAGTGTACTTTTTCTGTAGATGGTGTCCGCTGCAGACAGTTAAATTATCCGCTCCACATCTCCTGTGTAAAGTGTGTGCATCCTTAAAATATAAGTGACATCCAGTGTACTTTTTCCATAGACGGTGTCTGCTTCTGACAGTGACCTTACCAGGGCCACATCTGCAGTGTAACATGTGCGCTTCAAAATTGTATCTGTGACATACACTGTAATTTTTCTGTAGATGTTGTCCGCTTCTGACGGTGACCTTACCAGGGCCACATCTGCAGTGTAACGTGTGTGCTTCAAAAATGTATCTGTGACATACAGTGTACTTTGTCACCTATGAAACCATACTCCCCCCGAAAACCCAAAGACTTTGGTTTCCCTTGAGCAGCTCGGCGGGACATGGGAGGGTCAGCACACCTGCAGGCCCTCACCTACAATCTTTTAGAGGATCAGCTCACCAGCAAGCCCTCACCTACAATCTTTTACAGGGTCAGTTCACCTGCAAGCCCTCACCTAATTACCTAATAGGTAATTTGCGCGCATGCTACCTTGCTTGGATGTGGTAGCCGTAGCCGTTTCTCAGGCTCCCTCTCCGGAATCAAACACTGATTCCCCCTTACCCATGGTCACTGTGGTTGGCGCTGAAAATAACATCGAAAGTTGATAGGGCAGACATCCTAATGGATTGTCACCGTCACAGGGACGTGTGATCGGCCCCAGGTTATCTAGAGTCACCAAAGCGGCTGCAGGCCCTCGCCCATAATGTATTAGATAGTCAGATCAGCAGGAGCTTGCTCAAAATATTTTTGAGGGTCACCAGCAGGCCATCAATCATAATTTTTCAATGCTGTGTATGATGCCCTCCTTTATGTGTAACAAAGGGTGTATTAGAGTGCCGGTTCCTTGTAATTTTTGGCAGCCCTTTTTACTTAGTGCATAGGCTTTATGAGTGTAGGAGTCCCACTACCTTAACAATGTACCATATTCCCTCCTTTATGTGATATACAGTTTGTATCGGAGTGCTTCTTCTATGTAATTTTTGGCAGCACTTGCACTTTATATACAAGTAAATATATAGGGAAGAATGTTTCCTAACAATTTTTCTTCTAAAAAATGTTTTCTTCGGTTTTGTGCGTATTATTGTCAGTCTAAAAAAGTGGCATACTACTCGAACAACATCGTTCCCAGCAGCGACTTGTTAGTCCAAGATGCATCCAGACATCCTCCCCATGCTGTTCCCAAAACATTTTGGTGGTGTTTCCATCAATTTCTGACCTTTTTCTATGAATCAGGCACCCTCCCCTTTTCAGAGCAGGGGGTGCCTGGTTTAATGCTCGGGTTCTCCCATTGACTACCATTATACTCGGGTGCTCGGTAGAGAAACCAAGCATCCCGATGTGTTCGGCCCGAGCCTCCGAACACCTGAGCACTATGGTGCTTGATCAACACTAATTACTAGGTTTAAGACCAGGTGGCTAAACATGGTGGATGAATCAACCGTGGCCGCCGGATTATTGCAGCAACACAGTCCCTAGAACATTAACACATGCCACGTATCTCCATCTTATTCACGTAACCCCTTCAACCCTGGGCCTGTTTTCACCTTCCTGCATACGCCATTTTTTGCAAATCTGATGTGTCACTTTCTGTGGTAATAACTTTAAAACGCTTTTACTTATACAGGCCATTCTGAGATTGTTTTCTTATCACATATCGTAATTCATGACAGTGGTAAAAATGAGTAAAAAAAATCATTTTTATTTCTAAAAAATCACCAAATTTACCAAAAATTTAGAAAAATTAGCAAATTTCAATTTTTAAACCTTTTTAATAGATAGTAAAACCTCCAAAAATAGTAATTACTTTACATTTTTTTGGGGGGTGGGTGGGCATTAGAAGGCTTAGAAGTTTGGAAGCAAATCTTGAAATTTTTCGGAAAATTTCTAAAACCCACTTTTTAAGGACCAGTTCAGGTCTGTAGTCACTTTGTGAGGCTTACATAATAGAAATCACACAAAAATGAACCCACTTTAGAAACTACACCCCTCAAGGTATACAAAACTGATTTTACAAACTTTGTTAACCCTTTAGGTGTTCCACAAGAATTAATGGAAAATGGAGATGACATTTCAGAATTTCACTTTTTTGGCAGATTTTACATTTTAATCCATTTTCCCCAGCAGCAAAGCAAGGGTTAACAGACAAAAAAAGCTCAATATTTATTACTCTGAGTCTGCGGTTTACAGAAACACCCCATATGTGATCGTAAACTGCTCACGGCAGGGCACAGTAGGAAAGGAGCGCCATATGGTTTTTGGAAGGCAGATTTAGCTGAACTGGTTTTTAAATGCCATGTCCCATTTGAACCCCCCCTGATGCACACCTACAGTAGAAACTCAAAAATGTGACCACATTTTGGAAACTACGGGATAAGGTGGCAGTTTTATTGGTACTATTTTGGGGTACATATGATTTTTAATTGCTCTATATTACATTTTTTGTGAGGCAAGGTAACCAAAAAATTGATGTTTTGGCACCGTTTTTATTTTTTATTTTTAGCAACATTTATTTGACAGGTTAGATCATGCGCTATTTTTATAGAGCAGGTTGTTACGAATGCAATTATATCAAATATGTCTACTTTCTATGATGTTTGTTTCAGCTTTACATAATAAAGCATTTTTGAGACAAAAATTAGGTCTGTGTATCTCCATTTTCTGAACGCCCTATTTTTCTGCCAATCGTCTTGTGCAGAGGCTCATTTTTTGCAGGAAGAGTTGACATTTTTATTGGTACCAATGATGGGTACATATGATTTTTTGATCATTCATTTTTACACTTTATGGGGCTAGGTGACCAAAAAATTGGTTGTTTTGGCACAGTTTTTATTTATTTATTTTTACAGCGTTCACCTGAAGGATTAGGTCATGTAACTTTTTTATAGAGCAGATCGTTACGGATGTGGCGATACCTAATATGTCTACTTTTTCTTATTTATTTAAGTTTTACACAATAATAGCATTTTTGAAACCGAAATAATTATATTTTAGTGTATCCATAGTCTGAGAGCCATAGCTTTTTTATTTTTTGACCCATTCTCTTAGGTGGGGTCTCATTATTTGGGGGGATGAGGTGACGGTCTGATTGGTACTATTTTTGGGGGTATACGCCTTTTTGATCACTTGCTGATGCAATTTTCTTTTTTTTACAATGTTCACCTGAAGAGTTAGGTCATGTGATATTTTTATAGAGCTGGTTGTTACGGACATGGCGATACCTAATATATTTTCTTTTTTTTTTTTCACTTTAGCACAATAACAGCAGTTTTGAAGCAAAAAATAATCATATTTTAGTGTCTCTTTTGTCTGAGAGTGATAGCTTTTTTATTTTTTGATCGTTTCTCTTAGGTAGGATCTAATTTTTTGCGGGATGAGGGTCTCATTATTTGGGGGGATGAGGTGACGGTCTGATTGGTACTATTTTTGGGGGTATACGCCTTTTTGATCACTTGCTGATGCAATTTTCTTTTTTTTACAATGTTCACCTGAGGAGTTAGGTCATGTGATATTTTTATAGAGCTGGTTGTTACGGACATGGCGATACCTAATATATTTTCTTTTTTTTTTTTCACTTTAGCACAATAACAGCAGTTTTGAAGCAAAAAATAATCATATTTTAGTGTCTCTTTTGTCTGAGAGTGATAGCTTTTTTATTTTTTGATCGTTTCTCTTAGGTAGGATCTAATTTTTTGCGGGATGAGGTACTATTTTTGGGGGCATATGCCTTTTTGATCACTTGCTGTTGCAATTAGTTTTTTTACGGTGTTCACCTGAGCGGTTAAGTCATGTGATATTTCTATAGAGCTGGTTGTTACAGACATGGCGATACCTAATATGTAAATTTTGTTTTATGTATTTCACTTTAGCACAATAATAGCAGTTTTGAAACAAAAAAAATTATGTTTTAGTGTCTGAGAGCTATAGTTTTTTTTATATTTTGGGCGATTGCCTTAGGTAGGGGCTCATTTTTTGTGGGATGAGGTGACGGTTTTATTGATATCATTTTGTGTGACATACGCCTTTTTGATCGCTTGGTGTTGTACTTTTTGTGATGTAAGGTGACAAAAATTGCTTTTTTTTACACCACTTTTATTTTATTTTTTTATGGTGTTTATCGGACAGGGTGGATCATGTGATATATTTATAGAGCCGGTCATTACGGACACGGCAATACTTAATATGTGTGGGTTTTGTATTTTTTTTTCAGTTTTTTATTATAAAATAAGGGGAAAGGGGCTTTTTTTCTTTTTTACTTTATTAATTTTATTACTTTATTAATTTTATTAAAAACACTTTTTTTATTTTTGTTCTTTACTTTATTTCTGATGTTCACTTTTGGGGGTCTGATCCCCTCTGCAATACATTACAATACATCTGTATTGTAATGCATTGCCTGTTAGTGTATGAAACTGAGTCATACACTAACAGGTTGCCTAGGAGACCCAGCCTAAGTCTAGATCTCCTCGGCACCCGTAGAAGGCAGTTCCTGATGCCGTGCAAGGCATTAGGCAGCCTCTGCATGGCATCGGCCTGCCTTGTCATGCATCGGGTATCCGCCACAGCAGCGCAGGGATTCGATGCGATCACTCACCCGACACAAACTCCTTCTATGTCACGGTCCACACGGCGGCATAGAAGGGGTTAATCCGCTGGCATCGGCTTTTACAGCGATGTCGGCGGATACAGCAGGGGCCTGGCTACCAGGGACTGCCGGGCCCCAGCAGTGATCGTGCGCGCACTGCTCCGATGCCCGCGAGTTCACCATGACCTACTATTACGTCAAATTGCAGGAACACTGTGGTTCCCATGATGTAGTAGTACATCATAGGTCGGGAAGGGGTTAAATAGAACTGCACTGCTCTGAGTTATAATATCAGACACAGCTCCATTTATTTGGTAGTGGCTGTTCCTGATATTACGTCTCAGATCCGCTCAGTCCCATCCAAGTGAATGGAATTGAGCTGCAGTACAAAGCACGGCCACGACAAATAGTGTGAAACTATACCTGGTATTAGAGCTCAAAGCAGCTTAATTCCATTTAGGTAAACACTTTCCCTTCAATTAGCTTATCGGCAGGGGTGCTTAGAGTTGTACACTACAGATCTGGCATTAATAGCCAATCAATTTAGTAGTCCCAGACAACCACTTTCAGGCTTCTTATAATCACCCTAATGGACTGCTTTGTGGTAAACTGATTTTGTATTCCATTTTCCATTAATATATGTACATATGGATTCAGTCAGCACCCAAATAAAAAACATACAAGTATGGGTCAGGGTGCTAGAGTACAAGATTGTATAGCATAAATTTCATAAATAAGTGAAATTGTATTTAAATGTACTGTACGTAAAGACTATTATATATTTTGCTAGTATGGTACATTTATATTGATATTTACAGTATATTGCCTACAGTATTCCAGTATTTCTAGGTGCTTTGGATTATTCTTCATAAATAAGTCACAAAATTGATGCAACAATAGGTACCAGAAATGTGCAAACTTTTGGCTCATCTTACACCAAACTAGGTGCAATCACATTAATAAATGTGAGCCGTGTGTGGATTCTTAGAATTTAACAGAAAGGTTTTTTTTTTTTCTCTATAATAACAGACTGAAACCGATTTTGATATGCAGCACAAAGGAAGAGTCTCAGCTACAATCTTCTATTGTAAAGAGGAAATTGTTCCCAGTATCAGGGCTTTCAGAGAAATTACTAAGTAGAAATGGAAGCAATCAATTTGCACTCACTCTCTATATTTTGATGTGACATGTTAAATCTACTTCCCTGCTATAATTTGCAAATCCAAACAGGTAACACGTGCCTCCTAAGTATATAGTGTGAAATTGTTCTGTATAATTCTCAACAATAATTATGTTTTTTTATGACACTTCATTACTTACTAACAGAACTAGAATCTGAGTAGCCTACGGTATTCAGCCTTTGCATGATAAACATGTGAAATGACTTCAAGGACATAAATCATGCACCAACCAAAGCTGGAAGATATTTATAGCAGCAGAAGATTGCTTTCTGATTAGAGAAATGTAAGTCCTAACACTAATAATGTGGGCCCAGCCAAACAAACACTGAGCTTGAAGAACCCTTAAAAAAACATTGTAGAACTTCTACCTTCTTTTTTTTTCCTTTTGAAAGAAAAACTAGCTCAAGAAGAGCAGGTTAGGGATGAAACGGGGGGTCCTAAGGTTTTACTCAAGAAAATCCCTGTTTTTAGCACCATCCATCTTTCTCTCAACTCTGACCAGTTTCCTAGTCCCATCCCCCAGCATGATGCTGCCACCACCATGTTTCACTGTGGGGATGGTGTTCTTTGGGTGATGTGATGTGTTGGGTTTGTGCCAGACATAGTGTTTTCTTTGATGGCGGAAAAGTTCAATTTTAGTCTCATCAGACCAGAGCACTCTCCTCCATACATTTTGGGAGTCTCCCACATGCCTTTTCGCAAACTCACAATGTGTCTTTTTGTTTTTAGCTGAAAATAATGGCTTTCTTTTGGCCACTCTGAAATAAAGCCCATGGAGTGTACAGCTTATTGTCGCCCTATGTACAGATACTCCAGTCTCTGCTGGGGAACTTTGCAGCTCCTCCAGGGTTACCTTAGGTCTCTGTGCTGCTTCTCTGATTAAATCCCTACTTTCCTGGTCCTTGAGTTTTGGTGGGCGGACGTCTTTTTGCAGGTTTGCTGTTGTGCCATGTTCTTTCCATTTGGTTATGATAGATTTGATGGTGCTCCTGGGGATCATCAAAGATTTGGATATTTTTTTATAACCTAACTCTGACTTGAACTTCTCAACAACATTGTCCCTTACTTGTTTAGAGAGTTTCTTGGTCTTCATGGCAGTGTTTGGTTAGTGATGCCCCTTGCTTAGGTGGTGCAGCCTCTGCGGCCTTTCAAAAAAGGTGTATATATGTAATGACAGATCATTTGACACTTACATTGCACACAGGTGGACATTATTTCACGAATTATGTGACTTCTGAAGATAATTGGTAGCACCAGAGCTTTTTATGGGCTTCCTAACAAAGGGGGTGAATACATACACACATGCCAATTTTCTGTTTTCTATTTCTAAACAATAGCTTTATTTATACAGTACAGACCAAAAGTTTGGACACACCTTCTCATTCAAAGAGTTTTCTTTATTTTCATGACTATGAAAATTGTAGATTCACACTGAAGGCATCAAAACTATGAATTAACACATGTGGAATTATATACATAACAAACAAGTGTGAAACAACTGAAAATATGTCATATTCTAGGTTATTCAAAGTAGCCACCTTTTGCTTTGATTACTGCTTTGCACACTCTTGGCATTCTCTTGATGAGCTTCAAGAGGTAGTCCCCTGAAATGGTTTTCACTTCACAGTTGTGCCCTGTCAGGTTTAATAAGTGGGATTTCTTGCCTTATAAATGGGTTTGAGACCATCAGTTGCGTTGAGTAGAAGTCAGGTGGATACACAGCTGATAGTCCTACTGAATAGACTGTTAGAATTTGTATTATGGCAAGAAAAAAGCAGCTAAGTAAAGAAAAACAAGTGGCCATCATTACTTTAAGAAATGAAGGTCAGTCAGTCAGCCAAAAAATTGGGAAAACTTGGAAAGTAAGGGCTATTTGACCATGAAGGAGAGTGATGGGGTGCTGCGCCAGATGACCTGGCCCCCACACTCACCGGACCTGAACCCAATCGAGATGGTTTGGGGTGAGCTGGACCGCAGAGTGAAGGCAAAAGGGCCAACAAGTGCTAAGCATCTCTGGGAACTTCTTCAAGACTGTTGGAAGACCATTTCAGGAGACTACCTCTTGAAGCTCATCAAGAGAATGCCAAGAGTGTGCAAAGCAGTAATCAAAGCAAAAGGTGGCTACTTTGAAGAACCTAGAATATGACATATTTTCAGTTGTTTCACACTTGTTTGTTATGTATATAATTCCACATGTGTTCATTCATAGTTTTGCTGCCTTCATAGTCATGAAAATAAAGAAAACTCTTTGAATGAGAAGGTGTGTCCAAACTTTTGGTCTGTACTGTATATTTTTCTCATTTCACTTCACCAACTTAGACTATTGTGTTCTGATCCATCACATAAAATTCAGATTAACAAAACAATGAACTTAAGGCTGTAATGTAACAAAATACGAAAAAAGTCAAGGGGGTGAATACTTTTGCAGAGCACTGTATATATATATATATATATATATATATATATAAATCATGTTTTTGTGTTTCCATTTTCTGAAAGCCATATTTTTTATTTTTTTGTGCGATTGTCTTAGGTAGAGTCTCATTCTTTACTGGAAGAGATGATGGTTTGATTGGTACTATTTTGGGGCACATATGAATTTCTGATCGCTTGGTATTACACTTTGTGTGATGTAAGGAGATAAAAAATTTCGTTGGCACTTTTTTTTTTACGGTGTTCACCAGACTGGTTGGATCATATACTATTTTTATAGAGCAGGTTGTTATGGACATGATGATACCTAATATGTGCATTTTTTTATCTTTATTTTATTCAATAAAAGCATGTTTGAAAAAAATCATGTTTTTGTGTCTCCATTTTCTGAAAGCCATATTTTTGGACGATTGGCTTATGTAGGGACTCATTTTTTGTGGGGTGAGGTCACGGGTTGATTGATGCTAATTTTGGATACATATGACTGCTTTGATAATTTTTTATACCATTTTTGGGGAAGTGCAGTGGGCAAAATTGCAATTCCATCATATTTTTCCATTTTTTTTCATGGTAACATGATCCTTTTATAGATCAGGTCCTTACGGATGCAGCGATACAAAACATGTTTAGTGTTTTTTCTTTTTTACATCTTTAAACAATTATGTGTGGATAGGAAGGTTTTTAATACATTTAAAAATTTTTGGCTTTTTTTGCTTTTTTAAAAATTTTTGGGACCCAGGCCCACTTGGTTCTTGAAGATCCAGTGGGTATAATTGCTTACAATACACTGCCGTACACTATATAGTGTACAACAGTGTATTGAACTCACACTAAGGTCTCTTGCTTCCTCCTTGCTTTTCTTCCGTTTACGTTCTGTTTTTTGCGTTCCGCTTGCTGACCATATACGGAACCATTCATTTCAATAGTTCTGAAAAAATAAAAGGAATATACTCTGTATGCATTCCGTTTCCATATTTATGTTTTCCGTTTAAAGATAGAACATGTCCTATTATTGTCCGCATAACGGACAAGGATAGTACTGTTCTATTTGGGGCCAGATTTTCCGTTCCGCCAAAAAATGGAATGCACATGGATGTCATCTGTAATTTTTGCGGATCTGTTTTTTGCGGACCGCAAAACACTGAAAATGCCATACGGTCTTGTGCAATAGACCTAAGCCTGATCAGTCTCCTGCCTCTAGCAGGAGCCTGATCAGGCTTAGATATACCACGGCAAGCCAGTTGCCAGTGAAGGCGTCCGGTTGCCATGGTTACCATTGGGACGCTGCCACAGTGTAGCGGCCCGATGATGGAGGGAGAGAGCTACCTCAATTTACCCTTCAAGCATCGGCCGCTGCCACAGCAGAGCAGCAGCCTGATGGTTAGCCCCTCCATACAGCGGTTCCTAAGGACCACAGCATGGAAGGGGATAAAACGGCCACCATCAGTGCCAGCACCGATATCGGACGTTTCAAGCAGAGTGTTAGCTGCACATTACAGCTAACACTCTACCCCGCTGCTCTTCCATCCTGAAAGGGGGGTGCTGCACGCTTTGCCATCTTGAAAGGGGGTGGCGGGGTTTCTGCGTGCTCTTTATCTTGAAGGGGGGGGCATTAACCCCCCCCAGTGGTCTCCTCCACCAGCGAGCAGCATATTGTTGGGAAGGAACTCTTACTTCCGACTATCTGCTGTAATAGCTTCCCATGTAAAAGGGCCTTCAGACAAAAAAACATAGGGAGTCATTTACTATCAGATATACTTGCGGTATTAACTGTAGTGGCAGTGTAGTGTAATTAAAAGCACTCACTCCATTCAAATGAATGGAGCGAATACTTTTCATTACAGTGCACTTCCGAGAAGAAGTGCATTGTAATGAGCAGGAAGCAGCTTTCTTAAGGTGCACTGCCTCCTCTTCAACAGCTGATGAGCAGGTGGCCTGGGTGTCGGAGCCCCGCTGATCTGATATTGATGACCTATCTTGATGATAGGTCATCAAAATATATGGCCGGAAAACCCCTTTAAAAGCCAACGAAAAATATTTATTATATTATATTTATTATATTATTCTTTATCACATCATAAAAACATATGTATGTCTAATCCAGATGTTCTTTTACCTTTGCCTTTTCCTAATTCAAATTATTAATAGTGGTCAAAAATTTATGACAAGTAAAAAACATCAAACTGATATGCAACTTCTGTGACATTTGGATGATTGATTACTAGTCTTGATCGAGCACCAAAGTGCTCGTGTAGAACACTTTGCGATGCTCGGGTGTTCTACAGAGCACCCGATCACCCGATGGAAGAACCCCAGGCAACCCCTGCTCTGAAGAGGGGAGGGTGTCAGGACTCTAGTTCAGCTTAGGAGTCCCTGCTCTAACTCCATATATAGCTATATCCATTAATGGAGTCAGTGCTTGGGGACACCCCAGTGCATTTAAATCTAATTTCTGAAAAGCTTCTGCCAGGATTTGAACTCACAATGTTGTACATTAGAGGCAAAGACCTTATCCACTCTATAAAGCTGAATACTAAACTGTGTCAGAAAAACCTCATAGAAGCTTCTGATGTAGTGAGTATTCATATTCAATAGAAGACTTATTTTATATTTCTGTGCAGGTTAACATGTAGTTCTATAGTGTAGTGGTTAACATCCTTGCCTCTAATGTATAAGGTTGGAAGCTTGAATCCTGGCAGAAACATTTCAGAAATAGAGATTAAACATATATATATTATATTTTTTTTTTTGTAATTGTAAAAAATGTATAGCATAAAATAAATGTGTAATCACAAAAAATTAAATATATAAATATATATATATATATATATATATATATATATATTACTTAGATCAATTGGTAGATAGACAGGTCATCTAAAAATACAGGTCAAACAAACATCGACTTTTTTTTTAGCAATTTGCTCTTTTTTCAAATGGGGCATAACAATACAGTATCTCAGAATGTTATGCAATATGACACATAGATGACATATAATTATCAGGTGATGCTTAGTCTCTGCTATCACAAGTTTCTAGGGAATATATTGTAATAGTTTATTCAATTCCTAGTAATTCTATAACATATTCAGACGTTCATTAATCATTATAGCTAGAGAAAAAAAAAACTGAACTGATAATCTGGCACTCACTAAAATATAGTTCCACTAGGTAATGATGGTATATTTTTGCTTAATGCTAGGGAAATTGCTGATATGGCAATACAAAATACCATTGAAATTCAATGAATTTACAGGCAATATCTGATATTGAACCTCTCAGATTACTGACTAATGACTAGATATAAGGGTAGCCTATAATCTGTAAATATATGTCTGACTGCTCTTAGAAAGCATTTAAAAATATAAAAATCTATTTCACAGATATCACTGTTGTCATTCTGATTTACTATCTCATGACATTCTGGTAGTGATATTGCATTAAGAAATTGCTTTATAACCAGTTCTCCATGCATTAACTGTGGGTGGTCTTAATCACCCCTTGCGCTGGTGGCGGATCCACCGAAGTTATGTAGTGGCGCCGACCTCTACATAACTTTGGCGCATCCACCGCCAGTATAAATCTACTACAGTTTCCTTGCTGGCTTAGATTTCGACCATTTTCTATGCCTAAAACAGGTGTAGAAAATGATAGATGAGATAGACCTGCCACCCGCCCCACCCCTTCCACCGCCAACACAACATTCCCTTTTTTTAAAAACATGGCGTTAGCGGGGAAAAGTTGCAGATTGCGGCGGACAACCTCTTTAAGCTAAATTATTTTCTAAAATGTTGCATAATAAAAAATATTAGTAATATAAAAAAAGATTAATAATATAATAAAGATTCTCAATTGTCTTCTTCCTTATGTCTATATTTAGCCATAAAGTCAGCTCTTTAATCCTAGCTAGTTACCTTTGCTTGCTTGCCCTGCAATTTATGGCTTTATATAGCAATAAAAACAATGGCAGGAGCACGTACTGTATGTTGAAGAGGCATGGCTAGTCATTTAGAGCTGCTCTGTTGGCTAGAAGCCCAGCAGACTGCAAGGATTCTTAGTGGTACCAATAAGAAAAAGGGTTATCTTGCCAAACATCTACAGTATCTACTTCTACTTCTAATGCTGACATACTTTAGAAAAATAGTTCAAAGTTCTTAGCATTATCCCTTTAATATATGGGAAAGGAAGAAGATTAAGTTATTAGGTAAAATTGCAAAGGTTTACTGCACTATTACTAGATGTCAAGTTTAAGTAGGTCAGGAACAGATGCTGGAAAGACATCATAATGTTCACAAAAAGAAAAGAAAGCATCCTGTCTATATGGATTTTCTATGCAGTATAGAGAGTATGCCTAACTTTTCTAACGTTTCTCGCTAACATACGTAGAGCTTGATAGCAATAATGTAGAATATAGAACTTCCATAATTGTACTCGGAAAACTGCCAAGTCTTTCCACTTATAATGACTCCTACCTGTCAGTGGAAACACGTTAAATTGCATCTTCACAATTAGGAAATGCTTTAGTGATTAGAAATCATGCATATTTAAGGGTATGCAAAACTGAACATTTGAAAAAGGTTTCAAAGTAACTGTATTGAGCCAAGCTGGGAATAAAACCTGAGTTCAGGTAATTGAGTTCTACGTATATATAGATTAGTTACCAGTCGTATTTCAAAAGTATATACAGTGCATTCAGAAAGTCTTCAGGCCCTTTCACTTTCACATTTTGTTATATTGCAGCCCACTGCTTGTGTCTTTGTTAGTCATTTGCTACGAAACAAAATCGCAACGAGGATTTTAACTGAAACTGATGGATTTTTTTCCTTTAGCCTTCTGCTAAAATAAAAAAAAAAGAAGTTCAAATCCCCCCCATGCCCATCATTCTGCACTCAACACCCCATAATGAGAAATGTATTGAAAAGGTAAAATATTGCATTGACATATATATATATTTAGACCCTTTTCTCCAGTCTTCAGTCTTCTTGGATATGATGCCACAAGGTTTACACACTTGGGAATTTTCTGCATTTCTTGCCCTAAGTTAGTCTACTTTCACACTCGCATTTTGGCTTTCCGTTTGTGAGATCGTTCAGGGCTCTCACAAGCGGTCCAAAACGGATCAGTTTGCATTCTAATGCATTTTGATTGGAAAAGGATCTGCTCAGAATGCATCAGTTTGCATCAGTTTGCATCAGTTCAGTCTCCATTCCGCTTTGGAGAAGGACACCAAAGCGCTGCTTGTCCTTCTGATAAAACTGAGACAAACGGATCTGTTCTGACACACAATGTAAGTCAATGGGGACAGATTCGTTTTCACTGACATAATCTGGCACAATAGAAAACGGATCCGTCCTCTATTGACTTTCAAAGGTGTTCATGACGGATCTGTCTTGGCTATGCTATAGATAATACAAACGGATCCGTTCTGAATGGATGAACGCGAGAGTGAAAGTAGTCTTACTAATGTTACTCCTGTGTTGTCTTGACTGTGTGCTTAGGGTCATTGTTTTGCTGAAAGATAAACCTTCAGTACAGTCTGAGGTCCAGAGCAGTATAGATCATGTTTTTATTAAGAATATCTGCTGTCTGTACTTTTCTCCATTCAGCTTTCCCTCAACTCTAACTAGTCTTCTATTGCATGATGCTGTCACCAAAGGCAGACAATGAGCAGTGCCTGGTTTCCTCCAAATAGGATGCTTATAATTGAAGCCAAAAAGTTCTTAATTTTGTAGGACCAGAAAAATCTTATTTCTCACAGTCTTTAGTGGCTTTTTCATTTTCATGCTTTCATGTGTCTTTTACTGAGGAGATGCATCTTTCTGGCCATTCTGCCATAAATCCTAGATTGGTGAAATGCTGCAATGATGGTTGACACTCTTCAAGTTTCTCCCATCTGCACACAGGCTCTTTGGAGCTTAGCCATAGTGCTCATTGAGTTCTTGGTCACCTCTCTTACTATGGCCCTTTTCCTCCTATTATGTATTGCTATGAAAAAGTATTTGCCCCTTTACAGATTTATTTAGTTTTTAAACATTTGTCACACTTAATTGTTTCTGATTACCAAACAAATTTGAATATCAAAGATAACCTAAGAAATACAAAAAATGTTTTTTAAATGATGATTTAATTTATTAAGGGAAATAGCTGTCCCAAACAATCTGGCTCTATGTGAAAAAATTTGTGCCACCCCCCATGAATTAACTGTGATTAACCAGAGTTTTGGGAAAGTTAAGTTCAATTTCACTAGCCACACACAGACCTGATTACTGCCAGACCTATAGAATCAAAAAATTACTTAAGAAACAATAAGAAAGTTTAACGGGGAGCCGGTGATGTGCTTCCTCCTTGCGGCGCCGCCGGCATCCCGCATCTGTGCAGGAGCGAAGATGTGGCCTGCGTCCTCGTCTCCATGGGGACCAGTGGGCGAGGAGGACCCAGCCGCGCACGCCTCCTCAGCGCGGTTGGCATCCTTCTAGCTGAAAGAGGTGCTGAGAAATTTAAAATGTATTGGAGCTCAGATGTTTCGGCTGAACTTGGGTCATTACGGTGACGCTGGCCACGTAATGTGATCCACTTGTTCTGCTATTTAAACAGACTTGTCTGACTCTGTTACGGTACTTCTGTTATCTTTTTAGGCACCTGCACATATCTAAGCGAGGGACTGCCGCCAAGTTGTACTCTGTCAGTTAGGAGGGGCCGTGCAAGTAGGCAGGGACAGAGGTGGAGTGGAGTTTAGGGCTGCACTTATCCCTACACTCTGTCGTGACAGAAAGAGACTGGACAAAAATGGTACCGATGGAAGAATTCCAAGAAGAAAACCACTGCTGACCAAAAAGAACACAAAAGCCTATATCACATTTGCAAAAAAAAAAAATATTATAATTTGATAATCCCCAAGTCTTTTGGGAAAATATTCTGTGGACTGATGAGACAAAAGTGGAACTTTTTGGAAGGTATTCATCCCATTGCATCTTATTTAAAATGAACACAACCTTTCAGAAAAAAAACATCATACTTACAGTCAAACATGGTGATGGTAGTGTGATGGTCTGGGGCTGCTTCAGTATCTGAACAATTTGATGTAATTGATGGAACTATGAATTCTATTTGCAACCTTAAAGGGGTTATCCAAGACCTACAGTATAATGCCTCCCCCATAGGATTGGGCCCCTCACACAGATAGTACTTACCTTGCTCCCCAGCACCTGTCTCTCACTTCTGATGCCGGCACAGCCGCCGCAACATCTTCCTGTTGCATGGATGAAAACCTCCAGTCAGGAGGGGGGGAGGGAGAGCCAATAGCAGGTTGATACAGGGACGAGAATCGCAGGTGACGCTAGGGAGGCTGGTTCTCGTTGTGGCCTGCTATTGGCTGCCCTCCCAAGTCAGATGTTTTCATTCGCATGACGGAGAGATGTAGTGGCGGCTGTGCCGGCATCAGAAGTGAAGCGGATGCTGGGGAATGAGGTAAGTTCTATTTGTATGAGGAGCCCGGGCATATGAAGAGCATTATAGGATTGAATAACCCCTTTAAGCTCAAGCGTACTTGGGTTCTGAAGCAGGACAATGATCCCAAGCACACCAACAAGACCACCTCTGAATTGCTGAAATGAAACAAAGTGAAGGTTTTAGAGTGGCCTTGTCAAAATCTGGACTTAAATCCAGTTGAGATGCTGTGGCATGACCTTAAACAGGCTGTTCATACTCAAAGATCATCCAATATGGCTGAATTAAAATTATTCTGCAAAGAAGAGTGGGCCATAATTTCTTCACAGAAATCTGAAAGACTCATTGGCAGTTATTGCAAATGCTTGATTTCAGTTGTTGCCGCCAAGGGTGGCAAAACCAGTTTTTATGTTTAAAGGGCAATTACTTTTTTAAATAGGGCCAGGTTGGTTTGGGATAGCTTTTATCCCTTAATAAGTGAAATCATTGTTTAAAAATTGCATTTTTGTATTTAATCGGGTTATTTTTGTCTGGTATTTAAATATGTTTGAGGAACTAAAACATTTAAGTGTGACAAATGTGCAAAAACAAACAATATTTATCTCTTTTAAGAATATATAATACATATATAATATAATACAGGGTGGGCCATTTATATGGATACACCTTAATAAAATGCGAATGGTTGGTGATATTAACTTCCTGTTTGTGGCACATTAGTATATGTGAGGGGGGAAACTTTTCAAGATGGGTGGTGACCATGATGGCCATTTTGAAGTCGGCCATTTTGAATCCAACTTTTGTTTTTTCAATAGGAAGAGGGTCATGTGACACATCAAACTTATTGGGAATTTCACAAGAAAAACAATGGTGTGCTTGGTTTTAACGTAACTTTATTCTTTCATGAGTTATTTACAAGTTTCTGACCACTTATAAAATGTGTTCAATGTTCTGCCCATTGTGTTGGATTGTCAATGCAACCCTCTTCTCCCACTCTTCACACACTGATAGCAACACCGCAGGAGAAATGCTAGCACAGGCTTCCAGTATCCGTAGTTTCAGGTGCTGCACATCTCGTATCTTCACAGCATAGACAATTGCCTTCAGATGACCCCAAAGATAAAAGTCTAAGGGGGTCAGATCGGGAGACCTTGGGGGCCATTCAACTGGCCCACAACGACCAATCCACTTTCCAGGAAACTGTTCATCTAGGAATGCTCGGACCTGACACCCATAATGTGGTGGTGCACCATCTTGCTGGAAAAACTCAGGGAACGTGCCAGCTTCAGTGCATAAAGAGGGAAACACATCATCATGTAGCAATTTTGCATATCCAGTGGCCTTGAGGTTTCCATTGATGAAGAATGGCCCCACTATCTTTGTATCCCATATACCACACCATACCATCAATTTTTTTCTTCAACAGTCTTAGAGGGATCTATCCAATGTGGGTTAGTGTCAGACCAATAGCGGTGGTTTTGTTTGTTAACTTCACCATTCACATAAAAGTTTGCCTCATCACTGAACAAAATCTTCTGCGTAAACTGAGGGTCCTGTTCCAATTTTTGTTTTGCCCATTCTACAAATTCAGTGCGCCGATCTGGGTCATCCTCGTTGAGATGCTGCAGTAGCTGGAGTTTGTAAGGGTTCCATTTGTGAGTAGCTAATATCCGCCGAAGGGATGTTCGACTAATGCCACTCTCTAGTGACATGCGGCGAGTGCTACGCTGTGGGCTCTTGCTGAAAGAAGCTAGGACAGCCACTGATGTTTCTTCATTAGAGACAGATTTCATGCGTCCACATTTTGGCAAATCCAACACTGAACCAGTTTCACGAAACTTAGCAAGCAGTTTGCTAACTGTAGCATGGGAGATGGGTGTTCTCATAGGGTGTCTTGCATTGAAATCTGCTGCAATGACCCAGTTACTGCGTTCACCAGACATCAACACAATTTCTATCCGCTCCTCACGTTTAACCTCGGCGACATGTCAATGGCTGTAAACAAAGAGAAACTTGTAAATAACTCATGAAAAATACGTTAAAACCAAGCACACCATTGTTTTTCTTGTGAAATTCCCAATAAGTTTGATGTGTCACATGACCCTCTTCCTATTGAAAAAACAAAAGTTGGATTCAAACTGGCCGACTTCAAAATGGCCGCAATGGTCACCACCCATCTTGAAAAGTTTCCCCCCTCACATATACTAATGTGCTACAAACAGGAAGTTAATATCACCAACCATTCCCATTTTATTAAGGTGTATCCATATAAATGTATCACCCTGTACAATAACAACTTATGTTTGTTTAAATAATGAGATGAACAAATCAAAGTATGTTAGCATAAAAAGTATTTCTGTTCCAAATTTGAAAGACTCAACATCAATTGGTTTGACTACTGAAGACACCATTTTGTCCTTCTGTATAGGTCAGCACTTAGCATCTGCTTGAGGGACTGTTAACGTTTGAACAATTGTCAATAAGCATTTAACAAAGGGAATAAAATTCCAGATGCTTCATTACAAATGTAAAAGCACAAAAAATGGAACAATGATTACTTCTGAAATAGTTTTTATGGCTTCTTTCTTCATCTGCCTTGGATAGCAAGGAAAAGCTGATAAATGTTTAAAGACGAGACAGTGTACATCTGTTTGCAGTTCTAGCACGGTAAGAAAAGAAACAAGCAATACTCTATATGTTAATAATGAACAATGAGAAACTTTTTTATGTTGTCTTTTTTATGTTGTCGTTTTTATGTTGTTTTATGTATGTCAACTAATTTTTTTATTTTTTTTAAGCCATATTCATATATTGAATATTATTGCTTTCAAATTTTTGTTTCTTAAAGTCATAGCTACATGGAGTAGCCATGTTGCTATTGGGATGTGGCCGCCTTGCAGCCTAGTACTGTGTGTCCATCCGGACCACAGCAGCATCATATGAACTAATCAGAACCACATTAACTATTCAGTCTTTATTGGCATTGGCCACACCGTTCTGCAGGTGCGCTGATTAGCAATGAAGACTGAACAAACAATGTGCTTCTAATTAGTTCATATTATGCTACTGTGGCTCCTATGGACATGCAGTGCTGTAAGGTGGACGCATCGCAACTGGAGCATAGCTGCTCCAGTGGCCATACCCTAAAATATTTTTCCCACCATAGACATTGATGGCAGCGAATGTCTAATAATTGTTTGTCCACCTTTATGACCTAACCTATTAGAAGAACACCTGAGATAAGGTGTGGTTGGTACTACTTTCTTGCAGAGATTGAATTAATTGGTGGTCATGGAGAGGTACTCTCTAGTCATGGTATTGGTAGCTACTGGAGCAGCTGAGTAAGCTGTAGTCAAGAGTGGCATATGCAATATTTGTTTTTGCGATATTTTGCTAATTTTTCCCATAATTTCAAATTTTTTCAGGTCTGAATAGATATTACTGATTGGTGCACTAAGAATTGTTGTGACATCACAGCACTATGTCTGTAGCATGTATGTATGGACAGCAGAGAAACAGTAATTCCTATCACACTACCTAACACCCTGCATCAGCTACACTATATCAGTATCTAACCTACACTGACTATCTCCCACTAACTATTTGTATTATATAAATGAGCCAACTATATAATGTAATTGGATAAGGAATATGATAGAAGAAAGCACAGAGCACAGCAATGACACTGCTCTCTCTGTCTCTCTCAGAACTGCAAAAAACTGCAGAAAATGGCTGCTGGGGAGTTTCCTATATAGTAAAAGGGTAGGCAACTTTCCCATTGGTTGCTAGGGATGTTGCTAAGCTCAGACAAAGGTATTGCAGCCTTCTCATTGGCCCACAAGCAAGAAGGGAGGTTACTGATGAAATTGAAAATAATGACGAATATTCTAAAATACGAATATATAGCACTATATCGAATAAAGTGCTATATATTTGTTTTTTAGAATATTCGTCTTTGACGAATAGTGCTATATATTTGTTTTTTAGAATATTCGTCATTTTTTTCTATCTAAAAATTTGAAATATTCTAAAAAACAAATTCATAGCACTATATTCAATATAGTGCTATATATTCCCTTTTGAACCACACCTGTATTGATTGCATAATATTTGCAAATTATGCGATCATTACATTGCCGATCTTTTAAGTAAAAAAAAGATGAATATTCGAAAAACGAATATATACCACTATATTTGAAATATTAGCGAATTCTCGAAGTTGCGATATTCTCGATAAATATTCGTAATTTGAATATTTGCGCTCAACACTAACAACCACCAGGAAAGGTCTTAATATAAAAATAGAATGAGTTATATTAATAGGGTTGCACCTATCAGTACTTGAACTGCAGAATACAAAAATAACAAAAATCATTGCAAAGCGATTGTTTGTGATCATTTGGTTTTTCCACTAAAATGAAAGTGTGATTACTATAGGATGATACAGAAGGAGCTATGACTAACTTTAATGTAACCTAAAACATGTCAGAGAAAAATATGTGTTTACCTACTGTCAATAACGTTATTCTGAGCAATTCATGGAATCTACATATTTTGAGTACTACAATAGACCATACAAATGGTTCATTGGTTATATAGATTAAAGGTACTGTAACTAACCCTTTTGAACAATTTTATTAAAAGGTATTCTAAATAGCCTGTAATTATTTTTTGTAATATACTTTTTTTTTTTTTATGGATTCCACTGTACTGCAGGCGTAGGGACTGAAATGAGCACTGTGCCTCCCCATGCTAGGTTCACTCTGCTGAAGCCTCTATGCAAACTTAGGCCTCATGCACACGACCGTATTTTTTTGCGGTCCGCAAAACGGGCTTCCGTTTTTCCGTGATCCGTGACCGTTTTTTCGTCCGTGGGTCTTCCTTGATTTTTGGAGGATCCACGGACATGAAAAAAAAGTCGTTTTGGTGTCCGCCTGGCCGTGCGGAGCCAAACGGATCCGTCCTGAATTACAATGCAAGTCAATGGGGACGGATCCGTTTGACGTTGACACAATATGGTGCAATTTCAAACGGATCCGTCCCCCATTGACTTTCAATGTAAAGTCAGGAGTTAATATACCATCGGATCGGAGTTTTCTCCAATCCGATGGTATATTTTAACTTGAAGCGTCCCCATCACCATGGGAACGCCTCTATGTTAGAATATACTGTCGGATTTGAGTTACATCGTGAAACTAAAATCTGACAGTATATTCTAACACAGAGGCGTTCCCATGGTGATGGGGACGCTACAGGTTAGAATATACTAAAAGAACTGTGTACATGACTGCCCCCTGCTGCCTGGCAGGTGCTGCCAGGCAGCAGGGGGCAGCCCCCTCCCCTGTAGTTAACACATTGATGGCCAGTGTGGCCGCCCCCCCCCCCTCCCCTGTAGTTAACTCATTGGTTGCCAGTGGCCCCCCTCCCCTGTAGTTAACTCATTGGTGGCCAGTGGGCCCCCCCTCCCCTGTAGTTAACTCATTGGTGGCCAGTGCGGCCGGCCCCCCTCCCTCCCCTGTAGTTAACTCGTTGGTGGCCAGTGGGCCCCCCTCCCTCCCCTGTAGTTAACTCGTTGGTGGACAGTGGGCCCCCCCTCCCTCCCCTGTAGTTAACTCGTTGGTGGCCAGTGGGCCTTCTCCCCTCCCTCCCTCTCCTAATTAAAATCTCCCCCCTATCATTGGTGGCAGCGGAGTGTACCAATCGGAGTCCCAGTTTAATCGCTGGGGCTCCGATCGGTAACCATGGCAACCAGGATGCTACTGCAGTCCCGGTTGCCATGGTTACTTAGCAATTTGTAGAACCATTATACTTACCTGCGAGCTGCGATCTCTGCGTCCGGCCGGGAGCTCCTCCTACTGGTAAGTGACAGGTCCGGCCGGGAGCTCCTCCTACTGGTAAGTGACATGACCCGCACTGGCCACCAATGAGTTAACTACAGGGGGGCTGCCCCCTGCTGCCTGGCAGCACCTTCCAGGCAGCAGGGGGCAGTCATGTACACTGTTAGTAGATTCTAACCTGAAGCGTCCCCATCACCATGGGAACGCCTCTGTGTTAGAATATACTGTCGGTTCTGAGTTTTCACGAAGTGAAAACTCAGCTATGAAAAAGCTTTTATGCAGACGGATCTTCGGATCCGTCTGTATAAAAACTAACCTACGGCCACGGATCACGGACACGGATGCCAATCTTGTGTGCATCCGTGTTCTTTCACGGACCCATTGACTTGAATGGGTCCGTGAACCGTTGGCCGTGAAAAAAATAGGACAGGTCATATTTTTTTCACGGCCAGGAAACACGGATCACGGATGCGGCTGCAAAACGGTGCATTTTCCGATTTTTCCACGGACCCATTGAAAGTCAATGGGTCCGCGAAAAAAAAACGGAAAACGGCACAACGGCCACGGGTGCACACAATGGTCGTGTGCATGAGGCCTAATAAACATATATGCATTGCAAATGTCAGGAAGTGGTTAAATGTTTTGTCCAAGTTACAAAATCTTTTGCCATATACCCTAGGTATTCTAATATAAAAGGAATCCTTTATGATCTTCTGGCTAGAGTGTAGAATGGTCACAAGAAGTGTCTCTTGCTCTGGATGATCTGTTCTTTGTTGCATTATACAGACATCCCATTAATGGGCACTCTAAGGCCCCTTACACACGGGCAAGTTTTCCACACGGGTGCAATGCGTGAGGTGAACGCATTGCACCCGCACTGAATCTGGACCCATTCATTTCTATGGAGCTGTGCACATGAGCGGTGATTTTCACGCATCACTTGTGCATTGCATGAAAATTGCAGCATGCTCTATATTCTGCGTTTTTCACACAACGCAGGCCCAATAGAAGTGAATGGAGCTGCTTGAAAATCGCAAGCATCCGCAAGCAAGTGCAGATGTGGCGCAATTTTCACACATGGTTTCTAGTTGACGATCGGGATGGGGACCCGTTTATTATTTTCCCTTATAACATGGTAATAAGGGAAAATATTAGCATTCGTATGTAAATTAGGGATGGAGGAGTTAAAAAATATATAAATAATGAAACTCACCTAATCCACTTGTTTGCGCTGCCTGGCTTGTCTTCTTTCTTCACCTGGGAGGAAAAGGACCTTTGGTGACATCACTGCGCTCATCACATGGTCCATCACCATGGTGATGGACCATGTGACGGACCATGTGATGAGCACAGTGATGTCACCAAAGGTCCTTTTATCCCAGGTTCTCAAAGAAGAAGAAAGAAGACAAGCAGGGGTGCTCTTGAGGTGAGTGGATGAGGTGAGTTTAATTATTATTTTTTTTAACCCCTAACCATCCCTAATTTACTTATAACCATGTTATAAGGGAAAATATTAAAATCTAAAGAATAACTTACCCAAACCCGAACTTCTGTGAAGAATTCCGGGTTTGGGTCTGGGTACCACATTCAGTTTTTTCTCACGCGTGTGCAAAATAAATTGCACTCACGCGGAGAAAATGGAATAACGCAACGCAATTGCATACAAAACTCACCCTACTCACAGGCAAAATCACACGATTTTCCCACGACGCACCCGCATCCTATCCGGCCCTCACACACGACGCCTGTGTAAAAGACGCCTAATGCTTTATCTCCCCTGTGCTGGTGCTATAGGAGAGCTGAACATTTGCCACTAGGGTTCCTAACAGATTTTTCCCGGTGATCGCTGTATGGAAACTATTATTCAAAGTTAACAACCCCTTTAAAAAAATAGCATATTTAAAAGAACATGATATTTTTCACTAGATTTCTAGTTTATGCTTACTAACTTATTGTTACACTTTTTTTTTTAAGAAAATCAATCAATTGTTTTTTGCGTTTTCATTTTGTGCTCCCTGCTTTCCCAGAGCCATAACTTTTTTATTTATCTGTTCACATAGCCATATGAGAACTTGATTTCTGCCGGAAAAGTTGTGCTTTCCAACGCCACCATTTAATATTGCATATGATGTAGTGGGAAGCGGGAAAAAAATTCCCAATGTGGTGAAATTGCTAAGAAAAAAGCTATTCCACCACAGTCTTATGTTTTTTTTATATTTGCGACGTTCGATGTACGAAAAAACTGACCTGTTATTTTTATTTTACAGGTCAGTATGAATCCGGCGATACCTTATATGTATAGTTTTTCTTGCTTTTTGATAGTACTAAAAAAAAATTAAAGTGGAAAAAAAAAAATCAGTTTTATTTTTTTGTCGCCATATTTTGACCCCTATAACTTTTTGTAAATATGTGTACGAAATTGTATGGGGGCTCATTTATTGTGGGGCGATCTGAACTTTTCATTGATACTATTCTGGGGTGTGAATGGCTTTTTGATCACATTTTATTAAATTTTTTTGTAGAAAATGAAGCGATCAAAAACAGCAAATCGATCATTTGGACGCTTTTTGCCATTTTGCCATTTGCCATATGGGGAATATATTTTTATATTTTTATACTATGGGTGTTTTCGCACATTGCGACACCCATGATTTGTTTTTTTTGTTTTTTTTTAGTTCTTTTATTTTTATTTTGGGAAAAGGGGGTGATTAGAATTTTTATGTTTTTTATTAATTTTTAAAAACGTTATTTTTTCCACTTTGTTATAGTTCCCATAGGGATCTCTGCTATTCTCATAGACTCCAATGCACTAGCATTGGAGAATATGAGAAAATTGCTTGTTCCCTATGGAGCCCTATTATAGGCAAGGGCTCCATAGGAAATACTATGCAGCAGTCTCCTGTCATAAATAAAGACAGGGGCTGCTGCACACACGCTCTGGCTCCTCCGATCGCCACACAGGGGAGCCAGAGCACCACCGGAAGCATGCACTTCCGGTGTTTCACACGCTGAGATGTCGTGATCAGGATTGACCACGGCATCTGAGGGGTTAAATGTTCGCAATCTGCGTTACTGCCGGTTGTGGACATGAGCCGCAGGTGTCTGCTATAAGAAGCAGGTGGCCACCAGTGGCTATGGCACCTGCAGCGCTCAGAAGCTGGCGCCATCTTTAAAGACCAGCGCCGTACATGTACGGCGCTGGTCGTTAAGGGGTTAATATTCAATCATATATGAAAGCCATGAAAAGATGTATTACCTATAACAGAAAATTACTGACCCAATAAAAGGTTAACAATCTTATAAAGAAAAAAAATAAATTCTGATTTAGAATTCCAAGATTGTTCATAGAAAGTTAGAAAAAAGTAAAGGCTTGTGACATTTAAACTGTATTCACTAAGATAAGCCTGAAAGCAGGTATGATAATTACATTGCTCACTGCAAGTTCATGAATATGAATTATTCAATTCTTCATTCGAACTTACTTGGAACTTTTCCAAATTAAGATGCTGAATATGACATTCAACTAATTATTTGAAACAACAAACATATCTGCATTACACTTTTGAACTTTCCGACAGCAAGAACATAATAAAAAAATGTTGTTTCCCTTACCTCAAATATAGTTTGTCATTCATTTCCTTAGGCTACTTTCACACTTGCATCAGAGAATTCTGGCAGACAGTTCTGTCCCAAACGGATGCTTTGAAATACCAGATCCGTCTCTCCAGTGTAATCCGGAAAAATGGATCCGGTATTTTTTTTTCCCCACAGATTTGAAGGTCTGCGCATGCGCGGACTGGAAGAACGGATCCGTCAATGCGGCAATTTTAATGCCGAATCCGGCACTAATACATTTCAATGAAATTTAATGCCAGATCCGCCATTCCGACAAGTGTTCGGGATTTGTGGCCGGAGAGAAAAATGCAGCATGCTGCTGTATTTTCTCTGGCCAAAATAAGTAAGAGGGACTGAACTTATGCACCCTGATGCATACTGAACGGAATGCTCTCCATTCAGAATGCATTAGGATAAAACTGATCAGTTTTTTCCCGGTATTGAGCCCCTAGTACGGAACTCAATACCGGAAAAGAAAAACGCAAGTGTGAAAGTACGCTTAAAACAGAAAATGGAGCAGTCGGATTTCCTGGGTGTGATGTATCATCATTTTATACTCTACAAATGAATACAGGCACCAAAGTATGTAAAGCTCCACTTATTTTCCTTTATGAATACAAATTGAAGCTGATCTTTTTCTTTACATAGTTACTTAGTTACAGTTACTGTACAGTTGAAAAAAGACATCAAGTTCAACCAAAGGATGGTGGAAATGGGAATTTTAGTAAAGAGTGAGAACCAGACCAAACATTGAAATAATCATTAAGGTTATTTAATTTTAAGAATTCATCTAAACTGTTAACTGTTCCTGCTGTTATCACATTCTCAGGTAGACAATTCCACAGATTCACAGTTCTTAAAAGTAAAGAAGCTTTGTTGCATCTAGAGACTGAGCTTCTTCTCCAGACAGAGGCCGTCCGTCTTGTCCTTTAAGGGGATTTTACATGGGACAGCTTTTCTTGATATTTTTTTGTGGGGGCCATTTCTATATTTGCATAAATTAATCATGTCCCCCCGTAGACACCTCTTCTCAAGACTAAATAAACATAATTCTTTTAATCTTGCCTCATAACTAAGTTCCTCCATGCTCCTTATCAGTAGTGATGAGCGGCAGGGGCAATATTCGAATTCGCTAATATTTTGTAGAATATTTGTCATATATTCGTGAATACGAGAATTCAATATTATATTCTTGATTGCAAAAACCGGCAATGTATTATTCGCATAATGCACGCAAAATACCGGTGTGGGTCACTTATGCTACATTTTTCAAGCTGGTATAAGTTTCCTGAGACTGGAGAAAATGGTTGACACGGCAGAACATTAGAATAGCCTTATATGCAGATAGAGTGCTCCAATATGTTTGTGCTTGCGAATTTTCAGCAATTAATGATGTGCATATTTTTTAGCAATTAGTGCAACTTGTATAATAAGGGGCAGGCAACTTTTCTATTGGTTGCTAGGTATGTTGCTAAGCTGTGACAAAGCCTTCTCATTGGCCCACAAGCTAGAAGAAGGGAGGGATGATCACCTGATGTGTACTGTGTTAAAAAAAAACAAAAAACTAATATTCGTCATTACAAATATATAGCACTATATTCTAAATATTCACAAATTCTCGAAGTGCCGATATTCGTGATGAAAATTCGCTTTTTTAATATTCGTGCTCAACACTACTTATCAGTTTAGTCACTCTTCTTTGTACTTTTGTCAGCTCCAGGGCATCCTTTCTATGAACCGGTGCCCAGATGAGGCCACATCAAAGCTTTGTAAAGTGGTAAAAATTACATCCCTGTTCTGCAAGTTCATGACTCATTTAATACATGACTATATCCTGCTATCCTTAGAAGCAGCTGATTGACATTTTATGCTCCTGTTTAATCTATGATCTACAAGTACACCCAAATCCTTCTCTACTAGTTACTTTCTAAAATTTCCCATTAACCTCCCCAATCATATGATGAATGTAAATTATTACCATCCAGATGCATAACATTATATTTATCCACATTGAATCTTATTTGTCTAGTGGATGCTCAGCCTATACATATGTCAGTTTATAGTTTGTGGAAATATTCCATAGCCTGCACAGTACTACATCGCTTGATGTTATCTGCAAAAACAGAAACAGTGCTATTAATAGAGCACCCAGCACTGAACCTTGGGATACACCATTTATAACCGGTGGCCATTCAGAACAGGAATTATTGACCACAACCTCTGGACCCGGTCCTTCAGACTGTTTTCAATCCAATTGCAAACTTTACTTTCTAGGCCCATAGACCTTATTTTACCTATTAAACGTCTATGAGAGAGAGAGAGCATTAAATGCCTTTGCAAAATCCAGAAACACTACATTCACAGCTGCCCCTCTTCCACTCACTTGCTCATAAAAACAAATCGGGTTAAGTCTGACAACTTCTATCCTTGTTAAACCCATGTTGGTTATCACTTATGATATTATTCACAGTCACATACTTCTGTATATAGTCCCTTAAGAGTCCTTCAAAAAAATTTCTGCAACGGAAATTAAGCTTATTGGTCTATAATTTCCTGGGAAATACCCGGAGCCATATTTAAATATGTGCATCACATTTGCCTTGTGCCAGTCACCTGGCACTGTACAAGTCCCTAGAGAATCTCAAAAAATTATGAACAGGGGCAGAGCAAAAGCAAAACTGAGTTCTTTAAGAACTCCTGGGTGTATTCAATCTTGCCATTATTTGGTATTATTAATACATCAGGATCCTTGGTAGTATAAGTATGACCTTTGCAATAGCAGTGAGCCAGAGCACAATATATCTAATATTTCAATGCAAAGTACTTCCATATTACCCACATGGAGTAATGTAGTTCTACATTAAGTTAACCGAGTTTGTAAATAAATTGTAATCATGATATTTCATGAGGGATAATACATTATATTGCAAATATAGACATCCCTGTGTTAGCAGATAATACTAATACTACTGTATAGTATTTCCCCGGGTGCAACAGAATGAGCAAGTCTGGTCATAATGCACGACTATGAAAGTGCCGCACATGTACCGCAGTCAATGAATCTAGGTTTGGCTTTGTCCTTTAATACAGTTTGGCATGAGCGGCTACTTACATTAACGGCATATGTGCGAGACTTCCATAGTCTCCCATTACTAGCGGCCACAGTGGTAGAAATAAATTACATAGCCAATACGGTGATCGGGAACTCATTATATTTAATGTAAAATCGAAAGAGATTAAAATTTGTCTAAAACAGGATGAATGCCAATCTACCATCACTAATACCTACATTTGAGTATCTAATGATTGTTACATATACAATTTTCATTGCGTGCCTTTGATAGATCTTTGTATGTGGAAATATCCTTATTTCTACAGATTTGGTCCAGGCATCTCAGGAGTCACTCTTACAAGATATTTAGATTATGTTCTAATCATTCTATCTGCAATGCAATCTTTGTACAGCTAAACACAGCTCTTTCTAGACTTGCTGTATTTCCTCATGCAATATTCATGGGAGAAAATCCACACTTTATTTACACATCAAGTGAAACTAAACCGATAACTAATTCATTTGCTGCTTTTTCTGCTTATGTTGGCATATTACCCCAGATCAGATTCATCCCAGAGAGCCAAGGCAGATATGGCAAACTGAGAATAAGCCGGCTCTTAGCGAACTCACAAGAAGAGCGTGGAAATCTGCTCTCCATATTTGTTTAACAGATGATATGTGCTGTGATGTCTTTCTTAAAATGAAGGAAGATTTGTAAACTGTCAGAATAGACATTGTTGAGTGGCCTTCTGATTGATTTGTTAATGACTCCAGGATTTTCTGTTGCAGAATGTCGATAAAATGCCAAGGACAAATGATTTAGGGGCAGCTTAGAAAACAAGCAAATGCTTTGGACTTTACAACATTACTCTTGTAACTTTACAGGTCTTAATTTGTGATTCATAATGTTAAATGTGACCTGATTATCAGATTCAGTGTCATTAGTATGTTTTAAAGTTTTTATTTGTTACTTAGCATTTTGAGTGCTGTCTTGGCAGATATTATTCATTTATAAGTAGGATTCCCTAAATGCTCCAGAAACATCCCACTGATCATAACATTAGCAGGCTTCTGACCTCATCCTAACAGGGGAAGACAAACTGGGGCTTGGTTGAGGCAAAATTACCACTAGGAGTTTTGTTATTTGCTCATAAACATAGGAAAAACTGCATCAAAATATTTTTCTCATATACAAATTTTTAATAACCTAGGAAAAGTCATTTAGAATACAAAAATTATCAGCCACAATTTTCATTATATCAATATGAACACAGTAACTAAACACATGTATATGTTTTGCTTGTGAAACAAGTATAATAATGTTTTACATTACACGTTAAAGCGATTGTGCTATGAAACTTATCACTCTCAACCTTTAGAGATAGCTAAGCTTTGCACATGGCTATCTCTGGAGAATGAACAGAGCAGCCGTATACATGCTTAACCTGCCACTCCATTCATAGGGGTGCAAAGGTGAGATCCCCATTCTCTATTCTCTATCATAATGCAACCTATTTCAGCTTTCCATTGTCACTATATATTTCCTGCCAGATCCTGCTAATGTATTCAGAATCCACTCAAAGTCTATTGGGGGAAGGGGGTGATGGCATAATGTTTAGATTAATGCATGTCTACATATGAGCAGGCTGAAGGGCAAGTTCCATGGGTGCTGAGTGCCATGAGGACCAAACAAGCCTTTCTGCTTTGGCCAGGGTATTTTGATAAGGTCTGGGGCAGGGAACTAAATCATTGGCTTGGGTGAAAGTAATTCTACCTACATCCATGTATTCTGTGTACAGAAAATATATAGATACCCGCAAACATCATAAACACACCATAACACCACATATTGCTGAGTATCAGCATGGGGAGCTTTATAGCTAGGACTTACGATGTTCAACAAGCTAAGTACAAAGTGGGTCTATAAAATAAAGGCATGATATTCTGATGTAGAATTCATATAATATAGTCTTGCTGGATTGTAGTATTAAATAGAATACTTCAGAAAAAAATAATATATGTATATATATATATATATATATATATATATATATACAGTGTTTATGTGCATATATATATATATATTTTTTTTTCTTACAAAGTTATCAGCGTGTATCTATCTTTTTTTTATTTTATCTGGTTGTAAACGTAATAGAACTACCAATATAGTAGTGCTAAATTTGTCAATCCAATAGAGCTAAGCTTGTCACTTGACAAATGTGGCATGATATAAAATCCAGATAAAACATCCTAGTAGAGTTTTTGGTGTTAAAAAAAGTCACACATTTTGGCAAATGCCACCTGTGCACAAAAAAGTATGACCTTTTCATGATTATAAGGTGCCCTCACTACTTTTGAAAAGTGGATGGGAAAGTAAACATAGTTAGACAAGTAGATTTTAGCTAGATTTAAGAACTACAATTTTCGAAGGAAAATGCGAAAAACATTGTAGTTTCAGTCCATAAAGGGGGGTGGCATAACAGCTGGACATATATAAAGATGTGCTAAATGTATCAAACAACTTTCCACCTCGAAGTAATGTAGCTCTGACTTCAATGCAAAACTGCCCTAACATATTCATCTCATGTTAAATTCCAGCCACTGCTGAACCTAAAGTTGCCATCACAATAATTACCAGTGAAAACATAAACACATACAATAAACGAATTGTAATTTTCTAAATCAGGGAATTTTTTGGAAGATGCCTTCCAAACTCTACTATTATTGTCCAACATGATATATTGCTTCTCAATATTTTGTGTGAGCTCATTTCTAACATCATCTGTGAAAACATCCTGAAGTGTCCAAAGAACTCCCCAGAGGTAACAGATTGCCCTCAAGTGCTTTATTTAAAGAGTGAACTGTTGAGGAATTCTCCTCTTAACATGTTACACGGTAGGAGCGTCTTTCTACTCACCACAGAGGCCTCCAGACATTTCACATCAATGGTGTATTTCTCCTATGAAAGTTTGTTTGCTGCCTCTCCTCCTGGCACATCTCTCTATTTAACACGTTCCATGGGGAAGAGCAACAGAGGGAGACAAAGACAAAAGGCAAGTGCAGGTAATTCAAAGGTGATAACCTCTCTGCACAGAAACAAAGAGAAATTCTATCAATCCGCTTAGATATCCAGTCATATTTTATTATCAGGCAGGCTGCCACAAAAAAACAAGCAGTTCAATTAATGCAGGCAGCAGATGCCCCCCTCTCCCAGGAATAGTGTGTTCTTTTCAGTGGTAGCTTGTCTGATTATGTGTTCCTCTAATTGGTAATCCTCCTTGTGCAAGGAATAGACCTGTGTATTCCTGACCTACAGCATCAGTTCTCTCGGCAACCTGAACAAACATAGCAAGGCTGAAAACCTTATCTCCTATAAAATGATGTCATTGTACATCGCTGAAACCTTTTCTTTTACTTAGCTCTGTTACCAGCTTGATAGCTGGGACATTAACATGCTCGCCAGATTTTCTATTTTAATCCTCTCATGTATGGAAAGGACTGCAGCGTTGCTAGCTCGGCACTGTGCTAGCTATTACTACTCATCAATTGACTGAGATAAACTTTTTCTTTCAGATGGGTTTCTAGAAAAAAATGTCCATCATTCCACTGATAAACAGCAGTCGATCCTGTTATATCATTGGAGCATTGATTTTTTTGCAGAAAATGCGCATCAGGTTGATGTTATTGGAAATCTAAACACAGACACAAGTGCATGTTTTGAAAACGATACATGAATGGAAATTGATATTTAGAAAATGATATAGATTTTTTTGTGAAAATGTTAATTAGTACATGACTGAAAATGTATCTTGTCTGCTGAAATACATCTATCTATCTATCTATCTATCTATCTATCTATCTATCTATCTATCTATTTATCTATCTTTTGCCCCATCCATCCATGAATTGGAGGTACATTAGGCACTAGATACAAATTTTACTGTAGGCCAGTACAGGCCCCAAAAATTAGGCATTCACCTTACAGAAAAGGCTTTTATGCTGCTGTATATACATAAGACAAGGACCATTCTTTGAGGAAATTCAATTACATGTGGTCCTCATAGGTGTTTAATTACGCCGAGATCTATGCCTCATTCATTTTTAGAAATGTGAGTTAGTCCACACTGTCATGTGCTAGGCGAGTGCACTTATCGGTCAAGATTCCCCCTGCTGCGCTGAACGTCCCTTCGGACAGGACACTCTATGAGGGGCAAGCCAAGAGTTCAATGGCTAATTATGCCAGCTCTGGCCACAGGTCAAGCCTGCACACCCAGTAGTCAAGGGGTTCCTCACTTCTCAGAGCGTCCACATCGGCTCTTAACCCAATGTAGTTAGACACCTGTCGGTCTAGGCATTCCCTGAGGCTGGCTGTCGATGGGTTGGTTGCAAGAATAATCTCATATCCGAAGTGACCAACACATCTTCAAACTGCTCTCTTCTTTCAGGCGCGGTAGGATTGGTAGCCGCACCTGTGTTGCTATGGGTGAAAATTCCCTCTACCAGCACCCACAACAGCAGAATGCAGCATCTCTCACAGGAAGGCCTGGAAATGCTGCATTTTGACAGCCCTCTGTGAGGCTGGCAACATGTCTGCCATTTTGTGTTTGTACCGAGGGTCTAAGTATGTTGCCACCCAGTACTGGTCCTTGCTCTTTATGCTTTTTATATGGGGGTCCCTCTTCAAACACTGGAGCATAAAGGCCCGCATTTGCACTAAATTGGAAGCGGTGGAGCGCCATGGCTCCTGCTCATCGCCCAGGAGAATGTCATCCTCGGTCTTCTTCCCCCAGCCACGGACAACACCAGGGATCCCCGTAAAGTTTCAAGTCATCCTCAAAGCCTGCTCTTCTTGCTCCTTCTCCTCCTCCCCCCAGCCACAATCCTCCTCTGACTCCTCTTCAGACACCTGTTTACTTGTCTCAGATAGAGTAGTCCCCCCTGGATACTCATTCAGCATTGCGACTTCCTCATCTTCAAGCTCCTGCTCCTCGACGGCTTGATCAATGACACAATGCAATGCACGCTCCAGAAAGAAGGCATAAGGTACCATGTCACTGATGGCACCCTGGCTACGACTGACCAGTTTGCTGATCTCATTAAATGGCCGCAGAAGTCTGCATGCATCGCGCATGAGCAGCCACTGGTACAGTGAAAAAAAAACAGCTGCCCAGAACCTGTCCTGCTGCAGAGTTCGTACAGGTAGTCATTAATGGCACGTTGCTGCTGGAGCAGCCTTTCAAGCATATACAAGGTGGAGTACCAGTGCGTTGTGCTGTCACAAATCAGACGTCTGACGAGCAGGTGCTGTCACCGTTGAACGTCATCAAGGCGAGCCCTGGCTGTGTAAGATCTTCTAAAATGGCCAGAGATTTTCCTGGCATGCTGCAAGACATCCTGGACCCCGGGATATTTGGCAACGAATCGATGCACGACTAAGTTCAGGACATGTGCCATGCATGGCACGTGTGTAATTTTGCCCTGTTTCAGCGTGCTCAGCAGATTGGCACCGTTGTCGCACACCACTTTACCAACTGTCAAATTGAGCGGCGTTAGACACTGATCGTCCTGTGACCGGAGAGCTGAAAGGAGTGCAGGACCGGTGTGGCTCTTGGCTTCCAGGCAAAACAGCCGCAGCACAGCATGGCAACGTCTTACCTGGCACGTCAAATAGGTTCTGGGGAGCTTGGGGGTGCATTGGAAGAGGCGGTAGCAGTGGAAAAGGAGGAGTCAGCCAAGGAGGAGACGGAGGATGGAGTAGGAGGAGGAGAAGAAGAGGCAGGCCTGCATCCCTGGCGGTATCACCAAATCCACATGGGTGCTACTGGTTACATGCTTGACAGCCATCAGAATGTTCACCCAGTGGGCAGTAAAAGTTATGTACCTTCAATGCCCGTGTTTGCTAGACCATGTGGCTGTGGTCAGATGTATCTTGGCACCGACACTGTGTGCCAGAGATAAATTCACTTGCTGCTGAACGTGGCCATATGTCTCTGGGAAGCCCTTCTTGGAGAAATATTTCCTTCCGGGGACCTTCCATTGCAGTGTGCCAATGGCCACAAATTTTTTAAAGGTCTCCGAGTCCACCAGTTTATATGGCAGTAGTCGACGGGCTAGCAGTTCCAAAAATCCAGCGGTCAGCCGTTAGGCAAGAGGGTTATCCGGTGTCAAAAACTTTTTACGCTTAAACATTTGGGCCACAGAAGCCTGTCTTCTACCAGATGAACGCGGCAACATCATGGTGGAAGTTGGAGTGGAGGACAAATGGGAGGAGAGAGGAGAAGGAGAAGAGGAAGGATGGGGAGCACCGGGAGTATGGCTTTGTGGGTTCTGACGATGTTACTCCCACTGGGCTCGGTTATGGGAGGCCAAGTGCCTTCTTAAGGCAGTCGTCCCTAGGTTAGTGTTGGGCCCGTCGCGACCTATGCGTTGACAGCACAGGGTGCAGATGGCAACTATATTGTCAGCAGCTGACACGTTAAAAAAAGCCCACACTGCAGAGCCATGTGCCAGCGTCCTGGGAGCACCAGATGTGACAATGCATGGTGGATTGCTCGCTCCAGATACAGTTGCAGTCTGCCTTTTTGCCTCCTGTGCACTGCGAGTTCTGCGTGCTTCTCCTCCTTCTCCTCCCTATCTGCTGATCTGTCTCTCCTTCTAAACTTCCCTCCTCTTCCTTTCTTGTGGACACCCACATTAAAAATACGCGTACCCCGGCACTTCCATAAAGTGACATGTGCTTTATTTACCAATAAGGCGCAACGCTTCGGTTCACTCCATGGAACCTTTTTCAAGCAGTGATAACAAACACTGGTGCCAATACATGTATATTAAGGGGTGCAGTAATCAATTACACAAATGGTCCAATTAATACACAACAGTCCACTTACATTAGATATCTCGGAGTAGGCAGCAACAGCTGGGACCACCTTCCTTGGGCTGACCTGGGTACTGTCGTCAGACCGCTGGGTGGCGGCCATTGCTACCTCCTCTTCTTCATCCAATGCTAAGAATGGCTGCGCATTGGTAAGGTCTGGGAATGGATGGGAAAATAATTCATCTGAATCGAGTGGAGGGGCTATGGTGGTGGTGGTGTCTTTGGGGGTGTACATAGCAGAGAGTGAAGTGGGTTCAGATATGGAGGATAAGGAGGGTGCAGAAGCAGAAGGCTGAGTGAGCCATTCAACCAACTCTGGTGCGTCCTTTGACATACTGTGATCGCACGCTCCTTCTTCAACTTCCCACTTAGACTCCGGCCTAGTGCACCTGCCCGACCCCTACCACCCCTGCGGAACGGCCTGCCTCTTCCTCTGCCTGTCATTTTTAAAAGGACCCTGTGCCAAAGTCCCTAGAGAAGAGCAGTATTTGTGGAAGCAGGTATATCACAGGCCTCAATTAGTATTTTGTGGAAACAGGTATATCAATCTCCTTAATCAGTATTTTGTGGAAGCAAGTATATCGTAGGCCTCAATCAATATTTGGTGGAAGCAGGTATATCAATCCCCTTAATCAGTATTTTGTGGAAGCAGGTACATAAAACCCCTTAATCAATATTTATTGGAAGCAGGTATATCACACCCCTCAATCAGTATTAATGAAAGCTGGTTTATCAAACCCCTTAATCAGTATTTTGTGGAAGCAGTTATATTGCATTCCTCAATCAGTTTTTTGGGGCAACAGGTATATCACACCCGTTTCATATAGTTGTTCCAATAGCGCTTTTTGCTCTATATACCTGCGGTGTCGCAGCAGAACCTCACACAACTGCTGCACAATACAAATGCACTATATACTTTCTATGTTTAAAAGTATATTATAGGTATATAACACCCCTCAATCAGTTTTTTTGGGGCAACAGGTATATCACACCAGTTGCAATTAGTTATTCCAATGACATTTGTCCCTCTATCTAGCTGTGGTATCTCAGCAGAACCGCACACAACTGCTGCACAATACAAATGCACTATAATATACTTTCTATGTTACAAAGTATATTAGAAGTATATCACACCCCTCAGTATATCACACCAATCAATATCACACATATACCAGTCGTTAAAAGGACTTTTGTGGCCCTATTAATTAGCGTTTGGTGTTCCTAACAGTCTGTCCCTGCTTCACAAAGCAACCTCTCCCTACACTGGAAAAAGACAGAATGTAAAATGGCTGCCAGATCAGGTTCTGTTATAGGGTGGGGGGGGTGTACATGTGCTGAAACATCTCAATTGGCTGTCCTGTCCCACCGGTTGTGTGTGTCATGGGTCAAAGTTTGGCGCAATGCAAAAGAATATGGCGCCAGCCATATGTTCGCACAAAACGACCGGGCAAAGTTCACCGCAAAACGACCGCCGGCCGAACCGCAAGGCCATCTCTAGGTGTTAACATTCTGGGCTGTATTGTAGAAGGTTGTGAGTTTGAATCCCGTCAGAAACTTTTTAGAAATAGAGGCTAAATTAAATTTATATATTTGATACTTTTTTTAGTAATTGTAAAGAATGTGTAATTACAAAAAATACTTCTGATATATATAAATGCATAATATGTGGGAACTTCTACTGATGTTTTAGCCATAATTTATATTATGTTTTAGCCATAATATATTTACATATATTATAATATATTATATATTCTAAATATATAATAATATATGTAAATATATTATGGCTAAAAACATATATATATATATACTTAAATTAAATTAACCCTCTATTTCTGAAAAGTTTCTGACGTGAGTCAAACTCACAACCTCCTACAGAATGTTAACTACTACACTATAGAGCTGCATCGCCAGTTACAAAAAAAATACAAAATATGAGACTTTTGCTGTATAGGAATACTTACTGGTTAAGTACTTACTGTACTTACTGTATAGGAATACTAGTACTAGTACTAGTATAGGAATACTAGTAAGTATTCCTATATAGCAGAAGTCTTTTTCTTTTCTTTTTTTTTTAAGTAACTGGCTATGCAGCTCTATAGTGTAGTGGTTAAGATTCTTGACAGTAATGTAGAAGGTTGTGAGTTTGAATCTTTTCAGAAATAGAGGCTTAATTAGATTTGAATACACCGGGTGCCCCAAGCACTGACTCCATATATGGACATAGCTATATATGGAGTCAGAGCAGGGACTACTAAGTCAAACTAAAGTCCCAACACCCTCCCCTCTACAGAGCAGGGGGTGCCTGGTTTAATGCTCAGGGACTTCCATTGTGCTCGGTAGAGCACCCAAGCAGCCCGAGGTTTTCTACTCGAGTATCGGGATGTGTTCTACTCGAGCACCAGAGCATACGAGCACTTTGGTGCTCGACCAACACTAGTAGCGATGAAACACCTTAGGCATTGATTGTCTGAGCAGGCATTTCAAGCAAGTTCTTGTGTGCTGAGCTGGGATTATGAAGTGAAGAGTAGAAGGGATCATTGCAGTGTGAGATTAGTGAAGTGAGAATGGCTTTTTTTTATTTTTAACTATTTCTGGGCCGTTTAATGCTATTTTATGTCCCTGGATACACCTATAACCCTTTAATGCTCTATGACATTCTATTATGTCACATCATACTTATACTTAATGCTTTGTGACCTAATAGCATATCATAATCATGCTGTGGGGCTAGGAGCGAGGCCCGCATCATCATCTATCGGTGTTGGCTGTATTATACCACACATGTGGCTAATACTGCTCAGATCACAAATAACTAAACTCCCAGAAATTTAACTGCTTAATTGCCGCTGTTAATAATGACCACAGCATCTTCCCTTGTTCTCTGATCAGCACCTTGTGAATGCAAACATAGGGTCGGAGTACTCGTCATGGCAGTCAAGAGTCCCAGTCAAGGTTCCAGCCCTGCCATGTCCGCCAATGTAAGCTGCAGGACATATTATCACCCCTATCCCAATAACAATAACTATAATATTGGAGTATTACAGTGTATGGCATAAGTGATCAAAAGACTGCATTTTGAAATCTCTTTAGGGGATTTAAAAAAATATATATATATATATATATATTTACAAAAATAATTCGTGTCATTCTTACACACAAAACAGACATATAAATGGTTTTCAACATTTTTTATAAATAAAAATGTGAAAAGTGTGGCATGCATTGGTATTCAGACCCCTGTTCTCTGATACGTCTAAATAAAATCAAGTGTGACCAATTGTCTTCATGAGTCAGTGTGACTTAATTAGTAAATAGAGTCCAACTGTATGCAATTTATTCTCAGTATAACTACAGCTGTTCTGTGAAGACGTCAGAGGATTACTTCATCAGGAAGTGCATTTTTTTGTAAGTAGCGGGTGCAATGACAGGGAGCTGCGATAGCGCCGTTCCCCATCATTGTACTCCTCAGATGCTGCATTCATACATGATTGCGGCATCAAAGTGTAAAACCAGTGTCAAATTAACATTTTTATTTTTTTTCAAATCAAACTTACAGCCTCCATTTGCTCATGACGGACCAGCCGCCGCCATCATGCTTGAAGATCTGGAGCAAAATCTTGCACAGCCCGAGATGACGTTATCACTCCGGCCGGCATGGTGACGTCATACGTCACCACGCATGGAATTTTGGACAAGTTCATCAATCAAGATGGCAGAAGGCTGACCCGTCGCGAGCAAATGGAGGAGGTAAGTATGATTTCTTTAGTTTTTTACACTATTTCAGGTTGATTTGAATTTGTCCTGAAATTTAGACTGAATTGTCCATTTCGCTCATCTCTAATTACATATATGTAAAGTAAATTGGGTAATGAAAACCAGAAATGCACAAGAAAAAATGTACATTTGTGAATCTACCTTTGAGCAGGAAACGTGAGCTAAATAGTTATTTGACAGATCTTCCCCAGTGAGTGTGCATGTTTCTTTCTTTCTTACATCCCCTGAATGATCTAAGCTTTACATGAATAAATGGTTGCTTTATAACACTATGATATATCTGTCCTTTAGAGCTTGGCATACATCGTTATAGCTCACTAAGGATGATTTACTAAAGCAAGAAACTTTAGACGGGATGACAGATTCAACTTCTCAAATATTTTATCCAATGAGGTGTGCTTCTATCACTTTCTTTCAAATAAATGATGGAATACATCATGCAAACTCTTGATCTACAAACTAAAAAAAGTTTTGGCATTTTTTATTTTATTTTATCAGATATTAGACACATATTTAATTTATGGTGTAGAATGAAAATACATTGGAGGAGATTTATAATATCCCTGGCAAAAGAATTAAAATTACACAAAAAAGTTACCAATCAATTCATAATATTGACATTCGCAAACAGATTTTCATTTCCTTCATATATTATATATACAATTTGCCCTTATAGACCGCTTACATAGCACTGTAGCATAACTTCAGATCAGTCAAATGGTATCTTTGTCTTTTTGTTTGGATGTTCACCAGGGGCAAAAACTGAGTTTTATTCATATGTAAATGAGGATTCGCAAGTGCCCAGGGGCGGTGTTCGGGCTGTAAGTGCCCAGGCCGCTCTGCCTTCTTCTCACATAACCCCTCCCCAGCCTGTTGCTTGGCTTGCCCTGTAAGCCTCTTACGTCATCCAATATACTAGCTGAGATCACGCCGGCGCATGCGCACTGCATGGAAAGATGCTGCTGCCCACAATGGTCATCACAGTGCGAATGCACCAGCGGGATCTCATCCAGTACACTGGATGATGTAAGAAGGAAGAGCGGCCTGGGCACTTACAGCCCGAACGCCGCCCCTGGGCACTTGCGAGCCCTCATCTACATATTAATAAAACTGAGTTTTTGTCCCTGGCGAACATCCAAACAAAAAGACAAAGGTATCATTTGATATATCTATAGTTATGCTACAGTGCTATGTAAGCAGTCTATAAGGGCAACTTGTGGTGACAGACACCCTTTAAGAAGATGAACCTAACTATTTTTCAATGCAATTTTGAGTGCCTATTTTTATTGTGACAGGTTCCCTTTATGAAGGCTTGGTTGAGTTCTATACAGAAAACAAACAAATGCCTTAGTACTATTCTTTTATTATATTAAACGTAGCATATAGCTCATGTAATTGCTACAGTCAACTCCTTGATGACATTTTTATAGTACAAATGGTATGCACTGTAAAACAAACAATAGAAACATGGATTTTGATAGGTACAATACAGTATATATGATAGGAATAGCCACAATTAACAATTTGTGGCAAGTAAGATTTAAATGGTTGTCTCATCATGGACAATGGGGGCATATCGCTAGGATATGCCCCCATTGTCTTATAGGTGCAGGTCCCAATGCTGGGATCCACACCTATATCGAGAACGTAGCCCCAAAAGTGAAGGAGGGCACACTGCACATGTTCAGCAGCCCTCCATTCATTTTCTATAGGGCTGGCGAAAATTGCTGGGCGCTGGCTCGGCCATTTCCGTCGGCCTCATAGAAATTAATCGGAGTGGGGGCCGTGCATGCGCGGTATGCTCCCATTCACTTCTATGGGGATCCAGATTGGTGGTGGCGGGGCTGGAGTCCTCCAGCCACCACCTTGCCGGGCTCCGTTCTCGATATAGGTCAAGAACATATAAGACAATGGGGGAATATCCTAGCGATATGCCTCCATTGTCCATAATGAGACAACCCCTTCAAAGCCTAGCAAAACTTTTATTTGCTGCAAAATGCATATACCACTTTCTGAAATGAAGCAATTATTCTGTGACCTCATCTGGCAAAGTACACGTAGAAAAGTAGGAAAAAAATGATTTTCCCTGAACATACAATACTAAAATTGTTAAAAGTTCTCTCCCTTCCAAAAAAGTTATATAAATTCACAGTGAGCCTTTTTGCAGTGGTAATGTACACAGGCATCTAGTTAGTAATGCATAGCAGTCATCAGCTAACTGCTATTTACACAGCAAAAATCAATAAAGACACCATATCAGATGCCAAGTAAGACAACCATTTGTGAATCCAACAGGCACCAATCTGAGCCAGACGATAATTGATTTTATTTTGAGAAGTACAAACTGTGACACATTCTTCTAAAAAATGATGCAATATTTTGATAAAATATGGGAATGCATTTTGTCAGTGTAATTTATTTTCACCAGATATATATACTTCGTCGTGGATCACTTTTAGGCAAAGTCATAAAATACACTGATAAAAAAGTGGGTCCAATTTTATATGAGCAGACATTAATCAGATGGCCTTTTCACAACAAATTAGGGTTAATCTGTCATCATGTTCTCCTATCATATAAGCGTAGCAGAGTAGTAATGTTCTAAACCAGTGTTTCTCACTGATTATCTTGAGGACTTCGCGTAATAACTTCATAAATTGGCTTCTACTGTAAAAAAAAACCCAGAAGAAATCTATTTATGAAGTTATTAAGCGAAGTCTAGCGAGACTTCGCAAAGTAATAACTTCGGCTCATCGGAGCCCATACATTCTAATACTGTATCGAGTGATTGCTCCGTACAGTATTGAAACAAAGTTTTATGTGAATCGACTTCGGATGTTTCATCCAATGTCGATTTGCTCATCCCTATTATTTACGCCAGAAACTAGTTCAAATCTATGCCATCCATTAATGGTGAATGGATTGTCAGAAAATCCGCCAAATTTAATAAGAGGCTTGTGCTTCTCAAACTTAGCCAACCAATAGTTGGTAAAGAGTTTGAAAAAAGTGCCTATTCCTGCACCACATTTATCACTCAGCCTGAGCCGCTGTGATAAATCTGGTTCAGGTCTAGACAGCCAGCCTAAGTTTATGTTATCTATAGGATTAGTAAATCTGGACCAATGTTTTATCGGTAAACCAACTGAAAAGCACACTATTAGAAATACCGGGTATATATACATCCATGGATGTTGATAGTTTTTTTTTTGCCTTTTCTATTAACTAGTGGAATCTTATTGAACTGCCTGTAGCTGACTGGACGGAATTTCCTTAATAGGAAAAAAGAATCTTTCTCCTTCGCCACTAAAATGAAACTCTTAACTTCTGACAGGCACATAAATCTCAACTACTAACTAGGTCATAAGATGTTAGAAAGCCTCCAATCGAACAGTATTGTAATACAGATATATTGCCTCTTTCTAATAAAGTTTTCTGCTTACAGCTATATCAGGAGCATGAAAACAGTAGATTTTATGATTTCTCTTCAGCCATACATTTTATTCCCATGCCTTGTGCATTCTATATCATACCAATCCTACTATAAACTTAAAACTGCATAAAAGTGATTACTATTCCGTTGTTTCTATAAACTGGTAAATTTGGATCATTGTGTACAGTGTTCTACTTTGAGTGAATTAAAGGGGTTATCCAGGATTAGAAAAGAAAAAGATCTGGTTTCTTTCTAGAAGCAGTGTCATGAATTCTTTTGTCATGTTTGGTAGTTAAAGGGGTTATCCCATGAGTAACGCAAAACATGAAAAACAGATATTATATAGTATGCAACAGTCTCTCTTTAACAAACAGAACCAGCCCTGTACCTCACATAGATCCAGAGATCTCCCCATTAGGGTTGAGCGAACCTGAACTGCAAAGTTCGGGTTAGTACCGAACTTTCCGAGTTCAAGTACCCGGACCCGAACCCGGACTTTTTCACTGAAATTCGAGTTCAGTGTTCGGGTGATTTAATTATATAATAATTTTAAAAAACTCACCTCATCCACTTGATCGTGCAGCCTTGATCGCTCAGGTCTTCTTTCTACAGGACCTGCGATGACATCACCACGCTTACCACATGGTCAAGTTCGGGTCAAGTTCGGGTCCCAAACCCGAACTTTGACCTGAAGTTCGACCGAACCCGGCGAACCTGAACTTCCATGGGTTCACTCATCCCTACTCCCTATTCATTGCTGCAATTGTTCTGCCAGACTTATTTGAAGCTGGCAACTCGGGGAGGGTGGTGCCCTTTCTGCTGAAGCTAGTGGAAGTTGAAGGATGAAATTGAGCATGTTTGGCTTTATACAAATAGATTTCAGTGAATAATTCAGTGCCTATACTAAATTTTTTATTGCATGCAATTACAATAGTATTCAATACCAGGTGCTGGTTTGAAAAATGTAGAATATTTTTTGTGGGACAACTCCCTTAAATTGTATGCCTATTGGAGTGACTAGTGCTAAAATATAATACCAGACATAGTTCAAGGGCAAACATGACACTGTTTCTGGAAAGCAGGCAGATTCTCCTCTTCTAGTTCTGGAAAACCTTGGTAAGGCTACATTCACACGTCAGTATTTTTCTATAATCCGATTTTCCGTCCGTTTTTTGCGGATCCGTTGTTCCTGAAAATGTTTCCGTATGTCATCCGTTTTTTGCGGATCCATTGACTTTGTATTGTACCAGGATCTGATTTTTCAGGAAAAGAATAGGACATGTTTTATATTTAAACGGACATGCGGAACGGAACAACGAAAACGGACAGCACACATTGTGCTGTCCGTTTTTTTCCAGGCCCCTTTGAAAATGAATGGGTCCAGATCTGGTCCAGATCTGTTCCAGAAAAAACGGAACAGATCAGGAAAGAAAAAACGGACGTGTGAATGGACCCTTAGACACATGCTTCTTGGAAACCTTTAGCAAGTTGCTGTTGACAATGCATGGCATTCTTATAATGAGCTTCATTTATCAAAGCTATTGCACAGAAAGATGGTAGGCAAACAACTTTTTTTTTTTCAACAGAAGTCTATAAATGATAGCATTCTGTTGGTTCCAGTATAAAAGTTTTCAAATGTATCTGATGCATGAAGCTAAAAAAAAATCTCCAATCCTTACTATGTAATAGTAACTGAAAGTCTGCACACACTTAGGGCGCCTTCACATAACCGTATGTGTTTTGCGGTTTGCAAATGCAGATCCGCCAAAAATATGGATGATGTCCATGTGAATTCTGTGCTGCATCCGTTCTTTTTGCGGACCCACTGTAACAATGCCAATTTGTGTCCATAAAAGAGATGGAGCCTTACTCTGTATAATTTATTTTACAAATACAAGAAGGGATTCTGTTGTAGTGTCTATTGTAGTGGCTGCATAGGTAACAATTTCTGCTCTTGTTTATATATATATATATATATATATATATATATATATATAAAGAAATAAGTACACCGCAGCACATCCGTCTGGTGAAAAGTGGTGGGATCCTTTATTCACCCAGGGTCGCTACCTGGGTGAATAAAGGATCCCACCACTTTTCACCAGACGGATGTGCTGCGGTGTACTTATTTCTTTGTCTATTTGACACTTTTGGACCTAGTGTCGACACCGCTGGCACCCAGCATTTTTTACTAGGTCTGCTGCCCTGAATTTGCATCATTTTTTATATATATATATATATATATATATATATACTGTATATAGTGTGGGGATTCGCTCTGGTAGTTAGGACTAGCGGATGCAGTCTAGAGGCAAAGTACACAGTTCTTGAATCAAACAACCGTGTTTATTCACACATTTGTGAATAACAAAATGCAGATAAGGTGTATCACAAAACGCGGGTGACTTGGTGTTTGTTCACACACAAGAAAACTCCATAAACAATAAAAGTCACATTTTCTCCTGTGGTGTTAATTCACACCCTGTTAGCAGTTCAGCCTAATCAAGTCCATAGGTGGCCTGTTCGCCTTTAGAGGGGCCTGAGTCCTCCAGCCCGGCTTCAACCTCAAATACCAGCACAGCCCTCTGTTCACAGCACAAAGACTCCTGAGCTCCACTGTCAGTGGGAGGTAAATCCACCACACCTGTCAGTGCTGGCTGGTTTTTATGCCTGGCAAAACCCGGCCTGGAACATGGGGAGTAGTCACCCCCCCCCAGCACTTTGACTACTCCCAGTAAGAGCCGTCCTGGATCAGATAAGACAGCCATGATAAATCTCACGGTGTCAATTAGCAATAGCTAATGGACAAACAATAGCCAACCTAATTAATATGGTGGCCTCCAGACCCTAGCCTGTTGGGAGATATGGAGGAAAAAGGGATCAAGCTGTTGGATTTCAACATGCCTAATACATTTTTCTTCTTGGGAAGATACACTGAAGCTAGACATTGGCAGTGGCTTATTCCCCTCTACTCCTTTAGAACATATGCTTGCTGATGAAGCCAAGCAACAATGTGTAGGGGGGTTCGGTAGTAGAGATACTTGTCAGCTAAATTAGCCCTCCTATTTAACACGCTGATATCCAACCCAGTTAATATGTGTTCATAATTATATAGTATATATGAGATTTTTTGGATATTCATATATTAATAAACTGTCTATTTAGGGTCACTAAACATTTTAATTTCTGAAAGACTTAAGGTCCTGTAAGGTACACACAAACTTAACAGCTCCATACATTACTGAATCATAGGCACAGATACAAAGAAGGTATGTGTATGAATTAGCCCTCAACCTGTCTGTTCTCATTAGTGACATAATTAGCTACAATTTGAAAATAAATAAAAAGCAATTTATAAAGAAATCTTATTTTTCTTTACTTTTGCCAATGTTAATAGTTTAGGTACAGCAACATATGGGTAGACATTATAATTAAACTATAGGAGCTGAACAAAATTCCCTTTTTGAACAAACAAAACAACACTCAAATCATTTGTTTCATGGTATGCTGACTTTCTATTGCAGTAAATCACATTGTCAGAATCCAAATTACAATTTTGCCAAGATCCCAGACTGCAAATAAATGGGCTCAGTATAAACTGGTTTTACGGCTACTGGAAAAAAGATGATTTTTCACATTTGAGCTAATACAACATTAACATTTTAGACAAATATATATATTTAAATGAAGAAATGGAATAAAGTTGTGTCTTTTGCCTAAATAAAAATAAAATATTTTTTTTATACATAACACACAGGTATTTCATCCACTGAATGGAACTAAAGTATGCAAATGTAACACATCTAAGGGAATCTTCTGTGAAATGGTGCACATTTACATGGATTGATGGCTGAAGTGCCTGAACTGTCAAGAAAAATGCTTTGGGATAGCACTCATGGAAATAAATAGCTAGGACTTTTGAAGACATTCAACTTCACATGCCCCACAGGTTCCAAAATATCGATTAGACTAACAATCTTTAGGATTTAGCAGTTCACTTGTCTTAGGAATACTGCAGGAGCATTGACTAAATTCGAGATGCTTTTAAGTAAAGCTGTCAAAGAAAGAGCACAAAGAGATTTGCAAAGTCTGCGCTTTGCATACAAAATCAAACTCTTCATTTCTTTTTGAGAATTTTATTGTTAATTTGTGCATCTGTTCACTGACCGATGAAATGTTTCTATGTTTTTAAGCTTAGAAGCAAAAGCTGTTAAGCTATAAATACTTGCTACCGTACATTTAAGTATGTCTTATGTTTAGATAAGGAACAAACACAATGTCATTGATGGAGCCAGGGCAAATCTTGTCTTTCCATATTAAATGTCATTGCAGAATATACAATTTAGCAAACACTGTATGCCTGAGATTGGAGTGTTGAATGACACCATAGTTGTGCATGTCTTAAAGTATTAAAAGGCATCTAAGGCTATTCGCACATTTCTGGTTTGCATATTTGTATCCCTTATGGGTTGTTTCTTTTAGGGGGTACTGTGTTGCCTAAGGCCCGCACTGAATCATGACCCATTCATTTCAAAGGGTCTGTGTACATGAGCGTTTTATTTCACACATCAGCTCTGCGTTGCGTAAGAATCGCAACATGTTCTATATTCTGCATTTTTCACGCAGCCCTGGTCCCATAGAAGTGAATAAGGCTCCAGTGAAAAGCGCATTGCATCCGGATTTAAATTGGATGCAGTCCAGGTGCAATATGTTTTTCACTGATGGTTGCCAATAGATGTTGTTTGTAAATCTTCAGGTTTTTTTTCACGAACTTAAAAAATGCATCAAAACTGACTGAATGCAGACAAAACTGACTGAACGTACTTGCAAATTGGTGCAAGTTTTACTGAATGCACCCTGAATGGATCCTGAGCCAATCCGTATTGTTCGTGCGGAAAAGGCCTAATGGAGGCCACAAGCTGACATAGGGAGTTTACAGGCAATGTTCCCTGGGAAAGGGTATATAAATTATCTAGGTTAAGCTAAGCCCTCACAGTGCTTAAAAAATACAAGGCTATTGGAATTTAGAAGCTGTAGGGTGCTGGAAATGCCTCTTCAGCTTAAACTAGCTTTTCTAGGGAATTCCATCCTTCAAAGCTAAGGTAATATATATTAATGATACGGATGTCAAATAAAAAAAGAGATTTCAAGTTATCAAACTCTTGTATCTGTTAACATGCAAAAATAACTTTCCAGGTTACTTTATAATATATAGCAAAACGCTACAAGTCAGTGGTTAGGATGGTTGTCCTGTAGCACTGAGCAAGTTCTGAACAGAAACAACATCTGCATGGGGTTTATGTGTTATCCCAGGATGTATGTGTGTTTCCTTTTGCCATTCCAGTTTCTAAAATACAGTAAAATGATGACATGAAATTGGCCTATGGACTCTTTCCACTGATCAGCTATTCAAGTGTTTATAGAAAACACAGATAAGAAAACATTTGCAAATCAGATCTTTTATGTAGGCATAAAAATTGCATACCAGAGGCATGTCTTCAGGTGTAATGTACTGCCGACAGTATACAACCTAAATAGGGAAGCGTAATCTCACTAACAATCGCTCGCCCCTTTTCATTTTGCATTGGTCAGTGTGAATTAGTACAGTATGTGTTTGCAATAAGGAAATAAAATAAAATCATCATTGGAGACAGCAATTGATCTGTATGATAGCACTGTATACAGCCTGCTGAATACATTGGAACGCTAAAGAGGTTGTCTGTTGGTTTGTAAATATAGTTTATTATGAAAACTACACTCTTGTAATATTTAAGTAATGGTCCTGCAATAAAGGAAGCTCTGCTTCCAGATTGTTTCCAACTCATCAGAAAGTTTCCCTCTATCCCTGCATCAGCCATGGCAGAACATTGAGTTGGCTTAGCAGCTGATCTGATATATCGTATTTTTCGCCCTATAAGACGCACCGGCCCATAAGACGCACCTAGGTTTTTGAGGAGGAAAATAAGAAAAAAAAATGTTTTAACCAAAAGGTGTGCTTTTGGTGGGTTTGAACTATTGGCGGTCTGTGCATGACACTATTATGGGGGATCTGTGGATGATGCACTGTTATGGGGTGGGGGATTTGTGGATGGCACTGTTATGTGGGGGATCTGTGGATGGCACTGTTATGGGGGGAGCTCTGGATGGCATTATGATGGGGGGTCTGTGGATGGCATTATGATGGTGGGGGGATCTGTGGATGGCATTATGATGGTGGGGGGATCTGTGGATGGCATTATGATGGTGGGGGGATCTGTGGATGGCATTATGATGGTGGGGGATCTCTGGATGGCATTATGATGGTGGGGGGATCTTTGGATGGCATTATGATGGTGGGGGGATCTGTGGATGGCACTGTTATGGGGTAACAGTCCCATCCACAGATCCCCCCCATCATAATGCCATCCACAGACCCCCCCATCATAATGCCATCCACAGATCCCCCATCATAATGTCATCCACAGATCCCCCCACCATCATAATGCCATCCACAGATCCCCCCACCATCATAATGCCACCCACAGATTCCCCCATCATAATGCCATCCACAGACCCCCCCATCATTATCCCATCCATAGATCCCTAAGGAGGGTCTGTAGTAGGCGGGGAGAGCGGCGGGCAGTGCAGGCTCTGTACTCTGGCCCGCCACTCAGTATGTACTTTAATATACCTAGTGTTAATCATAATATCTAAACTGCGCTCCCCCTGCTCCCCATCTGTACCGTACTTAACGGTACATGTCACACTCCGTCTCCTGTAGTAAGTGCTAGCAGGCAGGCCGGGCTGCAGGCGGGCGTAACTCACTGAGGTCACGTGCCTGCTCCGCCTATTTTATGAATGAAGCAGGCGGAGCAGGCACGTGACCTCAGTGAGTTACGCCCCCCTGCAGCCCGGCCTGCCTGCTAGCGCTTACTACAGGAGACGGAGTGTGACATGTACAGGTAAGTACGGTACAGATGGGGAGCAGGGGGAGCGCAGTTTAGATATTATGATTAACACTAGGTATAATACAGTACATACTGAGCGGCGAGCCAGAGTACAGTGCCTGCACTGCCCGCAGCTCTCCCCACCTACTACAGACCCTCCTCACTAATACATTACAGTCTGCGATGCTGCAGCATCGCAGACTGTCATGTAAATTGCCAGCATTCGCCCCATAAGACGCAGGGGCACTTTCCCCCCACTTTTGGGGGGGAAAAAAGTGCATCTTATGGGGCGAAAAATACGGTAGACAGTTGACCCACTTCATGTACATTATTGACACAGGAGAAGGGGGAACCATCCTCTGCTTTGGACAAATACTGAAGCAGAGCAAACTTGACTGCAGGACAGTCACTGAAATGAGTCAGTGGCAGAGCTTTAAAGATGACCTTTCACCGCTCCTGAGATGCCTGTTTTAATAGCTTCATGCATTCCCCATGTAATAACAATTCTGGAGCATCTATTCTTATTCTTTATGTTGTGCCATTCCTTTATTATTTATATTAGAAGTTATGGATAAATTGCTAGCAGTTTGTAGTTAGGGTACAGATGGGTGGCAACAAGTTGGCGGTGTGTACCTGCACAGTCTGAAAATGGCAGAACTGATTGGATAAAGTGAGTCACTGTAGATCCACACCCCCAACTGGTTACCACTCCTCTGTACCCTTACTGCAGACTGCTAGCAATTAATTCATAACTTCTAGTAGAAATAATAAAGGAATGGCACAACATAGAGCCATAAGAAAAGATGCTCCAGAATTGTTATTACATAGGGAATACATATAGCTATTAAAACAGGAATGTCAGGAGGGGTGACAGGTCCTCTTTAATAAATTAATATCTAACTTTTTGTGTCTTATAAAGCATCACAAGCAAACAGAGCAAACAGTATTAAGTCACCTTTACTTTTTTTTTATATTCCATTATTATTATTTTTTTTACCCAGGTTTGCAATTTGTTTTTGTAGAATATCTGAGAATTATAGTTGAATTGATATTCCACTTGTGTTCTATGGACTGGCAAATAGACAAAACTACAAAACAGGCTAATTATTTTATCTAAAATGCTATACAGCATATGATAATATTCAGTATATATTACTACAGCGTAAAGCTAGATTATATATCAAGTGTTAACTGGAAACTACTATACCAACATCCACTGCATAAACTATAATCTAAATATGACCTTGAGAACAAAACCATTTAATAAAAGACTGTCCACAGGCACATGTCTCTTGTGTCTAATGGAAAATCCCAGAGATCAAGCATAGTGTAGTTCTTATTGAGATCACAAAGAAAAGCAGATTAAAAACTATTCTCAGTGTGATTTTCTAAATACTGTATGATGTCACCCTGCTCTGAGAGACTTTTAAGGACAAGCTAGAAAACTTAAAGGGGTTCTACCGATGATTTATCGTCTAGATAGATCATCAGCGACTAGTATCAACTGGCCTGGGCGGGGCTAAACTCCATTCAAGTGAACAGAGCTTAGCCCCGCCCAGACCAGTTGATACAAGTCGTGACATCAGTTGGCCTGCGGTAAACAGTGAGAAGGAGCGCCACTGCCTTCTCAAACAGCGGATCGGAGCAGGTCCCGGGTGTCGGGCTCCCGCCAATCAGATGCTAATGATCTATCCAGAGAATAGATCATCAGTTTAAAATAACTGCAGAACCCCATTAATAATAACAGAGTCCATGATGGTTATTACAGTTTGAAAGACCACCAGCTATGTACATAAAATGCTTGAAATTATATTAATTACTATTATTACAGTATGGTATCCATATCTTTATATGGATTTTGCAGTAACTTGCCTCAATGAATCAGTTGGTAGATATGTTCAATAATGTTTAATACTACAAACAATAATAACAACAATGTAATAATCTGTAAAAAGAGAACTGCTTTAAATTCAAAGAGAAATTGCCGTTTTCTATTTATGTAATGCTATTAAATTTCTATTGCAAAGTATGACATTTCATAGAAAATCAATTCTGGTTTGTATAACATCATATAATTGAACAAATGCAATGCCATATTTTCATTTTCAACATATTCTGAATGATGCAAGGGTGAATTTATGTAGATTATCAATAATACATCATAATGAAATGGCTTTTGATTGCAGAGGATATGTCTTTGTTCAAACTCAACATAGATAACATGAAATATTTCTGATCTTATTTGCAAATTAAATCACTTCTACTACTTCTATAATGGATGCAAAGGCACTGATACTATTTTGAGTATGAGCATGCATTCTTATGTAAAAATATACATATATACCATTGGCTCCATGAGGAGAGTATCCTGTTACTGATTTTACATTAGGACCTAGGTGCTACTGCTAAACATATCTGATATTTTTGTAACGTATTATCAATAATAGGGTGCTTTCCTAAATTTCCTACCATTCACCTTCCATTAGATTATTTTTCATGGGTAGCACCATGGTTCCTCTTTGCATTACTTTCAAATATGTTGACCAAACTACCTTGATAAAATGGTTGAAAACAGCCTTGTCTCATAAAATGTATTCTGTCACTATACAATGGCAATACCACCTGCATTGGCTTGTTCTATGAATGATTTCTGTGGTACACAACAGAAGTATGCCTAAAATATGCTTATTTATGTTCTATTTATGCATGTCATTATATTTCCCAATATTAAAATGTGCCATATAATTAGAACCATATTTGAGATGTCATGTTATGTTGTTGATAGATAAGTTAACTATATATGAATATATATCATTGTGTGATAAAATATCATGTATATATTAATAGCATGGTTAAAATATAATTTGTATTGCTATCAGAGGCAACTTGTGACAGCATATTGAAGGTCAGCAGGGCGGGGGGCTTCTCATTAGACAGGATGACGATGGGCGCTGTAAGCAGATGGAAAATAAATCCCACTGTTTATGATGTGAATAACACTGTCTGTGTTGTATAATGCATGGTATATTTGTGGCAGTGAAGGGTTAACTGCTTGTTAAATGCGAAGATATGATTTAGAAATAAGTGAAGGGATCACACAGCGAGCATGTGCCCCAGAGTCTATAAATAGATGTTTTTGCAGAGCCTTGTGGTCAGATGCAGTAGAGATCAAATGCTGAGAGACACTGCAACTAGAGACTGAGAAAACCAGCCCAATTCCTGTGTTTATCGAGCTAGCATGTTGAGGTGAGTGGCACTAACCAATAGATGCACGTCAGGACCAAGATGGACCAAGAAGCAGCTGGCCACCACAGTGGATGGGTTAGCCGGAGCAAAGGGGTAGCCACAGACCACCTAGCCCACACAATCTGGAGCACCAAGTATCTTATAAAGAAGCCAACTCAGTAATATTGAGTACAGACAGTGTGTGACTGAATCACTGCAATAAGAGGTTCTGAACTAAATGTAACTCGTTTGTGTCACAATCAAGGAGATACGTATCTTGACCTGATTGTGACTGTGCTAATTGTGCAGAAATGCATTACAAGGACAAGGGGCCATGCAATATATTCATCTTCATTGCTGCCACACCAGAGGAGACTACAGCAAGAGTGTGAATGCCTAGGCTTGTTGGGTGTAGCACATGGCAAGCAAGACTAAGGGTACTTTCACACTAGCGTTGTTTGAATCCGGCGGGCAGTTCCGTTGCCGGAACTGCCCGCCGGATCCGGAAAAACGTGTGAAAACGGATTACATTTGAATCCTGATCAGGATTCTGATCACAATGAAAAAATGCATTGGAAAAAACGGATCTGCCAATTATGGACTTTAACTTATATTCACCTTCATTGCTGCCACACCAGAGGAGACTACAGCAAGAGTGTGAATGCCTAGGCTTGTTGGGTGTAGCACATGGCAAGCAAGACTAAGGGTACTTTCACACTAGCGTTGTTTGAATCCGGCGGGCAGTTCCGTTGCTGGAACTGCCCGCCGGATCCGGAAAAACGTGTGAAAACGGATTACATTTGAATCCTGATCAGGATTCTGATCACAATGAAAAAATGCATTGGAAAAAACGGATCTGCCATTTATGGACTTTAACTTTTTTTCACATTTTTCGGATTTAACATGCAAAAGCCGAATCCGGTTTGACGGAACACACGGCGCCGGATCCAGCATTAATGCAAGTCAATGGAAAAAAAATGCCGGATCCGGCGTTCAGTCAAAGTGTTCCGGATTTTTGGCCGGAGGTAAAAATACAACATTCTACGGTTTTCTGAAAAGCCTGATCAGTAAAAAAGACTGAACTGGATGCATACTCCTGATGCATCCTGAACGGATTTCTCTCCAGTCAGAATGCATTTGGATAAAACTGATCAGTTCTTTTCCGGATTCGAGCCACTCAGCGCTGGAAAAGAAAAACGCTAGTGTGAAAGTACCCTAAGCTAGATCCCTCATAAAGAAATAGTGCCTTTGTTTAAATTTTTTGACACTGACTATGCATGTGCCATAATTGAAAGACTATAATCATGTGCTTATTGCACCTGTTGCCTTTTGTAAGAACTTCTGAGCTTGTTATCTCAAGTTTGCATAGTAAGGGTCCATTCACACGTCCGTAGTGTATTGTGGATCCGCAAATTGTGGATCCGCAATACACCTGTCCGGCACCGCTATAGAACTGACTATTCTTGTCTGCATTTGCAAGAATAGGACATGTTTCGGAGCCGCAGACCGGAAGATCGGGGGCGCGCTCCGGAAATGCCGATGCGGACAGCACACTGTGTGCTGTCCGCATCCATTCCAGCCTCGTAGAGAATGAATGGGTCCGCACCCGTTCCACAAATTGCAAAACTGATGCGGACCCATTCTACGGATGTGTGAATGGACCCTAAAAGTAATTCCTCTTATATCCATCCCTGTTATATCTGTGTTCCAGCCACCACCTTTACGTGTAGAGCCTTTTATATCTCTCACAGGTCTAAAGGATTCTTTGATAAGATCTGATGTTTCTTGCATATTCATAGATTACAAGTTTCCAGGAATCACCCAGCTGCTCCAACAGTTTATTTATAAAAGATTGAAGATTGGTTGCAAGCCATTGGCTAATTGCTTTGAAGCTACTATAAGGTTGTCAAACCCAGCCGGTTGACAACCTTGTTGGGTTTGACAGCAGATCCTTTAGTAAATCTATTCCTCTTTATTCCTCCTCTTCCTAGCATTCATTGCGTGAAATGAAGTGTGTTACTATAGGCAATTCATTTGTACAGCCCACATATAAAGCTAAATTAGATCTCATAAATCTTTATTGGTAATAAAATTAGCAAGTTCTCTGTCTGAAAATTCAATAATTATAAATCCCACAAGAGTAGACAAAAAGCTATATTTCAACAGTGTGTGTGAAAACCGCAATACGGAGCAGTCCCACTAAAATATATAGGGATACAGATACAATAACTAAATTCCTCTTCATTCAAACATTTTCTTTACAAGGTAACATCAACACCTATTTTCAGCACTTCATTGCCTAAAAGATCAGAGATTCACTATCCATTCGCTGTCATATTCCTAGTTGCCACCTATGTGTCATTCTTTTCAGCCAATATATTACCAGAAAATATATGGCAGTATGGCTAGACATAAGTTCAGTTTTGTATTCCTTTTCTCAATATGACTAGACACACTATATTTTCTGAAGAACAAAATGATTCTTTAATATAATGGTCTGTATTATGCTTAAAGCCTATAAAGCCTGGAGACAGAGAAGACAAATGAATGAATATGGAACAACATGACCTTGAATGAAAAAAAAAAACTTTCCACTATAAAAAGCAGAACAGTGATTGCCAAGAAAGATCTGAAGAGACTGATAGGTATTGCTGCCAATGATCCCTCAGTTATTTGAACTGACCTAACTTTACTTAAAAGTTAGCAGCTAATACTTTGATTTGTCAAGCTTTAAAGGGGTTGCCTGAGATTTTTTAACTGATGACCTATCCTCTGAATAGTTCATGAGTAGTTGATCAGTGAGGGTCTGACACCATGACATCATGTTTATCAGTCACATGGCTTAGGCGCAGCTCAGCCCTATTGGCACTGGGCTGTGATGCCAAGCATAACCGCTATACAATGTATGGCAATGTGCTTGGTGAGCCGAGAAAAGACCACAGCGATACTGTCATTGCCAGTACCTTCTTCAACAGCTAATTGGTAGAGGTCCCGAGTGTGGTAGCCACACAGATCAGTTATTGATGACCTATCTATCCAGAGGAAAATCTTGGAAATTTCCTTTAAAAAGCTGCAACAGACAAATATTCTGTCACTATAGATCTTTAGCAAACATTATATCAATAATACCTTGCAGCACGGAGACCCTGAGAACATTAGCATTAAAGGAGTTCTGTACCTTTTCCTTTGGATAGATCATTATCATCTGGTTGGCGGGGGTCCTACACATGTACATAGTCGTGAGGTCACTGCCTTCTCAAACAGTTGATCGGCGGGGTTCTCGATAGATCATATCATAGGATAGATCATCAGTAATAAAAAGGTACAGAACCTCTTTAAGTTTGCTTAGTATGAGTTATGTCCAGTCGCTCAGGTTCCCACCAACATAAATCTATGCTGGTAGGTTAGTTTTCTCCTTTGAAGTTGAAATTAATTCCATACAGTTAAACTTTGTCAGTATTGTTGCTAATTGACTAGGAAATTGCCCTATATTTTAGAAGAATATACTTTGTCCATGCAACACACATTGCAGGTTTTCATAAAACCATCTGCACAGAATGGTGGCAAGCTTCCAAAAGTATAACAGACCTGCAACTTTTCTGCTCTAGATTACAGCAGGAACGAGCCCTGGCAGATTCTATTAAAAAGCAGGACAAAATAGAATTTTTGTCTGGTAACTCCCTCATGGAAACCTGATGGAACCCATTATAGTCAATGGACTGTGTCAGGTTCTGTGGTATCTGTCATAAGATGGATCCATCACTGCTGCCCTTTTCCCCCTATTTTTATGTTCTTAGAATGCCACAGATGTGAATGTATTCTTTAGTAGCTAAAGATAAGTCAATTCCCATGAATACTGCCAACGCATATCCAAATCAGGGACATATATAGCATTTATTTAAGAATACATTATATACTAGGTGAACTGACTCCTAAATTCCTTCTAATTTCCTCTTATTTGTTTGAACTTCCCTACTGAAAGGGAACCAGTCACCATGAAAATGCAGTGCAATCAGCAGGCAGCATGTCATAGAGTAAAGGAAAATCCACAGATTAGTATGTGGTTTCATGGGAAATGAATCAGCCAAACTTCTAATTTATATATTTAAATCTTAGCTTTTTCTGAGCTCGGTAGCCACGTGGGAGGTCTTAACAGCCTTCCCTCTTAAAATGTGTCCACATAGTTCACAGGAAGTCACTGATTATGACTGCCCATATGGTGGCTGAGCTCACAGTTAAAGGACCATTCTGATCAAAAAAATATCAGACATCACTTAGTATTTATATGTGCTCCTTAGCTTTACATAAAGGTTCGGGTATTCTGCTCCCTTTATTTCCTGCTACTGTGTATTTTCCACATCGCAATGTCAAGTGGCTGCTATCTCCATGATGACTCCATGAGTTCAAGGCCTATAAGTCAGTCAGCTGCATAGTAATTAGCTCTCAGTACATAAAAGTAAGTGGGCAGCTGCACACAATTGATGCTACCCCCCCCCCCCCCCCCCCCCCCAAATGTAAAACTGTCAGTTCAAAATGATATGTCATGGAGCCTTTTGAAAAACCTGATGTTCTTTTAGATTGTAGTTGTATCCAAACCCCATCATCACTAGTGTCCTGATGGTATCATACAGTGGAGTCTGTGTATATTTCTTATACTGGCTCAGAATAGCATCACTCTGTAGTTATGGCAGCACAGGCTTCAGCTGTGGCCTAGTAGGGGACAGCATGGGATCTCTATAATGCCACCACTTAAGTGAATGAAACTTTGGAAGCATGCGTTCCATGACTTTGGCCAAAAGATCCATTTCTTTTGTTTTTGCCCATATATATCAATCTGCTAAGATCCTGCTACTCTATAACATGCTGCCTATATATTACACTATATTTCATGCGGATAGGTTTTCTTTAAGGCTCATTTACTATGGCCAAGAATTATTATAGTTTAATTTTTAGCAACCCGTGTCAATGAAGTCAACAATTAGCAATGGACAATGAAATGATCATACAACCTGTACCAGTGCATTGCCTGTAGTGATACATTTACAAGAGGTATTGTCACCTAAACTACATGGCAACAATGGTGTTGCTCGCCTGGTAAATTCCTTCTCCATTAGTTGTGTGAACGTCCTGATGGGAATTTTGATGGGTCTGTACTAATGACTTTTGTATATGAGTTGGACTCTCGTTCTTAGACTAGCCGAAGAGCAGCTATGTGATTAGATTGTGAAATCTTCATATTAGTATTCATACATTCCTTATATCCTGTATGTTACATTCACACATTTCTGGAGATTCATTGATTTTCATGATCTACTTTCTTTTCCTCATCTCATTTTATTTCAGAATGATTGGAGTAATAATGTGTCATAATTTATAGTAAGTGCCCAATATTAATGATAAACAGATGATACGTGAAAATTTGTCTGGCCATTAAGAATGAATGTCACATTTGCATTGTTCACTTATTATTTTATGTATTATTTCACTTTAAATTTAATATAGCTGCCATGCAAGCAAGAAAGACACATTTTTATGTTTTAGGAACATGACTGACTGTCAAACGACAGGTTTGTGTTCTCTAAAGTAGAGATTAGCATAGGGTGTACACTTTAATCTCAAATTTATCTGTTTTGGGGATTAACCAAGGCTTCCATATGTTTAACTAATTATAATGAAAGCCGAGCTTCTGTCCTAGAGTTGCAACAAAAGACAGATTTTAGCTCTTTCTACTTAGTGCTGATATCTGGAACTAAAGTAACCCTTTCCTGGAAGTTCAGAATGAAAACTATAATAATGTTTTCATGTAACATTTTGGCCGTGATTTATCAAGACGGGTATATGCTACACCAGTCTAGATATATTTATTAATGATCTTGTAGAAGGCTTGCATAAGTATAAATTTTTGCAGATGACACTAAACTATGTAAAGTAATTTACACTGAAGAGGACAGTATACTACTACAGAGGGATCTGGATAGATTGGAGGCTTGGGCAGATAAGTGGCAGATGAGGTTTAACACTGACAAATGTAAAGTTATGCACATGGGAAGGAATAATGCAAGTCACCCGTACATACTAAATGATAAAACACTCGGTAACACTGACATGGAAAAGGATCTAGGAATTTTTATAAACAGCAAACTAAGCTGCAAAAAACAGTGTCAGGCAGCTGCTGCCAAGGCCAATAAGACAATGGGTAGCATCAGAAGGGGCATAGATGCCCGTAATAAGAACATAGTCCTACAACTTTACAAATCGCTAGTCAGACCACACATGGAGTACTGTGTACAGTTCTGGGCTCCTGTAAACAAGGCAGACATAGCAGAGCTGGAGAAGGTCCAGAGGAGGGCAACTAAAGTAATAACTGGAATGGGGCAACTACAGTACCCTGAAAGATTATCAAAATTAGGGTTATTCACTTTAGAAAAAAGACGACTGAGGGGAGATCTAATTAATATGTATAAATATATCAGGGGTCAGTACAGAGATCTATCCCATCATCTATTTATCCCCAGAACTGTGACTGTGACGAGGGGACATCCTCTGCGTCTGGAGGAAAGAAGGTTTGTACACAAACATAGAAGAGGATTCTGTATGGTAAGAGCAGTGAGACTATGGAACTCTGTGCCTGAGGAGGTGGTGATGGTGAGTACAATAAAGGAATTCAAGAGGGGCCTGCATGTATTTCTGGAGCGTAATAATATTATAGGCTATAGCTACTAGAGAGGGGTTGTTGACCCAGGGAGTTATTCTGAATGCCTGATTGGAGTCGGGAAGGAATTTTTTATTCCCCTAAAGTGGGGAAAATTGGCTTCTACCTCACAGTTTTTTTTTTTTGCCTTCCTCTGGATCAACTTGCAGGATAACAGGCCGAACTGGATGGACAAATGTCTTTTTTCGGCCTTATGTACTATGTTACTTATGTACTATGTTAGATAGGGGCTGCGCCGCCAGAGGTGGCATGTAATTTATGACGAGGTGCAGGTCTCATCATAAATTACATATCTCCACCACCAGTCTGTGTGCTAAACTAAACTCTACAGAAAATTAGTAATTATTTATGACAGTTCTGATATAAATAATGATGCATGTGCTGGGGCAGATGCACGCTTTATTTGGAAACTGGCTAGAGCAGTGTAAACACGTCACTTGTAGCTACAAAAGTTGTAATGGCATTAAAAAAGTTTCAAAACCTGGGTTTAAAGACTGTTTTACACCAAAAAAGGCGAATGGGGATAATAAGTTTCCCATTTTGACTTCTGCTGGAGTATAAAATTACCATACTCTTTTGTTCTCACTGTCTGAAATAATATTCCTATATTTTAATACAATGTGCATTAGAGTATGCAACTTAACTCTCTTTCCAAAAGAGTAAAGAAAACTGTGCTTTCAGTGTCACCAGCTGTAAAGTAGCTATACTGTAATTCAAAGTTTGAACTTTTTAACAGTCCTTGACACTTTACTTAGGAATGGAATAAATTAGGATGGTCATCAAGCCAGAACCTCTTCTATAGATAACTATTTTGGGTTGATTGCTCCTTTTCAGTGCATAGCATAGAGAATTACAGTGGATATAAAAAGTCTACACACCCCTGTTAAAACGTCAGGTTTCTGTGCTGTAAAAAAATGAGACAAAGATAAATCATTTCATAACTTTTTCCACCTTTAATGTGACCTATAAACTGTACCACTCAATTGAAAAAGAAACTGAAATATTTTAGGTGGAAGGAAGAAAACTAAAAAAACTAAAATAATGTGGTTGCATAAGTGTGCACACCCTTAAACTAATACTTTGTTGAAGCACATCTTGATTTTATTACAGCACTCAGTCTTTTTGGGTATGAGTCTATCAGCATGGCACATTTTGACTTGGCAAGATTTGCCCACTCTTCTTTGCAAAAGCACTCCAAATCTGTGCACAGCCCTCTTCAGATCACCCAACAGATTTTCAATCGGTTTCTGGTCTGGACTCTGGCTGGGCCATTCCAAAACTTTAATCTTCTTCTGGTGAAGGCATTCCTTTGTTGATTTGGATGTATGCTTTGGGTCGTTGTCATTCTGAAAGATTTATCTTTGTCTAATTTTTTTACATTACGGAAACCGGACATTTTAACAGGGGTGTGTAGACTTTTTATATCCCCTGTATATTAGCTGGGTGAGAAACCTTTTAGAATACTTAAAGAAATCAGAAATTAAAAACATGATCTCTTTAGGACCTTTCACCACTCCTGAGATGCCTGTTTTAAAAGCTTCATGTATTCCCCATGTAATAACAATTCGTATGGCTCTATGTTGTGCAATTCCTTTATTATTTCTGGTGACATCATCACAGGTCCTTCTCAACCACTGCCTGTTTTACTAGTCACATGACCTGTGATGTCATCACAGGTCCTTCAGCTCTTCCAGTGCATTAGATTCAATTATATTGCCATCCTAAGGACGGCAATACAGTTGCATCTAGCTGGCAGGCAGGACATTTGGGGCCTGGGACAAAACATCAGTGGCCCAGGCCCCGAATGTTTTAACCTAGCAACGCCCCTGACTGATATTATACAGGATCTCTTCCCATAAAGCCCATGTACAAATCAATCTGCTCAGCTCTTCCTGTGCTATAACTTCATCCTTTAGATTAAATAATGTTTTTCAGATTACAGACTCTCTTTAAGTTTCCATTGATCCCTTGGAGTTTGTAGATGATCAGTTACAAAATGACAATAGGTCAGTCAAGATCTATTATATTCCACTTGTAACACTGGTTCATCGTAGCTAGATATTTATTTTATTAATCAAATCCAGTGTGATATTACCAAATTTGAACAGCAAGATGAATGTGATTATTTTTATTTATTTTTTAGAAAAGAGTCACATAGCTTTACTATTTTCACATACATTTATCTCTGTACGAAGAAAGTTAACCTCAGGTTACCTCCCTTCATGGTGTGTGAGCAGACAGAGAAGGACGGCTGCTGGAACGTCTGTCACTACAGGGAAGGTGCAACATATTTAGAGATTCAGTGTTTTCTGGATGGAGTGCTGTTTAGATATGGAGTGTTCCAGCTGGGAGTACATCTGATCAGACAGTCATGAGAGCTGATGAACTAAAGAAGTATGAACAAGAAGACAGGGTGGCAGAATACAAAAGATTTAATGATGTACATGAATGGCTCCTGTGCGCCAAGGGCTGCAGAACAACACTCAGGGAATTTAGAAATAGCAATGTCATCTCCTCCAAAAGGGGTTATCCCATGATGTAAAAATGAAAATCAGACATCATATACTACATGACAATATCTTTCTAACAAAGCTGGAACCAGCCCTGTACCTCACATGGAGCCAGAGATCTCCACATTCATTGCTTCAATTGATCTGTCTGCTAGAATTATTTCAAGCTGGCAGCTCAGGGGCATGCCCTTTCTGCTGTAGGTATTTCCCTGTAACTGCCAGAGCTTGTAACAGAAATATGACTGGTGGCAGCTGAAGATTTAAACTGAGCGCCTGTGGCACCACAGTGAGGTGGATAGGGAAATAAGGAAAAGAACAAACAACAGGTGGCGCTATACAAATATATTTTATGAAATAGGTCAATGGTTACACTTAAATGGGTATTGTCACTTTGCTAATCATCGCTAGATAATGGCAATAAAACATTTTTGATAAATACATTTATATTAAAAATATTTATCATTCAGAAATTTAATTATCCCTGGGTCCCTTACATTGAACTCAATCTGTATCCCATAGTTATGGCCACTGGCCATTTCCCAAGCAGTGGCTGAGCTTGTGTAGTTCTTCCTCCCTGCTTTCTGAAGGAGATTGCTCGGATCGAGTGAACGTGCATGCACAGAAGCTCTCTGCACGGCCAACTCTGTCATTGTGCTGGACAGGATGACCATACACCACCTCCCTTCAACAGTCAAACATGCAGCCCAGCCAGTAAGACAACTCCAGCATCTCCACCACAGACGTTTAGCTAGAAGTAATTCAACTACACAAGAAATACTGTTGGGTTACCTTGCTGCAGACATTAATGGATCCTATAGCCTGCCATTAGGTGGGAACAGAAAACATCCCTCCACCCACTGTTTACACCTAACGGCAGTGCAGTGGAACGATGAGGGTTTGCAGCATTTCATGTGCAGTTGATTTACTGCTACTAGTGTTGATCGAGCACTATCGAATACTGCGTGTGCTCGAGAGCGATGCTCGAGTCTCCTCCCCGCACGTTTGTTGGCTGCTACGCAGCCAATAAACGTACTGATAATTACTGCCACTCACTGTAATGCCATAGCCATGTTGGTTACTAGCGTTACAGTGATTGGCTGGCTGAAACGCGTCATCGGGTGCTATAAAGCACCCGCTGACACGTGTTTCGGCCAGTCTTAGTCAGCAAGAGCTGTGCTGTAGAAGGGACAGATACTGTAGGGAATTGAATTACATTTTTTTGTCAGGCAGGGTTGGTGTTAGAGACCCCAAAGTCCTTTTAAGGTCTATTCTTGTGTCTGGCAGCAAAATATATTTTTAGCGCAACCTGAGCTAAATTGCGTGCGATTAGAGACCCAAAAGTCCTTTTAAGGACTATTGTTGTATCTGGCAGCAATATATATCATTAGCGCAACCTGGGCTAAATTGCGTGCAATTGTTAGAGACCCAAAAGTCCTTTTAGGGACGATTTCATCTGGCAGCAATATATATTATAGTGCAACCTGCGCTAAATATCTTGCAATTGCATGGCCGCTGCAGACAGAGACATTATCTGCGCTACATCTCCTGTGTAACGTGTGAGCAGCCTAAAAATATTTGTGACATCCAGTGTACTTTTTCCGTAGATGGTGTCCGCTGCGGACAGTGCCATTACCTGCGCTACATCTGTATAACTTTTGCGCATCCTAAAAATATCTGTGACATCCAGTGTACTTTTTCCGTAGACACTGCGGTCACTGACATTACCTGTGCTACATGTCCTGTATAACGTTTGCGCATTCTAAAAATTTCTGTGACATTGTGTACTTTTTCCGAAGAAGCTGCTGACAGCAACATTACCTGCGCTTCATCTCCTGTTTAACGTGTGCGCATACTAAAAATATCTGTGACATCCAGTGTACTTTTTCAATAGACGCTGCGGACAGCGACATTATCTGCACTACATCTCCTGTTTAACGTGTGCGCATACTAAAAATATCTGTGACATCCAGTGTACTTTTTCCATAGATGGTGTTCGCTGTGGACAGTTACATTACCTGCGCTACATCTCCTGTATAACATTTGCGCATCCCAAATAGCTGTGACATTCCCTGTAATATTTTATTAGCCGCTGGTGACAGTAACAACATTACCTGCACTACATCTCCTGTATAACGTTTGGGCATCATAAATATCAGAGATATTCAGTTAAATATTTTTGGCGCTGGTGACAGCAACATTACCTACGCTACATCTCCAGTATAACGTTTGTGCATCATAAATATCAGTGACATTCCCTGCAATTTTTTCATTAACCCGCTGGTGACAGCAGCAACATTAACTGCACTACATCTCCTGTATAACGTTTGAGCATCCTAAATATCAGTGACATTCAGTCAAATTTTTTTGCTGCTGGTAGCAGCAACATTACCTGCGCTACATCTCCTGTATAGCGTTTGCACATCCCAAATAGCTGTGACATTCCCTGTAAATTTTTATTAGCCGCTGGTCACAGCGACATTAGCTGCGCTACATCTCCTGTGTGACGTTTGCACATCCTAAATATCAGTGACATTCAGGTTAATTTATTTGCGCATACACTTACAAAACCTGCGCTACTGTACGTGTGACATACTTGCAAGCATATATACCATTTATTATGCTCAAGGCGAGCAGTAAGGGACGGGAAAGTGGCCGTGCTGCTGATGGTGCACGCAGAGGCCGTGGCCCTGGGCACGGTGAAACTGTGCCTGCTGCCAAAGCACAAGAAACGCACTCATCCACAAAACCTAGCTTCATGTCCCAGTTTGCAGGGTGGCGCAGGGCACCATTCTCGAAGTCAGACCAGTGCGACCAGGTGGTTGATTGAATTGCAGCAGACAATGCTTCCAGTCGGTTAAGCACCACCCTTTCTTCCACAAAGTCCAATTTGTAGTAGCCAAGAGTCTGGTCAACAGAATCCTCACCCTGATCCTCCTTCCTCCCACCATGGAGAGTCTTGCGGCTAAGTGATCCCACACTTGGATGATGTGAGGAGCTCTTTTCATTGCCATTCCTTAATTTGGGCCTCTCACTAAGTCCGCTTGAAGAGGGACATGAGGAGATCGTGTGCACCGATGCCCAAACTCTTCAGCATCCACAGTCACAAGAAGATGATGGTGTGGAACGGCAAATAGTGTTTCACGAGGTGGATGATAATGATGAGACACAGTTGCCAATAGGTCAATGGCAATTAGTGTCTCAAGAGGTTGAGGATGAGGATGAGACATAGTTGTCAATAAGTAAGTTTGTTGTTAGCTCTACAAGTCAGGAGGATTTACCCAAAAAGAATGTTTCCTAAAATTTTTTCCTCTAAAATAGATTTTATCTTCGGTTTTGTGCGTATTATTGTCAGTCTGTAAAATTGGGGTACTACACGGAAAACATCGTTCCCAGCAGTGCCCTGGGAGTCCAAGATGCATCCAGACATCATCCCCATGCTGTTCCCAAACCATTTCAGTGGTGCTTTCATCAATTTCTGACCTTTTTATGTGAACCAGACACCCTCCCCTCTTCAGAGCAGGGGTGCCTGGCTTAATGCTCGGTTTCTCCCATTGACTTCCATTGTGCTCAGGTGCTCGGGTGCTCGGTAGAGCACCCAAGCATCCTGAGGTGTTCTACTCGAGCACTTTGGTGCTCGATCAACACTAACTGCTACCTAAACATTTGTTAGACAAGAGGGGGTGAACTCACTGATGACAAAACCCCTTTAATTTTTAATTACATGCAATTATAAAAGTATTCAGATTCAGGTGCTAGTTTGAAAAATGTTGAATATTTTTTGTGACAAACCACTTTAAAGAAGCCATATACAATGGTGTAATTAAGTTTTCAATATCTCACAGCTATAATAATTAACACATTCAGAAAAAGACGATCAAAGGAATATATTCTCTATTTTACTTTGTGCTGATTTTTCATCTTCCTTTTTCATCCATGTTTCCCTTTTTCATAATTTGTCTATAAACTACATTATATATATATATATATATATAGGTCATGAATCAAAACCTGTTTAAAATGTTGAACATTGACTTATTGGGGAGCTTCCTTACATATGGTGGCATTCCCATAATTCCAGAGGAACATTGCCTGGCCTACAAGACTCCTCACACTGTTAGGGCGCTCTCCGTAAGGAGACATGGTGTCTCCTGAATCCTCCTCTTTACCTCCTCCTTCAGCATTAGTACTCAAACACACAGAGCTCAAAGGAGAGTGTGCTGACAGAGCTTTACACAACTTGTCACAAGTCAAGTCACAGCAGTAGTTTCTTTCTCCTTACCAAACTGGTACAGCTGCTGTTTTTCCAAATGGCACACTCACAGCAGGAGTAGGATTTTGAGTTTAATGGCAGCAACTTCTCCTGCCTGCACTCCAGCCTTGCCCTCCCTCCAGCCAAGCAGCCCAGGAAGCCCCAGAGACAGCTCCAGAGTGCAGAAGGAGTCAGGACTGGTCAATCAGGAAACCCCAGACAGATACCTGACATTACTGACACATTGACACTGCCCCTATGTAATATCAGCGCTGCTGTGCTAGGTGAGACCTAGTCTAGCGTGGGAAATTTATAAGCCGCACTGTGACTCAGTGAGTCTCTTATTCCTCCCCAGTCCTTCTCCCTCTGGACTAGTCTGGTCCCCAGCAGCTAAGTGAGAACTTCTTCCTGGTTTGCCCTGAGTTCTGATGCATGCGCAGGGCAAATTTGGGGAGGTTTGGGGACAAAAATCACAGACAGTCTTTTTTCTTCCAGATGTTATGGACAGCAGAGCAAAATACCCATTTTTTTCCTGGTTGTTCATAAATTTTCAGATGGTTGGCAACCCTGCCTGTGCTAAATGCAAGCACATACGCAGGTCATCTGGAGCATCCCTGGTGTGCTGCTTCTGTGCCTGTACTGACTGCTTTCAGTGCAGATGCAATATAAGAAGGCAAGTCACATATTGGAAATTATATTAAAAAGCAAACAAACGCTATATGTAGTAGCACAATGCTGCAAACATTGGAAACATGGGTTAAAGGGTTTCTCCAGGAATTAAGAAAATGAAAATACTTTAATATTACCTTAATATAAATATATTCTCAAATACCTTTGATTAGATATAATGGCTTGTTTTGTCTGGTGAGCAATTGTTAGGAGAAATAAAAAGGCCATCCTATTATTACACAAAAAAACTGTCCTAATCACACAGCAGGACAAGTTACATCACAACACTGAGGTAAAGATTTGCCTGAGGCTCCTCTCCTAAATTTCAGGAATTATCCTAAATACAGATGATAAGATATTCATCTGAATATCTGTAGGAATGGAGTTCATGAGGAGACATGAAGTGCAGAGAGAAGGTGGGAATGTGGATAATGAGCAGCAGTGCTTGTATGCAGTCTCCATTACCACAGCTCCACATTACCACAGCCCAACATTACCAAAGCCCCAAATTACTACATTCTGTCCTGTCCATCCTCTCTGTACTTCATGTCTCCTCACAAACTCCATTCCTACAGAGATTTATCTGAAGATCTTATCAGCTGTTTTCAGGATCATAATCCCTGACAAGTAGAGCAGAGAGGAGGATGAGGCAGCTCTGTGAAGTAACTTGTCTTGCTGTGTGATTAGGACAGGTTTTGTGTGGACTAATAGGATTTCTCCTAATGATTGCTCCCTAGACAAAACAAGCAATTATAACTAATGAAAGGTATTTGGAAATATATTTATAATAAAGTAATATATAAGTATTTTCATAATTTCTGGAGAACCCCTTTAAATCTGAATTGCATTACTGCTATACTTAATGTAAATAAAAATTAGAAGCTTTTTGTGCACTTTTTTTAATTCTAGTTCTAGGAGAGGAAATTCTGTTAGTGTTGGTCCTATCTGTAGATGCTAACTGGCATGGGCCCGACACACTTTGGATCTCAAATGTGCACAAACAGTTCAAATTTTTATGTTTGCAGGTATCTTTATACATGGGGCAGTGTTTGATTTTGCATATCAGCCATGGTAGGATGCACCTACTGGCTCAAGCAATTTGGTTTTGGGACTGTATCATTCGTCCACATGTACCTACAGTAGGACAGCCATATTTCTGGTGGTCAGCAAAACCATCTATATCCAGCTTTGAGCTAAGTATCATATTTCTATATCTATGACTGTTTTGAGATCACCCCCTGATGAGCCTAAAAAGTTCTAGGTGAAACGCGTCGGGGTCTCCTTTTTCTATTTGGAGTGCCTCAGTGGTACCCATCCATTGGGATAACCATTGACACCCGTTATTGAATTATCTTCACCTTTCTAGGGTTTAACAGGGACTGGATAGTATTAGGTTTGGGGACAGGGAACCTCCACCATCAGGGGGTCGCCCTGGGCTAAGAAGTCTGTAGGGCAATTAGGGTGAGATTTGTCTACCCATGCTCTCTCCATAAGACTTTGGTCTCTTCCTCGAATTTCCTTTCTTCTATCCTGTTACTATGAATGTCTTCATGAGGGTTTTGACTCCCCTTTAAGAAATTCAAGTATTTGCATGTCTTTTTGCACATTGTTGTGGTACATATATACCTATACCCTTTCTAATATAATAAAGGTAATTTTAAAAAAGTCACTTTCTTTAGTTGACTAATCCCCTTTGATTTATACGTGACAGAGTATCCATTTAATAAATTCTAATGGTTGATGGTGTGCACCTACTGTATACTTTATTTCAGATTGTTTCCAGGTGCAGATCCAACTTTGCTTTTTTCATTGGAAATGATGGTGATGGCTATAATTGCTTACAATTGACACCAAGGGGGAAACAAGGCACCTTTATGTTGTCTAAGGGAAGAGGCCCATTACCATTATCACATGCTAGGGTATGGCATTATGGCATTTCTGCAATTTAGCAGCCAGTTTGCCAACCACTTTATTTCTTTTTTTCAGCAGGAAAGACATGGATGATATCATCAGAGATAAGACAAAATCATGTATTTTTTTTATTTATATTTTTGTAATGTTTAAGAGATGTGCCCTCTAGTGGCATGCAATAGAGTCTACTCTGATTCTTTCCTTATCCCATCACTGGCAATCTAGGAGGGCCTGTGTCACTTAGGAACCATTAATCTTGGCAGTCCTCATGTTTGTAGACAGAGGCCAAGATTAGAAGCATGCACTGATCTAGTCTCAGGCAACTAAATTTATGCTTGTAGCCTTAGAAAACTGGAAGACGGCAGCTATAAATTTCAAGTCTATGGTGATCTGTAGATTAATACATTTAACACCTATTGGCTTGTTGTCAGACTGATTCAGTTCATAATTCAATAATGTGATCAATAGAGCACTTACTTTTTGGTCTCATTTCTTAAAACTGTCAAATATAACTAATCAATTGTGTCATAATAAGAGCGCAATGCATAATGAGGGAAGCATTTCTACAAAGGTTCGCAGTCCTTATATGTACATTAAACTGCCAGTTTTATAGCCACAAATGATACACTGTGCTCATTCGAGTTTGATGGCCAGGATATCCAGTATATATCTTATCCAAGGATATTTTATACCTACAGAAACCCTTCCACCAGCTGCATGCAATAAATATTCTTGTTGCAAACTCATAATTTTTGAGAACCAAGTAAAGTCTGTTGTACTTTACTTTTTTTTTTGCAAAATGTATTAGCAAATAACAAATGTATGACTTGTTTCATTGATAGTGTCAGACAATTATTTCTGTCTAAATTATTTTCTCTGCTTTACTTCAAGTTGTGTTTTACACAGACTGTAGAGGCCGCAAATTGTACTTTTATGAAGGTAATACTGACAACATTCTAAAAGCCTTCTACCCCTTATATAGGTGGCCCCCACCAGAAGAAACTTGCCCCAGACCGACATCATCAACGGCCTCTTACCCAGCCAACCAGTTAAAAAAAATAAAAATACTTATTTTCATTATGGAGAATATTCTGTTACCAGACCTGATGAAGGTTCAGACATTGACTTTTAGGCTCAATCAATCTGCCTAAGGCCTCTTGCACACAAACTTTTTTTTTTCCGTTTCCGTTCAGTCTTTTGCGTTCAGTATACGGACCGTAAACAAAACCATTAATTTCAATGGATCCGCGAAAAAAAAAACGGAAGGTACTCTGTATGCCTTCCATTTCCGTATTTCCGTTTTTCCGTTCCGTTCAAAGATAGATCATGTCCTATTATTGTCTGCATAAGGCTACTTTCACACTTGCGGCAGTGTGATCCGGCGGGCAGTTCCATCGTCAGAACTGCCCGGCGGATCCGCCGATTTGGATGTGACTGAAAGCATTGCAAGAACGGATCCGTCTCTCCGCTTGTCATGCGGACAGACAAATCCGTCTTATATTTTTTTTCACATTTTCACCGATCTGCGCATGCGCAGGCCGGAAGGACGGATCCGGCATTCCGGTATTTTTTTTGGCGGATCCATTGAAATAATGCCTATCCTTGTCCACAAACTAGAAAAAAAATAGGACATGCACTATTTTTTTTGCGGAGCAATGGAACGGACATACTGATGCGGACAGCGCACGGTGTGCTATCTGCGTTTTTTGCGGTTCCATTGAAATGAATGGGCCCGCATGCTATCCGCAAAAAAAATGGAACGGACACAGAAACAAACAACGTTCGTGTGCATGTAGCCTAACGGACAAGAATAGTACTGTTCTGCCAGGGGCCAGCTGTTCCGTTCCGCAAAAAACAGAATGCACACGGATGTCATCCGTATTTTTTGGGGATCTATTTTTTGCGGACCGCAAAATACTGAAAAAGCCATACGGTCGTGTGCAAGAGGCCTAAGAGTAACTGCCCAGATTATATAGTAGTCTATGCTGTAGTAATAGTATTAGGCCTCTTTCACACGGGTAAGATTTCCGCGCGGGTGCAATGCGTAAGGTGAACGCATTGCACCCGCACTGAATCCTGACCCATTCATTTGTATGGGGCTGTGCACATGAGCGGTGATTTTCACGCATCACTTGTGCGTTGCGTGAAAATCACAGCATGCTCTATTTTGTGCGTTTTTCACACAACGCAGGCCCCATAGAAGTGAATGGTGCTGCGTGAAAATCGCAAGCATCCGCAAGCAACTGCGGATGCGGTGCGATTTTCACGCATGGTTGCTAGGAGATGATCGGGATGGGGACCCGATCATTATTATTTTCCCTTATAACATGGTTATAAGGGAAAATAATAGCATTCTTAATACAGAATGCTTAGTAAAATAGGGCTGGAGGGGTAAAAAAATAAAATAAAATTTTTTTACTCACCCTAATCCACTTGTTCGTGCAGCCCGGCTTCTCTTCTTTTTTCTCCTTTGCTGTGCAGGAGGGAAAGGACCTGTGGTGACGTCACTGCACTCATCACATGGTCCGTCACATGATCCATCACCATGGTGATGGATTATGTGATGGACCATGTGATGAACACAGTGATGTCATCAAAGGTCCTTTACCCAGGTCCTGAAGAAAGAAGATAGAAGAGAAGCCGGGCTGCGCGAACAAGTGGATTAAGGTGAGTTAAATTAATATTATTTTTTTAACCCCTCCAGCCCTAATTTACTGAGCATTCTGTATTAAGAATGCTATTATTTTTCCTTATAACCATGTTATAAGGGAAAATAATTACATCTACACAACCTTGAACCCAAACCTGAACTTCTGTGAAGAAGTTCGGGTCTGGGTACCATATTCAGTTTTTTATCACACGCGTGCAAAACGCATTGCACCCGCGCGATAAAAACTGAACAACGGAACGCAATCGCAGTTAAAACTGATTGAAATTGCAAACCTACTGACGCGGGTTTGCCGCAATGCACCCGGGACGCATCCTGAGCCAAAACGTGACACCCGTGTGAAAGAGGCCTTAGTGTTTTTCCAGCACACCCCATAGATGTCTGATCAAACTGACAATAATGAACTAATCTTACTCATATAGAGCTGGCATATTCCACAACATTTTACAGACATTAGTATCAGTCCCCAATAGGGATCACAATGTAAGTTCCTTATCAGTATGTCTTTGGAGTGTGGGAGGAAACTGGAATACCCGGAGGAAACCCACACAGAGATGAGCAGAACATACATTTCCATGCAGATATCGTCCTTGATCAAATTTGAGATCTGAGGAATTTAGAGGCCAAATCAGCATTTTGAACTCTTTCTAATTCTCCTTATACTATTCTGTATCAATTTTCACATTCTGGCAGAATGCATTATCTGGCACTTTCTCAGCAGACAGGTGTCTGCAATGGCACTTTAACTGGTCTGTGGCTACAAAGCCCCATATACAGTTGGATTACACTATATGTTCTAACTCTTTTCAGAAATTTGCCTGAATTGCCAAGAATTCAGATTTGTTTTCAACCTGAATTTTTTTTTTGACAACTCATATGAATTTGATTAGAGTCAAATCAATTCACTCATCTCCATTCAATTTGCCTGTCAGTGTTTTTAATCTTATGGCTGTTCAATGTAACATGGTAAATGAAAATATTAGAACACATGATTTACCAAAGAAGCAACAATTCTTTGAAGGTCAGGAAGAATAAGGGGTTTGCATAAAACATTAAACATTACAAATACGGAAACATGTTGATATTGGTGCAGCTTAACAATGCATTTGGATCCTTATAAATCAATTGGAGGAGGTGAGTTAATATATATATATATTTTTTTTTAACCCTCAATTGAACTTGAACCATGTTATAAGGGAAAATAATACAGTGAATAGACTTTCATCTTAGCAACCATGCGTGAAAATCGCACCGCTTCCGCACTTGCTTGCGGATGCTTGCGATTTTCACGCAGCCCCATTCACTTCTATGGGGCCTGCGTTGCATGAAAAATGCAGAATATAGAGCATGCTGCGATTTTCACGCATCGCACAAGTGATGCGTGAAAATAACCGCTCATGTGCACAGCCCCATAGAAATTAATGGGTCCGGATTCAGTGCGGGTGCAATGCGTTCCCCTCACGCATTGCACCCGCGCCGGAAATCTCGCCCGTGTGAACCCAGCCTTAATCTCTGACCCATCAGCATGACGCTTTAGACAAAACATTTATAATTTGTGACCTACACATTATTGTCTTTGGATACAGACTACATACTGATATTTGTTTAGCTACACAGGAGTATCTAGTCAGCTTTAGCATGATCTGTCAATAATGTATCTTCATATGCCTTTCATTTAGTTTCCCATTGATTAAATGGGGATTGTTTTTCTCATTCATATAATTACATTTCATGAAATAAGAATGCACTTCATCAAAGTTCACAGCTTCCCTTTAATAAACAGTGCTGTTCTGCTTTATGTACTTTTTCAGTTAAATTTGGCTTCTGAAGTTACATTGCCATTTATGGAGCTGCAAGACGTCTGTAAACTCTCTCTGCCCTGATCACTTTGTTAGAAGAAGTCAAAGTGCAATTTCCCAATAATGTCATTTTAATTAAAGTTATTAATATTTATTACTTCTATATGCAGAATAATACCTATAATAATAATTACTCTGCATCAGTTAATTAATGGACTATGAGGTTATGTTCACCCTTGAAAGATTTGCTGCAGATATTCTTCTTAGGGAACTTTCACACTAGCGTTATTCTTTTCCGGCGCTGAGTTCCGTCCTAGGGGCTAAATACCGGAAAAGAACTGATCAGTTTTATCCTAATGCATTCTGAATGGAGAGCAATCCGTTCAGGATGCATCAGGATGTCTTCAGTTCAGTCTTTTCAGGCAAAAAGACCAAAATTCCGGAACACTTGCATTTTTTCCCATTGAAATGCATTAATGCCTGCCCCGAGTGTTCTGGCAAAACGTATCTGTTTTTGTGGTCTGCTCATGCTCAGACTGCAAAAGAATGACACCGGAGAGACGGATCCGGCATTGCAATGCATTTGTCAGACGGATAAGCATCCTGATCCATCTGACAAATGCCATCAGTTAGCATACGTTTTGACGGATCAGGCATGCAGTTCTGGCGACGGAACTGCCTGCCGGAATCCTCTGCCGCTAGTGTAAAAGTACCCTTACACATTTGTAAAAATCCATGCACATGCTACAGAAACAACACTATTCAGATGGAATAGCATGAAAGAGCTTTTCAGTTTTAGAAATATTTAGAACAAATCTGCCATGTACATATGGCAAGTATAGGAACACAGATGTATGGATAGACTACGCAGCCAATAAACATGCAGGTGAGTACTGCCACTCACTGTAATGCCGTAGTCATGTTGGTTACTGGAATTACAGTAATTGGCTGGCCGAAACGCGTCATCGGGTGCTATAAAGCACCGGATGACACGTGGTTCAGCCAGTCTTAGGGAGAGCTGTGCTGTAGGAAGGACAGATAGTATAGGGAATTGAATTTTATTTTTTTGTTAGGCAGGGTTGGTGTTAGAGACCCAAAAGTCCTTTTAAGGACTATTGTTGTGTCTGGCAGCAATATATATTTTTTGTGCAACCTGCGCTAAATAGTTTGCAATTGTTTGGCCGCTGCAGACATCTTCTGTGTAGCACCCTAAAAATATCTGTGAAATCCAGTGTACTTTTTCCGTAGACGCTGCGGACAACGACATTATCTGCGCTACATCTCCTGTTTAACGTGTGCGCATACTAAAAATATCTGTGACATCCAGTGTACTTTTTCCGTAGACGGTGTCCACTGTGGACAGTTACATTACCTGTGCTACATCTCCTGTGTAACGTTTGCACAGCCTAAATATATCTGTGAAATCCAGTGTACTTTTTCCGTAGACGCTGCGGACAGTGACATTACCTGCGCTACATCTCCTGTATAACGTTTCCGCATCCCAAATATCTGTGACATTGAATGAAATTTTTTCTTAGCCGCTGCTGACAGCAGCACCATTACCTATGGTACCTCTCCTATATAATGTTTCTGCATCCCAAACATCTGTGACACTGACTGTAATTTATTTGCGCATACACTTTAAAAAAACTGCGCTTCTGTACGTGTGACATACTTGCAAGCATATATACCATTTAATATGATGAAGGTGAGCAGTAAGGGACGGGGAAGTGGCCGTGCTGCTAATGGAGCACGCAGAGGCTGTGCCCCTGGGCGTGGTTAAACTGTGTCTGCTGGCAGAGCACAAGAAACACACTCATCCACGATACCTAGCTTCATGTCCCAGTTATCAGGGCGGCGCAGGACACCATACTCGAAGTCAGACCAGGTCAACCAGGTGGTTGGTTGGATTGCAGCAGATAATGCTTCCAATCATTTAAGCACCACCCTGTCTTCCACAAAGTCCAGTCTCAGTAGCAAAGAGTCTGGTCAACAGAATCCTCACCCTGAACCTACTTCCTTCCATTATGGAGAGTCTTTGCAAACAAGTGACCCCACACTTGGATATTCCGAAGAGCTCTTTTCAGCACCATTCCTTAATTTGGACCTCTCGCCAAGCCCGCTTGAAGAGGGACATGAGGAAATATTGTGCCCTGATTCCCAAACTCTTGAGCATTCACAGTCAGAAGAAGATGGAGGTGGGGAACGACAATTAGTGTTTACGAGGTGGATGATGATGATGAGACACAGTTGCCAATAAGTCAACAACAATTAGTGTCTCAAGAGGTTGATGATAAGGATGAAGCACAGTTGTCAATAAGTGAGGTTGTTGTTAGTTCAACAAGTCAGGAGGATGACTAGAGTGAGGAAGTGGAAGACTAGCTGGTGGACGATGAAATCACTGACCCAACCTGGGAAGGAGGCAAGCCAAAAGAGGACAGCAGTACAGAGGGGGAGGGATCCACAGCACCGCAACAGGCTGGAAAAGGCAGTGGGGTAGCAAAAGTGAGAAGGCGGACCACACCTAGCAGGCCCACAACTATTCCTCGGAGCACCCACTTGCGGCAATCTCCCTTGCCAGCTGGCACATCCACTTCTATGTCCCTTCGCAGCGTATAATTAATGTTGCTATTTAGGCTTGTGGACACTGAGGATTTCCGCAGCCTGATGGCGGTGGGGGCCCTTTTTAACTCAGTCCCCAGCCCCCACTATTTTGCCCAGTGTGCCGTCCCCGCCTTACACCAGCATGTTTCCCTTAACATCACCTGTGCCCTGACCAACGCAGTCATTGGGAAGGTCCACTTAACGACTGACAAATGGACAAGTGCTTGTGGCCAGGGAAACTACATTTCTCTAACAGCACATGGGTGAATGCTGTGGAGGCCGGGAGCGAGTCATACCCTATGAAAGCACAGGTGCTACCAACGCCAAGGATTGCGGGCCCTACTTCCATCAGGATTTACACCACCACCTACATTAGTGGCTTCAACCCCCCCTTCTCCTCCTCCACCTCATCCTCCACTTCCACCTCTGAATTGTCATCTTTCATCAGCAGTCAGCAATCAGTCAGTAGCTGAAAGCAGTGTAGCACTGCAGTGGCGAAGCGGCAACAGGCCCGGCTGAAACTTACTTGCTTAGATGACAAACAGCACACCGCTACAGAGCTGTGGCAGGGTATAAGGGACTAGACTGAGCTGTGGCTTGCCACTCAACCTACAACCAGGCATGGATGTGTCTGATAATGGCCATAACTTGTGGCGGCTTTGGAGCTCGGCAAGCTCACACAAATACCATGCCTAGCCCACGTCTTAAGCTTAGTGGTTTAGCAGTTTCTCAAAACCTACCCCAATTTGCCTGAGTTACTGGTGAAGGTGCGCCGCGTGTGTGCCCATTTCTAAAAGTAATCTACAACTGCCGCTGGTCTGGAAGCGCTGCAGCAGCGCTTGCAATTGCCAGCTCACCTGTTGCGCGACGTGAGCACGCATTGGAACTCTATGTTCCACATGTTGGCCAGGCTTTGTGAGCAGCAGAGGGCAGTAGTGGAATACCAGCTGCAACACAGTCGTAACCTTTCCAGTCAGCTTCCGCTCTTCACAAGCGACAAGTGGGCATGGATGTCTGAGCTCTGTGAGGTTTTATGCAACTTTGAGGAATCAACACAGATGGTGATCAGAGATGCCGCTAATATCAGCGTAATTATCCCACTTCTGTGTCTACTGAAACGCTCGCTGCTCACAATGAAGGTGGACGCTTTGAGTGTGGAAGAGGTGGGAATGGGGGAAGACAGTACACAGGGTGATAGCCAGACCACCCTCAGTTTGTCTTCTCAGTGCGAATTGGATGATGATGATGATAAGGAGAAGCAGGAGACAGTTACCTCCGCTACAGAGGGTAGTACCCATAGCAGGTTTATTCCATTTGTTCAGCGTGGATGAGCTGAAGACGAGATTGAGAGTCATCCTCCTGATGAGGACAGCAAAGTCTTGTCTGTTGAGACTCTAGCACACATGGCTGACTTTATGTTATGCTATCTTTCCTGTGACCCTCGCGTTATACACATTATTGCCAACACCGATTACTGGTTGTTCACCCTTCTCGACCCCCGCTTCTCATCTCTCATTCCTGTGGTGGAGAGGACAAGCAAAATGGTACAATACCAGAAGGTCCTTGTGGAAAAATTGCTCCAAAAATTTCCAGCTGACAACGCTGGCAGCAGAGTACATAGTTCCTTGGGCAACCGAGGAGGGGAGATGAGGGGAACACATAACAGTTCCAACAGAGGCAAGGCAACACTCTCCAAGGCCTGGGACAGTTTCATGACACCCCGCCAGCGCCCTCACCCTGATGTGCGGCCTACTGTTACAAGGAGGGAAAAATTTTGGAAGATGGTAAAGGAGTACGTAGCAGACCGTGTCTGCCTCCTCAATTATCCCTCTGTGCCCTACAACTATTAGGTGTCCAAGCTGGACACGTGGCACGAACTGGCGCTCTATGCCATGGAGGTGCTGGCCTGCCATAGCAGATTTTTAGTGCTGCTGGGGGCATAATAACTGATAATTGCATCCGCCTGTCAACTGAAAATGTTGACAGGTTGACTCTTATCAAAGTGAACAAGGCCTGGATTGCCCCTGACTTATCTACTCCACCAGAGGAAAGCGGCTGAACATAAAGGCAATTTAAATGTATCTTTTATGGTGTATTGAATACACTGTATTCCCATGCACCCCTTCCACCACAAAAAAGAGTATTTGGTTCAATCTTCCTTTTCTCGGCCTCCTCCTCCATTATATCAACATGCTTATTAGGCTTCCCTCGCTCCTAATGTTTTAGAGGGTCAGCTCAGCAGCAGGCCCCCGCCCATAATTTTTTCCATGGTCAGATCAGCAGCAGGCCCTCGCCAATAATGTTTAAGATAGTCAGCTGAGCAGCAGGCCCTTGCCCATATTGTTTTAGATGGTCAGCTTAGCAGCAGGCCCTCGCCCCTAATATTTTAGATGGTCAGCTCAGCAGCAGGCCCTCAGCAATAATGTTTTAGATGGTTAGATCAGCAGTAGACACTCATCCCTAATGTTTTATAGAGTCAGCTCAGCAGCAGACCCTCACCCCTAATGTTTTACATGGTCATCTTAGCAGCAGACCCTCGCCCATAATGTTTTAGATGGTCTGCTCAGCAGCAGGTCCTCGCCCATAATTTTTTCCATGGTCAGCTCAGCAGCAGACCCTCACCCCTAATGTTTTAGATGGTCAGCTCAGCAGCAGGCCCTCGCCCATAATGTTTTAGATGGTCAGCTCAGCAGCAGACCCTTGCCCATAATGTTTTAGATGGTCAGATCAGCAGCAGACACTCGTCCCTATTGTTTTATAGAGTCAGTTCAGCAGCAGACCCTCACCCCTAATGTTTTAGATGGGCATCTTAGCAGCAGGCCCTCGCCCATAATGTTTTAGATAGTCATCTCAGCAGCAGAACCTCAGCCATAATGTTTTAGATAGTCAGCTCGGAAGCAAGCCCTCGTCCATAATGTTTTAGATGGTGAGCTCAGCAGCAGGCCCTCGCCCATAATGTTTTAGATGGTCAGCTCAGCAGCAGACCCTCGCCCATAAAGTTTTAGATGGTCAGCTCGGAAGCAGGCCCCCGCCCATAATTTTTTCCATGGTCAGATCAGCAGCAGGCCCTCGCCAATAATGTTTAAGATAGTCAGCTGGGCAGCAGGCCCTTGCCCATATTGTTTTAGATGGTCAGCTCAGCAGCAGGCCCTCGCCCCTAATGTTTTAGATGGTCAGCTCAGCAGCAGGCCCTCAGCAATAATGTTTTAGATGGTTAGATCAGCAGCAGACACTCATCCCTAATGTTTTATAGAGTCAGCTCAGCAGCAGACCCTCACCCCTAATGTTTTAGATGGTCAGCTCAGCAGCAGGCCCTCACCCCTAATGTTTTAGATGGTCAGCTCAGCAGCAGGCCCTCACCCATAATGTTTTAGATGGTCAGATCAGCAGCAGGCACTCGTCCCTAATGTTTTATAGAGTCAGCTCAGCAGCAGACCCTCACCCCTAATGTTTTAGGTGGTCATCTCAGCAGCAGACCCTCGCCCATAATGTTTTAGATGGTCATCTCAGCAGCAGGCCCTCGCCCATAATGTTTTAGATGGTCCGATCAGCATCAGGCACTCACCCCTAATGATTTAGAGAGTCATCTCAGCAGCAGACCCTCACCGCTAATGTTTTAGATGGTCAGCTTAGCAGCAGACCCTCACCCCTAATGATTTAGATGGTCAGATCAGCAGCAGGTCCTCGCCCCTAATGATTTAGAAGGTCTCCAGCAGGCCCTTGCTCCTAATGTTTTTGAGGGTCACCAGCAGGCCATCAATCAAAATTTTATAAGGGTGTGTATGATGCCCTCCTTTAAAGGGTGTATTGGAGTGCTGGTTCCTTGTAATTTTTTCCAGCCTTTTTACTTAGTGCATAGGCTTTATGAGTGTAGGAGTCCCACTACCTGAACAATTGTAAAACAATGTGAATGAGGCCCTTCTTTTTGTGATATATAGGTTGTATTGTAGTGCCTCTTCCTTGGCGTACTACTCGGACAACATCATTCAGCAGCGACCTGGGAGTCCAACATGCATCCAGACATCCTCCCCATGCTGTTCCCGAACCGTTTCAGTGGTGTTTCAATAAATTTTTGACCTTTTCATGTGAACCAGACACCCTCCCCTCTTCAGAGTAGGGGGTCCCTGGTTTAATGCTCGGGTTCTCCCATTGACTTCCATTGTGCTTGGGTGCTTGGTAGAGCACCCGAGCATCCCGAGGTGTTCTACTCGAGCACGCGAACACCTGAGCACTTTTGTGCTCGATCAACACTAGTTACTAACCATACTAACTAGGGGGACTTTTCCAGCACTAGAAAGTATGTTATTATATCGGTACGACCAAGTCAAGTTGGCCGCTGCTGCATATAATTTAATAAATGAAGTGCTCTGTATAGCTAGTCTTCATTGTTAATGGCTGCACGTGGTATTGAAAGTCCCAAGCGGCCATAAACAATAAAGACTGGCTATGCAGTACAGTCTTCATTAGTCAAATAATAAGCAGCTGTGAGCTAATTGGCTGTGTGGTTTTTGACTGTAGCTTGCAGCAACCCGAACAGCTCTGGACCACACCATGTGATCATACCCTGACTGTACCTCTCTATATTATCTTATGATATTTAATCCCTTAATGACTGCCAATTAGTGTTTTTATGGTGGTCATTAATAGCCTTTTTTTTTTAGGCCATTGCCTTTTTATGGTGGCCTACAATAAGCACTGCATGGGTCTCCCGTGCAGAGTAGTGCAAAAACTCAAGTCCTGCATGACAGATGGGCTCCTGCTCTATCGGCCTGGATCTGCAGAAATACCAGTCCTGGACATTTAACACCTCAGAAGCCATGGCGACTGCTGCATCTAAGTGGTTTAGATGGAGGGGGTACTGACAGTATATAATAAACTGTACTACATGTACATAAGTACAGTAGTATAGTGTACTATATGAGTGATCAAAGGATCACAAGTCATGGTCCCCTTATGGGACGACAAGTGGTTAAAAAAAAGAGAAAAAGTTTTATTTAAAAAAAATCTCCAAGTTAAAAAATATACCTTTTCCAATTGTAAAAACGATTTTCACTAAAAACCTCTCCATATATTTGGTATTGCTGTGTCTGTAATGACCAACACTATAAAATTATCATGTACTTTATCCCTCATGGAGAATTACATAAAAATTTGATCAATAATAATACCAGAATTGCTGTTTTTTGCATATTCACCACAAAAAATGGAATTAAATGCAATTAGAAAGTGTTATATACCCTAAAATGGTATTGATGGAAACTACAAGTCATCCTGCAAATATTCAGCCAACACACATGAAAAATGAAAAAACATTATGGGTCTTGGGATAATGCAATACAAAAACATTATATTTTCTTTTTTTTTAAAAATATTTTTATTGTGCAAAAGTAGCAAAAAACAAAACAAAAAAAACCTTTATATATATTTGGTATCACTATAATCATACTGACCCAGATAATAAAGTTATCACGCTGTTTATGCTGCAGAATGAATGTCGCAAAATTTAAAACATAAAAACTCAATGGCGACTTTGCTGTTTTTTCCCTTTCCTACCTGAAAAAGTTAATAAAAGTGAATCAAGTTATATTTACCCCCAAAATGGTGCCATTAAAAACTAGAATGTGTTCCTCACAAAATAAGCCCTTATATAGCTACATCGACATAAAAAATAAAAAAGGGGGAAGGGGTTAATAAATTAATCCAGTGTGGTCTAATCATTTTTTTCACTGGCTATGTGTCCTCTCTTTGGCTATCTATTTGTTAGTAAGAGGACCCAGATGGGAAAGTAGGGGTGCCCAAATATGGCTGTGGTATCCACATATGCACATGTAAGAAGCAGGGAGCTGGCAACAGATATGTCATGTTCCCTTTAATGGTCCGGCCAAGTGTGGAGGGTTGCCAAAAACCTCCCTATTCTTTCAAAACCCCTTTAAATATGCTGTATATATATATAATATTAAACACAGATAACACTATGCAGTTCAAACATTTTGTTCTCCCAAATCTAAAAATATAACACATATTTGTATTATGGATTTTTTAACAATCAATATATTGTATTAAGTTTTAGCATCTGATAGAAACCCTTTAGAGTGCATCTGCTTTACCCCTGATCTTATCTGTTTTACTTCAATCAAAAGACCCCAGAACCTTTTAGAATCCTCAAGCATTCTCTCAAGATATTATTGCATTTACATTTTCTCTTCAGCAACATACTAGATGCCTAGATGTTGTAACAAAGGTCATATGGTTTGGCTTCTGTGACTCAATGAAGTCATCTATGGCCATTGTGACTGCTGTAATTCAGTTGTCAGACTTGTGTTCTTCACCTGTTATATTGTACTAGAAGTTGCAATATTGTATAATACAACTGTCATATAGGTAGATACTTTCCAAAATTACAGTGTATATCATGCCATGTATTTGTGATCATTGTAGCTTGTATTGTAACAAAATATAGTTTTTTAGATGGCCTCTGTTTACTGTTAGCAGAGAAAAAAAAGGAAAAAAAATGCAGTAGAAAAATGTGAGCAGTCTATTCGGATAGTAGAAAGTCTGCCAAAGGAGCCAAGTCTATCAAGTCCAACTTTTAATATTCTCCTACTGTGTTGATCTGAAGGATCAAAATGAAAGAATGGAGCAAACAAATTTGGCTTACCAATTAGGATCTAGAGAGAAAAATCTATTTTCCATTGTTGTTACTGGGTAACTGACGCAGCATGCATATTGGGTTTTCAAGCTCATTCAAGCTTATTGCTCTGCTGACGAATCACGATAAATGAGTAAGCCGAAGCCTGAGGAAACAGACCTTCATAAAATGTTTCTTGAAATTTTTTTTATAAAATATATAGTTTCATATTAGGGAAAATAAGAAACAAACAATATGTTATGTTCCTCAAGACATGCCCTCTCATCTAGCCTGCTGGTTATTACATTAAGGGAGATTAAACTGGGCATAAAGTGCTATGTTGCTGTCCTTAGGCTTAGTCTAAATAACTAAAAAAGCAGGTGAAAGTAGATTTTATTTTCTATTTCTGTAGGATATTGTGTACAGGTTTTATATGTGTTAAAAAAAAAAACTATCATAAATGTGTCAAAGCTAGGTGAAATTCCTTGAAGAAGCTGTATTTGAGACATGATTCTCTTAAAGGGGTTGGATACTTTCTGGCAAGTGTTAACCAATGTGTTTATATGGCACTTACTAATATAGCCTTTGTTGAAATTCATGCAATATGTCATCAGGTCTTGTCCATAAGATGGCTGCTTATGGACGGTGATGTGACCAGACAAATCACCTCAAATCGATGTCTCCTCTATTCAACTACACTGCACCTGTCATCTGTACTTGCACTATTGGGAGTTTAGTGCAGATAAAGTATGTTATAATGGAGGAGGGTGAGTCATATGTCTGGTCACATGACCCACCAGCAGCAGCCATATTATCATTCAGAATCTCTATGTGGACAGCATAGAAAATTTCTCACAAATGGGATATGGGGTCTTAAGAGATATAGCAAATGGTACAGAATATAAATACAATCTATATTACTGTCATATAGTCATCTATCATACACATTGGTCAGTAGTAGCCAAAAAGTGGCCAATACCTTTAAAATTGCTTTTTCTTTTCAATGAAAACAGAAGACAGTAATAGAATACATAGTAATTAAAAAGCTAAAACAATATAGCAGGGAGAAAATAAGGCATGTTCATTTTTTTCTGCATCCATTGATTCCAGAAGAACTAGAAGACCTTCAATATGTAAAGTGCTAACAGTCCTTCACTATTAATATGAGTGATATCACTGGATCCTTAAAGGATCATTGAGATATAAAGGTTTCATCCAGGGCCAGATCAGTTCTGGTGGAGAACTCTGGGAAAAACAGGTGGACGATCCCCCCCCCCCCCCCCTCATTTTGAAAGGAAGCAAAGAAATGAGGCAATTGCCCCATTTGCTTTTCTTATAATCTGACCCTGTTTACAACTGCTGTGTGTCAAAAGCTTTGAAATGCAATGGTCTGATCATATTTGTTCTATGTGCTGCAATCATCTAGGGCAAAAAGAAGGTCTGAAGAGTTTCCTAAACAATTACTGTGGGAAACTCCACATCCCTCTATAGGTTTTCATTATAGCGTTTAAAACCATACAATTTATTAGATGTATAATATCAATTTGGCAAAACCTAGTTTTCACAATATTGTAGTACAACCTTTATGACAAAAGTAGATGATTCAAATGAGGACAATCTTCTGTTACAGGAATAAAGAAAATACAATTACATTTTCATGACAAAATGTTAAAGTATTGCAATTAGAAGTGCAGGCTTTTGGAAAAATTGCTATTTCTATAGTAAATGACAGTGTTGCTACGTAAAAAATAACACAACTAAGAATTTCTGATCTTTGCCAGAAGGATATTAATTTGTACATAAAATAGAAGGGAATATGATTGCAGCGTGTTACTATCCTAAAGATAAAAAGCTTGCTGAGATCAGACTTAATCATAATTAAATGTGCGTCAATCATAAGCATCCGCTCTGCTATAAATATCCCACTCGCATTTCGAACGTGCATAATATATAGCATGTACATAAATATTTACAGGCGATCTGAAAGAATGATTTGACACTTTATTTATTGAAATTAACTAAATGGAGACTCTAAAGAGGAGAGTCAGTTTCAAAGTCTTAAAGGTCATCATAAGTGTAATGACAATTGTTGTTTGGTAGCATAACACATGAATTTGAATAAACTAAAATACAATTTCACATGCAATTATGGATTTATATTAGACAAAATCAAATGGAAATTTACCATTATGTAGGCAAAAGTGAGTAGATATAGATAGAACTGCAACAAATGAGGAACTTACTGGGTCCCAATATGAAATAACACAAGACTCTCAACCTACCATGTGTCATTTTTGTCCTGGTATCCCACAAGGTACTAGAGACCAAGTGTGACTGCTACCTCTGCACCCTTTATTTCTACACTACTGAAAGGGAGATATTGAGCCTTAAAGTGAGAGACCTATAAGGTATGTTGCATGATATGAGGAGACCACTGCAATAAAATGCACTTCATTGTTGAAACAACAGAAAAACATCATGGAAGGGATTGTGTTATATGTTGAATGTTTGCAACAAAGATATAGGGATGAGCAAATAAATTCTAAACAAATTATATTTGCTCCAAATTTTACAAAAAATCAGCCACCAAAGGAATCCAAAGTTTTTGAGATTTGTTTCAGACAAATTACATAAAAAGGGTGCCCCAGCACTATTTTACTGTGAATATTGGTTTCACGCTTTGGTGTGAGAGGGAAACACCACACCGAGCATAGGAGGGAAGGGGGAAACAGGGAATCAGACCTGAGAAACTAGAGTAGAAGATGGACACCTCCTAGTGAAAACCCTAACCAAAATCCTGACTGACTACCAGTATGAACAGACCCCAAAGGTAAGTGAGTTCGTACGCAGGAATACCTAGAGTCCTAACTAGCCCTATAGGACCTGGTACTAATGTCAGAGACGAGACTACCTGTTCCCTCAAAAGGAAGGACGAACAGGAGTCTACTTCAGGCCTAATCCAAACAATAGGTAAATGCAACACACAGAACCCAAACAAAATACAAAAGGGAAAGGAAAGACTTAACTTCAAAATGTCTATGGAAGCACCAGGAACTCAGCAGAGATCCAACCACAAACAATCCACAGGCACAGAAGCTATAAACCGCACAGCTTAGTGGGAGAAGCAACTATAAATAAGGAAGGTTAAATGACCACATAACCAACACCTGGAGGCAAGGGGTGTGGCTATTACCGGAAACGACACGGACACCTATTGATCCAGAAGGAAAACCTGTCAGACCAAACCACGTGTTGCCAGTCTAACAGATCTCCTGCCTCTCACTGTTGCCGGGATGTCCATATATCTCGGTATGTCCGTGACAATTGGTCAGCTCAGGAACTGAGGATGATGCTGGTACTGTGGGGGCAGGCTCCAAACTTACCAGACCTAAGCCAAGCTTGGCTGCTGCTATATCTATGTGAGTATCATCACTAAATTGATTCTGCTTCCTTTAGGGAGCTGATGGTGTTCGCTCAGCCTCACTGAAAGCCTAGCCATCATCATTTCTCTAAAAAAACTATCTTTACCTCTCACATAGTGAACTCCTTTCAACTATTTCTGTGTGACAAGGTGCATACCACCATGGATATCTTGAACCGGTGTTCCGGGTAGGGCCAATACATGTCTTTCATGAACCACTGAGTCAATGTTTTTTGCAGTGAGGCAGCACTGCAACAACAGTTCCTATTGTCCCCTCCACAGTTGTGTCATACTGGTTCCCACACCAGTTGCTTATCTGTCTCCTCAAAGTCCTTCTCCATGGAAATCTTCTCATCTCCAATAGCAGTAGAACAGACTTTAGTTGTTCAATACTTAATAAAGTATAGTGACTTGCAGAGAGTGCTGATCATGTCCAGGAGAGTGTTCTCACCATTCTAGACTTGTAGCAACAAAAGTGTCTGCAATTGCACCACTTGATCTGTTTGCTGGAATCCTACTTTGCATATGCTAGATCATCTGTATGAGCAGCATAGAACAGTGAATTTCATTATGCACCAGACCATCTTAGCAGGAAGCATGTGTTGTTCCAAGGTCAGGCAGTGGCAGCTAATCAGAGACGTCTGTCACATATTCAGGCCTTTCGAAGGGCCAAACAGATTTGTCAGTAGCCACAACTGAGGCATCAACTATGTAATCCCCTGATTTATGTTAGAGCAGATGCTCACACTGATGAAACAAGGGATTGCAGAAGAAGAATAGCTTATGAATTTTTCTGGCTGCCCTGTAGCTATTGGGGACCCACATGTAGAAAGTCCCATGGAGGAGGAAGTGGATGATGAGGATGGGGAGCTGACACTAGAGGAGGAGAAGGAGCAGAAAGAGTAGGAGTCGCTTGTGCAGGTTGATGAGACAGCTACCTGGTAATGTCGACACTGGCCATGATTACCAACCATATGAGTAGGGGAAGGAGCCAGAAAGAACTTGCCCCTCAGGCACTCTGGTGAGCATGCCAAGCTGCATGCTTGCTTGCTTATGTACTGAAAGACATATCACTCACATGAAACAATCTTATGATTATTAGATAGTCATGATTTTAGAACCTTCTATATCAAAGCAAAAAGAGGAATCATTTCCCTGTTGCCGAAAGGAAGACCAAAATGTTTTTTTATCAGGATACACTGAGTATGCAGCTTGCTGCAGCTTTCGTCATGCAGATAACTGCTCCCCCCAGATCTGTCTAGGAGGCCCCTCTCCACCTTTTGACAAGTCATCTACCTCCTGCCATCTCCGCTAACACAAGTAGCATAAGCCACTGCAGCAGCAAGTTCAATATCATCAACATGATGGAGAAATTTTTTCATGTGCCATACCAGGCTGACGCAAATCAGAAAATGGAATAGTGCCACCTGAACACCCAGGTTCAGTCTTACCACTGGTGCATACTTTGTGCCCTTAACCCACCTACATCTGGGAAGGCAGATTGGATTAGTGTCCGAAACTAGCCCAGTAGACTCTCACTGTACTGTCTTGTTAGGCCTCTAGTGTCAAAACATCCTCCACCAGTGTACAAAACATCACTTTTGTCATAATGAGTTTTCACACTCCTGCAGCTGATGGCTATAAATTTCGGTTTCGATTTGCCCTTGCGGGCTGTTTTCCATTATGTCACTGTCGCTGTATGTCTACTTAATGTCATGTTCCATAATGTTTGGCTGCTGGTGCCACCATCATGCCACTGCCTCTTTCTGCCTGCCTACCATCATGTTTGATACAATATGGCTGCTGCCACCACCATTATGCCACTGCCATTGTCTGTTTGCCAACTATCATGTTGTGTACCATAAGGTTGTTGTGCCATCCTGCCAATGTCACTTCCTGCCTACCATCATGTTCTGTACCATATGGCTGCTGCTCCTTCTGCACTGCAGCTTCTTCTCTCTGCTACTAATCCCCTGCTGCTACTTCAACAAACCCTACTGCCACTACCATTACTTCCTACACAGCTGTCACTACTACTACAACACATATCTGCAGCCTTATTTGTCCATATTTTGCTGCTACTGCTGTCACTACTATTGTGGCCATATGCCACTATTACCATACCCCTTTCCACATCTACAATGTACTGCTTCTGCTCTTAATTAAAAGGGAGCAATAAGAGACAATTTGTAGAAGGAATTTACCAGGTATATTTGTTATATTTGCAAAAATAATATTAAGACGTTCCTGTGTTCAGTCAGTGTATAGTCAGTACATTCTATATTTTCCCTTACCACCTGTCACAGGCTCTATTCTTCTGCTAAAAGCTCTTTGATGTTTTGTTTTAAACATGAACTTTCTGCCCTAAGTTTAGCAACCATTGTGTCAAGTTGAGAACTTAAAAGGGTTGGAATTAAGAAATGAAATACTTAAATAATACTTTTACGTTTCATTATTTATAATGGCTTGTTTTGTCTGGTGAGCAATCATCAGGAGAAACAAAAATGGCGGCTGTCCATTAGTTCACACAAAACCTCTCCACACATGAGGACAAATGACTTCACAACACTAAGCTATAGAGCAACCATTGTGTCAAGTTAAGAACCTAATTAGTCTGGAACAAAGTTTGCCAGGGATCTGCTGCCTTATAAGCCATTAAAAAGACAATGTATCTGTAGCCATCAGACTGTTAAAGAGCTTTTACATCCACTGAGTATGCAGACAATTATTAATATGGAACCATTCCTTCAAGATAACTGCCTGCTCGTCATTGGTGGTAAGAGCTGCATTTACATGCAGTAATCACCTCCAATGTATTGGATAAGTGATGGCTGCTGCTATCACTTGTCCTCATAGAGATTTATTGCTTCTGTGCAGGAGATTGCCTCCTTTGCTAGCTTGATTCATTTTTCATCACAATATACACTGCTTGTTTCCAGAGGTTAACACCCTGAAATCCAGAGTGGTGGCCGCGCTACCACACTAAGAAAAGTGCTTCTCTCTGCAGGACCATAAGAGAGTGCAGAGACTTGTCTTTATAAGTATATGTGCCTGTTACCACACCTATTCCAGTGACAGTTAACTAGTAGTCTAGACTTTGAGCTGTAATTGTATAATAGAATAGAATTATTTTTACAACTCATTTGATTAGATCAGGAAGCCTATGAATTGCTATATCTAATTCCTGCACAAATGCATTATTATAACAGACGATAAATAAGCATAGCTTTATACAGTACAAAACTCTATACAGTTTTGACATGTAAAAACTCATTTGCATAAACATGGGCATATGGAAAATACATGCAAATGAGCCAAATCTGCCTTGTTTTTCAGCTGAAAAAAGACTATTACTCTTGTCATAAGACTATGAAACCAATAGATGGCGCTGTTCATGTCATGCACAGCACCATCTATTGGTTTCATAGTCTTATGACAATAATATTACTCTTGTCATAAGACTATGAAACCAATAGATGGCGCTGTGCATGACATGAACAGCGCATCTATTGGTTTCATAGTCTTATGACAAGAGTAATAGTCTTTTTTCAGCTGAAAAACAAGGCAGATTCTGCTCATTTGAATGTCTTTCCCATATGCTCATGTTTATGCAAATGAATTTTTACATGACAAAACTGTATAGAAAGGTTATTGAATATTATGTTAGGACAATCAGAAAACTTTTTGTCTTCCTAATGATATTGATCTAGGTGCGCAGGTCTACTCAAGCCATCCAACAGATCTGAAGTAAATTTGAGGCTTACTGGCTCTCAGTCAGATGAGAGTTGATTTGGAATGTCTCATAGCGCACAAGGCAATTGTAAGGTATGCTGACTAAGCCTGTCATCTGTCTCATGGATAGATTGATGGCTGGCATATACCTGGCTTTTGGCATATAGCCTTTGTGTGGTTGTCTATTGTATGACGTAGATAATAGGAGTCCAAGATGCATCCAACCATCCTCTTAATGGTGTTTGTTTTCAAACCATTTTGATGGGGTTTCCATCAATTTCTAACCTTTTTTTGTGAACCAGACACCCTCTCTTCTTCAGAGCAGGGGGTGCCTGGTTTCATGCTCGGGTCTCCCATTGACTTTCATTGTATTAAATTGTATTCGAGCACCCGCAGTATTTGGCCGAGCACTCGGATGTGCCGAGCATAGCGATGCTCGAGCCGAATAGTAGTTCGGCCGAGCATGCTCGCTCAACACTAATATTAATAGCATATAGCCCAGAAGTGTACACATACAAACAAGTGCAGAATGCCTGGTTATTCCATTATAAACTGTTTAAGGTACAGAATTTCTATAAACCGAGGAAGCTCTAGGTAACCGAGGAGCCTCTATTTGATATATGATGAAAACATGCCAGCGAGTGCAATATGTTGTGTATTCGGGTAGAACATTGTGCAGACAAGAATTGTTTTGAACAGCTCCTTCCAACTCTCTGGAGTTCCAGGCTGTCAATAACAAGCTGGCTGCCCATAGACAGCTGTTAACTTCGAGGTAAATATACAACTGCTAGAAATACAGTCAGGGAAAAAAAAGTAAAAAAAAAAAAACTATTTAGTATGTTAATGCCCACCTGCTGTAGATTAATGACAGGTAATTTTTTTCATAATTCTAATGATGTTCATGGTACCATTGAAGCCACAGGCTATTAAAACAATATTAAAACTATTCCTTACTTTTTGATTTAATAAAAAATACATTAACGTGTTCATAAAAGCAATCATTATAGGGGTAGCCTTTGCTCTGATATAGATAAATTCTTCTCATTATGTATTTTTATCTAAATTTATATACCTGTGGAGTCATATACCTTCAAAGGTGTTAAGCTTTAGTAATCTATTTGCCTTTCTCAAAATACCATAAGAAAGTGAATCAATGATATGATTAGAATTTACTGTACCTAATGGAATACTTTGGGCAAAACTGATACACACGTGAGGGTAGCACATATAACCTCGTTCTTTGGTATCTGTTAGATGAGGGATGTGAGACATAACACAGTTTATATTGAAAATAGTCCAATTCAAAGTTGACAAAAGCACACAACAGGAGCAAATTTTATGGGAAAGAATAATTTAATCTATGTGATCTTTTTAGGTAACATGCGGGCGGTTTGATCTGCACCGCAAAACTGCTATCGAAAAGTTGCAATTTTTAGAACAAACACACGCTTAGCACAAAAAAATATTAGTTTTTCCATTTTTATGTTGCTTTGAAAAGTGATTAGGAAATGGTTAGCAATGTTATTTAGGTGCACAAAATACTGTATATCAACTGGGTCTTTAAAAAATCTATGGACCTTACTCCAGGTGGGGCGGTGGGGGAGTGACATTATTTACTACTGCAGTCAATGCATTCAAGAGCTTAAAAGTGGGGAGAAATTAGAGAAAGAGCAAACATTTGTAAAAAAAAAAAAAAAGTTATAGGATAACCAATTGCAGCATGTTTGGTTCATGTAGAATGGATTTGGACACAAATAGATTATTTTTTTTATCATTCGACGAATCTGACAAAAAAAGAATTTTCAGAAATTTGTGCATCTCAATATATTGAATGTCAAGTTTTGATTAGAGATGAGCGAATTTAAAAAAAAATTGATTCGGCCAGTTCGCCAAATTTAAAAAAAAAATCTGCTTCGATCAGAATTTATTCACGGTCAGTCGAGTTAAAAAACGTATATTTCCGGACTGCAGAAAGCCTTTGTAGGGGTGTACAACACTGTGCCTTGCAGTAACACGCATAGGGAGTCTGCTGTGGTAGTGAAACAATACTGTGAGTCAGTATGTCAAGCACGTGACAGGTATCGCTCATAGAATCACTGCACACTTCACTTATTTGGGTCAGAACTGACCAAATAAACTCAAGTATCAACCTCAGCCTAACAGGTAGATGTTAGCGTCAAGAATAAGTGCACTCCATTTACACCCACGTCAGCTGTTTTCCACATAGATGTCTACAGAACTGTTCTATTAAACACCTTATAAAAGTTTTTTCTACCCACTCCTGCTTTTGGCTACCAAATCATAAGCCCAATTCTGATGGGACCATACAGGACATACAGCTGCCACACAGGACAGGATCTGTTGTGCGTCTCATTTTCCTTCCTTCTGACAGATCAGAAGAAGTGTCAAATATATGATGATGTCAGCCCAGGCCAAAAGCCTGGACCAGTCATAAATGGGGAAGGGTGGGAACAGCATGAGAAGTCCACAGAGTGGGCCTATGACATAGTGGTGAGGTGGAAGCAGCATGAGGATACCACAGAGTGGCCCAATGACAGGGTCTGGAGGTGGAAGCAGCATGAGTAGGCCACAGAGTGGCACAATGACAGAGTTTGGAGGTGGCAGCACCAGCAGCATCAGGAGGAGGCCACAGAGTGGCACAATGACAGAGTCTGGAGGTGGCAGCAGCATGTGGAAGCCACAGAATGGCACAACAACAGAGTCTGGAGGTGGCAGCAGCATGAGTTAGCCACAGAGTGGCACAATGACCGAGTCTGGATGTGTCGGCAGCAGCATCAAGAGTAGGCCACAAAGTGGCACAATCACAGAGTCTGGAGGTGGCATCAGCATGAGAAAGCCACAGAATGGCACAATCACAGAGTGTGGAGGTGGCAGCAGCATGAGAAAGCCACAGAATGGCACAATGACAGAGTATCAATCGACCAATATACTTCTGGAGGGAACCTGCCTGGCATGAACAGGCCTCTAACAGCTACAGAAAATGAGAAGACAAAGCATAAAGATAGCTTTGAGCCCGGAAGAGTCGCGAAGTTCATCAAGATACGTCACAAAAGATTTTAATATATATAAACGCAGCGCTGACCACTGAATTAATTTTGTTTTTCGATGGACATACTTCAATAAAGATTTTACCACATATTACTACAGCGCTGAAAGCTGAATAAAATTTGTTTTTCAACCGAAATAAGTCACAAAAGATTTTACCGCATATGACTGCAGCGCTGAACGCTGAATAGTGATAGACAAACATCTGCCGGGACAGTTCGTGAACATGGAAAGTTTGCGGCGGGTACCATTCATTTTAATAGCAGGCGAACCTGAAAAAACCTTCAGCTCATATTTGCAGCCAAGAAATAATTACTAGAAGTGCACAAATAGTCCCACAACATAAACAGTGACATACCAGATGTATTATTCAAATTTGCGATCTCCATTTATTATTTTTTTCAATGCAAAATATCGGCAATATAATTTTCACGTATGCGCATGCGCAAATGCACTATACAGTCCCCCAATGCACTATAAAGAAAGTATATTAGTATATAACACCCCGCTTCAATCAGTTTTTTTGGGGGGCGACTGGTATATCACACCAGTAGAATTTGTTCCAATAAAGCTTGTCCCTCTATATACCTGCAGTATCGCAGCAGAACAATACAAATGCACTATAATATACTTTCTAACATGGAAAGTATATTCTAACATTGTACAAGGAAGGCAATCCATTAGAATATACATAAAGATAAAACGTAACCTTTAATAAATTTACTATGAGGGTCCATTCACACGGATCCGCAAAACACGGACACCGGCAATGTGCATTCCCCAATTTGTGGACCGCACGTCGCCGGCACTATAATAGAAAATGCCTAATCTTGTCTGCAATTGCGGACAAGAATAGGACATGTTCTATTTTTTTGCGGAAACGGAAGCACAGATGCGGAAGTGCGGATCCGCAAGTACAGATGCAGACAGCACATTCCGGCCCCATTGAACATGAACGGATGCGGACCCATTTTGCGGACGTGTGAATGGAAAAGATATCCCTCAAAATGAAAATAAATTAAATTATAAAGTTAAAGGGGTTATGCACTTTGTTTTAACTGATGATCTATCCTCTGGATAGATCATCAGCATCTGATCGGCGGGGGTCCGACACCCAGGAAACCCGCCAATCAGCTGTTTGAGAAGGCAGCGGCGCGGCCTTCTCACTGTTTACCACTGGCCCATTCAAGTGAACAGAGCTTAGCCCCGCCCGCGCTAGTTGATACTAGTCGTGACGTCACTGGGCCAGCGGTAAACAGCGAGAAGGCCGCGCCGCTGCTGAAGCACTGCTGCCTTCTTAAACAGCTGATCGGCGGGGGTCCCGGGTATCGGACCCCTGCCGATCAGATGCTGATGATCTATCCAGAGGATAGATCATCAGTTAAAACAAAGTGCAGAACCCCTTTAAGCAAAAAGCATAGATGTGGTAGGCAATAACAAGTGCTTGGCGGCACCAAATCAGAAACCATATGTCCTACCACAATCCGGGGGGTTCCAGTGCACATCATCTATCCCTGGGCTAGATGATGATGTGGTATTGAAGGACAGGGTGGGCAAAGAACTGTTCCTGATATTGCCCTATAGGGGGGTGCTATTCTGGCCCTGATAGCCTAACCACAGACCACCCGCCCTGATAAGAGTGACCCTGTCCGGAACCTTACCCTATATAAAAATGGCCCTAGTAAGCCCCTAGCCCCTAGACCCCTGACTTCCAGGTGATCACTATATAGATCTATGTGTTTTTGACTCATTATAAAAGTATATTATAAGTATATTGCATCCCTCTGTGTATCACACATATAGATAGCACACCTATACTAGTGCTTAAAATGACTTTTGTGGCCCTATTAGCTAGCGTTTGGTGTCCTTAACAGCCTGTCCCTGCTCCACACAGCAACCTCTCCCTACACTGGCAAAACACTGAATGTAAAATGGCGGCCAGATCAGGTTTATTTAGAAGGTAGGGGGTATGTCCATGTGCTGAAATGTCTCAATTGGCTGTCCTGTACCACCTGACGGATGTGTCATGGATCAAAGTTCTTCATAATGTAAAAGAATATAGTGGGCGCGAATTTCTCCATATGTTTGCATGTTTGGCGAAACGACCGCCGGGCGAACTGCAAGGCCATCTCTAACGCTGAAAACAATTTGTTTTTTTCCACCAAAATAAGTCACAAAAGATTTTACCGCATATAACTGCAGCGCTGAACGCCAAATAAAATTATTTTTTTCACCGAAATAAGTCACAACAGATTTTATCGCATAGAACGGAGAACGGAGATGGAGAGGGTCTTTGGATTCCCCTCGCACTATACGGATGTCTCAGAAATGAACCGCTGCTCACAACAGCAGCTCCTGGGAAGGTCATGGAGCGTCCCGATCATCCGGCATCTATTAGCTCCGCTGAAGGATTATTTTGAAAGAGTGTAGAAGCCACACGGGGCCCCCACGCTGAAGATTTATCATGGAGACATCATGGAGATTTTATATATCTACAGCACTGAAAGATAAATTTGTTTTTCGACCGCAATATGTCAATAAAGATTTTACCACATATAACTGCAGCGCTGAACGCTGAATAAATTTTGTTTTTCGAAATACGTCACAAAAGGATTTACCATATATATCTGCAGCGCTGAACGCATATATTAATTTTTTTTTTCCACCAAAATAAGTCACAAAAGATTTTACCACATATAACTGCAGCGCTGAATGCTGAATACAATTTGTTTTTCCGCCGAAATAAGTCACAGAACATTTTACTGCATATTGCTTCAGCACTGAACGCTGAATAAGATTTGTTTTTCCACCGAAATACGTCACAAAAGATTTTACCGCATATAACTGCAGCACTGAACGCTGATTACAATTTGTTTTACCACCGAAATACATCATAAAAGATTTTACCGCATATTACTACAGCGCTGAACGCTGAATACAATTTTCTTTTCCACCGAAATACGTAACAAAAGATTTTACCGCATATAACTGCAGTGCTGAATCTGAATAAAATTAGTTTTTCCACCGAAATAAGTCACAAAAGATTTTACCGCATATAACAGAGCACGGAGATGGAGAGAGTCTTCGGATTCCCCCCGCACTTTTACGAATATCTCAGAAATGAACCGCTGCTCCCGACAGTAGCTCCTTGGAAGGTCATGGAGCATCCCGATCATCCGGCATCTATTCGCTCCGCTGAAGGATTATTTTGAAAGAGTGTAGAAGCCAGACGGGACCCCCATGCTGCAGATTTATCATGGAGACATCATAGAGATTTTATATAACTACAGCACTGAAAGATAAATAAAATTAGTTTTTCGACCGCAATATGTCAATAAAGATTTTATTACATATAACTGCAGCGCTGAACGCTGAATACATTTAGTTTTTCGACTGAAATACGTCACAAAAGGTTTTACCACATTTAACTGCAGCGCTGAATGCATATTACAATTTATTTTTCGACCGAAATAAGTCACAAAAGATTTTACCGCATATAACTGCAGCGCTGAATGCTGAATACAATTAGTTTTTCCACCGAAATAAGTCACAAAAGATTTTACTGCATATAACTGCAGCGCTGAATGCTGAATACAATTTGTTTTTCCACCGAAATAAGTCACCAGAACATTTTACCGCATATTTACTACAGCGCTGAACGCTGAATAAGATTTGTTTTTCCACCGAAATACGTCACAAAAGATTTTACTGCATATAACTGTAGTGCTGAACGCTGATTACAATTAATTTTACCACCGAAATACATCATAAATGATTTTACCGCATAGTACTACAGCGCTGAACGCTGAATACAATTTGTTTTTCCACCGAAATACGTAACAAAAGATTTTACCGCATATAACTGCAGCGCTGCACTATGAATAAAATTTGTTTTTCCACTGAAATAAGGCACAAAGATTTTACCGCATATAACGGAGCACGGAGCATGGAGAGGGTCTTCGGATTCCCCCTGCACTATACGGACATCTCAGAAATGAACCGCTGCTCCCGACAGTAGCTCCTGGGAAGGTCATGGAGTGTCCTGTTCATCCAGCATCTATTCGCTTCGCTGAAGGATTATTTTGAAAGAGTGTAGAAGCTACACGGGGCCCCCACACTGCAGATTTATCATGGAGACATAATGGAGATTTTACCGCATATAACGCAGCGATGACCGCTAAATAAATTTTGTTTTTTGACCGAAATACTTTAATACAGATGTTACTACATATAACCACAGCGCTGAACACTGAATAAAATTTCTTTTTCCACCAAAATATGTCAAAGATTTTACCACAAATATTACTGTAGCGCTGAACGCTGAATATATTTTGTTTTTCGACTGAAAATACTGTATATCTGAAGGTTTTACCACATATACTGCAAAAGTGACGCTGAATATGTTTGTTTTTGGTACTGAAATTGGACACTGAACGCTTTCACCACCTATAACCTGCAAGAAGTGAAAATGCGTATATATTTTTCCTTTTTGGACTGAAATAGGTCACTAAACGCTTTCAAGACATATAACCGCACCAACGTGAGCTGAGAATGTATTTTTCTTTTTGTACTGAAATAGGCACTAAATGCTTTCAACACAAATAACCGCCAAAGTGAACTGAGAATATATTTTTCTTTTTGGTACTGAAATACAAAATAACACATATAACGCCATACTGACTGACTGCTACCTCCGCTACTTGCATGAACCCCTGCACCACTAATTCCCAGTAAGGTAGCCTGCTGTGAAGCAGGTGGTCTACCCCGGGCAGTTTTGATCCAGACCTCCCACTGCTGCCACCCTGCTGACTCCTAGCCATGCTTTCAACACATATAACCGCCGACGTGAACTGAGAATATATCATTCTTTTTGTACTGAAATAGGCCAGTAAACGCATTCCGCAGAAATAAATGCACCAGTGAAGTGCATATATATTTTTCCTTTCTGTACTGAAATAGACCACTAAACGCTTTTGCCACAAATTAGTGCACCAGTGAAGTGCGTATATTTTTTTCTTTCTATAATGAAATAGGGCACTAAAACCCTTTTGCCACAAATAAGTGCACCAGTGATGTGCGTATATTTTTTCCTTTCTGTACGCTTTCAACATATATAACCGCCGATGTGAACTGAGAATCAGTAAAGAGCGATATTCGAATTTGCGATATTTCACAAATATTTGGGCTAATATTCATCATATATTGGCAAATTCTAGAATTTTTCGATCTCTTCATTATTTTCTTGATTGTGAAAATCTGCAATCGGAAAATTTGTGATACGAAAATTTGCGATCAACACTACTCCTATAGGCAACTTTCCTATTGGTTGCCGATATTCGCGATAAATTTGCGATAAATTTGCAATTAGAATATTTATGAATACGAATATATAGAACTATAATCTAAATATTTGCAAATTCTCTAAGTCGCATATTCGTGATTAAAATTCGTGATTCGAATAGTCTCGCTCAACAATACTGAGAAATATATTTCTTCTTGTTGAACTGAAACACGACCCTATACGCTTTGACCAGGAAAAACTGCAACAGTGCACGTGCGTATATATTTTCTCTTTTTTTTTACTGAAAAACACCCCTATACGCTTTCACCAGAAATAACTGCAGAAGTGAACTCAGAATATTTTTTTTCTTGTTGGACTGAAATAGGCTACCTATACGCTTTCACAGAATTAACTTCAGATATGCACTGAGAAATAATATTTTTGTTGGTGTACTGAAACACGACCCTTTACACTTTGACTAGTAAAAACTCAACAGTGGAGTGCGTACATATTTTTCTTTTTTTTACTGAAATACGCCCTATACGCTTTCACCAGAAATAACTGCAACAGTGCAGTGCATATATCTTTTTCTTTTTTTTTACTGAAATATGCCCCTATACACTTTCAACAGAAATAAATGCAGAAGTGAACTGAGAATATATTTTTTCTTGTTGGACCTGAAATAGGCACTGTAGGCTTTTCACCAGAATTAACTGCAGAAATGCACTGAGAATAATTTTTTCTTGATGTACTAAAAATACGACCATACGCTTTGACCAGGAAAAGCTTAAAGAGTGAAAAACGTATATACTTTTTATTGTAGTACTAAAATACACCCCATACGCTTTTAACAGAAATAACTGCAGAAGTGCAGTGCGCATATTTTTTCCTTTTTACTGAAATACGCCACTATACGCTTTCAAACAGAAATAACTGCAAAAGTGAACTACTGTGTTTCCCGAAAATAAAGACATACCCATAAAATAAGCCGTAGGAGGATTTCTAAGTATTTGCGCAATATAAGCCATACCCCGAAAATAAGACTAATGATTGGCGCTGAGCGGTTAAAGAAGACGGGCACCCCTTCTCATCTGCCCATAGTGACAGCTGCTATCTCGGAGGTGACCGGACAGGTGCGGGCAGCCCCATCAACAAGGTTTGCTCCCCCTGTCAGGTACCGGCCCTTCTGAGCAAGCTGCAAGCTGAGGCATAGAAGGAGACATAGAAAGTAAAAGTAAAAGTCTCCTCAGTGAAGTGAGGAGCAGGAAGTTCTGCTTTAGGTATTGTGTGTCCTCAGGGGAAGAATAAGCTGTGGCTGCCGTATTACTCAGCACTGTGGGCTCTCTCACCCCCTAAAAAGACAGTAAAGCTGCTGCTCCACAACACAGATCAGTAAAGTCTGTGGTTCTCTCTCACCCCAAACAGACACTAGGGGAGATTGTTGTACCATACTTAATAAAAATAAGACATCCCCAGAAAATAAGCCATAGTGTGTCTTCTTGAGGAAAAATAAATATAAGACAATGTTATTTTCGGGGAAACACGGGTAGGAATATATTTTTCTTGTTGTACTGAAATAGGATGCTATACGCTTTGACCAGAAAAAAGCTGAAGAGTGAAGTGCGTAAAAATTTTTCTTGTAGTGCTGAAATACGCCTCTATACGCTTTCACCAGAAATAACTGCAACACTGCACTGCATGTATATTTTTCATTTTTTACTGAAATATGCCCCCTATACACTTCACCAGAAATAATTGCAACAGTGCAGTGCGTATATATTTTTTCTTTTTTTACTATAATACGACCCTATAGGCTTTCAACAGAAAAAAACTGCAGAAGTGAACTGAGAATTATTTTTGTTGTTGGACTGAAATAGGCCACTATACGCTTTGACTAGAAAAACTTAAAGAGTGAAGTGTGTATATAAGTGTGTAGTACTAAAATACGCCCCTATATGCCTTTCTCTAGAAATAACTGCAAACAGTGCAGTGCATATATATTTTTTACTGAAATACGCCCCTATACGCTTTCAAAAGAAATAGCTGCAGAAGTGAAATGTGTATTATTATCTTGTAGTAATGATATAAGATACTAAGATATAAGCACTAAAGGCTTTTCACATAGCACTTGAAGCCAAATAGCTGGAATGACAGAGCTATCTAATGGCTATTTGGATCCCCAAATAATATTTCTTCACTTGTAAATCTTTTTCTATCCCTAACGCCTTTGACGTCTATCCTTGCACAAGATGCTGCAAAATAATTCTCCCTATCCTTTCCCTGCATTATAAATAGTTTTTTCTGTCTTTTTTAACACAATCAAGTTTTTCCAATGCTGACCCTAGTGCCTTCACACGTCTGTCCCTGCACTCTGAACGCTGGATAATGTCTGACTGTAAGATGGACGCCGTATTTATAGGGCTGTGACATCAAAGGGCTGGCTGGCTGCTGATTGGCTGCATGTAGGCATGTCAACCTGGGTGATCCCGCCTTGCCAGAGTTTCTTGCCACATGTCCTCAGTCCTCACACGTGTAGCCGCCATTTTAGGAAAAATGTGAATCGTTACCACGAAGCATGAGGAAATTTCTCATTCGTTGCGAATCTAATTTTTCCTTAAATTCTAAACAAATTCCACTTTGTCAGCTTCGATTCGTTCATCCCTAGTTTTGATCTTCATTAGAAATACAAAGCAAACATCTGGATATGTATGGAAACCTGAAAGCTATTCACATCCTTACCATTCATATTTACTAAACTCTAAATCCCACTGGGGAGAAAGGTGATTTACCAAGTATATTTGTAAAATAATTTTTAAGACGTCCCTGTTTTCAGTTAGTGTATAGTCAGTACATTCTATATTTTCCCTTACCACTTGCCACGGGCTACTATTCTTCTGCTAAAAGCTCTTTGATGTTTTGTTTGAAACATTAACTTTCTGCCCTAACTTTAGCAACCATTGTGTCAAGTTGAGAACTTAAAAAGGTTGGAATTAAGAAAATGAAAATACTTAAATAATACTTTTACCTTTCATTATTTATAATGGCTCATTTTGTCTGGTGAGCAATCATCAGGAGAAACAAAATGGCGGCTGTCCCATTAGTTCACACAAAACCTCTCCACACATGAGGACAAATGACTTCACAACACTGAGCTATAGAGTTGCCTCTTGCTCCTCTCTACTTGTCAGGGATTATGATCCTGAATACAGATGATAAGAACTTTAGCTGAATCTCTTGGGAATTTAGTTAAGGAGGAGACATGAAGTATAGAGAGGACGGACAGGACAGACTGTGGTAATGTGCTGCTGTGGTAACGGAGACTGCATACAAATGCTGCTGCTCATTAGCCACCCCTCACCATCCTCTCATGTCCTCTCATCTTCTCCATTCCAACAGAGATTCACCTGCATTCAGGATCATGATTCCTGATAAGCAGAGATGAGGATGAGGCAGCACTATGGCTCATTGTGGTAAAGTAACTTGTCCTCCTGTGTTATTAGGACAGGTTTTGTGTGCACCGATAGGACGGTGGCCATTTTATTTCTCCTAATGATTGCTCCCTAGACAAAACAAGCCATTCTAAGTAATGAAAGGTATTTGTGAATACATTTATTCTAAAATAATATTTAAGTATTTTTTTATTTTTTTATTCCTGGAGAACCCCTTTAATTAGTCTGGCACAATGTGTGCTAGGGATCTGCTGCCTTACAAGCCATCAAAAAGACTATGGATGTTGGCATTGTATCTGTAGCCATCAGACTGGTAAAGAGTATTTATACCCACTGACTGATCAAGCAATTATCGATATGGAACCACTCCCTCAAGATAACTGCCTGCTCGTCAGTGGAGGTAAGAGCTGCATTTATATGCAGCAATCACCTCTACTGTATTGGGACAAGCGATGACTGCTGCTATCATTTGTCCTCATAGAGATTAATTGTTTCTGAGCAGCAGATTGCCTCCTTTGCTGGCTTGATTAATTTTTCATCCCATTATACACTACTTGTTTCCAGGGGTTGCGACCACCATGTGGTCCAGAGTGGTGGCCGCAATTGCACATTATAAGTAAAAGTGCGGCTCTATGGCGTTGCAATGTTATTTAGCTGCACTTCATACTGTATATCAACTGCGTCTTTTAAAAAATAAAAAAGAGAACCTTACACCTAATATCTGTAGACAATAGTGTTAGGTTTAAAGATTCATCAACTTTATCAAACACCTGTAATATTTGAAAAATTTGGCTCAAATTACCCCAATGCAGACTGATGATTCCCCTCATGATAAAGATATGGGAAGGTTTGGGTGAATTTTTGTTTTACTTGTGCAAATATTTTGTGACTTTTTGCATTTTTACACGGCTTACTCCTTTTTCAAAAAGTATGCAAAGCCCACATTAAAATATATTAGCAGCAGTAAAAAATTAATTAAAAAATAAAAAAATTATCAAAAACTCACATTTTCAATCACTCCTAGGCTACATTGTGCAGTCTCAAGCATTGTTTCATACACGGGTCCGCCTGTGCCTCAATGTTTCAAACCAAAGTTTGTGAAGAGGTTTATAATACTGTAAAACCTAACCTAAAACCAGAGATGAATTTCATTTCATTTATTTTTGTGACTGACTACAGTGAAGAATTTACAGGCTTAGATTTTATTAGAGAATAAAAACCGAAGATTTGTACATATATCTCAGCTGAGACAAGGCAGGATTTCCTATTACTGATAAAGGCATTTCTGTAATATGACGAACAGTAATCAGGATTTAGGAAAAGTCTCTTGTATCTCATAATACGGATTACATTACATTGAGCACTCTATTGTGACAAGTGACAATGGGATTATCTAAATCATCTTCCATGTTATGGTGCACTTATCAAATAAAGACAGTGTTTCTGTCAATTTATGTATCATTGAATGAAATGCATTACATCTTCATCTTCAAAGGTGCTTGTAATGAATAAATCCTGAGTACCCAAGGTGTCTTTTTAAAACATGCACAAGCCTGATTTTTCAAGCCTCTCATTATAAGGGCCACCTCCCATTCCATCTAGTCACCTCCTTTGTACACTACAGCTTTTTCATACTCTTTTTAGAATATGGATCCCAAAACTGAATCCCATATTCAATATGTGGCCTTACAAGGAATTTGTAAAGTTGTAATTTTACATTGTCATCATAGGTTTTTATCTAATTTTTTTTATATAGGCTAAAATCGCATTTACTAGTGTTGATCGACCACAGAAATGTTTGGGTGCTCGGGCCGAACACATCGGGATGTTTGGGTGCTTGACCGTGCACCTGAGTATAATGGAAGTCAATGGAAGAACCCGAGCATTAAACCAGGTACCTCCCTGAAGAGGGGAGGGTGCCTGGTTCATAGGAAAATGTCAGAAATTGATGGGAACACCACCAAAATGGTTCTGGAACAGCATGGGGAGGATGTCTGGATGCATTTTGTACTTACAGCTCGCTGCTGGGAAGGATGTTGTCTGAATAGAATGCCACTTTCATAGACTGGCAATAATACGCACAAAACCGAAGATTTTTTTTTTTTAAAGAAAAATTGATAGGAAACATTCTTTCCTATATATTTACTTGTATATTAAGTGCAAGTGCTACCAAAAATTACAAGGAAGAAGCACTCTGATACAACCTATATATCACATAAAGGAGGGCCTAATTCACATTGCGGTACGATTGTTCATGTAGTGGGACTCCTAAACTCATAAAGCCTATGCAGTAAGTGAAAGGGCTGCCAAAAATTACAAGGAACTCCAATACACCCTTTGTTACACATAAAGGATGACATCATACACAGCCTTGAAAAATTATGATTTATGGCCTGCTGGTGACCCTCAAAAACATTTGGAGCAAGGGCCTGCTGATCTGACCATCTAAAACATTAGGGGCGAGGGCCTGCTGCCGCTTTGGTGACTCTAAATAACCTGGGGATGATCGCACGTCCCTGTGATGGCGACGATCCATTCGGATGTCTGCCCTATCAACTTTCGATGTTATTTTCAGCCCAAACCATGTAAACCATGAGTAACGGGAGAATCATAGTTCGATTCCGGAGAGGGAGCCTGAGAAACAGCTACGGCTACCACATGCAAGCAAGGCAGCATGCACGTAAATTACCTATTAGGAATAATTAGGTGAGGGCCTGCAGGTCAACTGACCCTGTAAAAGATTTTAGGTGCAGGCCTGCAGGTGAGATGACCCTGTAAAAGATTTTAGGGGCGAGTCTGCTGGTGAGATGACCCTGTAAAAGATTGTAGGTGAAGGCTTGCCGGTGAGCTGACCCTGTAGAAAATTATATTTGAAGGCCTGCTGGTGAGCTGACCTTGTAAAAGATTTTAGGTGCAGGCCTGTTGGTGAGCTGACCCTGTAAAAGATTTTAGGTTCGGGCCTGCTGGTGAGCAGACCCTCTCAAACATTATATGCAAAGGCCTTTAGGTGAGCTGACCCTACAAAACATTATATGAGAGAGCATGCAGGTGAGCTGACCCTCTAAAAAATTTAATGCAAGGGCCTTCAGGTGAGCTGACCCTGTAAAAGATTTGAGGTGCGGGCCTGCTGGTGAGCTGACCCTGTAAAAGATTTGAGGTGCGGGCCTGCTGGTGAGCTGACCCTGTAAAATATTTTATGTGCGGGCCTGCTGGTGAGCTAACCCAGTAAAAGATTGTAGGTGAAGGCCTGCTGGTGAGCTGACCCTCTAAAAAATTATATGCGAGGGCCTGCATGTGAGCTGACCCTGTAAAACATTATATGCAAAGGGGATATATGCGAGGGCATTATATGTGACAAATAAGCATGTTGATATGATGGAAGAGGAGGAGGAGGATGAAAAAAAGGAAGATTCAACCATATACCCTTGTTTGTGGTGGAAGGGGTGCATGGGTATACATTGTATTCAGTACATTATAAACAACACATTTAAAGTGCCTTTATGTTCAGCCGCTTTCCTCTGGTGGAGTCGAGAAGTCATGGTCAATCCAGGGCTTGTTCATTTTTATAAGAGTCAACCTGTCAGCATTTTCAGTTGACAGGCGGATATGCTTATCTGTTATAATGCCACCAGCAGCACTAAATACCCGCTCAGACAAATTGCTGGCAGCAGGGCAAGCGAGCACCTCCAAGGCGTAGAGCGCCAGTTCGTGCCACGTGTCCAGCTTGGACACCCAGTAGTTGTAAGGCACTGAGGGATCATTGAGGACACTGGAAAGGTCTGCTATGTACTCCTTCACCTTCTTCCAAATGTTTCCCTCCTTGTGACACTAGGCCGTGCATCAGGGTGAGGGTGCTGGTAGGGTGTCATGAAACTGTCCCTGGGGGTGCTGGCGGGGTGTCATGAAACTGTCCCAGGCTTTGGAGAGTGTAGCCCTGCTTCTGTTGGAACTGCTGTGTGTTCACCTTGTCTCCCCTCCTCAGTTTGCCAAGGAACTACAGACTCTGCCACCAGCAGGAAAATTTTGGAGCAATTTTTCAACAACGATCTTCTGGTACTGCACCGTTTTGCTCGTCCTCCAGAGGAATGAGAGATGAGAAGTTCTCTTTGTAGCAGGGGTCGAGAAGGGTGAACAACCAGTAATCCGTGATGTTGAAAATGCGTATAGCGCATGGGTCGCGGGAAAGGCAGCCTAACATGAAGTCAGCCATGTGTGCCAGAGTACCAACAGGCAAGACTTTGCTGTCATCATCAGGGGGATCACTCTCAATCTCCTCATCCTCTTCCTCCTCTTCTGCCCACCCACGCTGAACAGATGGAATTAAACTTCCATGGGTACTACCCTCTATAGCGGAGGCAACCGCCTCCTGCTCCTCCTCCTCCTCCTCTTCATCGTCCAATTCGTGGTGAGAAAATGATCTGAGGGTGGTCTGGATATCACCCTGTGTAATGTCTTCCCTCATTTATACCTCTTCCACATGCAAAGTGGCGTCCTTAATTGTGAGCAGCGAGGGTTTGAGTAGACACAGAAGTCGGATGGTTACGCTGATAATAACGTTATCGCCGCTCACCATCTGTGTTGATTCCTCAAAGTTTCTTAAAACCTCACAGAGGTTAGACATCCATGCCCACTCCTCGCTTGTGAATAGCGGAAGCTGACTGGAAAGGCGACGATCATGTTGCAGCTGGTATGCCACTACTGACCTCTGCTGCTCACAAAGCATAGCTAACATGTGGAACGTCAAGTTCCAGCACGGGATCACGTCGCACAAAAGCCGGCGAGCTGGCAATTTCAAGCGCTGCTGCAGCGTTGACAGACCGGCTGAAGCTGTCATGACTTGCGGAAATGTGCACACACGAGGCGCACCTTCACCAGTAGCTCAGACAAATTGGGGTAGGTTTTGAGAAACCGCTGAACCACAAGGTTGAACACGTGGGCTAGGCATGGGATGTGTCTAAGCTTGCCAAGCTCCAAAGCTGCCACCAAGTTACTGCCATTATCAGATACAACCATGTCTGGTAGTAGGTTGAATGGCGACAGCCACAGCTCAGTCTAATCTCTTATGCCCTGCCACAGCTCTGCGGTGGTGTGCTATTTGTCCCCTAAGCATATCAGCTTCAGCACGGCCTGTTGACGCTTCCCCACTGTAGTGCTACACTGATTCCAGCTACCAACTGATGACTGACTGGTGCTGCGGGTAATTAGGAGGTGGAAGTGGAGGAGGAGGCAGAGGAGGAGAAGTGGGGGTTGGAGCCAGTAACGTTGGTGCTGGCGGAAACCCTGATCGAAGTAGGGCTGGCAATCCTTGGCGTCGGTAGCACCTGTGCCATCCCAGGGTATGACTCGCTCCCGGCCTCCACAATTTTCACCGGGTGTGTCGTCAGGGAAATGTAGCGTCCTTGGCCGAATGCACTTGTCCATGTGTCCGTAGTTAATTGGACCTTCCCAGTAACTGTGTTGGTCAGGGCACATGTGATGTTACGGGACACAAGTTGGTGTAAGGCGGGTACGGCACACCGTGAAAAATAGTGGCGGCTGGGGACTGCGTAACGAGGGACGGTCGCCAACATCAGTCTGCAGAAGGCCTCAGTGTCCACAATCCTAAATGGCAACATTTCCAGGGCCAGCAATTTGGATAGTTGCACATTTAGTGCTATGGCCTGTGGGTGGGTGTCTGGGTATTTGCGTTTGCGTTCAAATGCCTGGGGTAAGGTATTTTATTGATGCGCACACTTTAAACAGGAGATGTGGCGGGGATAATTTAACTGTCCGCAGCGGACACCGTCTACGGAAAAAGTACTCTGGATGTCACTGATATTTTAGGGATTTTCACAATTTACACTGGAGATGTGGCGCGAATATGTTAACTGTCCGCAGCGGCCTATCACACGGTATTTTGTGCAGGATGCGCTAAAAATATATATTGCTGCTGTCACACACAATAGTCCTTAAAAGGACTTTTTGGTCTCTGAAAAGTTTTTTGTATAAAAAATCTTCCTATTACACTCCCTACGCTGTCTGTCCCTTCCTATGCACAGCTATCCCTAACACTGAGCAATTTAGCGCACGTTGCGCTACAAACATATATTGCTGCTGTCACAGACAATAGTCCTTACAAGGACTTTTGGGTCTTTGAAACATTTTTGTACATAAATAATATTCAATTACACTCCCTAAACTGTCTGTCCCTTCCTATGCTCAGCTCCCTCTGAGTTCGAATGAGCTGAACATGTGTCATCGGGTGCTATATAGCACCCGATGACGTGTTCCGGCCAGCCAATCACTGTAATGCCAGTAGCCAACATGTGCTACTGGCATTACAGTGAGGGCAGTACTCACCTGCATGTTTATTGGCTGCATAGCAGCCGCGAAACATGCGGGAAGGAGACTCGAGCATTGCGCTCAAGCACATGCGGTATTCGGTCAAGTACCGCCATGTGCCGAGCATAGCGATGCTCAAGCCAAACTGGTATCCGACAGAGCATGCTTGCTCAACACTAGTATTTACTTTTGTAGCTGCTGCCTGACATTGAGTACTGCTGCTAAGCTTACTTGTAGCCAGAGTATACAAGCCTTTTCTTGTCCCCTGTTTTATCCCATTTAATGTGTATGTAGCCATACAATTACTGTGACCTAAGTGCATTACTCTACATTTATCAACAATAATATTCATCTGCCATGTTCTTTCCATGATGTCATTCATTCAGGATAATTACTTGATTGCAAGCAGAGGTGAGAGCTGCATGTACATGAAGTACATGAAGGTCCCACGTTCCTGGCCACAAGAGAGGCTGGTGCTTTTTCTTATAGTGTGCAAGCACGGCCCCTGACGATGGATTTCAGGGTGGTCGTAACCATGGAAACAAGCAGTGTATAATGTGATGGAAAAAAAGGAATTTAGCCAGCAAAGGAAGAAATATGGATAATAACAATACATTAGTAAGTGTCCAATATTAATTTTCTCTACATGATAAATGATATTTGCTGAAGTGAGACAACCCCTTTAACACTTTAACCATCAAGTTTAGCTCAGCTGCATCTGCAGTATTCCACTACAGCCCTATAGTCATTTTTGTGCTAGCCATTTTGTGCACCACCCATTGCTGCCTCTATGAGAAAAAGCCTCTATTGCCACGTGCTTTGGAACATGCCATTGGTTGTTTCTCATTAATAGTTGCTAACTGTCCCGATTTTCAGAAACAGTCCTGGCAAATTTGTGCTGTCTGGGCCGATATTGGTAGAAGTACCCGGGTGGGTTTGGGGTATTACCAAGGGAGGGGCTTATATGTCCCAATTTTACCAACTGAAATATTGAGAAGATACATTTAAAAAAAATAAATTTGGATGTACAGTACAGGGTGGGCCATTTATATGAATACACCTTAATAAAATGGGAATGGTTGGTGATATTAACTTCCTGTTTGTGGCACATTAGTATATGTGAGGGGGGAAACTTTTCAAGATGGGTGGTGACCATGGTGGCCATTTTGAAGTCGGCCATTTTGAATCCAACTTTTGTTTTTTCAATAGGAAGAGGGTCATGTGACACATCAAACTTATTGGGAATTTCACAAGAAAAACAATGGTGTGCTTGGGTTTAACGTAAATTTATTCTTTCATGAGTTATTTACAAGTTTCTGACCACTTATAAAATGTGTTCAATGTGCTGCCCATTGTGTTGGATTGTCAATGCAACCCTCTTCTCCCACTCTTCACACACTGATAGCACCACCGCAGGAGAAATGCTAGCACAGGCTTCCAGTATCCGTAGTTTCAGGTGCTGCACATCTCGTATCTTCACAGCATAGACAATTGCCTTCAGATGACCTCAAGGATAAAAGTCTAAGGGGGTCAGATCGGGAGACCTTGGGAACCATTCAACTGTCCCACGACGACCAATCCACTTTCCAGGAAACTGTTTATCTAGGAATGCTCCATCTTGCTGGAAAAACTCAGGGAACGTGCCAGCTTCAGAGCACAAAGAGTGAAACTCATCATCATGTAGCAATTTCGCATATCCAGTGGCCTTGAGGTTTCCATTGATAAAGAATGGCCCTACTATCTTTGTACCCCATATACCACACCATACCATCAATCTTTTTGTTCCAACAGTCTTGGAGGGATCTATCCAATGTGGGTTAGTGTCAGACCAATAGCGGTGGTTTTGTTTGTTAACTTCACCATTCACATAAAAGTTTGCCTCATCACTGAACAAAATCTTCTGCGTAAACTGAGGGTCCTGTTCCAATTTTTGTTTTGCCCATTCTGCAAATTCAGTGCGCCGATCTGGGTCATCCTCGTTGAGATGCTGCAGAAGCTGGAGTTTGTAAGGGTGCCATTTGTGAGTAGCTAATATCCGCCGAAGGGATGTTCGACTAATGCCACTCTCCAGTGACATGCGGTGAGTGCTACGCTGTGGGCTCTTGCTGAATGAAGCTAGGACAGCCACTGATGTTTCTTCATTAGAGACAGATTTCATGCGTCCACATTTTGGCAAATCCAACACTGAACCAGTTTCACGAAACTTAGCAAGCAGTTTGCTAAATGTAGCATGGGAGATGGGTGGTTGAAATCTGCTGCAATGACCCGGTTACTGCGTTCACCAGACATCAACACAATTTCTATCCGCTCCTCACGTTAACCTCGGCGACATGTCAATGGCTGTAAACAAAGAGAAACTTGTAAATAACTCATGAAATAATAAAGTTACGTTAAAACCAAGCACACCATTGTTTTTCGTGTGAAATTCCCAATAAGTTTGATGTGTCACATGACCCTCTTCCTATTGAAAAATCTAAAGTTGGATTCAAAATGGCCGACTTCAAAATGGCCGCCATGGTCACCACCCATCTTGAAAAGTTTCCCCCCTCACATATACTAATGTGCCACAAACAGGAAGTTAGTATCACCAACCATTCCCATTTTATTAAGGTGTATCCATATAAATGGCCCACCCTGTATATTAAGGTACAGTATACTGTAGGCCCCTGTTCTATAAAATTGATAATTTATCCTTATGATAGATCATTCATTAACACTCGATTGGTTGGGATCTGATCCTCTGCAGCCCACTGATCAGTTGTTTGAAGCATTCACTAGATTATGTACCAGGCACAAGTCTGCACTTTTAGTAGTGAATGTGCTGGTATTACAATTCACTACAGCTTGATCCAATTCAACTGTGTAAGTGCTCATGCACACGTCCGTGCCAGTATTGCAGCCAGTAAACAGCGGGTCCACAGTATGCAGGCACCGGCCGTGTGCATCCCGCACCATGGATACTGACCCATTCACTTCAATGGGTCCGCAATCCGGAAGGTCCGGTGCGGAACGGATGCACAGAACCCCGCGGAAGTACTACGGAGTGCTTCCACTGGGTTTCTGTCCGTGCCTCTGCACCACTAAAAAGTAATGCATGCACTACTTTTTTGCGATGCGTATGGACAATGGACCCGTTCAAGATGAAAGGGTCTAGATCCGTCCGTAGAATCTGCACGGATGTTGCCTGTGCATTGGGGACCATAATTTGTGATCAACGGCCTTGTGCATGATCCCTTAGTCTGAGCTGGAATACCAGAAACATCCACTACTAAAAGTACAGAGCAACTGACTATTCAAACTGTCCAAGAGTCAGGCCTTCACTGATTTAATATTGATGGCCTATTCTAAAGAGAATCTATAAATTTTTAAGAAGTGAGAAACCCTTAAATGACAACTTTGTCTGTGCTTTATCTGTATACTGATAATAATCTCTAGTTTAATCATTTCCATTTTCTAAGCTGTAGAATAAGCCAGCCATAAATTTACTGAAGTACTTTCCTTTTTCATTAGAAAAGTATTCATAATATATTCGGTCTCTAAACCTTTAAGATATTAAAATTATGTTTCTCCTAGAATATATAAAGGCTGCAACAAATAAAACATATTTATTGAAATGGCATATTTGTGATTTAGATGATTTCATTCTAAATACTCCAAATGAAAAAAACTAAAGTAAGAAAAAAATATATAATAATCCAAATGTGTGCTGGTGAGTCAGTTGAGCATCAGTCGGGAATTCCAGGAGTTGTATTTCTTGCTTTCCATCTACTGACATGGTTGGTTTAATTAATAGCTCATTGATGCTTTAGTTTCTCATATTATTCATTTGATGAGCATATTGGTTAATGGTTGCTTTCTATGAATCGTCTCTGCCCACATATTAATAAGCATTTCCTGTTGTTGCACTCTCTGTTATCATTTTCTCTATATTCATTCCTTTAATCCCTTAAGGTCAGAGAGTTATTACAGGATATCATTACAAGTGACATATTATTATGGCGCTGTGATGGTTGGGTATGACTGCTGCATCACTTGCAGATAGCTGCATTTTATAGATCTGAGCAGACAGTGGAGGGGGCTCATTTTGTTATCCAATCAGCACCACGAGAATCAATGTAATGCTCTTTTGTGGGCATCTTTATCTAGGCATATCAAGAGAACAATAGAATTGGTATACTGTTATCCCAGTTTTACACCTATTGTTATATTTGGATGATATCTTCTCACAGCAGCAGTAAGCTACTGTGTAAATGGATTACATATCTATATAGGAGGTCTTATAATTTGTGTTGACTGCTGTAGAAGTACAATATTTTGTATGTAATTTTCAATAACATTGTACTTCCTAAATGAAAAAGCAAAAGATCCAAACATTAGAAAATGTTTTCTATGAATATTGAGTTTGAAAAAATAACTAATTTTGATTAAAGTATGCTTTTAAATACCAATCTAGGATGTGTCCTTAAAAGAGTTCTTCAGGAATTTTAGAAAATAAAAATACTTAAATATTACTTTATTATAAATATAATCCCAAATGCCTTTCATTAGTTATAATGGCTCGTTTTGTCTACGGAGCAATCATTAAGGAAAAAACATGGCCACCATCCTATTAATAGACACAAAACCTGTCCTAGTCACACAGCAGAACAAGTTGCTTCACAACACTGAGCTAAAGAGCTGCCTCATCCTCCTTTCTGCTCTATTTGCCAGGTATTATGATCCTTCCTGAATACATCTGATAATATCTTCAGCTGAATCTCTATAGGAATGGAGTTTATGAGGAGACATGAAATACAGAGAGGAGAGTGGGGGTGGCTGATAGCAGCAGCACTTGTATGCAGTCTTCATTACCATAGCCCCACATTACAATGGTTTGTACTGTTCATCCTCTTTGTACTTTGTCTCCTCATGAACTCCATTCTTACAGATATTAAACTGAAGATCTTATCAGCTGTATTCAGGATTATAATAACTGACAAGCAGAGCAGAGAGGAGGATAAGGCATCTTTAGATCAATGTTCTAAAGTAACTTGTCCTCCTGTGTGATTAGGACAGGTTTTGTGTGTACTAATGGGACAGCATACATTTTATTTTTCCTAATGATCGGTCCCTAGACAAAACAATCCAATATAATTATGGCGCTGTGATGGTTGGGTATGACCACTGCATCACTTGCAGATAGCTACATTTTATAGATCTCAGCAGACAGTGGATGGGGCTCATTTTGTCATCCAATCAGCACCTCGAGAATCAATGTAATGTACGTATGTTGCGTTCCAAATACCGGAAGTGCTGTCATACCACTTCCGGTCTTTCGAAAAAAAAGCGCCCTTTTCAGGCGTAGCAAGGTATAAATTATTTTGTCTTCATGATATTTGGTTATGTATTGCTCCTGAAGAAGGGGAATTGTTATCCCCGAAACGCGTTGAGCCACATATTTGTATTAAAGGTGATTGATCAGAAGCACTGGATTCTTGCTGCCTTCCATCACTACGACTCTACATGTGGACCCTGGCCGGGGGGTCTAAGTCACAGGTGTTATGTGCTTATCCTGATGACTTACCCCCCCAGTGAAGTGAGTGCTACTTTTGTGAAATTGTCCTGAAGGGCATTTCACCATTAATTTTATCATTAACTTTACCATTTATTTCATCCTATACTTCATATGGTTTTATCCGTGTTTTTCTCTATAGCTGTGTTCATTCACAGTCTTTATCTTGAGTGCTCATTATCTGTCAATCACGTCATCATTTTATGATACGTTTAGTGTCGTTTAATCGCCATCACTCTGGGTGGTACCTCCTATTTCCCTAACGATTGTGTCCTTCAACGGGGATTGGCGCTCTTTTTCCCTGTGTTTTCCCCTGGGGTCTATATTGCAAGTGACTGACTTTGTTCAACACTTCAGATATATCACCCTATACACTTTTATACTATCTTGTCAAGTGTCTGTAGCCACAAACACTTTGTTGAGCTGCCTTTCCCTCTCCTTCTTTTTCTGCACGACCTGAACCACCTCTGTCGGCGCCCAGATTTTTCATTCCTTCAGGATACGCTGTGATCCCTAAGTGTCTGAATTAACTTCCGCTTTTTTTCTGTTCTATTTTCTATGTGTTATTCCTCAGTTATTTCTCCTAGAAAAGTGTAAATAAATTAATAACAAGTTGTTACCATTCTCTTTGACTGTCAGGCACTATCAGTACTGGGTAAGACTGGGTCTCCACACAGTGTAATAATAGGTGGAATGGTTAGACCTAATGGTCAAATTATTTGTTCAGAGGAACAGTACAACACAGACTTCTAAGAGCAGATGACCCAACATTTTCTTATTAGGAATGCAAGTATTTTAAAAAAATAAATAAAATCAGCTGACAAGTCATCTTTTATATAATAAATGCAGACATTAAGGTAACGGAATAATGTAAAATGTGAACTGAAATCGATTAGGTGTCAAGAAAAAACAGGAGAGCAAGAAGAACGCCGGGACTTGAAAGGATACCAACATCCCCACGGAAACAACAAGAAGAATACAGAAAGAACAACCCACATCACGACTCCTTGGAGAAAGAAAACAAACAAGGTACCCAGGATAGTATTTATACCAGTATTCACCTTCCACTTGCCGTTTTTTTCTAGTGCTAACACCTTTATATTACATACTGTCCGCCCACTCTCAGCCGTTGACTACACATTCTGATCCACCACGACAGTTATTAACACCATAATACCACCTAATTGTGCAGCAAAATCACCGAATCACTCAGATTGGCACCAAGCATAGTGCCAATTCCATAGGACTAGCTGAATTTGATTGTGCACCAGCGCTTATGTCTTATATCCCCTACGGGTGATATACCTACTCCATATACAGTTTTACTAGGGAGAACAATAGCTCCCCAAAGACATTAAGCAGCAGGATCTCCCCACCCAGGCAGATTGACACATATCTATTCAATAGGAGCGCAGGGGGGTCTCTATTTTCCCAAGAAAAAACAAAAGATCTTCCTAAAATAGCACCTTTTAGCTGATCATTTCTCTGGTACATTCATTAGAGTGCAAGTATAGAAGCTTTTTCATTTTGATGGGCATGTTTATTGCATAGGCATACCTCAAAATTAACCAAATATGTACCAACATGTGCACTTATATTCAGTATGTTTCTGATCTACATGAAAGGGTCATCCCAGAAATATAAAAATGTTTTTACTCAGATATCTGGAGGACTTACCTTTCTATGAGTGGTGCATAGCATCTCTTAGGATGCATTGCAATAAGCTATTTTAACCCCTTCCCCCTTGCATAGAAAATTGTCTCTCCCATATAGCCCCATAGATACATATGATATGTAATGCCACCTCAAATTCCTTCACTGTCTAGAGAGAGACGTAGCTATATATTTCTATATATTTATAAGCAGGGATGAATTGATGCTCCATCTGATTTTCTACAAGATCACTAAGCTGGCACTGATAGGAAGGGAAGGGAGCCAGGAAGCTTCTGAACATGGTGGTCCACCGCTGCATACAGGAGATGGTACTGTAGACGAGAGGATAAACAGCAAGGGACGCTACTTGAGAGGAAAATTTAATGTACATAAAAAAGAACAATATTTTTAATTGCATATGTATAATACTTTATTTACTTTATTCATTGTGTAATAATTCTTCCTGTGGTATAAACTATTTAAGAACTGTATGCAAGTTCATATTATTACTGATTATATAGCTCAGCTTCAGATGTATTTAATATAGTTGCATAGAGTACATTGCTCATTGATGCCCATAGTAAAAAAAAAAAAAAAAAGGAGACACCAAGGCATACTTTTATTCTTTCTGGGTTTCTTTATTGTAAAGTGTAGTTGACTTTGTACAGGTAAAACTCCAAAAAATTAGAATATTGTGCAAAGTTCATTTATTTCAGTAATGCAACTTAAAAGGTGAAACTAACATATGAGATAGACTCATTACATGCAAAGCGAGATATTTCAAGCCTTTATTTGTTATAATTTGGATGATTATGGCTTATAGCTTATGAAACCCCAAAGTCACAATCTCAGGTCCCCTTTGCTCAGGGGATATGGATTAATTAGCTGACTAGAGTGTGACACTTTGAGCCTAGAATATTGAGCCTATTCACAATATTCTCATTTTAAGTTGCATTACTGAAATAAATGAACTTTTTATTAAAAAATTTTGAGTTTCACCTGTATTTTAATACACTGTGATGATGATATATAATGCTGGAACCTATGACAAAATGACATAGTTTTGACATAAATATGGTCCATTATAGGCTACTGATATAGAAGAATATAAATCTGTAGCAGGGTCTAAGCCAGACATATCTTGTGCATTAGGGGCTCTAGGTATGATAATAAAATTTGTCATACTATACTATTATACTATATTTATTATTATAAACGACTGAGGTTTTTTACTCTTTAGATATTGATGGTCTGACACCCAAAAGCCTCATCGATCAGCTGTTTCACTTGAATAGGAGCTGGCGGCAGCTGATCAGTAGGGACGGCAGGTTTCATACCTCCATTGATTTGTTATTGATGACCTGTCAGAAGATAGGTCATCAATATCTAACAGGAGGATAACCCCATAAAATGTGTTATTGAGCATAAGCGAATATTAAATATTTGTTCTTAAGATATTTTAATGATAGCCATATTAGTAATATTTTATACTCCAAGACTGTACAATGCAAATAACAAGGCTGTTATTAATCACTATAAAGCTGGTTCCTACCGATCTCAAGTTTATTTTGAAGGTTTAGGTCCAATATACAGTAGGGAGAGAGTTAAGTCTCTTATTATACAGTTACACTTTTTAGTGCAGGGACTCATCTGAGTAAGGTTTCCTTGTTGTGACAGATGGGCTCAAGAAATTTGATCAAAATGTAGCTAAAATTCAATTTAAAATAATAAAATATAGCATATCTGCATATATATTTGCACCCGCAAGGTACTTCTCCTTCTTTGTGTTTGTTTTACCCTAGAATGCAGTCATAAAACAAGTGTCAAGCCAAACCTTTAAGCATATATGTTATATTTTCCAAGCTCTATAAGAACAGCAGAATATTTGATAAGTGTTACTCCCTCAATGTATTGTTGTGATATCATTTTCTCTTGAAGCCCTAGGGAGAGTCAAGCTGGTAATATCCTGCTGAAACTTTGATTATATTATATTGCATTTTACTTCAAGTTCACACAATTGCACTTTATCATTTATCGTCTTGATTTATATGTAACCATTACATGAATAACGAAATAAATACAAATGACTCATTTTCTATCTTAGAAAGGAAACAAGAAATTTAAGCAAAAACTTAAGAAGTCATTTAAAGTCCTGGCCAGCGCCATAATTGTACCATGTATGGTCCTAGTCATTAACGAGTTAACATACTATAACACGGATGGCTCACCCCACAGATTATGGGAATTAATCTGTTACAATGATGCCGATTGCCTATACCGGTCTGTTTCCCAAAAAAATAAAAAATACCTTTTGGAAAAATGTAAGTATGACTCAAAGTTCACTAAACAAAATGTATTATTATAAAGATATGTATTTAATAATGATGATATTTATTCCAAAGGAATTAGATAAACTAATATAAATAAAATAATATAAAATAAAATGGAGGTCCAGTCCACATAAATAGTGCTGCTGGCCCTGCAGCTATTTGTCACTGTATAAAATATATTTTATTATATATTGCACAGTGACAAATAGCTGCAGGGCCCGCAGCACTATTTATGTGGTCTGGATCCTCATTGTTTTATTTTATATTATTTTATTTATATTCGTTTATCTAATTCCATTATTAAATATACGCTATATCTTAATAATAATATACTGTATATTTGTTTACTGGTTCATTGAGCATTGAGAGTAATTCCTTAATTTTTCTATTATTACCAAACTGTAGGCCTGAAGTCACCAGTAGCGGAGTTCAATGCATATGAGCTCAATGGAAGCTGTGCAAATACTGTTGCGCTGATCTCCCCCTAGTGGTGGCTGCAGGAAGATATTGTGAATTTGAAGTAGAAGAACAATTTCAGCACCAAGTGCCCTCTCACCATTGCAGTGGCGTCTTCTACCTTTATGGTAAGTGTGCTACAGGGAACAAGAAACACCTAACATCGTTTCTCAATGTCATGTGCTAAATTCACTAAGTCAGACTTTAAAGGAACATCCATTAACACACTGATTAAGAGCACAGTTTTATCTTTCTCTTTTTAACATAAAACAAATATATGAACACAAAGTTTATGTCTTTGAAAATACCATTGAGATATGTTTTTTCAAAGGGAAAGGTTGAGAAACAGTTGGAGGACCAGCTGTTGGCTCAATTACCTGCAGAAATGTTCCCCAGTTTGATAATAAATCAGTGGAACAACTTTGTGAAGGTAAGATAAGTATGATTGTTGCAGAAGAAATATAACCTTGCTGTGCACAATCTTATTTCAGTGTTTATGTTTCAAAGTCTTCTATAGCTGTTTAGAGATCACTTCCATGTAAGTCCACTCCTTCTTCACAAGAACATGCAGGAATGCTTTCTCCTACCATCATTTATCCACAACTCTATCCAAAGAACTATTTTCTTCTTCTAAATTGTCTATTACCCATAAAATCAGAGCTAGTTTATATATCAAGTTGTTTCTAAATGTAATTTATCAAAAGCGTCCTCTAGGTTTCTTTACATATTAGGAAATTGAAAATTTTCATATAGTGTCGATTCACAAATCACTTAGTACACAACTGAATCTTTACTTGTTATGGTCAGATAGAAACAAACTTATGATATTCATACAAACTGTTTTGAAATAACCTACTGATAGATCTTCCAAAAAATTGACACATTTGAAGGACAAGTGGTGCAGAAAGCAATAACTACACTAAAATATTACTTCTGTCAGTCATAGCCATGTATCTCTTTTGTTTTAACCAACAAAAATGTATCTAGGGTGGGGTCAAAAATTCCCCTGCTGTCCCTCCCTCCATAGCTTCACTGTTAAAAATGGATTAATATTCAGTGGGAGATACAAATACGAGAGCTGGGTCTGGCCATCTTTCTGCCTTTGGCATGTAATACAGTGCTATGTGATACATGTGGTATGTGGTTAACTACCTTGCATCTCTACACAAATAATTTGAATAAAATTATAGTTTAATTGGACTACAATGTATTTCTTAGTCTCAATTCATACAAGCCTTACATACGCAGATGCATTATAGATAAATAATACAGCACCATTGGCACAGGTGTATAATATACAGTACCTAGCCATGCAGTCTGCTTTTATACACATTTGTGAAAGAATGGGTTGTTCTAAAGGCTTCACTGAATTCCAGTTTTGCAATTGGGTGCCACCAATGTAACAAGTCAGTTAAGTGTAACTAATCAGTTTCTTTCCCAGAAACCCACAGATATGCAAGTGAGCTTTCCTTTCAAAAAGAAAAGAACACTCTCTGTTGCCAGCAGGTATAAGATGCTAAAATTTGCATATACTGTATGTTTCCCAGAAAGGCCGAGCCGTGCTCGGTGGAATACAGTAATACCCATGCATACTTGTTGATCTTCCTAATAAGAAAGAGCTTCTTAGGAGTACCCCCAAGGCAACTCAGCTAACCAAAGCAAATTCCTCTTGAGACATTCAGGGTAAAATTTATTAAACTGGTGTAAAGCAGAGCTGGCTAAGTTGCCAGTAGCAACCAATCAGATTCCACCTTTCATTTTCCGAAGAAGCTTTGAAAAATGAAAGATGGAATTTGATTGTTTTCTACGGACTACTAAGCCAGTTTTACTTTACAACAGTTTGATAAATCTCCCTCTCAGTACTCTTATCCTTTGGATAGGATAACTGGCTTGCATATAACATTTCTAATGGAGTATTATATGTGGGTCTCTCTTCTCTGTGTGTGATTCACCTTAAATGAATCACAAGAAATGTGGGTGCTTTAGAAATTGATTTTTGGGGGGAAATTTGGACCAAAATATGATTCAGTAGAAGTGAATTGTTCATCTCTATTCTAGACCTCCTCTAGCATTGATATCAGCACAAAAATTAGGAGCTTAATGGCATGGGTTTCCATGGCTGGGCAGCTCAATGCAAATTTTAAATCACCAATCTTAATGTCAATCATCAAGTGAAGTGTTCCAACGCATGCTGCCATTGGACTTTGGAGCAGTGGCATAGTGCTATGTGGAGTTACATCACGCTACTCTATCCGGCAGGCTTGGAGAATGCCAGTACGTTACTTGTCTGACTGCATTATGCCAACTGTAAAGATTACGGAGGAGGGATAATGCAACAGCTGTTTTTTTTTCAGTGGTTGGCCTACGCTCCTTATTCCAGTAAAAGAAAATGTTAATGCTTCAGCATAAGAAGACATTGTGGACAAGTGAATGCTTCCTACTTTGTGGGAACAGATTGGGAAATACCATTTTCTTTTCCAGCATGGCTGTGGCCCAGTGCACAAAGAAAGATCTATGTTGGCATGGTTGGATGAGATTGGGGTGGAAAAACTTGAGTAGCCCGCACAGAGCCCTGACCTCAACCCCATAGACATTTGAAATGGACTGGAACAAAGATTGCAAGGCAGACCCTCTCATCCAGCATCAGTCTCTGACCTAAAAAAAATGCTTTGCTGGAGGAATGGTCAAAAATTCCATAGACACACTCCAAAATCTTGTAGAAAGCCTTCTCAGAAGCCTAGAAGCTGTTTTAACTACAAAGGGGACCAAAGCCATATTAACTCCTTCCCAACCTCTGTTGTATATGAATGGTGGAATTCAGATCACTTAATGCTCAGTAGCTTAACGGGTACCATAGCCACCAAGTGCCTGGTGTTTAACATAGCAGACACCTGGATGCAATACTTAACAAAGACAATTAACCCCTCATATGGCACCGTGAGTTGCAACCATGGCATCTAAGAGGTCTTTCCCCATTAGCGCTGTACAGGGATAGAGCTAGGCGTGTACTTCAGACCTAGGCATGAGTATGTCTTCACTGCCTGGCCCAATTAGTCAGTGGTGGGGGTGCAGTAGCAGTATTAGACCTAGAGACATTGCATTGGTATTCACCTTATGTTATTATGTACAGCCTTATCTTAAAATGTTTACACCCTATAAAGGAAATGCTAAGTCAAAATAAAAATCATTCTTCTGTAGTGTAAAATGCAAATGACAACACACATACTGTAAATGCAATTCTAAATTGGAAACTTTACAGCCAGTAATGGTATGATACGGAGCTTCTATAATATAGCTACTTGTAACTGTTATTCTTTTCAAGTGGAAAAACATGATAATAGCTATATTATAACTTAAAAATATGCCATGTATTGTCAGCTTTCTGTAACATGAGTACCTTGTCTGCTGAATAATAGATACATAATAGATACAGTATATTATTTTGTAGGTAGTAATATCTCCCTGGAACATTTGTCAGCACTATAAAACAATGTACTGCTTTATTACTCCAGTGCTTAAATCTCCACATTGTTAATGTAAATTTGTCATTCTCTGAGCCCATTAAAATGGAGCGTATTTAACCAAGCAGGGTCTGGGCAGTCATTTTTTATTCTACTTTTTATTATTTTATTTTTTTATTAATATGAAAAGCTATCTCAGAGCAAAATGTAACTCTTAGGTGGTATATAATCTGCCTGCATGGAAATGAACTATTTTCTATAATATAAAACTCAATTTGGCCTATAGCTCACTGCATTTTTATTCACATACTATACCTTGACACTATGCAGCAAATAAATAAAATAAATACACTACTTAGGGCTCTTTCACACTTGCGTTCTTTTCTTCCGGCATAGAGTTCCGTCGTCGGGGCTCTATGCCGGAAGAATCCTGATCAGTTTTATCCTAATGCATTCTGAATGGAGAGAAATCCGTTCAGGATGCATCAGGATGTCATCAGTTCCGGACCGGAACGTTTTTTGGCCGGAGAAAATACCGCAGCATGCTGCGCTTTTTGCTCCGGCCAAAAATCCTGAACACTTGCCGCAAGGCCAGATCCGGAATTAATGCCCATTGAAAGGCATTAATCCGGATCAGGCCTTAAGCTAAACGTCGTTTCGGCGCATTGCCGGATCCGACGTTTAGCTTTTTCTGAATGGTTACCATGGCTGCCAAGACCCTAAAGTCCTGGCAGCCATGGTATAGTTTAGTGGGGAGCGGGGGAGCAGTATACTTACCGTCCGTGCGGCTCCCCGGGCGCTCCAGAGTGACGTCAAGGCGCCCCACGCTCATGGATGACGTGTCGCATGGATCACGTCATCCATGCGCATGGGGCGCCCTGACGTCATTCTGGAGCGCCCCGGGAGCCGCACGGACTGTAAGTATACTGCTCCCCCGCTCCCCACTACTACTATGGCAGCCAGGACTTTAATAGCGTCCTGGGTGCCATAGTAACACTGAACGCATTTTGAAGACGGATCCGTCTTCAAATGCTTTCAGTTCACTTGGTTTTTCCGGATCCGGCGTGTAATTCCGGCAAATGGAGTACACGCCGGATCCGGACAACGCAAGTGTGAAACCAGCCTTAGATTCTTACTTCCATCTTTCCTTTCCTGACTGCAGGAACTGAAGTGCTGTTGGTATATGTTTTTACTGTACTCTTCTATTCAATATAAATATCCTCTCCTTATAATTGAATTGAAAATTATTATTCAATTAATATTCTGTTATTAAGTTTTATTAAGTTGAAAGACTCTAAATTACTTAATTACAATGGAAAACTCTGTTTCTGGCCTCTTCCATTCTGATGAGCATCAAAAACTCCTCTTCTGTGGTCCTCAGAAATCTCCTTTGTTTGTGCCATTATACACTAACCACAAACATATTGTGAAGATCAGACTTTGATACCTTACTGTTCTTTAAATAAAACAAGTCACCCAATATCAATTATTTGTAATCCCATTGACTGAAAACACCTTATTTTAATTTCACTTTCAGATTCTTTGGTAATCCTAAAGGTTTATATACTTTTGCTACTGACAGACGTGATATTTGATTCTTTGCCTCAATAAATAAATAAGTCTAATATTTTGACTCATTTATTTGATTTGGTTATATTTTTCTAGGAATTGTGTGAAAATCTGATGTAGTTTAAGGTCATTTTTTTTTTTTTTTTTCAAATAGACAATTCTAAAGGGTATACGAGCATCATTGTAAATGTGTAGTAAAAAAATTAGCTTCTGGTGGTTAATGAAGCTTAGGAGACTGTGTGCCTATATATTCCCATCATGCCGCTTGGAATTTGGTAGGGATTACTACAGAATGGAGACACAGTCTCCTAAAAAAACATATAGCTAATAATCTTGTAATATTATACACAAACATATACTATATTAAATGAATTATTGAATTATTAGCTGGATAGAAAGGAAAATAACTGCATCTACTGTGATGCTTATTCTAGTGCAATCCAGTCATGCTCACAAAAAAAAACAACTTTAAACTCCAACCAAATGTGAAACGTTATAAATAGTGTTGAGCGAGCATGACCCGAGTGCTCGGCCGAATATTTCGGGTGCTCGAGTACAATTTAATACAATAAAAGTCAATGGGAGACCCGAGCATCAAACCAGGCACCCCCGGCGCTAAAGAAAAGAGGGTGTCTGTTTCAAAAAAAAAGGTTAGAAATTGATGGAAACCCCCTCAAAATGGTTTAAGAGGATACCTGGATGCATCTTAAACTGCTATTATGTACAACATACAGCATACCTTACAATGGCAGCCTTGTGCACTATGAGATATTCCAAACCAGCTCTCATCTGACTGAGAACCAGTAAACCTCAAAGCTATTTTGCATCTGTTTGATGGCTTGGGTGGACCTGCGCACCTAGATCAATATCATTAGGGCGACAAAATATTTTCTGATTGTACTAACATAATATTCAACTTTTTTATACAGTTTTGTCATGTAAAAACTCATTTGCATAAACATGGGCATATGGCAAAGACATGCAAATGAGCAGAATCTGCCTTGTCTTTAAGCTCTCATAAGGCTATGAAAACCAATAGATGACGCTATTGAGTTATGAACAGCGCCATCTATTGGTTTCACAGTCTTATGACAAGAGTAGACTAATTGTTTTATCAGAAGACTATGAAACCAATAGATGGAGCTGTTCGTAACTCAATAGCGCCATCTATTGGTTTCATAGTCTTCTGACAAGAATATTAGACTATGAGTCTTATGACAAGCTTATTAGTGTAGCATTTTGCATGGAAAACTCACATTAAAAATTTGCGATTAGAATATTTGTGATCTACACTAGGATAATATCTGACACTGGGAAAATTGGGTAGTAACTCAGTGATAAAATCGGACACTGGGAAAGTTGGGTAATAACTCAGTGAAGATATCTGATGCTGGGAAAGCTGGGTAATTACTCAGTGATACAATCTGACACTAAGAAAGCTGTGTAATAACTCAGTGATAAAATCTGATGCTAGGAAAGTTGGGTAATAACTCAGTGAGGATAGATGACACTGGGAAACGTGGGTAATAACTCAGTGATGATATCTGACACTGGCAAAGTTTGGTATTAACTCAGTGATGATATCTGACACCGGGAAAGCTGGGTAATAACTCAGTGATGATATCTGACACTGGGAAAGCTGGGTAATAACTCATTGATAAAATATGACACTGGGGAAGTTGGGTAATAACTCAGTGAAGATATCTTACACTGGGAAAGCTGGGTAATAACTCAGTGTAGATTGAAAATATTCTAATCGCAAATTTTTATTGTGAATTTTCCATGCAAAAGGTTACACTAATAAGCTTGTCATAACACTCATAGTCTAATAATGTTGTCAGGAGACTATGAAACCAATAGATGGCGCTATTGAGTTATGAACAGCACCATCTATTGGTTTCATAGTCTTCTGACAAAACTATTAGTCTACTCTTGTCATAAGACTGTGAAACCAATAGATGGCACTGTTCATAACTCAATAGCGCCATCTATTGGTTTTCATAGTCTTATGACAGCTGAAAAACAAGGCAGATTCTGCTCATTTGCGTGTATTTCCCATATGCCCATGTTTATGCGAATGAGTTTTTACATGACAAAACTATATAGAAAGGTTATTGAATATTATTTTAGGACAATCAGAAAACTTGTCCTAATGATATTGTTCTAGGTGTGCAGGTCCACCTAAGCCATTCAACAGATGCAAAATAACTTTGAGGTTTATTGGTTCTCAGTCAGATCACAGCTGGTTTGGAATATCTCATAGTGCACAAGGCTCCCATTGTAAGGTATGCTGGCTGTTATCTGTCTCATGGATAGATTGATGGCTTGCACATACCTGGCTTTTGGCATATAGCCTTTGTGTGGTTGTCTATTGTATGTCGTACATAATAGGAGTCTAAGACGCATCCAGCTATCCTCTTAATGCTGTTTCCAAACCATTTTGATGGGGTTTCTATCAATTTCTAACCTTTTGTTATGAACCCTTCGAGCAGGGGGTGCCTGGGGTTCTCCCATTGACTTCCATTGTGCGGTAGAACACACAAGCATATCGATGTGTTTGGCCAGAGCATCCGAGCACACAAGCACATGAGCACGTTGGTGCTCGCTCAACACTAGTTATAAACAAAACAAAGTTGTGGGATCATACCCATCCAGACAAGGAGAAAAGTGAATTAGATGAAATACTGAATTTTATAGAACATAAACTGCATTCATGTATACATTCAGAAATGAACATTAAACAAAGGTTGGCCAAACCTAGCTGACAATCTGATTTTTATGGGGGTGTCATGACTTTTGCTGTTGCAGAAAGAAGGTTGGAATGTTGCATTTCAACATGTATAATCCCTTCTTCTCAAGGCATATAAGCCATCAAAGGTGTCTGGCAGTGGCTTATAACCCTCCCTTCTTGGGAACACATACACACTTGGCCAAGTGTTTGGCCAACAGCTATCTAAAGTGTATGACCACATCAAAGGAAATATGTCATCTATATTTCCTTTACTAATTAAAACAGATGGAGCATATTCCTTTTTCCTAATTAGTTTTTATTTATCAATTTAAGTTATTTTCTGAACATAATTCCGGGGGCAGAATTTAGAGATATACTTTACAGCAGCCACCATGAGCCATGGTGACTATGAGACCTTATAGTCTGGAGGGGACACATTTACTTCTATAACAGTTTTTTTTTACATACTCTGTGACCTATGCAGAGGTCACTTTAAAGGGAGAAAAGTATATAGGCTGCAACATAACCTACTATGGATAGTGGATTCTATGGAAATTATATATATAAATATATATATATATATATATATATAATCTCTCATTGTAATCCTGTCTGTGATAATAAAAAGATGACTGCTGAAAAGTGATCTGTACTGGAAAGGAAGTGCCCATTATTTGGCTTAATGATCACTATAAAAATTACAGGATTTTAGGAAAATTAAGAACACTAATTTTGTTTAGAAATGAGTATAATATAAAAAACTTGATGTAAACAATATGTAATTTTCTGATGACACATTCCATTTAGAGCTCATTGGAGCTCTAACAGTGAGTTCACACTATCGTTAGGGATTCCGTTATCTCTTTCCGTTATAACATGGTTATAACGGAAAATAACGGAATGCCGAGACAGAATGTAAAACGGAGGCCTTTAAAAGGCATTCCATTTGCTTTCCGTCCTAATAGAAGTCTATGGGAAAGCATAACGGATCCATCTGGGTCCCGTTATGCAAGATGGAAAACAAAGTCCTGTTGACAGAACTTTGTTTTCTGTCTTGCATAACGGGACCCAGATGGATCCGTTTTGATTCCCATAGACTTCCATTAGAACAGAGAGCAAACGGAATGCCTTTTAAAGGCTTCCGTTTTGCATTCCGCCATAATACAAGTCTATGGGCAGAAGAACGGATCCTTCTTTCCGTCTTATGGATTCCGTTATTTTCCGTTATAACCATGTTATAACGGAAAGTCATAACAGAATCCCTAACGCTAGTGTGAACCCACCCTAAGACTGATTTCAGACATGTGATGTCCGAGTTAAAATGAAAGGCATGTCTGTACTGAAAACAAGACAGTGTTCAAAATTTGTCCATTTTTCTCACCAGGCTCATTTATTCAAGTGAATGAAAATCTGTGGGGAAAATGGATTGCACATATACCCCATCCATGTGTGGTCCATTTTAATACTCATCCTTGTTCACCATGCAGAACATGGACAAGTTTCCTGTCACCTGTCTGAAAAAAAAAAACTAAACCCAAGCTAAAACACAACTAATGATTCTGTGTTATAAAAAGAAACCTAATAAATATTAACAGACATGAATGTAATTGTTTGTGTGCCTTCCCCTTGAATCAGGATCTTACCAACCTGGAATGGCTGCTATCATGGAATAACATATTGCAATTAACTGCTTAGCAGTTAACTGAAACCTGTAGGAAATATTTAAAGTGAATGTCCACCTTGTATAGCAATCACAGCTATTTTTTTGCTCCATGCTGGTGGCTTGATGTTGCCACTATTGGGAGCTTAAGAGTTTACTGCATACTGTCTTATGATGGAATTCAATGTATCAACTGTATGCAGTATGTTTCTAAGCTCCCTCTAGTGGTGTATGCAGAAAGCATGTTTTAATTTTATTTATGCAGGGGATCTGGAACTATGTAAAAGAAAAAAGAAAAACTTAGCTTCAAACAATACAAAGATATATTAAGAGATATATAACTCCTGAATTATGAACTTATTTACAAAAATGTCAAGGGTGGACATTAAGGGGCACATTAATTAAGACCAGCGTTTTAGACGCCCGTCTTAATAAACCCTTAAGCCGGTGGTGGTTCCGCTAAAGTTATGTAGAGGCGCCAGTTATGTAACTTTTCCGGATCCTCCGCCAGTTCTAAATGTAAGACAGCTTCCTAGCTGTACTTCATTTAGACCTTTTTCTATGCCTGAAAGGGGCATAGAAAATGGTGAATAAGACAGGCCTGCCAGCCCATCCCCTTCCCACGTCACGCTCATTTATTTAGACCTGATGTGAGCGGGTAGACGTCGCAGATTGCGGTGAAACTAACCGTTGCCTGAAATACGCTTAATAAATGACCCCCTAAGTTTTTTAATGTAACCAGTCTGTAAAGTCTTTACAAATAGTTACCACAGGACATCAGCAGAACAAAGTATCTGTCTTATCGTCCAGTGCACAAGACACTAGACCACATATGATTAAAGCTAGAAAGAAATCTAATGAATGGTCAGGTCCTGTACATCAATAGCTGTTATATCTGATAAGAGATTTACAAAATGTAAGAAGCTTAATCAACTATTTCTATAGTGACCTGGTCATTGCCTACTGCTGGCAATTCACTGCTGCATTCTCAGAGACTGGAGAAACCACACTGTGTGTACAGTCTGTTGGAGCCGGTGGAAGCAATGAGTACACGCAATACTTTTTCAGCCCAGTGTGACAACTCCTGCTGGTGCCTTGCTTGCTAGACTGAAAGAATTATTCATATGATTACCAAATCAATTAGAATATTTGGTTCAGTGCTGATAGGCATTACAGCAGAGTCCCTTCAAGTATAAAGAACCAGAAAGGCAAAATAAAAGCAGAATTATTTTGGAATCATCTGCAGATATTAGCCACTTAGAACATTGAAGCAGTACAGTGAGATATAAATGTCTGGATAATGAGACCTACACAGTTAAGGTTTGCTGTTTACATAATAATATGATTTTCTATATCTATTATAGTAACCAAGGACACGTTGTTCCTAGGCAGGCATATTAGCGCACATCACAAGCAATTCTTCCCTGGCAGACTAGATTCCGCTTTTAATGACATAGACAGTGCACACTAACAGCTCATTTACATGGGGCAATTAATTTTACACAACTTAAAGGGATTCTCTCACTTCAGCAAGCGGCATTTATCATGTAGAGAAAGTTAATACAAGGCACTAACTAATGTATTGTGATTGTTCATATTGCTTCCTTTACTGGCTTGATTCATTTTTCCATCATATTATACACATCTAGTTCCCAGGGGTTATGATCACCCTGCAATTCAGCAGTGGTGGCCGTGAGTGCTGGCCTTATTGGTGGCCGGGACCATGGGAGTGCGCATAGGCATACTTGCGCAATAGTTCTAGTTCTAGCCATCTCGTATCTGCACTGCAGCGGTGGTAGCCCCTGGAAGCGGGCAGTGTATAATGTGATGGAAAAATGAATCAAGCCAGCAAAGGAGGCGATATGGACAATCACAATACATTAGTGTCTTGCATTATCTTGTCTACATGATAAATTCCATTTGCTGAAATGAGACAACCTATTTAAAAAGGACCTGTAGTCACAAAATGCAGTGCAACCTGAAAGCACCATGTTATATAGACTAGAGCAGGAAAAGCATTGATATATAGTTTTCGAGGAAAAGATTCAGTAAAACTTGTCATTTATATATTTATATCTCAGCCTTGTGAATACTTCTTGGTATAGGCAGGATGTGTTATCAGTGACTGACAGCTATCTCTTATCTGTACCGATAGCTGATCTGCTCAGCTTCTCCTGCTCTATAACATGGTGCTTTCAGATTGCAATCCAATTTGTGGTGACAGGTCCTCTTTAAGGAATAACACTTGATGATAGTTTGCCATGTAACTGAGTATTGAAATCATCATTATTTACGGGCTATGAACACTATTGTTTTATTATTGATTTAGATATAGTTTGGGCTTAATAATATATATATATATATATATATATATATATATATTTATATATTTTTTTTTTAATTAAACATTGAAAAATGTGGCTTCATTTAACCTCTGCAGCTTCTAACCATGTTTCACAGTACATAGCAAGTTTCAGAAAGCTGTCCACACAGTGACTCCGTCAGACAGGCGGTCTGATGGCTCCGTCTCCATTCTCTCTTCTCTACTGAGTGATCTTCTAAGCTGATTTCTGACCAAATCAAAGTTCACTATTTAGCTGATTGTTAGCTAGTATGATCACATGTTTGCTAGTTGAGAAACAATACACTGTCTACCGGCCACCCTGACCATAGTGGTAGGTAGTGTCATCCTAAATCCTCTACAATGCTAGACTCTGGTACTTGTATTTACATGGCTATCTCAATAACAAACATTTTGACACCTCCTCAGGAACAGGAGGGGGCTAATGCGCTCAGTTATAGTATGCTGTACACACTTCCACCCGCCACTGGTGGGGTGAGATAGCTAGGGGCTTCGGCACTGGATTAATTTTGTTATTCTTATTATTATTATTCTTGCTAGAAGAATGAAGGAATGACTAGCAATTTGCAATGAAGATCCAGATGGCTGTTACCATTTGAGGGTGTGTCCACTATCCAATCAATGCTGCCAGTATCAGACTGTGCAAGGACTCACACCGCAAACAGTAACACCCAGTTTGACCTTTTTCCTTCATAACTTCTAGAGGACTAATAGAGAAGTGGTACAATATAGAGTCATCATAAGTCATAAGAAAAGAGGTTTGAGACTTGATATTAATTTCTAAAACAGAGATATCTGTATAGGTGATAGGTCCTCTATAAAGGACTTGCATAATCTCATCTATTTCACAGAGCTGTAGCTAGAGTTCCTTTCAAGGTAAAGATTCCATTTTCTTTCCTTGCCCTGTATCTAAATACCCTCAGCCAGTAACAGAGTGGCTCGTTGGTGCTTCCTCTCCACGCACTATCTAGGAAATGCATCAGCCCACAACTCTAATTTTACAGGGCAGGACGGTGGGGAGAGGGGGGGCATTTTTTAAATAAGCATAAATATCTAAAAAGGATGTGGCCCATGTTGAAGGTCATTGCTAACTGAAAAGTACAAAAGCCTAAGATAATCAGTGCAGAATAAAAGGAGAGAATCATTGTATCATTTTTGCAGCATACACTTTAATGTACTGGAAAATATTAAAACATTTTAGAAACCAAGTCAATATGCGCTTCCTTATTTTAGGCTAAATTGCTTTTTTTGTGTATCATATGTATTTCAAGTATCTTAAAACAAAGATGTAAATATAATTCTTTCTCATTTTTGCTGGGATAAAACATGCATTAGTGACAGATCTATCTCACAGACAGTTATTCCAGTAAGCTTCAATATCTTTCTGTTGTGTTGCTATGACAACGAGAAAGGAAAGAGTAAGAGAGAGGAAATCATATATTGCCCATCATTGCCATTTCTTACTTAATCCTTCTATATGATTGAAGGGTAAGAATGCATGAGAAATAATTATTTGTCTTCCCAACCTCTAATATTTCCGCATATAATCAGTTCCCATACTCATTTTTTTCATGTGGTTTTTCAAACTTTACAGATTGTTTGTTGTAGCTATGAGAAAGAGGGGTCATGATTCCTAAAAAAAACTATATTTTTTTTATTATTTGTTAAAAAAAAAGCTCAAATAAGCATATACAGACTTTGTCCAATATGGTGACTCAATTGCAAATACAAGTATAGGGTGTGGGATAGGTGGGGGGCAATTGTCATTAAATGGGAGTATCTCTCCCTAGACAGCCATAAAAGGGCCCTCAGCCCAGGGTCACCCCCTAAGGGTAGGGGTTCCTATATATATCTTGGGAACGAGGACAGGGAACCTCTACCCTCAGGGGGTGACCCTGGACTGAGGGCCTATTTATGGCTGTCTAGGGAGAGATACTCCCATTTCATGCCAATTTCCCCCCACCTATCCCACACCCTATACTTGTATTTGCAATTGAGTCACCATATTAGACAGCATCTGTATATGCCTATTTGAGCATTTTTTAGCAAATAATAATAAAATATAGTTTTTTTTAGGAATCACACCCCCTCTTTCTCATAGCTACAACAAACTAGCATGACCCTGGGTCGTATCCCCATCTATTTTTTTTGTTTATTTTTCTCTTTACAGATTGTTTGCAAATATTTTAAAGACATTTACTATTTTTGTATGAGATGCCTTAAGTAAATGTCTTATAATAAGCTCACGATCATACAGCAGTCCACAAACCCTGCCTAGACAGCCTTTGTAAGGATACACACAGATAGTGAATTGGAAAAATGCCACATTGTTCCTTCTATTCAAAGCAATGAATTACCATATATCATACAACTGCTTCTCCATTAAAGTAGATCAGAAAAACATTATTATTTTTTTTTTATATGAGCACAGCTCTTGTGCTTGTGGAGTTTGTCTGGAATTGCATCTCAGTCCTGTTCACGTATAGCAGTGGTGGCGAACCTATGGCACGGGTGCTAGAGGCGGCACTCAGAGCCCTCTCTGTGGGCACCCGCACCCTGTAAAAAGTCTATGGTGTATCAACATGCCTTAGAATTTTCCTGCCATTCGTCAGCACAGGGCGCACTATGTATAGCACAGTCAGCGGATTAAATGTAGGCAGGCTGTTATAGCTAACTGATAAAGTACATGGATAATATACTATATTGGTATTCAGGTCAAATTACCATGTTTGCACTTTTCAATAAGTAAGTGGGTTTTGGGTTGCAGTTTGGGCACTCAGTCTCTAAAGGTTTACTATCACTGACTTATAGGGAGTTGAGCTGTTATAATAAAACCAGTCTATGGACAAGGGAGGAGCAGTTTTGTATTATTACACCGCAGTCATTGTCTGCAAATATTGTTTATCATTCTACCTTTTATTTGATTTAGGGTTATAGATATTGCTCTGTAGTAAATATGCAAGTTTAATCTCATTATGATTTGCCACATGCCATATAAAATGATGTCACTTATTCTTGTGTTCTCATAAGGGGTTGCCCAGCCACCTAAAATTATTTAAAAACCACTCAGAAACAATAATTACTTTACTGATTCTTCTGTATTGATGGTTCCAATGCTTCCCTAGTCTCATGCTGAACTTAGGACTTCCTACTGGACTTCCTACTCCTCTATTGAAATGTTATTACAGACAAGTGACCCCCAAACACAGGTTATAGTAGGGACATGTCAACACTACTAGGGTTACTGCTGCTGCCAGTGATTGGCTGCAACAGTCACATGTTTGTGTTGACATATCATCACTGAAGCAGGCAGAGGAGACCAAAGGGAAAGGCGTGGGAGTGGTGAGTCATCAAAAATGTAAACATTGTTTTAATATTTTATATAAATTTTAAGTAGTATTTAGAAAAAAAAAAAATAGGTACGTAGCTGGACAACCCACTTAACAGCTAATTAAATCAGTGACAGGTTGTAGTCCATTTACTCAGGATTAAGCAAATGTCATGCAAGCACTGTGTCCTCTTCAGTGTATAGATTGTAGCGGTGGTACAGTGTGAATAGGAGAAGAAGCTGTAATTACACTGCATCGGCGCTACTGTACAACCCCTTTAATTGGCATGTTGAAAATGGTGGGGATCACAAAGGTAATACAAAGACATAAATAACTATCAATGTCTAAGAATACATTACAAAGAGAGACCACTTTCCTACTCCTCTTTAATGTACTAGGAGAAAGAGTGAAGATGGTTAGCTGTGGTCATGGGAATACACTCTATTTCACTTAGATTCTTTCCTTGGCTATACTTCAATAGGTCTATTACTAAGATAAAACACATGGTTAAATGTACAACCGTGTATAGAGTGTAATCATCAAATAATCCACTGCACAGTATCTGGCTTGGTTTTTGTAGTGACACCTGTTTCATTTTAACAAAGTCATTTTTTGTATCTATATAAAGGACAATAACTAGTACATACTCTCAGTTATTTTTCACTTTCCAAGTTTCAACTGAGCTAATTTTCCATGCAGAAATTAGAGCTTGCGGTGGACTCCTGCATAAATCTATTATACACTGCAGTCCACAAAGGTACATTCTAAAATAAAGTCGGACATGAATAGTTAATGGAAAATCTTTTAGATGCCAATGTGCTGAGCAGGTCAGAAGGCTAATAGGCATCAGAGCATAAATCTTTTCATGAAAAACTGGTACAGTTCCTCTAAGATCCTATAAGGAAATATTCTTTTTCCTTTTCACTTCAACCCACAACCTTCAGAAAAATAAGTTCCACTGTGAGCGAGTTTCTTTGATAACAGAATTCAAGCCTCCAAGGACTAGTACAATACTATGTGAAAACGGCTGCCTTATTCAAAATCCAATCAAAACATGAGTGAATAAAAAAAAAATGAACCAAGGTCATCATTATCTCCTTTCATTCTTACTTGTCTTGCCTGCATGGTACATATAAAACAAAAATGTTTTATTGCATCACTTTACTCATATTGAATGACAAGCATCTTTCATGACTAAGTGACTATTCACCTTACAAGCAGCAAACATCTATGTACATGCCTGATTAACCCCCACATACTACATCATTTGTCTTGATTCCTTTGAAAGGTATTCACCCCCTCAGATTTCTTCAAGTTTTGCTGTATAAAGCTAAATGTGTTTCGACCAATCATGCCACTTTCGGCAGGTTCACCAACCATGCACAACTGTCCAATCCTTGTTTAGTGGCCAGCTATGTATGAGAGGATTGAGAGAGATGGCTGTCGGTTGAAGAAGCTAACAATTCTCTCATGTCTAGAGCCAGCTTAAGAATAATAAGTATTCGGTATATCCCATTGAAGGGAGTGGGGCTGAGCGCGATACCAAGCACAACCGCAATATAATGTATTCCGTCATCCATGGTAAGCGGTCCAGAGTGTTGAACCCCTACCCCTTTAAGCCAAGAATATCAGTTTCTTTAGGCTTATTCCATGTGAGCATATTTGGAACAGGAAACATGCTTTGTGAGATGGCCACATTTCACGGACCAAACAGTGCCCCTCTGAACTAAACTCAAAGCATCATCATGACTCATGATGCAGTGAGTTCCTGCCCAACCACAAGTCTATTATACTATACATACATAATTGAGTCTCTCAGGATGATGCTGTCAGTTCAGGTCAGAGGAGCAGTGTTAGGTCTGGGAAATGTAAACTTTTCATGGTGCATGTTTCCTGGACCAAACGTGCTCTTGTGATATTAGCTTTGGCCGGAATCACATCTATAGTTTCTGAGCCATACACATGAGTGGATGCAAAAGAGGCTTACTTTATTATTCTCTAATTTACTAATGTGTTTAACTCCAAAAGCTGCTACAAATACTGTATGCATGATTGCAGCATGAAGGTAGGAATTTGTGCTCACCTATCCAGTGGCAGCATAACCTGGCAACAGAGACCCGTAACTTACTTGAATCAAATTAGTCATTTTGCTTAAATTAGTATTGAACAGCTCCAGCATAAGTCTGCTCAATACACTGCTTAGAACTCCTTAGAATTCTTGATCTCCAGATTTCCAATACATGAAAAGATTTTCTTAATAATCATCCTTTATGTTTTATTATTTTCAACTCTTTTCTTTGGCACATTTGTGATGTTGGAGAATAAAAAGAGATTCAGCAACCATACAGTAGGTGGATAGTTTGGCGGGCCAATTGGCAGACCTTCCTCCCACATATAAATGCATAGCTATAACTGCGCAGGGAAGCATACTTGCCTGCTCCCTGCAGCTAGGTTCTATCTCCTTCGCTCCTTTTGCCCTTACTGCCTCTTTCTGCTTACAGCATATTCAGTTTGTTGTCTCTGCAACCAATGTCTGGCTGCAGTAGTGACACATTGACATGACGCAAAGGAGCAGGACAAAGCTTCTGCCATTTGTGCATTCAGCGGCATCAAACCAGATGTTGATAGACTGGAAGGAGAGCAAAGCAGTGGACTTGTGGAAGTGAGGGAGTGGGAACCCAGCGACAAAATGGCAGGTAAATATGCTTTTCTCCACAATTCTGTCCACATGGGGCAGGGTCTGCATAAAAAGCCCACAAGGATGAACAATTCCTTTAACTCATGAAAACAAAAATATGCTTCGTAGTTGGCAATTGAGCTGTCTCTGAGGGTTGAGACAGCTTATTGATCCCAGTGACCTCCTACACTACAGTATATTAAAAGGACAAGTGGTGGATCTATGCCTAAAATTGTCAGTAGAAAAAAATATTTTTTCATACTGATAACTTTTATTCTGTTGGTTAATTGGGTGAACATCTAAAACTACCATTGAGTTCTCGGAAATCATTAACCAAGTAACACATAAGACTCCAAGGCCCTGTTTTATCAAGACCATTATGTGGTCAAAAACCGGGTTTTGCTTATGATAGATTCCTCCCTTAAAGGGGTACTCCAGCAATTAAGAAAATTAAAATACTTAAATATCACTTTATTATAAATATATTACCAAATACCTTTCATTAGTTCTAATGTTTGTTTGTTTTTTTGTCTAGGTAGCAGTCATCAGGAGAAATAAAATGGCTGCCGTCCTATTAGTGCACACAGAACCTGTCCTAATCACACAGTAGGACAAATTACTTCAGAACACTGAGCAAAAGAGTTACCTCATCCTTCTCTCCTACATGACAGGGATTATGATCCTGAATACTACTTATAAGATTTTTAGCTGAGTCTCTGTAGGAATGGAGTTTATGAGGAGACATGAAGTACAAAGAGGAGGGTGGAGGTGTGATAATGAGCAGCAGCACTTGTATGCAGTCTCCATTACCACAGCCCCACATTAGCACAGTCTGTCATGTCCATCCTCTCTGTACTTCATGTCTCCTTATGATCTCCTTTCCTATAGAGATTCAACTGAAGTTCTTATCAGTTGTATTTAGGATCATAATCCCTGACAAGTAAGAGAGGAGGATGAGGCAGCTCTTTAGCTCAGTGTTGTGAAGTAACTCGTCCTCCTGTGTGATTAGGACAGGTTCTGTATGTACTAATAGGACGGCGGGCATTTTATTTCCTCTGATGATTGCTCTCCAGACAAAACTAGTCATTATAACTAATAAAAAGGTATTTAGGAATATGTTTATAATAAAGCAATATTTAAGTATTTTTATTTATTTAATTCACGGAGATATAAATCATACAGATATAAAAATCTCTTACATAACACTTATAGTGTATTAAACAGATGCAGCAAGTGTGATGTTCCATGGCTTCTCATGTGTTGTCAGTTTGAAGTTTCCTGCAACTGTGTACTCAACATATGTCATATTAAAGGTTGCTGTAATTATGAGATTCAATATATAATTTCCCAAGGTTTGGATGTACCACATGCACCAACTGTGTAGTTATGTAGAGGTCCAGTATTAAAGGCAGCTCACTGTCACATTACAAGCACCTTCATACTGTTAATCAGATTATATATAAGGGACTATGCTAATAACAGACAAAAGCAGTGCTTGTACAGAAGGTTGTATACACTGTGGCCTAGAAGAAATGAAGGCACATCATTGCAAGGGAAAAGGGAAAAAAAATACTTTCCAGATTATGTCAGAATTCAATCAATTTATATAAATTTGGAATTAATGATATCATCAGCCCCCTGCTCTGAATGTGATACCAAGCTAAGAAAAGGTTTTGACATTGTCATAAGTGCTCCAGCATTCAGCATACATGTAAAGCCGTACGCTGACTCACTCTGAATGTAGCATTAAGTAGTGAATGTATAATTGCTGTCAATATTTTCTGTCACACTACAACTGTGCTTGTGTCAGCTGTCTCTCTGGACACCATGAATAGGCTGTAGGCAGCTAATCGCCAGCTGCATGGTCATGTGCTTTCTGCAGATGACTTCAAATCGTAATTCAAGATACCCACAAAGAGAATGCGCAGAATGTTTCTCAGTGTCGATGTCATACAAATTGTGAACTTTCAAACTAAAACAAGAGTCCTATGTGAAGACCTAACAGGTGTATGGTGGAGCTATAGCATAAAAGAAACCAACTGTTTTCATTTGTAATGCTACAGTCTGCTCCTATTTTTTGCAGATGGGGAATGCTTCTTTTAATATACAGTATAGGAATACTTTATCTCCTGCAGAGCCCATGCACAGAAATACCCATGATGACAAGTTGTGGCCATAAGCCGTATACTTTATTGGTTGTGTTAATATTGGTAAATTGTATAGCACAGATTTGAGCCATATTGACTTTGGAGATCCTTTACAACTTGAGTCCTATGAGAAATTATTTAGAGCTTGAAAATATTTGAAGCCAACTCACCCGGCCATAGCATCAAAATGGCACACCCTCTACACTGTGTATCACATTTACCAATAAAGCTCCAGTCATCGTTTTTTTCATTCTTGTCAATAAAAAGGTGTGTAGCAAAGTGACTGTAGGTCAACACTGTAGATCTTTCAGTGCACAGAATTACAATGTAAATGTCAATGTTTTAATGTTTTGAGTGACCATACTGATAAATGGACCACCATAACCAGTATTGTTACTGTATTGTGTATTCACTATGTATGTTATATGTGCACATAAATATAAAATTTCTGTTAATGTTTGTTAATAATACTTTTTGGAAGCATCACATCTGATGGCAGAACCTTACAGATAAGAGTAGCACTACATTGACAGGACTCTTTCCCTTGTTCATCAAAAATAGCTTCTAGTGCAGTTAGAAGAACAACAACATGGTATAGTACTCCCTATTGTACACCTACTATAAATGAGAAAAAATATTAGAAGTCACCATGGATTTTGCGACCTGTCAAAAGTGCTCAGTGTGACACTTAAGATTTTATTTGCTCACAGAACTCCTCTATGATTTCACACATGTTTATATTTTAAAGTATGTAGTACAAAATCTCAAATATATTGTCATTCTATTTTATTGGCCCCTATCACAATTCTCCTTGACAGCTGATGTTGGTGAAGAGAAAGATCGGGCACGGTCGATTTTAATAATCAATCTTATTGTTCTCCCAGGAGACAAGCTGCCATCAGAGGTGACTGGAAGTGGCTTTGCCCTTTCTTCTCATTAAAACATGCTTGGTTTAAGGTAAGTTAATATCTGCATTAGGTACTGTAACCCCAGTAGACTGTTTCAGGAGAGGAGCAGACCACTGGAGTTACTGTATCTGGCATAGTCAGTCGCCACCATATCCTCATGGAATATAATGGGTTCTGGGAGGAAGACGGTCGAGTTTTGGCATAAATGCTGGCTTTCTCCCAGTAAAATATCACTACATTGGGATCCAGCTGTTCCCGGTGATGGCCAGCTATGCCGGATACAGTAACTCTAGTAGTTTGCTCCTCTGCCAGAACAGACTACCAAAGTTACCAAATACAGATGTGAACTGACCCTTAGGTGTGTTGGGGTGAGATCTACAGAGGTACAGGCTGAATGAGTATAAAGGTCTTTGAGTACCTTTAGTGATATGCTCTGGCTACCAAGCTATTACTAGTTCTGTATATACCATATTCATACAAAACAAATAGGCTGTGAAGAAACAGCGGGGTGGTATTTATCAAAACAGATGGAAAGGATAAATACCTCAGTTGCCCATAGTAACCATTGAGATTCTAACTTTTATTTTCCAAATGAACTCTGAAAAAGTGGAATTTAATTGGTTGCTATGAGCAGCTAAATCATTATTTTTTTTTATTTACACCAGTTTGATAAATGTCCCCATAATCTGAAACTATTTCTTAAGCCTTGTGTGTGGGACAATATTAAATTCCTGATTTAATGTAGGTTTAGCTTTACTACATATGAAAAACTCAGCATGGCTATATCTGTACACACATATTCATATCTATTTTTTTTATAAAGCTTCCATCAATAACACAAGAACATGCACAAAACTATTTTAAACATCCCCATATTAAAGGCATTAAACCTACATAAGCAAAATTAAAATACCTCATTATCCACATGAACTTCTGAAAAAAATAAAAATTACTTTCACAACTGATATACAACGTGCTAAGCAGGTGCATTCAGCACAGCACACATCACAAACAGACCCATTACCTAGTATGATTATCATCATCCATATTGCCAATATTTACTTGTATTATAGTTCATATCTATAGAAGGATGCCCAACAGTAGGTCAGCATTAATTCTGCATTACCTAATTACTTCTAATTACTATGAATATCTTTCCAATTATTTGCAACAGTAAAGCAAGTGAAAAATCTTGAAGCTGTCATGAAATTCCTCCCTAACATTATTTCTTTAGTCATTGAATACTTACAGGATTCATCCTCTTCATAGCAAGGTGTTTCCATAAGGAGATCTCAGGGGTTAAAAATCCTAATAGGAGAAATATTTGCTGGTTCTTTAGAGCTCAAAGGCAGACAGGAGGTAAAGTCCAAGAAAAAGTTTTACCCTGAATAGGACAATAGAACGAAAATGTCCCTGTCTCTTCTATTTAATTACTGTGACAACTGGAAAGCTTCAGAAGACTTCTTCCCTGCAGTTGAAGTGATTGTTATATCCAGTAAGCGAAGAAAGTAACTGATGCCAGAGTATTCTAGAGGCCAGTAGATATTTGACATTCCAGTACTTGCGCACGAGCTGTAAACAAGCCAGTTCTTCTACTAGAAAAGAGGGCTCAGCATACATATATGGTTCTCTTCTTGAGTGGCATTTCTAATAGACTTAAATGGTTCATATAGTATGAACATATGTCTGAATGCAAATAAAATGTTACATTTTCAGTCTTTTTTCTTGAATCATTTATCTGAATTGACATCCAGACAAATAAAGTGTTTTCTCCCAAAATGAAAGAAAAAATGCTGAGCTATATTTTCAAATGGTTGTCTCCCCTCTCCATCTGACCTGCATATGTAGGTCATAGGGCAGGTCCCCTATTCAAGACCCCCCCTCTATATACCCCCTGTAGGAGTGGCTTCTGCTCTTATGAACTTGGCCCATGTATGCATGACAAATAGGCTTCCTGCCATTTAGGGGAACTGTCTACCCAGACAGAGGTTCCCACAGGAATAACAGCTGGTACCAGTTATAAAAGGGGTTGTTCTGAGATAATCCCTGGGGTTTAACAGTTCTTTAAAATTGATCCCTCTGCCAAACCACTAGTAGCTGTGCCTTGTGTCACAGTACAGTTTCATTCAGTTGAAGTACATATAGCACTTATTGAAGCATGTCCATTTAAGCCTCATGCATATCCATTTTGCGGTCCACAAATCACGGATCCGCAAAATAGGGAAGTTGGCCATTTTGCATATTTTTGTGGAAAGGACGAAACGATGCGGTAAAAGCACAGATGATCCGCGTGATTTCCACATCTGTATGTCTGTTCCATAAATGGATAGAACATGTCCTATACTTGGCCACAAAATGTGGACCATGGAACAAATGAAGTCAAAGATCTGCTTCCGTTTTTTGTGGATCCACGATTTGCAAACCTAAAAATACATATGGTCATGGTATGAGGCCTTAAATCACTGATCAATAAGGGTGCTGAAAGTTGCATTTATGACCTATCCTAAGGAAATAACATCAGTTAAAACCAGAAACCCCCATAAGTTTTTCAACACACTTTGTGCAGATATGAGCAGCAGTCAAAATGGCTACTGCAGGATACTATAGGTACTATAAACAGATTACTCAGAAACCTTTATGGTAAATATACCTACTTCAAGAAGTTGTGTTTGGTTTGAAAACAAAAAGCAAACATGCTTTACTTCTTGAAAGCCCTGCTTTGGCTTTGAGATATTGCAGATGAGCCTTATTAAAAGGAAAGAGGGCAAAGCTACAATACAAAACACAGCTTGTAGGCAAGAAGAATCTTATCTCATCTAACCCCTTTTACTGGTGTAGGATCTCTGCCTTTGCTGAATAGTCAGAAATGTAATATAGAAGTTTGGAGAAGCTGAGTGACAGTGATGGCAGGATTTCAGACTGATATGCATATCGGTTGTCACACAGTTTTCAAAGATTTAGGTAAAGTAAAGTGAAAGGAATGTATAAAAATAAGGCAAAAGAACAACTGGTGTTTTTATATTCATAGCTAAAAGGGTTGTGCATGTTTTTACTTCTTGAATGAGAAAGAGGAGACAAGCCGATTAATTGGATGGTTCTCTCTATCTCCTCTCTGGACTCATCTCTATGCCCCACACAAGGAGGATACAGGATGTTGAGCTATCAGTGTTCACCCTCTTTCTACTATCAGGATGGTACTGGAGCCTACATAGGCGAGTAAACTTTGGACCCTGGGTATATAGCATTAACCTTTCTAATGACCCTCAACTGGAGTAGTATTTATTATTAGCATGTTGCCATTAAACCTCCACTTCCCTTTACCAACAGGGATCCTTACCTTTTCAATGCTCTAGACCACCATATATATAGGAATTCACCCTTTGACTGTTCTAGAGACTGACATTAACCACCCTCACTAATCGAAAACACCAGATATACTGACATCAAAGTGTAGCATTTAACTGACAATCATCTTTTTCTCACCTGTAGTTTAGTGATCTGTACTTTATTTTATTATTCTGCTATTTCTTCATTGACATCCTGGTGAGCCTGTGCTAGACTCGTGCCTCTACACCTCAGATGATCAGAAGAGGCAGAGGAGGGAGAAAGCAGCAGTCTTAACCAATGAAGTGCTAGTACAGTAGGTGTGTTGTAGACTACCCCAGATGCCCCATAGACACATTAGCTAATGTTTAGTTGCAGATCACAGCTGTGCCCTAATGAACCTGAGATAAAAAATAAAAATAGGCAGCCACTGAGAAACATCAATAGCATGTAATAAAACTTTCTAGCAAACTACAGATTATTTTTTAACAATTATCTAAACCTACCTCTATCAAAAATTACAATCTGCAAAAAAAAAAAAAAAAACTTGTGTAGAGCCTAATCTTATGGTTCTATGTTTCTACCTTCAGAAGGGGACAGGTGAAAGATAGGACTATAGGATCTCTCTACACATTTACAATTGTTTAGTCTTTACACGTGGAAATGCATAGGTCTGCATAGTAGCTATATGCACAAAGTCTTAGGAATTCGAAAAGGAGATTTGCCTTTAGGCACTTGGTGCACTGGAGGGCACACTCATGCAATGATCATGTAGTGCACCAGCATTAATATATACTTTAACATGTTTCCTATTGGCCAAAACTGGATATCTGGTGGTATATTTAAAATACTGAAAAGAAAACATAAAGCTATATAAGTGACCATCAGGGGTATACATAGAAATCACTGGACTCCATAGCAAGAACCTAAATTCCTAGCTCCTCCCACATACCATTCCTGGACAATATATACAACAGTGTACTGATATGTGAGGTATGAGGTATAAATTATAGCTTGTACCTCACATGCCAGTACACTGCTGTATATACTATATATCTTACTACAGTATCTATTGTACCTTGTACCTCATATATCAGTCATATATCTATTCACACGACATCTACTGTATAATAGATGCAATATATATATATATACACTCACCTAAAGAATTATTAGGAACACCATACTAAAACGGTGTTGGACCCCCTTTTGCCTTCAGAACTGCCTTAATTCTACGTGGCATTGATTCAACAAGGTGCTGATAGCATTCTTTAGAAATGTTGGCCCATATTGATAGGATAGCATCTTGCAGTTGATGGAGATTTGAGGGATACACATCAAGGGCACAAAGCTCCCGTTCCACCACATCCCAAAGATGCTCTATTGGGTTGAGATCTGGTGACTGTGGGGGCCATTTTAGTACAGTGAACTCATTGTCATGTTCAAGAAAACAATTTGAAATTATTCGAGCTTTGTGCATTATCCTGCTGGAAGTAGCCATCAGAGGATGGATACATGTTCTCATTCTGTTTACGCCAAATTCGGACTCTACCATTTGAATGTCTCAACAGAAATCGAGACTCATCAGACCAGGCAATATTTTTCCAGTCTTCAACAGTCCAATTTTGGTGAGCTTGTGCAAATTGTAGCCTCTTTTTCCTATTTGTAGTGGAGATAAGTGGTACCCGGTGGGGTCTTCTGCTGTTGTAGCCCATCCGCTTCAAGGCTGTGCGTGTTGTGGCTTCACAAATGCTTTGCTGCATACCTCGGTTGTAACGAGTGGTTATTTCAGTCAACGTTGCTCTTCTATCAGCTTGAATCAGTCGGCCCATTCTCCTCTGACCTCTAGCATCCACAAGGCATTTTTGCCCACAGGACTGCCGCATACTGGATGTTTTTCCCTTTTCACACCATTCTTTGTAAACCCTAGAAATGGTTGTGCGTGAAAATCCCAGTAACTGAGCAGATTGTGAAATACTCAGACCGGCCCGTCTGGCAGTAACAACCATGCCACGCTCAAAATTGCTTAAATCACCTTTCTTTCCCATTCTGACATTCATTTTGGAGTTCAGGAGTTTGTCTTGACCAGGACCACCCCCCCTAAATGCATTGAAGAAACTGCCATGTGATTGGTTGACTAGATAATTGCATTAATGAGAAATAGAACAGGTGTTCCTAATAATTCTTTAGGTGAGTGTATATATATATATATATATATATATATATATATATATATATATAGAGCAGTGTATTAATGTGAGAAATCCAAGGTGAAATAGATGCAGTGTGTACAGATATATGTGGTCAGGTATATACTGTATTATTGTTTGAGGTACATGAGGTAATACTGGTTGAAACTGTCTGCAAATGAAGAGAAAGGAGGAGAATCTCCTCTTAACACTCAGTCTCAGTGGAGAACTTATTATGCAGTTCTTCTCCATGCTGTTGGGGGTTGAAGGACACGTGATGATGTTCTGTGCAGTCCCTTTATTAGATGTACAGGACCTGTGATGATTATGATGATGTTATCATAGGCCCTGGCAGATGCTCCTATCCAACCTTTGGAACTGCGCTATGCTCTGTGCATTTCCTTTACAAGATGTAGAGGACTTGTGATGACATAATCAAAGGTCCTTTAGCTTTCTCCTCCTATGATAGAGATATTATACTGGAGCTGAACAGTAATGAGTGTAATTAAGGGGTGGGGCTTTTGGTTCACTGTGGGCCCCTTTTCCCCACGGGCCCCATGGCATCTGCGTGGTCTGCCTCTATTGGAGGTACACAACTGGTGCACATAATACTTTAAAGTGGATCTGTCATCTCTGTCAAGCCCTAGTAAGTGCATATATACATTGAATATCTGCCGCTGACTCCACATCAGTAACTTGTATGTTGATATGCGCTCTTAATCCCCTGCTTTTCACCAGCAAACCAGCCATTGGAATGCATTGAGAGGACTCCTGTGCATGCACACATAATATAGAGGACTCCAGGATAAGTCCTTTCCATGCATTACACAGCTAGTTTGAGGGCACATAGCAGGGCAATAGGGGTGAGTATTGACATACAAATTACTGTACTGGAGTCAGTGACAGGTGTCCCATACATATATTATTTTACATAATAGGACTTGCTGAAGGTGCAAATTCTCTTTAACAAATAACCAATCTACTGTAACTTGTAACAATTTGGATTATGGAATCAACTCGCATATGGAAAAGTGGACAGTGTCTATAAGCCAAAGTTGCACTCTAGTGGACATGTAGAAAATTGCTCTGGACACTTGTACATTTTGTTATGCAAAAATGAAATGACAACTACATTTAATAGTGACTACTGTATATGAAGAATCTGCTGTATTGACTGTCTCATTATTCTATTATTATAGCACTAAAATACTACTAGTTAAATTATCAAATAAGGAAAGACTTGCAGCTAGGATGTTGTAGAAAATGTATTGACAGTATTATATAACGTATACCAGCTGACAACCTACAAAGGTCCATTATTCCTGTAGAAAATTCTAGAGACAAGTTAATATACTACACAAACCCACAAATATCACAAAGCACGACAATAAAACAAACGCATCCCAACTTTAATGGCATCCAATTTGGCCAAGATGGGGAATAAAACTAATTTATAGACATGTTAGTTATTATAAAGGTGACAATAATTTTAAGATACCATTAAGAAGAACATACTGGTTTGATGAGTACTAGAACATAATGGCATTTAATTGTGCTTTACAGATGCCCTTATGGGGTGTGACACTCATAAAAGATATACAATGTTACAAGAGATAAAACGTTGGCATACTAGTTTAAATGAAGTTTATGTATAGGTAATAATACTCTTATGGCCTAACCTGCTTCCAATTAATTAAACCAACATAAACCATTTAAGGCATGCTATAAGGTTTTACGGTATATTCTGATATAAAACATGTTATGTATTCTCTACAAAACCAATGTTATAAAATATTTACTATGGTATTACTGTCTTGAGAACTCTTTATAACTTTGCACTGCAAAGGTACATGACACCCAATAAAATGAAATACATTAATGATAAAGTTAAAATATAGAATGTGGTATGTTGTGCCTCTTCCAAATTAAACCTTTTTGGTATTAAAGCTTCTTTTCCACCTTTTTTTTTTTTTATATTGCAGGAGATGGTTATATGTACGGTAAGATTTCAAGTGTCTAGACTGCCCCCTATTTAATGTCCAATGCATGAGTTTCAAAAATTAGTGCTAAATTAGTGCTCCAATAGAGGAACAGCCTGCTGGAGGTCATGGTATCCATCGTAGCCAGATACTACCTTTCCCAGGTGGGAATCCATTGACTATAATGGGACCCAGAGAGAAACTGGCCAGACAAAAAATGTGGCTTGCAGCAGTATTTTCCCACTGAATCTCAGCACTAGATAGTGTGAAACTAGCCTTACTATGCTGCTTTCACCTTTGACACAATGTTTGTGGAAAAACTTTTTTTTCTAAAATTTTGTGGAAAAACTTTTTTTTCTAAAATTTTGTGGACAAACTTTTTTTTCTAAAAGTTTGTGGACAAACTTTTGGACCAATCTTCTGTTGCTCCCATGTTATATCTTTGTAGTAGATGTATAGAAGGATTGCTCTTTTGTCTCATTTGTTATTTGCAACTTTTTAAAAATCTCAACCCTACTCCAGGCAACCCCAGGTGTACAATTACTGAAATAGGTGCAACTACATTGCACTTGTATCAAACTTACAGATGTAGCCGAGTTAACACTCAAACTCTAAACTCAAATTTCTTAACTAACCATCATATCCAGCCATTGAAAAGCAATGAAGGTGTTGGCAATCTCCGAATCCCCGCCCATGTCTGGTCTAAAAAACTGGGTGTGGAATGGTTTCAGGCATAGAAAAAGGTGTAAATATAAGACAACTATGAAAGCTGTCTTAGATTTAGAACTGGTGGAGTATCCGCCAAAGTTATGAAGAGACCTGTGCCTCTTCATAACTTCGGCAGAACCACCACCAGCTTAGGGGTTTATTAAGACTGGTCTTAATAAATGTCCTCCAAAGTTCTAATATTTTAAAAGTAGTAAAACATAACGAAAACAAAAATGTTATACTGCCATAAACCTGCTGACCTAAAGAATAAGGGTTTTATGAAACCCAATCAATAAAACAATAAAGGAATTATGTTTTGGTTTTCTTCTTCCACCCCACTAAAAATGTATTTTATAGTTTTGCAATACATTATTTGGATCTTTAAATGTTGCCATTAAAAATCCAAATTGTTCTGCAAAAAAACAAGTCCACATGTGACTATGTCAATGGAAAAAGATATTAAAAAAATATTGCTCTTGGGAGGCAAGGAGGAAAAACACTAAAATGTTAAAAGCTAAATTGTATTAGTTCTGATAGGCTGATAATCATTTGTTTTAATGTATGATCATAAAATAACACATTTAAGTCTAGCACACAAGAATTTGCTGCAAATACACTGCTAGTGTCAAATATTACTTTCTGGTCAAACTGTATGGGACAGATTTATCATAGCCTGACATATACGACACGCTGCCGGATGCTGCACCAGATTTATGACGAGTTGTATGCCTTCTCATAAATTAGCCACAGCATCTGGCAGTCCGTGTGTCTGAACTGAAATATAAGCCACCCCCTGGCTGGTGTAGATTTCAGCTGTCTTCTACGTCAGAAAACAGGGCTAGAAGATAAATATGGCAGGGCTGGCTTTCAGGAAATTGACAAGGCTAGCATAGTAATGGCAGTAGCACAAAAATTTTTGTGCAAGTGCCTTTGAAAAGTCGCAAGCTAGCAGTATGCAAGTTTTTCACTCTAATAAACTGGTGTATTTGAATGATAAATGTGGCCCTTTATCTCATAAGTATACTCCAGTCTCTGTAACTGACTCTCAATTTTTCTCCAGTAGTTTGGAAAACAGAAATATTTCACTGATAATGGTGCCATAGAATATATATATATATATATATATATATATATATATATATAGATATATATATATTGTGAGGCAGTGATAGGCTTCATATATGAAGGAAGGTATGTATCTCTCAGAATGGTGCAGAAAACCTATTAAGGAGATACATATTGTGGTTTGCTGTGGTGCACCTGAGACGTGCCACCAAGGTACCCGGCCTTGGTGGAGTGGAAGCCAGAAGCTAGAGTGTCCACTAAGATAGATGTTGGACACTGTTATTACCTAGTATAGCTGGTAACATCTGATCCTGTCCTGGGTTTTACTGGGAGTAAGCAAAGAGCTGAGTGGGTGCTTACTCCCCACAATCCACTCCGGGGTTTATATACGATTGCGTTTAAAAGTCAGCAGCATGAGGCAGGGTGTGTCTGTTGTGTGAGAGGCTGCAGATCACACCCTGAAAGGCGCATGTGAAGCAAACACTAGCCTGTGGACGCTTCTAAAGGAGCCCTGAGACTGCTTGACTTTATTGTGGATGACATGAACTGATTACTTGTCCCGGACGCTATCCGGCTGAACTGTAAGTTGGATGGAACAAGCAACAAACTGTATTGAAGTGACTTTGTTGTGTCCCTGCCTTTATTTAAAACTGGTCATGGGAGCCCACTGCATTACTATATATATATATATATATATATATATATATACATACACACACATCTGATTGCTATAGAATGTATGAATAATAAGCAATATATAATAAATGTGTGAATTCTCTATCTATTTAAATGAATTAAAATCTATTCAGCTATTCTTGTGTCCAGAGTATAAAATACAGTACCTGCAATGTTTGCCAATTAGTGCTTACAAAATGATGTGGCGATATACAATATCTCCTGCCTATGCTGTAATTGCCCAAATGAAGGTAATAGTGACATTCACATAAAGTTGCTGGCGTTGCAACTTTGATATTAGGAAAACAGAACTTTTAACATTAGCTGTCATCAACAACATTGCACCTTGCATTCAAAAGTTTATGGAGCTGTACATTAATGCCAAGAGACCCATTAACTTTTCCTTAAAATTTCATTACTTCCTGTTTCTAGCAATGTTACACGGATTATCCTATCCATTTGCATAGAGAATAAGCGGTATGGTCATCTGTGAAGTACAGTTTGGCTGTTATGCTTTTTAGTGTTTTTTTCTGTCCAACAAAATCCTATAAATAATAAACTTAGAGTTGAGCAAAGTAATGCATTCAAAGCGGAACTAGGTTTCACCAGTTTTCTTAAAATGGCAGCTGCACGTGTTACAAAGCGAAACTAAGTGTAGATGAGACAAGACCGGACACCAAGATCACCCATAATGCAATGCAGCCAGCCAATCTGCAGATAGCCATCTCCTTTGAAATCCCAGCCCGATAAAACCCTCATCATGCGTGACCTCATTATCCTATGAGTGGAGCATAAGTTGAAATGTGGCAAGTACTCATGCGCTAGGGACAGTGTTCAAAGTCTCCATGTCCTAGAAAAGACAGCAAGATGCAGAGAGAGGAGGAGCTGGGTGTTCTTGATGGCATATTCTAATCAATATTAGATGATGTGGAAAAGTAGGAAAAGCAGATGACAGAAGAAGGGTTTCCACCTGTAGGACAGGAGAGCGCTGGGGTTGGAGAAGTGGGTATGCCAGAGCTGATTAATAGTCAGTGATTACTGTCAAATAATATGCAGCAGATTGCAGGCCAGAACAGCAATAATATACATATTGGCCCCCCTACCTAACCAGCTAAACCCCATACCAGCAACAGCCCCTGTTTAAAGGTGCCGCACGGCCATTAACAATTAAGACTGACTATACAGTGCGGTCTTCATTACTAAATAAAAGGCAGCTGTGGGCTAATTAGCTGTGCAGTTCTTCTCTGCAGCATGGTCACAATGCACCTGTAGCATGGCCGCAGAGTGGCCTGGGTATACCTGATTTATAGAGTTTTTTTTGACAAATTAATTTGGAACGCATGAATTTCTTGGCGAACTTCTGTGAATCTGCCAAATCAAATTTTTCAAAACTTCACACATCTCTAAAGTAATCTTAAGGCCGAACATTTTTTTGTAACTTTTTTTCACAGGGAAACATTGTAATAGCAGCTTGTCTATGGAAATTCTATGATTTATCTTTTATTTGCGGCTGATGTCGAGCTCTAGCACTTGCCACATCATAGTGATTAGTGCAGTTTACAAAACTTACCTCTGACCTCCATTCTCTATCTGCTGTTAGTAATTATTTTTATTTCGTTTGCAACAGTGTGTCCATTGTTTTTGTATTTAAAGGTAACTTGTCATGTTGAACAAGGTGCATTAGCTGCAGGCAGCATGTTAAAGATCAGGAGGGGCTGGGCAGATAGATATATTGTTTTGTGGAAGAATATTCAGTATACGTTCAAAGGCCAGAATGAACAGGAATTTTATTAAATTAAATACAAGTTTTACTGAATCTTTTCCCATAAAACTATATATCAATCTACTGAAGTCCTTCTGATCTTTAACATGGGTTCCCTTTAATAAAATTGATACTTGGTAATGTGCTATGATTGATGTACTCTTTGAACCAGAGGCGTTTTGCCAGAGATGTAGGTAATATTTGTTTTCACCTACATCGCAGGTCAATTTTGGAGTGTATGTGTTTGCTTACTCAAAACTGCTGATAGAACTAGGAATTTAGCAGTGCATAAACATTCCCTTCAGATAAATTAAGATTTTTCATCATGCTCATAGGAGGATCAAAATTTTCAATAGGACAATGCACCTTGCCACAAGTAATATAGTCAGGAATTGGTGTCAGGAATTCTACTGCAAGTTTTCCTTGCTTCCATGTACTTCACAGTCCCCAGAATCATCTTATAGAATATATCTGGGATAAGGCAGAATGGGATGTACAGAACATGTTGGTACCACCATCTAATTTGCAGACCAATCACCTAGTGGAATCTATATCACAACACATTGCTGTAGTTGAAAGCCAAAGGAGGTCCAATGTACTTGCAAATGGGTGCCTGCAATACAGTGGCTTTTCAGTGTATATATATATATATATATATATATATATATATATATACACTCACCTAAAGAATTATTAGGAACACCTGTTCTATTTCTCATTAATGCAATTATCTAGTCAACCAATCACATGGCAGTTGCTTTAATGCATTTAGGGGGGTGGTCCTGATCAAGACAATCTCCTGAACTCCAAGCTGAATGTCAGAATGGGAAAGAAAGGTGATTTAAGCAATTTTGAGCGTGGCATGGTTGTTGGTGCCAGACGGGCCGGTCTGAGTATTTCACAATCTGCTCAGTTACTGGGATTTTCACGCACAACCATTTCTAGGTTTTACAAAGAATGGTGTGAAAAGGGAAAAACATCCAGTATGCGGCAGTCCTGTGAGCAAAAATGCCTTGTGGATGCTAGAGGTCAGAGGAGAATGGGCCGACTGATTCAAGCTGATAGAAGAGCAACGTTGACTGAAATAACCGTTACAACCGAGGTATGCAGAAAAGCATTTGTGAAGCCACAACACGCACAACCTTGAGGCGGATGGGCTACAACAGCAGAAGACCCCACCGGGTACCGGCTCATCTCCACTACAAATAGGAAAAAGAGGCTACAATTTGCACAAGCTCACCAAAATTGGACTGTTGAAGACTGGAAAAATGTTGCCTGGTCTGATGAGTCTCGATTTATGTTGAGACATTCAAATGGTAGAGTCCGAATTTGTCGTAAACAGAATGAGAACATGTATCCATCCTCTGATGGCTACTTCCAGCAGGATAATGCACCATGTCACAAAGCTCGAATCATTTCAAATTGGTTTCTTGAACATGACAATGAGTTCACTGTACTAAAATGGCCCCCACAGTCACCAGATCTCAACCCAATAGAGCATCTTTGGAATGTGGTGGAACGGGAGCTTCGTGCCCTGGATGTGCATCCCTCAAATTTCCATCAACTGCAAGATGCTATCCTATCAATATGGGCCAACATTTCTAAAGAATGCTATCAGCACCTTGTTGAATCAATGCCACGTAGAATTAAGGCAGTTCTGAAGGCAAAAGGGGGTCCAACACCGTATTAGTATGGTGTTCCTAATAATTCTTTAGGTGAGTGTATATACACACACACATATATATCTTTAAAAAAAAACAATTATGGAAGAGGAACATTGTTAAGTGCCTTACAATGCATGGTAGATATTTAGAAATGTATAATACAGATCAAAAGCCTATATTTCTAGCTTCTGATTAAAGTGGCATATGAATAGTGTGATTTCTTTGCACGTCCTTCATACCACTATTCAATTGAAATGGAGAAGTGCCTATGGTCTATCTAGCAGGCTCATTAAAAGCTGCCTGAGCACAAGACATAGCATAGACTAAGGAAAAAAACACCATGAATGCCTTCGGAGCTGACCTACAAAATAACATTTTCTTCAAAGAGAGTAGCTGATGAAATAAGATTCATCAATCTCTATGAAAGTTTTTAAAAGAAAGATAAACATGAGACTGCATTTCTTCCCAGAAAGCTACCAGACACAGGAGGTAAATCTATCTATGTATTGCAAGTTAAAAACTGGATCCTGAAAACTATTGCAAGAAACTTACACCACAGTTGGTATTTTTAAAGCTGAGGGGAAAAAACACAATACGGTAAGGTTATGGCTTGATATACAAAAATTGTCAAAATATATTATAGTCATTTGTAAAATGATATAGTGAAAATTATAAAAACTAAAATTAATAATGAAATAATAATGGTTAAATAAAAAGTAAATAAAATTGTTATAATTGTTTAAAAAACTGGTTTAGTACAACATATCAGAGCCGGTGTAGAGCTTATGTCTGTTTTTGCATTAGGCTTTTGGTATGTATCTTTTACCTCATCTTGTTTTGTCTGCTCAATTATTTTCAGTAAAACAGATAGGCCTAAGCAGTTACAAAATTGTAAGTTATTATATACAGAATAAGGCAGCAATCCAAAGTAAGGTGAAATGGTGATGGAAGGCCTCATTGCGTTGAGTTGAAATGTTGCTTTTGGGGGTGAATAAAGCAGGTCCACTACATTTTTGTCTGTGAGTGTGTGTGTGTGTGTGTGTGTGTGCTTTAGACAGAATATATTTGTCTTGTTGAGATGTTGCCCTTATCTGCAGCATAGCAAACTAAAGTTTTTGGTTCTGTTTACACTATAGCTGTGGTTTTAAAGGAGCATGATAGCTTAGGCTGTCCATACATGATGTGGTCCTGGCAGAGGGATCCACATGCTGCTCACTGCTGTTTGCCAGGCTGCATCTGAAACTACCTGCCTGCAAATGCACAGTACATGCTATTTATTTCAAATGGCATATACATGTATGGCCTCACAAGTACAGGGGCAGCACGGTGGTTAGTGGTGAGCCACATACAGATCCGGGCAGCATTGTGTATGGATAGCCTAAAATTGATCCATTTTCAATTTCCAATGTTTTCTAAATGAACCAGTTGATTTATAATGGTGTTAGATAGGTTTCCATTAGGGCTTTGGTATACCGTATTTGACAGCAAGATAGCTGAAGGAGCCACCATTCTTGGTGTCACAAACACTGCAACCCAGACAATATGAAGAAAAATGCCGCTGTCAGTTTTTCCACAGGAAATTTACTTGGATGATAAGGAAGTTCTGAAATTGATCAATATTAGTGTATTTATTTATTTATCTTTCTCTATATTGTTTCGTTTATTTCATTTATATAAGTGGAGGAAATGTCCAAATGCAGTCACCATCTTTACCGAAATGAGCTATAACTTGGGCTTCATATGGAATTCACGATGATGAAGTCTTGAATTTTTATTATTTAGTGAATGCCAAGAAAAGATGAAGGGACACTTATGCACAAGAGATAAGAATATATTATAGAAGGAGGTAAAAGTTACTTTTGGGAATATATGAATTCCTTTTGTGCAGACATTATAATAAAGTGTCAGTGGAATCTATTTTATCAACAGCTGTTGTGCTGGGATACAAATATATCTTGTGTCGCCATGGGGAACAGCATCACTTAGCTGGTTCTCAGCTTTGGCATGAATAAATAAAATATGTCTTACTATAAAATATAGCATTTTTTTTTGGAGACTTCAGTCTAAGAAATCTTCCATGTCTATTCACTTTGTTTTTGATTCAAGCAACAGATACCTGGACTAAAATCCCTCCATTGATATTATTATACCATCCAACCAATGGTAATGAGAAAGATGACTGCAAACAAATGTTTTCACTAAAAAACTGTTACTCCTTATTATTCCACAATACTGTGTACTGGAGGCATAAACAACATACAAAGTAACAGAAGGAAGAAATGAAAGGCACTATGGCTATTATGATTAGCGTTAAGCTAATGGAAGTATCCGAAGTGGACTTCAATTTCAGGGAAATTTTGATTTGCCACAAAGCAGAATTTCCTTGTGCTTCATGGCAACAAATCAACTTTCCCTGAAATGGCATAGAAAAAAAAAACATACTTACCTCATCCGTTTGAGCGCGAAGAATGCGTCATTACGCACTGTGTCAGATTCCGCGTGTGATGGCCTCGGCAGCCTCTTCGCGCTCAAACGGATTAGATATTTTTTTTTTTCAACCCCTGAAAGGCCTCCAGCAATGAACACGATATCTGAGGGGTTCAATAATAGGGGGCCCACACAATTGCCGTCCCCCATCATTGCGCCCACTACTTACAAGGAAATTAACTTTGTGGCAAAGTAATGGGACATGAAGCAAATTTCTTTGTGAAATCCGGCAATGCAGCCTAATCATAACTTCGCTCATCTCTAATTATGACCAATAAGTCAGAAAATATGTACACTATATATATATAGTGTATATAGTACATTAATGTTCATATTATTTCATTATTTATTATCCATGCAACTCCATCACCATTCTTAACAAGTAAGCCAAATGGTCTCACATTAGATCAAAAGCTACAAATGTCATAGCATAATACTGAAAAAGAAGCTACTTATTCTGTACTTGATCATTCTTTTCTTGCACCATACAAACCACAAGGGTTTTTTCTGTTATTTTTATATTTAAACTACTGTGTAGGTGGTGATTTTTCTGGCATTTTATTTTCTATAGAGAAGGAGATGAAAATAATTCCAGAAAAAAATGCCATAGTTTCAACATGCTCTATTTAAAACACAAGCCAGAGAGACAAAATATGGCACCTATTAGAAATTTATAATAAAAAATGCCACTAGGCAAAAAATGTTTGCGTCCTGCTTTTCATATTTCCCCTTAGACTTTCAGCTAACATCTGGAGTGTTTGAACTAAGGCCCTATTCACATGTCCATTATAATGTTTGTGACAGGACATTTCAGTGTTTCATCCATGACAATATACATGAAGAATCCATTGTTGGTATGTCTGTCTGATTTGTACTCTCTGTGTGTCATGTGTGTAATCAGTGCTAACTACTGAAAATGGATGCCACCTGCCTTCTGTCACTGGTTTTTAAGACACATAGGGGGACATTTATTATACTGGTGTAAATTAGAACTGGCTTATTGCCCATAGCAACCAATCAGATTCCACCTTTCATTTTGGACATCTCCTTTGGAAAATGGAAGGAGGAATCTGATTGGTTGCTAGGGGCGACTAAGCCAGTTGTAATGTACACCAGTTTGATAAATCTCCCCTATAGACTTCAATGTTAAGTCCACAACACGGACCAAAATGGTGCACAGTCAGTGGAAAAACAAGGATGAGTGAAGAAACACATTATAATAATGCATACAGTACATGTGTTGTCTATAAAAAAAAACTTTCATTTTTCAAAGGAGGTCTGAAAAATAAAAGGTGGAATCTGATTGGCTGCTATGAGCCAATGAGGCAGTTTTCCGTTACACCGGATTTGATAAATCGACCCCTCTGTCTTTATTACCTTACTATTTAATTTGATACATTAATCTGCAAATAATGTCTCTGTCATCTCTCTTTTCTGTGATGATGGAAGCATATGACCTCAGATAACGCTAGATACTACACATAATACACACACATATTGTACACTATATGGTAGCATTATTTTTATTTTTTTTTAAATATCTCTTTATTGAAATGAGAAATCACTTTGTACAGCAATGGATATAAGAACAATACAGTACAGAAAAATTGCATCAAAGCATATTTATGCAAGCAATTATGCAAAAAAAAAGATCGTTCTCAATTCACATTTTACCATTTTACTCCCCAACTCCCCTCCCCTCCCTCCACCCATAACCCCATCCCCTTTCCCTCACCCCCCACCCCTGAACACCAATCTAAGACTTTCGGCCTTGAAGTGACTAGCACTGTATAGCAGTATTATGTGAGCAAAATATGACCATGCTATGTGGACACTATAGAGTAGTATTACTTGGATACTTTATGGAGGTATTGCTTAGGCATTTTATAGCAGAATTTGACACTAAATAGCAGTATTATGTGGGAAGTATATGATCATGCTATGTCAACAATATTGGATGGTATTATTTGCACATTATATGGAGGTATTATAGAGGTATTGTAGAGATGAGCATAGTTTTGAAAAATTCAATTTGGCAGCTTCGCTAAAGTTTCACAAGAATCACCATGATAAAACCCCATTCAGCCTATAAATCAATGGAAGTGAATCTGTCTAATGGCTGTTAAAAAAGGTAATACGCTAGTGCAATATGGTCTTTTGGGTTTAAAAAAATAAATCACCCACCTTATCCACTTACTCGTGCAGAGGCAGTCCTCTCCTCTCTTGATTAAAAAAGACCTAGAGGAAGGACCTGCACTGAGCATGATGATGTCACTGCACGCTCCAAGCATGATCAAGTGACATCATCAGTGATTTTTTTTCCATTCTATCTAAGACAACTCCAGTCGCCATTTTAGTAAAAATTATTAATTACTATGAAGCATGAGGAAATTTGTCTCTATGTAAAATCAAATTTTTCCTAAAATTCAGACCAAATTTCACTTCGAATGCTTTGCTTCGCTCATCACTCAGGTATTGTATAGCAGCATTATTTTGAACTTAATGATAGTATTTTGCAGGTAATATATGGCACTGTTACGCGCACACAGCAAGGTAGTATTATTTTAACACTATATGAAGGCTAGTGTTGAGTGAATCGAAGCCACACAAATTGACTTTGATTGAAATTTGATTCGCCGCAAAGCCGAATTCTCTCGTGCTTCGTGGCAAAAAAAAAAGAGTACCTTCTCACCTCATCCATTTGCTCACGAAGAGGCTGTCGTGGCCATCTTGATTGAAGATACCTTGCAAAATTGTGTGATGTCACCACGCCAGCGCGCTGGCCGGGTATGTTGACGTCATCAGTGATGATGTCACCGCGTCTGGCCAGCGTGATGACTTGATGACATGGTGCAAGATTTCGGGCTGCTTTCAATCAAGATGACCATGACGGACTCTCCATGAGCAAATGGATAAGGTGAGTATGTTTTTTTCTTTTCTTTTTTTTTACGAGATTAACCCTTGAAAGCCCACAATTATAGAATCAGATGCCACGATCAGCGATGAACACGGCATCTGAGGGGTTCAATGATAGGGGGGGAAGCATGATTGCCATTCCCGTGATTGCGTCTGCTACATGCAAAGGAGCAGAATCAAATTTTTCATAACTTTGCTCATCACTAATGAAGGAATTATAGGCATTGTATAGCAGTATTATATTAATACTTGATGGCAGTATTCTCTGGGGAGTACAGATGGACTTGCTATGTTAAAACTATATATTAGTATTATTTGTACATTATTAGGTACTATTTGGGCAAGAAAAAATATATATACATTTATTTATCTGGTGAAAAATACCTGCAGTAGCCCGGTACTAATTTCATAAACTCTCATTCATACCCATTTACTTCTGAAGTCAGAAAAACTACAAGTAGAAACTACACTTGCATGTTTTACAAGCAGCACAGTCATGCAGTTTTATACAGAAGCAAGCATTGCTCTGGACTAGCTGTAAAAGATTTTTAAGGGGTTTTCCAGGACTACAATATTGATGACCTATCCTCAGGAGTAAGCAATATCTGATCAGCGGGGGTCCGACACCTGGCACTGGCACTAATCATCTGTTTGAAGAGACGGCTGTACTTCAGTGAGTTATAGTATTGTAGTGTATATTTGTGTTGCCAGACACTGCAAATGCAAAATATACCATGTGTGTACTAGCACTACATAAATATTACATTACGTCTGCTTGTTGGCAAGCATTTGCCTCCAAATTGTATTTCTCAACAGAAGGTGTGAACATTACACCATTACACCTGCTTGACATTACATATGCTAATACAATTACAAGTCTCTCACTTTGATATGGCTTTTCATTTCTTTCTTGAAAAGTTTATCATTATGATTTTTGTAAGAATTGTTTCACTTTTGAGAAAACATTTTTGACAAAACAAGAAAGAAATAGCTGAAAATCAATACACATAAAAAAATGTTGCCCTGATAAAAAGTGACATGAGATTTGAACTGAATGCTCATGGGTACGACATCTGTGAACCTGGCTCATTTGCTCTATACTGGCATATACACATATATGCCTCAACAAAAAATAAATAAATCAGTCATTACAATAAAAGACATTGAAGAATTATAATAGGGGAGGCCTATAATCTATATATCTATATATATAAAGAAGGACGCATGTATGTATGTTCCGTGATCACTCAAAAACGCAACCATCGATTTCAACTAAACTTGTACACAGGGAAATATTGGTGGCTCACCCGGTTATTCCTATGTGAATAGGTGCTCTAAGTCCACCTGATTCACCCAATCAGAGATAATTGTTACAAAATAAATATTGTGAACCGGCACTCTACAACCAGTCCTAGGCAGAGATCAATATAAATGTTAAAACAATTAGATTATTCCATAACTACAATGTCCAAAGTAAAATATATATCATAAAATATATACAGAATGTATAGAAAAAAGAGGATATAAAAGAAGCTATACCACCACTACAATGGTATGACTATAATAGTAAAAAAGGGGTCAAGTAGTGGTGGTTGATGACCACCTCCTATATTTGGCCTCTTAATTGATATAACAATATGCCAGTCATAGGACGCTTCATAAAATTTAATAGTGCATTCAGCTGGTAAAGTAGCTAGTTGCAGTCCAGTATAAGGTCCCAATTAATAAATCAATAATATAATTGATTACAGCCCAATGTGAATTCCCAATTACAGTCACTGTATCCTCTTTGCGGACTTTCACAATAATTATTTCTCCTCAAGTGGTTTAGCTGCATCATAATATAATGTTCATTGTTAGCAATTAATTCTCGGTACATATAAATCCCAGCCTGTTAAGGAAATCACCGTTAATCTTATCGGGATAGCAAATACTGCGATAGTAGGTAGGTGTATGTATGTTAGAAAATAATTACAGCAGCAGGGTACCGCGTCAGCCATAGCGTCCCACGTGGCTATGCTGACGAGGTCCCAAACTACTGTTACCTGTAACTGGAAGTTCACAGTTTGGCAAAGTTCTTCTCTCATGCAGGATCCCTTTCGGGACTTCCGACTGGGATATCACGTGACTGTGGTGTATCACGTGACTGTAGTGTCACTTTTGCAGCGTCCCACGTGGATCAATGGTATAGTTCTTACAACGTCACACATGATAGGTGCCAGCGTCCACGAGTTCTATGCCGGTCTTTGTTATTTAATTGATCCACAATATTGAAGTTTGGAAGTGCTTCCAATAAAGGTAGTGAAAGCATAAAGCTCTCAAACCTTAGTTGAAATATGCGGGTATTAACACTTTTTTCAGACATGTTTTGGAGTCTCAGTCTGCCTCCTTCATCAGTGGTCACCAGCACTGACCCATAAGGCACTTTTAATAACCCATCTATGGTTGTACACAAAATCTGGAGCAGATAACAAATGTTCAGATGTATTTTACAATGAGTTACTATTTCCTTGTATTTATTCTTTTTTCTTTTGTATAATTGCTTCCTGTTGTCACGGATCAGAGTGGGGGTAACTCTAATCCGTGGGATGTCAATATGAAAGATAGCTGCTAGGCCAGGACAGGAATCAGGGAGCAGGTCACCTCCTATCACATGCCTAAATCTGACCCTGTCTCCTAGCCGTATGAGCCGACCCTGATGGTAGGAGGGCTCATACTCAGGAACCTAAGATCCCTACTAGCCCTCAGGGTGGCCCTGGACTAGGAGCAGAGTAAGACGACCTGTTCCTCCTAGATACGGATGAACAGGAGTCTCACAGGCCAAGCTGCAAGGAATGGGGAACATGTACAGCATATGGCAATGGCAGGTAAGTAAACAAGTACTACACGTACCTGCCACAGACACATAGCCTGGAACCCATGCACAAGTGCTGCTGTCCACAACAACATAGACGGACACAGCCCACACCACACATCACACAGGAACCCAGGACCATAAGCTGCAATAAAGATAAAGACACCACTAGACATATAACAATACAAGAACAATAATGTCTAACATAACTTATGATCACAAGGGTGGCCCTCACTGGCAGATGGTATATAACCAGGAGGATGACTCCAGCTAACCATGGCTGAAGTACCCCCCAGATACAGGCATCCAGCGGAAGCTAAATAGCCCAAGTAGCCACACCCACACACAGACACACCCAGTGTTCACACACTAAGAAGGGAGTTAACCCTTCCTACACCAGACAAGGGAAGAAAGCCACTTAAAGGGGAAGTGTACAATCAACTATCACACTGCAGCTGTTACCGCAGGCAACGACATGCGTGGCAACCATGTCCTGGGAAACAGCCAGAAGGCCGAGACACTGCCACCACATGTACACAACACCACACGTTGCCACGGGCAGCCACAAGTGAAGGGAAGTGTCACAGTGCACACATACATAAACCTTGTGCACACCAGACATAGAAAGTGCATACATACACACACACATAGCCAGAGGCAACCGCACACATCAACAGTGAGACGCCTAGCAACCAGCTCAGGCTGCTACACTGCCAACAAACACCTGTTGTCCACGGCAACCGCACTTGAGGCAAACTACTAACAGCCCCCAGCTGCGGTTGACAAAACACCCAGACCACGGGCAACTGCATGCGGCTCCCAAGGAGTCACGACCATAAACATGGGCGTGACACCTGTTCTATCACTCTTAATACAATTCCTTAAAGCTAAAAATTTTATGGTGTCATCTTTAGTCACAGATAGTGATTGATGAACATCGGCTGGGATGGTTCACGAACGCGATCGTGCAAACGCGATCAAATGTTTGCAAACCGCAAGTTTGCGGCGGGCCCCATTCACTTTAATGGCAGACGAACCTGAAAAACCTTCAGCTCATATTTGCAACCACCAAATACTTAGTAGAAGTGCACAAATAGTCCCACAACATGGACATTGACATACTAGAGGGGCATCAATGACAAAAATTCCAACAAAAAATATGTATCTTAATCAGGGGACATTTTTATGCATCTTAAAGGGAAACTCTCTGAAATGTGCCCTGTAGGAGCCTAGAATTTTTTTTATTTTAGGCCATGGGAGTACGGGCCTTAAAAATTAGGCATTCACCCGACAAAAGAAATACTGATTATGTGGCTCGAGGTACATTATGCGGTCAATGGATAAAAATTATACTGTAGGCCACTGGACTACAGGCCCCAAACATTAGGCATTTACCGGACAGAAAAGATCAAGTGATTATGTGGCCGGAGGTATATTACACGGTCAATGGATATAAATTTTACTGCAGGCCAGTACAAATACAGGTCAAATAAATATGTTTCAAAGAACTAAAAATATAAAATTGGATTAAAAACATAGCTAATGAAATCCCCCCTCTTGAAAAAAAAAAAAACTAATGATAATAGTGCACTATATAGAAAGTATATTATTTGTATTTAACACCCCTGCTTCAATCACTTTTTTTGGGGGGGCCACTGGTATATCACACCAGTAGAAATTATTTGTTCCAATGGCGTTTGTCACTCTGTGTAGCTGAGGTAATGCAGCAAAACCGCAAACAAATGCTGCACTACCTAAATGCACTATAAAGAAAGTATATTATTTGTATATAACACCCCTGCTTCAATCACTTTTTTGGAGGGCAACAGGTATATCACACCCGTAGAAATAATTTGTTCCAATAGCGTTTGTCACTCTGTGTAGCTGCAGTATTGCAGCAGAACCGCAACCAACTGCTGCACAATACAATTGCACTAAAATATACTTTCTATGCTAGAAAGTATAGTATAAGTTTATTACACCCCTCATTAAGTCACACCTATCGATAGCATACCTATACCAGTCCTTAAAAGGACTTTTTTGGCCCTATTAGCTAGCGTTTGGTGTCCCTAACAGTCTGTCCCTGTTCCACACAGCAACCTCTCCCTACACTAGCAAAAGACTGAATGTAAAATGGTGGCCAGATCGGGTTTATTTATAAGGTAGGGGGTATGTCCATGTGGTGAAACGTCTCAATTGGCTGTCCTGTACCACCTGATGGATGTGTTATGGGTCAAAGTTCTTCACAACGTAAAAGAATATGGCGCCGGCATGCATCGCCATATGTTCACCCATTCGGCGAACTGCGAACGAACAAAGTTCACCGCAAAACGACCGCCAGGTGAACCGCAAGGCGATCTCTAGACACAGATGCGTTATTGCGTATTTTTTGCGGTAATGCAGCATTTTTTTCTTATTAGTGTGCTTTTTTTGGAGGTTGCACTGTAAATATTCAACAGAAAATTTTTGGGGAAAACACTCTTTAAGATTATAAAATTGACCTTTCTCACTTAATAACCCCACAAGTACACTTATAAACAAATTTTAAAAGAGGAATTCAGGGAACTTGATTCAAACAATTATACTGTAGTCTCTTTTTTAATAGATTATTGAAAATTATTTCTTCCACTTTAATTGAGTCTTCATTAACGAAGTGGTTCATAAATGAGGAGTGGAGGCCTCCTACCGGGTGTACACATCCCTTGCTACCTGGAAAGAAATCTAGTGGGGGTCACAGCTCTCTAGCACATACTGTTCCTGAGATATTACCAGAAAATGCAACTATGGCACATCACATGGCCTACCATAGCCAATAGAAGCCTGTAGATCTTTCTCTTTATATCCCAACTGCCATACACACGGTCACATGTCCCTTATCAGCCAATAGAAGCTGCAGGTCCTTAGTCTCCACATACACACCATTTTACACCAGGTTTCCATAACAACTCAGCCATTTTTCTTCTCTGCTGCAGGTCAGCTTTAAAGGGGCAGGGTGCTATGAATGACACTGTTAAGGGATCGGAGGTGTGGAGGTGACAGGCACGTAGGGTGGCCATTCAGGCCCCCCTCAAAAGATGGACTTAAAAATCCTTCCCCCAGGCCCCGCAAAGCCACACCCCAAATCCTGTTAGGCTACGCCCCTCCCACTCTGACAGGGATTGAAAAAATGAAGTAAAAATCAACTTCTGTCAGCTGCATGGGTGGGAGGGATGGCGACTTTCTCCCTGCAGCTCAAGCTCAGACAGCACAGTGCTGCTGTCTGAAAGTGAGCTGTTCATAAGGACATCCCTGCATGAGATATCCCCAAAAAATGCATTAGCCAATAGAAGCTGGGTCACATGACCCTTATCAGCCAATAGAAGCTCGCAGGTCCTTAGTCTCCACATACACACAGTTTTACACCAGGTTTCCATAACGACTCAGCCATTTTTCTTCACTGTTGTAGGTCAGCTTTAAAGGGGCAGAGCGCTGTGGATGACACTATTAAGGGAGTTGAGTACTGTAGAGGTGCAGGTAGGGTGGCCATTCAGGCCACCCTCAAAAGACGGACTTAAAAACCCTTCCCCCAGGTCCTGCTAATCCTTGCCCCCTCCCACTCTGCAGCCGACGGGGATTTGAAAAAATGAAGGTAAAAATCAACTTGCTGCAGGGGATTGAGGGAGGGTGACTTTCTCCTTGCAGCTTATGCACAGACAGCACAGTGCTGCTGTCTGAGAGTGGGCTGTTTAAAATAACATCCCTGTGTCCAACCAGGCCCGCCCTGCGCCGGACGGAGGACAGGGAGTCTGAAATCCGGATTGTCCGGCCTAAAACCGGACCTCTGGCCACCCTAGGGGCAGGCTGCTATGGAGGTCACAGTTAAGGGGACGGTCCACTATGGAGGTTAGTGTTAAGGGGCAGATTGCTGTAGAGGCCATTGTTAAGGAGAAAGGGTGTTGTGGAAATCACTGTTAAGGAGATGGAATACTGTGGAGGTCACTGTTGAAGGGGCGGGCTGCTGTGGAGGTCACTGATAAGGGGCAGGCACTGTGAAGGTCTCTGTTAAGGGGACAGGGAACTGTGGAGGTCACAGTTAAGGGGACGGTTTGCTATGGAGGTCAGTGTTAAGTGACGAGGTGCTGTAGAGGTCTCTGTTAAGAAGGATACTGTCGATATCTTTTAATGATACATGACATAAAGTTCAACAATTCTGCAACCAGATTGCTGGAGTTTTTCGATTTCACTGTGAACGGGGTGGGAACCCGACTCCCAGCATTAACCATAGCAGAGTGCCACAAAGATTTGCTTTAATAGTAGATTGTAAGCCCTCACGGGCAGGGCCCTCTCTCCATCTGTACCAGTTTATAACTCGTCTTGTTCATGTATTATGTATGTATACCCATTTTCATGTGTACAGCGCCATTGAATGAATGGAGCTTTAATAATAAATAATAAAAGGGAAAAAAAAAAATAAAAAAAAATAAAAAAAAATATATATATATATATATATAATTTTTCAAATATACGTGTAAATATTTATTCCATACCTCTCAGAACATACATACCTAGTATAATGGCATAAATAGATCTGCAAAATACGGATACCGTCTGTAGTATTCTGTTTTTTTCTTACTCTCACCAATAGAAATGACTATTTTTTACCGCAATATGTACCAGAATAGGATATGTTCTATAATTTTCAGAATGGCCACACAGATCCACAGAAGATTTCCATGCACAGACGCTTATGTGTATACATTTTTCATTGGTTTTTACTTTTGCATTATCTCGTGCTTAGCGGTAGTGAATCGTTTTAATCTGAAATACTGCAGAAAAAAAAAAATCATACTCATCTGCTCCATCTTGCTTGAAGATCTCAGCCAAAATTCTGTGCGCCTGATGACATCATCTCGGGCCGTGCAAGATTTTGCACCCAATCTTCAAGCAAGATAGCAGCAGCCAGCCCATCTCAAGCAATCGGAGCAGATAAGTATGTCGAATTATTGCTATCAGATGCCGCGATCATGTATGAACGAGGCGTCTGAGCGGTACAATGATGGGGACTGCGCAATCGCTGCTCCCTGACGTTGCACCCATTACTTAAAAAGAAATGCGCTTTGTGTAAAATTTTGCAAAGCAGCCAAATCCAAATACTTCACTCATCTCTAGTATCCACATTGTGCGGATCTGTGGTTTGTGGACTGAAACACGGACACAGTCATGTGCATGAGGTCTAACTTGTCACATGAGGTAAAAGGGAAGGATCAAAGAAAAGAAAGAGAAGAAGGGAATATTTTATGAGATATTATTTGGGGGTGACTCCAACATGCCTAATCCTTTTCTCACAGGGAATATGATGCTGCTAGAGTCTCCACATTATTCTGGGTTTGGAAAAAACTAATTCATCATTTATCTCTGCAGACAAAGCTATTAAGCTCTTGATATGTTACTCACATTCAGATGTAATGCTGATACAAATGCTGGTAGTAAATCGTCTACTCCTGCTATAGATAAGGAGCAACATGGTTATGTCATAAGTACTGTATATTTCTTCTTATGACTACTCCTCATCTAGTAAATGCAAGAGCAGAGATAAGTGAATCGATTCATTACAATTAAAATTCATCCGAAATTTTGAAAAAAATTCTGATTCGGTAAAATAAGAATTTCTGCAGATTCATTTGGAAGAACCAGAGAGCGAGGAATAGACAGAAAAAGAGAGAGAGAGAGAGAGAGAAAGAGAAAATCTTCCAGGCATCTGCTCCTGATACTTTATTTGATTCTGTTAGTATTTGAACCCAAATAGAACTTCTTGACTGATTCAATCAAATTTATCAAATGTTTCCTGATAAATGTGGCTAATTTTTAAACAAGATACAGGTGGTTAGAAATGTTACTCCAATTTTTTATGTCACCCCCTCCACTGGAGGTAGACTGTTTCTTTATTTTTGCCACCTTTTGAAAAAGTCACAGTGATAACTCTGGACAGAAACTAATTATTATACCTAACCACACAATTTCCCACCCACTTCTCAAAACTGGAGAGAGTAAATTGTCGCAAAATGGTTGTGCCAATATGACCACCAAGTCCTGTATTGTAACTTTTTGAAGCCGGAATTTGGGAGTCCAGGATTTGGTAATCTTCCCCGTTTGATAAACTGTAGGTAACTCACCAAAGAACCACATTTACTTAAAAAAGTGAACCCCAGCTCCTATATTTAGATGTCCTTATTCAAACCTATAGTCTCCAACAAATAAAGGATTCATATAGACATTTAAAAGGCTAATGCAAATAAATGTGTAGTCAGATTGGTCAAAAACTTTAAGACATTATTGTCAGAAATCATGCCTAGTATAATTTATCTAATACTGCGTCTGGCAACTAGAAGATTATATATATATATATACATATTGTATTTTTGACAGAAATCTGAACTACAACATTATGAATTAAAAACTGCAAAGCTCCTGGTATTGCAAACATTCTTTGGGGTGGGTGAAGTTTAATTGTCCGTCTGGCTTACTTCCAAACCTTGTTGTTATGTAAGCACTTGAGAACCAAGTTGCTAAAAAATACTTTAAATTGTACATGTTATCCTGGAAATTCATAATGAAATGTTACCCACTTTCCACTTAGTTGAATAACATCACATAATAGTAACAAAAATCAATCCCCCCCATTCCACCAAGTTTCAAATATATTTCTAGATTCATCTTGTTGTCTACCATAACGTGTTTGACATTATTAATTTGAATTAAAAACCTTAGTTTGTTAACAAATTACAGACTTAATACCCTGTTGAGAACACAAATGACAGAAATAGTAGGTTTAGGGAAATATGCCTATGGCTGAAAGCATTACAATATCCATATTGCTCATCAATCATGATATCCTTTAATGTAATGTAGAAAATGTACTGCACACAATCATATAGGCAAGGGAATAAATAATTACAAAACAATTAATTTTCTTTTGTAATATTATAATGAGGAAAATATAGATTCCTTAAAGGGGTTGTCTGGTTTCAAGAAGAAACCAGACAACGACTGACCTGTAATAAAGAACAGAATCCTCAGGGAATTTATTACAGGTCAATTCCCTGAGTTGTCCAGCTTTCTCCTGAAACCAGACATCCCCTTTAAACTGTATTCTCAAAAATTACTTCATTTTTTTAGCTTCTAAAAGATTACTTGATGCCATTTAGTTTCATAATTTAAGTAGAAACTTAAGTCAATAGAAATGTAAGTCAGCATTATGAATACCACATATACTTTTTGTCCACCCATTTTATCAAGCAATCAACACTTTTCTTTCAACCGTTGCTTTATGCAGCATATCAAGATAACTATAAACCAGATGATAATGACTTGAAAGGATTTACAACTCTTTTGAATAGGCGATGTATGCCTCCATTAGTACGGTCTAAAGGGCCCTTTACACGGGCTGAGAAGCGATGATCGGGCAGTTTAAATGCACTGCCGATTACCCAATGAACGAGCAAAACGCTCGTTCATCAGATAATCCGATCATTTGTGCGCATGCAAAAATGATTGTTCACCTACAGCAAACCGTGCCATGTAAACACACGATCTCCTGCCGGCAAGCAACGAGTCCTTATGGGGAAGAGCAATGTCCTTAGCGATCTCTCCGCCTCATACTCTGCATGTAAACACAGCTGACTCCTGTACTAGCGATCAGCAGATTGTCAGGAAGGAGCACTTCCTTCCCGACAATCTGCTGTAATATCATCCAGTGAAAATGGACCTTAAGGTATAGGTTGAGTAGGTTAGTGCTGGTTTTCCTTTATTTGCTATTACTAAACTGTATTTCAGCAATTTAAGACAATAAAGGGTAAAATATGATTATAAACATAAGCAGTTCCTTATAAGGCCCCTTGCAGATGAGCATGAGCGGATTAGGTCCGGATGCGTTGCGAATGTGTTCAGTGAAAAATGCGCGATTTCACAAACAAGTTCATTCAGTTCTGTATGCAATTGCGTTCAGTTCTTCAGTTGTTATCGCGCGGGTGCAATGTGATTTTTTGCGTTTAGCACGCGTGTGATAAAAAACTTAAGGTATACAAACAACATTTCTTAGCAACCATCTGTGAAAAACGCACTGCATCCGCACTTCTTACAGATGCAATACGATTTTCACGCCGCCCCATTCACTTTTATGGGGCAAGCGTTGCATGAAAATCGCTGAAAATAGAACATGCTGCGATTTTCACGCAACACATAAGTTATGCGTGAAAACCAATGCTCATGTACACAGCCCCATTGAAATTAATGAGTCCGGATTCCATGCGGGCGCAATGCGTTTGCATACATGAATATACATACACATACTGTATATATATATATATATATATATGTGTGTGTGTGTCTGTATATACATTGCGCAATGCATGGGCACCTCACAGTGTGTCCACTGTCTGCAGACGTGAACCCATTCACTTAAATGGGTCTGCAATCTGCATCCAACACTACTTTTTCGTGGTGTGGAGGCATGGACAGAAAACCCATGGATGCACTCCATAGATTTCCGATCTGTGCTTCCATTCCGCACCACACCGTATCTTTCGGATTTCCGACCTATTCACTTGATACGGGTAAGGCGCACACGGCTGGTGCCTGTATATTGCGGACCCCCTGTTCGCGGGCCACAATACAGGCACAGGCGGGTTATAGTCATGTGCATGAAGCCTAAAGCCATACCTCCTTCCAATATCCGGCAGGACAGTCCCGGATTTCAGTGGCAGTCCTGGTCGGGGGAGGTATGTCCAAAATGGATCAGTTTTGCCCTAATGCATCAGGATCCCATCAGAATGCATCAGTTTGCCTCCGATCAGTCACCATTCCGCTTTGGAGGCGGGCAAGCAGCGTTTTGGTGTCCGCCTGATTAAACTGAGCCAAATCTGGCACAATAGAAAATGGATCCATCCCCTATTGACTTTCAATGGTGTTCATGACGGATCCGTCATGGTCATAAAAGACATAATACAAACGGATCCATTCATGACAGATGCATGCGGTTATATTATGGTAACGGAACCATGACGGATCCGCAAAAAGCACGAGTGTGAAAGTAGCCTTGGGCACGTAGTGTCCCTCTTCCTTCTATTCTAAAGTTGGGAGATATGCTAAAGCACTGATGAAATGACACCTGAGGTGCTGTTGTTACTATGGTATCACAGTTGGCCAGGGATGTCATGTGACTGCTCCTCTGAATATGCTTGCTGTGATGCATGCTGGGATTTTTACTTTCACTTTGCAGCTGCTTCGCCCACACAGCCTCTCATCTATGGGCGCATACTATGCTAAATGCAGTAGAAAAATGATAAATATACAGTATATCTGCCATGATTCAAATTCCTTTTTGGCTTTAGTTATTGTCTGGGGCACTTTATTTGTTTTTATACTTATGGTGGACAACCCCTTTAAGTATAAACTTAGACTAAAGAGTCAAACATTGCGGCCGATTGTTTGCAGTGGCTGATGCTGGAGGATAACTCGGTCACCACCTTTAGGCTAAATTTGTACTAGACTTTTGCTCCTGAATTTTAGCATATCTTAAGCCATGGCTCTCACTAAGTCCTGTCAGACACTGCAACAAAAATGTCCATAACTTTTAATAAATGTGGTACACACTGTATATCAAAATTCTGTTTTGGTTTGGGCTATAATTCTGATGCATTTACAATAGTACATCTGCCCCATTATTTCTAAGAAATGTATCTTCTTCATTAACAGACACGCTGATAATTAATATTAATTAACTGGAAACACTCGAATCTTGACTAAAGGCAATTTATATGCATCAATATGTCAGCTCATTAAAATGCATGCGATTTTTATATAATAGTGCTTCAACCTTTCCAACTCTCTCTGATCAGTAGTGACATTGAAATGTTCAACTTATGGCAGGTGAGTGACATATTCAAGGACCAAAACGTGCTTTTCACAGCTGTGTCTGTCTTCTTTTCAAAGTACAGAGAACCCAGAACATTTTAATATCCCTGGATACTGTATTGAAGTTGCCTACATAATTGTATTTTCATTAAAATATTAGATACATGTAAGTGTGCTTTATGATGCATAAGTATTTTATGCCTCATATATACAGTAGCTACTGTTATGTTACCAGTTTTGGCTTCTCTTGTGATTAAGTTTATATTCTACACACATTTGTGTTCTAGTTACAGAGTATTGCAGTAAAGGACTTTGAATGGGCACATCATTATAGGCCTAATTTCTGCCTAATTTCTTTTTAGCTAATAGAATATGTAATTGTCCGCAGTGATATAAACTAGATGAGTTGGAATATTCATCTGAAACCCATGCCACTGTTTTCTGATGCAACAGAGAATGGTTAAAGTAAAACATCTTATTATTATTTTTTATATCAAATACTAAGGAAGGAAAGTTACAAAACACTTCTCGTGTCAAAAGCATCTTTGCTTAAGTAAGACATTAAAACCTGGAATTAAAGAACGATTTTGACATTACATTTTATATAGAATATGTATTTTATGTTTTAGCTACCTCTATAATCAGATCCACCAGAAAGTTCCATCAGCATGTTTTTAATCACCAATTTCTGTATTCATTCAATTTTTATAGCATTCCAGAAATATTTTGACGATGCAAAGTAAGATTTAAATGGAAAAGAAAATTGTCCCATTTACACAATAGACAGTGTACAGAGCTTTCCAAATTCAGGTTACATTAATTACAGTATACAAAATACAGTAATTCATGGCCATTAATGTGTCAGGGGATGGCATAACCTCAGATATGAAGTGACCTTGTGTATGTGGGCACAATGATTTGTGAGTAAGTGGGGAGATCAACCGTGTTTTTTAGACTATAAGACACAACTTTTTCCCTCAAAAGTGAGGGGAAATGGTACTGCATCTTATAGTCTGAATGCTAATAATAGAAGCCACCATCATCATGTAGGAGGTCTGGGGAGTGGTGAGGGAAACACTGTGCTGACTCTACTCATCCTTACTGGTCTTCTTCTGGGAGCCATGCTGCACTGTGTCCTGTAGGTAGTGCATGTAGGCCCGACACTGTGCAACATCAGGTCACAGTGGTTCGTGGGCCGGAAGAAGAGCAGAAAATGGTGACTATTGGGTCTAAAGAGTAGAAGTACCATCTGGAGCAAGCAAATAATTTTTTTCTTTTTTTTTGTATGATCTGAGGTCTGATAGAGGTCTGATCTGAGGCTGATCGGGATATGATCTGAGGTCTGATGGGGGTCTGATCTGAGGTTGATAGGGGTCTGATCTGAGGCTGATGGGGATATGATCTGAGGTCTGATGGGGGTCTGATCTGAGGCTGATGGGGGTCCGATGGAGGCTAGGGGTTTCTGATGAGGGTCTGATTGGAGGCTAGGGGTTTGATCTGAGGCAGATAGAGCTTAGGGGTCTGATTTTTGGAGTCTGATCTCAGTCTAATGAAGAATGGTGGTCTAATGAGGATTGGGGGATATGATCTGAAGTTTTTTTCTTATTTTCCTGCTCTAAATCCTAGATGTATCTTATAGTCCGGAAAATACAGTAAATAGGATTGACCTGCAGAGCACTAAACAACTGAATGTGTTAGGATCTGGACTTGAACCCGGGACCTCTGCTGCGTCTGGCGGTGCCTCTACTTGCTGAGCCACCTGAAATGCTGGACAGTTCCTTAGACAATTCCTTGAATGATCTTGTCTTGAATCTTGTTTGCCTTGAACCTTGAACTCTTTGCTCCTCCCATGAACTTCCTGATTTAAGCCATGTCTCTGCACTTCCTGGTTGCCAGAATATTGTGCCTTTATCAGCCAATATCTTTCTCCTTTCTATCTTGCTGCCGACCGTATCTCTGCTATCATCCGTTACTGACATTTGGCTTGTTCCTCGACTACGCTCCTGCTTAATCCCAACCTGCACTATTCGTTACCAACTTTGGCTAGTTTCTCAACCACGCTTCTGCTTGATCCCTGCCTGCTATATCTGCTACTGGACCTTGGCTTGCTCACCTCCTGCTTGGGCTATCCTGAGGACCGCGACCTGGTACTAACACGCAGCAAAGTCCATCTCCACCATCAGGAGCTCTGGTGAATACCGGTTAGCACTTAGACCCCGCACCTCAGGTGAACCCGTGTTATCAGCCAGGGTGACCAGTGTGAATATCTGCTCTGCTGCTATAGCTACTGACCTCCGAGCCTGACTCCAGACCGTGACATTCTATTAAAAGGGTTGTCTCACTTCAGCAAGTGGAATTTATCATGTAGATAAAGTTAATACAAGGCACTTACTAATGTATTGTTATTATCCATATAGCTTCCTTTGCTGACTGGATTCATTTTTCCATCAGAATATACATTGCTCGTTTCCATGGTTACGGCCACCCTGCAATCCTGCAGCAATGGTAGTGCTTACACACTATAAGAAAAAGTAATGGCCTATGTGAGCTCCAACAGTCCCAGCCACCAGAGAGGCCAGCACTTTTTCCAAACCATGGAAACGAGCAATGTATATTCTGATGGAAAAATGAATCCAGTCAGCAAAGGAAGCAATATGGATAATAACAATACATTAGTAAGTGCCTTGTATTAACTTTATCCACATGATAAATGCTACTTACTGAAGTGAGACAACCCCTTTAAGACTTTTGACTCTGTAAGAAACAATGCTGATTCAGCACTCAAGCTGAATCAGCAAATAATGCTGAGCATGTCTGTAACCCTGCAATGGTGTAAGCATATACAGATAGAAAGATGTTTGGTGTGATGCAAATTGGGAGTATGTGACAAAATAGTTTTAGGCTACTTTCACACTGGCGTTTTGGCTTTCCGTTTGTGAGATCCGTTCAGGACTCTCACAAGCGGTCCAAAATAGATCAGTTTTGCCCTAATGCATTCTGAATGGAAAATGATCCGCTCAGAATGCATCAGTTTGCCTCAGTTTGCCTCCGTTCCGTCTCCATTCCGCTGCCTGCAGCGTTTTGGTGTCCATCTGACGAAACTGAGCCAAACGGATCCGTTCTGACACACAAGGTAAGTCAATGGGGATGGATCATTTTTCTATGACACAATCTGGCACAATAGAAAATGGCTCCGTCCTCCATTGACTTTCAATGGTGTTCAAGACAGATCCGTCTTGGCTATGTTAAAGATAATACAAACGGATTTGTTATGACCGGATGCAGATGGTTGTATTATCTGAATGGATCTGTCTGTGCAGATCCATGACGGATCCGCACCAAATGCGAGTGTGAAAGTAGCCTTAGTTTAAAGGGGTTGTACAGGGGATTTAAATTGAGTATTGATGACCTATCCTCAGGATAGGTCATCAATATCAAATAGGCAGGAGTTTGACACCCTCAAGGATCAGCTGTTTGAAGAAGAGGTGGTGCTCCATTAGAGAGCTACTTCCTGTTCATTACAGTGCCCATCATCTGGGAAGCGAGTTTAATTAAAAGTATTTGCTTTATTTACTTGACACTTCGCACTATGCCGCGGCCTCAAAGAAGATGAAGCATAGTGCAATTTGCAGGACTAGAACTAGAAGAGAGAAGCATATGTATTGCACACTCTTGCTGCAGGAGATGGGCTCAATAGAGGTCTATGGGCCCATCTCAATTCTATCTTCTGCAGTGAGGAGAGAGATTTTGATATGTGTGTGCTTCTGTCTCCTCATTTTAGAAATTGGTAAGGGTCTTAGCACCCAGACCCCCACTGATCAAATCTTTTTATATATCTCTATGACAGGAATCAGAAAGTCCTGGCACTTCTGCTGTTCTGAAATGACAACTTCCAGAATACCCCTTTTACTTCTGTAGGAGTTACATGAACAGCTAAGTAAGTCTGCATGCTGGGAGTTGTAGTTTCACCGTAGCTAGAATACTGAAGTTTGCTGATCCCTGCTCTATGACACATATACATTTTTATCAAAACCAAGTGACCCTTTAAGTATTCCCTTTGACCAGATCTTTTCAGAGATGCCTACTACCTTCATTTATTTGACTTAACGAAGACTGTCCTAACTTGAATTTAACATCAGCAATTACATTGCTCTTTATAACCGGGTCACTTCTTTCAACAATATCTCTATAATTCCACACATCCTAATGCACTTCATATCCACAGATACTGGCTGGGTAACTGGTTGATTTAGCTTTATATGGCTTCTTCAGTTTTGTACCAAAGATGGCTAAGCCATAGTAGAAATTTAAGCACCTTTCTAACGAGTGTCAACCCTATTTCCTCTTGGATTGTAGGCTCTTGAGTTTATGGGCCTCACTACTCTTGTTTTAATTGTTAGCTTGTTACTAGGTAATGTCTTACTTTGTATGCACTTTCTCTTAATTTTAAAGTGCTGAGGAATAATACAGCATGTGACCCTCAGCCCTAAAGCTACTCACTGAATTAGAAGAAATGTAAAAGGTATTTATTTCATGTACAATCCCATTCTGGTTGAGCATTTATAAAATCAGACAACATGAAATACACATTTGCCTGCCATTTATAGAATGCATGTTAACCACTTGCCTACCGGCGCACGACTTTCTACGTCGCTGCAGTAGGCTTTTATCTATAACCCAACATATAAAAGCATTGGGTTACATCGTGATCTGCCTGCGGCCCGTGCAGCCGCAGATCGCTGTGACCACTAGTAATGAGCGGCAGGGGCAATATTCGAATTTGCAATATTTTGCGAATATTTGGGCGAATATTCATCATAAATCCGCAAATTCGAGAATTCGCGATTATTTCATTTATTTCATAATTTTCACAGTTTTTCCTTAAATATATATATTTTTTTATATTATATCCATCATCTAATGGCACAAAAGAAAGGTCTAAGGAGTCCCGAGAAAAATAATATCAAATACATGTAGGCTGGCTCAGAAATTATTAGGCTATTTGCAGTTAGATAGACATATTGCTATAACTGAAAAACTGGCCTGGTAAGGAAGGGATATAAACACTCCAGTAATGAAGCGGTTAGGTTAATTTACATGAAGATCATCACAAATGTTGTAACACATTGTAAATAGCACATAATAAGGATTACAGAAGATTATACAAAAATCATTTGGATAATAGATTTTGCATGGAAACAAATACAAATGTCAGATATTTACTAAACATAAATACAACCTTTGGGCTATAATTATTGATTTTTCAGTAGGAGCTAAAATACCACAATAGAGGACAAAACAAATAAACGTTTGTTACTTTTGACAGATCAACTTTAAATATTAAGTATATTTAATATATTTGTATATAGGGAAAATGGAATGTAAAATACATACATATACAAGATTTCAGATTGTGGAATGGACTGAGGAACGGGTTGTAAAATCTTTGTATAATTAGGCAGCTAATTAGTTTTGATATAATTTATATACTTTGACATTTTTTAAATGAAATAATAACATTGTTAGTCAAATCTTTTTACAATCCACATATAATGAGTGAAATTGATTTGAAGACTATGCCTCATTACCTTCAATATTATTAGGTTTTTGTCTTTTTTTAATTGATTTCAGGTTGTTTTATGAAGTCTCCTGGGTAGAAGATATTGAAATCCTATGGATTCAGCATATTCATATTACTCTGTAGATAATTTACACATCAGTCATCTACTATCTCAGCCAAAAAATTACTAAAATGTTTCAATTACAACTAGTAGTCTATTAGCGGTCGAGTAGTAGTTATAGAAAGTGCAGAGGTTGCAGTTGTATCTAAGCCCCTGTTATGAAATAGGAGCTGAAAGGACCTTTATGCCGCAAGAGGAAGCAAAATTATTAACCCCTTCAAGACCAAGCCAGTTTTCACCATAAGGACCAAGCCAAATTTTGCAAATCTGACATGTTTCACTTTATGTGGTAATAACTCTGGAATACTTTTACTTATATAAGCAATTATGCGAATTTTTTCTTATGACATATTGTACTACATGTTAGTAATAAATTTGAGTCGATATGTTTAACCTTTATTTATAACAAATTCCCAAATTTATATAACATTTTGAAAAATTCACAATTTTTGAAATTTGAATGTCTCTGCTTTTAAAGCAGATTGTCATACCTAATAAAATAGTTATTACTTTAGATTTCCCAGATTTCTACTTCATGTTGGCATCCTTTTGAAAATGTCATTTTATTTTTCAGGAAGTTTGAAGGCTTAGAATTTTAGAAGCAATTCTTAAATTGTTTAAGAAATTTTTCAAAACCTATTTTTTAAGGACCAGTTTAGTTATGAAGTCACTTTGTGGGGCTTACATAATATAAACCACCCATAAGTGACCCCATTTTAGAAACTACACCCTTTAAGTTGTTCAAAAATGATTTTACAAACTTTGTTAATCCTTTAGGTGCTCTTCAAGAATGAAAGGAAAATCAAGGTGAAATTTAAAAATTTCACTTTTTTTTGCAGATTTTCCATTTTAATATATTTTTCCTGTAACACAGCAAGGGTTTACAAAAGCAGCCCCTATATGGTCGTAAACTGCTATAAGGGCACACGGCAGGGAGCAGAGGGAAAGGAGTGTCATTTTAAGCGCCATTTAAATTTCAAGTTGCCATGTCACATTTGAAGACCCCCTGATGCACCCCTAGAGTAGAAATTCCCAAAAAGTGACTCAATTTTGTAAACTACGGGATGAGGTAACAGTTTTATTGGAGCTATTTTGGGGTACATATGATTTTTTTTATTACGCATTTTGTGAGGCAAGGTAACCAAAAATTGGCTGTATAGCCGGGCTGGAACTGATGACCTATTGCTACTTGAGCTATAACCCCTAAATAAACAACAACCACTATAACTGGAGCAATCTAAACAGTAACTTGCTTTATGTTAGTCTGGGAGATACCCAGAATGAGGGCATGAGTCGCCCGCCGCCCCTCGTGGCAGCCGTGCCAGGCCAGGTGCATTGGGGGGGGACGGGGGGTGGATGGTCTTGTTTTGATACGGGAGATAGGAGATTGGCACCAATTCGGGGTGTTTTCGGTCTTGATGTTTGCGTGTCTATATATGTGGGGCCCGACACCAAGAAAAATACTGTAGAAATGTATCTGTTTTGTGTGCCATTCTCTGTGTCTATATATACTTTTATATTGTTTTGCTTTAAGAAAATTAATAAAGATATTTGGAAAAAAATAAAAATAAAAAATGGCTGTTGTTTCACAATTTTTATTTTTTGTTTTTTACAGAGTTCTCTTGACAGCATAGATCATGTGTTGTTTTTATAGAGCAGGTTGATAAGGACGTGACAATACCAAATATGTATATTTTTTTGCTGTTTTAGTTTTGCATAATAAAGTATTTTTGAAAACAGAAATAATGTTTTTGTGTCTTCATTTTCTGAAAGCTACATTTCTTTTATTTTTCTGCTGATTGTCTTGTGCAGGGGCTCTTTTTTTGCAGGAAGAGCTGACATTTTATTGGTACTATTTCTGTGTACATATGATTTTTTTGATTATTCAATATGACACTTTTGGGACAAGTTGACCAAAAAATGGCTATTTTGGCACAGTTTTTATTTATTTATTTTTTAACAGCGTTCACCTGAGTCGGTAGATCATGTGATATTTTTATAAAGCAGGTCATTGCGGATGTAGCAATTCCTATTATGCCTATTTTTTTATCTTAATTCCAGTTTTATATAATAAAAGCATTTGTGAAAAAAAAATCACCATTTTCTGAAAGCTATATGTTTTTATCTTTCTGCGGATCATCTTGTGTAGGGGCTTATTTTTTGCGGAAAGAGTTGCTGTTTTCATAGGTGCCATTTTTAGGTACATATGTTTTTTTTATTACTCAATATTACACTTTATGTGGCATATATATATTGCTGGTTCCTAAGCTGCCCTGAACATTGTAGGCTTAGTTTAGGCCCAGGAGAAGCATTTCTATTAGGCCTCATGCACACGACCGTTTTTTTTTAAGGTCCGCAAAAACGGGGTCCGTAGGTCCGTGATCCGTCACCGTTTTTTCGTCTGTGGGTCTTCCTTGATTTTTGGAGGATCCACGGACATGAAAAATGAAAAAAAAATCTAAGTCAAGTTTGCCATTGAAATGATAGGAAAAAACAGACACGGATCACGGACACGGATCACGGATGCGGATGACAATCTTGTGTGCATCCGTGATTTTTCACGGACCCATTGACTTGAATGGGTCCGTGAACCGTTGACCGTGAAAAAAATAGGACAGGTCATATTTTTTTCACGGCCAGGTAACACGGATCACGGATGCGGCTGTCAAACGATGCATTTTCCGATTTTTCCACGGACCCATTGAAAGTCAATGGAGCCGCGAAAAAAAACGGAAAACGGACCCACGGACGCGGATGCACACAACGGTCGTGTGCATGAGGCCTTAGTGTTAGTTACCTTGATACCTTGATACCTTGATGTTGGTAGATGGGCCTGACATATGTTTGATCAAAAATGTGTACAGCTTCCATTTTATGTATAGTTCTAATTAGGATCCAAGAGCTTTAGTACATTCATCTAATAATATAAAACTAATTTAGGGGGAGATAATAATCTATAATAACCGAGTTTTAAAAACTGGCCTTGCACTGCCTATATTAAATGTGTTAGACACTATTAGAAACAATTTCTGCCTCATTTGAGAAGAGGCATGGTTTAGTAGAAAATGGATATGGTGTTGCCAGAAAGGAGGTATGGATTAATTTGCAATGTCGTGTACCAAGAAAAAAAAAAAAATTGGAGCATCTTTTTGGAGTAAACTAAGCCAGCATAGGAGATATGATGTGAACAATACAGCATTTTACAATGAAAACTTACAACCAGGATAGGTAGAATAACGTGTTAGCCCTCTGATGTTGGCACTTGATAAATTTGTACACACCACAATTATTTTGGATATCTTGGCATCAATTTAAGCCTATTGTGTGTATGGTTAAAGCTTCAGACAACTCAAAGAATAACTGAACAGCAACAACCGTATCTGAATGATTTGGTGTGCTCTGTTTTAAAATGATTCCTGTCACTTGTTAATTATCTTCAAAGAACCAAGCTGTAATGTTCTGAATAAGACTCCTGCTAAATAGTGCTCCTTAAGTGACAGTCTCATGACAAAGAGGCATCTGGTACCACTGTGACTAATGAATGATTGCACACAAGAGTTTATCAAAGACTATAAACTGTTGGATTGCTGGAGAATAATTCCAGCATGCTGGTAACATTTTATCATCTGAGAGTTCAGGACTGAAGTGGTGAATGCAAATTGCAATCAAATAGTAGGTGAGGCAATATCAGAAAACTAATAATTCATAGTCTACTTTTTTAATTCAGATTTTTTTTATTTGACATTTTAATATATTGATATAATAATTCCATAATTTCATGTCATGACATTTGTTAATAAACTTTAAAGGAGGTAAACTCTTTAATTGCTTAATTATGGGCATTTTACAGTTTCAAATTTGTTATGGCAAGAGCCCAATAAATCCCTTGGAAAATCATCCATTGCTAATAGCCACCATAATTCCTTGGCAATGAACTCTCGATTGCGTATACATATTTATTCAGGTGTTGTAATCTGGATATAGTATTATATTCAACAATATACAATAGTTTTAGTAATAAAATGACATATTTTTATAGTATGGAACCTTCCACTCATACCTATAATTTGTATGTCAAACTAATCTCTGTTCTAGGAAAGATTTTAAATGTAAAAGTGTAAGGAAAAATACAATAAGTGAGCCTTAATATTATATCTTTTCAAGTCTAATAGTAGAGATTGCTTTCAAAGTGTCAGAATATCTGTAGGGCAAGCATTAAATATCATTTTGTAATACTGTGTAGTCAAAGTATAAGTGACATAGTGCGCTAATGCCCTTTTGGTATTTCACATTCTACAGCAGCTGTGGTCAAAAAATACCTAAAGAATGATAAATCTGCAATCATTGTGCAATACCAGCTTAAAAAGAAAGAATGTTCTATTAAGGCCTCATGCACACGACCGTTGTGTGCATCCGTGGCCGTTGTGCCGTTTTCCGTTTTTTTTCGCGGACCCATTGACTTTCAATGGGTCCGTGGAAAAAACGGAAAATGCACCGTTTGGCAGCCGCATCCGTGAGCCGTGTTTCCTGGCCGTGAAAAAAATATGACCTGTCCTATTTTTTTCACGGCCAACGGTTCACGGACCCATTCAAGTCAATGGGTCCGTGAAAGAACACGGATGCACACAAGATTGGCATCCGTGTCCGTGATCCGTGGCCGTAGGTTAGTTTTTATACAGACGGATCCGAAGATCCGTCTGCATAAAAGCTTTTTCAAAGCTGAGTTTTCACTTCGTGAAAACTCAGAACCGACAGTATATTCTAACACAGAAGCGTTCCCATGGTGATGGGGACGCTTCTAGTTAGAATACACTACAAACTGTGTACAAAACTGCCCCCTGCTGCCTGGCAGCACCCGATCTCTTACAGGGGGCCGTGATCAGCACAATTAACCCCTTCAGGTGCGGCACCTGAAGGGGTTAATTGTGCTGATCACGGCCCCCTGTAAGAGATCAGGGCTGCCAGGCAGCAGGGGGCAGACCCCCCCCCCCCCTCCCCAGTTTGAATATCATTGGTGGCCAGTGCGGCCCCCCCCCTCCCTCTATTGTAATATTTCGTTGGTGGCACAGTGTGCGCCCCCCCCCTCCCTCCCGCTATTGTAATAATTCGTTGGTGGCACAGTGTGCGCCCCCCATCGGCCCCCCCTCCCTCTATAGCATTAACAACATTGGTGGCCAGTGTGCGGCCTCCCATCTCTTCCCCCCCCCCCCATCATTGGTGGCAGCGGAGTTCCGATCGGAGTCCCAGTTTAATCGCTGGGGCTCCGATCGGTAACCATGGCAACTGGGACGCTACTACAGTCCTGGTTGCCATGGTTACTTAGCAATAGTACAATAGTAGAAGATTCATACTTACCTGCTCCAGGCTGCTGCTGCGATGTTCGTGTCCGGCCGGGAGCTCCACCTACTGGTAAGTGACAGGTCTGTGCGGCGCATTGCTAAATGAACTGTCACTTACTAGTAGGAGGAGCTCCCGGCCGGACACGAACCTCGCAGCTCCCAGGTAAGTATGAATCTTTACTATTGTACTATTGCTAGTAACCCGCTGCCACCAATGATCGGGGGGGGGGGAAGATGGGAGGCCGCACACTAGCCACCAATGTTGTTAATGCTATAGAGGGAGGGGGGGCCAATGGGGGGCGCACACTGTGCCACCAACGATTTATTACAATAGAGGGAGGAAGGGGGGGGGCACACTGTGCCACCAACGAATTATTACAATAGAGGGAGGAGGGGGGGGGCCGCACTGGCCACCAATGATATTCAAACTGGGGAGGGGGGGTCTGCCCCCTGCTGCCTGGCAGCCCTGATCTCTTACAGGGGGATATGATAGTACAATTAACCCCTTCAGGTGCGGCACCTAAGGGGTTAATTGTGCTGATCACGGCCCCCTGTAAGAGATCGGATGCTGCTAGGCAGCAGGGGGCAGTCATGTACACAGTTTGTAGTATATTCTAACTAGAAGCGTCCCCATCACCATGGGAACGCCTCTGTGTTAGAATATACTGTCGGAAATGAGGTTTCACGATCTCACTCATATCCGACAGTATATTCTAACATAGAGGCGTTCCCATGGTGATAGGGACGCTTCAAGTTAAAATATACCATCGGATTGGAGAAAACTCCGATCTGATGGTATAAAAGGGACTCCAGACTTTACATTGAAAGTCAATGGGGACGGATCCGTTTGAAATGGCACCATATTGTGTCAACGTCAAACGGATCCGCCCCCATTGACTTGCATTGTAATTCAGGACGGATCCGTTTGGCTCCGCACGGCCAGGCGGACACCAAAACGACTTTTTTTTCATGTCCGTGGATCCTCCAAAAATCAAGGAAGACCCACGGACGAAAAAACGGTCACGGATCACGGGAAAACGGAACCCCGTTTTGCGGACCGCAAAAAAATACGGTCGTGTGCATGAGGCCTAAGAGTTCGGTTTAATAAACAGAAGATCTATGGGTGAGGCTGACTCTTGTACCATGTGCTATGATTTCAGAGATATAAGTATTACCTTTGATTGACCTGCCAGCACTTTTCTGTACATTGACAACAAGCACCTAGATATCTACAAAAGGTTTTAAAATAATATAAAATTAAAGAAAACTATACTAAAGAGATAGTTAACACAGTGGGCCAAAATATACAATTTGCTTAGAACTCTCTAGAAGGAAAAAAAATGACCTTGTCACTAGTGTTGGGAGCGAATATACGAATAACAGATTTTAATTGCGAATATCGCCACTTCGAGAATTTGTGAAGATTTAAAATATAGTGCTATATTTTCATATTCGCAAATATTCTAGATTTTTTTTTACTTGAACACATGATCCCTCCTTGCTTCTTGCTTGTGGGCCAATGAGAAAGCTGCAATATCTTTGTCAGAGCTTAGCAACATCCTTAGCAACCAATAGGAAAGTTGCCTACCGCTTACTATATAAGAACCTCCCCAGCAGCCATTTTCTGTAGTTTTATGGAGTTCTGAGAGAGACAGCAGTCTCATTGCTGTGCTCTGTGCTTTCCACACTACATTAGATAGTTAGTTAGATAGCTTATATATATATTACAGATAGTTAGTGGGAGATAGTCAGTGTATGTTATATCCTGATATAGCGTAGCTGATAGGTTCCAGTGCAGGGTGTTAGGTAGTGTAGCTGCTAGGTTCTGCTGTCCATACATACGTACATGCTACAGACATAGTCCTGTGATGTGCAAGTTCACAACAATACTTAGTGCACCAATCAGTAATATGTAGTCAGACCTGCTAAAATGTAAAGTTGCATGTATTGCGGCAAAATATGCGCATCATTAATTGTTAATTAAAATATTGGAGCACTTTATCTGCATATAAAGCTATTGTAATGTTCTGCCATGCCAACCATTTTCTCCAGTCTCTAGTAGTTTGAAAAATATAGGAAAAGAGACCCACGCCTGTATTGCGCGTGCAATATGCGCATATTACATTGCTGATTTTCGCAATCAAGAAAATAATGCAGAATTCTCGAATTTGCGCATTTATGACAAATATTCACCCAAATATTTGCGAAATATCGCAAATTCGAATATTCCCCATGCCGCTCATCACTACTTGTCACCCAGAGGGACCAATAAAGGTTTATATTTTATTAAATGGGGTTTTCTGTGACTATAGATAGACATAAGATAGGCTGGGAAAATGTGGTGATCTGCCTGCCAGGACACTCACCTATCAGGAGAATGAAGAGGCTGTGTTAACATGATATCTCAGTATGACTGAACTGTAAACTAAGACTGAAAGAGGACCTGGAGGATATGTGTTTAATGTATGTGGCCGTAGCTTATCTCCTTGTATTTTGAAATAAACATGGATATTTGACAAAGTATGCATATTTATAGAGTAGACAGGAGAAGAAGATATTGGCCAGAAGACCGCTGATCTTATGAGTATGGCCAGCATAGATCTCTCATAGATCTCTCTAATTACTTTTTCTTTCTCTGGACTAAGCAGCTAGGACATACAGTAGAATGGATTAATATTATGGCTTGCCAAAATATAGCACTCAGTGTTCATTGTTATATGCATATCCTTTGTATCTGTCCTAAAGTCAAAAGATAATATCATATGTCTGTTATCCCAAGAAACTCTTCCTGAAATTGTCTTGATATTATCTGCATTACAGACTGCAATCTATCCGAGTTTTGTAAACCTTTTTCCAAGAAATGTATATAAATCTGCTGTTTACTGACATTATGAAGTGTGAGGACCCAACTGAGTGAGTTTAACTTGATATGGCAGGTGGGCACACAAAATTCAATCCAAAAGTAACCAATCCAAAGAGTGACATTCTTTAAACCCTTAAGGACCCTGGGATTTTCCATTTTTGCGTTTTCGTTTTTCACTCCCTGCCTTCCTATAGTCCTAACTTTTTTATTTTTCCATTCACATAGCCTTATGAGGGCTTATTTTTGTTGTACTTTCTAATGACACCATTTACGGTTGCATACCATGTACACTGTGCACTATGCAGTAAAATTGACCTGTTATCTTCATTCTCCAGGTCAGTACGGTTCCAACATTACCACACTTGTATAATTTTTCAGACGTTTTAATACTGAAAACAAAAAAATCTAAACCTTTGAGGAAATGTTTTTTTTTTCATAACCATATTCTGACCCTATAACTTTTATGTAGCTATGTGTACGGGGCTGTGTGAGGGCTAATTTTTTGCGGGACAATCTGTTCTTTTCAGTAATACCAATTTTAAGTGTGTGCAACTTTTTGATCACTTTTTATAAAAAATATTGGGTAGTTGAAGTGACAAAAAATGGCAAATTTACTGTTTTAATTTTTTCCCCCGCTACGCCATTTGTTGTATGCCATTAATATTGTTATATTTTAATAGTATGGGCATTTCCACACGCGGCAGGGCCCATGATGTTTATTCTTTTTATTGGTTAAGTATTTTTATTTTAAGGAAAGGGTGGTGATTTTAACTTTTTAGTTATTTTATTTTATTTTATATTTGTAAAAACTTTGTTTTATTTTTATTTTTTTACTTTTTTAATTCACCTTCATTCGATTGCCCATAGTATTCAGTAATCATTGAAGACTTCATTTAATACACAGCTGCCACCTAGTGGCCTGTATTGATATATACATCTAATTGACTCTGAAGCCTGTTTGAGGCTTCGGAAAATTAGCTCAAGGTAACAGGTTCCCCGATCTCAGCCGGGGAACGCTGTTACCTGACCGGAAGCATTCGACTTCCGGTTACGGTCTGCGCAGATGCCATGATCACATTTGACCATGGCACCTGAAAGGTAAGATGTATGCGATCAGTCTTATGGCTGAATGCATACATATGTCGTGGGTCTCTGTTATTTAAAATAGCAGAAACCCCCACAGCTAAGTTGCCTGCTGCACGCGCGATGTTTAGGGATCAAACCCATGACGTACAGCTACGTCATGGGTCCTTAAAGGGTTAAATCATATAATCCCTGAAAATCAGTAAGTAATAGTGTTATATAACATACATGTTCTACGTAATCACATAGGACACTTCCAATGGGATGACTAAATAGGACTTATTGTGGAAACAGTGTAATAATATGGGTATTACAAAAATAATTCTGTGTATTTACATGGGTGATTGACTCTAAGAGATTTGTAAAATGTCTATCTGTTTCTAGGTAATTTGTAAAATGGATGTCTGTATTTAAGTGATGTTGTAAGATAGTTGCCTGTTTCTAGAGGATGTTGTAAAATTGTTAATTAAAATTGTTAATAAATAAAAAAAATAACAGATTCAGAGATCTGCTTCTACAAATACACTGATAGACACGATGCAGAGATGTTACCACAATTTGTAATACTATGTATACCAGGGACGTATCTAGGTATATAGATCTGGGGCCTGGACCCCAGACTATAAGCATATTGCTCCGAATCTTTGGCCAATAGCTTTATTTTTCACTGCACTCGGCAGCTTCTTTGAATGGTTATATTGAGCATACAGTGCGGGGCTCCAGTATGGCTCTAAATGACACTAACCAGGCGCACATTAAATTAAGCAGTGACTCTATTAAGCACCAAGTTGAAGTTCAGTGAAACCAGCTAGCAGCCATTCTGGTCGTTCAGTATGAGAGCCTGAAGCAGGGTTTGGCCTACCAGCCAAGGACCAGAACACAACTAGGGCAGGAGGATTTCCCCAGACAGGACAAGTGGACATTGGATATGCTGTTGCTTGTCCTGCTCCAGGTCACCAGTGCTGGAGTATGAAAGGTCTTGTGAAAATGTCCGCTGCCAGCCCAACAGCAGCCACTACATATCTGATAACATGGAACAGCAGAGAAACCTTTTATCATTGCAGGACAGATTCATGTGAGTCCACCACTATCCATGTATAGGACAGTATGCTATGAGATTTGTCTGTGTGTGAAACAGTATATATTGCATAAAAGAGCTGTGCAAATACTGTAAGTGGAGACTGTGTATATACTGTAAGTGGTGGTTCTGTATATACTGTTAGTAAAGACTGTATATATACTGTTAGTGGAGACTGTGTATATACTGTTAGTGGTGGCTGTGTATATACTGTTAGTGTAGGCTGTGTATATACTGTTAGTGGAGGTTGTGTATACAATGCTAGTAGAGGCTGTGTATGTCTTGTTAGTGAAGGCTATGTATATACTGTTAGTGGAGGGTGTATATATACTGCTAATGAAATCTGTGTATGTCCTGTTAGTGGAGGCTGTGTATATACTGTTAGTGGGGGCTGTGTATACTGTTAATGGAGGTTGTGTGTTTACTTGAAACGGAGAAGATGTGTACAGTATATACTGTGAGGGCTGTGTATATACTGTGAGCGGAGAAGCTAAGTATATAATGTTTTTTGGGACTGTGTATATACTGTAAGTAGAGAAGCTATATATATACTGTTAGTGGAGGCTGTTTATATACTGTTAGTGGAGGCTGTGTATATATTGTTAATGGGAGACTGTGTTTATACTGTTAGTGGAGGCTGTGTATATACTGCTATTGGAGGCTCTGTATATACTGCTAGTGGAGGAGATGTATATATACTGTGAGCGGAAGCTGTGTATATACTATTAGTTTGGGCTGTGTATATACTGTGAGTGAAAGAGCTAGGTATATACTGTTAGTGGAGCAGATGTGTATATATACTGTGAGTAGAGGAGCTGTGAAAATACTGTGAGTAAAGGAGTTGTGTATATACTATGAGCAGAGGAGATGTGTATATACTGTTAGTGGAGCAGATGTGTATATATACTGTGAGTGGAGGCTGTGCATATACTATTAGTGGGGGATGTGTATATATTGTGAGTGGAGGAGCTATATATATGAGTGAAAGGGCTAGGTATATACTGTGAGTAGAGGAGATGTGCATATACTGTGGGTGGAAGTGGCGCATATATGCTATTGGTGTAATACTTGGAGCAGCTGTTTATTATATGGAGAAACTATATGTATTATGGCGAGAACTGTACTATTCACAATATTGTTTGCACAGAGGGGCAAATATATATATATATATATATATATATATATATATATATACAGTACAGACCAAAAGTTTAGACACACCTTCTCATTCATAGAGTTTTCTTTATTTTCATGACTATGAAGGCATCAAAACTATGAATTAACACATGTGGAATTATATACATAACAAACAAGTGTGAAACAACTGAAAATATGTAATATTCTAGGTTCTTCAAAGTAGCCACCTTTTGCTTTGATTACTGCTTTGCACACTCTTGGCATTCTCTTGATGAGCTTCAAGAGGTAGTCCCCTGAAATGGTCTTCCAACAGTCTTGCAGGAGCTCCCAGAGATGCTTAGCACTTGTTGGCCCTTTTGCCTTCACTCTGCGGTCCAGCTCACCCCAAACCATCTCGATTGGGTTCAGGTCCGGTGACTGTGGAGGCCAGGTCATCTGGCGCAGCACCCCATCACTCTCTTTCATGGTCAAATAGTGATATAAATAGTAATAAAGTAATGATGGCCACTCGTTTTTCTTTACTTAGCTGCTTTTTTCTTGCCATAATACAAATTCTAATAGTCTATTCAGCAGGACTATCAGCTGTGTATCCACCTGACTTCTCCTCAACGCAACTGATGGTCCCAACCCCATTTATAAGGCAAGAAATCCCACTTATTAAACTTGACAGGGCACACCTGTGAAGTGAAAACCATTTCAGGGGACTACCTCTTGAAACTCATCAAGAGAATGCCAAGAGTCTGCAAAGCAGTAATCAAAGCAAAAGGTGGCTACTTTGAAGAACCTAGAATATGACATATTTTCAGTTGTTTCACACTTGTTTGTTATGTATATATTTCCACATGTATTAACTCATAGTTTTGATGCCTTCAGTGAGAATCTACAATTTTCATAGTCATGAAAATAAAGAAAACTCTTTGAATGAGAAGGTGTGTCCAAACTTTTGGTCTGTACTGTATATATATATATATATATATATATATATATACACACATAGAGTATATTATATATTTTTTTCGGGGCGGAGTCATCATGTGCCTTGGAGCTTGTGCCCTTGATATATACTGAATATGTTCTGCTGCCAAATACATCACTGTTCACCTGTTGACTGAAAACCAAAGGTAACATGGAATGTGTGAGGGTCACATGACTGATGCCATGTTAAGTCATATTCAGTTCTCCTATGGCTGCATTTTACAGGGTTAAAACTGTCTGCACCATTTATTTTCTTTAGAGAGGGGCTACAGTGCAGATATATATTACATTTTAAATAGATCTATAATAGAATATTGTTGCACATCCTATTCTCTAAACAAATGTAATCATTAAAACCAGAATACCTCTTTAAATAAGTAAAGTATATCATACGCTGTTTGTGTTACTCATTGTGTCCGATCCTTCACAAAACTCACACACAAGCTTTGGCTGTATGTCTAAGCTAGCACTCAGTATCCAGCATTTCTGTCACTTGGACTGACTAGCAGCTTATTTTTAGTTTCACAGACTTGGAAACTGTCCCTGTCTGTAACATTTCACATAAATCAGTGCATAGCAAACAAGGGATTTGAAAAGTAAAAAAAAAAAAAAGAAAAACAACAATAATGACAAAAGAAAAGGACCGAAACAAATAAAATTATCACTGCTCATTACAGTTGTGATTTGGCAAGTGACATGCATGACACACTGTAACAAGAAACTGCAATTTTCAAATGGCTATAATTAATCATTGCATTCTCTATGAGGGCCATTTACAAGGCACATGCTGCTTTGGATTAATCCAGAAATAAATTTCAGCTTTATTGGAAGATGAATTTGACATATATAAAAAGTTATAATTTACAACATCTACTACAAAGTGTTGCTTTTTGACTATTTGCTAAGTAAACAGGTACAGTATGACAAATAGATTAAAAAAAATAACAGAATAACATTTAGCTATAATGCAACAAATGTAAAAAAAATAAAAAATAAATGCTAAAAATGACCCTGCTGGTAGTGATGTATATTGAATCCCTGCTTATTTGACTTGGTATTCTATCTCTGTAATTGAGTGCATCATTGAATGTATTGATATTCCTGTATAAGTGCTTCATTAAGCTTTTGTAATGTAGCCATACATCATATACCTTCTACAGCTGTCTACTTTATGGGACAGAAGCAGAACGTCGTAAATATCAAAATATCCTATTTCTCCTGTGTATCTATTTGAATGATAGTAGCACGGGAACAGCACACCTTCATTGCTGTATTATAAATTAATTTTTCATGTATGATATGTTAAAAATGGGGTCCAATTAGAAGTGAGTAGGGATTTGCTGCAAGGCAGATTGACTCTGTGCTGTATCCTATGTGTTAAACAAAGAAGAATTGTTGACTGTGATTTTGGAGATAATCTAAGAGAAGTGTACACTACTCTGAAGCAGAGATAAGCAAATGGATTGAAATGAACTATTTACACTTGGCGTCCAGCTTTCTTAGAAAAAATATTGGCCTAATTAGCCAGTTGCTTTGAAGCCGATGTCTGAAAATGAATATTAAGGGTTAAGCCAGTAGCTGCCAAATATGCTCTCTAGCCATAGTTCAAGCTTGTCCACTGCCTACTCACAAAGTAATAGAAGGGAATCATGGTTTGCCCCAAGGTTCTTTGTAATTGTGCAATCACTATGTAAATGTATACTATAGTTAACCATCTAAAAAAAGGCAGAAATTCCTAATAGTGAAGGCAGCATTTTTGTTACATGTGAAGACTACATTCAGACCTGATACGGCAGGACAGATTTGTGATATGATGGAACTCAATGGTGCCCAATGATCAGTTTTCCACCATGGAGCACGCAAAATGATGAGCAAAGTTCTCTCAAATTCAATTTGGCTGGCTAGAGATGCAGTGAAGTTCTCCAAAATTTTCACACAAAAAAATTGCTAGTGACAATTGTGCCGCCCTCTGTCATTGAACCCCTCAAATGACACGTTCATCACTGATCGCATTGGCCTATTTGCATTCAAATAGCTGAGGTAAGTATGATTATAATTTTTTTTTTTACTGCCATTTCAGGGAATACCGCAAAGCACAAGGAAATTCGCTTTGAGGCGAATGAAATTTTTCCTGAAATTCAAATTCACTTTGTGAACTTCGATTTGCTCAACACTGGATGTGGCCTTAGTCTTACTTGATAATAAGCAGAAATTGTGCACTACAATGGTAAATGCAATTGATAATATATGGCTAAACCCTCACGCTGATATTAAAATGAGACTTTCGCCAATGTATTCTTATATCAAGAACATACCAGAGCCTGTGCACCCCGTCAAGTTCTCTAGAAATGGCATGGGACCTAACGCTAACCTACCTATGCCATATAGACAACTTATGATAGGTGCATAAAGTCATTTTGCCATTTTGAGAGACCTTGACGGGGTGCGCGGGCTCCGGTATGTTCCTGATATAAGAATATATTGGCGGAAGTCTCATTTTAATATCGGTGTGAGGGTTTAGCCGTATATATTGTCAATTGCATTTACCATTGTAGTGCACCATTTTCAGTTAGACCACTTTATTCTGTGATTTTACTTGATAATAAGCTAATCACAGATGTGCCCAAATCAGGGATCCCCAAAAATCAACAGTAAGTTTTAGAGGTATCTGATAGCAAGTGCTCAGAGCTCCTGTAGGTCTGCCACAAAGGAGATGAAGCATTATATGTCTCCTATGACTTATCCATTTAATTATTGGGAGGGCCAGATCTTCCAGATGATCTTTAGACATACTCTCTGCTGTGGCTAAAAGTTGAGATGCTGCAGTCGCTTTTGACTGTGGCATGTAAAGGGTGATTGCACTGAGCAATCTCCAGCAATGCCATAGAGAATAAATGGAGAGAAAGAGTGCATGCTTGACCTGTGGCTCCATTCAGATAGGCAAATGGAACGCCCATGCATAAGATCAGAGGGACTCCCAACAGTTATACCTTCATGATCAGCTAGTTATCCCTATCCAAAAGATGGGGGATAACTTTTAAACTTGGCACAACCCTTTTAACTCTAATTCTACATACTGGGCAATTAACCCAAAACAGTTGTTTGCTGTAAAAAAAAAAATAATAATAACAACTACATGGACTATTCACTAGTCAGGCACTACAGTCTGCACTTTGCTGCAATCCCTCCACAGAACTTTAAGACGTAATGGCTCATGTGAATATTGTGTGGTTGAAATAAATAAATGTTATGGGAGAACATTGCATTTACAGTAACAGCCTCAATAATGCTAAATTATTTACCACATGCCATGTGGGAAGCTGAAGCAAAGATAAGAATTATATCAATTAGCTTTCCAATGTAATAATGTACATTAGAAGAGGTACAAATAAGGCTCAATTATTATTATTTTTTTCTGTAATCCATTTGTCCCGGAGCGAAAGGATTAAAGGCTCACAGCATGTAGTATTCTAAATATACATTTTTGTCTTTATTGTAGTTTTTGTTTCCCCTCTTTGTTAGTTCTGCTTTTCAGACTGGATAGATTAGCATTAATTGGACTCTCTGCTTTGCTGATTAGGAAAGCTGTTATTCTTTATTTGCTGATTAATAACATTGTGGAAAAAAAGCTAATAATTGAGTTCTCTACCTATGGCTGGCTTTCTCGCTATACATTCAGCATAATGAGGGAGATATATAAATCAAAATGCACCAAAAATCTGACTTCCTTTATAAAAAAAAATATATATATATAAACTGCTATACATTGCAGTGCACCTCATTTAGTATGGCCCCTTTCACACGGGTGAGTATTCCGCGCGGATGCGTTGCGTGAGTTGAACGCATTGCACCCGCACTGAATACCGACCCATTCATTTCTATGGGGCTGTTCACATGAGCTGTGATTTTCACGCATCACTTGTGCGTTGCGTGAAAATCGCAGCATGCCCTATATTCTGCGTTTTTCACGTAACGCAGGCCCCATAGAAATGAATGGGGTTGCATGAAAATCGCAAGCATCCACAAGCAAGGAGACGATCGGGATGGAGACCCGATCATTATTATTTTCCCTTATAACATGGTTATAAGGGAAAATAATAGCATTCTGAATACAGAATGCATAGTATAATAGGGCTGGAGGGGTTAAAAAAAATAATATATAATTTAACTCACCTTAGTCCACTTGATCGCGGAGCCCGGCTTCTCCTTCTGTCTCCTTTGCTGAACAGGACCTGTGGTGACGTCACTCCGGTCATCACATGATCCATCACATGATCTTTTACCATGGGGATGGATCATGTGATGGATCATGTGATGACCGGAGTGATGTCACCACAGGTCCTGTTCCTGTAATGAATGCTCACCACAGGTCCTGTTCAGCAAAGGAGACAGAAGGAGATGCCGGGCTCCGCGATCAAGTGGATTAAGGTGAGTTACATTATTATTTTTTTTTTTAACCCCTCCAGCGCTATTTTACTATGCATTCTGTATTCAGAATGCTATTATTTTACCTTATAACCATGTTATAAGGGAAAATAATACAATCTACAGATCACCGATCCCAAGCCCGAACTTCTGTGAAGAAGTTCGGGTTTGGGTACCAAACATGCGTGATTTTTCTCACGCGAGTGCAAAACGCATTACAATGTTTTGCACTCGCGCGGAAAAATCACGCGTGTTCCCGCAACGCACCCGCACCTTTTCCCGCAACGCCCGTCTGAAAGAGGCCTATGTGTTTCAGATACTTTTTGCACCTCACTCAACAAGAGAGCATGACCAAGTGGGAAAGAAGAAACAGGGGATATGGCTTAAAATGTGCCAATGGCTGCCAAGAGTTAAGCCATCCAACAGGTGGTGCAAATTTAAACAAATGTGTCTGCTGACCATATAGTAGACAGGATTAGTAAATCTGCTTCTATAATTCAGCTTATAATTTATGGTGCTTTTTATTTGGAAACAGATCGCATCTTGCTAACTTGACCCCTATTTGTAGCAAAACCAGACAAAGGCCATCTGATCCTGAGAATGAAGTGTCCACAATCACAGTATAATTATGCGCACATTTTGAAAGCGCATCTGTCAGCAGATTTGTACGTATGAAACTGGCTGACCTAATACATGTGCGCTTGGCTGCTGAAGGAATCTGTGTTGGTTCCATGTTCATATCTGCCTGCATTGCTGAGAGAAATAGGATGTTTTATTATATGCAAATGAGCCTCTAGGAGCAACAAGGGTGGTCCTGTTACACCTAGAGGCTCCGCTCTCTCTGCAACTGCTGCGCCCTCTGCACTTTGATTGACAGGGTCACACAGTGAAAACATGACCACACCAGGCTCTGTCAAAGTGCAGGGGGCACGGCAGTTGCAGAGAAAGCTGAGGCTCCAGGAGTAATGGCAACACCCCCATTGCTCCTAAAGGCTCATTTTCATACATTAAAACATCATTTTTCTCCGCAATGTGGGCCCATATGAACATGGGACCAACACAGATGCCTTCAGCTGCCAGGGTACAAATCTGCTGAACACAGGTGCCTTTATAGGTACAGATGACAGATGCCCTTTAACCACTATTTTATTGATGGATTCCAATAAAGATGTAAGTTTTATACCAATTGGATTTTTGAGCACCCTTTTTCATAGGTCTAGTTGGTGTCTTTGAGTATAGTATTAGGACATTTTTTTGTAAAACACATTGGAGATTCATCATCTCCCTCTACAGGTTTTCTGGTATAAAAAAAAATCACAAACACTAGATTTATCAAAACTGATGTAGAAATGACTTAGTTGCCCATAGCGACCAATTAGATTCCACTTTTCATCCTTCTGAGCTTCTTTGGAAAATGAAAGGTGGAATCCGATTGACTTCTATGGTCAACCAAGTTTTCCTTTATACCAGTTTTTGATAAATCTACCTCACTGAGTTTGCAACTTTTTGAACGCCTCTTGCGTCAATTTGTGTTCCAAGTAATATTTTTACTCCACCATAGCCAGCTTCTAAAAAGAAGTGTGGTGAGGGAAGGGAGAGGGCAGGATCACATTTAACTTCATATGTGCCAGTTGGCAGCTCTGACTTGCTATAGATTTAATTCTGGCCCATGAGCTGCTGGAGGATGCGCCAAATTTATGACGAGGTACATCATCCGACCTCATCCCCTTTACCTGGACTCTGTATATGTGCATCCTTTCAGCTACAAGTATATAACCAGATATAGCGCAGCACGCAGACTTAATTACATTTACAATACAAATGCTTGATAATCTAGCTTCATTACAAATTCAGCCATGCCTAATATGCATATATTTTCCCACACACTGATAGAAATATATAGCATTTATTGCTTAGATATTTCATATCACAGTATTATTAACATCATTTTATTTTTGGTGCTAGTCCAGAAGACTCAATGTAAAACAGGATGTTTTTGGATTCTTACTATCTTCTAGACCACCAGTTGACATAGAGGTCCCTTGGCATCCGGATTCCAGCTATAGGGGTTGCAGGGGTGTCATCGTGCCTAAGTGGGCCTTAAAGGAACCTGTCACATTGAAGATGCAGTGGAATCTACAGGCGGCCTGTTATAGAGCATGAGTAGCTGAGCAGAGTGAGATATATAGTATTGTGAGAAAAGTACTTGCCATTTATACCTTTAAAATTTCTGCTCTTTCTATGCAAGCAAGTCCTGTGGGCAGCCTATTTCAGTGATTGACAGCCTTCCCCATATGACTATGCATACAAAGATATAAATAATGAATACATTAAAGAGGACCTGACACTACTCCTGACTTGTCTGTTTTAGAAAATAATTGTATAATTCATATAACTGCTTGTTATGGCATCCCTCTATTATTTCTACTAGAGGCAAACGAATAAATTGTCAACTGGATGCTACTGACGCTGTCCAATCAATGATGCCAGTATCAGACTGTGAAATGACAGACCCCTTTGACAAAGGGAATGGTGAACCTAGTTGGATTTTTTTCTCAAGTTTATAGTATGAATAATAGAGGAACATCACAACATACAGCTGTGAGAAAAGATGCTGCAAAACTGTTATTTCATAGAAAAGGCAGATAGTTGAGAAAAACACGTCAGGAAAGGTGACCAATGCTCTTTAAAGGGATTCTCTCACTTCAGCAAGTGGCAGTTATCATGTAGAGAAAGTTAATACAAGACACTTGCTAATGTATTGTGATTGTTCATATTGCCTCCTTTACTGGATTCATTTTTCCATCACATTATACACTGATCTTTTCATGGTTACGAACTTACGACCACCAATTCAGCAACAGTGGTCGTGCTTGCACACTATAGGAAAAAGCACTAAACTATGTGCCGTCCCATGTTCCCAGCCACCAGTGAGCACGACCACATTACAGCTCCGTTCATCGTCTTGCTACGGGATACTTAATGTATTATGACTAAGATCATGACTAAAAGCTGGCTGGCTTGAAACATATTGGTCTGACCGGGGATACGGAGGGACCTCTTTCAATGCACTGTGTGTACATTTTGAATATCCAATAAAGAACATGCAAGATTTTATCTCCTTCATGCTGGAAATCTGTTTATCTGAACGGGATACTAAAAATTGTGAAAATCGGGGGACCAAGACCCACTGACCCTGCTCCGCTACCCAAGGGCCCTAATCCTGGAACTGGAATGGCTATATTTCTGATTAAACAGGCCGGAGCGCCTACAGCCAAGGAATCCAAGATGGCTGTGGTGGATGTGCGAGCCTCTAGAGACATGGAGGAGGGCATGTCTGAGGGAGAAAGTGACGGGGGAGAGTCTGAGGGCACCCGTTCCCTACCTGTGTCTAGGCGCTTTATTAAACAGGCCCAAGCTGAGGCCCTGTCTCCTCTCAAACAGAAACTATCTGTGCTGACGCAGGAGATCCAGCATATAGGCCACAGAGTGGAATCTCTGGAGTTAGCTCAGGCTGCCTCCCTTGAGCACAGCTCAGCAGTATCACAATCTCTTTCCTCCTGTCAACAGCACACCAATTCCCTATACTCAGTGATGGAAGACCAGGAGAGCCGGAGTCGGAGGAACAACCTCCTTTTCAGAGGTATACCAGAATTATTGCCACATGAGGAGATCCCTGCTACCATCAAACATATTGCATACTCCCTTCTGGGGGGAAATGAGTTGGCCTCCTTTATCATAGAAAGGGCCCACAGAGCCCTCAGGCAGAAGCCCAGAGACTCTGATCCACCTAGAGATATTATATTTCGCTTTTTGAACTTTCAGGATAAGGAGAGAATCCTTGCTGCAGCCAGAATAGCTAATAACATTGTACTTGGAAATGCCACCATCTCAATATTCCAAGACTTATCCCCCATCACTCTACAAAAAGAATGGCTCTTAAGCCACTCACTGACCATCTCCGGGACAAACGTATCTCTTATCGCAGGACTTTTCCTTTTGGCCTAGCTTTTACACACTCAGGAAGAAATATTAGAATCTTCTCATTCTCACACCTGCAGGAGACGTTCTTCATAATGGACATCTCCCCACTGGACATTGTGAACTGTTATGCTGTGACAGATCTTACTTCGCTCCCGGACCTCCCTAAATTGACCCTGTGGGAATAGGCCTGTACACCGAAGCAGCAACGCATGAAGCGGTGCGGCAGTATCCTGACTCCGAAGAGGATAGCCTGGTCCACCTCTTTAGGACTCAATGTTCTCTACCTAAAGTGCGTATGCTTATCTATGTATGCTGTCTCCATGCTCCTGTTCTCTCTCCTCTCTTCTTTGCTCCTTTTAAATTCTCCCCTCTTTGGGGCTTTTTCCTTACACTGCACACCTCTTAAATTTCTCTTTCCTCCTCCCTTTTCAGAACTTTCTTCAGCTTTTACAGGTCTCTGACTTCTTTGTCCCACAATATAGCAAAATTTCTATTTTGGGTTCAACCCCTCTCCCCCCATATGAGAAGTCTCCTGGGCTTTATTCTACTTCTAGTAGGGTTTTTTGTCCCTATTCAGTTTTATTACTGTTCTGATTCGTGTTCATTGTTCATTTTACAGGCTTGAAACGTGTGGGCCACCTTACCATATGCTCTGGCCTATGACGCTCAGATATCTGCTCTCCTTGAGGCTGCTATATGGCTTGATACTCCTTCACTGCTGCATGATTTCTATGCTTATGGTTTGTTTCTGTTTACATTGACCCATTATTTACCATGGCTGACCTCCGGTTAGTATCTTACAATGTGAAGGGGCTTAGATCCCCGTCAAAAATATCAAAAATTTTCTCTCTTCTCTAGAAGGAGTAGTGCTCTGTGGTCTTCCTCCAAGAAACCCACTATAAACATGGTAAATATCCAGACCTTTCTCTTTCCAGATTTCTCATCTGGTATCACTGTGGTGTGGATGGTGCAGCCTCAAGGGGAGTGAGTATAGGATTTCGTAAGGATATTCCGTTTACTTACTCTGCACACATTGAAGACCCTGAAGGCCGATATATCATTTTAAAAAACTTCATTGGACACACAATGAATACCTTTGCTAATATTTATGCACCTATCTTTGACCAGATCTCCTGGTTAATATCTGTACTGACTAGTGTCGAGTCTCCTCCCTGCTACACAGCCAATAAACATGCAGGTAAATGCTGCCACTCACTGTAATGCTGTAGCCATGTTGGTTACTAGCATTACAGTGATTGGCTGGCCGAAAACGCGTCATCGGGTGCTATAAAGCACCCGATTTCGCGTGGTTCGGACAGTCTTAGTCAGAGAGAGCTGTGCTGTAGAAGGGACAGATAGTGTAGGGAATTGAATTTTATTTTTTTGTTAGGCAGGGTTGGTGTTAGAGACCCAGAAGTCCTTTTATTGTTGTGTCTGGCAGCAATATATTTTTTTAGCCCAACCTGCGCTAAATTGCATGTGATTAGAGAGCCAAAAGTCCTTTTAAGGACTATTGTTGTATCTGGCAGCAATATATATTTTTAGCGCAACCTGCGCTAAATAGGTTGAAATTGTTTGACCACTGCAGACAGTGACATTATCTGTGCTACAACTCCAGTGTAATGTGTGCGCAGCCGAAAAATATCTGTGACATCCAGTGTACTTTTTCCATAGACAGTGTCCCCTGCGGACAGTGACATTACCTGCGCTACACCTCCTGTATAACGTTTGCGCATCCTAAAAATATCTGTGACATCCAGTGTACTTTTTCCATAGACGCTGCGGACAGCAACATTATATGCGCTACATCTCCTGTTTAACGTGTGCGCATACTAAAAATATCTGTGACATCCAGTGTACTTTTTTGGTAGATGGTGTCCGCTGCTGACAGCGACATTACCTTCGCTACATCTCCTGTATAACGTTTGCAGATTCCAAATAGCTGTGACATTCTCTGAAAATTTTTATTAGCCGCTGATGACAGCGACATTAACTGCGCTACATCTCCTGTGTGACGTTTGCGCATCCTAAATATCAGTGACATTCAGTCAAATTTTTTTGCTGCTGAGGGCAGCAACATTACCTGCGCTACATCTCCTGTATAACGTTTGCACATCCTAAATATCAGTGACATTCAGTTTAATTTATTTGCGCATACAGTTACAAAACCTGCGCTAGTGTATGTGTGACATACTTGGAAGCATATATACCATTTAATATGCAAAAGGCGAGCAGTGAGGGACCGGGAAGTGGCCGTGCTGCTGATGGTACACGCAGAGGCCGTGGCCTTCTACACGGTGAAACTGTGCCTGCTGCCAGATCACAAGAAACACACTCATCCACGATACCTAGATTCATGTTCCAGTTTGCAGGGCGGCGCAGGACACCACTATTGAAGTCAGACCAGTGTGACCAGGTGGTCGGTTGGATTGCAGCAGATAATGCTTTCGGTCAGTTAAGCACCACCCTGTCTTCCACAAAGTCCAGTCTCAGTAGCCAAGAGTCTGGTCAACAGAATCCTCACCCTGATCCTCCTTCCTCCCACCATGGAGAGTCTTTCCAAACAAGTGATCTCACACTTCAGAGGAGCTCTTTTCGCCGCCATTCCTTGATTTGGGCCTCTTGCCAAGACCGCTTGAAGAGGGACATGAGGAGATTGTGTGCACCGATGCCCAAACTCTTGAGCATCCACAGTCACAAGAAGATGACGGTGTGGAACGGTAATTAGTGTTTCATGAGGTGGAGGATGATGATGAGACACAGTTGCCAATAAGTCAACAGCAATTACTGTCTCAAGAGCAGTGATGGACGAACATCGGCTGAGACGATTCGCGAACGCGATTAAATATTCCCGAACCGCGCGTTCGCGGCGGACCCCATTGATTTTAATGGCAAGTGAAACTGAAAGTCATATTTGCAACCACCATATACTTACTAGAAGTGTACAAATAGTCCCACAACATGGACAGTGACATACCAGAGGGGGATCAATGTAAAAAATTCCCACAAAAAATATGTATTTTAATCATAGATCATTTTTATGTGTCTTAAAGGGAAACCCTCAAAAATGTGCCCTGCTGGAGCCTAATTTTTTTTTATTTTAGGCCACAGAAGAATAGGCCCCAAAAATTAGGCATTCACCGGACAGAAAAGAACAAGTGATTATGTTGCTAGAGGTACATTAGGCGGTCACTGGATAACAATTTCACTGTAGGCCACTGGAATTAGGCAAAATTAGGCATTCACCTGACAGAATAGGCCTTTTAAGCCGCTGTATAAACATAAGACAAGGACCATTCTTTGTTCTGGGTGGTCGCGGTTATGTGTGGGCTGGCATGAGGAAATTCAATTACACGTGGTTATCACAGGTGTTGAATTCCTCCGAGATCCATGCCTCATTCATTTTTAGAAATGTAATGTAGTCCACACTATTGTGAGCTAGGCGAGTGCGCTTATCGGTCACGATCCCCCCTGCTGCTCTGAACGTCCTTTCGGACAGGACACTCGACGAGTGGCAAGTCAAGAGTTCCATTGAAATTATGCCAGCTCTGGACACAGGTCAAGCCTGCACACCGAGTAGTCTAGGGTTTCCTCGCTTCTCAGAGTGTCCACATCGGCCGCTAACCATATGTAGTCGGACAACAGTCGGTCTAGGCGTTCCCTGAGACTGGATCCGGAGGTCGACTGTCGATGGGTTGGCTGCAAAAAATGAACTCATATCCGAAGTGACCAACACATCTTCAAACCACCCACTTCTTGCAGGCGTGGTAGGATTGGCACCCGCACCTGTTTCGCTGTGGGTGTAAATTCCTCTGCCAGCGCCTGCAACAGCAGAATGCAGTATCTCTCGCAGCAAGGCCAGGAAATTCCGATTTCTGACAGCCCTCTTTGATGCTGGTAACATGTCCACCATTTTGTGTTTGTACCGGGGATCTAAGTACATTACCATTCACTACTGGTACTTGCCCTTTATGCTTTTTATACAGGGTCCCTCTTCAAACACTGGAGCATAAAAGCCCCCATTTGCACTAAATTGGAAGCGGTGGAGCGCCCTGGCTCCTGCTCACCGCTCAGGAGAATATTATCCTCGGTCTCCTCTCCGCAGCCACGGACAACACAATTGATCCCAGAAAAGTTTTTTTTGCTCCTCCTCCTCCTCCCCCCAGCCACCATCCTCCTCTGACTCCCTTTCAGACTCCTGCTGACTTGTCTCAGATGGAGTAGCCTCCCCTGGGAATTCTTTCAGCATTGTGACTTCCTCATCTTCAAGCTCCTGCTCCTCGACGGCTTGATCAATGACACAACGCAATGCACGCTCCAGAAAGAAGGTGTAAGGTACGATGTCAATGATGATGCCCTGGCTGCGACTGACCAGTTTGGTAATCTCATCAAATGGCAGCAGAAGTCTGCATGCGTCGCTCATGAGCAGCCACTGGCACGGTGAAAAGAAACCAAGCTCCCCAGAACCTATCCTGCTGCAGAGTTAGTACAGGTAGTCGTTAACAGCACGTTGCTGCTGGAGCAGCCTATCAAGTATATACAAGGTGGAGTTCCAGCACGTTGGGCTGTCACAAATCAGACGTCTGACGGGCAGGTGGTATCGCCACTGAACGTCAGAAAGGCGAGCCATGGCCGTGTTAGATCTTTTAAAATGTCCAGAGATTTTACTGGCCTGCCGCAAGACAAAGAGGCAGGCCTGCGTGCAATCTGTGGCGGTAACACCAAATCCACACGGGTGCCATGGGTTACATGCTTGATGGCCGTCAGATGGTTCACCCAGTGGGCAGTAAAAGTTATGTACCTTCTCTGCCTGTGTTTGCTAGACCACGTGTCTGTGGTCAGATGTATCTTGGCACTGACACTGTGTGCCAGAGATATACTCATTTGCCGCTGAACGTGGCCATATAGCTCTGAGATGCCCTTCTGGGAGAAATATTTCCTTCCGGGGACTTTCCATTGCGGTGTGCCAATGGCCGCAAATTTTCTAAAGCCCTCCAAGTTCACCAGTTTATATGGCAGTAGTTGGCAGGCTAGCAGTTCCGACAAGCCAGCGGTCAGCAGTTGAGCAATAGGGTTATCTGGCGTCATTAACTTTTTAAGATCGAACATGTGGGCAATGGAAGCCTGCCATCTGCCAGATGAACACGACGACAGCACGGTGGAAGGTGGAGTAGAGGACAAATGGGAGGAGAGCGGAGAAGGAGAAGTAGAAGAGGCAGGACGGAGAGCGCCGGGAGTGTGGCTTTGTGGGTTCTGACGGCGTTGCCCCCACTGGGCTCGGTGATGGGAGGCCAGGTGCGTGACCATGCATGGTGGATGGCTTGCTCCCAACACATTTCTCCTGTGCACTATAAGTTGTGCCTGCTTCTCCTCCTTCTCCTCCCTATCTGCTGCTCCGTCTCTCCCTCTGAACTCCCCTCCTCTTCCTCTCTTGTTGGCACCCACCTGACGTCCATTGACACGTCATCATCGTCACCTTCTCCACTACTGACATTAGAGATCTTGGAGTAGGCAGCAACAGCAGGGTACACCCTCCTTGGGCTGATCTGGCTACTGTCGTCAGAATGCTGGGGGGCGGCCGTTGCTACCTTCTCTTTCTCATCCGATGTCAAGAATGACTGCGCATCGGTAAGAGGTAAGGTCTGGGAATGGATTGGAAAATAATTCCTCTGACTCAAGAGAGAAACTATGGTGATAGTGGTGGTGGTGCTGTCTTTGGGGGTACACACAGCAGAGAGTGAGGAAGGTGCAGATAGAGAGGATGAGGAGGGTGCAGAAGCGGAAGGCTGAGTGAGTCACTCAACCAACTCTGGTGCATCCTTAATCACATGCACCTTCTCCAACTTCCCTCTTAGGCTCCTTCCTGGTGCACCTGCCTGACCCCTACTACCCCTGCGTAAAGTCCTGTCTCTCCCTCTGCCTGTCATTTTAAAAATGACCCTGTGCCAAAGTCCCTAGAGAAGAGCATTATTTGTGGACGCATGTATATCGCAGGCCTCAATCAGTATTTGGTGGAAACAGGTATATAGAACCCCTTAATCAATATTTGGTGAAAGCAGGTATATCGCATCCCTCTATCTGTATTTTGTGGAAGCAGGTATATCGCACCGCTCAATCAGTATTTTGTGGAAGCAGGTATATAGAACCCCTTAATCAATATTTTGTGGAAGCAGGTATATCGCACCCGTCAATCAGTATTGTGGGGAAGCAGGTATATCAAACCCCTTAATTTGTATTTTGTGGAAGCAGGTATATCAAACCCCTTAATTAGTATTTTGTGGAACAGGCGTATCGCAGGCCTCAATAAATATTTGGTAGAAGCAGGTATATCAATCCTCTTTATCAGTATTTTGTGGAAGTCGGTATATAGAATCCCTTAATCAATATTTGGTGGAAGCAGGTATATCACACCTCTCAATCAGTATTTTGTGGAAGCATGTATATAAAATCCCCTTAATCAGTATTTTGTGGAAGTAGGTATATTGCACCCCTCAATTTGTATTTTGTGGAAGCAGGTATATCGCAGGCCTCAATAAATATTTGGTGGAAGCAGGTATATCAAACCTCTTAATCAGTATTTTGTGGAAGAAGGTATATAGAACCTCTTAAACAATATTTGGTGGAAGCAGGTATATCGCACCCCTCAATCTGTATTTTGTGGAAGCAGGTATATCAAACCCCTTAATTAGTATTTTGTGGAAGCAGGTATATTTCACCCCTCATTCAGTTTTTTTGGGTAGCAGGTATTTCACACCCATTGCAAATAGTTATTCCAATAGCGTTTGTCCCTCTATATATCTGCGGTATCGCAGCAGAGCCGCACACAACTGCTGTTCAATACAAGTGCACTATATACTTTCTATGTTAGAAAGTATATTATAGGTATATCACTCCCCTCAATAATATTTTTTTGGGGCAACAGGTATATAAAAATAGTTGCAATTAGTTACTCAAATAGCGTTTGTCCCTCTATATAGCTGCGGTATCACAGCAGAACCGCACACAACTGTGGCACAATACAAATGCACTGTAATATACTTTCTATGTTAGAAAGTATATTATAAGTATATCACACCCCTCAGTATATCACACCTATCGATAGCACACCTATATCAGTCTTTAAAAGGACTTTTGTCGCCCTATTAGCTAGCGTTTGGTGTTCCTAACGACCGCCAGGCGAACCACAAGGACATCTCTACTCAACAGGTTGATGATGAGGATGAGACACAGTTGTCAATAAGTTAGGTTGTTGTTAGGACAAGTCAGGAGAATGACCAGATTGAGGAAGTGGAAGAGGAGGTGGTGGACAATGAAATCGCTGACCCAACCTGGGAAGGTGGCAAGCCGAGCGAGGACAGCAGTACAGAGAGGGAGAGATCCGCAGCACCACAACAGGCTGGCAGAGGCAGTGGCATGGCAAAAGGGAGAATGCGGACCACGCCAAACAGGCCGGCAACTGTTCCCCGGAGCACCCCCTTGCGGCAATCTCTCTTGCCAAGGGGTAGGTGTTCCGCAGCCTGGCACTTTTTTGAGAAAAGTGCGGATGATAAAAGAATTGTCATTTGCAACTTATGCCATACCAAAGTGAGTAGGGGTGTAAACACTAGCCACCTCACCCTAATAGGTGGGCCGAAAGTGTCTGCGGATCACACCACTGCCTCCTCTTCCTCTGTATTACGTGCTGGCCAATCCCCTGTCCAAGGCGCAGGCCCGGTTGCCTCCCACCCTGCACCTGTACCTTTGCAAGCACCATCAGCTAGCACATCCACTTCTGTGTTCCAGTGCAGCATACAGATGTCCATACCCCAGGCGTTAGAACGAAAGCGCAAATACCCAGCCACCCAGCCACAAGCCATAGCACTAAATGTGCACCTGTCCAAATTGCTGGCTCTGGAAATGTTGCCATTTAGGCTTGTGGACACTGAGGCTTTCCGTAGCCTGATGGCAGCGGCGGTCCCTCGTTACTCAGTCCCAAGCCGCCACTATTTTTCCCGGTGTGCTGTCCCCGCCTTACACCAGCATGTGTCCCATACCATCAAGTTTATGTTATGCTGCCTTTCCCTTGACCCTCGCGTTATATGCATTTTGGCCAACACCAATTACTGGTTGTTCATCCTTCTCGACCCCCGCTTCAAAGAGAACTTCTCATCTCTCATTCCTGTGCTGGAGAGCACTATCAAAATGATGCAATACCAGTATGTCCTTATGCAAAAATTGCTCCAAAAATTCCCAGCTGACAATGCTAGCAGCAGAGTACGTAGTTCCTTGGGCAACCGAGGAGGGGAGACTAGGGGAACACATAGCAGTTCCAACAGAGGCAAGGCAACACTCTCCAAGGCTGGGACAGTTTCATGACATCCCACCAGCAACCTCGCCCTGATGCGCGGCCTAGTGTCACAAGGAGAGGAAAGTTTTGGAAGATGGTGAAGGAGTACGTAGCAGACTTTGTCAGCATTCTCAATGATCCCTCTGTGCCTTACAACAATTGGGTGTCCAAGCTGGAGATGCGGCACAAACTGGCTCTCTACGCCTTGGAGGTGCTGGCCTGCCCTGCCCCAGCGTTTTGTCAGAGCGGGTATTTAGTGCTGTTGCTGGAATAATAACTGATAAGCGCATCCGACTGTCAACTGAAAATGCTGACAGGTTAACTCTTTCAAAATGAACAAGGCCTTGATTTCTCCTGACTTCTCTACTCCACCAGAGGAAAGCCGCTGAACATAAAGGCACTTTAAATGTGGCTTTTATGGTGTATTGAATACACTGTATTCCCATGTACCCCTTCCACCACAAAAAAGGATATATGGTTCAATCTTCCTTTTCTCATTCTCCTCTTCCATCATATTAACATGCTTATTAGGCCACCCTCACTCACTCACTAATGTTTTAGAGGGTCAGCTCAGCAGCAGGCCCTCAACCATAATTTTTTCGATGGTCAGCTCTAAGCAGGCCCTGGCCCATAATTTTTTCCATGGTCAGATCAGCAGCAGGCCATCGCCCCTAATGTTTTAGAGAGTCAGCTCACCAGCAGACCCTCAACTATAATTTATTCTATGGTGAGCTCAGCAGCAGGCCCTCACCCCTAATGTTTTAGATGGTCAGCTCAGCAGTAGGCCCTCGCCCCTAATGTTTTAGAGGGTCACCAGCAGGCTCTTGCTCCTAATCTTCTTGAGGGTCTCCAGCAGGCCATCAATCATAATTTTTCAAGGCTGTGTATAATGCCCTCCTTTATGTATAATAAAGGGTGTATTGGAGTGCCGGCTCCTTGTAATTTTTGGCAGCCCTTTCACTTAGTGTATAGGCTTTATGAGTGTAGGAGTCCCACTACCTGAACAATTGTACCACAATGTGATTGAGGCCCTCGTTTATGTGATATATAGGTTGTATCGGAGTGCCTCTTCCTTGTATTTTTTGGCAGCACTTGCACTTTATATGCAAGTAAATATATAGGAAAGAATGTTTCCTAATAATTTTTCCTCTAATATCGATTTTATCTTTGGTTTTGTCCGTATTATTGTCAGTCTGTAAAATTGGTGTACTACTCGGACAACATCGTTCCCAGCAGCGACCTGGGATTCCAAGATGTATCCAGACATCCAGATATCCTCCCCATGCTGTTCCCGAACCATTTCGGTGGTATTTCCATCAATTTCTGACCTTTTCATGTGAACCAAACACACTTCACACCTCAGAGCACGGTGCACCCGAGCACTTTAGTGCTCAATCAACACTAGTACTGACCTTGGTGGAATCTATCCAGGAGGGAACCCTTGTCTTTGCAGGAGATTTCAATGTGGCATTACAACCTATTCTTGATACCTCTTCCAAAAAGTCCCCTTTATCTGCTAGGTCCCTCATTCTAAGTTGTTTGAGATGGGCCTTATTGATGTTTGGAGATGTTTTAACCCCTCCCTTATTTACTATTCCTTCTACTCTGCTGCAGGACACTCCTATTGTAGGATTGATTATATATTCATGTCAAAGGAGCAGTTGCATCTCTGTGCGGGTTCGGGGTTCGGAAGTATAACTCTCTCGGACCACTCTCCCGTCTTTTGCACATACAATTCCCTTCTGATCCAGGTAGGTCCACCATCTGGTGACTTATTGAGTCCATGCTGAGCAGTGATGGCCACAAGAAACATTTCACTTCCCTATTTCTCCGTCAACAACACCCCAGAGATAGCCCCCAGGTTTTATGTGATTACCAGAAAGTATATATCCTGGGCCACTTTATCAGCCTATGCTTCTTCTTAAAGATGCAAGCAGATAAACATCTTTCCTCTTTGCTGAACCAGATCCATGCCCTAGAATCTCTCCATAAACAATCACTTGCAGCCCACCACCTAACAGAACTCACTTCCCTTCAGCAAATATTACTTATAGTCTCAACAGAAGTTCTTTGCAAATGTAAACAAGGCCTCTAAGTTTATGATGCATCACATCAAACGTAGGAAACTGGCACGGTATGAGATTAGCATTAAATCTCTGCAGCAACTGAAGCTATAGCTGAACAATTTAGGCTTTTCTATGAATCTCTATATAATCTACCCCACTCAGGTGGTGATGAGTCTGCCCTAGACAGAGACATATCTATCAATTCCTTCTTAAATACCCTGGAACTGCCAATACTGTCCCCTGACCAGCATGATGCATTGGCACAACCCTTTAAGCTGGCCAAGATTGCCTTAGCCCTAAAATCCTCCCCTAGAGGCAAATTCCTCGGGCCAGATGGTCTCCCAGTTACCTACTACTCCACTTTTCAAGATACCCTGCTCCCTTATCTATTACCCATCTGTAACTCAGCCTTGCAAAACCAGTCCCTGTCTGCTGTTATGACTAGAGCTCTGATCACTATCATCCCCAAGGAGGGCAAAGATCCCACGTCCTGTGCAAACTACTGACCTATATCATTATTAAACACCGACCTAAAGCTCCTTGCCAAAATGTTAGCTACTAGACTACAGTCCTCCCTTCCTGATCTGATCCATTCAGACCAAGTGGGGTTTGTGAGAGGTCATGAAGGGAAGGATAACACTACCAAGGTTCTCAATGCCCTTTTTTATGCCTCACATAAAGCTTTACCTTTAGTAATCCTCGGCACTGATGCTGAGAAAGCATTTGACCGTATAGACTGGTCCTTTATTAGGCACACTTTATCCAAGTTCCTTTTTACAGCCCCCTACATTGATGCTGTCTTTGCCATGTACAAGCAGTCTTCTGCATCTGTCTTGGTAAACAACTTTATCTCTTGCGATAAAGAATGGGACATGACAGGGCTGCCCCCTGTCCCCCCTCATTTTTGTCTTAGTGATCGAAACCCTCATGCAATCCATGAGACAAGAAAAGGGCATCTTGGGGCTGAAAGTAGGCACCCAGGAATTCAAACTGGCGGCTTTGGCTGATGACCTTCTGATCCTTACCACTAACCCAATCAAATCTATGCCCTTAGTAATCTCCCTACTACAAAGGTTCTGCTCCCTCTCTAATTTCAAAGTAAACCCACATAAATCCCAGATTCTTCACTTTGGTCTTTTCCCCACCCTTGTCAAGGCCCTTCAATCAGACTCCCCATTCAATTGGTCAACCCAGCATTTGACTTATTTAGGTATTAAATTGTTTCCTCATCTCCCCAACCTGTTCTGACTTAACTACACTGCCCTCTTGCAGGCTATCGTTGCTCGGTTGGACTCACTGGATTACCCATACTTATTGTAAGAAACTCTCCTGTTCCGCAATCCACTGGAACCCCCAGAGGTCCTCCTGGGGCTCGGCTTGCGGGGGACCCCGTTGGAGTAGCGGGACAGGTCACCCATGTGTCTGGGGAAGCTTCGGTTCCAACTCCTTTGCGGGCAGAGGCGGTAGTGTGGGAGGGAGAGACCGCCGGGGTCTCAGAGGCAGATTGACCGGACTGGTGGCGGCACACAGTGGTCGGTCCTGTCTCCGCTATCACCTGCGGGATCCGTTTCGGCGTCCGTGCCGACGCGATTGTGTATTAATGCTGGGCCGCTCGAGCGTCCGAGTGCATGCTCACATATGCATATGCTTGAACATTCGATGCTAGATTTATGTTTTAATTACTATTCATATGTGATCTCATGTCATCTGAATATATATGCCTTTATAAAATCAATTTAAAAAAAAATTATATAAAAAAAAAGCCACCATTGACCAAGATGTTCTATAGTCTCTAATGTCTCCAGGGTTTATACATCAGGGAATCAGATCATTAAACAATAACATGCATTAACCTTACTTTATCTCGTGCTATAGAAGGATGTTCTGTTCTTGTAAGCCTGATGTACTTTTGGCAGGCTTTTGTGTACGATTATGATAAACTGGCACTTTTTTTTCCTCTGATGCTCTTACTAATTGACTGTTCACTAGACTGAAGAGGTGACATGATTTAAAAGCAAATTATTTTCAGTCAACTAATTTATCTTGAGATAATGAATTTGCTGAAAACCCTCCGAAAAGAAAGTAGGGCATTGTTGTGATCCAATTTCGTATAGCAAATGATAAAAGTCTTTGTTCAAGAAGTATGTGATTTGAGGAATTCAATATGAACAATAAAAGCTAATTGTAGACAATCTCTAATACTTAAATGCCAGTTTCAGATTTCCTAAAGCATACATATTTTATCCAAGCAATTAAATTAGCAATGTTGACAAGTTTGCATCATACTGTAGTTCTCAATACTAATGTGAAGACAACACATTTTCAACAAAGACTTTTACAGGGGTTTTTAGGTTTTTGGTGCCCTTTTTCTGCACTTTTTTTTTACAACTTCTTTTTTTGCTGTGTTTTTGCTGTAAAAATGTCAGCTAAAGGTCTACGGAACAATGAAATGCAGTATATGCCAGTATTTATTTGCAACTGGTGTTTAGTTGTTTATTAGGTGGCATTTTATTTATTTTTTGTCTTTCACAACATGTGGCATACATGTGTGCCCAGTGCTGAGTCTCTAAAGATGTAGCTGGTTGCCTGCTGTCATAACACACCACAAAATAGTATCAATAAAAACTATAGATCACCCAACAAAAAATTTCTCACACAGTATTAAAACTTTCTTTTAAGTATTAAAACACAAGAAAAACTATATGAATTTGGGACCGCACTGATATTAAAGTTAACATGTCAGTTTTACTGCATAGGGAATGCCATAAAAATGAAACCCATACACTATGGTGAATTGTGTTTTTTTTTTCCAATTCCACCACATATGGAAAAAAAATGTCCAGCTTCCCACTACATCATATGCAATATAAAATAGTGCCATTAGAAATTACAACCTTTCCAACAAAAAACAACCCCTCATACAACTATCTAAATTGAAAAATAAAAAAAGCTATAACTGGGATTAAAAAACGAAGGCTGGGAGTAAAAAAGAAAAAAAATGGACAATCGCTGTGACATGTAGAACTTAAAAACACAGCATCCTACAGCTCTTGGCTTTTTCACATCACCTCTATAGGAGAAAAATGGCAAGAAGAAAACCTTAGTTAGCAAACAATTTCCACAAAAGAAGCAGCAAAAAAATAATAAATGCATGTGGTTATTGTGGTGTTTTGACAGCCGGTGTGTAAGCACCGTACATATGTTCCAAAAAATTATGATGCTTCTTCAAACTTTACTAAAACAAATCACAATTCTAATAATTTATTGCTATCCCACATTAAATCATATGTGATTATTTTTATAACTATTGTACTAACCCCAACCCAATATTAATGGTCAAATTGCCTCAACAATTAGTATCAACTAGTGAGCCCTAAGAATTCAATCGAATAGAAAGGGGCTTAGACAGGTGTAACTTATTTTTATTTTATTTTATTTTATTGTTTTTGTTATTGGTAGCTATTTCTATAAATAATTATTTGGCTTTACATTTTCTTTATCTAACAGAAAACTGGCCTTGTCACTGATTACTAATCAGAATGCATTTTCAAACTACTGTAGGAAAAGTAGCTTCATTGTTGGTTGCAATGGACAACAGTCCATATAGCTTCTAGACAGTTTTGATCAATGAGGCCTATATTACTTCCATACAGATATTTTTGTGAAAAAATTATCCTGACTATAGAAAAATGTGTGCAAGTGCTGATATGGTGGAGAAGAGTTTTGGTAACTTGCCGAATTAATATATTTTGCAGGCCTAGCTTCAGCCTTACGGCCAAGAAAATTTATAGAAGATGTTGGCTGAGTTCACAGAAGATTTGTCCAATTCTGGTACTACATTCCCTTGAATGGGGGTAGATGGCAATTACAGCTCATTTACAAGAGTAGTACAATTTTGTAAAAATAAAAAAAAGGCGCACCTCTTTTCTTAAGGGGGTTGTCAAGCTTCTGTCCTCTGGATAGACCATCACTAGCTGGATGGCTTGATTCCAGCATCCTGCACACCTGCCTATTAGCTGTCTGGGTGTAGCTTTGTTGCCAGAAGTCAGTGCCGGAGCTACATGGCAGAGTCAACCTTATAGCAGAGTACATTACTATTGACTTAAGCTTCAGCATTTTTTCTATATGACAAAATCAGCTCTGCTGCATCTGTATAGGTTTAATAGAAAAAATGCATCTTACTCTAGCTTTACTTTCTTAACACAGAAAGCATCACTTAATATTTATCAATGAATAAAATATTGGGCAGCACTGCAGACAAAATGGAAAAACGGAGTGCCAGTGGCACGGAAGTGATCCAACATCCAGATCAAATATAAAAATAAAAAAATCCACGGCACTTCCAAAAAACTGTTGATGTGTTTATTACACCAGGTGCAACGTTTCGGTCCTCTCAATGGAACCTTTTCTGGTTATTGCTTGAAAAAGGTTCCATTGAGAGGACCGAAACATCGCACCTGGTGTAATAAACACATCAACTGTTTTTTGGAAGTGCTGTGGATTTATTTATTTCAATATTTATCATACATTCCTGAATATATTAGTATGTTTCGTCCACGTATTTAATAATGATTGGGCTAATTGAAAGGCATACAAATTCAGGATCTTAAATTGACCAAATCTCTTTCTACTTTGCTTTGAACTGATTGTTCACCCAGCTGGTCAGTTTCTATCCATATTAGGACAGAATATAAGAATATTATGTTCTTAATACAGAGTAGAAAAAGCTGTTTAACTGATGGAAAAAGTCATTGACAAACAGAAAAAATCTCTTTAATCTTCTAGTGGAAAGAACATAAGCTCCCGACGAGGACAAATACAAGACAACATTCAGCAGTAGACATGCTTCTGAAGTGTCAATCAACAGTTACTTGTGTAGGACTTGTAAAGGAGAATTCTTGATTGATAAAATGCATGGACTTTCTAGGCAGAGCTTTACATTCAGCTTGGTAGGAAATGTCATGCTGTTATCAAAGAGCATACAATAAGATTCCTTCTGTTAAGACAAAACAACTAAGTGTAAGAGTGGCGAGACGTGTTCTTTGCTTGGAACAGTTAATGTGCCGAGCAAGTTCTCTTTCCAGGTGCTGAAAATTGATCACGCCGTGCAACTTTTCTGCTTTGAAGAAAAAAAGAGTGCATGTAGGTTTGTGACCCTGCTGTGGAGAATTCAGAAATCAATTAGAAATGCCAACTGCACAGATTGTTTTAAAAATATACTGAGAAAGACTCGAGTTCCCTCGACTATTCGTTCAGCTTGTCCTTTATTACCATGCCAAATGACAACAAATCCGATTGCCCAATACTAAGAGCTACATGAAAGTTAGCTCTCCAACTTTATTCTGCTTATTTCATCAAGAGTCTATTTTTTGCACAATAATTTTTTTTTTGTATAGTTTACACTCAAAAATTTACAAACGTTTCACATAGCAGACACCAGGGGCTAATGTCTGTGACAGGTGATAACACAGTTGCAGACAGTTATCCCCTCTGATGCTGTGGTCAATTCTAACCATGGCATCTGAGCATTAAAAACTTGGGAGCACCGCACTTCCTAGCCATGAAGGATAGAAAGAGGATCAGAGAAGCCATGTATTGTTATTATCCATACTGCTTTCTTTGCTGGCTGGATTATTTTTTCCATCACATTATACACTGATTGATTCCATGGTTACGACCACCATGCAATCCATCAGCAGTGGTGATGATTGCACACGATAGGAAAAAGCACCGGCCTATGTGAGCTCCCATGATTCCGGCCACCAGTGAGGCCAGCACTTTTTCCTATAGTGTGCAAGAACAACCCCTACTGCTAGATTATAGGATTGTCTTAACCATGGAAAAGAGCAGTGTATAATGTGATAGGAAAATGAATCCAGCCAGCAAACAAAGCAATATGGATAATAACAATACATTAGTAAGTGCCTTGTATTAACTTAGTCTACATAATAAATGCTATTTGCTGAAGTGAGACAACCCCTTTAATGTTTGACACATGGCAAGTTTGGAATGTGAGCCATATTCGCCAAAAATGCTCTCCCTTTCCATCTCTTTTGACACAGATAAAAGATTTATTTTTAAGCCTTCATCCTATTATTAATAGTATGATTCCCACCGAGATTAAGACTCATTCTGCCTCCATTGATATCTTGATGGACTCTGGTACGATCCCCTCAATGACTGATCTATCTACTTTGCTGAAATATCTCACTCTACCACCATTACTGTGCAATAAGTTCCTCTCCTCATTTAAAAATCTTCTTTTGCAAAATAAAACACCAAAAAAGGTTATATCTTTTCAAATCACTTCTGATGCCATCTTCGGATGCTGTAGACTCATTTGTTGTGGCATGAAAATCAGACATTGATAGGAAGTTCTCATCTGATGATTTGAAAAAACTTTTCTTAGCGCCCAAACAGACCTCTAAGTGTAATAGAATGCAAGAAAGCAGATACAAAATATGGACTAGATGACACCTCAACCCTGTGTTACTACATAAACATAGCCCTAATTATGACCCACACTGTTGGTACATATTATCATCTATGGTGGACATATCCAAATATCACTCCTTACTGGATGTCCATTATACAAGCTATAAATTTCATTACTTGATTGTCACATTTCTGTCTCCCTGAGATTTATTACATCTCTTTCCAGACAAGATGCCTAAACAAACCTTATTATTAATAAAACACCTTCTAGCTGCTAAAAGTATAGATAAAGTAGACTGTTTATGCCAACTAGAAGAATGGTCTAAATGGGAAATGAGGAATCACGCACTATTTAGGTCCATTTAAGCTCCATGGAAACATTATAGAAGTTCCCCCTTTGACCTTCCTTTTTATCTCCTTCCCACTTTCCTTTTATCTATAGAATTAAAGTGTTTCTAGCTTAGAATGTGCAGACAGGGAACTTTACTCATATGCATCTATTTTCCTAAATGAGTATTATTCTATGTATACATAGAGATATGGTATTTGTGCAATTTCCTTGATCTCTTCATCTTAACATGCCTATCTGTACACATACCGTACATAGTGCTTAGTTCTGTTATTCTCATGCACCATTGGAACCTTCTGCATTATTTGTATGCCTGTGCAACTGTGTAATAATTTTGAAAATAAACCATGTTTATTTGCTTTTGAACATTTTTTTTTTTTTAAACTAACTCTCTTTGGGGAAAAAAATTCTGAAATACTTCTGTTTTTACACTGAGCTCACTTTTGACATGTTTTAAGAAAGCTATCTGTGCATATGCCAAACGTGGTCATAGCATTTCATTACCAGATACAGGCAAAACGAGTGCGCTTCTGGTCTCTACCTAGCCAGCATAAATAAATATACCACAAAAAAAACAACATAGAATATAGTAGACTATATGGAGTCCATTAAAGGAACATATATTGTAGCATATGGGTGACAGATGCCACTGATCCTTTAAATGTATATGTCTTAAGTTTTTAATGATATATCAATAAATGTATTCCATTATAGCCTATAGATGATGCATGCAATAAATTGATGCCTAATAGAGATGTTCCGAACTATTCGCCGGCGAACATAGCTTGTTCGCGTTCGCCGCGGCGGGCAAACATATGCGATGTTCGGTCCGCCCCTATACATCATCATTGAGCAAACTTTGACCCTGTACCTCAGTCAGCAGACACATTCCAGCCAATCAGCATACCCTCCCTCCCAGACCCTCCCACCTCCTATCAAAAAGCAAGGACAACATCCATCTTAGATTCATTCTGAAGCTGCAGTGTCACAAATTTGACTAAGTTGTAATCGCAATGCGATTAATACAGGTTATATTATTGCATTGCGAATTCAACTTAGAGCAGGGTTCCTAATGGTTGTATTGCTAGAATATAATGAAGATTGAAAATATAGTGCTATATTCGTTATATTCGTCAATTCTAGCAATACAACCATTAGGAACTCAGATCTAAGTTGTAATCGCAATGCGATTAATACAGGTTATATTAATCGCATTTCAAATTCAACTTAGAGCTGGGTTCCTAATGGTTGTATTGCTAGAATAAAATGAAGATTGAGAATATAGTGCTATATTCCTCAATTCTATCAATACAACCATTAGGAACGCAGATCTAAGTTGTAATCGCAATGCGATTAATACAGGTTATATTAATCGCATTGCGAATTCAACTTACCACACTCTGTGTCAACTATGTAATTTTCCATGGGAGTTTTGCCATGAATCCCCCTCCGACATGCCACAGTCCAGGTGTTAGTCCCCTTGAAACAACTTTTCCATCACTATTGTGGCCAGAAAGAGTCCCTGTGTGTTATAAAATTCGCCTGTCTATTGAAGTCTATGGCGGTTTTTGCCAGGTTCGCCCGTTCGCGAACATTTGCGGAAGTTCGCGTTCGCCGTTCGCGAACAGAAAATTTTATGTTCACGACATCTCTAATGCCTAACCGTGTCATTATAGTCTCAATAGGCGATCAATGCCACTGTTAGGAATCTGTCACAGACTTGATTTATTGTATAAACCAATAGATTTTCCTGATGTATACATTAAAACACATGAAGTGCACAGGACCTTAAAGGGGTTAGTTGGGGTTAATGGTGGGTAATGACATTAAAAAAAGCATTTCTTACCTATGATATATCCTGCCACTCTAGTGGCATGACTTCAGTGTACCCACTGGTCTGTATTTACTGTGCTACCAGACTGATATCAGTACAGATAAGTAATGCTACTTTTATTATTTTATGGCATTTCCCACCATTGCTCCAATCTTAGTTGACCCTGAACAACCATTTTAATTAAACTATAAAAATAATGAATAATAATAATAACAACAGTAATAACATATGACAGATTATTTGAAGAAGATGTATGCCAATATATGGTTAATTTATTATTGCACATAGGTGTCCCATTTCTGAGAATATGATCTACATCTGATAAGATTTTTCTATATTAGCAAAAAATGATATAAAACAGAGTAGAAGCAGGGCCAATTTAAAAAAATAAAATAAAAAGTAGAGCGAAAAAGTATAGTAAATAATGCAGTGTCCAGTAATAAAATAATATGTTTTACTTTTTCTGGTGACAGCAAATACAAGTTATAGCATCACATTTTATGCTTAAAAAATGTGATGAAAATTGTGATGAATTAGTCATGTCAAAGCTGTACAAATCACTCTAATATTGATTGATGTGTTAGTTCCATTCTTCTAACCAAGAAGGTAGAGATGCATTTCTCTATTTATTTTTCTGGTCCAAACTATAGAAAACCTTATGTTTATTTGAAATCTGTTCCCTACATCAGACACATAAGGGCTTTTAGGGGAAAAGTGTGTTATAAAAAAAAAAAAAAGAATCAAACTTTTATTTATTTGAAAGGTATATGATTAGAAAAAAAAAAATGGCTGCTTTATTCTAGAAACAGCATCTTACTTGTCCGTGGATTCAGGATCAACACAACTAAAGTGAATGGGGCTGAGCAGAGATAGCAAATACAATTTATGGACAAGTGTGACATTGCTTTATAAGAATAGCGATGTTTATAAGTGAATTTATTTTTACATGTTATTTCTATATTCCTATAGATCCAAAATGTGCTGTGCAAACATAACTCACTGAGGCACATCTTGTTTACTCATTGCAAGGTAAGAACTTTAGTCGAACAAACAACTTCATAGCAATAAAAGGAATATTAATTCATATTAAAATGGCTCCAATAGTCTTCTATAATACAAGGCCCTGTGGGGTGTAGGCCCTAGATGGCCGCACCCCTTGTATTGCCCTGATAGTGGCTTTGTCCAGTCTCTTCTGATTTTCAACATCCTCTTTCTAGGATTATATGTGAAGGGTATTCTAATTCTCTCTAAGTATACACTTCAGCTAGTTCCATACCTGCACTAAGGCTATCTGGCAGGTTGTTCAAAAAGAAAAGAGTTCACTGTATCCGTCCTAGCCAAATACTGCCACACACCTAAAGACCCCACTGACTATAATGGAATCCAGCAGGGATCGAGGCAGTTTCCGTCATGAGGGGTGGGTTTTGGCAGGACAAAAAACTGGTGCACACAGTGTTTTTTGTACAGCCTAACCCCAGCTTTCATGACCGATACTGCCTGGATCCCCACTTGATCCCAATATAATCAGTGGGGTCTGGCGGTGCATGGCAGTATCTGGCTAAGCTGGATACTGGGAAGTCTGGCTGGCTGTTCCTCTTTTGGAACAGCACAAGTTTAGCCTTAGCACAGGTATGGATCTAGCCTTAGACATTCTGATGATTAAATGCTACTATTAGGATTGTGACAATATATCAGAATACATCTGCTTCATGTCTAATACAATGAAAAGAAACAAGAAACAAACTAACGGTAAGGATGCTTGCTTCATTTTAATTTGCATTGGTAATCAGTAAAAGAAGCCAAAAAAACACAATAATTAACCTAAATCCCTGGAGAATGTTATTGAGAACTGTTTGTCTCCTGTTCTAAGGAAGGCAGGGTTGAAATGTTCTGTTCTACAATACTAATCCATTGTTCAGTTTTGTGACTTTCATCTTTGAATCTGCTTTTTGCATAGCATTAGTGATAGACAAACATCAGCCGGGATGATTTGCGAACGCGATCGCTCAAACGCGATCAAATGTTCGTGAACCGCAAGTTCGCGGCGGGCCCCATTCACTTTAATAGCAGGCGAACCTGAAAAACCTTCAGGTCATTATTGAAGCCACCAAATACTTACAAGAAGTGCACAATTTATCCCACAACATGGACAATGACATACCAGAGGGGGATTAATGGCAAAAATTCCCACAAAAAATATGTATTTCAATCAGGGGCCATTTTTGTGCGTCTTAAAGGGAAACTGTCAAAAATGTGGCTTTGCCTTAGCCTAGAAAATTTGTATTTTAGGCCACGGGAGTACAGGCCCCAAACATTATTCATTCAGCGGACAGAATACATCAAGTGATTAAGTGGCTGGAGGTATATTAGATGGTCATTGGATAACAATTTTACTTCAGGCCAGTGAAGTGGAGTACAGGCCCCAATAATTATTCAGTCAATGTACAGAAAAGAACAAGTGATTATGTGGCTGGAGGTATATTAGACAGTCATTGGATACATGACTAAGGAAATCCCACCTCTTGAATAAACCCCAAATGATAATAGGTGAAATTAGATAAAACGTGGTTGTCACAGGTGTTAAATTCCTCCAAGGCCCCAACAATTAGGCATTCACCGTACAGGAAAGATCAAGTGATTATGTGGCTGGAGGTATATATTAGACGGTCAGTGGATATCAATTTTACTGCAGCCCAATACAAATAGATGTCAAATACATATGTTTAAAAGAACAAAAAATATAAAATTGGATTAAAAACATGGCTGACGAAATCCCCCCTCTTGAAAATACCCAAAATGATAATAGTTGAAATTCGCTAACACGTGATCGTCACAGGTGTTGAATTCCTCTGAGGTCCCAAACATTAGGCATTCACCGGACATAAAAGGCCTTTTATGCTGCTGTTTTTATATGAGACAGGGACCAATATTTGTTCTGGGTGATGGCGGATATGTGTGGGCTGGAATGAGCAAATTCAATTAAACGTGATCGTCACAGGTGTTTAATTCCTGCGAGATCCATGCCTCATTCATTTTTAGAAATGTGAGGTAGTCCACAATGTCGTGAGCTAGGCGAGTGCGCTTATCGGTCACGATCCCCCCTGCTGCTGTGCTGAACGTCCTTTCAGACAGGACACTGGATGAGGGGCAAACCAAGAGTTCCATGGCAAATTGTGTCAGCTTTGGCCACAGGTCAAGCCTGCACACCCAGTAGTCAAGGGGTTCCTCGCTTCTCAGAGTGTCCACATCGGCGGTTAACCCAATGTAGTCGGACGCCTGTTGGTCTAGGCATTCCCTGAGGCTGGATCCGGAGGGCGGCTGTTGATGGGTTGGCTACAAGAATGATCTCATATCCGAAGTGACCAACACATCTTCAAACTGTCCTCTTCTTGCATGCACTGTAGGATTGGTACTCGTAACTGTTTCTCTGTGGGTGGAAATTCCTCTGCCAGCGCCCGCAACAGCAGAATGCAGCATCTCTCGAAGCAAGACCTGGAAATGCTGCATTATGACAGCCCTCTTTGATGCTGGTAACATGTCTGCCATTTTGTGTTTGTACCGGTGGTCTAAGTACGTTGCCACCCAGAACTGGTCCTTGCCATTTATGCTTTTTATAGGGGGGTCTCTCTTCAAACACTGGAGCATGAAGGCCCCCATTTGAACTAAATTGAAAGTGGTGTAGCGGTTTGGCTCCTGCTCATCGCCCAGGAGAGTTTTGTCCTCTGTCTCCTCCCATCCACAGACAACACCAGGGATCCCAGAAAAGTTTAAAGCCTGCTCTACTTGCTCCTCCTCCTACTACTCCCCCCAGGCATCATCCTCCTCTAACTCCTCTTCAGACTCCTGCTGACTTGTAACAGATGGAGTAGCCCCCCCTGGGAATTCATTCAGCATTGCAACTTCCTCATCTTCCTCCTCCTCGGCGGCTTGATCAACGACACGATGCAATGCACACTCCAGAAAGAAGTCGTAATGTACGATCACTGATGGTGCCCTGGCTGCGACTGACCAGTTTGTTGATCTCATCAAATGACAGCAGAAGCCTGCATGCGTCGAGCAAGAGCAGCCACTGGTGCAGTAAAAAAAAAAACAAGCTCCCAAACACCTGTCCTGCCACAGATATCATACAGGTAGTCGTTAACGGCACGTATTTGCTGGAGCAGCCAATCAAGCATATATAAGGTGGAGTTCCAGCGCGTCGGGCATTCGCAAATCAGACGCCTGACGGCAAATGGTGTCGCCTCTGAACGTCAGCAAGGCGAGCCATGGCCGTGTAAGATCTTCTAAAATGGCCAGAGATTTTCCTGGCCTGCTGCAAAATGTCCCTGAGGTATTTGGCAATGAATCGCTGCACGACTAAGTTCAGGACATGTGCCATGCACGTCACGTGTGTCATTTTGCCCTGTTTCAGCTCGCTTAGCAGATTGACATCATTGTCGCACACCACTTACCAACTTTCAAATTGAGCTGGGTGAGCCACTGATCGGTCTGTGACCGCAGAGCTGAAAGGAGTGCAGGACCGGTGTGGCTCTTGGCTTCCAGGCACAACAGCCGCAGCACAGCATAGCAACGTCTCACCTGGCACGTCAAATAGGTTCTGAGGATCTGGAGGTTGCAGCGGAAGAGGCGGTAGCAGTGGAAAAGGAGGATTCAGCTGAGGAGGAGACGGAGGATGGAGTAGGAGGAGGAGAAAAATAGGCAGGCCTGCATGCAATCCATGGCGAAACACCAAATCCACACGCTTGATAGCTGTCAGAAGGTTCACCCAGTGGGCAGTAAAAGTTATGTACCTTCCCTGCCCGTGTTTGCTAGAGCGTGTGTCTGTGGTCAAATGTATCTTGGCACTGACACTGTTTGCCAGAGATACATTCACTTGCCGCTGAACGTAGCCATATATCTCTGGGATGCCCTTCTGGGTGAAATATTTTGCCGTTGGGCAAGAGGGTTATCCTGCATCATTAATTATTTACGTTCGAACATTTGGGCTATGGAAGCATGCCTTTTTCCAGATGAATGCGACAACGACACAGTGGAAGGTGGAGTGGAGGACAAATTGGAGGAGAGAGGAGAAAGATTAGAGGCAGGACATGGAGCGCCGGGAGTGTGGCTTTGTAGGTTCTGACGGCGTTGCTCCCACTAGGCTCAATGATGGGAGGCCAGGTGCCTTCTTAAGGCGGTCATCCCTAGGTGAGTGTTGGGCTTACCGCGACTTATGCGTTGACAGCACATGCTGCAGATGGCAACACTATTGTCAGCAGCTGGCACGTTAAAAAAATCTCACACTGTGGAGCCATGTGTCAGCGTCCTGGGAGCGCCATATATGACTGCAAGTGTATCTGGAGCGAGCCATCCACCATGCACAGTCTGTTTTTGCCTCCTGTGCACTGCAAGATCTGCGTGCTTCTCCTCCTTCTCCTCCCTATCTGCTGCTCAATCTCTCTCTCCATATCTCTCCTCCTCTTCCTCTCTTGTGGGCACCCACGTAAAATCCATCGACACGTCATCATCGTCACCTTCACCACCACTGAATTAGAGATCTCAGAGTAGGTAGCAATAGCGGGGACCACCCTCTTTGGGCTGATCTGGGTACTGTCATCAGACCACTGGATGGCATATGTTGCTACCTCATCTTCCTCATCCGATGCCAAGAAACGCTGCGCATCGATAAGGTCTGGGAATGGATGGCAAAATAATTCCTCTGACTCGAGTGAAGGGGCTATGGTGGTGGTAGTGGTGGTCTCTTTGGGGTTCACACAACAGAGAGTGAGGAGGGTGCTGATACAGAGGATGAGGAGGGTGCAAAAGCGGAAGGCTAAATGAGCCACTCAACCAACTCTGGTGCATCCTTTGACGTAATTGCACGCACCTTCTCCAACTTCCCATTTAGGCTCCTGCCTGGTGCACCTGCCTGACCCCTACCACCCCTGTGGAATGGCCTGCCTCTTTCTCTGCCTGTCTTTTTTAAAAAGACCCTGTGCCAAAGTCCTTAGAGAATAGAATTATTTGTGGAAGCAGGTATATAAAACCCCTAATCAGTTTTTTGTGGGTCCCTCTGTATAGCTGCGCTATCTCAACAGAGCCGCACACAAATGCTGCACAATACAATTGCACTATATAGAAATTATATTATAGGTATATCACAACCCTGCCTCAATCATTTTTTTTGGGGGCAACTGGTATATCACACCAGTTGCAATTAGTTGTTCCAATAGCGTTTTTCCCTCTGTATAGCTGTGGTATCTCAGCAGAACCGCACACAAATGCTGCACAATACAAATGCACTATAGAGAAATTATATTATAGGTATATCACACCCCAGCCCCAATCACTTTTTTGGGGGGGCAACTGGTATATCGCACCAGTTGCAATTAGTTGTTCCAATAGCGTTTGTCCCTCTGTATAGCTGTGGTATCTCAGCAGAACCGCACACAACTGCTGCACAATACAAATGCACTATAATATACTTTCCATGTTAGAAAGTATATTATAAGTATATCACACCCCTCAGTATGTCAAACCTATCGATAGCACACCTATACCAGTCCTTAAAAGGACTTTGTGGCCCAATTAGCTAGCATTTGGTGTCTCTAACAGTTGTCCCTGCTCCACACAGCAACCTCGCCCTACACTGGCAAAAGACTGAATGTAAAATGGCAGCCAGATCATTTTTTTTAATAGGGTAGGGGGTGTGTCCATGTGCTAAAAAGTCTCAATTGGCTGTCCTGTCCGACCTTATAGATGTGTCATGGGTCAAAGTTTGGCACAATGCAAAAGAATATGGCGCCGGCGGTCATCGCCATATGTTCGCCTGTTCGGCGACCGCAAACAATTAAAGTTTGCCGCAAAACGACCGCTGAGCGAACCACAGGGCCATCTCTACTTAGCATATTATTACACCACCATCAAAATAAATGGCTATGTCGTAGAGAATACAAATACCGGCACTGGCCAAAACCCATTGAACTATTAATAAGCAATAGCAGTATCCAAGTTTCTGTCCTTATTTATCAGATCTAGATAAAAATATATCTTGATATGCTGCTTGAATGTGTTGAATACTAATAATGACAAACCTGGGCGGTTTGCTAAAGGACTGATTCATATACGCAAATTGCTTAATTCCAGCAAAACAATAAATGTTTATGGAATAGCTTACATAGTCATACTTTAGTTATCCAGAGGAGTTTAGTAAATCTGCAGTGGTCTACACAAATACAAAGGTTCAAACCTCCTTAATGAAAGTATCTAATTTATCTGCTTAACAATAGTATATTAAAAAGTAAAGGAGAATTCCAGGTAACATGTTAATAGACTTAACTAAGCATCATATAGAATATTATAGAGAAGTGCTGAACAGTGTAGATGTGAATAAAGCTCTTGGGGTAAGATTATCACTTACTATGAGTTGCCTAATGTGCTGAATCATCCTATGCTGCCTGGTCTATGTACTCTTCCTGTATCCTTCTGCTCTCCCCTTTTCCATACACTTCAATAGGATGATGTAATCTGATCCTTCAGTGAGCAGACAACCATCCTGGTCTCACAAGATGGAGTTCTCATAAACTTCATATATAGTATAACTCTAGAGCAAGATATAGTAAACCTGATAAGATATATTAGAAAGTTTCTAAGTTTGTACTATTTGTACTAGTTTGTATTATTTGTAGTTTGCACTAATGATTTATTCAAAGTTGTCTCAAAGTATAGTGACCATTTAAGCCTTTGGCTATCAATGCAATTTACCTTGCAATCATGAACTATATAATATATTTGTAGCTCTTATCTGAGATTTTGACCAAAAGGTTTGCAAATAGTCAAATATATAATTTTACTGTGTATTCATCAAATAATTTATTTAAATTAAGTATTTTTTGTTAACATTTTACTAAATTAACATAACAGGAACCCCTGTATCCCCATTCCCTCCCCCCACAAAATGTCCAGAAGATGATTTCCATCTTCCACAGTCGCCATCACAGCAATCAAAAGTACATATGCACCACCCACCCACATCTCACTTCAGTACACAGGAAATTAACAGTAGGGTTGTACAACAATAATTTCGGTTGGTTCCAGGCACAGATAGCCTCCACCAAATAAGAGGAATATATACGCCGAGCCACCTAGAGGACAGCCAATCACCGAGCCAATCATATATACAAAGCAACAGCAGTAATATCCATCATACCAGGCCCAGATGATATCTCTGAAGTTCTCGGGATGCCAACCCAGGGACATTGATCCAAGGAGCCCAAAGTTTCTCACATTTAGCTAGGGCCCCCCCTCTTACTATAAACCCTCCACTCCAGATTAAGTAGCCAGTTAATCTTGGCTATATATTCAGTTCTACTGGGGCTGAACTCGTCCAACCAATGTTGAGCAATCAGTCGGCGAGCCATATATAACAGTCTGGCCACCGCCACTCTACTGGGCTCAGTAATTGGCAAGTCCTCCACATAGCTCAAAACACACACATCCAATGTAACAGCATACAAGGAATTAATGATTTGTACCACAGAGCGCCAAAAGCCCTCCAGAGCCAAGTATAACTATAGCATATGCAACATACCTGCCCCCCCCCCCCCCCCCCCACCACACACACACCGGGGGCCTTCGAGCAAAGTCTAATATCTAATAAGAACTAAGGGGTTTATAAACCCTGTGAATCAGGTACAAATATGACAATCTATGAGCTTCACTGAGTGAGAGTTGCGGGATCCTCTCTAGTATCTCCTATTATCATCAAATCAATTTTAGTTTTATAGAAATTACTTAACTTAAACAAGTTGTTTTTAATTGTTTAATTGACAAGTGTTCATGCAATGCAACATATTTACAGAAAAAATAAAATAAAAAAAGACTGTGGCCAAGGCAATGTTGGGTTAAAAAAAAGACTAGAAAGGACATTGACTGGGGTTATAACCCTCTCCAGCCACAAAGACTCCCCTCAAAGCTCAAACATTGTTGTATTTATTGAAATAAGAAAGAATGTAGTACTTAATGTATGTGAGGACTATACATCCAGCTAATATCTTGGAGTATGAAAGGAGAGTAGCAAAATTTCCATATTCTCTTTAATGGTGGGATTCCCAGAGGTGAAGTCCCATCCAGGCCTTCAGACAAGCTTCAAATGTGTTTTATTGGAAAATAAAAGGTGTTTAATTATATATATATTCCCATTCGAGGCCACTTGATAAAAATCAAATATTAGTATATGATTATGAACTTACAAAAAATATATTTTTATATCATTTTAAATAAATATTAAAAGTGAACAATGACATAGCTCTTACAATGTCATATTATATTAAATTAATGCCTAACAGTAAAATTTTTCAGTTTGGTTGCATTTCCAAGCAACAGGTTCGATTCCATGAGTAAGTACATATTTGTATGCAAATAGGATGTCAAAGCAGTGGGAATTATTAGACAAATGAGGTCTGATATTGCCATTGGGCATTCATGTTCCTGTTTAGTATGGGCTAGACATATGCAGCATATATTTTTTCTTTGAAGCTTTAGATGCATTATCCAATTTGTAGTATGGAAAAAAATGCATCACTGATGAAGACTAAAGTATTCTATAAAGATGATTTTTAACCAAACAATTAAAAGTATTTTCCAGGTTATAGATAATGATGACCTGTCCTTAGGAGAAGTCATCAGTATAACATCTGTGGGGATCAGACCCCCCCCCACATATTAGCTGGTCTTTATAGTCTTTAGTGTCTGAAAAAGCGCCCTGTTACATTGCCGGATGTTTGGGCAATGAAAGAACCAATTGATAATACATTTATTGGTGCTTGTTTTCACTGGTCAGATTTTACAGGTCAATGCAAACTGAATGTTCTATTCATTATCAGCAGCACATCCCTGATTAAAAATCCCTGATGTTGCCGATAATTTGGTATCTCTTATCCTTATGAAAGTCCCCGATCATCCGACAAACAAGTGCTTGCTCGTTCATTGGCTGATCGACTGCTTGATTATAAGGGAGCGTTCCTATAAATGATTTTTCCCAATAGTTAGCTCGGAAATCATTCAGTCTAAAAGTTCCCATGACTTTCTCTCATTGGCACATGTTAGGGAAAATAAGGCTCAGCTGTTAGATCTTTATATGCCCAATCCTTCTGTTCCCAGGGAGATATGCCACCGGAGGTCCCTGTCGCAGCCTTCTTCACTGTCTCCATTAAGAACCCATGAATGCTTGCCCAAGCACATTTCTATGTGTGTTGTGGGCATTGGGCAAGGGGAAGAATAATTGTCAGGCAAATAAGCACTTTGTTATTTAATGTTCATGGTCAAATTAAGAAGTTGTGATCATCTAGGTAGGTCAAATATTTGTGTAGGAAAATTACCTGCAATTGTTCACCATTGTATAGGTTCAACTGATCCATCAATAAAACAGAGATCCAGCAACATCAATAATAAAGTATGGAATAAAATAACAGTAACAATTGAGTGGCAGCCTGTGGTGGTTCCTACTGACACACGCAGCAGAGTGTTGTGCCTGTAGAACAACCGTTATAGGTGAGAACCTTAGCTGCTTTCTGTGGCCTCACTTCTCTGCGGTCCCCCCAATGTGTGATTCTCTTTTGTATTACATAATAAATAAAAAGGGAAGTCAAAAAGGGTTTGCAGGCTAAAAATGCTTTTGTCTGAGAGTGAAAAGCAGTTTTGTTCAAGTAGTTTCATGTTGCAGTAGCATCATCACCTTATCTTTTATTTCACACTGTCTGAATGAAATCTTTCACATCTTCAGAAAGCATAACAGGTACATGCAAAACACAATGCCATGATGCATAAAAGCAAATTTGCATACCCTGAAATGTATTGTCTTGTAAATCAATCCATTTCTTTCGATGAATCGAAATGAATTGTGAAAAATATGCTCACCCTTATTTCAGACTGCAGCTAAGAACAGAGATGGCTTGCCCACATAATGTAATGAAATTAGCCAACACCCATAAAAAAGATTTTGTCAGCATAGCAGTGACTAGAGATGAGAGAATTTATAAAAAGATTTGACAAATTTTACAAAAAAATTAGCTTTTTTTTGTAAGTAGCGGGTGCGATAGCACCGCCCCCCGTTATTGTACCCCTCAGATGCCGCATTCATACATGTGAAATTAACATAAAAAATAAATAAATAAAACTTACCGCCTCCATTTTCCCACAACAGGCTAGCTGCCGCCATCTTGCTTGGAGATCTGGAGTGAATTCTCACGCGGCGTGAGATTACGTCATTACACCGGCCGGCGTGGTGACATCATACGTCACCACACACAGGATTTTGGCGAAGATCTTCAATCAAGATGGAGGCTTACGGTCTGTTGCTAGCAAATGGAGGAGGTAAGTATGTTTTTTTTTAGTTTTTTACACAATTTCAGGTTAAATCAATTCGCTAACATGAAGCACAAGGAAATTCGACTTTGTGGCGAATCAAATTTATCCTGAAATTCGGATCAATTCCCACTTCGTGGGATTTGATTCGCTTATCTCTAGCAGTGACCTTAACAGTAAGTGCCATAGACTGCTAATGAAGCACCAGTGCACATTTTTCACCGCGGCTCCTGTCAAACTCCTCCTATATAGAGGTACTCTATGGAAATTATCTAATACAAAATATATAATCTGCACGTGATACATAACAGTCACATATTGATTGTATTAATAAAGGTAACATTATGTCAGTCACAATTTGAACTGATATATTTTTATTGCTCAATGACTTTGTTAGCTTTTAGGGTTTCTAAATTGGTTTACTCTAAAATGTTTAACCGGAAATAAAAGTCTAATAATTAACCATAACAGACACCTCATGCTTGAAGGTCAGCTATTCCTGACACTTAAATATTGACTGGACAGCATATTTTAGATTTTACTAGAAAGGTCATAAAACTAAACTTGATGTCTTATATTTCAACTACAAGGCAAAGACTATGCAGTCTATAAATTTAAAAAAAAATTAAAAAAAATTGGTAAGTCTATAGCTTTTGAAAATTATTTTTCCTTAGTAGCATCACAGTAAGTAAATAATTGGACAGAATTTAAACACTTAAGAGTTGTCTGATGAGATTTAGTAGTAATTTCACATTTGATGAATAATTTATATTAGTTATTTTTAAACATATATGAATTGATGTAAAAAGAAAGCTTTTCTAGGTTAAACAATAATGATGCCCAATGGTCATCTTCCAAGTGCCATACTGTACTTTCAGTGACATTATTAAAAGATTATTGTTTGTTTTAGGTGCACTAGAAACATAGAAACATAGAAACATAAGAATGTGTCGGCAGATAAGATCTATTTGGCCCATCTAGTCTGCCCAATAAATTTTATTGCAATACTATTGCATTATATATGGCCTTTTTACACTAAAAATGTTCAAAATGCTCAAAATTAAACCAAAATTGAGCCAAACAGAAATACATTTTGTCCCGGAGGTAGAATTGGATGCAAGCATTGTATTTAAATAAATGAACATTAAATAGTTAAAATTTGAACTAATTCCATTGCTCAATTAGAGTTCCTACACACTGGATGACACTTTTTTGAACTCAAAGGGGGTAATTTATCATTTAAGGCTGTTTTTATGTTAGTTTTAAGTCTAGCTTTGCTTTGTGTGCCTGCACCAGATTTATGAACTTATAATATTATATGTTGTGTGAGTGCAATATGGTTTACACCTTCAGGTGTAAAAGTAGACTAGGGGGTTGCCTGGTGTGGGTTGCTACTTTTTTGCCACTTTTGCTAAAGTCGCATATAGTAAATGAGCCATAAAAAATGGGTGAGCAGATTGAAATATAGTATTATTAAAAAGATTTAGTGTAATTTATATTTCAGTCATTTTAATTGTTAATTCAGAGCTTAGTAGTCATGTGAGTGATGCTAATCAGTGATGGACAACTATAAGATAAAGATATATGTAATTTTAAGAAAAATGGCTGAGGAGTCTTGTGGGTGGTCCGACTTACTGATTGACAGTTAACTATATGCTTAGTCGTGCAGAGCTTGCTGTCAATCACTGATAGGACCACCCAGATTACTACGTGCAGAGAAAGAGCAAAGATTTAAATAAATTACAAATTATACTGAATCTTTTCCTATAAAACTACATACTGCATCAATCTGCTCAGCTTCTCCTGCTATATAATATGCTGCCTGTACACTGCACTGCATTTTCATTGTAACAGGTTAACTTTAAATGGGGAAAACATTCCAGGAATAAACCATAATAGATGCATCATGCTTGAAGGTCAACTCAAAAGTTTGCAGAGAACTTTCAAGTCAAGCACATGCCAAATATATGTATAAGTATAGTGTAGAGGATATACAGCTGTAGCAGTCCTGGAAAATGAAGCCATCTATCAGACGTCACCTGGTAGGGGACAAATTGAGCAGCTATCAAGGTATTTTCAAAGATTTACAGACATTAATATTTTGTTAATCCGTGTGATGTCCTGGGAACTTAGCAAGTGCTGTAAAAAAAACTGTCATTTTCCTAGATTCATAGTAGACCTGATATCATTCATTTTTAATTGCTGCAGAAGTACAGAATTGTGGTCATACAGAAGCATAATAGCCTTGCCATAGTTGCTGATCACTCAAACAAACAGCAAGTTAGCAAGTTTAGAATCACCAAGAAGGTCTGGTTCATAATTGGCATTACAATTTGTGGCGAAACCGACCTCGCCACTGGGTGCTGGAGAAGCCTGGTTGCCAGCCTCTTGCCCCAGGATTATGGGCCCTCTCATCAGCCCATGCTAAACTTAAACCCCATGGCGATTTGACTGTGTTTGTGGCATCTAAGCGCTGTTCGGATATATTGAGCGCTCACATCCAAGCCATCTGGGGATAAGTTGAATGTGGGGGTTCTGTTCAGTTTGATAGGAGTTATGTATTTTTGTGTAGTTTTGCTGTTGTGAATAGAGGTATTTTCTGTACCTAGTTGGCTTACCACACCCAGTTAAGCCAATTATCTCACACAGCCTAACTCTGTAAAAACTGGTTTTGGGCAGAAAAGCCATGCTTCCTTTGTTCACAAAGGACTTTTACTAACTTTTGAACCCCTGGTCTAATTCGTGCCATTTTTGGATATGTTAAATGTATGTTTTATGCAATAGCTGCACAGTTAAATATTCTTCTGTCTTTTATTGTCTTTTGCTACCATGTGGCTAATGAAGTTTTGCCTCTGCCCTTGGAGATAAATTGGATTACTTCCCAATTGTCTCCAGGACAGAAGACATTGTGTAACACTGTGTATTTTCCTGTCTGTGATAATTACATTAACCCATTGTGTAAGGTAATTGTATCACAGACAGAGGCGAGGATTTTGTGTGGGAGTGTCTGAGTGTATTGTACGTGTTTATTGGTTGTTTTTACAAAACCCTGTGGGTGGTACTAATGTGTAAGAATGTGTATAAGAACAATAAACACACAGCTCTGCCTGACCGCTGCTTGACCCTCAACACGGAGCCTCGTCTCATTCTTGGGGGGATTCACTGTATGCTGTTAGAGACTGATTGCTAGGAGTGTAAGCCGCTTGGGTGCATTTCCTATTCGTCTGCTAGCAGCTATTCGTGAGGTTCTATTCGGGAGTTTGGAGCATTCCCTTGTATGTCATAACCATTGGTGGCAAGCGGCGGGATCGTTCCCATAGCCAGAAGGACAGCTACAGGAGACACCATTCCATGGATTTTACAATTTGAGGGCAACGCATGTCCTAGTACAGCGACCCTGACAGCACCAGAATGGAACCAGCAGTGGAGTACGATGAGGGTGTCATGGATGACGAGATGCAATAAGGAAAGGCATCTGGTACCAGGCACTGGGTATGGAGGAGTACCAGCAGGTCGGGAGGTTCCCCAAGGAAGACCAGCGGTTGCGGAAGTGAGTAGCCCTGCGGATGCACTTCCTGGGAGAGCAGCTCCTGGAGGAATGGGTGAAGGAACTGGAACACTTAGTATGGCAGGAGATGTGGCTGGAAGATGCCTACCAGGCGCTCTGGTGGTATGGGGCACAGTACCTGCCCTGGATAGCTGAGCATGACAAGCCAGAGGGAGAGTAGTTGGATTGTCCTGGCTTGTTATGGGAGACTTTTTCAGAGCCAGAGTTTGGGAGCCCTACACAAGCCCGGTTCAGGGACCTCTTTGAGTGGCGGGAGAGCAGGTATGACTGGGACGACACTCACAAAATTGAGCAAGACCTGGTCCACCTGGTGACCCAGGAGATGGAGCTGGAACAGGACTATCAGCAGCTGTTCCACCCCAGTGAGAGGGCTCAGTGAGAGAGCAGAGTGTCAGACCCAGGTCCAGAGCCCTTCAGCTGGGAAGATATTGTGAAGGTTTACTGGGAAGAACCCCAGGGGGCCGGTGGAGATGGGAACGAGGTCTCTCCACCGGTTCTGCAGGGAATTGGGAGCCCAGTCTCTATTCCCCAGTGGCAGTCTGAGTTACAGGGGGCAGAGACAGTCGGTCCTGTCCCCCAGCGGCAATGTGATTTATTGGGAATTGGGAGCCCAGTCTCCATTCCCCAGCGACAGGCTGAGTTACAGTGGGCAGAGACAGTCGGTCCAGTCCCCCAGCGGCAATGGGATTTATTGGGAGCCCAGTCTCCATTCCCCAGCGGCAGGCTGAGTTACAGGGGGCAGAGACAGTTGGTCCTGTCCCCCAGCAGTAGAGTGTTTTATTGGGAGAGGAGAGCTTTGTCCTCCCACCCCAGTGGCAGAGTAGAGAGCCCAGTCTCCTTTCCCCAGCAGCAGGACACTGTATTGGGAGCGGAGACGGTCAGTCGCCCTCCCCAGAGGCTGGAAGTATGTATGGGAGAGGAGCTTGTTACCCCCTCTCCCCATTGGCAGTGTGATTTGCAGGGAATTGGGAGCACAGTCTCTATCTCCCAGTGGCAGGCTGAGTTACAGGGGGCAGAAACAGTCGGTCCTGTCCCCCAGCAGCAGATTGAGTTGTTGGGAATTGGGAGCCCAGTCTCCATCCCACAGCAACAGAAGGATTTGTTGGGAATTGGGATCCCAGTCTCCATTGACTTATTGGCAACTGTGTCTCATCATCATCCACCTTGTGAAACACTAATTGCCATTCCCACCGTCATCTTCTTGTGACTGTGGATGCTCAAGTGCTTAGGCATCGGTGCACACAATCTCCTCATGTCCCTCTTCAAGCGGGCTTGGTGAGAGGCCCAAATAAAGGAATGGTGATGAAAAGAGCACCTCAGAATATCTAAGTGTGGGATTACTTGCTTGGCAAGACTCTCCATGGTGGTAGGAAGGAGGATCAGGGTGAGGATTCTGTTGACCAGACTCTTGGCTATTGAGACTGGACTTTGTGGAAGACAGGGTGGTGTTTAACCTACTGGAAGCAGGACTGGTGTCCTGCGCCGCCCCGCAAACTGGGACATGAAGCTAGGTATTGTGGATAATTGTGTTTCTTGCGCTCTGGAGGCAGGCACAGTTTGACTACGCCCAGGGCCACGACCTCTGCGTGCACTATCCGCAACATGGCCACTTTCCTATTCCTTACTGCTCGCCTTCTGCATATTTATTGGTATATATGCTTGCAAGTATGTCACATGTACACTAGTGCAGGTTTTGTAAGTGTATGCGCAACAAAATGAAACTGAATGTCACTGATATTTAGGATGTGCCAACGTTATACAGGTTATACAGAAGATGTAGCGCAGGTAATGTCACTGCAACCAGCAGAGAAAAAATTTGACTGAATGTCACTGATATTTAGGATGTGCAAATGGTATACGGGAGATGTAGCGCAGGTAACGTTGCTGCTGTCACCAGCGGCAAAAAAAAAATTACAGGGAATGTCAGATATTTAGGATGCACAATCGTTATACAGGAGATGTTGCACAGGTAATGTTGCTGCCAACAGCAGCGAAAAAATTTAACTGAATGTCACTCATATTTAGGATGCGCAAACATTATATAGGAGATGTAGCGCAGATAATGTCGCTGCTGTCACCAGCGGCTAATTAAAAATTACAGGGAATGTCACATCTATTTGGGAAGCGCAAACGTTATACAGGAGATGTAGCACAGATAATGTACATATCACAGCTATTTGGGAAGCGCAAACGTTATACAGGAGATGTAGCACAGGTCCGCAGTCCGCAAAATTACAGGGAATATCATTAATATTTATGATGCGCAAACGTTATACTGGAGAGATAGCGCAGGTAATGTCGCTGCTGTCACCAGCGGCTAATTAAAAATTACAGGGAATGTCACTGATATTTATTATGTGCAAACGTTAAACAGGAGATGTAGCACAGGTAATGTTGCTGCTGTCACCAGCGGCTAATTATATATTACAGGGAATGTCACAGCTATTTGGGATGCGCAAACGTTATACAGGAGATGTAGCGCAGGTAATGTAACTGTCCGCAGCGGACACCGTCTACGGAAAAAGTACACTGGATGTCACAGATATTTTTTGTATGCACACACATTAAACAGGAAATGTAGCGCAGATAATGTCACTGTCCGCAGCATCTACGGAAAAAGTACACTGGATGTCAAAGATACTTTTAGGATGCGCAAACGTTATACAAGAGATGTAGCGCAGGTAATGTCATTGTCCGCAGCGTCTACGGAAAAAGTACACTGAATGTCACAGATATTTTTAGGATGCGCAAACGTTCAAACGTTATATAGGAGGTGTAGTGCAGGTAATGTCACTGTCCGCAGCGGACACTGTCTAACTAAAAAGTACACTGAATGTCACAGATATTTTTAGGCTGCACACACGTTACACAGGAGATGTAGCGCAGATAATGTTGTTGTCTGCAGCTTATCACAGAGAAAAATGACCTTTCACATAAAACATAACTTTTACTGTCATTATTTAAAATATTACCCCATCTATATATAATATTAAACTATGTCAGATATTTTGACAAAGCCTTACTTAGGACGTATCCAGGATAGTACAATCCAATATAGAAAATTGCGGCAACTTACAGTTTGATGACTGTGGACCTGGCCAGACGGTGAACGAGAGGTGAAGTCTGAGCGGGGGGGGGGGGACTATCCCTAATGTGTCCCTCAATGTACCCCTTCCTACAGGCGGAGCACCCGCCCCAAAAGGGGCGACCCCACCTCTCGGTGGCTAAGCCCTCACTGTTGCCTACTTTTACCCTGCCTGTAGAGATTGAATATATTCGTCCCTTCTTAGCATCTTGGCAAACTTGAATTCTGATAATTGCTGGATAAAGAATCAGTTGTTGCAGGCATCACTCTGGGTAATTTGATATTCTTGGGCAAAAATTATATGGTAATTATATCACAGACCTCCTGGTATAATAAGGTGCACTTATGTTGGTGTGCCACTGATCTAAATACCTTGTATTTGGCGCCTTAAACCCTGCCCCGCCTCCTGTTTAATCCAATGGCTGCTTGAATAATGATAAAAGCGCCACTTCCGGTCTTTGGAACGCACGCGACGTGTGTGGAACGCACACGTGATTCCAAAGCCGGAAGTGATCGGGCGCCATTCTCCCCGACACTTCCTGCTTATGGAATGCATGCAGGAGTGTAGGAGGAGACACAAGAAACGACCGGAGATATTGGCCCCATGATCAAAAGGGGACGGAATAGTTAAAACATACGTTTTCAGATATATAATATCATATGAGTATATAGTGCATCCTTGTAAATACTGAATCCCACATTCTTATAGAGGGGTGTTAGAGGAACTGGATAAATAAACTGTATGGACAAATACTAATGTCCCAAAACAGGCCTCCCATTTAAACTATATATCACAATGAACCAATTTCGGTCCGATATTCTGCAGATTATTCTTGAACTCACATTTTTATTTGAGAAGATCACCATAGAGTATGGTTATTATAAGAAAGAGAGGAAGACTAAATAAAACAACCGAAGGAGATCTGTTCATTCAGTTACATGTGATATACAGTTTTAAGACTGTATACCCACTGGGCTTCTTTACGGAGAATTCTGTTAACCCAGTTGCCACCCCTTGGTGACTGCCGTATAACTTTGATAACCTGGAATTTGAGTGTACTCACATCACCTTCATGTACCTCAAGTACATGACGCGCGATCGGTTTGTCTCTGCGATTCCTTACATCACCAAAGTGTTCCCCGAACCGTCTCCTTAGTTCGCGTTTGGTTTTTCCAACATAACTTAAGGGACAGCTACAGGTACATAAATAGATAACCCCTTGTGTACGACAATTAGCAAAATCCTGTGTGGTATACTTTATCCCTGTGCTAATGCTAGTGAACACTTTTGATTTTAAAACACAGTCTCCACCACATTTATAGGTTCCTATCGGTTTGGGATTAAGCCATGTAGTGGTTCCTATTGGCTCTTGGTAATGACTATGTACCAATCTGTCCTTTAATGACCGTCCACGTCTATATGTGATTGCCGGCCTAGGGGGGAGAACATCTTTGATGTCTGAATCAGTCAGGAGGACATCCCAATATCTACTTAGGATAACTTTCTGGTTTTCATAATCATATGTGCCGATGATTCTGATAACATTATCAACTTTTTTGGCACTCTGAGTCTTGCTGACTAACAGGGATTGGTAATCAGTTTTGCTAGAATGTTGAAAGCATCCCTCAGGACTTGATTGGGGTATCCCCGTTGTTGGAATCCCTTGCACATATCGGCTGCCTGATGATGGAATGATTCATATGAGGAACAATTTCTTCTAACTCTAAGATATTGTCCCTTGGGGATATCGCATTTTAAACTTACAGGGTGATAACTGTCCCACTGCAACAGGCTATTAATGGCCAACGGTTTCCTATATGTTTCGGTAGGAAACTCACCCTGACGTTTAGTAATACACATGTCCAAAAAAGCAATGCTGTTTCTGTTACTCTCATACGTGAATCTGAAACCTCTATTGTTTACATTAAGATAAGTAACAAATTCAGAGAAGGAGTCGCAGGTGCCATCCCATTGCTGCCTGCAGCGGCAAAACAATTGCAAGCTATTTAGCGCAGTTTGTGCTAATAATATATATTGCTGCCAGATACAACAATATTCCTTAAAAGGACTTTTGAGTCTCTAATTGTACGCAATTTAGCACAGGTTGCACTAAAAATATATATTGCTGCCAGACACAACAATAGTCCTTAAAAGGAGTTTTGGGTCTCTAACTCCAACCCTGCCTAACAAGAAAATTTTATTCAATTCCCTACACTATCTGTCCCTTCTACAGCACAGCTCTCCCTGACTAAGACTTGCCATACCACGTGTGATCTGGTGCTTTATAACACCTGATGATGCGTTCCGGCCATCCAATCACTGTAATGGCAGTAACCAACATGGCTACGGCATTACAGTGAGTGGCAGCACTTACCTGCACGTTTATTGGCTTCGTAGCTGGGAGGAGACTAGAGCATCGCACTTAAGCACACACGGTATTCAGCTGAACACCGCGATGTGCCGAGCATTGAGATCCTCGAGCCGAACTGGTGTTCGGCCGAACATGCTCGATCAGCACTAGTCTGTACAGGTCACTTAAGTTCCTTCACATCAATATCATCAAATAATGCCTTTATAGACTTCACTTTGTACACAAGGGCAGAATCATACTGGTACAGGAAAGGGTTTTTCCGAAACTATTGCCACAATTAGTGTTGAGTGAATCAAAGCATCGAAATCAGAATTTGATCCGAAGTTTAGGAAAAATTAGATTCGCCAACAAGCCAAATTGTGTCAGTAATCTGCAGCCAAACGCTTTATAAAATCAGCGGCAGACAGGCATCACGCAGTGGTGGAGGTAAAATGCAATACTCAGCAGTGTGGGAATTTTTCGCTGGAGGGCGTTAGAAGGTGAGATGCGGCCAGGGTGCTAGTTCTGGCATGGCAGCCTTGTGTCAACACTAGTGTTGAGCAAATCATAGCATCTGAAGTGGTATTCGATCCGAAGTGTAGGAAAAATTAGATTCGCCACAAAACAGAATTTCCTCTCGCTTCATGGTTACGAATTCGTTTTTCCCAAAATGACAGATGCACATGTTACAAAGTGAAAGTAAGAAGCCCGGGAATGCAATATGATCCATAATGCCGTGCAGCTAGCCAATCCACTGTTAGCCATCCCCCTGTGATATCACATCCCTATGAAATCAGTGTCCTGTAACCTGAGCATAGGGAAGGACAAGGCAAGCGCTCATGCACTAAAGACAGTGTTGCTTAAAACTGGTTTTAAAAAAGAACATTGTGGAGGGCGAGTGCAGGGAGACTGCTTTGAGACAAAAGGGATATAGTAGGGAGACAGTAGGAAGACTGCAGGTTGAGTGTATTGCCATGTATATGACTTTCTACTGCGCCCACATTAACAGTTAATCTTTTATTTTACTTATACAGTTAGCGGGAGAAATTTATCTAAACTGGTGTAAAAGGAAAAACAGCTTAGTTGCCCATTGCAACCAATCTGATTCCAATCGTCATTTCTCATGCGCTGTGACGTATGATGTCACCACGTCGTACCAGTGTGATGATGCCATCACGCACCACGTGAGATTTTGCATGGGAACTTTAATCAAGATGGCCGTGATGGCCTCTTTGCGCTCAAATGTATAAAGTGAGTATTATTATTATTATATTTTTTTTTTACCGATTAGCCCCTGAAAACCATCATTGTTTTAATCTCAGCCGCAATCAGCGATGAACATGGCATCTAAAGGGTTCAATGACGGGTGGTGGCACAATCGCCATTCCCCATCATTGCTCCAGCTACTTACAAAGAAATGCGCTTCGTGGCAAAGTAATTAGTCACAAAGTAAATTTCTTTGTGAAATTCGGCGAAGCAACCAAATCCAATTTTTGTAAACTTTGCTCATCTCTAGTAGATACCTATAATGATCCTGAGTAATAACACTGAACTAATATTTTGTTAAAGGAGAAGTTAAAGTGGAAGGTTTTCTAAGATACTGTATTTGGAATATAGGATTTTTTTTTTTCTTTTTCCTGTTGCATTACAAGCCTAATCTTCATTCCATAGTGAGATTGTAGCAACCAAGAAAACTGTCATTATGAAAAGGCTCAAAACAAAGGCTGTAATTACTGGCTATTACGTCTGTTAGCTATAGATTTCTAGTAAAATATGGCAAACCCAGTTGGTGAGCCTGTTATGTGGAACACCTGCTACGTGGAATACCTGTTCTTCTAGTGATCCTTCAAAAGCTTCCTCGGTGCCTTCTCAAACAGTGAACTTGCCAAAAATAGAACTCGCTGATTGCAGGTGTCTCAGGCATTTGAATAGTAATCCTCACTGTAGAATACATCAGTGATCTCTAAGGCAGCTGTTATTCAATCCTCAGTCACTAGTGAATAAAGCTAAATAAGGCATAGGTAAAAAATGTTATTCATAAATTCTTTTCTGTAAAATACTATGTGAGATATGCATAGCAAATAGTCCAGAACCTTTATACAATCTCCACAGACTATACATACAGTAGCTTAGACAATTTTGTCACTGGAATAAAAACATTCTGCTTTTTAGTTAATGGTTTAAAGACAAGTAAATGCAGAAGGAAGAAGCCACCCTCTCAGAAGAATAGCACAAGACTTAAAGTGAAAGGAGAAAACTAGAAGCTTAACCCTTAGGCCTCTTTGCTCCAGATGCGTCGCGTATGCATTGCGAGAAACCCACGCGAGTGTGCACGCAATTTCAGTCAGTTTTGACTGTGATTGCGTTGTTCAGTTTTTATTGCGCGGGTGCAATGCGTTTTGCACGCGTGTGGTAAAAAACTGAATGTGGTACCTCGACCCGGACCCGGACTATTCACTGAAGTTTCGGGTTTGGGTTAGGTGTTCTGTAGATTTTATTATTTAACCTTATAGCATGGTTATAAGGGAAAAAAATAGCATTCTTAATACAGAATGCTTACTAAAATGTCGATTGAGGGGTTAAAAAATAACAAAAAAATAACTCACCTCATCCACTTGTTCGCGCAGCCGGCATCGTCTTCTTTCTTCTTCTTCTTTCAGGACCTGCAAAAGGACCTTTGATGACTTCTATCTTCATTCAGCAGGACCTGCGCTGATGTCACCGCGCTCACCATGTGATGAGCATGATAACGTTATCAAAGGTCCTTTTGCAGGTCCTGAAAGAAGAAGAAAGAAGACGATGCCGGCTGCGCCAACAAGTGGATGAGGTGAGTTCAATTTTATTATTTTTTAACCCCTCAATCCAGAGGCGGCTCTTCCATTAGGCCACTTAGGCCGCCGCCTAAGGCCTTGCGCTGGTGGGTGCCTTGCTCTGGCTCCCACCCGACACTGCCACAAGTACAAATGTACTTGCAGCGGTGTCGGGTGGGAGTGTCCTAAGTTAAAAACATTCCAGGCTTGAGCCAGTGCCCCGAATGCTATTCCCCACCCCCCTTGTACTTGTCCGCTAATCTGCTAGGCTGCTGTGCCGTGCGGTCATGAATTCAGTCACTTCAGAGCGCAACCCCGTAGTGCGGTGCGTAATCCCGTGAGACCCGCCGCGAGAGGTCACGGGTCTCGCGGGATTACGTGCCGCAGGATTGGGTTTCGCTCTAGTGACTGAACTCATTCCCACGCAGCAGCCTAGCAGATCAGCAGACAAGTACAAGGTGGGGGGAAAATTTAATAATATGAAGCAGTGTGTGGGCAAATTTGTGAGGCAGTGTGGGGGGCAAATTACTTAATGGGGGCAGTATGGCGGACAAATTACTTAATGAGGGCAGTGTGGCGGACAAATTACTTAATGGGGCAGTGTGGGGGCAAATTACTTAATGGGGGCAGTGTGGCAGACAAATTACTTAATGGGGGCAGTGTGGGGGTTAAATTACTTAAGAGGGGCAATGTAGCGGACAAATTACTTAATAGGGGCAGTGGCGGCAGCAAAATACTTAATGGGGGGGTAGTTTGGCGGACAAATTACTTAATGGGGGCAGTGTGGGGGGCAAATTACTTAAGGTGGCAGTGTGGGGGGCAAATTACTTAAGGTGGCAGTGTGGCAGACAAACTACTTAATGGACGCAGTGTGGGGGGCAAAATACTAAATAGGGGCAGTGTGGCGGACAAACTACTTAATGGTTTGCAGTGTGGGGGACAAATTACTTAATGGGGGGCAGTGTGGTGGACAAATTACTCAATGGGGGCAGTGTGGGGGAGAAATTATATAATGTGGGGCAGTGTGGGGGCAAATTACATAATGTGGGGCAGTGTGGGGGCAAATTACTTAATGGGGGCAGTGTGGGGGGCAAATTACATAATGGGGCAGTTTTGGGGGCAGTATTACTAATGAGAGCATTCTAGAAGGGAATTACTATTGGTGGGACTATGAGGAGCACTATTACTATGGGGACACTATTATTTCTTCAGGATAGTATTTGGGGGTATTGGGGGGCACAGAGAGCAGCAGGATAACATTGTGGGGACTCCAGGTTGGGGGATGATGATAGAAAAGTGAGGACACTAAAATGTCTGTGTGTCACACTCTGCAGAGACGAGGCGGCTGAGAGAAGTGTCCGGACTGAATGGAGAAGATGATGACAGAGAAGATCTACATTGGAGGAGACGTCACCTGGAGGACCTGGATGTGACAGGTATGTGCTGCTGTATGGCAAATACAGCAAACTGCAGGGTGTGGGGGGAGGGTCGATTTAGAGAACTGGGCCAGGGTTAATGCAAAGTGTTAATATGAACTGTGAATCTAAGACCTGTACTGTGTTGTCATTGTGCATATTAACCCTTTACTGTGATGTCACTGCATATCAAAGGGGTACTCCGGGATAGGAAAATAAATCCCCTATCCAAAGAATAGGAGATAAGTGTCTGATCGGGGGGATCTGGCTGTTGGGATCCCCCACTATCTCCTGTATAGTACTTCGGATCTCCTTGTGCCCGGAGCGGTGGTCAACACTCCCCCTCCATGTATCTATGGGAGAGCCGCAGATACAGCACTTGTGTATCTCCGAGTCTTTAATAGAGATACATGGAGGGGGAGTGTTGACCACACCACCGCTCTGTGCGGTGGTTGATACAGCTTATTTCTTGAGGATGGAGCCGGGGCGCCGTACAGGAGATCACGAGCATCCCAACGATCTTCGTGGGGGCCTCATGTTCAAGTTTCGCCTAAGGCCTCACAAAGTCTAGAGCAGCCTCTGCCTCAATTGACATTTTAGTAAGCATTCTGTATTAAGAATGCTATTATTTTCCCTTATAACCATGTTATAAGGGAAAATAATACAGTGAATTTACTTTAATGGGGTCCGGGGTTGCTCATCCCTATCATCTCCTAGCAACCATGCGTGAAAATCACACCGCATCCGCACTTGCTTGCGGATGCTTGTGATTTTCACGCAGCCCCATTCATTTCTATGGGGTCTGCCTTGCGTTAAAAAACACAGAATATAGAACATGCTGCAATTTTCAGGCAACGCACAAGTAATGCGTGAACATCACCACTCATCTGCACAGCCCCATTTAAGTGAACGGGTCCGGATTCAGTGCGGGTGCAAAGCATTTACCTCACGCATTGCACCCGCACAGAATTCTCGCCCATGTGAAAGGGGCCTTAGGATACTGGAGTTTTTTTTGGCTTTCAGCTTTCTTCCCTGTCTTCCTAAAGCTATCACTTTTTTAATTTTTCCATTCACATATCTATGTAAGGGCTTTTTTTTTTTTTTGGTGGGACAAGTTGTACTTTCTATTGCCACCATTTAATATGACATACAATGTAGTAGGAAGCAGGAAATAAATTCCAAATGGGTTGGAATTGGAAAAAGAATTCAATTCCTCTACAGTTTTACGGGTTTTGTCCCTTTGACGTCCCTTTGCGGCAAAACTGACCTGTACTCTTCTTTTTCTTGGTCACTATGATTATAATGATACCACAAATGTATAGGTTTTATGTGTCTAAATACTATAAAAATAAATAAAATCTTTGAAAAATGTTTTTTTTTATTTTTATATCCACATATTCTGACCCCTATAACTTTTGAGCTGTGTGGGGGCTTATTTTTTGTAGGACAATATGTCGTTTTTATTGTTACCATTTTGGAGAGTGCATGACTTTTGGATCACATTATGATAATTTTTTGGTGTTAAGTCTGATCACAGCATCTAAAGGCTGTAATGACCGTGATCGACATTATTGCCAGTCGCGGTCATTAGCCGTGGGCCTCTGCTGTTTGAAACTAAAGGGTAAGTCAAGAAATGCCTGGATTCACTACTGATAAGTGGGTAAGATGTAGCAATTCAGGATGAACATGCCCATATTGAAGAAAGAATTAGGTGTGAGAGTGTAGAGTATGGGGAAAATTTATTTAGTCTGGTGTAAAGGAAAACTTGTTTAGATGCCCATAGTAACCTAATCAGATCCTACCTTTCATTTCTCAAAGGAGCTCTGTAAAAGGAAATGTGGAATCTGATTGGCTACTGTGGGCAACTAAGCTAGTTTTACTGTACATCAGTTTTGATAAATCTCCCCCTATGTATTCAATTAACTGTTAATTTTTACTATCATAATCAAACTATGTCCAAGAAAAACTTTACATACAGTATGTATGCAATTCTAAGGAAAAATTTACATGGACCCATAAAAATATAAAAAATGGAAAAAAAAAACCTGATATTCACCATATTGATACCTGCAAATCCCATTCCAGTGCTGCCAAGGTCCCTGTCAATCTCTACTTCCTGGTAACATAGCAACATAGTAACATAGTACATAAGGCCGAAAAAAGACATTTGTCCATCCAGTTCGGCCTGTTATCCTGCAAGTTGATCCAGAGGAAGGCAAAAAAAAACCCTGTGAGGTAGAAGCCAATTTTCCTCACTTTAGGGGATTAAAAATTCCTTCCCGACTCCAAACAGGCAATCAGAATAACTCCCTGGATCAACGACCCCTCTCTAGTAGCTATAGCCTGTAATATTATTACGCTCCAGAAACACATCCAGGCCCCTCTTGAATTCCTTTATTGTACTCACCATCACCACCTCCTCAGGCAGAGAGTTCCATAGTCTCAGTGCTCTTACCGTAAAGAATCCTTTTCTATGTTTGTGTACAAACCTTCTTTCCTCCAGACGCAGAGGATGTCCCCTCGTGACAGTTACAGTCCTGGGGATAAATAGATGATGGGATAGATCTCTGTACTGACCCCTGATATATTTATACATAGTAATTAGATCTCCCCTCAGTCGTCTTTTTTCTAACGTGAATAACCCTAATTTTGATAATCTTTCAGGGTACTGTAGTTGCCCCATTCCAGTTATTACTTTAGTTGCCCTCCTCTGGACTCTCTCCAGCTCTGCTATGTCTGCCTTGTTCACTGGAGCCCAGAACTGTACACAGTACTCCATGTGTGGTCTGACTAATGATTTGTAAAGTAGTAGGAATATGTTCTCATCACGGGCATCTCTGCCCCTTCTGATGCAACCCATTATCTTATTGGCCTTGGCAGCAGCTGCCTGACACTGTTTTTTGCAGCTTAGTTTGCTGTTTATTAAAATTCCTAAATCCTTTTCCATGTCAGTGTTACCGAGTGTTTTACCATTTAGTATGTACGGGAGACTTGCATTATTCCTTCCCATGGGCATAACTTTACATTTGTCAGTGTTAAACCTCATCTGCCACTTATCTGCCCAAGCATCCAATCTATCCAGATCCCTCTGTAGTAGTATACTGTCCTCTTCAGTGTTAATTACAGTTTAGTGTCATCTGCGAAAATTGATATTTTACTATGCAAGCCTTCTACAAGATCATTAATAAATATATTGAAGAGAATAGGGCCCAATACTGACCCCTGAGGTACTCCACTAGTGACAGTGACCCAATCTGAGTATGTACCGTTAATAACCACCCTCTGTTTTCTATCATTGAGCCAGTTACTTTCCCACTTACAGACGTTTTCTCCCAGTCCGAGCATTCTCATTTTATATACTAACCTTTTATGTGGTACAGTGTCAAATGCTTTGGAGAAGTCCAGATACACGACATCCATTGATTAGCCACTGTAAAGTCTAGAACTTACCTCCTCATAGAAACTGATTAAATTAGTTTGACATGACCGATCCCTCACGAAGCCATGCTGATATGGCGTTATTTGCTTATTTCCGTTAAGATGCTCTAAGATAGCATCTCTCAGAAAACCTTCAAACAGTTTACCCACAACAGATGTTAAACTTACCGGCCTATAGTTTCCAGGCTCTGTTTTTGGACCCTTTTTGAATATTGGCACCACATTTGCCATGCGCCAATCCTGTGGAACATTCCCTGTCAGTATAGAGTCCGCAAATATCAGAAATAAGGGTCTGGCTATGACATTACTTAATTCCCTGGTGCCTCCTCAACTGGCCCAACTCATCCAATAATTGGCTGCACTGGCGATTCACTGCAGCTAGTAAGTGACTAGTAAGCCAGCATTTTCTCTGAGGTAAAGATAGCATGCAGCAGTGGAACATGAGTGGTATAAGTATCAGTCATTATGTTTTCTTATCTCACTCTGCTCTAAACCCCTTTAACCCCATAACATCACTGCGGAACTCAGTTATTTAAATTTGGCACCAGCTAGCAAGTGGACACCCGGGGATACTGGCAATAATGCTGATTGCAGACCCTTAACCCTTCAGATGTCATGTTCAAATGTGACCATGGCATCTGAGAGCTAAAAGCCTGGTAGAGCAGGGGATCATCAATAGGGGGAGCCATTCATTGGCTGCAGCAGCCTTGTCCTCCTGAATGATCTGAGGCTGTCACAGTTATATTTCTATGCACTCCCTGCCTGTAGCAGGGCTCCATAGGAACATGATACTAATGCATTGGAGTCTATGAGAGAAGCAATCTATGATAAACATCATAGGCTGTGTTGCCTATTTTAAACACCCATACTATTAAATATAAAAATGCTAGTGTGCAAATATAATTTTTTTGATTAAGAAAGGTATCTTATTTCAGCTGGTGGGAAGAATTCATCTTTAACAGACTTATAGAGTCTTATAGCTATATGGCCATATATTTTCCTCATATATTCCTATACTTGACAAGGCAAGTCATATCCATTTGTATTATGGATCATGAGCGTAATTGAAGACAACATAATACTAGGCTAAGGTTAACACTGAGCAATGGAAGACACATTGACACTTGCTGTTCATTTATGTGTACATAACTGAAATATTCTGAAAATAATATAACTAAATTCCAACCTTCTTCAAAGTTTTATATTGAATCTATAAAAGTTATACAATCTACTCACTATTGTGCCTCCACCTCAACATATAGTACACTGTAAAGGAATTATTTAACACACTATATATAAATTGACACACAACAAAATGTAACATTATTTTAGAATTTGGTATTCATAGCAGTAATTGAATTGTACATCTAAAGCCCTGATCCTTCAAAAGGGGAAAGTATCAGCCCTCTTGAGCATGCTTTAGCTCGTAGACTATAAAATCTGCTGCAGTGATGATATGAACGAGGTAACATGAAGATGTATAGCAATTGGAATGCCATAATCTGTCAGTTTTACTTAATACATAAAATGTAGATCCCTGGTATCTTTTTATGCTTTTTATCACCTGTTTATTTTTCTTGACTATGCATAACTTTGGAGGCCGAAAAGACATAGCTTCAATTCTTACGTGCCTTTTAGATATCAGGATTTGGTTTATTTGTGTATTTTTGTTAAATATATAAAAAAATATGTATGAAAGATGCCATGTCTTGTTTTAAGAACTTCTCAACACAATCTTACTTATTTTAAAATGCATTAAAGAATATATCTTCAAATGACATTGTATAGCATATATAAGTTGTGACATCTTTTTGTGGTGGCTTTTTTTTATTTTGTAACATTTTTCTGTTGTTTTTGCAGTCCTCTAGGGATGTCTATGGGAAAAACATCAGAAAAGCGTTTTTACCAAAGCATGTTGCATTTTGAAAGAGAAAAAAAGGAACCGAAAATAACACAAAGTAATACATGATATATTTCAATACAGACTTTAAAATTATATCTGGCTGCAAAAACAATGAAAATCCATATAATAAAATGCCATGTGTGAAGCCAGACTAAAACAGCAAGTGAAAAAAAATGCACCCTTACTTAGAAACCACCAATCAAAGCTTTTGCCCTGGTAACAAACATTTCATTCAACTTTTCACAAAATCAATAGTACAGGCAAATAGAAGAAATGCTGCAATATGTCTTGTTAGAGAAAATCCTTTTTTCTCTTACAGTTCTTTTACTCCTGCACGTCCCCTTTCCTAACATTCTTTTCAAATTCTCTGCTGAAAAGGGCTTCTTTACCTTTTTCTTACTGATGATCTATCTTTTAGATAGATCATCAGCATCTCATCAGCAGGGCTCCAACATTCGAGATCCCCTCTAAACAGCTGTTTGAGAAGGTAGTGGCGCTGGCAGTAGTAAAACGGCCTTCTCACAGCTTCCTGCGGGGCAGTAATTAGAGATGGCCTTGCGGTTCGCCCGGCGGTCGTTTTGCGGCGAACTTTGCTCGTTCGCTGTTTGCCGAACAGGCGAATATATGGCGATGTCCGCTGGCGCCATATTCTTTGCATTGTGCAGAACTTTGACCCATGACACATCCATCAAATGGGACAGGACAGCCAATTAAGACATTTCAGCACATGGACATACCCCTTACCCTATAAATAAACCCGATCTGGTCGCCATTTTACATTCTGTTTTTTGCCAGTGTAGGGAGAGGTTGCTGTGTGGAGCAGGGACAGACTGTTACATAGTATAGAGACAACAAATGCTAGCTAATAGGGCCACAAAAGTCCTTTTAAGGACTAGTATAGATTTGCTATCGATAGGTGCGAAATACTGAGGGGTGTAATATACTTATAATATACTTTCTAACATGGAAAGTATATTATAGTGCATTTGTATTATGCAACAGTTGTGTGCGGTTCTGCTGCGATACTGCAGGTATATAGAGGAACAAACACTATTGGAGCAACTAATTGCAACTGGTGTGCTATACCAGTTGCCCACAAAAAAATCTGATTAAGGAAGGGGTGTGATATACCTATAATATACTTTCTATATAGTGCATATGTTGTGCAGCATTTGTGTGCGATTCTGCTGAGATACCGCAGCTATACATATAGACAAACGCCATTGGAACAACAAATTGCAACTTGTGTGATATACCAGTTGCCCCCCAAAAAATCTGATTGAAGGAGGGGTGTTATATACCTATAATATACTTTCTATATAGTGCATTTGTATAGTGCAGAATTTGTGTGCGGTTCTGCTGATATATTGCAGCTATACAGAGGGGCAAAGGTCATTGGAACAACAAATTGCAACTAGTGTGATATGACACTTGCCCCAAAAAAATCTGATTGAGGCAGGGGTGTAATATACCTATAATATAATTTCTATGTAGTGCATTTGTATAGTGCAGCATTTGTGTGTGGTTCTGTTGAGATACCGTAGCTATACAGAGGGACAAATGCCATTGGAACCACTAAATGCAACTGGTGTGATATACCAGTTGCCCCGAAAAAAATCTGATTGAGGCAGGGGTGTGATATACCTATAATATAATTTCTATATAGTGCATTTGTATAGTGCAGCATTTGTGTGTGGTTCTGCTGAGATACCGCAGCTATACAGAGGGACAAACGCTATTGGAACAAATAATTGCAACTGCTGTGATATACCAGTTACCCCCCAGAAAATCTGATTGAGGCAGGGGTGTGATATACCTATAATATAATTTCTATATAGTGCATTTGTATTGTGCAGCATTTGTGTGCGGTTCTGCTGAGATACCACAGCTATACAGAGGGACAAACGCTATTGGAACAACTAGTTGCAACTGGTGTGATATACCAGTTGCCCCCAAAAAAATCTGATTGAGGCAGGGGTGTGATTTACCTATAATATGATTTCTATATAGTGCATTTGTATAGTGCAACATTTGTGTGCGGTTCTGCTGGGATACTGCAGCTATACAGAGGGACAAACGCCATTGGAACAACTAATTGCAACTGGTATGATATTCTAGTTGCCTCCAAAAAAAAAAGATGAACAGGCTCTATATACTTGCTTCCACAAATGCTGCTCTTCTCGAGGGACTTTGGCACAGGGTCATTTTGAAGATGACAGACAGAGGAAGAGGTGGGCCGTTCCACAGTGGTGGTAGGGGTCGGGCAGGTGCACCAGGTCAGAGCCTAAGTGGGAAGTTGGAGAAGGCGCGTGCGATTATGTCAAAGAACGCGCCAGAGTTGTTTGAGTGGCTCACTCAGACTTCCGCTTCTGCACGCTCCTCATCCTCTGTATCAGCACCCTCCTCACTCTCTGCTGTGCGCACACCCAAAGACACCACCACCATAGCTCTTCCACTCGAGTCAGAGGAATTATTTTCCCATCATTTTCCAGACCTTACCGATGCGCAGCCATTCTTGGCATCGGATGAGGAAGAGAAGGTAGCAACTGCCTCCACCCAGCGGTCTGACGAAAGTACCCAGATCAGCCCAAGGAGGGTGGTCCCCGCTGTTGCTGCCAAATCCGAGATCTCTAATGTCAGTGTTGGTGAAGGTGACGATGATGACGTGTCGATGGATGTCACTTGGGTGCTCACAAGAGAGGAAGAGGAGGGGAGTTTAGAGGGAGAGACGGAGCAGCAGATAGGGAGGAGAAGGAGGAGAAGCAGGCAGATCTCGTAGTGCACAGGAGGCAAAAAGCAGACTGCAAATGTAACTTGAGCGAGCCATCCACCATGCACAGTAACATCTTGTGCTCCCAGGACGCTGGCACATGGCTCTGCAGTGTGGGCTTTTTTTAATGTGTCAGCTGCTGATAATAGTGTTGCCATCTGCAGCCTGTGCGGTCAATGCATAGGTCGCGGTAAGCCTAACACTCACCTAGGGATGACCGCCTTAAGAAGGCACCTGGCCTCCCATCACCGAGTCCAGTGGGAGAAACGCTGTCAAAACCCATAAAGCCACACTCCTGGTGCTCCACCTCCTGCCTCTTATTCTTCTCCTTCTTCTCTCTCCTCCCATTTGTCCTCTACTCCACCTTCCACCTTGCCGTCGTTGCATTCATCTGGAACAAGGCAGGCTTCTGTGGCCCAAATGTTCGAGCATAAAAAAATGATGATGCCGGATAATCCTCTTGCCCAACGGCTGACCGCTGGCTTGTCAGAACTGCTAGCCTGCCAATTACTGCCATATAAATTGGTGGACTCGGAGGCCTTTAGAAAATTTGTGGTCATTGGCACACTGCAATGGAAGGTCCCTAAAAGGAAATATTTCTCCCAGAAGGGCATCCCTGAACTATATGGACACGTTCAGCGGCAAGTTAATATATCTCTGGCACATAGTGTCAGTGCCAAGATACATCTGACCACAGACATGTGGTCTAGCAAACACCCACCCACTGGGTGAACCTTCTGACGGCCATCAAGCATGTAACCCGTGGCACCCGTGTGGATTTGGTGTTACTGCCATGGATTGCATGCAGGCCTGCCTCTTCTTCTCCTCCTCCTACTCCATCCTCTGTCTCCTCCTCGGCTGACTCCTCCTTTTCCACTGCTACCACCTCTTCCGTTGCACCCCCTAAGCTCCCCAGAACCTATTCGATGTGCCAGGTGAGACATTGCCATGCTGTGCTGCGGCTGTTGTGCCTGGAAGCCAAGATCCACACCAGTCCTGCACTCCTTTCATTTCTGCAGTCACAGGCCGATCAGTGGCTAACCCTGCTCAATTTCACAGTTGGTAAAGTGGTGTGCGACAACAGTGCCAATCTGCTGAGCATGCTAAAACAGGGCAAAATGACACACGTGCCTTGCATGGCACACGTCCTGAACTTAGTTGTGCAGCGATTCATTGCCAAATACCCAGGGGTCCAGGATGTATTGCAGCAGGCCAGGAAAATCTCTGGACATTTTAGAAGATCTTACACGGCCATGGCTCGCCTTGCTGACGTTCAGCAAATGTGTGGATGTGATAAACAATATATATAATACAACAAAAACAAAGACAGGTGCACTCTGCGGTCTTACTAAGCCCTCAAACTGGTTTTAAAATTGAGAGATTAGCCAACATGTCCTACATGAGGACATGTCTGAGCCCGAGCACCGCGCCAAGGTTTCTCAAGTAGCTCGGGACCTAACGCTAAACCTACATGGGCTTGTATTTTGAATTTTTTGGAGGTATAGAAACTCCTAGTCTGAATGTGCCTTTATTTCCATCCACAGGCAGCATTCTGGTGCACATGTGAGGCCCGGGCTATATCAGCCAGTCTTGGGTGGGGCTCAGAGCTCTCTGCCTCCTCCCATTGTATGCATGGTCACATGCTGGAGGTTACTGGGAGATTGCTTTGAGTCGGACCTTGCGCTCCTGTAATTCGCCCACTGGCTCCTGGTATTGCCCATATGGCCCAGGTAGGTTTAGCGTTAGGTCCCGAGCTACTTGAGAAACCTTGGCGCGGTGCTCGGGCTCAGACATGTCCTCACGTAGGACATGTTAGCTAATCTCTCAATTTTAACACCAGTTTGAGGGCTTAGTAAGACCGCAGAGTGCACCTGTCTTTGTTTTTGTTGTATTACCTATATATAATTGTCCAAAGTACAAAAAAATTAAACATGAATGTAATTTATTTATGATTGTAGTGACTTTGAAAGTTATCAAGTTCTCCTTTGTGACTAGAGGAGAGAATTTTGTCAAGTATCTGATTGATATTATGGTTGGATGGCACATGTAGTCCAGTCAGTTTGGGTTACACTTTTCATTTTAGACAGAAATGTCTGTTTTCTGTATAGTTCACATAGAAAGATAAACTGATTTCCCCAAGGTCACACAACTGAGATCTTAACAAGATTCAGGGAATTTCATTTAAGTGTCACAGTATAAGTTTTGTCAACCTTGACTTTATTTGTGTGAACAGATCTCCTTGAGTTTACAATAATACAAGCATCATTCATTGGGACAATCCATTAATTATATTCATGATACTTAAAATACTGCTAAAGCATCAACAATCCTTCTAGTACAATGCTAATGTGCTTTCAAGGTCACTTTGATTATATATATATACACTGCGTGCAGAATTATTAGGCAAATGAGTATTTTGACCACATCATCCTCTTTATGCATGTTGTCTTACTCCAAGCTGTATAGGCTCGAAAGCCTACTACCAATTAAGCATATTAGGTGATGTGCATCTCTGTAATGAGAAGGGGTGTGGTCTAGTGACATCAACACCCTATATTAGGTGTGCATAATTATTAGGCAACTTCCTTTCCTTTGGAAAAATGGGTCAAAAGAAGGACTTGACAGGCTCAGAAAAGTCAAAAATAGTGAGATATCTTGCAGAGGGATGCAGCACTCTTAAAATTGCAAAGCTTCTGAAGCGTGATCATCGAACAATCAAGCGTTTCATTCAAAATAGTCAACAGGGTCGCAAGAAGCGTGTGGAAAAACCAAGGCTCAAAATAACTGTCCATGAACTGAGAAAAGTCAAGCGTGCAGGTGCCAAGATGCCACTTGCCACCAGTTTGGCCATATTTCAGAGCTGCAACATCACTGGAGTGCCCAAAAGCACAAGGTGTGCAATACTCACAGACATGGCCAAGGTAAGAAAGGCTGAAAGACGACCACCACTGAACAAGACACACAAGCTGAAACGTCAAGACTGGGCCAAGAAATATCTCAAGACTGATTTTTCTAAGGTTTTATGGACTGATGAAATGAGAGTGAGTCTTGATGGGCCAGATGGATGGGCCCGTGGCTGGATTGGTAAAGGGCAGAGAGCTCCAGTCCGACTCAGACGCCAGCAAGGTGGAGTACTGGTTTGGGCTGGTATCATCAAAGATGAGCTTGTGGGGCCTTTTTCGGGTTGAGGATGGAGTCAAGCTCAACTCCCAGTCCTACTGCCAGTTTCTGGAAGACACCTTCTTCAAGCAGTGGTACAGGAAGAAGTCTGCATCCTTCAAGAAAAACATGATTTTCATGCAGGACAATGCTCCATCACACGCGTCCAAGTACTCCACAGCGTGGCTGGCAAGAAAGGGTATAAAAGAAGAAAATCTAATGACATGGCCTCCTTGTTCACCTGATCTGAACCCCATTGAGAACCTGTGGTCCATCATCAAATGTGAGATTTACAAGGAGGGAAAACAGTACACCTCTCTGAACAGTGTCTGGGAGGCTGTGGTTGCTGCTGCACGCAATGTTGATGGTGAACAGATCAAAACACTGACAGAATCCATGGATGGCAGGCTTTTGAGTGTCCTTGCAAAGAAAGGTGGCTATATTGGTCACTGATTTGTTTTTGTTTTGTTTTTGAATGTCAGAAATGTATATTTGTGAATGTTGAGATGTTATATTGGTTTCACTGGTAAAAATAAATAATTGAAATGGGTATATATTTGTTATTTGTTAAGTTGCCTAATAATTATGCACAGTAATAGTCACCTGCACACACAGATATCCCCCTAAAATAGCTAAAACTAAAAACAAACTAAAAACTACTTCCAAAAATATTCAGCTTTGATATTAATGAGTTTTTTGGGTTCATTGAGAACATGGTTGTTGTTCAATAATAAAATTAATCCTCAAAAATACAACTTGCCTAATAATTCTGCACTCCCTGTATATATTTAAAAATTTCTACATGCTGTATGCAGCAATCTATTATTATGATGGTAATGCTGCTGCTTGGGCATAAACTATACTTGTATCACATATTCATGTAAAAAAAACTTGCCCACCCTTATTTTCTGTGTCTTTTGTGACTCTCTTAAGAGTATCTGAAGTTTACCATTCATATATTATGCAGAAAAGGCAATGTTATTTAGGGAAGAAAGATTGCAAATTTTTTGGGTCTGCCTTAACATTGCGTTGTATCAACTTTTCATAAACAGGGTGATACAGAAAAATCACAAGGACCCATAATAAAACAAAATTGGTCCCATTGAGAGATTTGCGAATTATGATACACCTTTATAATTTAAAGGGTTGCTGAGCTTTGGTAAAAAAATTTATATCATCGAGACCTCTTAAAAGTTTTGATGCTGAGACCTCGCTAATCCCTAGAACGAGGAGAGAAGTATACACATATTGCACTCTCTTTGCTACAAGAGATGGGCTCAATAGAAGTCTATGGGACAGTCTTGATCCTGTCCTATGCAGAGAGGAGAAAGAGCACAATATGTGTGCACTCCTCTCTCATTCTAGCAATTGGTGGGGGTCTCAGCTCTCTGACCCCCACTGATCAAAACTTTTGTCATATCAAATGTTTTACTATAAGTCAGTGACCCTTTAATGGCCACCATTCCCTTCCAGGTACATAATTGCTTGTAGAATAATCTAATATATAAAGCTGAGTGTATGTGTGTATGTCCACTAAAGGAATCCGCAACGTCGCATTTACAATCACGAGATTTGGCACACAGGTACATCAGGTGTCCGGGAAGGTTTTAGACCTGGTCTCAGCTCTCTAGGATGTACCGCTCCTGAGATATTCCCATAAAATGCATTAGCCAATAGAAGCCTGGTCGTATGACCCTTATCAGCCAATAGAAGCTCACATGTCATGAGTCTCCACATACACAGTTTTACATCAGGTTTCCATAACAACCCAGCCATTTTCTTCACAGCTGAAGGTCAGCTTTAAAGGGGCAGGGTGCTGTGGATGACATTGTTAAGGGACCAGAGTGTTGTGGAGGTCATAGTTCAGGGGGCAGATAGGGTGGGCATTTTGGTACAGCCTCAAAAGACGGACTTAAAAACCCTTCTTAGGCCCCTCCCACACCATAGCCAATGGGGATTGAAAAAATAAAGGTAAAAATCAACTGTCAGCTGCAGAGGTGCGAGAGACGGTGACTTTCTCGCTGCAGCTCACACTCAGACAGCATAGTGCTGCTGTCTGAGAGCAAGCTGTTCAAAATGACATCCCTGTGTCCGTCCAGGCCCTGCGCCGGACAGAGGACAGGGAGTATGAAAGCCGGACTGTCCGGCCTAAAAATGGACCGCTGGCCAACCTAGGGGCTGGCTGCTGTTAAGGGAGCAGTCCGCTATGGAGGTCAGTGTTAAGGGGCAGATTTTTGTAGAGGCCACTGTTAAGGGGACGGATGTTGTGGAAATCACTGTTAAGGAGATGAGGTACTGTGAAGGTCAATAATAAAGGGGTGGACTGCTGTGGAGGTTACTGTTTAAAGGGGTGGGTGCTGTGGAGGTCTCTATTAAGGCGCAGGGAATGGTGGAGGTCAGAGTTAAGGGGGCAGTTCGCTATGGAGGTCAGTGTTAAGGGGCGGGGTGCTGTAGAGATCACTGTAAAGGGGCAGGGTGTTGTGAAGGTCACATTTTAAGGGAACAGAGCTCTGTCGAAGTCACTGTTAGGTGGCGGTTTATTGAGGAAATCATTGTTAACGAGACTGGGTACTGCGTAGGTCACTAATAAAGGGGCGGCCGCTGTGGAAGACACTGTTAAAGGGCAGGGTGCTTGTGGATGTTACTGTTAAGGGGCAGGCAGCTGTGGATTTCACTGTTAAAGGGGCAGGGTACTGTAGATGTCACTGTTATAGTGGATACTGTAGATTTTTTTTAACAACGCACAAAAACACTAAATGAAATAGATGAAATATACCCGTGCGAAGCCGGGTCCTTCTGCTAGTTTCATAATATATCTGTATAGGGAAGCTCATTCTTCTAACTTTTTTCTCCCACTACGAGGGAGAGCTAACTGTATATGGTTTTATGTAGTAAGCATTGAACCCGAAGGTAGCTGTCGAATACTGCATAGAATGAACTCTACTTTGTAGGGGCTGCATTTAAACACTAAAACAGTGTCATGATTCACACTAGCGTTGTGAATCAAGTAACCTGATAAGACGGGCTGTTCCGGCGTAAAGGCATGCTGTTTACCAGACAAAAAACACTGCATGTAGCAGTATTTACAAAACCTGGCATTTATGCTGGAAAAGTGGCCAGATCACATCACTATATCGTATTATAGTCAATGATGATCTGGCAGTACATGGTCATATCTGGCAATGCCGCATGCGGTGAGCTCCGAAGCCTGATTCTCAGCTGGATCAGGCTACCAGAATTCAAATGTAACTATGAAACAAGGACATACTCCCAAAGAAGTGAACAAAGAGAGCCATGTACAAGTGCACACTCCTCTGCATTTATTATCTTGCTGGATGTGGTGGCCAGCAGCCACCTCTACAGGTGGGACAGGAATTGATACACATCAGAAACATATCTGTCTTGGTATTTTATTAAATTCCAATTGGGAGGAATACATTTTTTCTCATCTAGCTAAGACATATATGTATATATATAATTTTATTTCACTCTGTCTAGAAATATTTGATTTATGTGGTTTGTCTCCGACAGCTTCTGTGATGTCGCCTGGAACTGGATCTGCATTACACACAGATGATCTTTGGAACAGAGGTGTGCAAATCATTTTGGACAGTTTGGTATGTTGCACTTACAGAAATATATTCAACAACTTTGAAGACCCTGCATGATTATGTAGATGAAACAAATGGAAGTTGTAAATTTAGCATATGCCTGACCCCGTACAATACAGGGAAGCTACACAATAATTCCAAGTAGTAGAAGGGACACTGATAAAATGTAGAAATTATTACAAAAGTTTGAACATTTCTGGTGTTTTGCATGGTAATCTATGACAATGTGAATAAACATAAAGTTATGCACCTGGGCAGTTATAATCTGCATGTAACACTTGTAGAGAAGGATCAGGGTGATCCGTACGTATAGATCACAGACTATATAACAGCATGCAATATCAGTCAGCTGTTTCTAAGGCCATCAGAATACTGTTGAGCATCAAAGGGGCATAGACTTGCAGGGCAGGAGTGTAATATTACCACTTTACTTTGGTGCGGCCTTATCTGGTTTATGTTGATTAGTTGTGGGAACCAATTCATAGAAAGGATGCCGTGGAGTTAAAATAAAAACAACAACGAAGGGCAAGTAGACTAAGGGGGCCTTGAGGGTTTTAGTTATGATGAAAAATGAAAGAATTACATTTACTTAGGCATAAGAAGAGACATGCAAGAAGGAGAAATAAATAGCTTGTACAAGAATATGCAGATATAACTTGACAAAATACATTAAACACACAGCTGTAACAAATATCACCTTGCATTTTCAAGGACTGGTTACAGAATTTTTCGCTTTATAAGATGCATCTGATTATAACACACACCAAGGTTTTAGAGGAGGAAAAATAAGAAAAAAAACATTCATAAGACCTCAGAACAGGCCCCTAATCTTCATCAGACTCTCAAACTAGACCCTCAATCTTCATCAGATGTCAGATCAGACACCCATATCATATCTCAGATCAGACACCCACATCAAACCTCAGATCAGACACCCATGTCACACCTCAGATAAGACCCCTATATCAGATCAGACCCCCATGTCAGAACAGACCGCCAATGTCAGACCTCAGATCAGATCCCTATATTAGATCAAATCCCATGTCAGACATCAGGTCAGACCCCTGAAACAGACCAGACACCTACAGTACAGACCAAAAGTTTGGACACACCTTCTCATTCAAAGAGTTTTCTTTATTTTCATGACTATAAAGGCATCAAAACTATGAATTAACACATGTGGAATTATATACATAACAAAGAAGTGTGAAACAACTGAAAATATGTCATATTCTAGGTTCTTCAAAGTAGCCACCTTTTGCTTTGATTACTGCTTTGCACACTCTTGGCATTGTCTTGATGAGCTTCAAGAGGTAGTCACCTGAAATGGTCTTCCAACAGTCTTGAAGGAGTTCCCAGAGATGCTTAGCACTTGTTGGCCCTTTTGCCTTCCCTCTGCGGTCCAACTCACCCCAAACCATCTCGATTGGGTTCAGGTCCGGTGACTGTGGAGGCCAGGTCATCTGGCGCAGCACCCCATCACGCTCCTTCATGGTCAAATAGCCCTTACTTTCAAAGTTTTCCCAATTTTTCGGCTGACTGACTGACCTTCATTTCTTAAAGTAATGATGACCACTCGTTTTTCTTTACTTAGCTGCTTTTTTCTTGCCATAATACAAATTCTAACAGTCTATTCAGTAGGACTATCAGCTGTGTATCCACCTGACTTCTCCTCAACGCAACTGATGGTCCCAACCCCATTTATAAGGCAAGAAATCCCACTTATTAAACCTGACAGGGCACACCTGTGAAGTGAAAACCATTTCAGGGGACTACCTCTTGAAGCTCATCAAGAGAATGCCAAGAGTGTGCAAAGCAGTAATCAAAGCAAAAGGTGGCTACTTTGAAGAACCTAGAATATGACATATTTTTAGTTGTTTCACACTTGTTTGTTATGTGTATAATTCCACATGTGTTAATTCATAGTTTTGATGCCTTCAGTGTGAATCTACAATTTTCATAGTCATGAAAATAAAGAAAACTCTTTGAATGAGAAGGTGTGTCCAAACTTTTGGTCTGTACTGTATATCAGATCAGACTCCCAATGTCAGACTTTAGATCAGACCCCTAGATTAGATCAGACCCCCATCAGAGCTCACATCAGACTCCCCATGTGAGACCTCAGATCAGATGCCCATTAGAGATAAAATTAATACATTTACTTACCTCTCCTGTGCCACCTCTACTCTCCAGGTCTGGTGGTGTCTCCTGCAGTCACACTCCCTTATGTTCTCCAGGCTTGCGCTGCACTGTGATCTGACTGCATGCATCATCAGGTCATAGTGCGTGCACTACATCCTGCTGCTTTATAAAGTCAGGACAGTGTAGCACAGCACCCAGAGAACATTAGGGAGAGGTGAGTATCGGCAGCGCTAGCAGTGCTTTACTACCCACTCCCCGCAACTCCTACATACTAGTGAGCCCTTCTAAAATTGAGGAGTTCATTAGTATTCTATTTATAAGAAATTGCCATTCCCCCCCAGAAAAATATGGAAATTATCAATTTAAAGTTTGCTGCCACATTATATTTAACATGTGAAATGTCAAGTTACCTTTGCTACATCTGTAAATACTCCATACACAATGATGATGACAAGTTGGCCCATGTTAAACTGCCTCAAAAGACAAGGCACTCACTCCATTGCCATGAGTTTAGTCTTCACCATAAGAGCTGTCAATCTGTGTAAATGTCACCTCAAGAGCAGGTCCTGAACAGTGGATGGCTTCACAAAAGTCTTGGAACACAATGAGGTAAATGCTCTATGTAAAGGTGTAGAGTTCCTGTTTGAATGTTGATCAAGTCTGATTGCAACTTCAAGATCAAGTACAAAGGGTTTTATTTTCTTAGGCTCTTTTCACACTGCATCTTTATTATCCACCTGAGATTTGCATTAGGCACATACATTTAACTGATGCCACTAGGTGATATCCATTACCTATAAGTGTCCATGTCAAAAAATGGTATACAGCACTTGAAGCCTTTTAATGGAATTGCACAATCTGTTGCGTGGATGCCTCGCTATGGAATAGCACATTGAGGTATATTTATAAAAACTGGCATACCCATATGCCAGTCTTAATGTCTCTGCATAAGCATGGGATGTGCCTAATTTATTAATAGGCAGATGCCTCTTAATAAATTAGGCACATCTCTGCCCTGCTGTGCACCAGAAACTGAAGTTTACGCCAGCTTACAGGTGTTTCGAAAAAGTGCCAAGAAGCTTGAAAGTCACAAATTATGGTGCACATATGGCATGCAATAGTGACGTAATGCCCTTAGCAAACATTCCTTAATCTGTTGCTTTTATGTTTTGATATGGAATATCACAGTCCGTTGTGCTATTCAGTGCATTAAAAAAAAACATACACACTTGTGGATACACCAAACAAATCCCAAAAGAACACTTCTGTAGCCTCGGTCAGTATAATGGGAGCCTATGTGTCCATTTATCTTTGCACCTGGAGCAGACACTGTGAGAAAATTGCCTTCTGTTTTTTTTTTACCCTCCCCTAAATTAATAAGGGGACATATTTCTAAAATCTACTCACACCCCTTACCTTCATCCACATTCTCTGGTTGAATTTGATGGGTATACCATATATATTTTTTCAACCGTATTATGTAACTACGGTATTCTTACTGATCCACAATTTCTCCAACTATGCCACCTTATCTCTAGTCCCATTTCTAAGCTCAGATCATTTAAGCATTCCACTTTTACCATAAATTGGTTAAATACCTTTCAACCTTACACCATACTATATTTTGTTTTTGTAACAAGTCTCTGGCATCAGTAGTGTTTGGACCCTTCTTAATAGCTAGCTAGTATTCTCCTCTCAGCCCTTTTCATTAGTCTCATTTATTATGATCTTACCCTTTACTAGTTGTCATCACGCTCTGACACCAGACCCCATGTCACCCTTATCCTCTCTCTTTTACCATTTCTCCTTGTGGATAGTTTGTAGTAAGAAAAAGGAATCTTATAGGCCATGCAGTGCCTTCTATGAATATTGCATGTAAGTTATTCCTCTTTTCAAAAAAAAAAAGAGAATAAAGCTTTGCCTCGGGTGCCACCAGTTTTAAAAATGTTTTACAGTACAGTATGTTATATATTCAGCCTAGTCTATCCTGAAGTTCTCCTTTGTAAGTACTTAAGTGCAGGTGTTAATTATCCTACTTCATTGGTTCCTTCATATTCACATTGACTAATATATGCAACCTTGATTAGTTTTACATAGAGTTTGTTTAGCATTGCATTATAAAGGGACATAGACATAGTATAATTGTTCCACATGATTATTCATGTAGTTCTGCAATTAGCATAAAGATTGGTGTAACACATTGAGCATTGCAGAAAACATTAGCATTGTGATTCTAAATACAATCCAGGAAAATAAACAGTTGGTAGCTCAGATTGGCTTGATGTCTGTGGACAGTTGGCGGACTTACCCAGCAAGATGGCACAATGTAGTTGTTAATTTGAAAGTTTTTACACATTAAAAGTTTTCACAGATACACTGCATCTAAAACTTTTAAAGCCTGTATTTCTATCAGTTTATTATCTCGTTTAATTTTTTTGTATGAGATTGGCATATTTATTTTGTTATTCCTGACTTAGACCCAGGAGCCTGAATAGTACACATTTTAAGTGCACGTATTTGGTTTTATAGATATTTAACTCACACCCATGTTAATTTCAGATTTTCCTACTGGCTCTGGCTTGGGTGTGCCGCAATCTGCCCCTTCTAATCACCACCTGGAGATGGGAGGAGAGGTTGCGACTAGCCTATATAGCCATGGCCATTTGGATTTCTGATCAGTCACGACTAAGAACATGTTTGTTCGAAACGCGTAAACGTTCATTTGGAACACTGAGGTGATGCTGTCACTGTATGGATCTGTACTACACCGAATAAAGGAACCCACAATATTTTCAACTTCGACTCAAGGGATAGAGGCAGCAGGTGAGCTGGATATTGTCCACAACATGAAGCCCTTATGCAGTCACCGGGAGCAGGCAGTTCCGAGAACAGCCCGATGAAGGCCCCCAGCGGCTGTTCTCGGAACTGCCTGCTCCCGGTGACTGCATTTGATTTCAGACCGGCTCCCGACACAGGCACAGGTAAGGGCTTACCTGTGCATTGCCGGACTGGTGAGTCTACCTTACTAAAGATGGCAGCCCGCATGTGTTCGCTGGCGAACACTGACCATCACTGCCTGTAGGTCTTGAAGATTTGTTCCATCCTTGTACCATGTAATACAATTCTTCCCCTGCAGCAACTGCTGGAGAAAAAGAAAATTTGTTTGCTGGCCATGGCATCCCCACAACTGGTGTGTTGGGAGCAGATCTCTCTCTAATAAGACACCCCTTTTAAATGTATTCTATTTGAATAATAGAAAAATTGTAAGGATATTAATTTCACACACAAAACAACAATATTCATTTAATATGCATCACAAAATAAGTGGGTGTATAGAATGCAGTGAATTAAACTGCATCAGAACATTTCATGGCAAAATAAAAGGTCACATACTGATGTTGGGCTGATTTTTTAAGTACTGAAAGTTCATTGAACGTGCATATATGGGAAATATGGTGATCGCAACTTACATCATCAGTAAATTTATGAAACTCTAAAGAGCCTACTTTTTCAGACACAGCAACATTTTTGTCTATAGTCTTGATCTCATATTGCAGCTCATTCCACTTTAAGTAATTGTGGCTGCGAATCCTAGACAAACTCTTTAAGGCCCCTTTCACACGGGCGAGAATTCCGTGCGGGTGCAAAGCATGAGGTGAACACATTGCACCCGCACTGAATCCAGACCCATTTACTCCAATAGGCCTGTGCACATGAGCGGTGATTTTCACGCATCACTTGTGCGTTGCGTGAAAATTGCAGCATGCTCTATATTGTGCGTTTTTCACGCAACGCAGGCCCCATAGAAGACAATGGGGCTGCGTGAAAATCGCAAGCATCCGCAAACAAGTGCAGATGCGGTGCGATTTTCACTCATGGTTGCTAGGTGGCGATCGGGATGGGGCCCCGATCTTTATTATTTTCCCTTATAACATGGTTATAAGTAAATTAGGGATGAAGGGGTTTAAAAAAAATAAAAATAAAATTAAACTCACCTCATCCACTTGTTTGCGAGGCCAGGCTCATCTTCTTTCTTCTTCTTTGAGGACCTGGGAGTAAAATAACCTTTGGTGACGTCCTTGCGCTCATCACATGGTCCATCACATGGTCCATCACCATGGTGATGGACCATGTAATGAGCACAGTGACGTCACCAAAAGTCCTTTTCCTCCCAGGTCCTCAAAGAAGAACAAGTGGATGAGATGAGTTTAATTATTATTTTTTATTTTTTAACCCCTCCATCCCTAATTTGCTTAGCATTCTGTATTAAGAATACTATTATTTTCCCTTATAACCATGTTATAAGGGAAAATAATAAAATCTACACAACACCGATCCCAAACCCGAACTTCTGTGAAGAAGTCCGGGTTTGGGTCTGGGTACCAAACATGCCGATTTTTCTCACGCGCGTGCAAAATGCATTAAAACGCTTTGCACTCGCGCGGAAACATTTTGCATTTTCCCGCAACGCACCCGCATATTTTCCAACCACGCACCCGCGACGCCCATGTGAAAGAGGCCTAAGCATTACAATTCTCAACAAGTTAAACTTGTCATAAAACTTTTTGACCCTGAAACCAACCATGTATATTTAATGCATAATGCATGTAGTTGTAAAATGGCTCTTAACCCCTTGCGGATCTGGCCAATTTTGGACATGAATATATTTTTTCTTTTAATGTTTCGGCAGTTATAATAAATTTTTTGTGTATATATATATATATATATATATATATATATATATATTAGGATTGGCCATCAATTTCAGATTTGTCTTCCTTTTGGCACCCCTGCTGATTAGCTGTTTGAAGTTGCACCCCTAACAATTTGATATTAATCGCCTATTCTCAGGATAGGTCATCAATACTGTGAACTTGTTTTATATAAAAAGAGCTTTTGCTGTACAATAAGGGAATAATGAGAGATGCTATAGGGTTATTTTTTAAAACGAATGCAAAGGAGGACTAATGGAGCTTTCCATAGCAACAAACCAGAGATGTGAAAAATGACATCCAGAATCTGATTAGTTTCTATATGCAACTGTGTTATTTTCTGCTGTGTTGTTTTATATTTTCCCCTTACATTTTATAACTCTTCTCCTTAATAAGGTTTCAGACCTTTAGTAGTCTCATGAGTTCCCGTCATAAAGTGTGTAGTTTAAAACAAAATAGTATTCCACATAGCATTCACTTTGACTTCACTTTGCGTTTTGTAACTGAACTAGTAAAAAAAGGTGGAAAACATCAGTTTGACACCCTGATTGCTAAGTCTTTTCTGAAGTTTCATCTATGAAGCAGTGAAGAACACATGCTATGAAGAGAAATGGTGAGAAATTCCAACAATAATAATGGTCATTAGTGATGAGCGGGAGGTGCCATATTTGATTTTGCGATATTTCGCGAATATTCGATTGAATATTCGACTTATATTCGTCGAAATCGAATATTCGTCATTATGCTATTTATCGCGAATAATATGCGATTTAATTAATCGCGTATTGCGATTTTGTGTATTTTACGAATATTCGCCATATTGCTATATATTCTTGTTTTAGAATATGACGAATATTCTAAAAAACGAAGTTATAGCAATATAGCGAATATTCGTAAAATACACATATAGACTGCAATTTCACTAATGTAGTGCTATAAATCTTTTTTTCTTTTGGCAAATTTTTTTGTCTCTTTCTGAATTTGAAAGAGACAAAAAAATTAGACAAATAAAAAGATTATAGCACTACATTAGTGAAATTGCAGTCTATATGTGTAATTTACGAATATTCGCTATGTTGCTAAATATTCTTGTCTTACAATATGACGAATATTCTAAAAAACAAATATATAGCACTATATCACATATATTTGTTTTTTAGAATATTCTTTCCCCCCCCTCCCCAGTATTAAAATAATTGGTGGCCAGTGCGCCCTAACCCCTCCCCCCCAGTATTAAAATCATTGGTGGCAGTGGCCACAGGGTCCCCCTCCCCCCCGGCAGTGGCCACAGGGTCCCCCTCCCCCGTCATTGGTGGCAGCAGGCACTTCCGATCGAGTGGCAGCGTAATGGCCGTGCTTTGATCGGTTACCATGGCAGCCAGGACGCTACTGAAGTCCTGGCTGCCATGGTTAGTTAATCACTCAGCAGCATTTACTTACCTGTGGGGCTCTCCTCCTTCTAAAAACTCACAGGTCTATGCAGCGCATTGCTGAAGGCATATGCGGCGCATAGACCTGTGAGTTCTCAGAAGGAGGAGAGCCCCGCAGGTAAGTAAATGCTGCTGAGTTAAACTGCCTGCTGCCACCAATGATGGGGGGGAGGAAGGGGGACCCTGTGGCCATTGCCAGGGGGGGAGGGGAACCCTGTGGCCACTGCCAGGGGGGGCGGGGGACCCTGTGGCCACTGCCACCAATGATTTTAAAACTGGGGGGAGGGGGGGTTAGGGCGCACTGGCCACCAAATTTTGGGGAGGGGGCGCACTGGCCACCAATTATTTTAATACTGGGGAGGTGGGGGGAAGGGCGCACAGGGCGCTGTGATCAGCTCAATTAACCCGCACCTGATGGGTTAATTGCGCGGATCACAGCGCCCTGGCAGTATATTCTAACTTCAAGCATCCCCATCACTATGGGAACACCTGGTGGTTAGAATATACCATCGGATCTGAGTTAGATCGTGAAAACTCAGATCCAATGGTATATTCTAACCACCAGGCGTTCCCATGGTGACAGGGACGCTTGTCGGGGAGGAGTATGCCGAAGGGCAATAACTGTACTAATTGGGGGAAAAAAAATATATATTCTATAAAAAGAATATATGTGATATAGTGCTATATATTCGTTTTTTAGAATATTCATCATTTTTTACCATCTAAACTCTTGATTCCTCCCTGCTTCTTGCTTGTGGGCCAATGAGTCATTGGCCCACAAGCATTTTAAGCAGGAAGGAATCATGTGTTCAGATAGAGAAAATGCCGAATATTCGATATAACGAATATATAGCACTATATTCGCAATATTTGCGAATTATCGAAGTTGCGATATTCGCGATTAATATTCGCTATGCAAATATTCGCGCTCAACACTAATGGTCATTGAGATATTCTACCATTCTTATATGCACCTGATCTGAAACTACAGTTATTATTCTCTTGTCAATGACCAAACCTTTTTTTAAGTCCATATATTCCCAAATGTTTCCCAGTTTAAAAGAGAAATCCAGCAAAATGATATGTTCTAGACAAGATGACATTGGGGAAGTCTGTTATCGCTGAGCATCCCTGATATCTCTCTATAAATTGGCACTGATCATATATTTCTGTTGCTAGAAAAATAAACACAATGTTTATAGCACATTGCTCCTTAATGTGAATGTCCAGTATTACTAAAAATGTTTTTAGTGCAATGGCCACCAACATGAAGCTAGTAATGTATGGAACACTTTTGTTTGGAAATAAATGGACGTCCATATCGCAGACTTCATCATAAGATCCTTTAGGCTGGATTTTCCCTTTAAGAGATGGACATATTTCATTTGGAAAGAACCTCATTCATGTAGCTCAAATGTGTTCAATACTCCCGTATTGTGATTTTATGACCTACATCCTATTGCTTTTTGCAATCTATGCTACTAATATGCCTTTCACGTGAATGATGCATTGCTTACATAAAAGTCAAGGGGTCAAAGTTGTCAACTTGACATTTTGTACTTTTATCCATTTTTAGTAGTTCTCAATGAGAAGTCAAGTGATTTTCTATCACTCATCATCTACAATTTCTGTAGTATTCTGGGTATTCTTTTACAATTCAAACTTACAGAAAACATTGGGGGAGATTTATCACCTCTCTGTTCCACTTCATTGCTGAATAAAAGCTGTAACTCTATTTGCAACTTTTTAAGCAGCACTTTCGTAGTAAGCAGTGTTTTTATGCTGCCCTCGCCACTTTTCAAAGAAGGGTGTGGTGAGGGTCGGGCCAGCAGGCCAGACACATTTATCTTCATTTGCACCAGTTTTCTAGTGCACATGACGACAGAAACCTATGGCAGCTCTGAGCTGCTGTAGATTTCATTCTTTACTCATTTTTGCTCTTCAGATTTCACCTCCCCCTCAGCATCTCAATCTGACTCCCAGGTCCTGGCCAACACACAATCATTGTCATAGTCCTTACTGTTCCCATCAGTTTTATTATACTGTGAGATGTCAATATGGTTTAATTGGCTCTCTCCCGATTCCTTGCTTAGTATTTGCCCCCAGTGTCTCTACCACTGCCGCTACTGCCCCCACTGTAACTACAAGTACACTACTATCACCAACAAACCAGCTATGCATGGGGTCCCCCACCTCTGCCTGAACCTCTTCCTCACACACTGACTGTTACACATAAGTCATGAACAGGGAGGCTCTCTTGATTATTTTCCGTAGCATGTGGGGTTTTGTTAAAAAGGGGGACAGTGAAGATAGAGATGAACTAAATGAAAGGCTTTTCTGGGCTCATATGGAGGAGGAGCAGAAGGAATAGTCCAAGCCACAGTGTCAAACTCAATGGTGACCTCAACATCATCCTGCTGGGACTGAGAGCAGGAGTGAGCCATCCAGTCCACAATGGCATCCTCTTTGTCCTCAACAATAGCTGGAGGGCTGGTGCTGCTACTGCTGTTTGCACTACAACCCATATTTTGTCTCTCAGCCTATAAATGAAAAGTCATTGGTTTGGTACACAGATTATGAAATGGCACTAGCAAAACTGCAAGTGTTTTTTTTGTAACTTAAAGACAAAGGTGTAATTTAATGCTCCTCCCCATCTACAAACACATTGCACACTGATATTGACATTGATATGCGGTTTTGTAGTAACATGCATTTGCTATAACTACTGTTGTCTTGAAGTTATACAACACATTCACTAAAACGGGTATTGTAATGAAGTTTTTGCAGTAAAACACATTCAATTAACACAGGTATAGTAATGCAGTTTTTGTAACAAGATGTGTTTACTAACATGGGTATACTAATGGTGTTATTGCAGTAAGATCTGTTTGCTGTAACTACAAAGTATCTTGCAGTAATACAATATAATAATAGCAAGCATATATTGATGCATTGATATACATGAAAAATGCCCAATTACAAATGGTAAATTGAGGGTTTTTTCTTTCTTTTTTTTTTGTGCTCCATGTTTTCTTTAATAGCAGAATGTATGCTATTGGGATGCTGCCAGGATTTTGTAATGCAGAACTTGCTAGCAAGCTGTATGAACTATGAAGAAACACACAACTCAGAGTGTCCTGATAAAACCCTAATATCTTCCCAACTAAATCTCCCTGTTCTCTCCTTATAGCATTCGTAGTACAGCTAGATTACTGGCTTGTGTCTACAATTGCTTTTTGGCAGGCACAGCCACAATACATGCTATCAGAACACAAACTGAGAACAGACTGGTGTGTAATGATGGCCTCAGTAGAAGGACTAGACAGAATTCTGCCCTGATTGGCTGATCAGGCTGTCTGTCAGCCTCTGGGCAAATCAGAGCAAGCCCTTCCCTCTCTCCCTCCCAGGATCATGTGATCCTCCATCCTCTTCCTTCCTGTAGTTTTCCTCACCAATGTTCACACTAAAATGGTGTAAATTGCAAAAACTTCAGATGAATTTATGTGAAATGTGTAAGAAATCTTATGTGCAATGACATATATATATATATATATATATATATATATATATATAGTGGGGATTTTCTCTGGTAGACAGGTTAGCGGACACAGTATCGAGGCAAGGAACCTGGTTGTAAATCAACTTCAGTGTTTTATTCACACTCAGCAAAAACATCAGTCTTGGTGCTTGTTCACACACAGCAAAACATAACAATGGTCACCTGGAATCCTTCGTGTCAGTTCACACCTGGCTATATGCTCAGCCACAGAGAAGTTCACTGGCAGACTTCCAGGCGGCCTGCACGCCTGTTTGCAGTCCTCAGCACAGAGGACTTCACAGCTTTTCTGTCAGATGGAGGATAATCCACCCTACCTGATAAAGCTGACTGCTTTTTCTAAGCCTCCCAAGACCCGGCCTGGAACGTGGGGAGTAGCCACCCACCCAGCACTTTGGCTACTCCCAGTAAGAGCCGTCTCGGATCGGCTTTACAGCAAAACTAAACAGCTGAAGTGTCAGACTGCAAAGCAATAATGACACTTCAGGAAAAAACGTCTCTTACCTCACTGAGGCCAGGAACCTCGGTGACACGTACCGACCATTAATGAGGGCCCCTTGTTCCTTCCTACAATATATATATATATATATATATATATATATACAAAAGAAAAATGGCGGCACTGACTACAATAGGAAAAAACGGGTGCACGCTCCTGGGGAATCGACCTCTTACCCCAACCAATATATCCAGAAAAAGGATGGCACTCCAGCAGGATGAAAGTGAAGAAATTTCTTTAATCAACCATACGGTGCAACGTTTCGGCTCCACTGAGCCTTTCTCAAGCAAATAAAATTCTTTGCTTGAGGAAGGCTCAATGGAGCCGAAACGTTGCACCGTATGGTTGATTAAAGAAATTTCTTCACTTTCATCCTGCTGGAGTGCCGTCCTTTTTCTGGATATATATATATATATATATATATATATATACAAAAATCCAAGGCAGCACCAACAGTATTGAAAATCTGGAGTGCCTGCAGTCCAGACGTGACCAACCGTCAAAATATATAAAAGAAGAAACACCGCAGCACTTCCATAGGTGAAAAAATAAGTGGCCCCTTGTTCCTTCCTACCATATATATATATATATATATATATATATATATATATATATATCTGTATATCAGCAGGACTTTTTATGGGGAACCATATGCACCATAATAAAGGAAAGAGTCTATAAAGCTTTCCTTGAGAATTTATTCTTAGACTTTGTTTGTTTAGAGGTTGGAAAAAAGAACTAGCAACCTCTAGTGGTTTTATGCACCTGGTGAATGAAAATGAGTAAGGTCACTTAAAACGAACAAATGTTACATTTTCTGGGTCAAGAAAGCTGTCCTATGGTACACGCTCTTCATTAGAAGGAGAAATCGGTTTAGCAGTGCCGAAAAGCAAATTATTAACACCACTAGATCAAAACATAATAAATATAGAAAGCGATAACTGACGACTGCTCTTTGTGTGAGTTCAGTGATTCTTTTTGTCAGTTAAGCATGGATTTAACCATTTCATTGACATGCTTTACAAAAAGAACAAGGGGAAGGGGGGTTGCACACCATGATTTAGAAGGCCGGAACATGTTCTTTGCTTGAATAAAATCAATACTATTTAAGAAGCTTTTGAGAGTGAGAGAACATTTTGTCAGTACTTTAGAAAAAAGAAAAAGAACAGATGCTGAAATCCTGCCATTGGTTACCAAGCATTTCTAAACCAGCATGGTAAAAATACTGTAAGTGTCACAATATTGTATCACTCATTCAAAGTTAGCCAAGATGTGTACATATGCTGGATCTGGAAATGTGTCTGGTCATTTAGATGAGTTAGAGAGGGAGAGTGAAGTAAATTAATAATAAATGAACTGCAAATGAGCTAAGCCATACTAAAGGTTATTTACAAGGCAAGTCAAGGCAAACAAAGCTCAATCCAATGGGTTTGAGAAAAACAACGAAATAATCATATATTGGCCGAGAGGTTGCTAATTACCATCAAGAGTATTTTATTCCTCCGCTGGCATCGACAAACACATTAGAAGTAGATGTATAGCCATTGCACCCAATAATAAGCCCTGTAGAATAGAACACACACCAACCCACATACGTGTTAAGTTGTCAAGCATCACGCCAGCTTAAAATCATACCGCTAGCTGCTAACTGTGTCATTTGCTGCTCAGTGGTCTTAAGTTGTAGTGACATTTTAATTACCGGTGTTATATTAAAGCTGAACTCTTGATAAGTTCTCTTATAAATGATCACCTGTTGTTACATGTCAAGCAGCAAAGAGAAAAACCTCCTATGAAATTGCTAGTTACTCCGCCAAAGCATTTAGAAATTAAATATCACTGAACAACCCATTTTACACACTAGATGGTTCACATCACGAAGGGGCACCGTCTTAATGCAACAACTTATGCAAATGCAATAATCATCACTGGGGAAATAATGGCAATCCTTTTTCATAGGGCATTCCACCGTCCGTCACTCAACATGCTATTTGATACAGTCGGACAAACGTAAATTGAGAGCCTTAATCAAGCAAGTCAATGACGGAGCAGCTGGGAAGACATCAAGTTGGGTTGACGGGAACACAGTTCAATGGATGAGACAGATGTTAGAGTTGCTGGATAACCCTGCAGGAAGCCACAGTTTTATTTTCCCATGTAATACAGCTCTTAACAACTGAGTAATGGCTGAACATAGGCAGGATAAACCAATAGGGAAACCCCCGGATGTAGCTTAAGATTGTGACAAGTGGAGAAAAGAAAAAAAAAAAACACACAAGGCAGGGGGTTATTGTTCTGGAGCTCGGTTATTGTAGACTACAAGATGTACATCATTAGAGAATTCCTCTTAATAGCTTGCATTTTCTTGGGCAGAGGCTGCTGTTGCAGCACTAGGTGAATCTGTTGACATTTAAGCTGTGGCTGCCCCTACGTCGACTTTTAAGATGCACTTCTTAACTTAACCCTTTCACAGCACAGACCCCGAGTGATTTATTCCAGCCATGAGAGACGCAAGGGTTAACACACAGAATCAACACAGTCTACCGAGTTTATCTGCCATCATCTACTATGAGCGGGCAGAGCATTTGAGCATAGTCTTTGTCACAGCCAGTTTCTTATTACATTCATAATGATAAGATGACTTTACTAATCCTACCTTCCATGCCAGCTGCTTTTTGCTTGTCACTCCATCATGCCAATAAGTTGGCTGCTGTAATCAATCAAGATAGTGCAAAAACAGCATCTTTTCCCTGCATCTGTCATCTTCCACAAAGCATTCTATTACTGCCGACTGCTGGGAACAAGAAAGTCTATTTGAATTCCAATAGCTCCCCTCACGCATGATTCAAGTTAGGTTAGGTGAGCATGCCTAACATGATTCTCACCGTCATTTGTTATGCAGCTGCTACACCGTCGGTGTGGTAACCAGTGACTTAATCTGATACGTCGGGCTCACAAAGCTAATTCTTGCTGCAAGCTCACATGAGCGAAAAAAAAAAGAAGAAGAAGAAGAAGCAGCAGCGTTCATTTAACGAGCATCCCTCCTGTCGGAACCACACAGGCACTGCCTCTGAAAATCTGTTTTAAATCCCAAGGTTCTTCCAGTTCTATTGGCTAGCATGACTTGGAGCTGATACAATTTTTTTTTTATAAGAGGAGTGGCTTACTGCATTACTTGCTGTTACAGACAGATATACGCTGATCATCCAACTCAACTACACAGTGATACAATCTGGAGTCGTCACAGATCATATGACTTGTTGGATATGCAACATCCTTTTCATTTCTGGAAGCTGAGAGAGTTCCTCCTAGAAGAAAGTGGATCGCTGGACGAAGCTTTGCAAGAAATCAAGGCTGAGATGTAATTATACTTTGCTGGTGTCAATTTTAAAGCAGAATAAAGATTGAATGTCATGCATCCCCTTTTACTCGGAGAAGCAATGAGTGGCAGGAGTGACAGGCAAGACAAAATGGCTCATTTACATTCCATCAGGACATGAAGCAGTGCGCACACTCGCTAACACTGGTGACCTGCATGGTCTACAATCACGGCGACTTATGCCATTTATCATAAGCGTCAAGGAATTAAATATATGTTTCTAATGCCATCTATAGAAACTTAAGTATTGCATGAGATAAGGGTTATTTTAATGACTGCAAGGAAATTGATCAAACTTGAACCACAGAGTAAGTGACTAGAAGCCTGGAAGCTGCTGTCATGGCTTTTTGCTGGAGAAATTTGCCACACACATGGCAGATGTGATGCATGCATTTTTGAGACTGAAAATCAGTTCCATTCATCTGTATTTTGGCAGAAAGTACATACAGATGAATCAGCAAGTCCAATTCAGATAAATACGATAGATGCAAAAATTTCTGCCACAAATCTGCCGCTAGTAAATTTATCATTAGGCTGGAAAAAAAAAAACATGTAGTTTTAGTGCAGTTTCTTGAGCCAAAGTCAGAAGTGGATCCAATAGGAATTAGAAGTGCAAGTTCTTTCTTTACATTTACCATTCCCTTGCTTTGGCTCAAAAAAGCTGCATCAAGACATGCACTAAACTATCACAAATACAGTGTGTGTGTGATTGCAACCCTAAAAACATTTTATTTCATGAATTATAAGATTTTGCAGTTTTGGAAGGCAAAATCAGGAGTGGATGGTAAAAGGAGAGAAAGTATAAAGGACAGGTACGACTTCTCCTCTATATTGAATTCACTCTTGATTTTGGCTTCTAAAACTGCATCAGGAAGCTTAACCATGTGTCCATACCCTAAAGTTATTTTATTTCATGGATTACTAGAACATTAGACAGTTGCCCCCCCTCCCCAAACCTATTGGTTTATCACTTGAAAGGAAACAGTTAAAGCTATAGCATGTTGGGAAATTGAGTGGCTAGAGTTACAAATGAGTGGTATGGAGTATGAATGAATGCCATATAACTGATGTAGACTCGAAGATACACCTAATAGGAAATATTAACCTTTGAGTTGAACGCATTGCACCCGCACTGAATCCAGACCCATTCATTTCTATGGGGCTGTGCACACGAGCGGTGATTTTCACGCATCATTTGTGCGTTGCGTGAAAATCACAGCATGCTCCTCTTTGTGCGTTTTTCACATAACCCAGGCCCCGTAGAAATGAATAGGGTTGCGTGAAAATCGCAAGCATCCGCAAGCAAGTGCAGATGCGGTGCGATTTTCACGCACGGTTGCTAGGAGACGATCGGGATGGGGACCCAATCATTATTATTTTCCCTTATAACATGGTTATAAGGGAAAATAATAGCATTCTGAATACAGAATGCATAGTAAAATAGGGCGGGAGGGGTTAAAAAAAACCTCATTTTAATTCACTTGCTCGCATGGTCCGTCACATGATCTTTTACCATGGTGATTGTCACAGCCACTATCTCTGGTTGTGACCTTCTGTCCTTGCTTGTTCGGCGCTCCTCGCTGAAGTTTTGTTTCTGTGTGTTTGTGGTTCTGTATGGGTTAACTCCCCTGTGTTCCTATTAGGAGTTAATCCTCTCTGTCTGCTCCATGGGTGTGGCCTCTCTGCTGCACCCATGGAACCTGTATATAAGGCTGAGGTTTCCTCAGTTCTGGGTCAGCTCTCCTGGTGTGTGTTGTCTTGTCCTGCTCCTGTTTGTACTCACTCTCCCATGCTGCTGACCCATGGGATCCGTGTCTGTCTGTCTGTCTGTCTGTGCTCTGTGGGTTTCCTACTTGTTCATTCCCGTCCTCTTTGATGTCCTATTTCCTGTTTTTCTGTTATCTGTTCTGCCAGTTATGTTTTAGTTACCTTGTGTGTATTCATGTCTCTGTTCAGCAAGTCCTTGCTGCACCTTTCTTTGCAGCAGAGTGCCATGCGCAAGGCCATTCAGTTTACTACTGGTGGAGCAAGTCCTTCTCTGCTCATTGTCACTCCTGTTTCTTTGCTATGTACTCCTGCTTGTGTTATTAGTTGCCCTGTTTGTATTTGCCTGTCTATGTTATGTATTTGCCTGTCTGTGTTATGTATGCCTATGTGCCGTCGGTACCTTCTGGTACCTGTTGTCCATTCGTTCTTGCTGTCACTGTCTAGTTCATGCTCTGGAGTGGACCCTGGCAACTTCCTGCTGCAAAGTCTAACCCTACCATCTGGGGCCCTAGTGAATACCAGGAGTTGCTTAGTTACGCCCCTCTGGAGTATTACTAGACAGTGGCGCAGTGGGGGTTTTCTCCCACTGTGTTGATGGTACATAGAGCTCATGTTTTGTCTGTGCTGCCTTCCCTGGTTTTTTGTTTGTGCAATAAACTCTTGTGTGTCTGTACCTGATTTCCGTTTGTTTATTGGTTGACGACGCAGAGGTCTCTCGCTGGATCTCCAACTCGTGACAGTGATGGATCATGTAAAGGACCATGTGATGACTGGAGTGACGTCACCACAGGTCCTTTTCCTCCAAACAGCAAAAAAGAAGACAGAAGAGATGCCGGGCTGCCCGAGCAAGTGGATTAAGGTGAGTTGAATAATTTTTATTTTTTTTTAACCCCTCCAGCGCTACTGTACTATGCATTCTGTATTAAGAATGCTATAATTTTCCCTTATAACCATGTTATAAGGGAAAATAATACAATCTACAGAACACCGATCCCAAGCCCGAACTTCTGTGAAGAAGTTCGGGTTTGGGTACCAAACATGCGTGATTTTTCTCATGCAAGTGCAAAACGCATTACAATGTTTTGCATGTTCCCGCAACGCACCCACACCTTTTCCCGCAACGTCCTGTGTGAAAGAGGCCTAATAGTTACCCATCCAAACAAGAGGCATTAACTTTTCCTAACTGGAATACCTCTGTAAGTTGCATTACATGGCAAAGGCTATGCATCATGAAGAAAAAATTGTTAGAGATGTCACATAAATACTTCCAAAATGGGATCTGTATTATAGTCTCTGTATATGCATAGGACATATACAAACACAAATTCACTATACCTACAAAGTCACTATGCCTACTATTATAGGAACATGGAAGAAATGGAAAAGTACTTATTTCTGATGCAAATCAATTGTCACGTCATTGGCAAAAACAAAATATAGGCAGATGTAACAATTTTCTGTTAAACAGCCTTTTTCAAACAAGCACCAAGCATGCTTGTTTGAAAAGGACTGTTTAGCTGAAATGTGTTACATCTGCCTGTATTTCGTTTATGGCAATAAAGTGAAAATTGTTTTGCATCTAGAAGGGCGTTCTTTTCCACTTCTTAAATAATAAGCTAAAGGGAACCTGCTACGTTGAACAAGGTGTCCGATCTGTCAGCAGCATATCATAGAGCAAGAGCAGAGTATTATTAAGTGATATTATTAAGTATTACTTGCATTTTATTAATTTATATTCCTGTTCTTTGTATGATTAGGAGTCCAAAGGGTGGTCCTACTTAGTGATTAATGCAGTCATTGGCATATTCATAATGGGAAGTTTGTCAATAACTCATAAGATCTTTCACTAGAGCACACATTTGGTGGTTTCTATACTCCACAGCCATAGGTGTAGCTAGGCATTTAAAGCATATTTTTGAGTGTGGAGGTGAGAACTCAGTACACTCAGGCACTTTAATACTACACATTAGTGATCACTCCTGTCAGGCTGCTCAGACATGATGGCATATTGTAGAAGGGATCGCATCATTACCACCTTTTGTAGAGAAGCATAGTAAGGTCCTGCCGCCTCCCCTCAAGGCAGCTGTGAAAGTGGAGGCAACCAGTCCTTCTCACATTCCAGGACAAGTTGATTTCATTTTAATCATTGCCAGAGAACCTTTAAAAGCATCTTTTTTGCCTCTTATCTGAGGTAATGGTAATTGAAAATTTAAAGGGGTTATCCTGCCATTTATATTGATGGCCTATCCTCAGGATAGGTCATCAATATCTGATTGGTGGGGGTCCAACACCCAGCACCCCCACTGTTTAGCTGTTTGAAGAGGTGGCTGCGCTCTATGCGACCTCTGTTTCCTGTTCATTACACTGCCTGTCATCTCGGAAGTTACGGTGTTTCAGTGTAATGGCAAGTACTCACTCTATTCACTTGAATAGAGCAAGTAATTGTAATTACACTATACCACCGCTCCAGTGGAGGCAACTAGAGATGAGCAAATTTTTGAAAAACTTTTCCGAAATGTTTCGATTTGATCCGAATTTATTCGTGGCGAATCAAACAAAAAAAAATGCTATTTCCTGGCTGCAGAGAGCCTGTATAGTGGTGCAGAACACTGTGCCTGCATAGGGAGTCTGCTGTGGTAGTTAAACAATACTCTGAGTCAGTATGACGCGAAGATGACAGGCGTCGCTCTTAGAATCACTGCACACTTCACTTATTTAGGCAGTTACGGGGCCAAAACTGACCAAATAAAAAATTGTGATGTCATCCAGGCCAAAAGGGCAAAATAGTGGCCCAGTCATAGAGTGGGGAGGGTGGGAAAACGGCTTGAGAAGTCCACAGAGTGGCCCAAAGACATAGTGGTTTGGTGGAAGCAGCATGAGGAGACCACAGAGTGGCCCAGTGACATAGTGGTGAGGTGGCAGCAGCAGCAGCATGAGGAGGTAACAGAGTGGCAAGTTGACATAGCATTGAGGTAGCAGCAGCAGCATGAGGAAGCCACAGAATGGCACAATGAAAGAGAGTGGAGTTGGCAGCAGCAGAATGAGGAGTCCACAGAGTGGCCCAATGACATAGTGAGTGTTGAGGTAGCAGCAGGAGGAGGCCACAGAGTGACAAGGTGACATAAGTGGAGATGACAGCAGCAGCAGCAGCATGAGGAGACCACTGAGTGACCTGGTGACAGAGTGGGGAGGTGGGTGGCAATAACAGTACCCACTAACGATGGTGGGTGTAAGAAGGAACACTTGGCATCAGATGTGTAGCATAAGGTGGGTCTCAGCATCAGAATAGTAGCTGAGGCAAGTAGCCAGAAGAAACCGGTCTCTTTTGTGAAGGTTTGGGTGAGACAGCATGGATGATCTAATCTGATGCATCATGCATTGGTGGGTGGAAATCCTGGCTGATCGACGCCTGATTCATCTTGACAAAGGTCAATCTCTCCGCATTTTGGGGTGACAGGCGAGTGCTCCTTGGCGTAGCTATGGCCACTACCGCACTAAACACCAGCTCTGATGCCACACTACTGGCCAGGCAGGACAGATTTTCCCAGGCAAACTCAGCCAGTTGTGGCCACAAATCCAGTTTGGCTGCCCAGTAGTCCAGAGGATCTTTGATGACGGGTGGCAGTGTGCACTCCAAGCATGCCACTACCTGCTGGTTCAGGTTCTGCTCTATGTCTAGCTGCTGGTGAGTAGTTTCTTCACTATGCGATTGAAGATAGCTGTGCATCAGCGACTCTAGACTCAGGCTGCTGCTGATGGAGCTGAAACTGCTCCTGCCACCCCCCCCAGCAGTCATGGCAGTGAAACATGAGCGCAGAGGGCCCCCCACGGTCAGACCTGCGAGAGGATGGACATTGGAGGAGATAGGCAGCGGCCAACTGACTATATAGGATGTATCTATAGTAGTTCAGTTTGTCCTCCCTCTCAGCGGGTGTAAAAAAGGCATCAATTTTGAACACATAGCGAGGATCTAACAAGGTGGAGAGCCAGTAGTCATCCCACTGGCGAATGGTGACAATTCGGCTTTCACTACGCAAGCAAGTGAGCATGCATCGGGCCATTTCCGCAAGTGATTTGGAGGGACTCCCTGCCTCCATCTCCACTGCATACTGCCACAGTGTGTTTGGGTCATCTGCCTCAACTTTCTTATTTCCCTGTTGCTCCTCCAGCTGCTCTTGCTCCTCCTCTCCTGTCACCTGTTAAGAAAAAATACCAATTTCGCTACACATTGCTTGTGCTCCAATGTCCTCCTCCTCCTCCAGTTCAGCCCCCACAGGACTCATGTGGCCTTGAGATGTAGGTGCCACGTCTCCAGTCCCCTGACCAGCTAGATTTACCAGCATCTTTTTCAGGATACGAATCAGTGGAATGACGCTGTTCATCCCATAGTCCTGGTGACTGACAAATAAAGTGGCCTCCTAAAAGGGCACGAGCAGACGGCAGGTGTTACGCATGAGCTGCCACTGGTTAACATTGAAGTTACACAGGGGAGTACCTCTGTTCGCTTGCATCATCAAGAAATCGTTTATGGCCTTTCTCTGTTCGTATAGTTGGTCCAACATATGGAGAGTGGAATTCCAACAGTTGGAAACGTCGCATATCAGCCTATGTTGGGGGACGCCATTCTGCCGTTGCAGCTCAAGGAGTGTGTGTTCGGCAGTGTACGGGTGGATGAAGTGCATGCAAAGTTTCCTGGCAATTTTTAGGATGTCTTGCAGATGGGTGGAAGACTTCAGGAACAGCTTGACAACCAGATTGAACACGTGCGCCATGCAGGGCGCACGGCTCAGCCCTTCTTGACGCAGCACCGACACCATGTTCTTCCCATTGTCACTCACCATGGTTCCGATTTTAAGTTGTCACGGAGAAAGCCAGGATTTAAATTCTTGATGAAGGACATGGATCAGTTCCTCCCCTGTGTGACTCCATTCACCTAGGCAAACGAGGTGTAGAACAGCATGACACCGCCGTGCCCTGCACATGTTGTATGCTGGAAGAGCACTGTGAATTGTCCCTGCAGTGGAGGACATGGTGGAGGATGAGGAGGCAGAGGCGGACATTGTCGCAGGACCAACGGCGTGAGAATTTGGAGGCGGAAGCGGCATCACCTGGACAAGTTACTGGTGTGGCTGTGCAGAAACCACATTTACCCAGTGGGTTGTAAAGGACATATATTGTCCTTGACTGTAGTTATAGCTACCAACCAATTTTCCCAAAAAAGGCTGTATCACAAACAAATTTCACCACTGAATGGCTAATTGATGTAATTACTCAGTCCCTACAGATGAAAGTCTACATTCACTGACCAATTTTCCCAAAAAAGGCTGTATCACAAACAAATTTCACCACTGAATGGCTAATTGATGTAATTACTCAGTCCCTACAGACGAAAGTCTACATTCACTGACCAATTTTCCCGAAAAAGGCTGTATCACAAACAAATTTCAGCACGGAATGGCTAATTGATGTAATTACTCAGTCCCTACAGAAGAAAGTTTACATTCACCGACCAATTTTCCCAAAAAAGGCTGTATCACAATTTTTTTTTTACCACTGAATGTCAATGTAAATTTACCGCAGAATGGCTAATAACATGTACTATATTTCCCATTAATACACCCCAATAATGGCTGTATAACAATGTTGATTCACTGCAGACCGGCTAATAATACGTATTCTTTTTTCTATTAATACACCCCAAAAAAATAAATATAACAATCACAATTCACCGCAGAACGCCTAATAGAACATACATATCTATCCTATTAATACACCCCGTAAATGGCTGTAGTACAATGGAACTTCACCGCTTAACGGCAAAAATATATATTTTTTTCCACTAACACACGCTGTGGGGTTTCGCTCTGGTAGACAGGGTTAGCGGACGCAGAATGGAGACAACAGCAAGTTCCTTGGATCAAACAATTCAATGTTTTATTCACACTTTAGGCAAGTGACAAAACAAGGAGTCATAAACAAGCAAAAAGTCACCTTGCGGGGTTGGTGGTAATTTACACCATGCAGCAATTCTGCCTCAAAGAGTCCTTGAGCATAGCAGCACAGATCTGTTTTCATGCCAAACAGGTAGCAAGCCTTCACCCAGACACATGGCTCCCAGATCTCAACACAGAGACCTCGCTTCTGAGCCCAGCTGCCTATTTAAGGACAGCCAGGGGCTGTCAAAACCCGGACAGACACTTAAAATCCGGTCCGGTATTTGACCTCACCTGGCTGTAAATCAGCCCAGCAGCACATGCTCGGAGGAAAATACCTGTTTTACCAGACCAAACCTCTCACTGTTCAACCCTGAGGAGGTAACACACGCCAGTGTACCCGGGACAGGGCATCTGCATTTCCCTGTAACCAGCCTTCCCTGTGTTCCACCGAAAACTTAAAGTTTTGTAGAGAGAGAAACCATCGGATGACCCGGGCATTTCTGTCCTTGGCCTGGCTGATCCACTTGAGAGAAGGAGTGGTCAATCACCAGGCAGAATTTCCTCCCCAATAAATAATAGCGGAGAGACTCTAAAGCCCACTTGATAGCCAGGCTCTCTCTCTTCACTATACCATACCGGGTCTAGGCTGGGGTGAGCTTACGGCTGAGGAAGACAACGGGATGCTTCTCCCCGTTGTCTTTCTGAGACAGTACAGCACCGAGACCTACTTTGGAGGCATCCGTCTGTATTATAAACTCCCTTTTGAAGTCGGGCGTCACCAAAACCGGGGACCCACACAGGGACGACTTCAAAGCGGAGAATGCCTTTTCCACCTGCTCATTCCAGTGGACTCTCACTGACTTGCGTCCCTTCAAGAGTCCTGTCAAGGGCGAGGCTAGAGTAGCAAAGTGGGGAACAAACCTCATGTAATAGCCCACCATTCCGAGGAATTACTTTATTTGCCTAGTGGTGACAGGTTGGGGCCAATTCTGTATCGCCTCTATGCTGATCACTTGGGGTTTGATGACTCCGCGCCCAATGACATACCCCAGGTACTTAGTCTCTTCTAACCCTATCACACATTTTTTTGGGTTAGCGGTTAGGCCAGCTTTCTGAAGGGAGTCCACTACAGCCTGAACTTTGGGTAGGTGACTTTCCCAGTCGGTACTGTGGATGACAATATCGTCCAGGTATGCCAAAGCGTTGGTACAATGATGTGGACAAAGCACAATGTCAATTAGTCGATAAAAAGTGGCGGGGGCGCCATGCAGACCAAAGGGTAAGACCTTATATTGATACAGCCCCTCAGGTGTGATGAAGGCAGTTTTCTCTTTGGCAGCCTCCGTTAAGGGCACCTGCCATTACCCTTTCGTGAGGTCCAAAACAGAAAAACACAGAGCTTGTCCTAACCTCTTAATGAGCTCATCCACCCGGTACATGGGATACACATCGAAATTGGAAACCTCGCTAAGTTTTGAAAGTCGTCACAAAACCTCAACGTCCCATCCGGCTTGGGTATCAATACTATAGGACTTACCCACTAACTTTTTGACTCCTCAATGACATCTAGCTGCAACATTAGCTGCACCTCCTTCGATATGGCTTGTCGCCGAGCCTCGGGTACCCTCAATGGCGACTCAAGGAACAATATATAGGGGGGGCACATAAGATACCACAGTCAAAAATGGGGGGGCACTAATAATTTTCACCACTTAATCATACTACTGAAAAAACTAAATAAGTATATATAAATAAGATGACAAAATACGAGAGTATTGCTGTATGCAGGGATACCTTTTTATTGTACTAACCTAGTAATATTTTTTTGGCATGAGATAACGGTCAAGGTACTATTTTAGGGTGCATATGACTACCTAATATGTCTACTTTTTTATTTACTTCATTTTAGCATAATAATAGTAGTTTTGAAGAAAAAAAATCTTATTTCAGTGAATCCATTGTCTGAGAATGATAGCTTTTTTATTTTTTGACCGATTGTCTTAGGTGGGATCTCATTTTATGCGGGATGAGATGGCGGTTTGATTGGTACTATTTTGGGGGGCATACGCCTTTTTGATCGCTTGGTATTACACTTTTTGTGATGTAAGGTGACCAAATATTTTTTTTTTACGGTGTTCATCTGAGGGGTTAGGTCATGTGATATTTTTATAGAGCAGGAACTTACGACTTTTTTTTATGGCATTCACCATGTGGGAAAAGTAACATGACCCTTTTAGAGATTAGGTTGTTACGGACGCGGTGATATCAAACATGTGTGGTGTATTTTATTTTTTGAATTTTTAATCAGTGATAAATGTGCGGCTATAAGAAGAAATAAGTGGGTCTATTGCCTATATAATACACTACAGTACACTTTATAGTGTACTGTAGTGTATTGTGACTTTATACTTAGCCTGATCAGGCCGCTGCCTTTAGCAGAAACCTTATCCGGCTTAGCTATACCATTGCAAGCCAGAATCCTGTGAAGGTGTCTGGTTGCCATGGTAACCATCGGCCGCTGCCAGAACAGAGCAGCGGCTGATGAGGGAGGGAGCCTTCCCTCCCTCTGTGATCCCGTCAAGTATTGGGTGGCTGCAATAGCACAGCAGTGCCCGATGAGAGAGGGAGGGAGCTCCCTCCCTGTTAACCCCTTCCATACACCGTTCCCTATGGACCGCGGCATGGAAGGGGTTAAACGGCTGACATCGGTGCCAGCACGGATGTTGGCCATTTCAAGCAGAGTGTCAGCTGTATGCTGACACTCTGTGAAAACTGCTCGGCCATCCTGAAAATGGGGGAAATGGGGGGGGGGGATTGCGCTCGGTGGGACGTTGGATAACCCCTTTAATGCACCATTTTTTCTGTGCTTTTAATTGTTTGTAAAAAAAATGCATATGGATTTTAGGCTTTTTCATTGCATTTTTTACAAACATTTTAGTGGTGTGTTACTAATATGTTGGCAACGTGTTTTTTGTCAAGTCCTATAAAATAGCTCATGGGAAGATGCAAGAAAAAGTATATGCCTAAAGAAACATGTGTATAGAATTGAAACATTTTCACAAAATACTTTCTAATCTAGCTAATAAAAAAAACATCCTTAGGCTTATTGCACATGACAGTATATTTTCACGCTCCGCAAAACGGGGTTCCGTTGTTCCGTGATCCAAGTCCGTTTTTTCGTCCGTGGGTCTTCCTTGATTTTTGGAGGATCCACGGACATGAAAAAAAAGTCGTTTTAGTGTCCGCCTGGCCGTGCGGAGCCAAACGGATCCGTCCTGAATTACAATGCAAGTCAATAGGGACGGATCCGTTTGACGTTGACACAATATGGTGCAATTTCAAACGGATCCGTCCCCCATTGACTTTCAATGTAAAGTCAGGAGTTAATATACCATGGGATCGGAGTTTTCTCCAATCCGATGGTATATTTTAACTTGAAGCGTCCCCATCACCATGGGAACGCCTCTATGTTAGAATATACCGTCGGATTTGAGTTACATCGTGAAACTCAAATCCGACAGTATATTCTAACACAGAGGCGTTCCCATGGTGATGGGGACGCTTCAGGTTAGAATATACTAAAATAACTGTGTACATGACTGCCCCCTGCTGCCTGGCAGGTGCTGCCAGGCAGCAGGGGGCAGCCCCCCCCCCCCCCCCCCCTGTAGTTAACACATTGGTGGCCAGTGTGGCCGGCCCCCCCCTCCCTCCCTGTAGTTAACTCATTGGTGGCCAGTGCGGCCGGCCCCCCTCCCTCCCCTGTAGTTAACTCGTTGGTGGCCAGTGGGCCCCCCCCTCCCTCCCTTCCCTGTAGTTAACTCGTTGGTGGCCAGTGGGCCTTCTCCCCTCCCTCCCCCTCCTAATTAAAATCTCCCCCCTATCATTGGTGGCAGCGGAGTGTACCGATCGGAGTCCCAGTTTAATCGCTGGGGCTCCGATCGGTAACCATGGCAACCAGGACGCTACTGCAGTCCCGGTTGCCATGGTTACTTAGCAATTTGTAGAACCATTATACTTACCTGCGAGCTGCGATCTCTGCGTCCGGCCGGGAGCTCCTCCTACTGGTCATGTCACTTACCAGTAGGAGGAGCTCCCGGCCGGACCTGTCACCAGTAGGAGGAGCTCCCGGCCGGACGCAGAGATAGCAGCTCGCAGGTAAGTATAATGGTTCTACAAATTGCTAAGTAACCATGGCAACCAGGACAGCAGTAGCGTCCTAATTGCCATGGTTGCCGATCGGAGCCCCAGCGATTAAACTGGGACTCCGATCGGTACACTCCGCTGCAACCAATGATAGGGGGGGAGATTTTAATTAGGAGGGGGAGGGAGGGGAGAGGGCCCACTGGCCACCAACGAGTTAACTACAGGGGAGGGAGGGGGGCCCACTGGCCACCAACGAGTTAACTACAGGGGAGGGGGGCCGGCCGCACTGGCCACCAATGTGTTAACTACAGGGGGGGGGCCCACTGGCCACTAATGTGTTAACTACAAGGGAGGGAGGGGGGGGGCGGCCGCACTGGCCACCAATGTGTTAACTACAGGGGGGGGTCCACTGGCCACTAATGTGTTAACTACAGGGGGGGGGGGCTGCCCCCTGCTGCCTGGCAGCACCTGCCAGGCAGCAGGGGGAAGTCATGTACACAGTTCTTTTAGTATATTCTAACCTGAAGCGTCCCCATCACCATGGGGACGCCTCTGTGTTAGAATATACTGTCGGTTCTGAGTTTTCACGAAGTGAAAACTCAGCTATGAAAAAGCTTTTATGCAGACGGATCTTCGGATCCGTCTGTATAAAAAGTAACCTACGGCCACGGATCACGGACACGGATGCCAATCTTGTGTGCATCCGTGTTCTTTCACGGACCCATTGACTTGAATAGGTCCGTGAACCGTTGGCCGTGAAAAAAATAGTACAGGTCATATTTTTTTCACGGCCAGGAAACACGGATCACGGATGCGGCTGCAAAACGGTGCATTTTCCGTTTTTTCCACGGACCCATTGAAAGTCAATGGGTCCGCGAAAAAAAACGGAAAACGGTACAACGGCCACGGGTGCACACCACGGTTGTGTGCAGGAGGCCTTAATGGCATAGACTAATTTTCCATAGATCATAAAAATTCCTTCCAGATTACTAGTGGCAATTGCAATGATCCCTTGATAAACATTTCACATATTACCCATAACTCTGTATATTTTATTTTTCAAAGAAAATGCTTAACTCATTTTTAAGTCTATTCACACAATCTGCCAAGTGCCAATTCCCACGAGAGCTTTCTCCTTCATTGTACAATTTTAGCAGTAAACTAATACTTTAGTATTTTGAGATTTGATCTTTCTTCCTTTTGGCACAGGGAGTATAGCCAGCAATATCATCCTACAATTTCTCATTTACATGTAATTTTGGATGGAGCATAAGTGACTAGGGAGAACAATAGAGAATCTGCTGGAAAAAAAAAAAAAAATTGAATGTTTTATTCTCCAACGGATGCCCACAATCATACACACTAGAGTGTAATCATACCCCAATAACCCTTACAAAACTGATCATAAACACCATAGAGACTAAGTAAAGGGGTTGTATCTGAAGAATGTTCCCCCCAGGACAATCAACTGATTGCCCCGAGTCCCACTTCCATAGTATTACTTCCATTATCTTCTGAATGATATTCCTTGTAATACAAGGATGGCTTGTCTGCTAGCTCTGGCTCATAGAGGTGAGGGGCCAACCTCTATGTTCATATGCCCTTTTAGGTCATATAGATCATGGTTGTCTTAAAGGGAACCTGTCATCACCATACTAACAGCAGCAAAAAGTAGAGACAGGTGAGTTGATTTCAGCGGTCAGTCATTTAAAAGTTAAAAGTTAGTGGTTGCCGAAAACCAACATCACAATCATCAAAGACTAGGCCTGGAAAAGAGTCACGGCCACCTGAGAAGAGTCATGGTTATTCATAAATTCCTGCTCTCCCTGCCCACCTGCTGATGATTGATAGTCTTCTACCTAGTTTTCTCCCTTTGTCTCTAGGAGAGAACTGCCAATCATCAGCAGATGGACGGGAGAGCAGGAGATTATGAATAACCATAACTCTTCTCAAGTAGATTAGACTCTTTTCAGGATTATGATTATGATGCTGGTTCTTAGCAACCACTTACCTTTAGCTCATGAGTGACACACCGCTGAAATCAACATTTCTGTCACAATTATATGCTGCCTTCATCGAGGTCAGCATAAAGTTGATGTCACGTGTGCATGTGCATTTCCCCTTTAAGGCTACCTTACTTCCCATTCTGGTAAGCACGGGGTTAGGAGGTGTTTGAGGTTGAGCTGGGTGTGTCCTCATGGCTCTTATGTTCTGAGCTGTGAGCCTGTTTTCCGTTTGTCTTCAGTATCTTGTGGAGCCGGTGCTATTCCATCTGCCCTGTCCTTGAGGGCCACCTTATTGGATGTCGATGTCTCCAGCAATGTCTTCCTTATGTCTCCTCCATTTTCCCTACCTTACCTGTTTGTTATGTTTTGTGTGGGTATATGTTCTGGGGTTGTTGTACTTCTAGTTGTTGTTCCGTGTCTGGTCAGTGTTTGGTGTATTCTGTCCAGCATGATTGCTAGATGTTCCCCTGTTTGTCTGTACCTCCGAAAGGTGGTCCCTTGGGTTCCCTGGAGGGGGAACCAAAAGTCTACTCAGTGAGCTTTTGTTGGAGTGCTGGTTCCTTTGTGTGTCAGTACGTACTGAGTCCAGTATTGTATTTGGATTGCAGTACGTTTGTATGGGTTCCAGTTCTCCTTGGTGTGTCTTCTGTTGTGCCATCCAGCAGCTAAGGCAGGTAAGTTACCATGCATTCTGGGGTTCTTAGTTCATTGGTTATTCCCGCCACTGGATACTTACCTGCCGTTCCACTTGGCTTTTCTCTGGCCGGTTGAGACTCCTGTTCATCCGTGTCTAGGAAGAACAGGTCGTCTCTCCACTGCTCCTATGTGAGGGATTATCAGGGCGACTCAGGGTCCTAGGTTTTCCTGGGTATAAGCCGTCCTACCATCCAGGTCCGCTCATACGGTGAGGAGTTAGGGCGTGGATTAGGGACGCTTTAAGAGGTGACCTGCCCCCTTATCCCAGCATCCAGGCCTAGTGGCTTTCTTTAATTTCTGACATTGTATGGTGGGGGGTTTCCCCCACTCCCCACCGTGACAGTTGATGACAGGTTCCCTTTAATGAGGCAATCAGTTTAACTCAAGCATTAATTAGAGGCATCATAACAGAGTCGTTCTAATAAAAAACATGAAGAATTAGAAATATTGTGAATAGTGAAGACCAGTGAGAAGCAAAGATAACAGTCTAAAGCACCAGAACCCAGATAACAAGCAGGCACAAACAATGTATGCACACTTTAGATATTATTATAAAATGACTATAATTTACTTTGCATTCTTCATACAGTCTGTGTAGCACTATGATATTCTGCATTTTTATTTTTCTCAGACATATGACCAAACAATTGCCATAATCTTTATTTCATACTCTTTGTATCTTTAGATCATTTACTATCCCTTTCAATAAAGTAATCACTGTATTTGAAGGATTAAATAAAGAGATGTAACCAGTGGCGGACTATCAGCTGTTGGCACAGAGGATAAGTAAGGCTACTTTCACACTTGCGTTCAGAGCGGATCCGTCTGGGGTCTGCCCAGACGGATCCGCTCATATAATGCAGACTTGGGATCCGTTCAGAACGGATCCGTCTGCATTATATTGTAGAAAAAATTATAAGTGTGAAAGTAGCCTGAAAGTCAATGGGGGACGGATCCGTTCGAAAATTGAGCCATATAGTGTCAAATTCAAACGGATCCGTCCCTATTGACTTACATTGTAAGTCTGGACGGATCCGTTTGCCTCCGCATGGCCAGGCGGACACCCGAGCGGAGCGGAGGCTGAACGCTGCCAGACTGATGCATTCTGAGCGGATCCGCATCTACTCAGAATGCATTGGTAGCTGGACGGATGCGTTCGGGGCCACTTGTGAGACTCTTCAAACGGAGCTCACAAGCGGAGCCCCGATGCTAGTGTGAAAGTAGCCTAAGAAAGGGAAGCCTGATTGACAGTTTGGCTATATATTTGTCATAAATAATATGATACTAACATTTAGAATACTGTACTATTTGAAAAAAAATCTAAACTTAAGTGCAGTGATTTCATGCCACTGACAGACTATATTAAATATGAACATTTCCTCACTATGTAGTACAGACTGTAATTTGAAACGCTAAAGGAGCCTTTGACTGCTCCTAATTGCTGGTCATAAGTAGTACTGATGAAAAGAGTTCCCCTTTCTTAGCAGTTTCATCAAATATAAATTGCATATTAGGACGGAACACTGGAAAAATAATGTAATTTTAAAATAAAGGGAAGGTTATTCGTTACATAGTTGTAGTTATTTTTGCTAAAATAAGAAATGCAACTTCCTAGCCATCTGTAATATGGTGAGCAAATTCAAAGGGAGTCAAGTTTGATTGCATTACATCCTTTGTTGCATATGGAGATGTAACTAGGCTTTCTTTTTTTTTTCTTTTTTTTTATGCATTGTTCTTGTATTTATACTTTTTATTAGTTTTAAAAAAGACATACATTGTTATCGTTAAAGAGCCGCCAGTGGCTACCTAGTTAATACCATATACAATCATGTTAGCGACACTAGTAGCTAGGCTTTCTTGCACTCGGTGCATAGATTCAGTACTGCACTTCACCACCCACCTATCCCCCCCATGAAGCTTATAGGGAATGTCTCACAATTTATTTATTTTTACCAGTAAAAACCAGATAGGAAAACAATCAATTTCTTTTTTTTATTCTATTTTCTGAACCTTATTATGGATGGATTACAATGTCATCTTGCCTGAGCTTTATTATGTAGAAGAATTTATTACAAGGCACTTACTAATATATTGTTATTATCCATATTGCTTCCTTTTGTTATGCAAGCGGGTGTGGACCCAGTGCGCCAATGACTGGCTATACTCTGGAGGGGCGTGACTAAGCAACTACCTGGTCTTCACTATAGAGTATTGCAGCTTGTTTTGGGTGGCTCACCTGATTGAAACCTTATTCACCCAATCAGCAAGTTTTGAATCGGTGATATATTGTATAGACGAGCACTCCTCATCTGGTCTTATGCAGAACTTGATATTTATTAGTTAAAAAATAATCTTTAAAATATTTTAAAAATATATATATGGTATAGATATAAGATATACAAATAAAATGGTGTATTGGAATTCCCACACAGACATGTATTCAATACAAACTTGATTGTAATTGGTGCAAATGCTGGTGCAATAAGTGCATGTGCAATAGAGAAATAAATAAATGAAAAGTAAAATGAAATAATAAATATAGAATAAAAATAAGGTGATTTAGAAAAGGTGGTATCCAATCTGTTTGGTGGGCAAAATGATCCTGACGGTGGTGAATTGGTTAGTGTAAGTGCCCTTGATGGATAATCAAAAGCTTAGAAAAAGGGAAAATGGGTAAAAAATATATATATAAAATATATATAGAGAAATATAAAAATGTGATAAAGAAAGTCCAGTGTCTTCTCCTATGATAGATAATCTTGTAGTCTCCTTTCTTCTGTTGGATAATTGTGTCCTTCTATAATGGTTAATATTGCCAATATTGATAAAGTTTATATTGCACAATGTCCCAATGGATTAGTGATGGTTAGTGGAGTTCTGTTGAATATTATTAAAATATTTTGATACAGTAATATTCAAACTTGTTAGGTGGGTGAGTGTAACTTTCAGGCAATGGGTTGTCAGGTCAGCCGTGGCGTCCCACGTGGTTGCCAATAGCAACCTCAACTGCCGTTACCTGTCTGATGTTTTGACGGCTATCCTGCTCGTAGCCGCTCTTGTAAATCCGGCTCTCCTTCTTTAGTCTTGCGGTAGGACAGGCGCATTCCATCGCATTATACACTGCTCGCTTCCATGGTTATGACCACCCTGTAATCCAGCAGTGGTGGCCGTGCTTGCACACTATAGGAAATAGTGTGCAAGCATGACCTCCACTGATGGATTGCAGGGTAGTCGTAACCATGGAAGCGAGCAGTGTATAATGTGATGGAAAAATGAATCCAGCCAGAAAAGGAAGCAATATGGATAATAACAGTACATTAGTAAGTGGCTTGAATTAACTTTCTCTACATAATTAATGCTATTTGCTGAAGTGACAAAACCCCTTTAAGGTAGCCACATGGGCACAGACACAATGGTCAGAAGGGGATCTTCTTGTCTTCTATGGGAGAGTATTCTAGGCATGCTCTGTGACCTGTGCAGAGGTCATTTTACAAGCTAGGAGTAGATAAGCTTTTACAATCACCTATTATGTGTGGTGGATTGTGTGTTATGTATAGATAGAGGTGATATCGGTATGGACAGGATTGGGATAACAGATAAGCAGGTAACTGCAGTAACGTGATCTTTAACGAACAAGAAGTGGCACTTATTATTAGTGGCCAGTGCACTATTTAATGTTTTTTAAATATAAATATTTTACATAGAAAATTTAACATAAAAAATAACATCATCAAAAATTCTCAAAAATGTGTTTAACATAAAAAAGTGATTCAAACAATAGGTCATTTTCTGATGACAAATTCCCTTTAACTTTATTTGGTGCTCCCCTTTATGTGAAGGGAAAGCAATGTCTACATCTATCTATCTATCTATCTATCTATCTATCAATCAATCGATCTGTCAATCTGAATATTATAATGAATATGGAGGCCTTCTGACTTAGAGCCTAGGCCTCCAGTCCTGCCACGCCTCAGCGCACTAATGGACTGGGACAGGCTTGGCATTTCTGTAGCCCCAAGCAAAGTTGTGCCTGGGGTTCCTATTCAAAGACATTTATTCTATACCAAAATACAGTATTTACCCACAATGTACAGAAGCCATTTGATGTAAATAAGCTTAGCTAGCCTAGTAGATGATGGACAGTCCGCAGTCATATGGAGTGGCATTGCATCATTCAGCTGAGATTATCGTTCTGCCATGGTCTAGGGCTGCAGGTAACATCTACTGCATTACCTGTACTCAGAGAGATATCCCTGTAATCTGTGTTACCTAGAACTGCAGGTTAGGCTACTTTCACACCTGCGTTCGGGTGTCCGCTCGTGACCTCCGTTTGAAGGGGCTCACAAGCGGCCCCGAATGCAACCGTCCAGCCCTAATGCATTCTCAGTGGACGCGGATCCGCTGAGAATGCATCAGTCTGCCAGCGTTCAGCCTCCGCTCCGCTCAGCGAGCGGACACCTGAACGCTGCTTGCAGCGTTCGGGTGTCCGCCTGGCCGTGCGGAGGCAAGCGGATGTGTCCAGACTTACAATGGAAGTCAATGGGGATGGATCCGCTTGAAGATGACACCATATGGCTCAATCTTCAAACGGATCCGTCCCCATTGACTTTCAATGTAAAGTCTGGACGGATCCGCTCAGGCTACTTTCACACTTAGTTTTTTTTTCAAACTATAATGCAGACGGATCCGTTCTGAACGGATACAAACGTCTGCATTATAGGAGCGGATCCGTCTGAGCAGACATCAGACGGACCCGCTCTGAACGCTAGTGTGAAAGTAGCCTAACATCTACCACATTACCTGTACTCAGAGAGATATCCCTGTAATCTGTGTTACCTAGAACTGCAGGTAACATCTACTGCATTACCTGTACTCAGAGAGATATCACTGTTATCTGTGTTACCTAGAGCTGCAGGTAACATCTACTGCATTACCTGTACTCAGAGAGATATCACTGTTATCTGTGTTACATGGTAACATGTACTGCATGACCTGTACTCAGAGAGATATCACTGTTATCTGTGTTACCTAGAGCTGCAGGTAACATCTACTGCATTACCTGTACTCAGAGAGATATCACTGTTATCTGTGTTACATGGTAACATCTACTGCATTTCCTGAACGAGTTACAGTATCACTGTGTTATCCATGTTATTACATAGGACTGCAGGTAACATCTACCACATTACCTGTACTCAGAGAGATACCACTGTTATCTGTGTTACCTAGAACTGCAGGTAACATCTACTGCATTACCTGTACTCAGAGAGATATCACTGTTATCTGTGTTACATGGTAACATCTACTGCATTTCCTGAACGAGTTACAGTATCACTGTGTTATCCATGTTATTACATAGGACTGCAGGTAACATCTACCAAATTACCTGTACTCAGAGAGATATCACTGTTATCTGTGTTACCTAGAACTGCAGGTAACATCTACTGCATTACCTGTACTCAGAGAGATATCACTGTTATCTGTGTTACATGGTAACATCTACTGCATTTCCTGAGCGAGTTACAGTATCACTGTGTTATCCATGATATTACATAGGACTGCAGGTAACCTCTACCACATTAGCTGTACTCAGAGAGTTATCACTGTTATCTGTGTTACCTAGAACTACAGGTAACATCTACTGCATTACCTGTACTCAGAGAGATATCACTGTTATCTGTGTTAGGCTACTTTCACACTACCGTTCAGAGCGGGTCCGTCTGATGTCTGCACAGACGGATCCACTCCTATAATGCAGACGTTTGGATCCGTTCAGAATGGATCCGTCTGCATTATAGTTTAAAAAAAATTCTAAGTGCGAAAGTAGCCTGAACGGATCCGTCCAGACTTTACATTGAAAGTCAATGGGGGAAGGATCCGTTTAAAGATTGAGCCATATGGTATCATCTTCAAACGGATCCGTCCCAATTGACTTACATTGTAAGTCTGGACGGATGCGCTTGCCTCCGCACGGCCAGGCGGACACCCGAACGCTGCAAGCAGCGTTCAGGTGTCCGCTTGCTGAGCGGAGCGGAGGCTGAACGCTGCCAGACTGATGCATTCTGAGCGGATCCGCGTCCACTCAGAATGCATTAGGGCAGTTCGGATGCGTTCTGGGCCGCTTGTGAGCCCCTTCAAACGGAGCTCACAAGCTGACACCTGAACGCAGGTGTGAAAGTAGCCTAACATGGTAACATCTACTGCATTTCCTGAGCGAGTTACAGTATCACTGTGTTATCCATGATATTACATAGGACTGCAGGTAACCTCTACCACATTACCTGTACTCAGAGAGTTATCACTGCTATATGTGTTATCTAGAACTACAGGTAACATCTACTGCATTACCTGTACTCCGAGAGATACCCCTGTTATCTGTGTTACATGGTAACATCTACTGCATTTCCTGAACGAGTTACAGTATCACTTTGTTATCCATGATATTACATAGGACTGCAGGTAACATCTACCACATTACCTGTACTCAGAGAGATATCACTGTTATCTGTTTTACATGGTAACATCTACTGCATTTCCTGAGCGAGTTACAGTATCACTGTGTTATCAATGATATTACATAGGACTGCAGGTAACCTCTACCACATTACCTGTACTCAGAGAGTTATCACTGTTATCTGTGTTACCTAGAACTGCAGGTAACATTTACCTCATTACCTGTACGGGTTATCACTGTGTTATCTATGATATACGATTGGACTGCAGGTAACATCTACTGCATTACCTGTACTCAGACAGTTATCACTGTGTTATCTGTGGTATGCATTCTGAGCGGATCCTTTTCCATTCAGAATGCATTAGGGCAAAACTGATCCGTTTTGGAACGCTTGCGAGAGCCCTGAACGGATCTCACAAACAGAAAGCCAAAACGCGGGTGTTAGAGTAGCCTTACCTGTACTCAGAGTTATCACTGTTTTCTGTGTTACATAGGACTGCAGGTAACATCTACTTTACCTGTACAAGTTATCACTGTGGTTTTTATGATATTAGATCAGACTGCAGGGAACATATACTGAATTATATGTACTCAGACAGTTATCACTGTGTTAACTTTGGTATTATATAGAACATCAAGTCACATCTACCATATTATTTGTACTCAGAGGCTTATCACTGTGTTATTTGTAGAATAATATATAACAGCAAGTCACATCTAATGCATTATACACTCACCTAAAGAATTATTAGGAACACCTGTTCTATTTCTCATTAATGCAATTATCTAGTCAACCAATCACATGGCAGTTGCTTCAATGCATTTAGGGGTGTGGTCCTGGTCAAGACAATCTCCTGAACTCCAAACTGAATGTCAGAATGGGAAAGAAAGGTGATTTAAGCAATTTTGAGCGTGGCATGGTTGTTGGTGCCAGACGGGACGGTCTGAGTATTTCACAATCTGCTCAGTTACTGGGATTTTCACGCACAACCATTTCTAGGGTTTACAAAGAATGGTGTGAAAAGGGAAAAACATCCAGTATGTGGCAGTCCTGTGGGCAAAAATGCCTTGTGGATGCTAGAGGTCAGAGGAGAATGGGCCGACTGATTCAAGCTGATAGAAGAGCAATGTTGACTGAAATAACCACTCGTTACAACCGAGGTATGCAGCAAAGCATTTGTGAAGCCACAACACGCACAACCTTGAGGCGGATGGGCTACAACAGCAGAAGACCCCACCGGGTACCACTCATCTCCACTACAAATATGAAAAAGAGGCTACAATTTGCACGAGCTCACCAAAATTGGACTGTTGAAGACTGGAAAAATGTTGCCTGGTCTGATGAGTCTAGATTTCTGTTGAGACATTCAAATGGTAGAGTCCGAATTTGGCGTAAACAGAATGAGAACATGTATCCATCCTCTGATGGCTACTTGCAGCAGGATAATGCACCATGTCACAAAGCTCGAATCATTTCAAATTGGTTTCTTGAACATGACAATGAGTTCACTGTACTAAAATGGCCCCCACAGTCACCAGATCTCAACCCAATAGAGCATCTTTGGGATGTGGTGGAACGGGAGCTTCGTGCCCTGGATGTGCATCCCTCAAATCTCCATCAACGGCAAGATGCTATCCTATCAATATGGGCCAACATTTCTAAAGAATGCTATCAGCTCCTTGTTGAATCCATGCCACGTAGAATTAAGGCAGTTCTGAAGGCAAAAGGGGGTCCAACACCGTATTAGTATGGTGTTCCTAATAATTCTTTAGGTGAGTGTATGTTCTCAGAGAGTTATCACAGTGTTGTCTGTGTTGTTAGATAGGACTACAGGGACATCTACTACATTATCTGCACTCAGTGAGTTCTCACTGTGTTATCTGAGGTGTTACATAGGACTGCTGCAAGAGACATCTACTGCATTATCTGTTCTCAAAGAGTTATCACAGTGTTCTCTGTGTTGTTAGATAGGACTACAGGGACATCTTCTACATTATCTGCACTCAGTGAGTTCTCACTGTGTTATCTGAGGTGTTACATAGGACTGCTGCAAGATACTTCTACTGCATTATCTGTTCTCAGAGAGTTATCACAGTGTTCTCTGTGTTGTTAGATAGGACTACAGGGACATCTTCTACATTATCTGCACTCAGTGAGTTCTCACTGTGTTATCTGAGGTGTTACATAGGACTGCTGCAAGAGACATCTACTGCGTTATCTGTTCTCAGAGAGTTATCACAGTGTTCTCTGTGTTGTTAGGACTACAGGGACATCTTCTACTGCATTATCTGTTCTCAGAGAGCAGTGTTTTCTGTGGTGTTACATCAGATTGCTGCAGGCGATGCCTACTACATAACTCAAAGAGTTATCACTTGACTATCTGGGGTGTAACAATGGCATATCTCTACAGAGAATGATCATTGTAATATCTGTGGCTTTACATAGGACTGCTACATTATCTGCACTCTATTCATGAAGCAACATGACAAATATCATATTTGTATTGGCTTCATGAGCAGAGTGCATATAATATAGTATGAGGTACCTGAAGTTCTATGTAAAGCTACAGTCATCACTCTCTGTACAGATAATGTATTTGTTACCTGCAGTAACACCACAGATAACACTGGGATAGCAGGGGCAAAGTGCCACTGCCTGAGGGCCACACAAGGCAAGAAGAGGCCTCCAGACAGCATTAGTGTGAGGAGAGGCAAAGCCAATACTCACTGCAGCAGTCAGCTCTAGCACTCCACTGCATGTGACATAATGTGTCCTGCGTGCCAGAGCAGCCCCGATGGATTGCTTATTAGACTGGTCTACAGCTGGCAGCCTAGTTAGCGAGCGACCCGCTGTGCAGGGCTCTTCCTTGCTCTCTGAAAGCACTGGTGCCCCCTCAACCCTTTGCTCATGGGGCCATGCCCTGCCTGACCCCCCCCCCCCTTCCATCCATTTGCTATGCTCGTGGTTGCATCTGCATCTGCAACCCCCAGACAGGTAGTCAAAAAGCTCCCTGTGAGTTCCTCACTCTACAGCACTCTTTCACAATACCATGTTCGCATAATAAGTCATAACATATTCAGAAATGAATGGAGACTAGTGACTATAACATCCTGCAGTTTTCACAATGGCCTCTTAGCTTAATAATATGCCGGCATTTCCTTTTCTGCAGAGATCACTCTTCAGCAGTTACTTCATTATAATTAAATACAGAATTACATTGAAGGGTAACACATCTGGACAGATATTACTGGGTCCACCATTACCTAAAGGCAATGAATATAGTCTTTCTGCACGACCTTCTTGCACAATGACCCCTAGAGTCTGCCTAGAAAACTGCACCATAGAAGACAACGAGGTCCCAACCTGTTCATTGTGTCTATGGTCCATATAACTGCTGTAAAGCATATCTGTAAATGCTGTTAACATCTCCCCAGGCAAGGTGGCAGCCCCCTAATCATGTACAGGAAAAAGGATTTAAAAAAATGTACATTCAGAAAATAAAAACAAAGGAAAAAAGATGGTGTGTCTCTATATGGTTTTAATGGGTTAAAATAAATATGTGATACATTCCCTTTTGAAGATAATGAATATTATTAATAGAGATGAGCAAAGCTTTGAAAACTTTGATCTGGCAGCAGAAGCAGCAATAGTAAAAGGGACAATAGTGGCCCTATGAGAGAAAGAGGAGGGTGGCAGCAGCAGTCGCAGTAACAGTGACAATAGTGGCCCCATGACAGAGTGGAGAGGGTGGCAGTAGCAGTGTCAGTAACAGTGAAAATAGTGGCCACATGATAGAGTGGGGGGGCAGCAGGTGGGTGGCCTCAAGCAACTGGCAGCATCAGAATGGTGGCAGCCCAATGTGGCCAGAAGTAACCGCCCCCTTTTGCACAATATTCCAGTGTGACAGCACACTACAGTATGATCAGTAATGCAGAATGATCTTTTCTGTTGCATCAAGAACCGGTCTCTGTAAATCCTTTTAATCTCAACATTTTGGGAGGTAAAGTGAGTTCTCTTAGGGGCAACTATGCCCCCCGCTGCACCAAACACTGGCTCTGCTGACACATTACTGGCCAGTAAGAAAAGCATGCCTATAGCAAACTCGGCCAGTTGCAACCACACTTCAAGTTTGCATGCCCAGTAGTCTAGGTGATCATGGATTACAGGGTGCAGTCCAAGTATGCCACCACCTGCTGGTTGAGGTTCTGCTGCATGTCCCACTGCTGCTGCTACTGGGTGGTATCTTCAGAAGGCGACTGAAGAAAACTGCTCATCAAAGACTCCAGACTTAACTTGCTACTTATAGAGCTGGGGCTGCTCCTGCCCCTTCCCCATCCACTAGCAGTCATGGCAGTGGAGTTTGAATGCAGAGGGTCCCCCTAGATGGCAAATGGCACTCTTAGGCAGTGTTCAACTGATTACACAGCATGTCTCTATTGTAGTCCATTTTTGCTCCCCTCTCAGAAGATCTAAAAAAAAAAATCACCCATTTTTGACCTATAGCGAAGGTCTAACAATGTGGATAGCCAGTAGTAATCCCTCTGCCAAATCCTGACAATGTGTCTATCCCCAGTTGATGAGGAGACAGCCAATATTCAGTTTATTTATGATGATGATGAGGAGCAGTTCCTCCCCGGTGGCTCTGGTTGCGCAGGCTGATGAGATGCAAAACCACGTGACAACGCCTAGCTTTGCATAGGTGATATCCTGGAGGACCACTGGGAAGGGTGAGGACAAGGTAGAGGAAGAGGAGTCCACTGGTGCATAAATCCCATGATTACAACATGGGGGCGGTATTGCCATCACCTGACCAAGTTACTGGTGTGCCTGGTCTGGAACGACATTTACCCAGTGAGCTGTGAAGTACATATATTGTCATTGACGATAGTTAAAACTCCATACATCAACACTGGCATGAACTCTACCAACTGGCCCACCTTCTGTTCAACGCACGTTTTTGGGAAAAGTAATGTCGGCTTGGGACTCTCCGCCTTAGGTGGCAGAAGCCAACAGTTTTCTGAAAAGTGCAGAGTCAACTACATGGAAAGGAAGGAAACTGTAGTTCCAGCAACTTGGCCAGGTGCATATTGAGCTTCTGGATGAGTGCATGCATACTGTTGCCTTTTTGCAACTGCCTCGGTGATCAATCACTGTCAAAACAAGTAACAAGGAGGAACATCAGGAGCAATTGACAACATTAATGTTGAAGGGAAGGAACAACAGCTTTCATCTACTGATGTTGACTAGCCCTGACTGCTAGAGAGGGGATAAGAGCCGCTGGGGATACAGCGGTTGCTGCATCGGGCTGACACCTCACCTTCTGCCCACACATGCTGCATACCGCTGCGCTAAGGTCCCACAGTGACTGTGTGAAATATTCCCACACTGCATCAAATTTTCCCTCCACCACTGCGTGATGCCTACCTGTTGCTGCTTTTATGAACCCATGCACTGCCAGTGTGTTCATCACAGATAGTCTCACAAGTAGCATACGGTTTACCTCTCCTATCTCCCACTGCTTCCACCTTGCTGTCTCATGGGCACACATGCCCCATGATGATAACAATGTACCCTCTTAACCCGACTCCAACATGTGATCAGCTACATCATCATCTATATATGTTTGCTTATTACTTGTGTCACCCTCACCTGTCTCTTGTGCATGTCCCTAACCTCTTGCAACATGTGCTCCCACCTGACTGTCATCATCAGTAGTTGCACGCCTAAAGGAGTCTGTTCTGGCCTGTAACTGCCGACTGCTCTTACAAAAGTCAACCTCGCTATAAAGCATAATAGAGCCAGCGGCTACCATTGCTTGGCTAAGAGACGGAGCAGCAAAAGCAAGAGTCAGGTTCAGGTGAGAGCATAGAGGCAGTTCCTGGGCCTAGCCAACGAAGTTTAGTGTAGTGTCACCACTTCTGAAAAGTAGCAAGAAGGGGGGAAAGTCACAAATTATGCCACAAATATAGCGTGCGCCAAAATTTGCATCTTTTTTACTTCTCAATAGTGGAGTATATACATTTAAAATGTTCCCCACTGTGTGCAATCCTCTACACGTACAGGACCATGGCACAATCTTTTTTCTTTTAGCCATTGATATGAAACGTTTATTTGCCTTAACATTAAATCACAGGCACACAAAGGTACAGATGATGTAGGATATGGATCCATACAACGCAAGGGCACCTTGAGCTTGAGTCTTTATACTCATCTAAATTAAGGGGGTTGTCTCATTGCTAGGATATGCTCCCATTGTCTTATAGGTATGGGTGCTATAAAAAGTGATGAGAAAAATGAAGACTGCGAAAGTGACTAGGAAGCTAAGTTGCATCGACCCACTCGGAGAACACCACAAAGAAGACTTAAAGGTAGGCAGACAATGCCACAGAGCAGCAGGAAATGCTAGCAGAATGCTTGGGTGTATAGCAAGAGGAATTACCAGTAGAAAGAGGGAGGTGTTCATGCCGCTCTACAGAGCACTAGTGAGACCTCATTTGGAGTATTGTGCTCAGTACTGGAGACCATATCTCCAGAAGGATATTGATACTTTGGAGAGAGTTCAGAGAAGAGCTACTAAACTGGTACATGGATTGCAGGATAAAACTTACCAGGAAAGATTAAAGGACCTTAATATGTATAGCTTGGAAGAAAGACGAGACAGAGGGGATATGATAGAAACTTTTAAATATATAAAGGAAATCAACAAGGTAAAAGAGGAAAGAATATTTAAAAGCATAAAAACTGCTACAAGAGGACATAGTTTTAAATTAGAGGGTCAAAGGTTTAAAAGTAATATCAGGAAGTATTACTTTACTGAGAGAGTAGTGGATGCATGGAATAGCCTTCCTGCAGAAGTGGTAGCTGCAAATACAGTGAAGGAGTTTAAGCATGCATGGGATAGGCATAAGGCCATCCTTCATATAAGATAGGGCCAGGGGCTATCCATAGTATTTAGTATATTGGGCAGACTAGATGGGCCAAATGGTTCTTATCTGCCAACACATTCTATGTTTCTATGTTTCTAGGTGCGGTAACCCACACCTATATCGAGAATGTAGACCCACAAGTAAAGAAGGGCAGCTCTCATATACCTAACTTTCATGGCAATAACGTGTTCGAGATTTTTTTTTTTTTTTTTTTTAACGTGTTTGATTTCTCATCCTAAAAGCTAACGCCCGAACAGGGACTTGAACCCTGGACCCTCAGATTAAAAGTCTGATGTTCTACCGACTGAGCTATCCAGGCTCTCTGGATAGCTCTATAAGACAATGGGGGCATATCCTAGCGATATGCCCCCATTGTCCATGATAAGACAACTCCTTTAACCTAATTAAAATAAATATTTAAATCAAGCAGTGAAAATGACTTTCATTGTGTAGTAAATTAATATATTTTAGCTACATGAACAAAGTTGAAAAGAGAAACAGAATTTCTTATTATGGCAGACACACAATGAAATTTAGCCAACAAAGTAAAGAAAATGAATGGCTGCTTTATACTTCTTTCAAATCAAAGTCAGTACAATATTTTTAAAATAGTTTTTAGTGATAATGATAATGCTAGGAGATAGATGACTCGCTAAATATAAGACAATACAAGCATCTACGATCACGACTGCTGGGATTTCTCAGGACTACATGTTTTGACTGCAATCAGGAATATGTCATTAAGTGAAGCATTTTCCATGTAATTATAGACTAGGTCTTGAAAATGAATAATGATATTCTGGGTAAAGGCTCGTATTTGTTAGTTTCTCTACATAATGTCTTTTTAGTGTATTACTCAAAAAATTTTTAGCTTCTAACAAAAGCTATAGTGGCTGGTATTCTGAGATCCAGCATCCTGAGACAAATGCACTAGCATATATCAACCAAATGCACATTAAAATGCTTTGCAGAACAGGCTACATATTTCTGTCTCAAGGGCCCCTGATATTCAAGGGTGTTTGCAAATTGTAAATCACCCATCATTCTCTCTGGAAGCATAAACTGTTCATCCATGTCCAGCCAATAAAATGTATCTCAGCTTTATCAGGTCGTTTTATCTTCTATAAGTTTTCTACGACAAGCAACTACCCAAATAATTATAGCAACAATATTTTTTATGACCATGTCTTCAATGATGTTTAGATTTATAAAGTAAGCAAGTAAATCATTTCAGAAAATATTGTGATTTAACGGCTTACCAGGGGGCCAGGGAAATGCACGTGTGGCAAGAGGGGGATGCTGTAAACATTTTCTGCATGCCCCTTTTTCAGATTCCCCTAGGCCCTAAGATAGGTAGCAGCCACAATTTGTCATTTGTTCCACATGTAGAATAAGCCTTCCACCCCCTCTTCATACATGACTATGCTGCTCATTTCCTATAGTATAGCCTTCTCTAGAGGGCATATTATCTGTCAGAGAGTGTGTGGGATGTCCACCAGCTAATACAACTAAATGAGACTGGTTGGGTTCCTTTAGGATTTGTTGATCAGATATTCTGTAATAAAATAATATAAAGTCTAGGCCCACATTTATGATCACATTTGCACCTTTTATGGGGGCACATTTTAATACAAAATTGTGTCCTATGGGACATATTTACTAAAGCAGTTGTGCAGTGGAGTAACTGTTAGTTTGATTTGCTCCTTTATCGGAGAGGCATTGACCATGTCACATTTTGAATCTGGATGGAGAAATATTATTGCACTTGTGGCTGAACTAATCAATTCCTGTAACAGTGTTGAATCACCTCGTTAGAAATATGAAGGAAAGGAAAGCTCTGGGCCTTGATTTATGAATGTATATATTTCCAGGAGTATTTATTATTTAAGGACATTTCAAGTCAATTGCAGGAAAATAGTTTTTTCCCTTTCTACATTGTGATATAGCCATGAAGTTACGCCATTTATGTCCCTCTCAGTAAAAAACAATGACTTTCTAGTCCAATTCTCTGTGCTGATGAACTGCAGTACATTTTTCTAATGGGTTCATTTCAACATTCTTTCATGTGTTTTGACAAATACATCTAAAAAGCAATTGAAAATCCTATTATTCAGTGCCAGACACGGCCAAGATTCGCATCCTAGAATAAGTCAGAATCCCTGTTGTCTTGTTCATCTCCGCAGTGATTACTTAGGTGCAATTGTTGGTGCTGCTCTACATTGGTTCAGCAGTCAGCCAATCACTTTTGGTTCAATACATTTGACCAGACACATTTAATTTGCTTTGACAACTACAGTACTTTTATGTGCGGGCTAATGACAATAGTCTTATTTTTCGGACAATCTCTATTTTTTTATTTATGTCGCCTTAAGCTGCCCTTGTACTACTGCTTATAAAATAAACAGGACCAATGCTGGAAGGAAAATCTTACATCTCAACACAAAGTCAGGATATGTCAAAATTACTTCTTAGAAAATGTGTTCAAGTGGTGAAAAAGGAACTATAAAACATATTGCATATAAATCTGTGTTAATTTAGAAAAGAAATGTATACTTGTAGATACACACATTTATACTTACCTAATATCATATATTAATGCTATTAATCCTACAAATACAGCACATAGAACATAACATTTGTGCAGCGAGCCCCTGAGGAGCCGATGCACAGGATGGGAGTGGTAGTGGCCCTGATTATGATGATGATGTGTCACGATATACTCTCTCGGGCTGTTGCTCCCTGTGGATCGGCGCAGCGAAAGGCTCCATTCACACATCCGCAATTCCATTCCGCATTTGCGGAACGGAATTGCAGACCCATCCATTTCTATGGGGCCGCACGATGTGCGGACCCACATTTCCGGGTCCGCAATTCCGATCCTGAAAAAAATAGAACATGTCCTATTCTTGTCCGCAATAGCGGGCAACAATAGGCATATTCTCTTAGTGGCGGCAATGTGCGGTCCGCAAAATGCGGAACGCACATTGCCGCTGCCGCGTTTTGCGGATCCGTGGATCCGCAAAACACACACGAATGTGTGAATGGACCCAAAAGGTGGTATTAAGAATCAGGCCAGAAGTACTTAGTTTAGAAGTCTTTACTAGCTGATGTCTCTCTCCTGAACTTCTGACTGCAGGTGCTTGCTGCTTTAGGTTTCCACTGTGAGATGCAGGCTTTCAGTGGTCTGACCTTTATGTGATCTAGGTGATGGGTGTCTGAGCTGTAGTCTGTACAACTGTGGTTGCTGGTCACTCTGCTGTAGCTTTTCTGATATCTGGAATTTTAGTATTCTTGCAGTTTCTCTGGAGTAGTGGTCTCACAGAAAAACTGGAACAAGAACCGATCCCTATGACCCTTGGAGTAGAAGCTATAGTGTTTGAGTCTTTCCTCCTTACTATCCTAGCTAAGACTCCCCATCCTGGAATTAAGCAGGACCAGCCCATTCCGACTAAGAGGGGAGGAATTAGATAGTTAGTCCCATTCCTAATGCCAACCAATGCCAATCATACCTTATCTGCTGGTGTATAGGCTATACATGAACATAGCAAAAGCCTAACAAACATAACAGTTTGCAGATACCTCCAGGTCTGCGTTGCTGCATTTGCATGGACAGTGCTCTGATTGAGCAGGCACACGAGCTGTGCCCACTCAATCAGTAGAGGCTGGGCTGTTACTGACAGCCAGGCCCTTTCTGTCCAAAATCTTTTTATGACAGTTAAAGGCAAGATAAGACAAAATAGAGTCATCATACTGATAGGTACAAAAGGCAGATACATGGATTTGTAGAATCGCATGGTGACATTTGAAAGATGACAGATATATCTGAATGGTCTAATGATTAATACTAGAGAGCGATCTGTAGTTCAGCAGTCTCCTGCGCTCTCTGTCCGCTCTCCCTGCACTCTTCCAGCACTCACTATTAACAGTTTGCACTTTGCAGCAACACTGTCCCTAGTGAATGAGCATCTTTTCACATCTTTCCCTATGCTCAGCTCATAGGAAAATGCCAGCAAACCACGCGGATCAGCATTTTATAGATCTCTGCTAGCTGTGACATCACAGGGGGATGGCTGGCTGCACAGCATAATGGGTGATCTCACGTTCTGGGCTTGTCTCCACTAAACTAACTTTCACTTTCGAACAAGTGGAGGCCTTCATTTTAGGAAAACTGATTCGTTACCACGAAACGGGAGGAAATTTGGATTAATTTAGAATCAAAGTTTTTCTAAACTTGGGACTGAATTCTGCTTTGCATGCTTCGATTAGCACTAATTAATAGAATAAAAATAACTACAGTCTATACCCAGCTTTTCCTATTGCTAACAGAACATGGCAGGGTTGCTCCTTATCACCCACATTACCCATGCTGTCTATGGAGATTTTATTACAGAAACCTTCGACAACAGCTAAAAGATCCAACGACTGTCAAATCCAGGCCCTTGCTGCATCCGCTGGCATTGCTGAAAACTGCGATGTCAGCAAAATAACCCCTTAGATGCAGTGATGATGCTTACCTTAGCATCTAAGAATTTTACAAACCCAACCCATTGGCTGCTTATGATGTGATTGAGGGGTGATGATGGTTGCCATTGCACCCGGAAGCCTTACTAAGGCCTTCAGACCTGCCATGTATGGAAGCCTATCAGGCCCAGCTGATAGGCTGGGTCTCATAGACAATTGTCAGTTTAATACTGATAGTTTCAATGCAATACAATATGGCATGTATTGTACTGCATTGAAACTTGGTCAGACCCTCAAAAGTTGAAGTTCCATATTGGGACTAAAATCAAAGATAGAAAAAATATATATAAAATGTTTTATAAAACATAAAAGTTTCAAGTGTTAAAAAATTGCCCTTTCCTCTATTTGAGCAATTTACAATTGAAAAAAATAGGGAAAAAAATATATATCAGGTATCACCATTAGAGATTAGCGAATTTCTCAAAAATTCGATTCGGCCGTTTCGCCAAATTTTCTGAAAAGATTAAATTTGATTCTAATTTATTTGTGGCGAATCACGTTAAAAAAACTGCTATTTCCTGGCTGCAGAGAGCCTTTATAGTGGTGTAAAACACTGTGCCTTGCAGTAACACGAATAGGGAGCCTGCTGTAGTAGTAAAACAATACTGGGAGTCAGTATGACACGCACATGACAGGCGTCGCTCTTAGAATCACTGCACACTTCACTTATTTGGGCAATTACGGGGCCAAAACTGACCAAATAACTCAAGTGTGAACTCAGCCTTAAAAATCAACGTTAGCGTCAAGAAGAAGCGCACTCCTTTTAGCAAAGGGAAGATGCTGGAGGTCACACTACACAGCGGTCTGTATCATTTCATGTTTCTATGTTTGTTCCACTTATTATACTTATTACCTTTGAGTCTAGCCTTGTGCCTTACCTATCTTATATTGTGGTTTATACAGTTGGGTTGGTTATCCACCATACACTAATATGATATGGCCATTGGGCCTGCCTGCTTGTAGGTTGGCTAGGGAACTTTTACCTAAGCTATATAAATCAGCCTGACTTTCTGGATTGGTGCACTGATGGATATGGGCCCCTCTGATTAGTGGACTTTTATAGGTGTTCTTTGATATGCATAGATCGCTGTATGCTTTTATGTGTGACTATCCAACATGCTGCTATATGGTATCCGTTTTTTAAACCGTATCTCTGTGATTGCATCATTATACATTTTATTATATGGAATTCATAAATATATATTTATTTACTTTTTTTTAGTGTGGCTTTTTAGGTGTTTTCTCCACTGCATACTGCCACAGTGTGCCTGGGACATCTGCTTCATCTGCCTCATCTTCCTCTTGCTCCTCTGGCTGCTCCTGCTCTTCCTATCCTGTCACCTATGTAAAAAAAACACCCATTTTCGCTACACATTGCTTGTGATCCAATGTCCTCCTCCCAGTTCAGCCCCCACAAGGCTCTTGTGACTGTGAGATGTAGGTGCCACGTCTCCACACCCGGACAAGCCAGCATTACCAGCATCTGTTCCAGGATATGAAGCAGTGGAATGATGTTGTTCATCCCATAGTCCTGGTGACTGACAAATAACATGGCATCCTCAAAGGGCCTGAGCAAAACAGCAGGTGTCACGCATGAGCTGCCACTGGCTGACATCGAAGTAACACAGGGGAGTACCTCCAAGTCCACCACTTGGAAAGGGGAAGAGACTGCAGTACCAGCAACTTGGCAAGGAGCACGTTTAGCTTCTGTGCCATAGGATAACCACACACGTATTGCTGTCTCTTGGCAATCGCTTTGGTGATCGACTGCTGATGAAATGAGTGATGAGGAGTTGGAGGATGAGGAGCAGGAGCATCAGGACCTATAGATGATGGGAAGGTACAGACAGCTCCCTTCGGCTGAGGAGGTAGAGCCTTGACTGCCTGAAATTGGTGCATGTCACTGGTTGATGCAGCAGGCTGGGACCACCACATCGGAGTCACAGTTCTCCCAGGCTACATTATGGTGATGCTGCATATGTTGACACAGGGCCGTGACCATGCTTCACCTTCTGCCCACATATTTGGCAAATGGCCATTTTCACCACCTCCGGTGGCTTAACAAGAAACTGCCATACCGCCGAGTAGGTGATTAACACTCCACACTGACTGACTGCTACGGCTGCTGCCTCAGTGAACCCCTGCACGACTACTTTCCGGGCAGGTAGACTCCTGCAAAGTGGGTGTTCTACCCGGGCACGTTTGGCTCCCAACCTCCCACTGCTGCCACCCTGCTGACTCCCAGCCATGCTACTGACTTGCTGACTCCGTCGCTGCCTCGTGCGCAAGCTGCCACCCTCTTCTCCCGATGATGATGAAGCCCCTTCGCCACCTGGTTCCCAATTGCGATCGCTACATCATCATCAAGTACTGTCTGCACGTCACTGATGTCCTTCTCAATGTCTCTGAGGCCAGAAGCCTGACCACTCACAACACCACCTCCCACGCCACTCTCCTCATCACTACTTGCCCGCCTAGTGGAGGAAGCGGCGGATGTCTCCTCCAGTGTCCTCTAGTACTGTAGCTCTTCCTCTCTATATAGTGGAGCTGAGCTCACAGCATATAATACTTGTCTGGCTGAGGGAACAGAAAAGGACAGAGGAAGGTTGAGGACAGGTGAGGGCACAGGGCCTGCTTCCAGGCCATGCCAATTAAGGGTTGTGTGTGACGAACTCAGCGACTCTTGGCTGAGGGTGTCTGATGGCACTTGGACGAAGTGGGTGAGCAAGTCAACCATTCATGCACTGCTGGGGTGCTGGTTCAAGATACGACCGCTAGATGACACGGGAGCTCCGGCCTCTCGAAGTGACCCCTGCTGCAACAGCCCCTTACTTCTGCTGCGACCTGTGCCTGGTGGACCATTTGCCCTCGCTTGCGCAAAAATTTACTCTTTTTTTCTCCATTTTTACACCACTCACTACAGTTTTGTAATGTGGGTGAAAAAGTGAGTTTGGATAGCTATGTTAATGAATTTCACTTCAGATTTATCATTGCGACTTTTTTTTTTTTTTTTAAAAGTTGCCAAAAAGTTGCAATCTCACTCCAGTAGGAGGGTGGAATTAGGATAACTGGAGTAGCTTTTCTAGACAAAAGTGTTAGGTGTAAGGATAAGACAAATTTATCAATCATGTGACATTTGATAAATGTGGAATAAAGTACGCCAACACACACTCAAGCAAAACTGACTTCAAATATTCTCGTCATGATACATTACCCCATATTGTTACTACATGTACAGATGCAGCCCAGCTAAACTTGATGGTTAACACTAGGGATGAGCAAATTTCATGTTATGAAATTCACTTGCGCGTCGTCTGGTGGTAAAAGCAGAAGTGCGTTATGGATTACGTTACCAAGGACCATAACGCAATTCTATGACGGAATGCATAACGGAATGCCTTTAGAGGCATTCCGTTATTCATTCCATCATAATAGAAGTCTATGGCCTGCATAATGGATACGTCATGTTTACGTCACGCAGGAGAGCTCCCCTGCATAACGGAAACGGGATAGATCCGTTATGTAGGCCATAGACTTCTGTTGTGATGTCTAAAGGCATTCCAATATGCATTCCGTCATAGAATTGCATTATGGTCCATGGTACGGAATCCATAATGCAATCTGCATTTACTACAAACAAAGAGCAAACGAATTTCAAAATATGAAATTCGCTCATCTCTAGTTAACACGTTAAAGTAAACAATTACAAGAAAATGTTAATATATTTTTCAATGATTTAAATGGCTTTTTTCATAAGATAACTCCATGATGTGTTATCTGAGTCAATTTTAGCTAAGCTACATCTGTAATTGAATATTAAACCATGAATATTGCATAATCAGCACCTCCCTTTGTTTGTGCCACACTTATGATTTGGACTGTTAAATGTGTCTAAATCAGTGATGTTTTGTTAGAAAGTAATCAAAGGGAAGATGAAACACAATGATTCACTAAAATCCCTATTTACGCTGCAACAGGGCTTTTTACTATTAGAATCTTGCATCACTTTTATACCACCTACGAGCTGGTATAGTTTTTATCCAAAACATGTGCCCAAATTATTGCACTAAAGGCAAGTGAAACTCAATAGGAATAGACAAAAAGTTCTCTAAAAAACTCTGGTGTTTAGCATGTTTAAAATTAAATTTTTGTGAATACTATGTGCAGACGTGCACCACAATTTCTGGTGCAAATGAAACACTTTTTCAAGTGCAGAGACATTGATATATCTGCCCATATAAATATCTGATTGACTAGATATGCCATAACCTAGTTCTTACAAATAATAGTTTTAAGGGAATTCACCTATGAAAACCTGGTTTTCAATTGCATTCATTTATTAAGGGCATTTGCAAATCTGCACTTGAATACAGTATGTTCAGGTCATTGCCTAGCAACAGGTAAGACAATAAGGGGATATAAATATCAATAACCTTACTTTTTTCTGATAAGCTTTGTCATGTTTTCTATCAGGAAGGATATACGGGTGGCATGTTTTGATGTCACACCACCAGCTGATCAATCTTACCCAGCATGAGTTGTACTGGATATTCTTCTTAATGAGATGCAGCGTAAGGACCCAACAGGTGATGACTGGTAGAATAAACTAGTTTTTTCTTCATGTCAAAATATCTTATTTCATAAGTTAATTTGTAGCACAACAAAATCATTTTTATAAAAGGCAGTTCATTTTTTTTAAATGTAGTGGAAATAAAACAGTAAAGATTGCTTGTCATTAAACCACATGCATTCGACAGTACAATCTGTTCTATTATTTGTTGTATCTTCATTTGAACTATATGCTGTGTTATGCAATGTATTTCATATTTTTGTCAAGGTCATCAAAATCTGTAAAGAGAGTTCCTAGTATGAAAACACTGTTACTGAAAATCTAAAATTATAAAATAGAATGTTCAGATATTATTGTGTGTATTACATGTAAAATGTGCATATTTTTCTATTATACTTCTTTTGTTATTATGCCTACCACCATCTCACTCCTACCGGCGGGCATGGCCACCAAAATGCTCACCCAGAGCCCCTGCTCTGGGGACTTCTCTGTAGCACTGCTCATCTTTTCTATGTAGGCTATGGCCTACTCATTCCTTCCAATACCTTCCTCTGCCCATAAGGTGATCTTAAAGAGCCAGCACACTTATGACCTAATCATTCCCAGCTGTCACGGATGTAGTAGGGGAGAACACCAAAAGACAATCAAGAAGGAAGGGGAAAGACACTAGGCCTCACCACTAGGGAAGGAAAAGGGTCACCACCTATAAAACCCTGCTCCTGGCCCTAACTCCTATCCGTATGGGCACCTCTCGATGGTAGAGATACCCATACACGGGAACTTAGAAAACCCTGGTGACCCTCAGATGCCCTAAAGATAATGACAGGGCAGAGACCACCTGTTCCTTCCCTGGTGAAGGAACTAGCATCTCACTGAGGCCTAGTAAACAACCGGGGGGGGGGGGGATACAAAACACGACAAGCGGAACACTTAACTTCAGAGGATGAAGGATGAACAGGACTTCAACACGAACCACACTCTAGCTCTTCCAAGAGCAAATGAAGCTATCCCAAGCAAGGAGTGATGAGAAAAGTCAGACTAAATAGGGCGAGATAAAGGTCACATGATCCACATCTGAACAGGAGGTGTGGACATACCAGCAACACCCAGACAAAGTGAAACCAAAAGAGATTGTCAGATCACTAATGCGTAGATATTCTTTCAGACCTTCTGGGACCTGTCACAGATGTGACACCAGCTTATGGCAAATCTCTTTATGGTATTTAGGGCACCTTGCTCTGTGAGAAGGTACCTGAGTAATAGGTTATAGTTGGCTAATTTCCTGCAAACATGTAATGCTTATATTGTTTGGTCTCCTGTGTACCAAATTCTCTGAAGAGGACCCTTCACTACTTGACCTCTGTTTGATCTCTGCTCCGGATCTGAGCCATGTGCCTTGACCCTCATACTAATATTGAATTGCACAAATTCTACCTGTACTCTACTACAATTTAGCCTGACTTCTCTGTATGCTGCATCAGTGTCTCCTGACCTCCATGTGTTAGCAGTCTACTCAACAGAGACTACTCCAAGAGGTGGCAGCCCGGTGGTTTCCCTGAAATGGAGTCTATAACCTTGTATAGGAGGTAAAGGGTCAAGTCCAAGGGGGACACTTAGATTAAACCATGAGGAGTAGGCCTAAGCCAAATCTGTACAGTAGACACAACGGATCCACATATAATTTGTAACATTTTCTAAGTTATTTCTTACCAGCCATTAGGTAAATACACTCACCTAAAGAATTATTAGGAACACCTGTTCTATTTATCATTAATGCAATTATCTAGTCAACCAATCACATGGCAGTTGCTTCAATGCATTTAGGGGGGTGGTCCTGGTCAAGACAATCTCCTGAACTCCAAACTGAATGTCAGAATGGGAAAGAAAGGTGATTTAAACAATTTTGAGCGTGGCATGGTTGTTGGTGCCAGACGGGCCGGTCTGAGTATTTCACAATCTATTCAGTTACTGGGATTTTCACACACAACCATTTCTAGGGTTTACAAAGAATGGTGTGAAAAGGGAAAAAGATCCAGTATGCGGCAGTCCTGTAGGCAAAAATGCCTTGTGGATGCTAGAGGCCAGACGAGAATGGGCCGACTGATTCAAGCTGATAGAAGAGCAACGTTGACTGAAATAACCACTCGTTACAACCGAGGTATGCAGCAAAGCATTTGTGAAGCCACAACACGCACAACCTTGAGGCGGATGGGCTACAACAGCAGAAGACCCCACCGGGAACCACTCATCTCCACTACAAATAGGAAAAAGAGACTACAATTTGCACGAGCTCACCAAAATTGGACTGTTGAAGACTGGAAAAATGTTGCCTGGTCTGATGAGTCTCGATTTCTGTTGAGACATTCAAATGGTAGAGTCCGAATTTGGCGTAAACAGAATGAGAACATGTATCCATCCTCTGATGGCTACTTCCAGCAGGATAATGCACCATGTCACAATGCTCGAATCATTTCAAATTGGTTTCTTGCACATGACAATAAGTTCACTGTACTAAAATGGTCCCCACAGTCACCAGATCTCAACCCAATAGAGCATCTTTGGGATGTGGTAGAACGGGAGCTTCGTGCCCTGGATGTGCATCCCTCAAATCTCCATCAACTGCAAGATGCTATCCTATCAATATGGGCCAACATTTCTAAAGAATGCTATCAGCACCTTGTTGAATCAATGCCACGTAGACTTAAGGCAGTTCTGAAGGCAAAAGGGGGTCCAACACCGTATTAGTATGGTGTTCCTAATAATTCTTTAGGTGAGTGTATATGCATATTGTTGTCCAGTTCTTACTTTATGCAATAGTATTTAGATAACTAGTAAACCCAAGTGTAATAACTGTAATGTTATATGAGTATTGCTGAATAATGGAATTAGATAGAATCATTATTAAATTAAGTTCATTAGTTAATTCAGTGTAATTACAAACACAATACTACTAGGCCATCTGGCCAAATTTCCGTTTCAGAATTATTATGAACATTTCATCAAGAATATTGATGTTATCTCTTAAAAACAAAATCTTCACTAGACAAGGCAAAAGGGTCAAATCAATATGGACTTCAGTCTGACCCCCACACAAACTGCCTGAAAGCATAGGTCCTGCCAAATAAATGATATTAATTGAAAGATGACTGCTGTGAATCTTTTTATCACCAGAAGTTTATTTGTTTTAACTGAAAATATTGAACTTTGCATTCATATATATCAGTAAAAAGATTGTGACCTAACAGTTCCATAATGGAAGTGATATTGGCACAGTACACGTTTTTTTAAGCCAATTGATTAAATGAGCATGGTTATACAAACTAAACCAGAAAAACCCTCATATGTCGATGGAAAAATAAAAATATAATGGCCATTAAAATGGGGAGATGAAAAAAAAACACAAAAAAAACAAAAAGCACCTCATCCTAAAGTCAGGAATAGGCAATTTCTGTGATATTCACTTCACTAATTATATATTATTTGGACTGTGAATAGAGAGAGAGTTTCCAGGAACCATCTCTTGCCATCAAAAGTAATTAAAATATGAAATTCTTTAGTGACTAGAAAGATATCACCATAATAAGAAAACTGCAAAGTTGAAGCTCACTGAATCTTTTGGCTTAAAAAACGTCAGTCTCGGATGGTTTCTCTGGCATTGTTATTGAGAATAAAAACTTGGACTGAATGTCACACATAAACAGCTTTGCTTTTCCACATGTTTTAATTGTGTCATATATTGATAATTTATAGTATTTAGACAGTTCCAAACAATATTACATTTTTGCCAGTTGGAAGCTTTGTGCTTGATGCCTCCCTGTATGTATTTTTTTCTTTTTCTTTTTTCTTTCTTTCTCTTTCTCTTTCTCTCTCTCTCTCTCTCTATAAAACAACTTCCTATATCCGTAAACACATGGGACAGATTGAAAAAAAATTGTCTAAAAGGAAAACTGTCTCTGGTTGCTCTTAGAAACCAATCACAGTGCAGCTTTTGTTTTTCAACAGCAGAATAAGAAATGAAAGGTTATATTTGGTTGCTATTGGCAACAATAGCATTTTTTTTCCCCTTTTAGGCAGTTTTCATTCAATTTTCTTCATTGTCTCTGAATAAAAGAGACATGAGGCAGATAATGAAACTAAAAGAAATCAGTCTTTGCCCATAGCCACCAATCACAGTACAGCATTTATTTTTCAAAAGGATAATACAACCTAAAAGCTGAGCATGGAGGTCCTCTCCATAAATGGCTGCTGATGGAGGGTCATATTACTAGGCAAATCACTTCAGTCTCCTCCATTCAAATACACCTGCCCCTGCAACTGCACTTGCGCTGTTATGAATTTAGTACAAGTGCAGTCTGTTACAAAGGATCATCAAAACTGGAGAGGGGGAGGGGTCTGCCTTTATGTAAAGTCCTGTCTAAAGCCACAGTCCGAGAATGATATAAGTAAGGCACATGAACCTGTGGAGTCACTGTGGGTAGAAATACATGGAGGCAAAAATAATAATAAATTTCTAATAGGAGTTTATTATAAACCACCTAATATACCAGAGTCCACAGAAAATCTACTACTAAACGAGATAGACAAGGTGGCAAATCATAATGAGGTGGTTATTATGGGGAACTTCAACTATCCAGATATAGACTGGGAAACTGAAAGATGTACAATAACCAAAGACAATTACCTTTCCCAACTGATTCAGAACCCGACTAAAGGGACTGCCCATTCTGGACTTAGTATTAACCAATAGACCTGACAGAACACAGATGTGCAGGTTGGGGGACACCTGGGAAATAGTGACCATAAAATAATAACCTTCCAATTATCCTTCAAACGAGCATTTCTACAGGACGGCAACAAAAATACCAAACTTCAAAAAAGCTAATTTTGCGAATTAAGAGAGGCCATAGGCATAACTAACTGGGACAAAGTCTTCAAACATAAAAAATACTGCCACAAAATGGGATATTTTTAAAAGCATCCTAAAATCTAATTGTGCGAGGTACATAATTATGGGAATAAAGGTTAAAGAACAAGAAAAAAAAAGTGGTTAAATAGAACTGTAAAGAAAACAATAAATTACAAAAAGAAAACATTTAAATCACTAAAACAGAAGGGGGGGTCAGGAAGCACTGAAAAAACTAATAAGTAAAAATAGCATATATAAAAAACAAATAAAAGCCGCCAAACTAGAGAAACTAAATGTTCTTTAATTATATAAATGGTAAAAAGTTAAATCTGAAGGTGTTGGCCCTCTACAATGGGGGGGGGGGGAGAGTTGCAGAGAGCAACGAAGGGGGGGGAGTTGCAGAGAGCAACGAAGAAAAAGCAAAGTTATTAAATATTTTTTCTCCACTCTATTCACTGAGAAAATAACTGTCAGATGAAATGCGAATGTAAAGTAAATTCCCCATTGAAAGTGCCCTGTCTTGACCCAGGAAGAAGGTCAACAGCGAAGATTAAATAGACAAATCACCAGGACCAGATGGCATACAGCCCCCGTCTCCTAAGAAAATTAAGTAAATGTCATAGCCAGACTCTTATTTCTGATATTTAAGGACTCTATACTGATAGGGAGTGTTCCACAGGATTGCCGCATAGCAAATGTGGTGCCAATACTCAAAAAGGGTCCAACAACAGAGCCCGTAAACCATAGGCCGGTAAGTTTAACATCTGTTGTGGGTAAACTGTTTGAAAGGTTTTCTAAGAGATGCTAACTTGGAGAATTCTCAATGAAAATAAGCAAATACTTCATATCAGCATGGCTTCATGAGGGATCGGTCATGTCAAACTAATTTAATCAGTTTCTATGAGGAGGTAGGTTCTAGACTTGACAGTGGTGAATCAATGGATGTCGTATATCTGGGACTTCTCCAAAGCATTTGACACTATACCACATACAAGGTTAGTATATAAAATTGAGAATGCACGGACTGGGAGAAGATATCTGCATGTGGGTAAGTAACTGGCTCAATGATGGAAAACAGAGAGTGGGTGTTAATGGTACACACTCACATTGGGTCACTGTCACTAGTGGAATACCTCAGGGTCAGTTTTGGGCCCCTTCTCTTTAATATATTTATTAATGATCTTGTAGGAGGTTTGCACATTAAAATGTCAATTTTTGCCAGATGAAACTAGAATGTGTAAAGTAATTAACACGGAAGAGGACAGTATACTTCTACAGAGGGATCTGGATAGAGTAATGGCTTGGGCAGAGAAGTGGCAGATGAGGTTTAACACCGACAAATGTAAGGTTATGCACATGGGAAGAATAATGCAAATCACCCGTAAATACTAAATGGTAAAACACTCGGTAACACTGACATGGAAAAGGATAAAGGAATTTTAATAAACAGCAAACTAAGCAGTAAAAACCAGTGTCAGGCAGCTTCTGCCAAGGCCAATAAGATAATGGTTGCATCAAAAGGGGCATAGATGCCCGTGATGAGAACATAGTCCTACCACTTTACAAATCACTAGTCAGACCACACATGGAGTACTGTGTACAGTTCTTTTGCTCCTGTGAACAAGGTCAGACATAGCAGAGCTGGAGAGGGTCCAGAGGAGGGCAACTAAATTAATAACTGGAATGGGGCCACTACAGTACCCTGAAAGATTATCAACATTAGGGTTATTCACTTTAGAAAAAAGATGACTAAGGGAAGATCTAATTAATATGCATAAATATATCAGGGGACAGTACAGAGATCTTCCTATCATCTATTTACCCCCAGGACTGTGACTGTGATGAGGGGACATCCTCTGCGTCTGGAGGAAAGAAGGTTTGTACACAAACATAGAAAATGATTCTTAACAGTAAGAGCAGTGAGACTATGGAACTCTCTGCCTGAGGAGGTGGTGATGGTGAGTACAATAAAGGAATTCAAGAGGGGCCTGGATGTATTTCTGGATGTGTAATAATATTACAGGCTATAGCTACTAGAGAGGGGTCCGTTGAATCCAGGTAGTTATTCTGATTGCCTGATTGGAATCGGGAAGTATTCATTTTTTCCCCTTAAGTGGGGAAACTTGGCTTCTAGAAAAGTATTTGTAAATTGGGATTCAATAAAACGTTAACCTTTACTAGGTCAATTAAAATAATTGTCACACTGGTGAGAGACGACATAGACAACACTTACAAACAGTAAATGCCTCCACTGCCTCAATTCATATTCATATTCCACTTGGAAATAATAAAAAAGAGAAGATGGGTGGATCTCACCTCGTCTGGGCGGGGGTCCAACTGTGGAGGATGGTCCTGGCAATGGTCTACCTTGGACCTGTGTGACCAGGTGCTGGTGTGGTGTTGGCACGATGTTAAATCCTGCAAGGCCCTGTATGCTTTCCTGCCTGCCTAGGGGGATAGGGACTCATTACAAGCCTGCCTACCACAATGGAGCACCCCGCCCCGACAGGGCGACCCCACACGAGGCCTTTCCCTCAGTATGGGTCTTAATCCTATCAAGCCCTAAACTACAACGCCCTACATGCCATGTTTCTGTCACTTCTGGACATCATCAGGGGACTTCATATGTATATTCCAGGGCAACTACAAATAGAAGTTATAAACAGACACTCAATATAGGTCACCAATATTTGAGCACCGCACGCAACGTGGCTAATCAACAGCCGCAGTTTACTTACTCAGAATCAAGGTGATTTTAGCCTCGTATTCTTGGGACAAGATGATGGATAAATCTTATCCTCACTGATGCAGGGGAAGTGTCCCTTGTCAGTCCGTGTCTCACCCCAAAAATGACGGTGATTTGGGTGAGCATTGGATGGTTATTAGCCGCCTCCTCTTATACTTCTACTCCGATGTGTGTACGCCCCCGTGATCATTTGACTCACCTGTCCAGGTATCGCAGAACACTTATGATTCGGCGTGGAACCGCACGCCACTCACGTGCGTTCCACCGGGACCGGAAGTCAACGTCACATGATGCGGCTGAATCGGAAGTGAAGTCAGAGCCGAAGTCAGAGCGTTGCCAGTTGCATAGCAACTACTAGGCTCATGACGCTTGGCCCTATTAGCAGGACACATGATCGCTTGCCTGTCGTTTTCATAGATGCACGGTCGCATTACAGATATAATTTGGCATGACAGCCGAACACAGGCTCTTCCCCCATGGACGCTAACCGATTGTTGGACCAAGGACCCTAATCTGTATCATATTGTAATATTATTTTTTTGGATGGATCCACCGTCGCGTCCACTGCGCTCATGGTTTAAATGTGACAGCATCTGGTCTAAGGGTCATTGATAAATCAAAAAACCCAATCTTTATCTGGTGGACTACATATTAGGATATTATAATTTTGAATTTATCCACCGTCACATCCCATGTGCTCAATGTTTAGTGAGACGGCATCTGATCTGGGGGTCATCCTGAACAAATCTGAGCGGAGGAGGGAAAGAGTGGAGGTAGTAGCCGCCTATTATTAGCGGATTCCCCCTCTGTTACTTTCAGTCGTGTCCATCATCCCATCCCATGCGTCCATCTAATGGGGCACACATACTATGAGAGGAGGGACACGACAAATTCACATCCATCATTTTTTAACTTTAGATGTAGATCACAAGAAGCAACAATAGTTTTGTTGTTCATTTAGCCCAGATGGATGGACTGTTTTGAGATAGAAGATCCATTTAGCCTCGCATTGCAGGATCCTTCTATCAAAATCACCCCGTCTTGTTCCTGGCTTGATTTTTTTCAATTCCAGAGAAAGATAGGCAGTCCAGTCTCCCTCCATGTTTAGTGTTTACGTGACGTGCCACCGATGTATCTTTATCATTTCTTATATCACTCAAGTGCTCTCCAATTCTCCTCCTAAACTCCCTTCCAGTCTTCCCAATGTACTCCTCGCCGCATTCGCATGTGATCTTATACCACTGTAGACTTGCATTTATTCGCGCATAAATTGCGTTGGTACAAGCATTTCTGCAATATCGAAAAGAAACAGAGCGCAGAAATGGGTGTTCCTCGAGATATGTTACCTGATGTTAAATTTTTAGAAAGTCTTTCGGCAGCTAATGAACCAGCATTAGGTGAGGGCCCTTTTACATCTTTTAAAAATAAGAGCAAAAGGATACCGCCTACAGGCGAGACGAACTGTGTGGACGTCTTTCTTAACTTGTCAGTAAAGATCTTGAGACCACACATATGTATTCAGCACCTCAGAATTGTACTCAGATGAACTGTGTGCACTTGATGACTTGTCTAAAAATAAGGGCATTGTCATCAAGCATCAGACAAAGGTGGGAACACGGTCATCCTGAGTACAAAGGAGTACGAGCAAATATGTGAGACTTTATTAGCCCCACGGATTGTTATGAAATCTTACCAAGTGACCCTACTCTTGTATATAAAAAAGAGCTAAAAATATACTAGACAGGGCTAAATATGCTAAACTTATAGTCAAGAAGAATTTGAATTTATGTATCCGGCACATCCTCAAATTGCCACTTTCTACAGTCTTCCCAAAGTGCATAAAGGCTACAAGCCTTTAAAAGGGCGCCCGATCGTGTCAGGTATCGATAGCCTGAGCCAAAACTTAGGAATATATATAGACACAAGATCTTGGCACCATTTGTTCTCTCACTATCATCCCATGTAAAAGATACCGGGGACCTCCTAAGACAGATAGAGGGTATACAGCTGGATGAAGGCTGCATTTTGGGTAGTGTTGATGTCGAAGCACTATACTCTTCCATCCCACACAAGTGGGGCCTTCATGCAGTATCATACTTTCTGTCATCAAGGGGGAGACACTTTCAGGGCACACAGTGCCTTCGTACTGGAATTACTGGGAATTTTCATTGAGGAGAAATTACTTTCTCTTCAATGGATGCTTCTTCCACCAGCTCAGGGGGCACCGCGATGGGGAGCCCATGTGCCCATCGTATGCAATTTGTTCTGGGCTGGTGGGAGAACACCATTGTATTCAGGGACGAATGCGCGACTGAGTTGCAGCACGTCCAAAAATGGGCACGCTTCATTGATGATGTTTTCGTTATCTGGAAGGGGAGTATGGAGACCTTCTCGGCATGGGTTTGTCAACTAAACCAAAACGAGATTGGCCTCCATTTCACATCGGAATGTGATCCATCTAAACTTCCTTTCCTTGACATCACAGTGAATCTAAACCATCAGGGATGCCTGGAAACATCAATATACCGTAAACCAACCTCGACCAATTCCCTCCTGAGGTGGGAAAGTAGTCATCCATACCCCCTCAGGAAGGGAATACCGAGAGGTCAGTATCTGCGCCTAAGACAAAATTGTTCTAGGCGCTCGGATTTTGTGAGACAGGCGGGCGATTTAAAAACCCGCTTCTTGGATCGTGGCTATCCAGTGGGCGTACTTACACCAGCCTACCAGACTGCCCTGAATAAAGACAGAGTATCTCTTCTGACGCCAAAAACAGACGCCCCCACAAATAGTAGCTCCAGTAATGACAGGGAGATTCGTTTTATTAGTACCTTCAATGGTTGTTCCTCAGGATTAGAGACATCATATCAAAACACTGGCACGTGCTCCTAATGGATCCTGATGTTCGCAGGGCCATAAAGGGGCACCCCAGCATCACATATAGACGGGGCAGAAGCATCCGCGCTATGTTGGTACACAGCCACTATACATCAGGGCCCAAGTCAAGGACTTGGCTGGAGAGGAGGCATTAGTGGGAACTACAAATGTGGTAGATGCGTGGCGTGCCCCTTTATGGCCAAAGCAAAATCATTCAGGAGCAATAACACCAATAAAGGTCTATACAATCACAGACTTTATCACTGCGAGAAGCACGGGCTTGGTGTATAAGATCACATGCGAATGCGGCGAGGAGTACATTGGGAAGACTGGAAGGGAGTTTAGGAGGAGAATTGGAGAGCACTTGAGTGATATAAGAAATGATAAAGATACATCGGTGGCACGTCACGTAAACACTAAACATGGAGGGAGGACTGGACTGCCTATCTTTCTCTGGAATTGAAAAAATCAAGCAGGAACAAGACGGGGTGATTTTGATAGAAGGATCCTGCAATGCGAGGCTAAATGGATCTCTATCTCAAAACAGTCCATCCATCTGGGCTAAATGAACAACAAAACTATGTTGCTTCTTGTGATCTACATCTAAAGTTTAAAAATGATGGATGTGAATTTGTCGTGTCCCTCCTCTCATCGTGTGTGCCCATTAGATGGACGCATGGGATGGGATGATGGACACGACTGAAAGTAAACAGAGGGGGAATCCGCTAATAATAGGCGGCTACTACCTCCACTCTTTCCCTCCTCCGCTCAGATTTGTTCCGTATGACCCCCAGATCAGATGCCGTCTCACCTAAACAATGAGCACATGGGATGTGATGGTGGATACATTCAAAATTATAATATCCTAATATGTAGTCCACCAGATAAAGATTGGGTTTTTTGATTTATCAATGACCCTTAGACCAGATGCTGTCACATTTAAACCATGAGCGCAGTGGACGCGACGGTGGATTCCATCCAAAAAAATAATATTACAATATGATAACAGATTAGGGTCCTTGGTCCAACAATCGGTTAGCGTCCATGGGGGAAGAGCCTGTGTTCGGCTGTCATGCCAAATATATCTGTAATGCGACCGTGCATCTATGAAAACGACAGGCAAGCGATCATGTGTCTGCTAATAGGGCCAAGCGTCATGAGCCTAGTAGTTTGCTATGCAACAGGCAACGCTCTGACTTCGGCTCTGACTTCACTTCCGATTCAGCCGCATCATGTGACGTTGACTTCCGGTCCGGTGGGAACGCACGTGAGTGGCGTGCGTTCCACGCCGAATCATAAGTGTTCTGCGATACCTGGACAGGTGAGTCAAATGATCCACGGGGGGCGTACACACATCGGGAGTAGAAGTATAAGAGGAGGCGGCTAATAACCATCCAATGCTCACCCAAATCACCGTTATTTTGGGTCAGACACGGACTGACAAGGGACACTTCCCCTGCATCAGTAAGGATAAGATTTATCCATCATCTTGTCCCAAGAATACGAGGCTAAAATCACCTTGATTCTGAGTAAGTAACTGCGGCTGTTGATTAGCCACGTTGCGTGCGGTGCTCAAATATTGGTGAGCTATATTGAGTGTCTGTTTATAACTTCTATTTGTAGTTGCCCTGGAATATACATATGAAGTCCCCTGATGATGTCCAGAAGTGACAGAAACATGGCATGTAGGCGTTTGTAGTTAGGGCTTGAATAGGATTAAGACACATACTGAGGGAAAGGCTCGGTGTGGGGTCGCCCTGTCGGGGCGGGTGCTCCATTGTGGTAGGCAGGCTGTTGTAATGAGTCCCTATCCCCCTAGGCAGGCCGGAAAGCCATAACAGGGCCTTGCAGGATTTAACATCGTGCCAACACCACACCAGCACCTGGTCACACAGGTCCAAGGTAAGACCATTGCCAGGACCATCCTCCACAGTTGGACCCCGCCCAGACGAGGTGAGATCCACCCAATCTTTCTCTTTTTTATTATTTCCAAGTGGAATATGAATATAAATGATGCAGTGGATGAATTTACTGTTGTAGTGTTGTCTATGTCGGCTCTCACCCAGTGTGACAATTATTTTAATTGACCTAGTAAAGGTTACGTTTTATTGAATCCCAGTTTACAATACTTTTCTGCATTATTTGGGTGTAAACTACATACCACTTACAGCAACTAGTAAGAGTGGTATACATAATTTGTTTGAAACTTGGCTTCTACCTCACAGATTTGTTTTTGCCTTCCTCTGGATCAACTTGCAGGATAACAGGCTGAACTGGATGGACAAATGTCTTTTTTCGGCCTTATATACTATGTTACTATGTTTGAATGGAGGATGTGTTTGATCACATGACCCATCATCAGAGCCCATCTTATGAACACGGGCTCTATGTTGACAGCACAGAAGATTTGCACAATGGGACATGACTCAAGAAATGCAGCAAGCAGAACATATAACCAACAAACAATATATCAGTAAGTGCCATATCATCTTATTACATTCCACTAGGCAACACTAGGCAGAAAGTGGCCAAGCCCTTTAACTATTGATCTACAAATATCGTTCAAAAGAGTACAGTGACTGGTATGCAAGCTTGCACATTGTAGCTGTAATCAACAGTTAAGGCTACATTCACACGACCATATAAATGAGTGTGCATCCATTCCACAGTCGGCATTTTCTATGATACGGCATGTGTGGTCCGCAATTGAGGAATGCACATGGGCCAGTATCCGTTTTTGCGGATTCGTCAAAACACCACGTTCGTGTAAATGTATTCTAAAATGAATTAAAAGTCTATGTGTTGCCCCAGTCTAATCTGTTACCACCACACACTTCATCTGTGGCCTGGACCAGAACATGGCATCTTTCTCTTATGTTGTGATGACTAGTTTTTGAAATGTGGGCATCAGAAAATGCAGCTATATTGTTTTATCAATTTAAATTTATCCTTCAGAAACTGATCAATGAGAATGATGTCTGATGAAACCAATGCCTTGTGTTACCATGGTCAATTACATAACAATTTAGCAAATAAGCTAATACAAAACTAATACCCAATGAGGCTGCATCTCCGATTGTTCAAAAATATCTGTTGCAACAAACATAAAAATGTCAATATCTCTGTAGGTAACACAAACATAATTGCCAAATACAGTTTATTCCTTTAACTTCTGATTTACTATACATGTACCCTCCCGCATTTTAGCCTAGAGCTGCATTCTCAGTTCAGCTGATTGTCAGTGGTAACAGTTACCAAGCCTCTCGTCAGACATGTCCTTAGGAATAAGCTGCATTTTTCTGTAATGCAATACAACAGTTAAGACGGATTTACATGACACAATTATCAGGCAGATTATAAGGAACTAGTTTACTACAAAGCGCTCATAGTAACATATTCCTGGTTTTCTGCCTGTGTAAATGGGCTGCCCATTACCTGATGAGTGAAAATTTAAATCGTTCATGAAACACGTAAAATCAGCATTTCTGAGCAGGTGAAATTTGCTGAAAAGTGGAATATGTGGATTTTGCAGCTAAATCCAGAGTAGAAAATTTCTGCCTTGGCCTTACAAGTATACTCAAATGAGTCTGTTTTGAGCCTAATTGTTATTTACATTTAGTCTTCAGACTATTGTTTGCTTTATCTTGACATATGTCTTTTAACCCCTTAAGGACTCAGCCCTATTTCAACTTAAAGACCCGGCCATTTTTTGCAAATCTGACCAGTGTCACTTTAAGTGGTGATAACTTTAAAACGCTTTGACTCATCCAGGCCATTCTGAGATTGTTTTTTTTGTCACATATTGTACTTCATGACACTGGTAAAATGAAGTTAAAAAAAAAATAATAATTATTTATAAAAAAAATACCAAATTTACCAAAAAGTTGTAAAAAATTGCAAATTTCCAAGTTTCAATTTCTCTACTTCTATAATACATAGTATACCTCAAAAATAGTTATTACTTTTACATTCCCCATGTGCCTACTTCATGTTTGGATCATTTTGGAAATGATATTTTATTTTTTGGGGATGTTACAAGGCTTAGAAGTTTAGAAACAAAACCCAATTTTTAGGGACCAGTTCAGGTCTGAAGTCACTTTGCGAGGCTTACATAATAGAAACCACCCAAAAATGACCCCATTGTATAAACTACAACCCCTCAAGGTATTCAAAACTGATTTTACAAACTTTGTTAACCTTTAGGGTTCCACAAGAATTAATGGAAAATAGAGATACAATTTCAAAATTGCACTTTTTTGGCAGATTTTCCATTTTAATATTTTTTTTCCAGTTACAAAGCAAGGGTTAACAGCCAAACCAAACTCAATATTTATGGCCCAAATTCAGTAGTTTACAGAAAACACCCAATATGTGGTCGTAAACTGCTGTACGGGCACACGGGCAGGGCGCCAGAAGGAAAGTAATGCCCATACGGTTTTTTGGAAGGCAGGATTTTGCTGGACTGTTTTTTTTTTTTTGACACCATGTCCCATTTGAAGCCCCCCTGATGCACTCCTAGAGTAGAAAGCTCCAAAAAAGTGGCCCCATTTTAGAAACAACTGGATAGGGTTGCAGTATTGTTGGTACTAGTTTAGGGTACATATGATTTTTGGTTGCTCTATATTATACTTTTTGTGAGGCAAGATAACAATAAATAGCGTTTTGGCCCGTTTAAATTTTTTGTTATTTTTAACATTCATCTGACAGGTTAAATCATGTGACATTTCTATAGACCAGGTTGTCCGGATGCGGCGATACTAATATGTATACTTTTTTTTATCTATGTAAGTTTTACACAATGATTTCTTTTTTGATGCAAAAATAAACATGTTTTAGTGTTTCCATAGTCTGAAAGCCATAATTTTTTCAGTTTTTGGACGATTACCTGGGTAGGGTATGATTTTTGCGGGATGAAATGACGGTTTTATTGGCACTATTTTGGGGGGTGTGTGACTTTTTTATTGCTTGCTATTACACTTTTTGTGATGTGTAAAGTGACAAAAAAATGGTTTTATTTAGCACAGTTTTTATTTAAATTTTTTACGGTGTTCATCTGAGGGGTTAAGTCATGTGATATTTTTATAGAGCCGGTCGATATGGACGCGGAGATACCTAATATATATACTTTTTTTTATTTCTGTAAGTTTTACACAATGATTTCATTTTCGAAGCAAAAAAAATCATGTTTTAGTGTTTCCATAGTCTGAGAGTCATAATTTTTTCAGTTTTTGGGCGATTACCTTGGGTAGGGTATTATTTTTGCGGGATGATATGACGGTTTTATTGGCAATATTTTGGGGTGCGTGTGACTTTTTGATTGCTTGCTATTCCACTTTTTGTGATGTAAGGTGACAAAAAATTGTTTATTTAGCACAGTTTTTATTTAAAATTTTTTACGGTGTTCATCTGAGGGGTTAGGTCATGTGATATTTTTATAGAGCCGGTCGATACGAACGCGGCGATACCAAATATGTATACTTTTTTTTTATTTATGTAAGTTTTACACAATAACAGCTTTTTTAAAACAAAAAAAATTATGTTTTAGTGTCTCCATATTCTGGACCATAGTTTTTTTTTTTTTGGCGATTGTCTCAGGTAGATAATTTTTTGCAGGATGAGGTTACGGTTAGATTGGTACTATTTTGGTGGGCAAATGCCTTTTTGATCGCTTGCTGTTGTGCTTTTTGTGATGTAAGGTGACAAAAAAATTGTTTATTTAGCACAGTTTTTTTTTTTTTTTTACGGTGTTTATCTGAGGGGTTAGGTCATGTGATATGTTTATAGAGCCGGTCGATACGGACACGGCGATACCTAATATGTATACTTTTTTTTCCCTATTTTTTACCAACTTTTTAAACTTTATTTGGGGAAAATAACGTTTTTGTTTATTTTTACTTGAATTTTTTTTTATTTTTTGGGGGGGAAACTTTATTTTTTCAACTTTTTAGTACTTTATTTTTGTCCCACTTTGGGACTTGAACTTTTTTGGGTCTAATCCTTTACAATGCATTCCAATACTTCTGTATTGGAATGCATTGGCTGTATGAGTAATACTGTGTGTATTACACATACAGCTTCCGGCCTGTGAGATCCAGGTGGCTGGATCTCACAGGCTCGTCACCGGAAGGCAGCACGATGCCTTCCTTAGGCATCGCGCTGCCTTCCATGCCGTCGGGTCCCCCCCCTACAGCGCATGGGACTGAATATAGAAGATGCTGCGATTTTTACGCTATGCAGAAGTGATGCCGTAAAAAATAACGCTCATGTACACAGACCCATTGAAATGAATGGGTCAGGATTCAGTGCAGAAAACTCGCTCATCTGGAAGAGGCCTAAGTGTCAAACAAAGCAGCACAATTGGAGATAGCAAGGGAGCTTGCAGCCAGCACGCGGCTGCTCGCCCCCTACCACACTATAATAGTACTGTGATACTAAGCCAGTAAGATGACACAATAATAAAAAAAATAGGCAACACAACTGAGTTTTAACGTTTAGTTTAATGGTCAGGAAAAAGTTGTAATAAAAGTTAAGTTTTATGGGAATTAAAAGACATATGTCAAGATAAGGCAAACAATAGTCTGAAGACTAAATGTAATTAAAAATTTAAGGTGCCTTACATATGTCAGGGTCAAATTTTGTTCTATTTGTTTTGAGCCTAATGCTCAATATTAATGTTGAGCGAATCGTGCTTTGGATCCAAGATCCAAAGTCGATTCGCGCAAGACTTTGTTTGAATGCTGTACGGAGATTTGTCTCCGTAAAGCATTCAAATGTTTTGGTAATTGCGAGGAAAATTCGTTATCATCAAAGTCTCGTGGGACTTCAGTGAATAACTTCGGATTTGATTCTTAAACTTGAAAACAATTTTAAAACTAGGATTTGAAGTCGGCTTCGGTACCAAGGTACTAGCCAGTACCGAAGCCGACTTCGGATTCCTGTTTTAAAATGGTTTTCAAGTTTAAAATTCGACTCCCGAAGTTATTCACCAAATTCCCATGGATTTCCCTCATCGGAGCACATACATTTTAATGCTGTACAGAGACAGGTCTCTGTACAGCATTAAAATTAAGTTTTGAGTGAATCGACTCCGGATCTATGATCCAAAGCTCGAGTTCCTCAACTGTTACTCAATATCTTGTTTTATATATTATCTTAATGAATTCAATATAGTTAAATTTACTAAGGACAACACATTAAGCATAATTGTATTTTATTCACCTGTCTTTAAGGTTTATGTAACACATCTAGGAAAGACCTATTGACAAATCCTTATTCTGTAACTTTTTACATCGTTTCATGTGCCTTTGGGAGATCATGAAAACATGATTCATTCAGTGGAAATGTTATCAGAACATAAAAACTGCCTTTGGCCAAACAAGAAAATCCAGTAACCGAATGTGCACTATGGTATTACTTTCCAAGTCAGCAGTCTATTATATTTCTATTAGCTCCATCCATACTTGTTAACGGGCATTTGCTTACATAGATCAAGTATTTTGTTTATTAGATGATAGTTCTGCTTGTAGCGTGCATACAAAAACAAGCACAAAGGACCCCCAGAAAGGATTGAAATACAAATCGCTTCTTATCTCTGCTGGTGATCTGGCATTGCTATTTTATGACTCCTCGCATTTTATGCATCTCACAAAAAATATTAAAGTGTGAAAAACATTGTCATAGTAGAAAAAAAATACTGGATTTCATTTTTTGAACTTGACTTGCCTCTGGTTGCCTGGGAGGGAGATTGGGGGGTGGGGGGGGGGGGGTGTGTGAGTGGGGGCAAAGCAAGTGACATAAGTTAAGCAGTATCAGAAGTTACACGTGTGATTGAAGTGCATGTTCATCTTTTGTAACTCTCACATTATACTATTATTGAATTGCCTAAATATGAATGATCTAATATATAAAATAGCAGCATGCTAATCAGTGCTTTCAGTAGAGAAGAGAAATATGATATATAAGTCATTAATAGGTTGGCGGCGTCTGACTCCCAGCACCCCTGCCAATCAGATATTAGATTTTTTTTTTTTACCCCCAGTTTAACCCCGTTTAATACTTCTCAGATTTGTATATTCCAATTAATGAAACATATGGGCTATTAAAGTAGTTTCAGAGATTAGTTTACTAAACATTTTTTGCAAGCAATTGGACACCTGCTTGTGCTATAGTGTTACATAATGTATTTTGAAACCTGTTCATAGGAAGTTTGAAAGTATAAAAACAAATATTGTTTTACGATGAATAATGCATCAAAAACCCAGAAGGAAGTGTTAATCAGATCAATCTTTCAGCTTTAGTTAATTATTCATTTGCAATGAGCAGATCAAGGATCTGCTATTTGTCTGTATGTGTCACATTAAACACCTATATGATATATGTTTTATTTCATGCTTTTCTAAGCTACTGTTTTAATGACGTTAATAAAAAATGTTCCTAGATTTTCCATACTGTCACCTATAGCGCATGCAATAATACTTGCATAAAGTATATCTGTATATGCATCTCACATTCACATCTCATTTACAGTATATTTAAGTCAGTCAAAGCAAGACATTGTTCCTGACCTGAATATGCAGTGCATTTTACTGGGTACTGTGTTTATCTGGTAAGCTATGCTATGTGTGTGGAGATTTTTAAAAGCTAGCATTGTCAACCTGTTAGGCTACTTTCACACTAGCGTTCGGGTGTCCGCTTGTGAGCTCCGTTTGAAGGCTCTCACAAGCGGCCCCGAACGGATCCGTCCAGTCCTAATGCATTCTGAGTGGAGGTGGATCCGCTCACAATGCATCAGTCTGGCACCGTTTGTCCCTCCGCTCCGCTCAGCAGACGGACACCTGAACGCTGCTTGCAGCGTTCGGTGTCCACCTGGCCGTGCAGAGGCAAACGGATCCGTCCACAGACTTACAATGTAAGTCAATGGGACGGATCCGTTTGAAGTTGACACAGTATGGCTCAATTTTCAAACGGATCCGTCCCCCATTGACTTTCAATGTAAAGTCAAAACGGATCCGTTTGCATTATCATGAACAAAAAAAAAAATATTTTTTTTTTTTTTTGTTCATGGTAATGCAAACGGATCCGTTCTGAACGGATCTAAGCGTTTGCATTATAGGAGCGGATCCGTCTGTGCAGATACCAGACGGACCCGCTCTGAACGCAAGTGTGAAAGTAGCCTTAATTGTCAAGGGATGTTTTTCTGACACCCTGGTCATGTAGGTTGTCCTTTCTCTACATTTCTGATCTCCTGGGAAAGGAATAACAGAGAACCCTACTTTATGAATCCATTTCACTGTGCAAATATATGCTTGATGGAATAAATTTTGTTAAAGTGAGAAGCATGATTTGCTATCAGCGACAAAATATTTAGTTGACCATCAAGGATGTGTCAAACTGACCATAGGTGGAAAATTATTGTCCTTTTTATTATAATATACAAGAAATGCTGATAATGCCAATTCATTGTTTCAGGAAGTAAGTTCTTCTACTAGGGTTTCGTAAAAATTTATATAGCTGGCAGCCTGGGGCATTGCTGTATGAAAACAAATGTAAGACACTGATTTTTAATAAAGAAAAGTTGCCGTGTTATTTTGCACCCTGAGACACAGACCCAAGATATCTTCTGTTCAACTCTCTGAAAATTGTACTTTAAAGAAGAGGAGCAGTTCAGTGGTCCCAAAGGTCCTTTAGTAAAATTAAAGACATAGAACACAGTACAGTTCAGAATGTGTATATAAGAATGCTTTAAACAAATAGAAGTGTTAGTTTACTTTAACAATTAACAAAATGCTAAGTGAATGAACAAAAGGAAATTGAAAGTTAAATCAATATTTGGTGTGACCACCCTTTGACTTCAATAGAGCATTAGTTCTTCTAGGTACACTTGTACACAGATTTTAAGGAATTCGGCAGGGAGGTTGTTCCAAACATCGTGGAGAACTAACCATAGGTCTTATGTAGATGTAGGTTTGCTCAAATACTTTCAACTCTTCATGTAATTCCAGACAGATGATCTTGAGATCAGCACTCGGTGGGGACCATATAATCACTTTCAAGATTCCCTGTTCTTCTTTACTCTAAAGATGGTTCTTACTGACATTGGCTGTATGTTATCCTGCTGCAGAATAAATTTGGAGGCAATCAGATCCCTCCTGATAGTACTGAGTTATGGATAATTATCCACCTTTATTCTTAGCACAAAGCAATGGGCACCGCGGAGTACTGTAGATACATTGGTAATCCAGAAAACTTAGGGGAGGAGATAAAAGACTTCCCTTCAAAATCAGAAGATGTCCAGCTGTGCCATCAGCGCAAACCTGGCATAAACCAAGTGGGACCTATGTATACCCATCTACTATGTGAAAACACAAGGATTATGGAGGCACACAGAGCATCTGCAGCTTCATAACCATGGCCAATTAGGGACCAGGTTTAAAGCTACTTTCACATTTGCGTTTTCCCTTTCCGCTATTGAGATCCATCATAGGGTCTCAATAGCGGGGGGAAAACGCTTCCGTTTTGTCCCCATTCATTGTCAATGGGGACAAAACTGAACTGAACTAAGCGGAATGCACCAGAATGCATTTTGTTCTGTTGGTTTTGCGTCCCCATCACGGACAGAATAATGCTGCAAGATGCGTTTTATGCTCGCGATGTGGTGCGTGGCAATAGACACAATAGAAAACGGATCCGTCCCCCATTCACATACAATGGTTTTTGTGATGATCTGTCTTAGCTATTTTAAAGATAATACAATCAGATCCGTTCATAATGGATGCAGATGGTTGTATTATGTGAGGAAGCGTTTTTGCTGATCCATGACGGATCCAGCAAAAACGCTGGTGTGAAAGTAGCCAAACTAACAATACAGATATGATCAACCATGCTTTTTTCTCATACATAAGCTTATCATGCATACAGCATATAATGCTAGCATTCCAACATATTGTAGCATAACTTCTTCAAGATCTTAAAGGGTTTTTAGGATTGTCATACCGATGGCCTATCCTTAGGTTAGGTCATTAATATGAAATCGGCAGGGGTCTTCTAACTCTTAGCATCCCTGCTGATCAGCTGTATGAAGAGGCCACAGTGTTTCTTAAGTGCTTATAGGCCATTCCTAGACCATGTGACATTAAGTTCATAATTTGCATGACCAAATTCAAGTGAATGTGGCTGAGCTGCAATACCAAACAGTCACTATCAAATGGACTGCATTATGCTTGGTAAGCTTCAAGGAGGCAGTGGCACTCACCAGAGGTGTCACAGACTTCTCAGACCACTGATCAGCGGGGTGCCTGGAGTTGGTCCTCCGCAGATTTCTCATATTGATGACTTAATCCCTTTAAAGAAACTATTTTATAATATTTTACAGTCTGCAAAAAAATTATTTTACTATTACAGATGGCCAGATTTTCTAAAAATCTTATTTCTAAAACCTAAATTCTCCTAAATTGAATCACCAAAGGCTCATGATTCTATAAAATCTGAATGTTTCAAAATATTTGGGACGAATTTTGATTCTATAGAATCACTCATCTCTTCATTATATTTAAGTTGAAATATGAAATTTTATAGCTTAACATGCCCAGAATTACTCTAATAGATTTGGGTTAAAGCTGAAAGAATATTATAAAAGAGTTCAATATAACTTAATCAGGCTTGTTGTGTATTGCAATATGCTTTGTTGAGGACCTTCACAAACCTGTGGGCTTAATATTAACATTCAATTCTCTTAATGCTAGCAAAGCCATGTATACAAATGCATTTTACTTTTTATTTTTTATATGCCAGAGCTAATACATCATAGTAAAAATTACATTCCGTCTGATGCTATTTGCTGGATTTTATCTAAAGACATAAAAGTTATTTCAGAAAATCAGTGTAATATAATTTATCATAAGACAAAGCAATTTTTCTTTATCTCTTTACAAACTATGCTATAAATCTACATTTCTCAGTGCTAAGGTAAAGCATTTTCAGACCACCCCCGTTCCCCCTCTGATTAGCCTGCAAGAAAGAAAAAAAATATATAGTCTGGAATATAATTTGCAACATTTTTGACTGAAGGAAAATAATATAAATACTTGTGGGAAAATATATTGCTTGAAAAAGTAAGAGTTGGAGATAATTTTGCTCTTCCATTGAAGCCTGACATACAGCTTTCACCCGTTGTCTTTCTCATGAATTTAGAAATTGGAAAGTGCTATAGGAAATGGGAAATATTCTTTAAAGGCTAAAGCCAATTTCTACAACCTGCTGCTCTAAGAATAGCACTTTAAACATTAGAAGGATTAAAGATGCATCGACCTATAACCTTCTCTTTGGAATTCCTTCTGAAATGCCAAGGTTTAAGAAAAGGGCATTCTACCAATTCTTTTTTAATACTTTAGACCTATAGAACTGTTCAGAATTTGTGGTATTTTCTTAAGGATATTATTGAAGTCTATTACAAATGCTATAAAAGGTGTTTTTTTTACATTGCTGCTAGTGTTGATAGAGTATGCTCGGCCCGAACACCAATTCGGCTCAAGCATCTCAATGCTGGGCACATGGCGGTGGTTCGGCCGAAATACCGCATGTGCTTGAGCGCAATGCTCGAGTCTCCTCCCCACATGTTTGTTGGCTGCTAAGCAGCCAATAAACGTGCAGGTAAGTGCTGCCCTTCACTGTAATGCCGTAGCCATGTTGGTTACTGGCATTACAGTCATTGGCTGACGGAAATGCGTCATCGGGTGCTATATACTGTAGCACCCGATGACACATGTTCGGCTCAGTGCTAGTCAGGGAGAGCTGTGCTGATGAAAGGAAAGATAGTGTAGGGAGTGAAATTTTCTTTTTTTCATTAGAAAAAATTTTCAGAGACCCAAAAGTCCATTTAAGGGACTATTGTTGTGTGTGGCAGCAGCAATATTATTTTTAGCGCAACCTGCGCTAAATTGCTAAAACTTTACAGATCCAAAAGTCCTTTTAATTGTTATCTGCGCTTCATCTCCTGTGTAACAAGTGCGTATCCCCAAAATACTCTGGGACAATCCAATGTACTTTTTTCAGTAGACGGTGTCCGCTGCGGACAGTGACATTACCTGGGATTTATCTTCTGTGTAACGTTTCCACATCCAAAATACCTGTGACATTCCCTATAATTTTATATTAGCCGCTGCTGACATCAGTGAAATTATCTGCAGTTCTGCATTAATATATCCTATGTGACGTATCAACATCTCAAATACCTTTTTTTATTTTTTTTTGCGCACACACTTACAAATCCTACTCTACTGTACGTGTGACATTCTTTCAAGCATATATAACATTTTATATGAAGAAGGCGAGCAGTAAGGGACAGAAAGTGGTCGTGATGCTGATGGTGCATGCAGAGGCTGTGGCCCTGGGTGCGTTGAAACTGTGCCTGCTGCTAGAGCACAAGAAAAAAAAACATCCACGATACCTAGCTTCATGTCCAGTTTGCAGGGCGGCTCAGGACAATGCAGTAGAAGTCAGACCAGTACGACCAGGTGGTTGGTTGGATTGCAGTAGATAATGCTTCCAGTCGGTTAAGCACCACTCTGTCTTCCACCAAGTCCAGTCTCAGTAGCCAAGAAACTGGTCAACACAATCCTCACCCTGATCCTCCTTCCTCCCACCATGGAGCGTCTTGCCAAAACAAGTGATCCCACACTTGGATATTTCGAAGAGCTCTTTTCAGTGTCATTCCTTTATTTGGGCCTCTCGACAAGCCCGCTTGAATAGGGACATGAGATCTTGTGCCCTGATTCCCAAACTTTTGAGCATCCACAATCACAAGAAGATGATGGTGGGCAATGGCAATTAGAGTTTCACGAGGTGGATGATGATGATGATGATGATGAGACCACAGTTGCCAATAAGTCAACAGCAATTAGTGTCTCAAGAGGTGGATGATGAGGAGAGACAAAGTTGTCAATAACTGAGGTTGTTGTTAGGTCAACAAGTCAGGAGGATGAGCAGAGTGAGGAAGTGGAAGAGGAGGTGGTAGACGATGAAGTCACTGACCCAACCTGGGAAGGTAGCAAGCCGAGCAAGGACAACAGTACAGAGGGAGAGGGATCCGCAACAGGCTGGAAGAGGCAGTGGGGTGGCAAAAGGGAGAAGGCAGGCCACACCAAACAGGCCCGCAAATGCTCCCCGGAGCACACCCATGCTAAAATCGTCCTTGCCATGGTGTAGGTGTTCAGCAGTCTGGCCTTTTGAGGAAAGTGCAGACGACAAAAGAATTGTAATTTGCAAACTGTGCCATGCAAAAATTAGCAGGGGCGTGAACACTAGCAACCTCACTACCACCAGCATGATCCGCCACATGGCATCAAAGCACCGTAATTGGTGGGCCCAATGCCTGGATCCACAATCTGTGTTTGTGGGTCACACCACTGCCTCCTCTTCCCCTATGATATGTGCTGGCCAATCCCTTGTCGAAGGCGCAGGCCCGGATGCCTCCCGCCCTGCACCTGGACCTTCGCAAGGACCATCAGCGACCACATCCACTTCCGGTGTCAAGAGCAGCACACAAATGTCCTTACCCCAATCGCAAATACCTAGCCACCCACCCACAGGCCATAGCACTAAATGCCCAACTTTCCAAATTTGGCCCTGGAAATGTTGCCATTTAGGCTTTTGGACACTGAGGCCTTCCGCAGCCTGATGTCAGAGGCCGTCCCTCGTTGTGCAGTGCCCAGCCTTACACCAGCATGTGTCCCATAACATCCCCCGTGTCCTGACCAATACAGTTAATGGGAAGGTCCACTTAACCACTGACACATGGATGTGCTTTAGGCCAGGGACGCTACATTTCGCTGATGGAACACTGGGTAAATGTTGTGGAGGCCGGGAGCGAGTTGTACCCTGGGATGGCACAGGTGCTACCCAAGCCAAGGATTGCAGGCCCGACTTTCATCAGGGTTTCCGCAACCACCTACGTTAGTGGCTCCAACCTCCTCTTCTCCTCCTCCACCTCCTCCTCCACTTCCAACTCAGAATTATCCTCTTGTAGCTTGAAGCAGTGTAGCACTGCAGTGGGGAAGCGTCAACAGGCCTTTCTTAAGCTGATCTGCTTAGGTAACAAACAACACACCGCTGAAGAGCTGTGGCAGGGGATAAGAGACTAGACTGAGCTGTGGCTCCTGCCACCCAACCTAAAACTAGGCATGGTTGTGTCTGATAATGGGTGTAACTTGGTGGTGGCTTTGGAGCTAGGCAAGCTCACACACATCCCATGCCTAGCTCACATCTTCAACTTAGTGGTTCTGTGGTTTCTCAAAACCTACCCCAATTTGCCCTTAGCTACTGGTAAAGGTGCGCCGCGTGTGTGACAATTTCCACAAGTCATCGACAGCTTCCGCCGCTCTGTCAATGCTGCAGCACACTTACAATTGCCAGCTCACCGACTGTTGTGCGACGTAAGCACGCACTAGAACTCCACGTTCCTCATGTTGGCCAGGCTTTGTGAGCAGGAAAGGGCAGTAGTGGAATACCAGCTGCAACATGGTCGTCGCCTTTCCAGTCAGCTTCAGCTCTTCACAAGCGAGGATTGGGCATGGATGTCTGACCTCTGTGAGGTTTTAAGAAACTTTGAGGAATCAACACAGATGGTCAGCGGCGATAACGCTATTATCAGAAAAGGTGGAAATGGGGGTAGACATTACACAGGGAGATAGCCAGACCACCCTCAATTCGTCTTCTCAGCGCAAATTGGATGATGATGATGAGGAGGAGCAAGAGACGGTTGCCTCTGCTACAGAGGGTAGTACCCATGGAAGTTTAATTCCATCTGTTCAGCGTGGATGGACAGAAGAGGAGAAAGAGGATGAGAAGATTGAGAGTCATCCTCCTGATGAGGACAGTGAAGTTTTGCCTGTTGGGACTCTGGCACACTGACTTTAAGGACCATTAAGTTGATAATAAAATAATATATAGCAGTAAATATAGTGCTATATATTCTGTTTAAGAATATTCGTCATATTCGAAAACAAGAGTATATAGCAATATAGCGAATATTCGAGAAAATACAAACAGAGCAATTTAGCTAAGCTAATATAGTGCTATAATATTTTTTTTTAATAGTGTACATTTTTTCCAAATCTGAAGTTCAGAAAAGAAAAAAAAAATAAGACTATAAAAAAAAGATTGTAGCACTATATCAGCTAAATTGCTGTATATTTGTATTTAGCGGATATTCGCTATATTGCTATATATTCTAGTTTTAGAATATGACGAAAATTCGAAAAAACTAATATATAGCAATATAGCGAATATTCGTAAAATACACATATAGACTGTAATTTAGCTAATATAATGCTATAACCTTTTTTTTCAAAGTTGTAATTTTTCTTCAATTCTGAAGTTCATAAGAGAAAAAAAATTATGACTATGAAAAAAAGTTTATAGATGCATATATTACCTAAATTGCAGTCTATATGTGTATTTTACGAATATTCGCTATATTGCTATATATTCTTGTTTTAGAATATGACGAATATTCAAAAAAACTAAGTTATAGCAATATAGCGAATATATTCGTTATTTAGAATATTCGTATTTTTTTTTCAATGTGTACTGTTATTCCACTTTGGCATACTCCTCCCCGACAAGCGTCCTCATCACCATGGGAACGCCTGTGGGTTAGAATATACCATCGGATCTGAGTTTTCACGATGTCAGGGAAAACTCAGATCCGATGGTATTTTCTAACCCACAAACGTTTCCATGTTGACGGGGACTCTTGTCGGGGAGGAGTATGCCGAAGTGGAATAACAGTACACATAAAAAAAATATATATAAATATTCTAATAACGAATATATTCGCTATATTGCTATATATTCACTTTTTAGAATATTCGTCATTTTTTTCCCATATGAAAACATGATTCCTTCCTGCTTAAGTTGCTTGTGGGCCAATAACTCATTGACCCACAAGAAAGAAGCAGGGAGGAATCATGTTTTCAGATGTTTAAAAATGACGAATATTCGATATAGCGAATATATAGCACTATATTCAAAATATTCGCCAATTAGCGAAGTTGTGATATTCGCAATAAATATTTGCTTTTTGAATATTCGCGCTCAACACTATTCAACATTGTTATAACTTCTCTGCTAAAGGGTTTGGCCACTTTCTGGCTACTGTTGATAAATGTGTATGTAATATGCAACTTACTACTATAGCATTTGTTGATATAATGCACCATTTTCTATATTTCATAAGGATTCCCTTGAATGCAGAGGAAAAAAGCAGTCTGGTTTGAGACCTACACTTATACAAGTAGACAAACAAAATGAGTTTCTGAGCGTTTGCGTGTTTGAGTTCAAGTGTGTGTTTGTATTAAGTGTGTGACTTTATATTACGTCAGGGAGTATCTGTGAGAGCTAAATTATTTGTGTGCATTGCTGAGTGGCTTTGCCTGACTTTATTGTACTTTATACCAGTCAGAGCAGTGTAGACTAGTTTATACACTGTGACTTGCTTTGCTGCCAGGTTCATTTCATAGCAGCTGAGAGTATACTGTGATTATATATTTTTATTTATTCATTTTTTCTCTTCCTTCTCCAGGGTGTTGCATAGGTGAGTAATTAGAGTGTGGCTATCTAAATAGGATAAGTAAAATAGCCAGTCTTGAAGGCATCTCAGTTCTTCGAATCCAGAGGAAAAAAATCTGTCTGGTTTGAGAGCTGCACTTATACAAGCAGACAAACAACGCAAGTTTTTGAGCATCCTCATATTTGAGCTCAAATGTGTGTTTGTATTACGTGTGTGACTTTAGATTATGTAATTTGAGATTCAAGGTCTTTAGGAGGGGACAGTAAGTTAGATTCTTATCACTGCACTATATTGTATTTTTTCGCTTTTCTTGCATAATCCCCATTTAGTATGTGTTCTATTATTGACAGCGAAATCCAGTGCACATCTTGTCTAATGTATGCAGTCCTGGAACAGCTGTTTGAGGGTGCATATCTTTGTTCAAAATGTGAGCAAATTGCCCGTTTGGAATTGCACATCGTGTATCTAACCGGGCGAGTTTCAACACTGAGAAGCGTTGGCAATTTGGAAAAGAGTTTGCTGCTCACTGAGCAAGCACTCTATGGAGTAGATGTGGAGGAGGATGGAAAGCAGGTTAGAGGGAAGAGTGACAGGGAGGCTAGCCCTGATCTGACACACCCCAACAATTTTGCAAGGTTTTCAGATGAGGGGGATGTCAGTTCAGGGAGAGCACTGCTGCAGCCGGACCCTTCCTCTGCCAGTCAGGGTAATGTCAGCTCCAGAGAGCAGGGGACCAAGAGAGTAGGGCAGGTCAGACAAGTGCTGGTAGTGGGAGACTCAATTTTTAGGGGTACAGATAGGGCGATCTGTCACAAAAACCAGGATCGTCGAACGGTGTGTTGTCTTCCTGGTGCTCGAGTCGACACATCACGGATCGGGTGACAGAATACTAGGAAGGGCTGGAGAAGATCTAGTAGTCATGGTCCTATATCGGAACCAATGACAAAGTTAGAGGTAGGTGGAGCGTCCTTAAAAAAGATGATTTTAGGGATTTAGGTCACAAGCTTAGGTAAGGACCTCAAGGTAGTGTTTTCTGAAGTACTACCTGTACCACGAGCCACACAAGAAAGGCAGCAGGTGATTAGGGAGGTTAGTAAGTGGCTCAAGATCTGGTGTAGGAAGGAGGGGTTTGGGTTCCTGCCGAACTGGGCCAACTTCACTGTTGGCTACAGGCTCTATCGTAGAGATGGGCTACATCTCAATGGGCGAAGGGGCCAGCTGTGTTTGGGAGAAGATGGCTAGAAGGTTGGAGGATTGTTTAAACTAGGGACTCGGGGGAGGGTAATTACAGTATAGGATCGGAAGATAGTGCAGATAGAGACCGGGGGCAAGGTAATGGGACTGGGTAAGAAATGGAAGGAGGGACTAGAACAGTCAGAAGGAAAGGGTGTAGGGTAAAAAATATACATAAACCTCTTAATTGTATGTATACTAATGCCAGATGCCTGACTAATAAAGAACTGTTTAGAAATAATCACAAAATCCGAAGAGGGGGAGGGGTCTGCCTTTATGTAAAGTCCTATCTAAAGCCCACAGTCCGAAAATATATAAGTGAGGGGACATGAACATGTCGAGTCACTGTGGGTAGAAATACATTGGAGGCAAAAACAATAATAAACTACTTATAGGAGTTATTATAAACCACCTAATATACCAGAGTCCACAGAAAATCTGCTACTAAACGAGATAGACAAGGCGGCAGATCATAATGAGGTCGTTATTATGGGGGACTTCAAGTACCCAGTTATAGACTGGGAAACCTGAAAACCTGTATATCCTCATAAAGGAAACAGGTTCTTGGCAATAACCAAAGACAATTACCTTTCCCAACTGGTTCAGGACCCGACTAGAGGGACAGCCATACTGGACTTAGTGACCATAAAGTAATAACCTTGCAATTGTCATTCAAAAGAGTGTTTCTTCAAGGAGGAACAAAAATACCAAACTTCAAAAAAGCTAAATTTAGCCAACTAAGAGAGGCCATAGACCTAATTAACTGGGACAAAGTCCTCAAAAATAAAAATACAGCCAAAAAATAGGATATTTTTAAAAGAATCCTAAAATCTAATTGTGAGAGGTACATACCTTATGGAAATAAAAGGTTAAAGAACAAGAAAAAAAAAACAATGTGAATAAATAGAAGTCTAAAGAAAGCAATAAATGGCAAAAAGAAAGCATTTAAATCACTAAAACAGGAGTGTAGCGAGGAAGCATGAAAAAACTATAAGGAAAAAAATTGAATATGTAAAAAACAAATAAAAGCAGCCAAACTAGAGACCGAGAGATTAATTGCCAAAGAGATCAAAACTAACCCTTAAATGTTTTTCAATTATATAAATGGTAAAAAGTATAAATCTGAAGGTGTCGGCCCTCTACAGAGTAATGAGGGGGGAGTTGCAGACAGCGAGGAGGAGAAAGCAAAACTATAAAAAAAAAATATCCACTGTATTCACTGAGGAAATTAAACTGTCAGATGAAATACAGAATGTAAAAGTAAATTCCCTATTAAAAGTGCCCTGTCTGACTGAGGAAGAAGTACAGAGGCGTCTTAAAAAGATTAAAATAGACAAATCGTCAGGACCAGATGGCATACAGCCCCATATCCTAAGAGTATTAAGTAATGTCATAGCCAGACCCTTATTTCTGATATTTAAGGACTCTATACTGACAGAGAGTGTTCCACAGGACTGGCGCATAGCAAATGTGGTGCCAATATTCAAAAAGGGTCCAAAAACAGAGCCTGTAAACTATAGGCTGGTAAGTTTAACATCTGTTGTGGGTAAACTGTTTGAAGGTTTTCTAAGAGATGCTATCTTGGAGCACCTCAATGAAAATAAGCAAATAAAGCAATATCAGCATGGCTTCATGAGGGATGGGTCATGTCAAACTAATTTAATCTGTTTCTTTGAGAAGGTAAGTTCCTTGACTTGACAGTGGCGAATCAATGGATGTCGTTTATCTGGACTCTCCAAAGCATTTGACACTATACCGCATGAAAGGTTAGTATATAAAATTAGAATGCTTGGACTGGAAAAAATGTCTGAGTGTGTAAGTAACTGGCTCAGAGGGTGGTTAATTAATGTTACACACTTAGATTGGGTCACACGTCACTAGTGAGTACCTCAGTGGTCAGTATTGGGCCCTATTCTCTTCCATATATTATTAATGAATCTGTAGAAGCGTGCACAGTAAAATAAAATTTTTGCAGATTAGCGCTAAACTGTGTAAAGTGGAGGATAGATTGGAGGCATGGGCAGAGAAGTGTCAACGAGGTTTAACACTAATAAATGTAAGGTTATGCACATGGAAGGAATAATGCAAGTCACCTGTATATACTAAATAGTAAAACACTGGGTAACGATCCTCAGCCCCTTCAAAACTTAAAACATCATCCACCCTTATAACAGACCTCCTCGACAAGGATGGATGTGTCCTTTCCAACCCAGAACTAGCCTCCACCTTAAATATCCCTTCCACCAACTTTCTCACTCTTAAATTTCTTAGAGCTGAGTTACTCCTACATGCTAGGTCTTTACCCAACATATGCTCCCCTAATTGGTTTGTGAACCTATTGACCACTGCATCCTACCCCCCCAAATTGATCTCCCTTCTCTACAAAAAGCTAAATCTTCCCCCCGCAAGAGTTAAACCCGCCTTCGTAGGCCTTTGGGAAAAAGACTTAGACAGACAATTTTCTGACAAAGAACTGAATGCACTTCTCATTATCCCACACAAACTCTCAAGGTGCATCCGGGTGCAGGAGAACGGATATAAAATTTTGTCTAGGTGGTATAAAACTCCTGACAAGATAGCTCTCCTGTACCCCGACGTTCCCGATAAGTGCTAAAAATGTGGTTCAGAGAGGGGAACCTTTATACACATTTGGTGGAGTTGCCTTCCAATATCGATATGGTGGAGACAAATCTTCCAAATAAGTAATAGTATTTGCAAATCAGGTTCCCCCTGCACCCCTGAAATTGCCCTTTTATCGTTAGGTTTAACAAAATCTGACAAGCAAACAACATTATTATCTTACCTGTTATCAGCAGCCCGCCTCTTGATTCCCACTAAGTGGCGTTCTTCTGAAACTCCCTCCATTGAACAATGGAGAAACAGGGTAGACCAAATTTACCGTCTTGAGGAGATTTCTAACTGGGAACTAGGAACCAGAAAGAAGTTCCTCTCTACCTGGAAAAAATACAGAAACTTCTCCTAACTACTGGTTACCCCATGATCTCCACCCTGCTTCCTTACTCAGAGGACAGCTTCCCCCCCCCCCCCCACCCCACCTGCTCTATTTCATATTCGATGTTGGATGGATGTATAATTATTTACTCAATGCATTCTCTGCGTACCATATTCATTTGCATATTCTGATACCTGATGAGAATAACTTGTATCCTGCTGTGTCAGGAAATACTAGATACTCATTGTACTGTAATCTTATCCTCTAATCATTTCTTTATTGTTTAAAAATCAATAAAATTGTTTATACAAAAAAAAAAAAAACACTGGGTAACAATGACATGGAAAAGGACCTAGGAATTTTAGTGAACAGCAAACTAAGCTGTAGAGACCAGTGTCAGACAACTGCTGCCAAGGCCAATAAGATAATGGGTTGCATCAAAAGGCGCATAGATGCCCGTCATGAGAACATAGTCCTACTTTACAAATCAATAGTCAGACCACACATGGAGTACTGTGTACAGTTCTGGGCTCCTGTGAACAGGGCAGATATACCAGAGCTGGAGAGTACAGAGGAGGGCAACTAAAGTAATAACTGGAATGGGGCAACTACAGTACCCTGAAAGATTATTAAAATTAGGGTTATTTACTTTAGAAAAAAGATGACTGAGGGGAGATCTAATAACTATGTATAAATATATCAGGGGTCAGTATAGAGATCTCTCCCATCATCTATTTATCCCCAGGACTATGACAAGGGGACATCCTCTGTGTCTGGAGGAAAGAAGGTTTGTACACAAAAATAGAAGAGGATTCTTTATGGTAAGAGCAGTGAAACTATGGAACCATCTGCCTGAGGAGGTGGTGATGGTGAGTTCACTAAAAGAGTTCAAGAGGGGCCTGGATGTATGTCTGGAGTGTTATAATATTACAGGCTATAGCTACTAGAGAGAGGTCATTGATCTAGGGAGTTATTCTGATTGCCTGATTGGAGTCGGGAAGGAATTTTTTTCCCCTTAAGTGGGGAAAATTGGCTTCTATGTCACAGTTTATTTTTTTTGCCTTCCTCTGGATCAACTTGCAGGATAACAGGCCGAACTGGATGGACAAATCTCTTTTTTCAGCCTTATAAGCTATGTTACTACGTATGTTACTATGTTATGCTCTTTGCGCTGTCCATACTTGTCCGTGTCTATAAAATGGCCGTTGATGGAGGGTCATGTTACTGGAAAATCACTAAAGTCTCCTTCATGGATTTACACTGCACATGCCATCTGCACTTATTCAGTTGGGAGGATTAGCGTAGGTGTAGTGTATTGACTGGAGAAGACATGAGTTAATAGCCTGGTGATATCACATTCCATCAGTGGCATCTTATCGACAGGACCCTTATGAGAACATAACCACAGGGACCTAGGCTATGAAATAAGCAAACAAGGGGATAATACTCAAGAAAGGCCATCTTACTAAGTGCTATACAGTAATTTTACATGCACAATGTCACAGTAGCCAGAAAGTGACCACCCCTTTAAAATAAATGTAGAAAAAAATGACATGGAAAATAGATGTTGATGAGGAAAATACAAAACTTTATTCATCTTTAAGATGAAAACAAAGTAATGTATCAATAGAATTATAATAGTGTATGCACAATTCATTTAAGAGATTGGGCAGGATAAACCAGAAGAGGCTAAATGTTAACATATCAAGTGATTTCTGTTACCATATCTGGAAGCTGGGTATGATAAAGGGAGAGAAGCGGAGTTCTGAAATATATAATGTAGGTTTATATATGTAGGAATTCTGAGTCCTGCTCACCTTGCCCACTCAAAGTGAATGACAGCTTTCTGTGTACATATTGATACAGGAACAGTTAGGCTACTTTCACACTTGCGTTAATCATTTATTAATTGTCAACGGGGACAAAACTGAACTGAACAGAATGGAATCCACCAGAATGCATTCCGTTCCATTTGGTTGCATTCCTATACAGCGAGCAGCGGTTTTCTGTCCAGCATGAGATGCGGAGCAAAATGGATCCGGCTTTAGACACAATGCAAGATCTGTTTTCTCGGACACAATAGAAAACGGATCCGGCACCCATTGACTTAAAATGGTGTTAATGGGTGATCCGATATTGCTATTTTAAAGAAAATACAACCGGATCCATTCATAACAGATGTTGTATTATCTATATGGAAGCGTTTTTGCTCATCCCTGCCAGGTCAGGCAAAAACGCAAGTGTAAAATGAGTCTTATCAATCACTGTCTGTGTGTGTGTAAACGGAGTAATCAGGATTCTCACTGTCACTCCTAGGAGTTCTGGCAGGGTTTACTATGTTATTGCTCCAAATTATACAAATGTATGCATCACAGATCTCAATATTACTCTTTCAATCCTGCTCTCAAATAGGAAAACAGAAATCACCTGACAGGTTCCCTATACAGATGAAGGAGATTCTTGCTGGAGTCCATCCATCTTGGAACACGTTTATTTTAGATTTTTTTAATTTATTTTTTTCTGATTGGTTTTATACTATACAGTGAGCTCTCATTTAAGGCATCTGCATACATCTGCATATGTTATGTTTCTTCTGTTAAAAGGTATTTTGGTTTCAGCAAATACATGTAATTATTTCTATAATGGCAAATTATAACATTTTCTATTCTTATTGTATCAGTTCAATCAGTCCAATATCTCTGCATGCTGGCATTCAGTAGGAACCTACATTGTTTAATTCCAGTGAACAAAAGATTATCCTGTCTATGTGATAGACACACAGGCAGTTAACTAATTACATTGTGTGTATCAGAGCCATGTCTTCTAAGAGTCTGGCCACTTTTTTTTTTATCACATGACCATGGACAGATTTGTATTTCCTGCAGTCCTTGAAGGTATACTTTGATATAAAGGGATTTTTTGAACTTAATGGGACAAATTTACTATTGAAAATACACCCGCTTTTGGCACAATTTGAAACAAAAACTAACATACATGCTTTACAGTGTATTTATCAAGTGTTTTAGACACTTTTCTAGCTTTTTTATACCTTGTCCTACAAGGAAAAGTGGCTTTGCAGAAAGGGGTATTGCTTCATGTTTAATGGGCATAGCTTAAAACTAAGCCAATTTATAGGTGGCATAAACTTAGACTGACATAGTTTAAGATTGTCTGTCTAAGTTTGCACTGTATTACTGTTAGGCAGTATTAGTTAATCTGCCCTATATTCATTTTGCATACTTAAAAAAAAATGCTGCTTATAAATTTGTGATAAATAGGCCCGCCACTGGGAATGCCCCCAAACTGCATGGACTACCCATTTATGGGTTAGGCTTCCATAAGCCCTGCCATTATCAGCCCAGGAAAGGGGAGACTGTTTCTATTGTAGGCACTGTTTCTAAATATTAGGGACAGACCCTGTAAATTTGAGACTGTCGGCAACTCTGACTTTGGCAGAATTCTTCCATTGAAAAGTAACTCTAAAATACTGTTTATTTGTAACAATTAACACAAATAATACAAATAATCCAATCTCCTAAACAGATATGTAGTCCATTTTTCAGTTTACCAGCAAGGTAATTCTCATTATAATAGTAGGAGTTGAATTGGGATAACATTAAGGCAGGTGTATTGTTCACAGAAGAGCATTGCAATGATTAGTATAATTTGATACATTGAATAACTCAGGCACATTCTTCCCCTCTCCATTTGGAGTAAATGGTCTGATTGAGAAATTTAAACTGGGCTTTCTGCCATGCTAAATGCTAAAACAAAGAGGAAGTTAAAGAGCCAGGCTAGGAAGTGGAATACATAGAGTGAATTCAAAAAAATAATATCCAAAAAAATCATCCATCTATTTTTGTAAAGTTTATATTCAGATTCTGCTCAACACAACTGACGGGACTATATAAAAGAGAGAACAGCAAATCCAATATATAAAAGTGTAAATATTACTTAAACAGCACCAAACATTGTATACAATAGAAACCTTATGTAGGTCTACATCTGGTTATACATAAACAAGTGCATACCTGTCCAAAATAAGGACAATCTTGAATGCCCAGACAACTCCAAAATAAACGAATATATGTATAATACTAAAAGATGACATCCAATAGAAGTAGTTGAATTGCAATATCCATAGTGAAAAGTAGAGTGTCCATGTCCATGTACATACAACTGCCTAGCCCCATGCATATTGCTGGAATAACAAGCTTCCTAAGGGGTCTATACAGATTCATGCAAATTTGGCACAAATTGGTATAAGGAATATTTTGTAGTAAGCACTACTTACATTAATAATCAAGAAATAGTGAATGATGTTTTGTAAGTTCCATATGATTAACAGCCATGTAACATAACTAGCTGAAAAAAAATGTAATGCCCTTGTAAACTCGGCAAAAAAATTTTGGCTACACAATTTTCTAGGTGTTTAAATTGTGCTGATGTGAAAATTTGATAGTCAACCAGCAAAAACAAATGCAATTATATCGTAAGGGTGAAATTCACATGTGACAGATTTTTTTTAAACTATTGCTGAGACTGTTTCATGTATCTGAATAACTGAAACCCATTCAGATGAATGGGACTGATTTTCAGTTGCAGACATTTCTGCAATAAATCTGCATATGTGAATGTACCTTACTATGGCAGCATACTACTTGTAACAATGACAAAAGCCAGATGCAATTTTCCCTGTAATTTTTTTTTTATAATATTCAGGTAAAGTTAGGACATATTACAATAATAGTAATATGGGAAGTGTGTTATTTTTAAAAGCCAACCATAATTAGGACTATAAAGTTGAGAATATTTTATGTGCACACGATTTGGCAATAGATGCCTAACACACTGCCCATAGCTGACAGGAGGGCATTGTTCAATATGCAAAAGCAATGTGACAGGCTTGAGACTTACTTAGCTAATTACTGTTCATTATCATGTTAATTACCAAAATGTCATAAGTATTAAAAACCCTATGTAAACTTTGCCTTCGGCTTTTCTTTTTACTATTATCTTTATAATGTTTCTTTATAATTGATTTCTGAGGCTGATTTTAGTTATCTTATGGAAGACAATGCCAATATTGTTCATGAGGGACTTTTCAGGGCAATGGAGACTAAGTAAAAATAATTGCAGTTGCAGAAAGTGTGACCATATAAAGGGTTTGGAAAAAATGTAGATATGGAGCTAAGGGTGAAGTAGGATTATGCAAATTAATATATATTAATCTTTGAATACTCTAATTTTAATTGACTTGCCTTAGGATTCCACTATTGCCTTATTTCCCATATTATTACCTACAGGTCTGTCTGTCTGGAAAAAATAACATTTTCCTAAAGACAAGTTTAGTGTTCCTTATGAAACCATTTGACATTCTAGAATTATATACAGTAAATGTTCTTCTATCAAAATGTTTTACTAATAATCATTTTAAAGCCTTAGTGGGGTTCCGTGGAATTACCATATTTTTCACGCTATAAGACGCACCTAGGTTTTAGAGGGGGACAATAAGAAAAATATGTTTTCATTATACCTCAGTTCAGACCAACAATCAGACCCCCAATGTTTATAAGACCCCAATAAGACCTCAGATCAAACCCCCATGCCTCATATAAGTCCTCCATGCCTCTAATCAGCCCCCAGCCATATATGTAATCAGCAGCCCCCAGCCATATATGTAATCAGCAGCCCCCAGCCATATGTAATCAGCAGCCCCCAGGCATATGTAATCAGCAGGCCCCCAGCCATATGTAATCAGCAGCCCCCAGTGATATATATAATCAGCAGCCCCCAGCCATATATGTAATCAGCAGCCCATAGGCCATATATGTCATCATCAGCCCCCAGCCATAGATAACAAAATAAATAAACTACTTACCTCTCCGCGGCCCTGGATGCTGCCGCTCCTCTACTTCAGCGCGATCCTCTTCTCCTTATTCGCGTGTGCTGTGAACTGGCGCACACAGTGTGATGTCACAGAGCGCCCTCACTGCACAGCCGACAGCCGAGGATCAGGAAGCGGTGAGAACAGAGCGTTCACCGTTTCCTTGTCCTCTGGTACTAATGAGCACTTCCATAATAGAAGCGCCTATTAGGATTCGCTACATAAGACGCAGGGGGTATTTTACCCCCCAAGTTGGGGGGAAAAAAGTGCATCTTATGGGCCAAAAATACGATAACTAAATAAAATTAGTGAAGATACTAAATAATACTTTATTATAAATATTTTCCTAAATGCCTTTTATTAGTTATAAAGGCTCATTTTGGTCTAGGGAGCAATCATTAGTAGAAATAAAATGGTTGCTTTCCTCCACCCTTGATGAAGAACCAGATTTGAGGTCATTTTGCTCCCTACGATTGCTACAGGTGCAGATTTTTATTGCTCCTTTAATATTCTTTTCAAACTGCACTTCCACTTTCTTTTTGCATATGTTTCTCATCAATATTATAATTTTTAAATGAGTTTTTGGTTTATTACTTTGCACTTATTTATGGACCTCTTCTCATTATTCTTATTATTGAACTAGCAGGAAGGATCTGGCTTGCGCATGGGTATATTTTATCTATTTCATTAATGTTTGTGTGTGTCCCTTAAAATATATTGACAGTATCCCCCATAACAGTGACCTCTACAGCACCCCGCCCCATTAATAGTGAACTCCACAGCCCCCCACCCCTTAACACTGACCCCCCTCAGTGCCCCACCATTTTAAAATGGGACCTCCACAGCAGCTTCATCCCATTAACTTTGACCTTCCCAACAGCCCACCCCTTTAACAGTGAGTTTCACAGCACCCCACTCCCTTGACAGTGACCTCCTCAGGGGCCCGCCCCCTTAACAGTGACCTCCACAGTACCCCGTTGCCTTAACAGTGACCTCACAGTACCCCTGCTGCCTTAACAGTGACCTCCACAGCAGTTGCCCCTTTAATAGGGGCCCTGCCCCCTTAACAGTGACCTCCCCAGTGTCTTCCCCTTTAACAGTGAGCTCCACAGCCGCCTGCCCCCTTAACAGTAACATCCACTGTGAACGCCTCTTTAACGGTGACCTCCACAGTGCCCACCCCTTTAACAGTGACCTCCACAGCGCCCTCCTTTAATTGCTACATGACAACATGTGTCGTGCGACTATTTGTCTCATCAATTTTTAGAATGATAGGCTATGGTGTTGCACTGCAACTGCGACACTACAGTTGCAATAAATCCATCCATGCAGTTGCAGCATGTTGCAGTGCAACACCATAGACTATCATTATAAAATTTGATGTTGCACCAATGTCGCGCGACACATGTGGCAGTGTAGTTGTGCCCTACTTATTGTTGCCCGACACATGTCGTCGTGTAGCCCATAGCCTAAAGCTGACCTACAGCAGTGAAAAAAAATGACTGGGTTGTTATAGAATCCTTGAGTAAAACTGGTGTGTAGTGGAGACTTAGCCCTAGCCTAAAGCTGACCTACAGCAGTGAAGAAAAATTGCTGGTTTGTTATTGGAAACCTGGAGTAAAACTGTGTGTATGTGGAGACTAAGGGCATGCAAGCTTCTATTGGCTGATAAGGGAACATGTGACCGTGTGTATGGCAGTTGGGGATATGAAAAAAAAAGACTTGCAGGCTTGTATTGGCTAATGCAGGTAATTTTTTGGGAATATCTCAAGAACGGTACGTCCTAGAGAGCTGAGACCACCACAAGATTTCTTTCCAGTAGCAAGGGATGTGTATACAAAGTTTGTTTGAAATCGATACACTCACCTAAAGATTATTAGGAACACCTGTTCTATTTCTCATTAATGCAATTATCTAGTCAACCAATCACATGGCATTGCTTCAATGCATTTAGGGGTTGTGGTCCTGGTCAAGGACAAACTCCTGAAACTCCAAAACTGAATGTCAGAATGGGAAGAAAGGTGATTTAAGCAATTTTGAGCGTGCATAGGTTGTTGGTGCCAGACGGGGCCAGTCTGAGTATTTTCACATCTGCTCAGTTACTGGGATTTTCACGCACAACCATTTCTAGGGTTTACAAAGAATGGTGTGACAAAGGGGAAAAACATCCAGTATGCAGCAGTCCTGTGGGCAAAAATGCTGTGTGGATGCTAGAGGTCAGAGGAGAATGGGGCCGACTGCTTTCAAGCTGATAGAAGAGCAACATTGACTGAAATAACCACCTCGTTACAAACCGAGGTATGCAGCAAAGCATTTGTGAAGCCACAACACACACAACCTTGAGGCGGCTTGGGCTACAACAGCAGAAGACCCCACCGGGTACCACTCATCTCTACTACAAATAGGAAAAAGAGGCTACAATTTGCACCGAGCTAACCAAAATTGGACTGTTGAAGACCTTGAAAAATGTTGCCTGATCTGATGAGTCTCGATTTCTGTTGAGACATACAAATGGTAGAGTCCGAATTTGGCGTAAACAGAATAGAGAACATGTATCCATCCTCTGATGCTACTTCCAGCAGGATAATGCACCATGTCACAAAGCTCGAATCATTTCAAATTGGTTTCTTGAACATGACAATGAGTTCACTGTACTAAAATGGGCCCCCACAGTCACCAGATCTCAACCCAATAGAGCATCTTTGGGATGTAATGGAACGGGAGCTTCGTGCCCTTGATGTGCATCCCTCAAATCTCCATCCAACTGCAAGATGCTATCCTATCAATATGGGCCAACATTTCTAAAGAATGCTATCAGCACCTTGTTGAATGAATGCCACGTAGAATTAAGGCAGTTCTGAAGGCAAAAGGGGGTCCAACACCGTATTAGTATGGTGTTCCTAATAATTCTTTAGGTGAGTGCTATATACGTCCCTCTTTATATATGTATATAGATTGTGATGTGGGAGGAGCACCTTCCTAGATATTGTTTGGAGGTTTTTCATTTTACGGTTTTTAATTTACTAATAGAGTGAGCGAACCCGAACTGTTAAAGTTCGGGTTCGTACTGAACTTTAGCTTTTTCGGGACCACGAACCCGAACATTTATGTAAAAGTTTGGTTCGGTCCTCGGCGCTTTCTCTGCGTGCTTTTGAAAGCTGCACAACTGCCAATCAGCAAGCGTTTAACGTGTGTGCCCTTAGAAGCCATCACAGCATGCCTACTATTGGCATGGCTGTAATTGGCCCAACTACCAGCATGTGACCCAGCCTCTATTTAAGCTGGAGTCACGTTAGCACCGCCCGTCACTCTGCTCTGATTAGTGTAGGGAAAGGCTGCTGTCAGGGAGAGATCAGGGAGAATATTAAGAAGAACTGCCTTTTTACTCAGCGATCTAAATCCAATGTGTTTTGTGGGTGCAGTGCACAATTTTTTTTAAGCCTGCACTGAGCCAACCTTCTACTGAAAACAAACTTTTCTTTACTTCTAGTTTGTCACTATCTATACTAATCGCGCAGCCATTTTATGCAACGATAGTGCACCAGGCACTATCTATCTGCATGTCTGCTAGTCCCAGAAATACAGCTTTTTTGCTGACTGTTCTTAAAAATATTTTTTGTTCATATACTGGTCATCTTTGATTAAACATGCATAGGTGACAGTCACATTTAGGCCACAAATTCGGCCATTAGGTTACTGCGGTTAAAAAAGACGTTTGTTCATATACTGGTTATTTTTGATTAAACGTGCATTGATTACATCAGATGGGATGGCAGCAGTGTCGCAGTTCCTGGCCATGTCTGATGTCGAAGGTGATTATGCCACGTTCATCTGCAAATTTTGTAATTTTGCCCTTCGGCATAACTTTTTTGTTTTTCAGGGGTTCCTTCTACCTACAGCTCCAGGGAACGGCGATGGGGGCGGCCTGTGCCGCCGTCCTATGCTAAACCTTTTCCTGGGGCTGTGGGAGAGGGGTCTGCTTTCTGACTGACCCCCATTCCCTCTATTGGACAGGGTATATATGTGGAATCGCTACATCGATGATGTTCTCATGATTTGGCAGGGCACGACTGGAGAACTGGACTCCTTCATGACTCACCTGAATCAGAATCAGCTCAATATCCACCGTACCTATAAATCCGGGTCGAAGAGATATGGATTTTCTGGACGTTCTTCTACAGGTAGATCATCAAGGCTTTATTTACTCTGATCTGCCCGAAAACCCACTTCAGTGAATAGTTTATTACACGCCGGCTCTGCACATCCACGGAGACCTATTTGAAGGGATCCCTACGGGCCAATTTCTGCGACCTAAGACGCATATTGTCTAACGACGATCTGTTTGAAAGCGTGCCCAGGAGTTGACCAATAGATTCAGAGAGAGAGGCTATACCGAATCCTCTCTGAAGAAAGGCTATTTCAGAGCCAAACAATCTGGGAGGGAGGACCTTTTACAACAGCGTCCGAAGACAAAGAAATCCCCAGAACAACATGGTACGCTTCATCACTACCTATAATTCAGGTCATAATGCCAGTACTGCAATCATTAAACACACATTGGAATATCTTGTGTATGGACCCCATCTTGAAACAGCACTTACTTCTGAGCCATCCTTAACCTTTCAACGTGAGAGGAATATACGGGATGTTTTAGTCCACAGCCCACCAACCAGGCTGCCACCCCCTCCACGCATCTTTGGATCCAAGGGGTCCTAAATGGGGTGCCGCCTGCCGCGTAATTATGTGGCATGTGCTAACATCCTTACTGCCACCTCCTTTACTGATTCCGCTGGACAGAAGATCTATCAAATTACACACACCTATCACCTGCAGCACCACCCGGGGTGGTCTACGTTGCCAGTTGCCCCTGCGGGGGCCTTCTATATGTTGGTCTCACATCACGAGAACTGAGGCGTCGTACGAGGGAACATGTGCTGGGGGATACAGTCAGCCTGCGACTGAGGAAGATGACACTGCCCTAAAGACCATCCCTCGCCATTTCAAGATATACCATGCTAGTGATAGCTCTTTGCTTCAGGTAAGAGGGATCGACAGGGTTTTTGCGGGCACAGCAGGGGGTGGCAATTGAAACGCCTCTTGGCCCAATGTGAGGCTAAGTGGATTTTCCAATTACACACTGTTACCCACCCATGGTTTATATGAGGGTTTAAAGCTTTGCCCCCTTCCTGCCGTAATAGCTTCGGGGGCCACAATCCCCTTGGCCTGTATTCGATCTCTCTCTTTCTACTCTTTTCTATTTTGAGCTCGAAATTTGGTTTATTTTTGTGTTCCTTTAGATAGATATACATATTCTGAGTGTGTGTGTTCCCTGCCCATGGGTGTTTTCCTTGTCTGTTCGCAGCGCATGTCTCCCCCTTTGGGTGCTTTAGGTTTTAATACTACATTTTTGAGGGCTGCCTCTCTTTGGACCTGTCTCCATTATTTTTATTATGTATTTTATTTGTCCTTTCCCGTAGAGGGATTTTTAATTATGTCTTTCTTGTGTCAGCTATTTAGGTGTGAGTTGCCATCGTTACTCGGGATTCTGCGCCCCTTTCTCCCCTTCTCCTATCCAGGCCACATCGCCGTTGAGGATCCTTCAGATGTATTTACGTCTTGGTTCAATTGACCATGATTTCACTTTATGGTGTATTTGTATGCATATTATACTTGTCACCTGTATTGGCTTATTACGTTTTTGCCATACTGCATTTTAAAACCTCATCTCCATTAATGTAGGTTATTTATCAATATTCATTTATGCCACTTGTTTGTGTCCTGTGTGGCTGTGCACTCACGTGCGCATATGTGTCAGCCTCCTTTGCGCCCGTGCAGTCTCACACGCACCCACACACATCTTAACACTTTTTCTTCCCTATATGTACAGCTGGGTCTGTACCTTATTCACTTTGGGCATTTATATGTATATATATCGTTATGGTTATCACTGTGGGTATGTACTTCACATATGTATTTTTTTTTTTATATATATATATTTTTTTATATGTATATTTTTATATATCTCTATGTATAACTTTATATATTTTGTGTTATATACTTTTATATATTTCACTTTTTATATGCAGAATACTGTAGCGCTGTATGCCGGTCTCCTCTGGGCTGCTCTTCATTGTGTCATAGGATGTGTTAAGTATTGTCATTTACATTTTGGTCCAATACACTCTGTTTTGCTTTATAATATGAGTTCTATTTTGCCCCCCTATGTTTATAATTTGGCTCCACGGTCTGTTGGAGCGTCTCAGGTCATAGTTCTTTGTATTCATTATTCCTGCCGAATCCGATAGTAGCACTTTTGCGTTCCACCATGCGGTTCACCTACAGGAACCGGAAGTGATGCGATGCGCTCCAGCGCTCCAGCTTCCTTGTGTGGCCACACATGTCTCTGCTCCCTAAGTGTCTGCAGCTGCCTCCTATTCATCAGCTACCTTTTTGGCTATATAAGCCATCCTATCAGCCCCCCCCTCCATACACACTTCCCCTGATGAAGCCTTGCGTGAAACGTAGCTCGGGGTTGCTGAGGCACTACACAGGTACTTTGTCTATGCTTTACAATGAATTACTCAGCTTCTGCTATCTATGCACTTTATAATGCACATCTTGGTTATTATACATGATACCTTTATTTAGCCTCTATAGCTGTGCTGATTATATGTATTTCTGATCTCCTACTTGGCCCACATGCACATTTGTGCTATATTTTATATACCCATTGTGATTGTATCTATTTGGCCATTCCCAGATACTAGTTTGCTCCGTGTCATTTTGTGTGCTCATTTTCCACCATCTACTGTTTTCTGTGTTTTTATTGTGATTTGTCTCATATGGAGACACGTGAAATAAAATTTATATATTCATAATATTATTGAGTGCGAGCCCTATTTCTCTTTTTTTTGGCGTTTTACTATACGTTGCCATTGATTACAGTCACATTTAGGCCATAAATGCGCCCATTTGGTTACTGCGGTTTAAAAAAAAACGTTTTGTTCATATACTGGTCATTTTTGATTAAACGTACATTGAGTACAGTCACATTTAGGCCACAAATATGGCCATTAGGTTACTGCGGTTAAAAAAAAAGTTTGTTCATACACTGGTCATTTTTGAATAAACGTGCATTGACTTACAGTCACATTTAGGCCACAAATACGGCCATTTGGTTACTGCGGTTTATATAAACTGTTTGTTCATATACTGGTCATTTTTGATTAAACGTGCATTGATTACAGTCACATTTAGGCCACAAATACGGCCATTTGTTACTGCTGTTAAAAAAAAATGTTTGTTCATATACTGGTCATTTTTATTAAACGTGCATAGGTGACAGTCACATTTAGGCCACAAATACGGCCATTTGGTTACTGCGGTTTAAAAAAAAGTTTGTTCATATACTGGTCATCTTTGATTAAACGTACATTGATTACAATCACATTTAGGCCAAAAATACGGTAATTTGTTTATTGCGGTTTAAATAAACTGTTTGTTCATATACTGGTCATTTTTGATTAAACGTGCATTGATTACAGTCACATTTAGGCCTCAAATACGGCCATTAGGTTACTGCGGTTAAAAAAAACGTTTGTTCATATACTGGTCATCTTTGATTACACGTGCATCGGTGACAGTCACATTTAGGCCACAAATACGGCCATTTGGTTACTGCGGTTTAAAAAACCTGTTTGTTCATATACTGATCATCTTTGATTACACGTGCATAGGTGACAGTCACATTTAGGCACAAATACGGCCATTTAGTTACTGCAGCTTAAAAAAAACGTTTGTTCATATAATGGTCATCTTTGATTAAACGTACATTGATTACAGTCACATTTAGGCCACAAATACTGCTGTCTTATAGAGTTAAAAAATAATTTGAGTGCAATACCCTACAACAGGGTTTATAGTGGCGGGTAATTATTTGTATTATGCCTCCTCCTCCTCTATTGCTACCTCCACCTACAACACACATTCACCGCCTCCTCAACCTCCGACTCCATATCCACCTCCTTCTCTGAGTTGCAGGTTAATAATTTGTAATTTTTAGTTATTTAATTTTATTTTAAGTTATTTCCTTTTCCACATTTGTTTGCAGAGGCAGTTGCCATGCTCTTAAGCACATTTTACTGCCTTTTACATCCCTCTAGCCTTTTCAAGGACTATTTTAGACCAATTTAATTGCAAAAAAAGGGCCAATTTTAGTACCCTAAATTAAAAAAAAATTATTTTCAATTGTCGGGTGACATTTTACCATTTTTGGCGTATACAAACCCCTGCTGTGCCTGGGTGACAGGGGCCTAAATCTCTCAAAATCGTCTGTTCTATTGCTGGGTGACATGAACCCCCTTTTGCCATGAATAAACCCCCTGCTGTGCCTGGGTGACAGGAGCCTAAATCTAAATCTCTCAAATCGTCTGTTCTATTGCTGGGTGATATGAACCCCCCTTTTGCCAGTGAATGAACCCCTGCTGTGCCTGGTTGACAGGGGCCTAAATCTCTCAAAATCGTCTGTTCTATTGCTGGTTGACATGAACCCTCTTTTGCCGTGAATGAACCCCTGCTGTGCCTGGTTGACAGGGGCCTAAATCTCTCAAAATCGTCTGTTCTATTGCTGGGTGACATGAACCCCCTTTTGCCATGAATGAACCCCTGCTGTGCCTGGTTGACAGGGGCTTAAATCTCTCAAAATCATCTGTTCTATTGCTGGGAAACATGAACCCCTTTTTGCAGTGAATGAACCCCTGCTGTGCTGGTTGACAGGGGCCCTAAATCTCTCAAAATCGTCTGTTCAATTGCTGGGTGACATGAGCCCCTTTTGCCGTGAATGAACCCCTGCTGTGCCTGGGTGACAGGGGCCTAAATCTCTAAAAATCGTCTGTTCTATTGCTGGGTGACATGAACCCCCTTTTGCCATGAATGAACCCCTGCTGTGCCTGGGTGACATGGGCCTAAAACTATCAAAATCGTCTGTTCTATTGCTGGGTGACATGAACCCTATTTTGCCGTGAATGAACCCCTGCTGTGCCTGGGTGACATAGGCCTAACATCTCTCAAAATCGTCTGTTCTAATTGCTGTATGACATGAACCCCCTTTTGCCGTGAATGAACCTCTGCTGTGCCTGGTTGACAGGGGCCTAAATATCTCAAAATCGTCTGTTCTATTGCTGGGTGACATGAACCCCCTTTTGCCGTGAATGAACCCCTGCTGTGCCTGGTTGACATGGACCTAAATCTCTCAAAATCGTCTGCTCTATTGCTGTGTGACATGAAACCCCCCCCTTTTTCCATGATTGAACCCCTGCTGTGCCTGGTTGACAGGGGCCTAAATCTCTCAAAATCGGTCTGTTCTATTGCTGGGTGACATGAACCCCCTTTTGCCGTGAATGAACCCCTGCTGTGCCTGGTTGACAGGGGCCTAAATCTCTCAAAATCGTCTGTTATATTGCTGGGTGACATGAACCCCCTTTTGCCATGATTGAACCCCCTGCTGTGCCTGGTTGACAGAGGCCTAAATCTCTCAAAATCGTCTGTTTCTATTGCTGGGTGACATGAACCCCCTTTTTTCCGTGAATGAACCCCTGCTGTGCCTGGTTGACAGGGGCCTAAATCTCTCAAAATCGTCATGTTTTATTGCTGGGTGACATGAACGCCCTTTTGCCGTGAATGAACCCCTGCTGTGCCTGGTTGACATGGCCTAAATCTCTTAAAATCGTCTGTTCTATTGCTCGATTGCTCGGTGACATGAACCCCCTTTTGCTGAATGAACCCCTGCTGTGCCTGGTTGACAGGGGCCTAAATCTCTCAAAATTGTCTGTTCTATTGCTGGGTGACATGAACCCCCTTTTGCCGTGAATGAACCCCTGCTGTGCCTGGTTGACAGGGGCATAGATCTCTCAAAATCGTCTGTTCTATTGCTAGGGTGACATGAAACCCCCTTTTGCACGTGAATGAACCCCTGCTGTGCCTGGTGACAGGGGGCCTAAATCTCTCAAAATTCTCTGTTCTTTTGCTGGGTGACATGAACCCCCCTTTTGCCATGAATGAACCCTGCTTGTGCCTGGTTGACATGGGCCTAAATCTCTCAAAATCGTCTGTTCTATTGCTGGGTGACATGAGCCCCTTTTGCCGTGAATGAACCCCTGCTGTTCCTGGGTTGACAGGGGCCTAAATCTCTCAAAATCATCTGTTTCTATTGCTGGTTGACATGAACCCCCTGTTTGCCGTGAGAATGAAACCCCTGCTGTTCCTGTTTACAGGGGCCTAAATCTTCAAAATCATCTGTTCTATTGCTGGGTTGACATGAACCCCCTTTTGCCGTGAATGAACCCCTGCTGTGCCTGGGTGACATTGGCCTCGTTCTCTCCAAAATCCTCTGTTCTATTGCTGGGTCACATGAACCCCCTTTTGCTGTGAATGAACCCCCTGCTCTGCATTGCTGACAGGGAACTAAATTTAGTGAAAAATCTGTTACTGATCGGAAGATGAGCGACTACAAGCGCACACTGCTGATGGCATTCCCACCTGACAGCGGGGGCACAGTGGAAGCACAAGGCGAAGGCAGAGGAGGAGGAAGAGGTCCGCCAACGCAGCTGGGGCACTGCCAGCACCTGAGAAGGCAGGGTTAGCATGGCCCAAATGTGGAAAAGCTTTGTCAGCCTTGGAGGTGCTGACCCTGCCCTGCAACCAGTGTATAGTGTGACGTGTGTTTAGCACGGCAGAGGGCATTATCACAGCCAATGTGGACAAGCTTACGTTTATTAAAATGAACCAGGCATGGATGCCACAGGACTTGTCCTTACCCTGTGCAGAATAGACTCTTATACCAGCCTCAACCATCCATTCTTGTACTCAAGTGCACCTATTCTTTGTTTTATTTTGTTATATGTCCCAATATTTTCAGGGATACCTCCAATTTAAAAATAAAAAATAACACAAACCAGTGTTGGCTACCTATTCCTCCTTCACCGCCACATCAACCTACACCGCCACATCCACCCATCCACTGCCTCCTCAACCTCATACTCCTAGATCCAGATTTTTATTTTTTATTTTTTTTGTATTTTATGTTATTTTAAGTCATTTCCCTATCCACATTTGTTTGCAGAACAATTGCCATGCTCTTAAGCACATTTTGATGCCTTTTGCAGCCCTCTAACCTTTCCAGGACTATTTTAGAGCCATTTTAGTGGCCAAAAGTTCAGGTCCCCATTGACTTTAATGGGGTTCGGGTTCGGGGTCAAGTTCGGATCCCGAACCCGAACTTTTTTTTCAAGTTCGGCCGAACCTGCCGAACCCGAACATCTAGATGTCCGCTCAACTCTAGTTTCTAACTATTAATTAAATAACTTATATCTGCCAGTTTATTTGTGCTGCAATCAGCAACTTTTCCCTGCTCATGCAAGGTCTAAAAAAACAGGGTGGTGTTTTGGGAGGGGAAGGGTGGTGGGTTGCCAGGCTCATCTAATTTATAATTTTCTACACCTGTTTTAGGCAAGGAATCTGGCACAGATTTAGACCAGCGGCAGATGTGCAGAAGTTATTTAGAGCCTCTACATAACTTTGGCGGATCCACCACCAGCAAAGAAGGGGTTATTAAGAACGGCATCTAAAACAGCGATCTTAATAAATGACCTCAATATATTATACTATTATATGATTTTTGATGTACTTGCTTGTTGGGGATATATATATATATATATATATATATATATACACAGATAGCATCCACCATAGTTGGTTGTGCCCAGCTTCTTTAAGTTTAATGAAGTGCAGAGAGGACGGGGACACGACAGACCACATACAAAGTGCTGTTGCTCATCAGTCCCACCCTGACTCTCCTCTGTACTCCAGTTGTCTCCTCATGAAACCCATTCCTATAGAGATTCAGCTGATTAGTTGTATTCAGGATCATAATTCCTGACAAGTGGAGCAGAGAGGAAGATGAGGCAGCTTTTTAGCTCAGTGTTCTGAAGTAGCTTATCCTGCTATACGAGTTTATGACAGGTTTTGTGTGTACTAATGGGACAGTGGCCATTTTATTTCCCAATGAATTTTCAGCAATTTTACTTTAGAACTTCCCTTTAAGTTGATATTTAAAACCACTGATTTGCTTTGTTTTCTACTTGGCACATATTTGTTTTTTGATGGATGCTCATCACCAATCCTCAGAGGTCTTCCTGCAATAAACACCTCTAATATATCTGTTTTAGGCATCAGGAACATGGGCACATTCAGCCCTAAATAAAATTATTCTATGGGAGAATACCATTGCAAATGCATAGTCAAATGGAGCATGGCATTTTTTTTCTCTGCTAGATATATATGACATCAGGCATACTGAGGTAAAGTGGCACCCTCATGAATCTCTATGGGAACTCTATGATACTGTAGTTCCATATAATACACAATATGGCCAAGTGCATAAGCTCTTGGACAATGTACTGTATATTCATGCCACCAGTAAACTCTCCCAGTAAACAAAAGTTTCAAGAGGGTAGTTAGCATAGTGTTTTCAAAAAGTGGGCAATCTGTTTAATATGACTTATATTGTGGTATACTTTACAGTTCTTACTGTGTAATAATGCAACTTAACTTTTATACTTCGGTTTGCTGAAGATTGAGACTTTTTTTTTTCTTGTACAATATTTATTAAACAATATTAAAGTGTATGAGCAATGCTAAATTTGGGTTGGATATCTGCCACATTTTTACTTAGCTTCCATTTAGAAAATGTTATATATCAGTATATATCTCTTATTGGGAAAAAAATTATATTAAAATTGTGTTTGTATAGAATACAATCTTTACAGATGGACAAAATCAATTTGTCATTTAAAATTTGTTACAAATCAGAGTACAAATCGATTTATTATTATAAGTTCTCTCTATGGTGCGTCTACATTACTTTGACAGGCATAATTCAGTCAGTATTTATTAGTAATGCAGTATAGTGTATTAATAATTGTTTACATATTGAGAAATGTTGCCTTTAAGATCTTGACCACCAGATGGCCTCATGTTAACAATAACAATGCAATGGTAGTATACCGTTCAAGTGTCAGCTACACTGGCAGCTGCTATATCTGTACAAGGCATTTGCCAGGTTATTGTCACAGTTCCACAAAATCAACGACATTCAAAAGGGGAGTATGTCACATACAAGTGAAGAGCAAAAGTCACCTGGCTGCATCAGGAGATTTAAGACCTACATTTTACTACACATCATAATTAAGTCTAAATTTCACAAACAATGATCAGATTTAATTGCCAGCTTCATTTATAAGTGTGTTACTATAATATTCTGTTATATAGAACCTAAAGATTTTCTCTATATTACTTTTTGAGGGGAGTCTGCCTACTAAGCTGTGCGTACCATGTTCTTTCTTCCTTCCTTATATAGCTTTAAGAATATGTCTTCATATAAACTTTGTGAAAATGCCTAGTATAAAAAACAAACATATGTAATAAGTAAATAAGCCCAGAGTAGTCATCTGGTCGGCCAGTTGAGTGAACAGTCATGCTGTTAAATCATCAAAAGCGATCCTGAAATCTTGCACATGTTCTGTTGATTCATGGCCCACAGACATACACATCTTCCTGGTCTGTTGGCTCAATAAGAAGCTCTAAATTCCTCCCCTTGCTACGAGTGCATGCCCAGTGCCCAGATGGAGCCAGAGCTACATACACCCAGCTTCACACATACCTCCTGTGTAGGAATCAATGGCACATGCACAACATAATGATAAAGCTTCTGCTGACATTGGATCATCTTTGGAGCATCAATTATGCCTTATAGGGTGTGATTACAGTAAGGAAACCCTGAAGCATTCCTGTAAACTGCCTGCCCAGATGACTACTCGGGGGCCATTGATATATTACTGTATTCATTTTTCCATCACACTATCCACTGCTCATGTCCAGGAGTTACGGCCACACTGCAATCCAGCAGCGGTGTCCTTGCTTGCAAACTATAGGCAAAAGTCCCAGCCACCAGAGAGGAAAAATGATTCAAGTTAGCAAAGAAGGCAATATGGATATGATTTAGTGTGCAAAAATCACGTGGCAGGTTTCCTTAAAATACTCAGATATATTTGCAAAAATATACAGTACACCAAACCATGGACTTCTTGCAAATTGGAATTCTAAATTCCAATTTGACCAGGACAACAGTTGCAAAGGGTTTTCATGTTCTTTTAATATTAGTAGGGATTTCCTCTGAGTTCTCCTGTAAAAAAAACTTGATACCGAACTCGGGTTTGGTTACAAGGGACCACTTTTTTTACAGTAATAATTAATTCACAAAGTTATTACACAAAGTCTCGCGAGACTTCGTAAAGTAATAACTTCGGCTCCTTAGAGCCAATACATTCTAATACTGTACAGAGCTCTCGCTCCGTACAGTATTACATCTACGTTTTATGTGAATTGACTTCAGATGAAGATTCTGAAGTCAATTCGCTCATTTCTAGCTCATCCTGCTGCGATCACCAGAGCTCCAGGGAGCGTTGCAGATTTCAAAAACAAATGATAGGTGGAGGTTCCCATATGATATCGATGATCTTTCCTGTGGGTAGGTCTTCAATATTATTTCCCAGATAACCCCTTTAAGTGTTACCAGTGGTAGCCTTTACCACAATGCAAACAACATAATTGCGTGGGACCCATACCTGATAGGTGCGTCAGAGATAGCCACAACCAGGGCCACATCTCACCTCAGGCAGCAGCAGTTGATGGCGGGCATGGAAGCCTAAGGCTCTCATCCCCACCATTTACTCTCTTAGACCTCAGGCTGCTATGGCATGTGAACATAGGGGTCTGAATGCCTGGACCATCTTAATGGGAGTCCCATGGACAGGATGAGTTCGCAGGTTGACTATACATGCTGTGGCTTCATTCATTCTCTATGGGACTGCTGGCCACTACAGCCATGACTGATCCTCTAAACCTCTTCAGTGCCTAGTAGTCCAGAAATACCAATAATCTTGTGTCGGAGTAAAGCAATAACTGGAAATCTCACAGGACCAGAGCAGAAAATGCAGCAGGCATACAGTAGAAAACTTTTGACCAATCTCTAAAATCAAAGTAAATTCAGGTCAGATTGCTGAAAACATGGGGACATAATTATAGAGCATATTAATGCATACCGTTTCTTTATAATTAAAAATGCCAGCTTATTTCCCCACATGAAACTTTCCACTTGTGGACAGGGTTTGTGTTGATGTGTTTTTGCATGAATGTCATTTACTTTCATTGCAGGTATACACTGATTATATCCAGGGCAGAGTTTCCTGCCAGTCAATTCCACTGATTAGACACAGATGAAATGATAGAGAGAGCATACAGCCAGGGGGAAAGTAATCTTTGACTCGAGAATATGTTGTTAGTGTACTAAATCACTATGTCTCGGTAATTATACTTCAATTAACTAGCGGTGTCTTCATGATTTTGTCTAATAAATATGAGTGCTTTTGAAATAGTATTGCATTATATTGTCACAACTTCCATCTAAACACATTCAACTAAGACATTCTGCCCCCCCCCCCCCAAAAAAAAAAAAAAGTGTCTACCATTTCATTTAAAAAAAAATAATACGTCCACATTTTGATGCTGAGTAATCTCCTGATATATTCATACAAGGACTGTAACTTAATTTTTTCCTGAAGAGCCTGTCCTTCCCCCCACAAAACATGAATACATTTTGGCTTTTATCACAAGGATTGTCCAATTTAGAAAACTTTCCACATAACCTATAAGGGAGTTCTGAGTTAATAGGTCCCCTAGTCAAGATCCTCATCTTTCGAAGAGGATGGAGATCAGTTACAAAGAGCATCTCTCTCTGGAAGACCGGACGCTACATTTATGTAGCTCAATTGTTGCCAATTATAAATCTGTAGGCTCCAAAGATCCATCTAGTAGTGGTTACACACAGCCATGGTATCATTGTCTAATTACTACCACTACAAAGATATACAGTACAGTGTTCCCTTTAAGATAAAATATTGAGAGGTTCCAGGACAGCCATTGTATATTGAAGCCATTGTAACTTGAGGCCAGGATCTATGGAAAACTGGTGATTGGTTCAAAGCCCAGAAATGTCATACTAAAATAAAGTAAAATTAAGAATAAACAAAATCATCTGACATTCAAAGAAGTAGTTCATCCAAGCACAGGTAAAGAGCAGGACAGAACATGTAGTACAACCACTGTACTGAAGAGAGGCGCTGCCAAACAGGCAATACAGGTGTTTTACCATTTAAATGGCCATGTCAATTGGTTGGATCTTCCAATCATATGAACCACATATCAACAATGTCTAAGGCATTGTGTATTGAGTCTGGTTTCAAGTTAAGACTACTGTATGCTGAAAGTATTGTATCCTGAAGCCACTGTAACTTGAAAGATCACTGTATTGTGAAATATAGCTATTTAGCATAGAAGGCTTCATTCTAAGGATATTTTAACATACAGTATGCAATATAAATGAATATTGCTTTTAAGGTCAGTATTCAAATTGATTCAACAGATTTGTATAATTCTCTATCATAATATTAATCATTTCTATTTTATTTTCATCTACCATGCAACAGCATATATTTGCTGGGTCCATGTTTATGAGTAGTAGTAATTCCAAGAATAGTTTTCCTTAACCATAAGATGTGGTGAGATTTCCATCTCGCTACACGAATTAGAGTATGTTAACATTTATATTTAAATAAAAGTTACATACATCTGAATGGAGCTGTCTCTGCAACATGGTCAGAAATTTTGACAAACCTTATTCATATGTATATACAGTAGCTGTCACAGAAATTGCCATGTCTGAGCAAACCATTGGAGTCTCAGAGACTGTGTCAGATTTACTAAACCTATAGATGCTGTAAGCTTTGACAGGCTACCTAAACCTGCACCAGATTTATCACTGGCGCCCAGGCTGGATGATAAATGTGGTACGGGGTAGACACTTTTGTATGCACTTCTTCTGTAGAGCAGTATGGAGAAACTATATAGGTGTAAAAAGTGTTTTTTTGTTCCATTTTTGTTTTTTAGAAGGGCAAAAAATAGATGTCTATAAGGGTATAACCACACAGCACGGTTGTGAACCATTCGGGTCACAGCCAGATGTGGTCAAGAACCGCGCAGCAAATTTGGCCTGATATTTAACTACTGAAGATTGCTCTGTAGAAGCGGCCTGAATTCTTCATGGCTATGTGGCACCTTTAACACTGTGCGGCAATAAAGAATTCAGACAGTGTGGTCTTCATTATTTAAAGCTGTAACTAGGCCACGTGACCAATGAACTCAACATCAGTGACTTAGGAAGAGACCATGACACTCCAGTGAGCTCCCATGACTCTTCAAACAGCTGATTTGGGGGGTGCCAAGAGTCAGACCCCCATCAGCCATCAGGATAGTTCATTTATATTAAACTCCCAGAAAAAGAAGTCAGTTTTTTTTGTTAGTTTTTTTTCAAAAAAGAGTGCTACTCTTGTCCATGGGCTGTTTCTGTTATTTCAGCAATCCCCATTCATGTGACCCATGGACAAGAGGGGAGCTGATTATTATTTTTTTTTATCCTACACAACCCCTTTATGAAGAATGAGCAAGAAATGTCAATGCTAAATATTACTAAATGAGATTCCTTAACTTGAATATTAAACTGGCAGATCTATTTCCAAGATTCTTTGGTTAGCTGAACATGAAAATAAAATATATATGAGACTTACTCTCCCTAAGGTCTGAGTAAATTTAGAATAAAACTGATTAGAATAGCTGTAGAGCAGTTTATTCTCTTCAGTCTTCCTTATAAAGGTTCTAATGCCATAGCCTGTATATTTCAATATAACCTGTATCTCTGACAATGTAATGTAATGAAGGTGGGTCAACCATTGGGTATATAGGTATAATAACATCAATTTATTTTTAAATAAATATATGTGGAGTTTATCTTTGGCAGGTAATTCTAATTCAACTCTGTTCTGTTCATCTATAAAAGTAAATCGTATTCTGAGCAAATATATGTAGCAAAAATGGGCTAATGTTATGTAAGTAAGCAGTGTGAAGAGCCTTACAATATCTAGAATTTGGCATAGGTTTTTAATTATTGAGTTATTTATGATTAAGCCACTTAAAGTGACTAGTGGCGATGAGGCATTCTGTTTTCAGGTTAACAACCAGAAACTGAGTTTTTCAAGATTTAGGATAATGAAAATGACTGTGCTTTAAACAAGTAGCAGAAATATAACTTCAAATTTAGCTTATTTTAGCAATACATTTTTTCCAGGAAGGATATGTACACTGAACAAAAAAAAAAAACGCAACACTTTCAGTTTTGCTCCCATTTTGCATGAGCTGAACTCATGACTTTCATCCACGACCATCACCTCATGTTGCAGCATTATAATGCATGGCCCCATATTGCAAGGATCTGTACACAATTCCTGGAAGCTGAAAACATCCCAGTTCTTGCATGGCCAGCATACTTACCGGACATGTCACACATTGAGCATGTTTGGGATGCTCTGGATCAGCGTATACGACAGCGTGTTCCAGTTCCTGCCAATATTCTGCAACTTCGCACAGCTTTTGAAGAGAAGTGGACCAACATTCCACAGGCCACAATCAACAACCTGATCAACTCTATGCGACGGAGATGTGTTGCACTGCGTGAGGCAAATGGTGGCCACACCAGATACTGACTGGTTTTCTGACCCCCCCCACCCGCACCCCTCCCCCCAAGTAAGGCAAAACTGTGCACATTTCAGAGTGGTCTTTTATTGTGGGAATTTATTTTCTCCTCTCTTTTCTCCCTTTTTTCTCAACTCCCTCTCTTCCTTGTTGGGTGAGTTCGGGTGTGGGATAAATTAAGATATTAATAATAATATTTATTTATATAGCACCACCATATTCCGCAGCACTTTACAAATTCAGAGGCTTCATGTACAAAACAAAAGACATCACAACGTGACTGGCTAACATACAATGGAAAATTTAGGAATGAGGGCCCTGCTCGCAAGAGCTTACAATCTATGAGATGTGTAATCATGTCTGTATCGATAAAATAAGATTTTTAATCATATTTTTTTCTTTTTTATAATATGCAACCATAATCGGATGTGATTGAGGGGAATGTATATTTGCTTTTTATTTATTTTTTTGAAAATACAATGAATAAATATGAAAATAAAAATAGTTGCTCTGTTCTACATAATAGCCTATGTCGCCAGTGAGATTTAGAAGTCTGAGTTATTTTGCAAACCACATATAATGTTATTGAAAAAGCATACATATCAAATTCCACTTATCTATCCTCCACAGATCCATTTCCGATACTTCTGAGGTTCCTTGCCAGTCTTTACTTTCAGCTCCCTCGTAACTCAGACCAGCGACCACATGTTAGACAGTGACTGGCTGCAACGGTTACATGTATGTAGGAACTAGATACTTGTGAGGGCCCAGGTAGTGTAGGATGAGGATCAGTAAAGTGAATGTTTTTTTTTTTTAGGCAACCCCTTTAACAAAACATAAGAAAGAGAATGCATATTTACCTAGAAATAAGTACCCTAATCTCTAATATGGCAGTCAGATCCCTCTGTGTCAATCACAGGGATTAAGAAGGCTCACAGTATGAACACATATAGTGTCATGTGTCACGAATAGAGATTTTTTCGGGAAAATTTTGATTTGATCCGAAAATATACGCGGCAAATTATGTTAAAATATGGCTATTTCCTGGCTGCTTACCTGGCTGCTTTATAGTGGTGCAGAACACTGTGCCTTGCAGTAACTTGCATAGGGAGTCTGCTTTGGTAGTGAAATAATACTGTGAGTCAGTATGACATCCAGATGACAGATGTCGCTCTTAGAATCACTGCACACTTCACTTATTTTGGCAGTCACAGGGCCAAAACTGACCAAATAACTCAAGTATGAACTCAGCCTTACAGGTCGATGTTAGCGTCAAGAAGAAGCACACTCCTTTTACATCGTCGCCAGCTAATTCCACTCGATGTCAACAGAACCTGCTTTATTAAATGTGTATACAAGTAGAGCCCCCCCTGACATAGTGGAGACGGTGTCAGTAGTAAGTTTGTGTTGATGTCAATGATTAATTTGCTCTTCCTCTGATCAGTCTGAACAATAACCCCAAAAAAACGGATCCTGTCTGTGGAGCATATGCTTTTACTCGGTAAGCACTTGCTCAATAATCCATCAGTATTGCTAAAGACAAAAAAATAAATAGGAGTGGATGTAAAACAGAGATGACACATGAATGGAATATTTGCATGTCTTCTGTGTTTTTGGCTACCAAATCATTAGCCAATTCTGATGGGACCACACAGGCCTTACAGCTGCTACACAGACAGATCTGTTGTGTGTCTAATTTTTCCTTCCGACAGATCAGAAGAAAGATGATAGAGGATGTCAACCAGGCCGAAAGCCAAAATAGTTGACCAGTCATGAAATGGGGAGGGTGGGAACAGCATGAGAAGTCCATAGAGTGAACCTATGACATAGTGGCGAGGTGGAAGCAGAATAAGGAGACCACAGAGTGGCAAGGTGACATAGTGTGGAGATGGCAGTAGCATGAGGACACCACAGAGTGGCAAGGTAACAGTGTGGAGATGGCGGCAGCAGGAGGAGACCACAGAGTGGCAAGGTGACATAGTGTGGAGATGGCAGCAGCAGCAGGAGGACACCACAGAATGGCAAGGTGACATAGTGTGGAGATGGCAGCAGCATGAGGACACCACAGAGTGGCAAGGTGAAATAGTGTGGATATGGCAGCAGGATGAGGAGACCACAGAGTGGCAAAGTGACATAGTTTAGAAGTGGCGGCAGCATCTGGAGACCACAGAGTGGAAAGGTGACATAGTGTGGTTATGGATTCACCATGAGAACACCACATAGCGGCAAGGTGACATAGTGTGGACATTGCAGCAGCAGGAGGAGACCACAGAGTGGCAAGGTGGCATCGTTTACCGGTGGCAGCAGCATCCGGAAACCACAGAGTGGCAAGGTGACATAGTGTGGTTATGGCAGCAGCAGGAGGAGACCACAGCATGGCAAGGTGACATAGTGTGAAGATGGCAGCAGCAGGAGGAGACCACAGAGTGGCAAGGTGACATAGTGTGGAGATGGCAGCAGCAGCAGGAGGACACCACAGAGTGGCAAGGTAACATAGTGTGGAGATGGCAGCAGCACGAGTACACCACAGAGTGGCAAGGTGAAATAGTGTGGATATGGCAGCAGGATGAGGAGACCACATAGTGGCAAAGTGACATAGTTTAGAAGTGGCGGCAGCATCCGGAGACCACAGAGTGGAAAGGTGACATAGTGTGGATATGGCAGCACCATGAGAACACCACATAGTGGCAAGGTGACATAGTGTGGACATTGCAGCAGCAGGAGGAGACCACAGAGTGGCAAGGTGGCATAGTTTACCGGTGGCAGCAGCATCCGGAAACCACAGAGTGGCAAGGTGACATAGTATGGTTATGGCAGCAGCAGGAGGAGACCACAGACTGGCAAGGTGACATAGTGTTGATATGGCAGCAGCAGGAGGAGACCACAGCATGGCAAGGTGACATAGTGTGAAGATGGCAGCAGCAGGTGGAGACTACAGAGTGGCAGGTTGACATAGTGTGGAGATGGCAGCAGCATGAGGACATCACAGAGTGGCAAGGTGACATATTGTGGAGATGGCAGCAGCACGAGGACACCACAGAGTGGCAAGGTGACATAGTGTGGAGATGGCAGTAGAAGCAGTATCAGGAGGACACCATAGAGTGGCAAGGTGACATAGTGTGGAGATGGCAGCAACAGCAGGATACCATAGAGTGGCAAGGTGACAGTGTGGATATGGCAGCAGCATGAGGACACCACAGAGTGGCAAGGTGACAAAATGTGGAGATTGCAGTAGCAGGAGGACACCACAGAGTGGCAAGGTGATATAGTGTGGAGATGGCAGCAGCAGGATTCCACAGAGTGGCAAGGTGACATAGTGTGGAGATGGCAGTAGCATGAGGACACCACAGAGTGGCAAGGTAGCATAGTGTGGATATGGCAGGAGGAGACTATAGAGTGGTAAGGTGACATAGTTTATAGGTTGTGGCAGCATCCGGAGACCACAGAGTGGCAATTTGACATAGTGTGGATATGACAGCAGCAGGAGGAGTCCATTGAGTGGCAAGCTAACATAGTGTGGATATGGCAGCAGCAGGAGGAGACCACAGAGTGGCAATGTGGCATAGTTTAGCGATGGCAGCAGCATCCGGAAACCACAGAGTGGCAAGGTAACATAGTGTGGTTATGGCAGCAGCAGGAGGAGACCACAGAGTGGCAAGTTGACATAGTTTGAAGATGGCAGCAGCATGAGGACACCACAGAGTGGCAAGGTGACATAGTGTAAAGATGGCACCAGCACGAGGACACCACAGAGTGGCAAGTTGACATAGTGTTGAGATGGCAGTAGAAGCAGCATCAGGAGGACACCATAGAGTGGCAAGGTGACATAGTGTGGAGATGACAGCAGCAGGAAGAGACCACAGAGTGGCAAGGTGATATAATGTGGAGATGGCAGCAGCAGCAGGATACCACAGAGTGGCAAGGTGACAGTGTGGATATGGCAGCAGCATGAGGATACCACAGAGTGGCAAGGTGACATAATGTGGAGATGGCAGTAGCATCAGCATCAGGAGGACACCACAGAGTGGCAAGGTGACATAGTGTAGAGATGGCAGCAGCAGGAGGATACCACAGACTGGCATGGTGATATAGTGTGGAGATGGTAGCAGCAGCAGGATTCCACAGATTGGCAAGGTGACATAGTGTGGAGATGGCAGGAGGAGACCACAGAGTGGCATAGCGACATAGTTTATAGGTGGCGGCAGCATCCGGAGACCACAGAGTGGCAAGGTGACATAGTGTGGATATGACAGCATCAGGAGGAGATCACAGAGTGGCAAGGTGACATAGTGTGGATATGGCAGCAGCAGGAGGAGACCACAGCATGGCAAGGTGACATAGTTTGTAGATGGCAGCAGCATGAAGACACCACAGAGTGGCAAGGTGACATAGTTTGAATATGGCAGCAGGAGTAGACCACAGAGTGGCAAGGTGAAATAGTGTGGATATGGCAAGAGGAGACCACAGAGTGGCAAGGTGACATAGTTTATAGGTGGCTGCAGCCTCTGGAGACCACAGAGTGGCAAGGTGACATAGTGTGGATATGGCAGCAGCATGAGGAGACCACAGAGTGGCAAGGTGACATAGTGTGGATATGGCAGCAGCAGGATTAGACCAGAGTGTGGCAAGGTGACATAGTTTGGAGATGGCAGCAGTATGAGGACACCGCATAATGGCAAGTTGACATAGTGTTGAGTTGGCAGCAGCAGGAGGAGACCACAGAGTGTCAAGGTGACATACTGTGGAGATGTCAGCAGCAGCAGGATACCACAGAGTAGCAAGGTGACATAGTTTATAGGTGGCGGCAGCATCCGGAGACCACAGAGTGGAAAGGTGATATAGTGTGGGTATGGCAGCAGCATGAGGACACCTCAGAGTGGCAAGGGGACATATTGTGGAGATGGCAGCAGCATGAGGACACCACAGATTGGCAAGGTGACATAGTGTGGAGATGACAGCAGCATTAAGACACCACAGAGTGGCAAGGTGACATAGTGTGGAGATGGCAGCAGCAGGAGAAGACCACAGAGTGGCAAGGTGACATAATGTGGAGATGGCAGCAGCAGCAGGATACCACAGAATGGCAAGGTGACATCATTTAGAGATGGCGGCAGCATCCGGAGACCACAGAGTGGCAACGTAAAATAGTATGGTTATGGCAGCATCAGGAGGAGACCACAGAGTGGCAAGGTGACATAGTGCTGATATGGCAGCAGCAGGAGGAAACCACAGCGTGGCAAGGTGACATAGTGTGAAGATGGCAGCAGCAGGAGGAGACCACAGAGTGGCAAGTTGACATAGTGTGGAGATGGAAGCAGCATAAGGACACCACAGAGTGGCAAGGTGACATAGTGTGGAGATGGCAGCAGCACGAGGACACCACAGAGTGGCAAGCTGACATAGTGTGGTAATGGCAGCAGCAGGAGGAGATCAGAGTGCAAGGTGGCATAGTTTAGCGGTGGCAGCAGCATCCAGAAACCACAGAGTGGCAAGGTGACATAGTGTTGATATGGCAGCAGCAGGAGGAGACCACAGAGTGGCAAGTTGACATAGTGTGGAGATGGCAGCAGCATAAGGACACCACAGAGTGGCAAGGCGACATAGTGTGGAGATGGCAGTGGCAGCAGCATCAGGAGTACACCATAGAGTGGCAAGGTTACCTAGTGTGGATATGGCAGCAGCAGGAGGAGGGTGTGCTTTGCAGTATACGAGTGGCTGAAGTGCATGCAAAGTTTCCTGGCCATTTTTAGGATGTCTTGCAGATGGGTGGAAGACTTCAGGAACCGCTTGACAACCAGATTGCCTTCCTTGACACAGCACCGACACCATGTTCTTCCCATTGTCGGTCAATATTGCTCCAATTTTGAGTTGTCGCAGAGAAAGCCAGAATTTGATTTCTTGATGCATCACACGGAGCAGTTCCTCCCCTGTGTGACTCCGTTCGCCAATGCAAACCAGGTGCAGAGCAGCGTGACACCGCTGAGCCCTGCACATGTGGCATACTGGAGGGACACTGTGACTTGTCCCTGCAGTGGCTGCTGAGGACACGGTGGAGGATGAAGAGGCAGAGGTGGACATTGTCACAGGACCAATGGCGTGACAACGAGGAGGCGGAAGCAGCATGACCTGTCCAAGTTACTGGCGTGGCTTTGCAGTAACCACATTCACCCAGTATGCCATAAAGGACATTTATTGTCCTTGACCGTAGTTACAGCTCCACACGTAGGCACTGCAGTGCACTTTGGCAGACACCGATAGGCTCAAGGACTGGCCCACCTTCTGTTCTACATGTGTGTGCAGGGCTGGTAATGCCTTTTTCGCAAAGAAATGATGACTTGTGACTCTCCACCTCGGCTTGGCACAAGCCATCAGTTCTCTGAAAGGTGCAGAGTGCACCCCTTGAAAAGGGAGGGACTGAAGCACCAGCAACTTGGACAAGAGCACGTTCAGCTTCTGCGTTATTGGATGCGTGCACGCATACTGTTGTCTCTTGGCAAGCGCTTCGGTGATGGAATGACTGACGAAGAGTAGGAGCAGGAGCATCTGGACTAGCAGAAGATGGGGTTGACAGACAGCTCCCTTGACTGCCTTGACTGGCCACTGGGTGATGTAGCGGTAGCTGCAGCAGACCGGACCACCACATAGGAGCTACGGTTCTCCCAGGCCACTTTATGGTGATGCTGCATATGTTGATGCAGGGCCGTGGTGCAAACATTTGCACCCTCCCCACGATTCACTTTCTGCCCACATATCCTACATATGGCCATGTTGACCTCCTCCAGCGGCTTCACAAAAAACTGCCACACCACTAAGTACCTGATTTTCTCCCCAACACTACTCACTGGCTGACGGCTACCGCCGTCAGCCAGTGAGAAAAAAATTAAAGAGTGAAGTGCTTTTATATGTTTCTTGCAGTACTGTAATACGCCACTATACGCTTTCACCAGAAATAACTGCAGAAGTGACCTGAGAATATATATATTTCTTGTTGGACTGAAATTGGCCACTATACGCTTTAACCAGAAATAACTACAACAGTGCAGTGTGCATATATTTTTCTTTTTTTAATGAAATATGCCCCTATACGATTTCACCAGAAATAACTACAACAGTGCAGTGTGTATATATTTGTCTTTTTTTTACTGAAAAACACCCCTATACTCTTTCAACAGAAATAACTGCAACAGTGCAGTTCATATATATATATTTTTATTTTTTATGAAATATGTCACTTTATGCTTTCACCAGAAATAACTGCAACAGTGCAGTGCATGTATATTTTTATTTGTAACTGAAATATGCCCCTATATGCTTTCAACAGAAATAACTGCAGAAAGTAAATGCGCATATATTTTTCTTGTAGTACTGAATAAGATACTAAGATATAAGCCTCTAAAGGCTTTTCAACATAAGACTTGTAGCCCAATAATAAAAAGTTTGAATGACAGAGCTGTCTAATGACTATTTGGATCCCCTATCAATGTCCCTAGTGCCTTCTGACCCCTCTCCCTGCACTAATATGCTTTGAAATGATTCCTCCCTATCTTTTCCCTGCACTTATAAATAGTTTTTTCTGTCTTTTTTTCCCCACAATAGTTTTTGCAATAGCTGTCCCTAGCACCTTCACCCGTCTGTCCCTGCACTCTGAACACTGGAAAATGGCAGAATCTAAAATGGCTGTCAAATTTATAGGGCTATGACATCACAGGGCTGGCTGGCTGCTGATTGGCTGCATGAAAGCATGTCAATCTGGGTGATCCCGCCTTCCCAGAGTCCCATGCCCCATATCCTCAGTCCTCACATGTGTAGCCGCCATTTTAGGAAAATTATGATTCGTTACCACGAAGCGTGAGGAAATTTGCATTCGTTGCAAATCAAATTTTTCCTGAAATTCTAGACAAATTCCACTTCGTCAGCTTCGATTCGCTCATCTCTAATCACGATTGCTAGTGACTATGCAGTTTTAATGGTAAAACTGCTGTTAAAATGCAAATTCTTATGTCCATTGACAATCAATTTGAAAACTGCACCAACTGCATACAGTAGCAGCTTGTGTAGATTCATTTATTTTTTTAAAGTCTACACCGTTGAGGTGCTCACCACATAAGGCCACTCAATGTGCCAAAAGCATATTACAAGATTGGAAGGTCATTTAGTGAATGCTGTTACAGATCTCAGCATTGACAACAGAATGAAAAAGCTAAGTTTGCATTTTTATATGAAGTACTAGAATCATGATTTTTTAGAGATGTTGTTCTTGAACATTTTTAGTACCATTTTTAACTCAACTATGACTATGACTTAACCACGTTACAATGTTCTTGCTTTTTTTCTTCATTCCCCTCCATGTTGGTGACACTGAACCATGCCACAATGTAAAATTATTATTTGGCCTTGAATCTAAATTGAAGATAGTAGAATAATACCTGCAAATATCATAATGCACTTATACTGTGGATGCAGTTTAAGCAACTTATTGAAATCAGTAATGACACCATGGTGAGAAACTGTGGTCATCACTATCCTGTCATCAACATATAGCTAAGGCCAGCAACTATATGAATGAGGCTGATCTACAATACCAAACACAACCAATACACAAGAAGATCACTGTATCAATAATTCAAGTTAATTCAAAGGGCCCCATGGCAAACGCAGGGTTATACCCACAACTTAGTCGACCATGGGTTTCTCTGAAGAACCGCAAATTGCAACAACTAATTTAGCTTAAGTGGCAAGTGGTGGAAAGTAATCAGATATAGAAGATCTGTAGCATACATATAAAAGTACCAAATTGATTGGGCAGGTCCAAAATGAATGCATCTCACAGGAGCTCTAATACAGTACAGTGCAAAACCTGGCACAATACTTGCTTCTGCAGTATCCTAAAGACAAAAGAAGAGCACCTTACCCACATACTGCCAAGACCTGCTGCACAAGACACCAGGATCCCTGCTCTGACCAGATTATGATTTGCTGCATTGTCATCATACCAAGCTGTGCACTAAATTTTCAGCCTCATTCCAGCAGTTGGCAATCAAAGGCTATAGTCTGAGGAATCAGACCCCATAGGCCAGATCTGATTAGTGACCCCAGGGAAGCAAAGGATCAGCACTTAAAATTACCACAACAATATTTGATGGCTTTTCCCTGCTGCTGATCTGAAACATTTTACTTTATGGAGGTCTGCACTTTTGCATCAGGACCTGACACGTGGTTGTGTGCACGTAACCTAAGACTGCAAAATCCAACCAAGCCAGTACCATTGTAAAAAAAAAGAGGTACCAATACCAACCCTCCCAAAAAACAAATAGTTTTTACTCCCAGCACTTGTTTGACCCACTTTTAAGTCATAGTAAGTCATAAAAGGTAAAAACACAACAGAAAATAGTACATTTTTCTAATAGAATACAGAGGAGAAAAGGATATAATTTAAAATAAAAATAAAAACTTCTAAATTATTATATATTCTGCTGTAATAACAGTAGCCTTCTTGATAATCAGGACAAGTATCTAAATTATTTCAAAAAACAATGTAATTAGTACTTGACAATTAAGCTGCTTTCATTCTTCTAGTGAAATTATGTGGAGTAAGCCAGAGAAATGGATCTAAAGCTTCCTAAAAAAAAATATTGCAAATATGAATTTTATGAACTATGTGTTAATCTGCTTGGTTTTCATCTATGGAAAAGGAGAGGAATTATCACATTGTTATAGAAAATATGAGTGAAAATAGATATATGCATATCTGGCCAGAAACCAGGCATACGTTTCATATAGTTCTCTAAGGTTTTTAACTTTACCCTTTAGGAACTATCTGTACTTTCTTAAATTGGAAGTAGTATTAAAAATGAAATAGGTTTTCAATAAATAAAATGCATAAAGGGAGAGGAGATTCATTTTCCCCACTCATGTAGATTGGTTCCAAGCATTCAGGGTTTCAAAGTTCATACACTTATTTCAATGGTGGATTAAATTCTGTGGACCACACTTTTTACCTAAGACTTCACAGTAAAAAGCTTTTAACGCAAGAAGCAAAGCATAGAAGATATGCCATGGAGAAATGTCTCATCGTGATGTACATTAAGCATTTTCTTGGCGTATTCCAGCAGTAGTTTGCCAGGAATTAACTCAACAAAGATGATGTCATGAAAATTATAAAGTCTATTATTTTACCTGACTATATTCCCTCTTTGTTGGACAAACTGAGCTCAATCAGGATTGGTAATATATTTATAATCATAGAGTTCCACCACCTCAATGGATCACAATACAAGGGTCCCAAGTCTGCTTTTTCAACTCATTTAGTCTGGTGAGGATGAGTTTTAAAACAGAGGTCATTGTCCATCAACACTGATAATCCAGTGTGATAAGAAAAGCATAGCACAGCATATAAACATGTATTTTATTGTTTAATGCTATAATAACTCATAAATTAGGTTCATAATATCCTTAAAGGAGTTGTTGAAAATATGTATTTTTTTCATTTATGGCTCACAGTGGGTTAAAAAAAATAAGCTGGAAATTCCAGGCAAGGCCCTCTCAAACAATCACTGTCTGAAGTGGGTCACCACTTGGGACAAATGATTGGTTGTGCAGGCATCTCTAGGCATTTCCGTGTGTCAAGTAGGCAACAGGAAGTGGAGAACAACAAGGACCAGAACAGAGTTGGAATGGCAGTGGCAGGATATCATTGAGGGTAGAAGTATGGATTCTTCCTCATTTTAACCCACAATATTTTTACCACGGAACAAGCCCTTTATAGACTGTGATCAGTAAACGCTATTCCATTGTTTCTTGTATATTCTGCATTTCTGTTGTTTTATCACAGTTGTTTGCATGTCATTTTTCCAGAACAAGATTTTCTTTAAATTATATGGATGATTGCCATAGATAGATATGGGATATATAGGTAGATAGAAGCCAAACTACTGCACCAAGGACCACATCTACACCCTGCATAGCCTCATCAAGAGCTATGTCCATAATACAAAGCATTAGGGGTGGACTAGGAACTTAAATTGGCCCTGGAAAATTTTTAGAAGAGGCCTTTTTTGTTGTAGGCAGGTATAAATTGATAGAAGGCGAGGCAATATAAGTAGACATTGCCAACAAAAGTAGATGGGTCAGCAATACCATAGTGCTGCACAAACTACCACCCCTGCAAAACTAAATACCACAGTGCAGCACTAAAAACTGCTCCAGAATCTGGCCATCAATAGAGACACAATCTACCCTCCTCCAGTTGTCTCTAGTTAAGAAATGGAGCCATGGACACTCATGTCCTGCTGCAGTATTTAGTTGTACACTGACCAAAAATATAAACGCAACACTTTCGGTTTTGCTCCCATTTTGCATGAGCTGAACTCAAAGATCCGAAACATTTTTTACATACACAAAATACCCATTACTCTCAAATATTGTTCACAAATCTTTTTTTTATTTTTATTTATATTTTTATTGTAAGTTTTTAAAAGAACAAACACGAACACAAGTGTAGGGTAATAAGGTACCATGGTATAGGCGCGCAGGCCTTGCTATAGTAATTGTCAAGAGTACAGACTTTGCGGTTATAAATACATGTCAAATGCACGAGAGGATCTACTAAAGTCATGGTAGACAAATAGACAAGTAGACAAATAGACAAGTAAACAAATAGACCAATAGACAAATAGTCGGAGCCGTCTAGCATTGTTGTCAAGACACCGAACAACTTTTTTCGTGAGAAGAGCAGCTAGTAGGTCACTCTATTTATACCAAGAGGTATGGTTAGACTCTGACAGTAAGGCAGTATGAAGCCATTGTATGGGTTACATGCAGATAGGGCGATTTTTAAGCATTTTGCACATTTGTAATCAGTGGCTGTAGGGTCAGGACCTCCAACAGGTTCTATTAAGGAATCTAGGGTTTGGGTGATCTAAAAGTTATCCACAGTGTCCATTTTTTGAGGAAAACCCTGTGTGTACGGGATTCCCATGAGGAGAGTTCCTCGAATCTATGAATCTGATCCATTTTCTGTATCCACTGATCTAGGGTTGGAACTGTAGTCTGGAGCCAGAATTTGGGTAGTAGGAGGCGAGCCGCTATAATCATCTGTGTAAATACAAATGGTAGCTTAGCTTTCCCATTGTCTTGGGGGAGTGAAAGGAGAGCAATCTGCGGGGAAGGCTGGAACTTTGTTCCACAAACCTTGTTTGCTGTAGCGAAGATGTCCTCCCACCACCTCTGTATGGGAGGGCATGTCCACCATATATGGAGGAAGGTGCCCCTCTCCCCCAGGCATCTCCAGCACCTATCAGTAGCCGAACCAGCATATCTTGATATCTTATCCGGGGTGTTATACCACCTTGTGAGGATTTTGTAACTGTTTTCCCGGATCCTGACACAGCGGGAGACACCGTGGGGGGAATCAAGGAACCTGGGCAGTGAGTCAAAGGGGATTGTGATGTCCAGGTCTAATTCCCATTGCCTGACGAAGGATGGTTTAGCTAGCATAGGGGGTAGACGTAATTTGTTGTACAGCCGAGAGGTGAGCTTTCTGGGCAATGTTTGTGAGATAGACAAGGCTTCAATCCAGACTAAGGGGCGAAGAAGGTCTCCTGCTTTGATGTGCTGTTTTAAGTAAGCCCTAAGGTAGGTTACTGGGATGAAGTCACATGGGTGAGGGTTAAGTAGGGCATTCATGTCCCTAGAGTCCATCCATTCTCCAGACGGAAGAGCTAAGGATATTAGTGGTATCGAAGAGGACAGCAATCCTGGTGAGGTGGCATTCCTTAGTGTATGGGGGGCTGTGTTCAGTGCGTCTGATACTGTAAGTGTGGGCGAAGGGAAAGGGATGGAGCAGTGTGTATGTGATAGCCACTTCCATGCTTCTAGTGTGGCCGAATGATTGGATATGCCGACATATGGCGAGAAAGAGCGGTTTCCTGGCCCAATAGGAGTGCCCTAGCTGGTATGTTCAGTATGTCTATTTCTACTTGTGCCACTGTGGAGCGTGGGGAAGGACTCAGCCAGGCTAGTGCGCGAGATAGAAGGATAGCCCTCCCATATAATTCAGGGCTTGGAAGGCCTATCCCTCCTGCATGTCTGGGCTTGATGAGAGAGAAGGGGACAACCTTGCTCTCCTCCCATTCCAGATGAAAGAGCTAAATTTCCTCATTATCGAGGCGTAATAATGCTTGGGAACAGAGATGGGGAGAGCTTGTTGCAGGTATGTGAGTTTGGGAAGTATCAAGGACGAGAGGATGTTCTTTCGACCAAACCAGGAGAGAGTTGGGTTTGCTCGGGCCAGATTATCAATGGAGTCGAAGATAGATTTCCTCAGGGGAATATAGTTAAGGGAGAAAAGCTCCGATATGTCGGGGCTAATTTTAATCCCTAGATACGTAATGCTAGGGGATGACCAGTTAAATGGGGAGTCCTTCATTAGGAGAAGTCGGGTTGGTTGGGGGATACCTAGGCAAAGGACCAAAGATTTATTGGCATTGATTTTAAAATCAGATATTGAGCTATACGCCATGAGGTGAGTCTGCAATTTAGGGAGGGATGTTTTGGGGTTAGTTGTCATTACGAGAACATCGTCCGCAAAGGCGGCGATTTTCTGCTCCCTGCCTCCCAAACATAGACCCCTTACCTCCTGGTCCAATCTTATGTTTGCCAAGAGAGGCTCCAGGGCCAAGATGAACAAGAGAGGGGATAGGGGCAGCCCTGACGAGTCCCATTCCTAATGGAGAAAGAAGGCGATGTATTGCCATTGACTAGGACTGAGGCTGTAGCTTTTTCATACATCGAGAAGACTGCCTTGATGTAGGGATCAGGTAGGCCAAATCTCACTAAAGCTTGTTTTAGGTATAACCAGTTGACTCTATCGAATGCTTTTTCAGCATCCGTGCTGAGTAAGAGCAAGGGGGAGGCGAGTCGTTTTGCATGACAGAGGGTGTTAATAACTCTTGAAGTGTTATCCTTGCCCTCTCTATTGCGGATGAAGCCCACCTGATCTCCATGAACAAGGTGAGGGAGTATGATAGCGAGTCTGTTAGCTAACATCTTGGCCAGGAGCTTGAGGTCTATGTTTAGGAGGGATATGGGCCTGTAATTAGCACACAGTCTAGTGTCCTTCCCTTCTTTGGGGATGAGAGTAATATGTGCCGCGGTCATATCTCTTGATAATGGAATTCCCTTAAGGGTCTGGTTGCATACATCTAGCAGGTGAGGAAGGAGTATTGTCTGGAAAGTTTTGTAGTAGGCCAATGGTAGGCCATCTGGGCCTGGACTTTTCCCTGTCGGCATTTGATTCATTGCGTTCTTTAATTCTGTTAGGGAGAAGGGGGCTGTAAGGTATGTTTCCTGATCCGGGTCAATTCTAGGAAGTTTGGCTGTCTCTAGAAAGGAAGATGTCAAGGAGGTGCGATCTTCAGGGGTTGTTGATGGAGGTAAGTTATATAAGTCATTATAAAAGGAACAGAATTGAGCGGCAATTTGTTCAACTGAGAAGATGGGAGTCCCTTCCTGTGATAAAAGTTGATGGACAAAGTTTGTGGATCTCCTCCCCTTGATTCTGCTCATTACAAATTTGGTGGCCTTATCCCCGTGAGCAAAAAACTTGTGTTGAGAGCTCATGTGGTATTTAGCGGCTCTAGTAGCTAGTAGGGATTTGAGTTTTGCCCTATATTCAGATAGTTTTTGGAAAAGAGCATCAGAGGACTTAGCTTTATGTCTTATCTCATGTATCTGGATATTTTTCAAGGTTTCGTCTATTTCTTTTTCCCTCGCTCTCTTAAGGTATGTGCCCAGGCTAATAAAGTACCCTCTAACTACAGGTTTGTGTGCATCCCAGAGTGTATTGGCCGATACTGCAGGGCTTTTGTTGAGAGAGAAGTATTCAGCAATTTGCTTGGAAATCCGATCAACTGATTCTTGGAATCCAAGTAGTGTTTCATTTAAGCGCCAATTGAAGCTCGAGGGCATCACTCTAGGGGCCTTAACTGAGAGATAAATTGGAGAGTGATCTGATATATGGATAGTTCCAATGGACGTCTCACTACACAGATGTAGATGCTCCTTAGAGATGAACAGGTAGTCTATTCTGTGGTATGTTTTGTGTGTCGGAGAGAAAAAAGTGAAGTCTGATATGTTCGGATTGAGGGACCGCCAGGCATCTACCAGATGTAGATCCCAAAGGGTATTCCTAATACTTTTAAGGAAACTTTTAGAGTGAGACGATTTGCGTGTGGAGATATCTAGTTGAGGACAAAGGGCGACATTAAAGTCACCTCCAACAACTACTATACCCTCTTTAAAAGCCTCTATGATAGGGAAGATGTCAGAGAACCATCGGGGTTGGCCAGTATTGGGGGCGTATAGGTTGACAAAAGTGTATGTTTGTGGTCCTATAGAACCCTTAAGTAGGATATATCTGCCTTCAGGATCCAGATTCTGGCTAAGAAATTTGAAGGGGATTTTCCTCTGGAACCCTATACTGACTCCGCAGGATGCTGAGGAGTTACTCCCACAGTGGTACCAGTTAGAGTAGTGCGAAAATCTCATATCTGGGTAGTGATTAAACCGTAAATGCGTCTCCTGGAGGAAGACCACCCCCGCCCCGGCTTTTCTCAAAATGGCAAAGACTTGGCTCCGTTTAGAAGGGGAGTGAAAGCCCTTGACATTGTAAGAGGCCACTGAGATGTCAGCCATGATTTGCTATGTGTGTGAGTTTACCTTGTAGCTGTTGTGGCCCTCTCCCAGGAGACGCATTGAATCCGCTGTAGATTACTCTCTCCTGTACTTTTGGTGTCACTCGTGTATCAGGGGCGATCCTATCTGACATGTAAGTCAAGTACCTTGAGTTAGGGGAAAAGAAAGGAAGTAAAACAAAACATAGTGAACAAACATAGGAAACAAACATAGACATAACACTTGATGTCTAAATCTAGTGGGGGTTACTTGGTCTGTAGACCGTTTAAGAGAACGTTTGACGCCCTGTGATATGCGATGATGGAGCAGAGTCAGACCAAATGCAATAATGAACTAAGTGGACTCTGGGCGTTAGTGTTTAGGCTATAGGACTTCATGTTAACAGTGAGAGCCCTAGAACCTAGCAGTGAAGTATGCCAGTTAAAGAGACAGGATTATTTATATCAACAATATTGTATACAAACAAGTCTCTCTAGTGATCTTGTGAAAGGCTTCTCGGAGTGAGGTGATGACCCCTCTTCTTAGAGCGAGATGACTTTGGCGTGCGCAGTATCTCGAATGGTGCCACTTTAGGTATTTCGGGTAAGGAGCCGAGATCTTGAAAAAGTTCCCAATTCTCAATCCTCATGGGAGGCACATTAAGGATCTCAAATGCAGATGTGAGGTCTGTATAAGACGAGATGTTCACTCTCTTTCCAGCGTATGAGAAGGATATTCCAAAAGGAAAGGACCAGCGGTAAAGCACTTTTTTGGAGCGTAGCCAATCTGTTAAGGGCTTAAGGGCTCTACGTTTCTTTAATGTAGATGGAGCTAAGTCCTGGAAAACTTCTATCTTGGATCCCTCAAGTGCCAGATCAGGGTGAGCACGAGCGGCTTCCAGGACAGCTGTTTTAACTTGAAAATTCAGGTACTTACAGATAATGTCTCTGGGTGGCTCGTCCGGCTTGGGCTTAGGTCTGAGGGCCCTGTGTGCCCGTTCTATGGTTATCTCATGAGGAAAATCAGGCCCCAACAGCGATCTGCTAATTTCGGTGATGGACGCTGAGACCTCTCCTGAGGTGACCGACTCCTGGCACCCCCCTGAATCTGAGGTTGTTCCGACGCCCTCTGTTTTCTTGGTCCTCTAGGGAACAGTGGATGTCATTCAAATATAGGGCGCAGCGACGAAAAGAGTCCGTTACAGCAGACTGGTGATTCAGGATTTCTACCTGATGGTTCTCCAGACTCTCCACCCGGTCCCCTATTTGTCTCACCTCGCTCCTGCAGGCGGATAGCTCCGCTAATATTGGCTCCATAATTCTGCTCAGGGCGCGATCAAGATATTTCCTTGTGACCGGAAGATCGGAGCTGACTTGCACTTCTTCTGAGTCGCTTTCATCCTCCAGTGGAGCAGGGGCGCGCTTCTGTGCTTTGGCCTGCGGAGTCGGCGCCATCTTGGGTTCTCTGGCAGCCACTGTAGCAGCGGCTTTCTTTAGGAATTTCTCCATTTCGCCTCCTGCAATCTGAGTTTTGGAGGGTGTCGGGGTGTCCACATACTTGTTGTCCCGATCTTAACCATCTCCGTCTTTGTAGGCTAGTGTTTGCAGGCGTCAGGGACGAATCTCTTCACAGAGCACGGAGCTATGCGACCATCTTCATCCGGCGCTAGCTCCGCCCCCCCTTGTTCACAAATCTGTCTAAATCTGTGTTAGTGAGCACTTCTCCTTTGCTGAGATAATCCATCCCACCTCACAGGTGTGGCATATCAAGGTGCTGATTAGACAGCATGAATATTGCACAGGTGTGCCTTAGACTGCCCACAATAAAAGGCCACTCTGAAATGTGCACAGTTTTGCCTTACTGAGGGGGGAGGGGGGGGTGTCAGAAAACCAGTCAGTATCTGGTGTGGCCACCATTTGCCCCATATCTCTGTCTCATAGAGTTGATCAGGTTGTTGATTGTGGCTTGTGGAATGTTGGTCCACTTCTCTTCAATAGCTGTGCAAAGTTGCAGAATATTGGCAGGAACTGGAACACGCTGTCATATACGCCAATCCAGAGCATCCCAAACATGCTCAAATGGGTGACATGTCTTGTAAGTATGCTGGCCCTGGAAGAACTGGGATGTTTACAGCTTCCAGGAATTGTGTACAGAACCTTGCAATATGGGGTGATGGTCGTGGATGAATGGCACAACAATGGGCCTCAGGATCTCGTCACGGTATCTCTGTGCATTCAAAATGTCATCAATAAAATGTACCTGTGTTCCTTGTCCATAACATACACCTGCCCATACCATGGCCCACTCGATCCACAAAGTTGACATCAGCAAACCGCTCACCCACATGATGCCACACACGCTGTCTGCCATCTGCCCTGAATAGAGAAAACCGGGACCCATCCATGAACAGAACGCCTCTCCAATGTGCCAGACACCATCGAATGTGAGCATTTTCCAACTCAATTTGGTTACGACGACTAACAGCAGTCAGGTCCAGACCCCGATGAGCATGCAGATGAGCTTCCCTGAGACGGTTTCTGACAGTTTGTGCAGAAATTCTTTGGTTATGCAAACCGATTGTTGCTGCAGCTGTCCGGGTGGCTGGTCTCAGATGATCATGGAGGTGAACATGCTGGATGTGGAGGTCCTGGGCAGGTGTGGTTACATGTGGTCTGCGGTTGTGAGGCCGGTTGGATGTACTACCAAAATCTCTGATACGCCTTTGTAGACGGCTTATGGTACAGAAATGAACATTCATTGCACGGACAACAGCTCTAGTAGACATTCCTGCAGTCAGCATGCCAATTGCACGCTCCCTCGAATGTTGCGATATCTGTGGCATTGCGCTGTGTGATCATACTGCACAGTAGCCTCTTATTGTGGGCAGTCTAAGGCACACCTGTGCAATATTCATGTTGTCTAATCAGCTTCTTGATATGTCACACCTGTGAAGTGGGATGGATTATCTTGGCAAAGGAGTAGTGCTCACTAACACAGATTTAGACAGATTTGTGAATAATATTTGGCAACCGGATGCCTTACCCTTACTATACAGTGCTACACTTGCAATGCACTGCATAGTCATCAGACCCACTGGATCTTCAAGATACAGATGGGTCTCGATAAATAAATAAAAATTATAAAAAAGTGAAAAAAAGTGAAAAAAAAATGTAAATAAAAAAAATTATAATTATTTTCTCATATCCGTTCATTTATGTCATTACAAAATGAAATAAATAAAACAATTACACATAATTGGTATTGCCGCATGCGCAACGACCTGATCTATCAAAGTATCATATTACTAATCCCGCGCAGTGAATGCCGTAAAAAAAAATTTAGAAAAAATTACGGAATTGTCCACAAAAAATGGTATAAAAAGTGATCAAAAAGACATATGTACCCCAAAATGATACCAATAAAAATTACAGCCCATCACGTAAAAAACAAGCCCCCAAACAGCTACATTGGTATAAAATTAAAAAAAGTTATGGCCTTTTGTATATGGCGATACAAAATATAATTTATTTTTAAAACAAAAGTCATTTTATTGCTGAAAAAGTTTGGCATCGCCATAACTGTATCAACCCACATAATAAAATAATCATATAATATTTACCACAAGAGGAACCCCATAAAAAATTTAAATAAAAAAATGGACAGAATTGAAATTTTTGCACAATTCACCTCCACAAAAAATGGTATAAAAAGTGATAAAAAAGACATACGTACCCCAAAATGATACCAATAAAAAATACAGCCCGTCCAACAAAAAACAAGTCTCCACACAGCTACATTGGTGAAAAGATACAAATGTTATGAGCCCTGAACTAATTTCAGCAAATTATATGATAGAAAATCCCAATGCTGCTTTTACTCTTCTGAATGCTGCCGTGCCCCCAAACAACGGTTTATGACAACGTATGAGGTGTTGCCATATTCAGGAAAAAATACATAACACATTTTGGGTTGCATTTTCTCCTGTTACCCCTTGTGAAAATGAAAAATTTGGAGCTAAATCAACTTTATATTGTAAATAAAAGTACATTTTTCATTTTCACAGCCTTCTGTTTCTAAATTCTATGAAACGCTTGTTGGGTCAAAGCATTTGCTTCATCACTAGATTTATTCCTTGAGGGGGGTAGTTTCCAAAATGGTGTCACTTTTTCGGGTTTTCTTTCTAGGGTAGAACCTCGGGGGCTCTTCAAATGTGACATGGCACCTGAAAACCATTCCAACAAAATCTGCCCTCCGTTAACAATATGGCATTCTTTTCCCTCTGCACTCTGCCGTGTGCCTATAAAGCAGTTTACGACCACATATGGGTGTTTCTGTAAACTAAAGAATCAGGGTAATAAATATTGATGTTTCTATGGCTGTTAACCCTTGCTGTGTTACAGGAATATTGAATTAAAATGGATAATATGCCCCCAAAAATGAAATTTTTAAATTTCCCCTCCATTTTGCTTTAAGTCTTGTGGAACACCTAAAGTGTTAATAAAGTTTATAAAATCTGTTTTGAATAACTTGAGCGGTGTAATTTTTTAAATGTGGTCATTCATGGGTGGTTTCTACTGTGTAAGCCCCACAAAGTGACTTCATAACTGAAATGGTCCTTAAAAAAGTAGGTTTTGGAAATGTTCCTAAAAATTATAAAATGTAATTCTAAACTTCTAAGTCCTCTAACTTCCTAAAAAAATAAAATGACATTTGTGAAATGATGCCAACATGAAGTAGACATATGGGGAATGTAAAGTAATAACTATCTTATGAAATATCGCTATTCGTCTTAAATGCAAAGAAATTCTGATTTTGAAAATAAAGAATTTTTCCCAAATTTCTGCAAATTTAGGATTTTTTTATTCATAAAGGTAAAACGTATCAACTCAAATTAACTACTAACATAAAGTATGATGTGTCACGAGAAAACAGAATCTCAGAATGGCTGGATAAGTAAAAGCGTTCCAAAGTTATTACCACATAAAGTGACACATGTCAGATTTGAAAAATGGGGCTTGAAGGGGCTAAACAAGCCATAGAGATACTGAAAGACAAAGCATGCAAAACATTCTATGCCATCAGAAGTCATCTGAATCACCTCAAACCACCAGTGACCGTTTGACTTAAAATCTTTGATAGCATTATTGTCCCAATCCTCCTGTATGGCAGTGAAGTCTGGGGTCAGGATACATACCAAGACTGGTCAAAATGGGACTCTAAGCCAATATAAATTTTTCACCCGGAATTCTGCAAATGCATTCTCCAGGTCTAACAGAGCACCTCAAACAGTGCCTGCTGAGCAGAGCTGGGCAGATTCACGCTACATCTTCTGCAGAGGGAGTACAAAGTGGCCCCTTATGTGGAGAAACTCGCAACATCAAAGACTGACAGATCCTGAGCCAGTACAGATGGAGAGCCCACAGCATGCTCATCAAATCCTTTTGGCACCAACAGAAATGCAACACTAAGGCTGGGTTCACACCTGAGCGTACTCTGTAAGCGCTCTTTACAGGCATTTTTATCGGGCGTTTACATACGCGCGAGGAAACAAGCAAACGCCCATTGTCGCGCGTTCCCGCTAAGTCTATGTGCGGGAACGCGCGGTCATACGCGCCAAAGAAGCTCCTGTACTTCTTGGGGCGTAGGGCGTTTTACAGCGCGTTCGTACGCGCTGTAAAACGCTCAGGTGAGAACCATGCCCATAGGGAATCATTGGTTTTTGCCTGTTGAGCGTTTTACAGCGCGTAGGAACGCGCTGTAAAACGCTCAGGTGTGAACCCAGCCTAAGGGAGACCAGACTGTGCCATCAATGTGACCAGGAGACCATGTAGGATGAGGGCCATTTCCAGCTGCACTGGGTCACAGATACTTAGCAGTGAGGAACACACACTTCAGGAGACTGCCTGATGCCTTCCCAGACTTCACTTCCATGGAAGAGGAAGAGAGACTATCTATACTGCTAGAGGAAAATGAGAACACAGCAGCACAATACACAAGAGCCTACCATAGACTGAGAGAAGCGTGATATGTCATGGACTTCTATTACCCCACCCTTGGTGAGTCCTTATCTTGAACCTCCTATGTGTTTAGTCCTGGAGATAAAGCTTATTTGAATTTATATTTGATTTGGGGTACATAGATCAAGACCATAATTAGACAAGACTGAAGCAAACCTTTAAATTGGCCACCCTGATCATAAAATTAACTTGCTTTGTGTTATCACTGCACAGAATTTAACATTTGTAACAGTAAGTTCCTAATTGTAAAGGAAAAAATGCAAAGTACACACAATACTATTATCAAACAAAGTGCATTGCTGCATCCTGTTCTAGAAGTAGTCATTTAGTGTAATCTGTTAAGAAGGAAGAGGAAAGTGCACTTAGTACCCACAGGTAATAAAAGCTGCTGGATAACTCGATTAAACAAGCATTAGTATGCATTAAAAAATCATCCCTTTCCTAACAAAGCACTGGAATCATGTACCTGCATGCATTATGAGCCAGATGAAGTACTGAATTTCAGTGTCATGTCAACAAATCTAATGTACAAAGTCAGCATCAAAGAGTTTGTAAAGCTGGAAATTAGACAGATATCGTGGATTAGAGTATTTACTCTTTGTATCTTGTTAACAACTTCATCACACATCAGGAAATCTGCAACATTTCAAGTAATGTTTATTTTTCCATCAAGATTGAGTCAAGAGTGAAAGTAAATCTCAAGATCAGTCTGAATTTACTTATTTGGTGTAATTCCCATGCACTTTTGTTTTATTTATTCACTTTCCTAGATTTACGAAGGAAGGTGGCTGGACTGTGTCAGCATGATGTGCCGTTAGGAAACAAATTACTGTCATAAACATAATTTCACTTTAGTATTGAGGATGCATCACAAATTTAGTATTGAGGATGTGTCACCAATAAATTAAAGAGACGCTCCGACTAAATGTTATTGCATCTTGGTAACAACAATGACAAATAAAGTCTTGGCCTTGGGCATTTCCTGACCTTTACAAGAATGATACTATCTTTGTAATCAATGGGTGTAAACAATGAGCCTTCAACAAAAGTTAATTGTATTTTCCCTCATTTTTTTAAAATATAAAGTTAAGTAAGAAGTGGGTTTTCTTCTTTTTATGGTGAAAAGTATATACTTCTGTATAGGCAATGAAATATACATGCACCCCTATAGTTGTACTATGAACTAATATAATGCTTCTCACCCAGCACCTTGTTAGCAGACTAGCTGCAACTTTTGAAAACAATTGGCACATCATCTTAATAGCTAAATACATTAAAATGTTGTTTCTCATGACAATGTAAAAATAACTATTGAATATTTTTCTACTATATCCAGATAAGCTTTCATCGCCATTAGCTAGCTAATAATAGTAGCAGAAACCTTGTAAATCTTCCCTACTCTAGAACTGTACAGTAAATACAAGGAAGAAGTCGGCTGTAGCTTTAGACTCTCTATTTCTTAAGCTGGCCATACTCAAGATTTATCTGGTGCTCATTTGGCCTACAGCTATGTCTTCTGATAACCCCAACTCCAGGAGTTCTCAGCTTAGCTGAACTTCCATGTGTTCTGATTGTAGAGGGTGGAGTACATTACCACCAGAACTTCTCATTGGCAAACTTCCCAAGAACAAAGGAATGTCCATGCTGAAATCCAACATCTGGCACTGGGAGAAAGAAAGACGTTGCTATTTCATGCAGTGATATCCTCCACAGTATGGAGATAGATTGCTAATGTCATTGCTCGTCCCCATACAAAATATTTATTTGCCAGCAGGAGACCGTGATTAGATGGCACTATCTGCCAATCATTTTTTTAGGCTGCTTAAAAATTGTGATTGCCCAATGAACAAGCTTGAATAATCAGTAGCACTCCTATGAAGGCTGAGTTCACATTTCAGATATTTGGTCAGTTATTTCCATCAGTTATTGTGAGCCAAAACCAGTAGTTAAGCCTACACAGACATAAGGTGTAATGAAAAGATTTGCACCTGTTCTATGTTTTTGACCCACACCTGATACAACTGACCAAATAACAGAAATGTGAACTTAGACAAACCATTTCTAGCCAAACTGTGTATACATTTACAGCTGCCTGGGGAAAGGTTGATAATGATTTCTATTGTAATGTTAGGTACACTGTAAAGCACTGTGACACAACAAAAATACATATATACTGACTACATACAGTATAAAGATGCATAGAACTCAAGAACATATCCTTCAAAGTAAAGAGTATTTTGAAGACTCCAGCTGTTTAAATGTCACACTTTTTTATATTATTCTGTGGAAGTAAAATGAGTTGTTACATTGCAAATTGTGACATATTGTCAATCAAAGTGAAATGTCTTAATGCTCAATATTCATACTTTGCAGAATATCACTGATCAAAATAACAAGTATTTCCTTACAATTTTCTTAAATGGGTATTTACAGTTTCACAAATACAGTACAACTTCTGATGTTAAAACAATAGGGCACACTTATCAACAATATTTAATAGCTCTGAACACCTCATACACACTCATTATAGTTAAACTCTTCTCAGATTAAAAAGTATATGGCTTAAAAGAGTGTTTAGGAGGTCAGGAGATCACATATAAGGCTTCACATGAGCCATCAGATGATGGAACTAAGGAGGGACAGTCTGCAAATAGACTATTTTTAAACTGTATGTATCACAAACACTGCTGCAATTTTTATAAAGACCTAATGAAAAGTTATTTTTAGTCCACAATTAATAAAATCATTTTAAATAAATTGCCCTGAACCCGAAGGTGTCCATAGCTTTTAATTTGTCACACATGTCACCAAGTTTATCAAACCGATGTATGCTATAGTACATAATACATTAGGAACCACTCATAGCACAACTAAAAGGCACAATAATTGTGCCTCTATAGTCATTGTATTTTTTATCAAATTTTTTCTACAAGATAAATAATAGTGGCAAACTTTCCAAAATAATGGTGTCCCTCTCCCCAAATTTATGGACCACAATCTGTATCACTTTTCTAAGCATATTAATACAGTTTTCTAGTATGTAGGATATATATACAGTACAGACCAAAAGTTTGTACACACCTTCTCATTCAGAGAGTTTTCTTTATTTTCATGACTATGAAAATTGTAGATTCACACTGAAGGCATCAAAACTATAAATTAACACGTTTATATACATGATAAACAAGTGTGAAAAAACGGAAAATATGTCATATTATAGGTTCTTCAAAGTAGCCACCTTTTGCTTTGATTACTGCTTTGCACACTCCTGGCATTCTCTTGATGAGCTTCAAGAGGTAGTCCCCTGAAATGGTTTTCACTTCACAGGTGTGCCCTGTCAGGTTTAATAAGTGGGATTTCTTGCCTTATAACTGGGGTTGGGACCATCAGTGGCGTTGAGGAGAAGTCAGGTGGATACACAGATGATAGTCCTACTGAATAGACTGTTAGAATTTGTATTATGGCAAGAAAAAAGCAGCTAAGTAAAGAAAAACGAATGGCCATCATTACTTTAAGAAATGAAGGTCAGTCAGTCAGCCGAAAAATTGGGAAAACCTTGAAAGTAAGGGCTATTTGACCATGAAGGAGAGTGATGGGGTTCTGCGCCAGATGACCTGGCCTCCACAGTCACCGGACCTGAACCCAATCGAGATGGTTTGGGGTGAGCTGGACCGCAGAGTGAAGGCAAAAGGGCCAACAAGTGCTAAGCATCTCTGGGAACTCATTCAAGATTGTTGGAAGACCATTTCAGGGGACTACCTCTTGAAGCTCATCAAGAGAATGCCAAGAGTGTGCAAAGCAGTAATCAAAGCAAAAGGTGGCTACTTTAAAGAACCTAGAATATGACATATTTTCAGTTGTTTCACACTTGTTTGTTATGTATATAATTCCACATGTGTTAATTCATAGTTTTGATGCCTTCATAGTCATGAAAATAAAGAAAACTCTTTGAATGAGAAGGTGTGTCCAAACTTTTGGTCTGTACTATATATATATATATCTATATATATATATATATACACTCACCTAAAGAATTATTAGGAACACCATACTAATACGGTCTTGAACCCCCTTTTGCCTTCAGAACTGCCTTAATTCTACGTGGCATTGATTCAACAAGGTGCTGATAGCATTCTTTAGAAATGTTGGCCCATATTGATAGGATAGCATCTTGCAGTTGATGGAGATTTGAGGGATGCACATCCAGGGCACGAAGCTCCCGTTCCACCACATCCCAAAGATGCTCTATTGGGTTGAGATCTGGTGACTGTGGGGGCCATTTTAGTACAGTGAACTCATTGTCATGTTCAAAAAACCAATTTGAAATGATTCGAGCTTTGTGACATGGTGCATTATCCTGCTGGAAGTAGCCATCAGAGGATGGATACATGTTCTCATTCTGTTTACGCCAAATTCGGACTCTACCATTTGAATGTCTCAACAGAAATCGAGACTTATCAGACCAGGCAACATTTTTCCTGTCTTCAAAAGTCCAATTTTGGTGAGCTTGTGCAAATTGTAGCCTCTTTTTCCTATTTGTAGTGGAGATAAGTGGTACCCAGTGGGGTCTTCTGCTGTTGTAGCCCATCCGCCTCAAGGTTGTGCATGTTGTGGCTTCACAAATGCTTTGCTGCATACCTCAGTTGTAACGAGTGGTTATTTCAGTCAACGTTGCTCTTCTATCAGCTTGAATCAGTCGGCCCATTCTCCTCTGACCTCTAGCATCCACAAGGCATTTTTGCCCACAGGACTGCCGCATACTGGATGTTTTTCCCTTTTCACACCATTCTTTGTAAACCCTAGAAATGGTTGTGCGTGAAAATCCCAGTAACTGAGCAGATTGTGAAAAACTCAGACTTGCCCGTCTGGCACCAACAACCATGCCACGCTCAAAATTGCTTAAATCACCTTTCTTTCCCATTCTGACATTCAGTTTGGAGTTCAGGAGTTTGTCTTGACCAGGACCACACCCCTAAATGCATTGAAGCAACTGCCATGTGATTGGTTGACTAGATAATTGCATTAATGAGAAATAGAACAGGTGTTCCTAATAATTCTTTAGGTGAGTGTATATATATATATATATATATATATATATATATATATATAACCGATTCCAAGATTCATTTGCAGGAGATTTCGTAGGTCACAAATGTGATGTCACCAGAAAGATAGTCCCTGAGATAGGCCCTGAGTCGTCAACTTGCATGAGCACATTTTGATTACTGAGAAGATTACTGTAGAGTTTTCTAGCACATGCATGGATGTTTATGCAGTGCCCGTGGACTTGATATAAGGAGTTGCCTTACTATATCACATACCATTTCCATGGTAATATCACATGTAAGGAGTGACCTTCAGCAGTACTGTTAAGATACAGGTTTCTGAATCTCAGAACAAGATACTGTACATTAGGAAGTGCTTTATTGTACAAAAGGTTTTCCTTTAAAAAGAAAAACCTTTGAATGTAATTTACATCATGTCATATTTTCTAATTGCTACAGATTTTATCATTATTCATAAGAATTTTTCTTTGGATTATTATTTGGCATCAACAAACAGATATACTTATCGATAATGCTAGATGTTATCTGTAGAGGGAGAATTTACAAGAGGCTCAGGATAACACTATTTCTTGTGTCCTGAACAATAAGGGCAGGGGTGCCCCTGTCTGACTCAGTTTGCCAGTACACATGGGTCAAGCACACCCAGAGAGCAATGCCCCAGATGTCTGATGAATTTACTTTATTTATTTATTTATTTTAATCAGACAAAAATTTTATTAAAAATTGTCATTAAAAAATCATCCTTGAGCTTACCCCCTTTATTCAACTTCTAGTGGAACAAGCGCTTCATAAATATGGCACTCATTCTGACCACCATATTTCTGAATGTACGCTAGTCAACTGGCACAAATACAATGAGAAATCTCCTGCTTTTATCTATTACAAAGCCTGCTGCCTACATCAACCACTATAGGGGGCTCAGTGCATAGGAATTTATGAATTTACAATTGACTGAAATTGAAGCTCTAATCAGGTGCAGACTGGGAGCTTAAAGTGGCCCTGGAAAAAAATACTAAAAATGGCCCTGTTTTGTAGTGGGGTCCAAATTGATGGTAGGCATGGACCGCAATACCATATTGTGGCACATTATACCACCCCGACAGAGCCAAATACCACAGTCCATCACAAAATACTGCTGCCAACAGCACAAAAAACATCCCCAAAAACTTCCACTGGCCAGCCGTGAGGAGGGCTCAGATGGCCCCCTGGGTATTGGCCCACCGGGAAATTTTCCTGTATGGTCTAGACTATGGCCAATTCACCCCTGGCTCCAATAGTCTGTGTGTGCTGAAATCACCCTAATAGTGGTTGCGTGAAAACACAGTGCTTTCATATCAAAAAGAGATGGGGTTCAACTCTGGACCTCCCCTTCCATGTTCAAGCAAAAAACATGTTACTTCTTGTCTGGAGATTTACTATAAAAAATATTAGTCCCAATGATTTGCTACATTGTCAGGGTAGTCTTTCATATTTTACATCAATTAAATTTATACGGTTTCCATGTGTTTTGTTACTAACATTGTAGCTGATAAATTGAGGACATTAAAGCCCCCCCTCCAAGGAATGCCCCAACACAACAGGAATGACAACTTATAGGTCCGGGGTAGCCCAAATATATTTGGATTGTTTATGAAAATTAGGGACAGACCCCGCAAAATCGGAAACTGTTTGCAAATAAGCACATGCAAATAGTGTTAGGTTATGTTCACATTATGTAATTCTGTCCAACTTTTTTTTTTACAATGGAACCCTATGGTGACGCATGCAGCTCTACTGTATGAAGTATACATCATTTGTATACAGTACATTCTACATGGAACAAAACTATGATGTGAAAGCAACCTTATTGACTCACAAACTGCCATAACAACCAGTGAGCTTTTCCGTTCATGTTCTAGTCTCAACATTGCAGAATTTTTAATATCAGAATATTTTTGTCTGTCTTTGACAAACTGTTCTCATAACTGAAGCTGACAATGATATTTTAGGTTTATTTTTCATGAATATGTGTTTGTATTTAAATCTAAGCAAGAAATGATTGGAACATATTTAAATTGCTCAGAGAAAAAAACAGCAACAACCAAAGGATTATATAGAGGGGGCAACAACACTTTAAATCAGCTGTTTCGACCATATCCATGCAAGCAGTTTGTGTGCAGGAATCTACTATAATCAAATATCCAACTGCATTAGAGAGTGTATGCATGTATAAACTATGTACTGCTCCTTATGATACCACTTCTGGAAATAATGTATATGAGGGTATTACAAAACCAATTTTCAAATAGGGCACCCTTTGTACTTGTACATTTGGCTCCCTCCATTCCAATGTTTCTAGCAAAAGAGATTTCCAACCTGGTGATATTGATGTTTTATATTTAGGATAGGTCATCAATATCAGATCAGTGGGGTTCTGACACCCAACCACTGATTTTGGCAGTCACCAGAGCTGGAAAACAACTACTAGACACTACAAAGTGGAAGGAGCCTTCTGCTCTTGGTTCCCTCCATTGTTTACTAACCAATGCTGCAGATAACCTATTCGGAGGGCAAGGCATCAATATCTCCAGGCTGGAAAACTCATTTAATATTATAGTCATTCTGAAGTCTAACATTTTGAATCAATTGTTTATTTTTTTATGTTTTACAAAATAAATTATTTAAACGTCCATTGTTTCTTTTGTAGAATTAATATTTCAAATAAATGATACTTAAAGAGTTTGTAAAGGATTAGAAAAACATGCCATGTACTTAAAAAGAAAGTATCACTGTATGTGTGTGGTATTACATTGCCTTTAATATCCCCTGAGCTACACTGCCAGACACAACTCATGTAGATGGGTGGTTTAGTTTCTGGATAGAAAGAAACTTGTAGGTCTACAACATGTAAATCGTCTGTTTTTGAGGATGTTATTGCTAAGCAAAAAGGATCCCAACCCTGTCCTAATATATTACATCATATTTAAGCAAAACCCATAATGTATTACTTAATTTCAAACTTCATCTTTCATGAAACTCATCCTTCTCGTCATCTTAAATATAGTATTAACATAAACTCACTGACATTAATGCAGCCTTGGAGATATATCTGACCACTATGCATCAGGTCATTGTAATCTCTGCAGCATGTCAATTTATCCCTTTAAACTTGAATGTCACTGCAAACGTTTTCATTTGGGTTTTGCAGATAAAATGTGTTGACTGTCAAGAGTAGAGACACTGGCGTAGATTTCCTGAACCGCTTGGTATCCATGGATACTAGAGGCAAGTAAGGCTGTCACTATCAACACTTGCATCTAAGTACAGATTATGCTGCATTAATTAGTATTCAATACATTTGTAACTCTGTGACAAGCATCTAATAACATTGTAAAAAACATGTTTGTACCAATGTGTCTTAAATATTATTTTTACCCAAATTGTGTAAATATAGGATCAAGTAACGGTAACAAATCTAGGTTAATCTCTTGGTCTCACAGCAAAATATTACAAAGCAGCAACCAAAAACGAATAACATCTTTAGTCTCCGTTTGTTGACTTTGAGATCTGACTATCATCTATCTGCCTATTATTTATTCATTTCTTAAAGTTACTATGAATTTATACAAATTACCAAGCTGCCATAGGTCCTCTTTACTTTAGTGTCCTTATACAGCACAATCCAATCCCAATGATAATTTATTGTAGAAGTCACTAATAGACAAAGGCAGTTCTTAAAGGGAACCTGTAACATAGAAAACACAGTGCATTCTGAAGACATCATGTTATAAAGAAGCAGGAACTGAGCAGATTGATATATATATATTTTTTTTTTGAAAGGTTCCAGTACTTGTCATTTATACCACTGCTCATCCTGCACTTAGGAGTCCAATGGGTGGCCCTACTCTTTGATTGACAGCTATCTGCATACAGTCATAGAGTAAAGGCTGTCAGTCAGTAGAACTGCCCACTGGACTCCTAAAGCCAAAGTGAGCAACTGCTACAATAGAACATTTCAGACTAAACTATATATCAATCTACTCCAGGGATGCTCAACCTGCGGCGCTCCAGATGTTGCAAAACTACAACTCCCATCATGCCGGGCTGTAGGCTGATAACTGTAGTCTGTCCGGCATTACTGGGAGTTGTAGTTTTGGCAACATCTGGAGCGCCGCAGGTTGTGGCATCCCTGATCTACTCCATTCATCCATGGTGCCTACAGATCACACTGCATTTTCAACATGGCAGGTTCCCTTTAAATTACACCTATGAAGTAATAAAAAAAAAGGGAAAATAAAACAGATAAGATCGTGAAGTGAAATGATGATTATATAATTAGAGATTCTTTATATCTGGGGCAATTTTTTTGTGGCTGCTATAAGTGACCCTATTTTGTCTATTGTGTCAATGAAAAGATTAAATCCTTCTCTGAATACTATAGTTTTATGTTGAAAACTGGCAAGTGAAGTCAACACTATGCCCTTTTCTTCACAGGCCCCGTAGCAGTGATGTGCTCTGCCTCCATGATGAGTACGTCACTGCGTATGCTTAAGTAATGTATTAGGAAATCCTAAGACACTATAGTGGATGATTACAATGAGAAAATTGAATTTTACTGGTATTAACAATTGGCACTTTCCATTAACACTTTACTGAATCCATCTTTGCTCTAATTTAATGACTTCAAACAGTCAGACATACAGATACATGCACTTATTTTATCCACCAGCCACCCAGCCCTATAAAAATTCTGTAGCAAGGGTATACTAATTCAATACACATAGAGTGCTTATATACCATGTGAACCATTGTGAAGTCAAACAACGCCCTGTGATATTTTTATGTCATATGGTAATATAGTGCCATGTAGTGTTATTTATAGTGCACCTCTGATTATAAAGAACTTTCTATAAAGTAATAGTACAAATATAGAAAACATTGTAATAAATTTTATTAGAGAAAAATGCTGCTTTCTCCACTTATCAGACTTCTTTCCTCTTCATCCTCTGACTACTAACCTGTTCACTTCCGCCAAATTCACTAAGCAAATGTGTCTGCAGATGGAAGGCAGTTTTTCAGGCTTCACTGAGAAATCAGGCAACATGCTGCCCATTTAAAGTCTCTGGAGAAAGTAAGTAGGTAGGACGAAGTAGTGGCAAAGTGAAAGAGAGCAGAGAACTGTTGTTTCTGAGGGTGTGCTAAAGTGAGAAAAGAGAGCAGAATCTCCTCTTCTCTTGGGCTGCTCTGTATTGGAGACATCAGAGGAGCTCCAGCTCCTTCCCCATCCTCTCCTCTACCCTCTCCATAGGCTTCTATGGGCAACTTCTAACCCACTCTCTCAGTAGAGTTTAAAATCTGTCTTTTCTATTGAAAATTATTTATTATGCACATTACAGCTCTACAAAAATGATATGAGACTGGCTATATTTTATAGTGGGTCACAAACCCTAAATTATACAAAGTTTTTGGTAGAGGCGCACACATATAACAAAAAAGTCCTGAATACACTTTTCAATACAGTTAAAAAAAGGTTATGCCAACACCTTCCCCCCCCCCCCATACTTATTCCAAAAGGATACTCTTTGGGCATACTGTACACTGGGTTATTGGAAATATATGGATGGTTTTAGCTTAGGTGCTGGGACCGTACTTAGTGCATATGTTTTACATATTTAAACACAACTAAATGCTTACTAGAAATGTTTTATATGCCATTCTCACCCATTTTATGTGGTTGTCTCGCTATCAATATGACACAAAATTTTCTTGTATATTAGTAAATTGTTATAAATGGCGTGTTTGTAGGAGTTAATTACGTGAATCCTTACTAATTTAAAATTAAAGTATGCTCAGTATGAGCAGATAAAAGGCCCTCCTGAAATGGCTAAATGTGATGTCTCTGACACGGTGTCACTTCTAATTAATAGATATTGTAGCTAATAAGACACGCAAATAGTTTTAGTCATCTGTAAATAAAATGTGTTTGAGGCTTTCTTGCTGTTTCCTTTCTGTTTTAATGAGCCAATTCACCTTGTAAAGGGAGAGTTATACCGCGTTGAGGAGGAGTTAAGGTTAAATCGTGTGCAAACTGCAATGATTTGTTTCTCATTTATATATCTTGTCTCTGACAAGAAGTGAGAAACAAGGATTGAATAATTCACCAGAGAATATTCTTGGACTTGTGTTGATTAAAGAGAATTTTTGGTCACTTATGTCTCATTTTTCCAAGTCAGCAATCATTTATCATAGCCAAAACCAGCATGCTATTAAGTCAAAAGCAATTTGCTGTTTAAAATGGGCATATTGAAGAGTAAATACATGCAAAGTAAGTTAGATCAAGTTCAGTGGATGCATATAGAAATGAAAAAAGCATTCTGAGAATGTTTGAATATGAATATAAATACTATTAAATGACATGTGTTGTGTGTTGTTATTTGCTAAGCAATATGTTTGTTGCCCTTCTGTAAGATTTATGCACTCATGGCCATGCCCAAAGACAACCACGTTCATAATGCACAGCTATAAAGAAGATAGTGACAACACCAACAGATCACTAGTGAACTTAGTTTAATTTATCTACCACATATAGTACCACTGGCCATGTTTCTATTACCCAGCCACTGGTCTTGTGTTTAATTAGCTTTTTATTACTACTTTACTTTACTAGAATGCATAGCATGCATGCATACACGTATAGAGCTGAGGGGTACCATATCAAATGCAAAGTTCTCATTACAATTCTTTGCCCTCTCCAGAGGAGAGTATTGTGCCGCAAGCTATAACCTTGTACGGTCTTTTATCTTTTTACTGGACTTTAATGCCTATTTGCTTGTTAGACGATAAATTATAAGTAAGCGAATTTATGTAAGTTTGATTCAGGTCTGAGCCACTTCTCTCTCTTTCTCTCTACCCCTTTCTCTCAAATTCAATAATTTATAATTCTAATTCTATAGAATCCCAAATTTTCAAAAAATTTGGGTCAAATTCTTATTCTATAGAATCAGTTTGCTCATCTCATTTTGAATCAGAAACATAGATGCAATTCACAAAGCATAGGAAATATTCTATAGACTCCTGTAATAAACTATCCTGCTGTAACCATATAAAAAGGTGGGGATAGGATATTAGGGCCTCTGGAGATTTTCCTGCAGTGACATACAGGTGACCAACCTATGCACCACACACGATCCTGTGCCATCTTACAAGATATAGATTGAAAAATCAAAATAGGCAGCACTACTACATCAGGTTCCCCCGGATGGGTGCTCTCAGCCTCCAGATTCACCCAATCTATAAAACTAAATTAATATGTCAAGAAAAGGCTGGGCACTCACTATATCTGGAGTAAGTGGTACTTTATTATTCAGACCATGAAATCTTAACACAATAAATATATGTAAGGACAAGTCTGGCCCAGACTAAAAAGTGATAAACGATAATAAAATAAATAAATATACAATCTGCAATACAATTGTGAAGTTAAAAAGCGTAGGTTCTCCAGTAGAACCCGATCTCTGAGGATGAGTAATAATACTTTATAGTTTCTCGATCCAATATTCACATATGCTTAAATTTCACATAAATATTTTTATAATATTCGTAGAAATAATCGCATGTATTACCACGACAATAAATATTCGCAATTGATTTCGAATGTGTCTATGCGGTTTATGCAATATCCACCAAGTCAAAACTGTGTCTTTCAGTTGTGGAGTTAAATTGTATTGTTCGATTCGAACTAAAAAAATCGATTATGCCCCATCACAATTGCTTTGGTTTACCTCTATACAGTGTGTCTACTCACGAGGCCAGATCGATATAGGCGGAATCCAGTGGATGGTCCGCGGCGTCCCGCGTGGTAGTTAAACCAGATCCCCCACTACTGCTTACTCATGTGAGTATCGATTTCACCAGAGATATAGCTAATTGGGGAAAGCATCAGAGACCTGAATTGGCCAGTAAACAATTTAGGATCCCAGGTCAGAACAGATTGTGCTCATATATGTCTACATTACTTGACCTATGCTATTGCTGTAATAGCTGGTTCCAATATACACGACCAAACATGAAATTATTTTCTGTTATCTCACAGTATAGTACTATAGTGGTAATAATATGCTGATTTTGCCTATGCCTTTGTTTTATGCCCATTGATAGTCATTGTGATGTCAAAGGATTTTCTATGTCGAGGCAGCAAGGATAACATAAGTGGAAACATGAAGACAAGAGATAGTACATGTCTTCTCTGCAAACAGAGCTTCAGCATAGAAATAGAAGTAAAAAATAGTCATATAATAAATAAAAAGTATGAAAAATAATCAAAGTGTAAAACAATCTCCAACACATTATTTCCAGTTCAATACCATTAAATTCAGTATTGCGAGTGCTGTGAAAATCCAGTTGATGGAAATTGCAATAATCCTTTGTAAGGGTCTTCATTTACAGACTAAAATTGGTATCAATTTACCAATTCTTGACCTGGCCATGTAACCCTCTTCCTGACCAGACACAATTTCAGTTCTTTTAGTACAGTTATTTGAAAGCTATTACTTTTTTTCCATTCGATTATAGATACATGGGGCTTTATTTTTATGTCATTTTTATTTTAGTATTTATATTATGAAAAGGAAAAATATAAAAAAGGAGGGAAATAGTTTTTTTCACAGAGAAGGTGTAACTGTTTTATCTTTCGTTACCCTTTCCATAATGGTTATTTTGATATAGGAGATGTATGGGTTAAGGTGGTAGGGGGTGGGGCTTGAAGCTGTAATGAGGACCATGGTGGATTATTTTTTCACTATTTTTTTTTTCTTAGTTTTTTTTTATCTGTATTTTAAGGTCATATGAGACCTTTAGGGAAATGTAATTTTCTTTTTTAATTGCTGACTTCTCTTGTAACTGGGGCTGACTCCATCACCCCCGTTACAGTGGAAATCAGCCAAAAGGTTTGTATAGCCTCTCTGCAGAGTTTGACCTGGGTCGGTCAGCCAGCCAGCTCTGCATACTCCATACCCCCTGGTCGTTACATGACTACTGGTACCAGAGCAGGAAGCGCATTGCAGCTTCCGGATCTGTATACACAGCTCTTGTAGAAAAACTGTCCCTGCCTTCTCAATAGGGAACCCTGTTGTCACTGACGCCCAAGTGCCTGCTCCTGGACCTGCGTGATTAGTGCCCAACTACAATCTCTTCACAGATGGGCGGTTGGCAAGGGGTTAAGGCGTGCTTCTGTGACATATGAGAAGATGAGTTACATTTTAGATAAGATAATCTTGTTTTTTTTTTTTACAATTTCTGCGAGACAAAAGAAATGTATCATATTGGTATCCATTAAAATAACTAGAGTGATACATTATTGCAATCTAAAAGCATTTAAAAAGCAATCTTATACATGAGTCTTATTCTCACAGTGATGCAATCAAATCCTTTTCCTGTATTTAAGGCATATAACTTGCTTTACGCATCATTATCATTTACACTAACATGCATAATGCAACACCTTTTCGTCTTCTATTACATAATTTAAATATTTAAAACAATTCACAAGTGTGTAAGCTGACTGTAAAAATTTAAAATTGGATGCTGAATAAAAATATGTTCTTGGATATAATAAGTGAAGATTTTACATTTGAAGAGAAAGACTAAATTTTTTCACAGCTGGGATATCCTAATGAATCAGATACTAAGTGGTAAGGAATTCCAGTGTGTTCAAAGCCACTGCACTGTATGCCCCTATTAGCTCTGCAGAATAGCCCCATCGGTTTATTATCTCTATTCATATGTTACAGCTTGGAAAATAGAAAAGAGTTTAGCATGGAGGCATTCCATTCCCTTCTTACTGAAATCCTTTATGTGATATAGTAGATTCCTTAATACAAGGAGCTAGGCAACTCCTAGAACATTTTCTTTTCTATGTAGCTCATGTATGTCATAAAAGTATAGTACAGGGTGGGCCATTTTATATGGATACACCTTAATAAAATGGAATGGTTGGTGATATTAAACTTCCTGTTTGTGGCACATAAGTATATGGTGCGGGGGGAAACTTTCAAGATGGGTTGGTGACCATTGGCGGCCATTTTGAAGTCTCGGCCATTTTGAATCCAACTTTTGTGTTTTCAATAGGAAGAGGGTCATGGTGACACAATCAAACATTATTGGGAATTTCACAGAAAAACAATGTGTGCTTGGTATTAACGTAACTTTATTCTTTCATGAGTTATTTACAAGTTTCTCTTTGTTTACAGCCATTGACATGTCGCCGAGGTTAACACGTGAGGAGCGGATAGAATTGTGTTGAAGTCTGGTGAACGACAGTAACCGGGTCATTGCAGCAGATTTCAATGCAAGACACCCTACGAGACCATCCATCTCCCATGCTACAGTAGGCAACTGCTTTGCTAAGTTTCGTAATAACTGGTTCAGTGTTGATTTGCCAAAATGTGGACGCATGAAATCTGTCTCTAATGAAGAAACATCAGTGGCTGTCCTAGCTTCATTCAGCAAGAGCCCACAGCGTAGCACTCGCCGCATGTCACTGGAGAGTGGCATTAGTCGAACATCCCTTCGGCGGATATTAGCTACTCACAAATGGCACCCTTACAAACTCCAGTTACTGTAGCATCTCAACGAGGATCACCCAGATCGGCGCACTGAATTTGCAGATGGGCAAAACAAAAATTGGAACAGGACCCTCAGTTTACGCAGAAGATTTTGTTTCAGTGATGAGGCAAACTTTTATGTGAATGGTGACGTTAACAAACAAAACCACCGCTATTGGTCTGACACTAACCCACATTGGATAGATCCCTACAAGACTGTTGGAACAAAAAAATTGATGGTATGGTGTGGTATATGGGGTACAAAGATAGTGGGGCCATTCTTCATCAATGGAAACCTCAAGGCCACTGGATATGCGAAATTGCTACATGATGATGTGTTTCCCTCTTTATACGCTGAAGCTGGCACGTTCCCTGAGTTTTTCCAGCAAGATAGTGCACCACCACATTATGGGTGTCAGGTCCGAGCATTCCTAGATGAACAGTTTCCTGGAAAGTGGATTGGTCGTCGAGGGCCAGTTTGAATGGCCCCCAAGGTCTCCCGATCTGACCCCCTTAGACTTTTATCTTTGGGGTCATCTGAAGGCAATTGTCTATGCTGTGAAGATACGAGATGTGCAGCACCTGAAACTACGGATACTGGAAGCCTGTGCTAGCATTTCTCCTGCGATGTTGCTATCGGTGTGTGAAGAGTGGGAGAAGAGGGTTGCATTGACAATCCAACACAAGGGCAGCACATTGAACACATTTTATAAGTGGTCAGAAACTTGTAAATAACTCATAAAAGAATAAGTTATGTTAAAACCAAGCACACCATTGTTTTTCTTGTGAATTTCCTAATAAGTTTGATGTGTCACATGACCCTCTTCCTATTGAAAAAACAAAAGTTGGATTCAAAATGGCTGACTTCAAAATGGCCACCATGGTCACCACCCATCTTGAAAAGTTTCCCCTCTCACATATACTAATGTGCCACAAACAGGAAGTTAATATCACTAACCATTCCATTTTATTAAGGTGTATCCATATAAATGGCCCACCCTGTATATTAAATGTGTATCGTATTTTTTTTATATAGGATCATAATCTCCAATATTGTTGTATGCAGCAAAGAATTGAAGGACATGAAATACAATACCTTTTCTACTTAACCTCTTCAGGACACATGACGTACCGGTACGTCATGATGTCCTGGTACTTAAGTCATGTGTTGTTCCGATCACTGCCGCCCGGCCGGCGGTGATCGGAACAAGGTGCCCTGCTCAAATCATGAGCAGGCACCTCAGCTAAATGCGCGGGGGGGTCCCGACAAAAGTTTTACAAACCAAACTACCATAAACCGTTATAAAACAGAAAAACAAAGATCAATTTCCCTGTGAAATCCGCACTGTTCCAGCACTGATGTTCTGATGGTCCCCACTGGAGCAGGGTATTAAATACAGTAGGTGAGTAATCTTTACTTTTGTATTTTAGAACATTTACTGCAGTTACATTAGTAAAACTCTCGAGCAACTCTGTTAGCAAATCGGCCGGATCTGATACCCCTAGCAAAATAAAATATTACTTGGGTAGGTCATCCATATCTGAATGGTGGGGATCTGAGTCCTGCACCCCAGATGATCAGCTAATTGAAGAGGTCACAGCGCTCTGGTGAGCACTGCTGCCTCTTTCTAGGCCAGTGATGTCATACAAGCGTTTGCATTATGGTGCGGATCCGTCTGTGCAGATACCAGACGGATCCGCACCTAACGCAGGTGTGAAAGTAGCCTAAGTGGAGTTTAAAGAATCTTAGTTTAAGACAAGGAGCAAGAAACTAAGGCTTCTGGTGCTGAGTGTGATTTCATGGGAGTAATTGCAGTTGGCTGAGTGTGGTTTGAAGCAGATATCCTTGAAAGTTAAGTACTTTATTTTAATTTAAAACCCCTTTTTTTCTCTGCTGTGTACTGCCATTTAAATCCATTTTTTTCCTCTGCTTGCTTAAGGGGAGTGGCCTGGGCAACCAAGATGCTCTAAATTAAACCACTGAACTCTCCCAGAGCCTTGCTCTACCAAGTGGCCTGCTGATTAAGTGGAGTTTAACCCCATAGGGACCCATGACGTACCAGTACGGCATGGATCCCGAGTCCTTAAGGACCCATGACGTACCGGTACGTCATATGCGTGGGTGGGTCCCGTGACCCCCCCCGAGTCGGCGATTGCCGCAAACTGCAGGTCAATTCAGACCTGCGGTTTGCGGCTTTTCTAAGTTGAGGCGGCGGCGGCGGTGGTGCCATCGGGTCCCCATGGAGCTGTGGGGGGGGACCCGATGGCATGGAAGGCAGCGCAATGTCTAAGGAAGGCAGCGCGCTGCCTTCCGGTGACGAGCCTGTGAGATCCAGCCCCCTGGATCTCACAGGCCGGAAGCTGTATGCGTAATACACACAGTATTATTCATACAGCCAATGCATTCCAATACAGAAGTATTGGAATGCATTGTAAAGGATTTAGACCCCCAAAAGTTCAAGTCCCAAAGTGGGAAAAAAATTAAGTGAAAAAAAGTAGAAAAAATAAAGTTTTACCCCCAAAAAATTAAAAGTTACAAGTAAAAATAACAAAAACGTCATTTCCCCAAATAAAGTTAAAAAATTGGGGGAAAAGAAAATGTATACATATTAGGTATCGCCGCGTCCGTATCGACCGGCTCTATAAACATATCACATGAACTAACCCCTCAGATGAACACTGTAAAAAATAAAAAATAAAAACTGTGCTAAATAAACCATTTTTTTTGTCACCTTACATCACAAAAAGTACAACAGCAAGCGATCAAAAAGGCGTTTGTCCACCAAAATAGTATCAATCTAACCGTCACCTCATCCCGCAAAAAAATGAGCCCCTACCTGAGACAATCGCCCAAAAAATATAAAAAATTATGGCTCAGAATATGGAGACACTAAAACATAATTTTATTTTTTGTTTTAAAAAAGCTGTTATTGTGTAAAGCTTACATAAAAAAAAGTATACATATTTGGTATCGCCGCGTTTTTATCGACCGTCTCTATAAAAATATCACATGACCTAACCCCTTAGATGAATACCGTAATAAATAAAATTAAAAACTGTGCTAAATAAACCATTTTTTGTCACCTTACATCACAAAAAGTGTAATAGCAAGCGATCAAAAAGTCATATGCACCCCAAAATAGTGCCAATCAAACAGTCATCTCATTCCGCAAACAATGAGACCCTACCTAAGATAATCGCCCAAAAACTGAAAAAACTATGGAAAATACTAAAACATGATTTTTTTTGCTTCAAAAAAGAAATTATTGTGTAAAACTTACATAAATAAAAAAAAAGTATACATATTAGGTATCGCCGCATCCGTGACAACCTGGTCAAGTGTGAAAGAGGCAATTGTGGGTGCGGAAGGTGAGGATGTGGAAACCTTATGGGCAGAAGTTCAAGGGATATAAAAACAAAAAAAAATAATACTTGGTGTAATCTATAGATCCCCTACATCACAGAAGAGATAGAAATGCAACTGTATAACCAAATAGAGGCGGGCGGCACAGGCTGGTACAGTGGTCATAATGGGAGATTTTAACTTCCCAGATATTGACTTGGGTCATGGTTCTGCCAATAACTTGTGGGCCAATGAGAAGGCTGCAATATCTTTGATTTTAGGAGTAGTGCTGATGTGCGAATTTTCGTAATGCTAATTTTCATAATGAGAATTTTCGTAATGAGAAATTAGAATATTATAATTCGCTATGTTGCTATATATTCAATTTTTAGAATATCTGAAAATTTTAAAAAATTTATATATAGCAATATAGGCGAATATAAAAAAAAATAATAATAATATAGAACAATTTAGCTAATATAGTGCTATAATCTTCTTTGTCTAATGTAAAATTACAACTATTAAAAAAAAAGATTATAGCACTATATTAGCTAAATTGTTCTACATTCATTTTTTTTTTAGAATATTCGCTTTATTGCTATATATTTTTGTTTTAGAATATTACGAATATTCTAAAAAAGGAATATATTTGTTTTTCAGAAAATTCGTCTTTTTTTTTTATATATATATGTACAGTTGTTCCACTTTGGCATACTCTTTCCCGACAAGCGTCCCCATCACCATGGAAATGCCTGGGGGTTAGAATATACCATCGGAACCGAGTTTTTACGATCTCATTGATTCTCATTCCGAAAATTCGCATTACAAAAATTCTCGTTACGAAAATTCTCGTTACAAAAAACTTGCATTCCGAAAATTTGCAATCAACACTACTCCCAACGAATATTCGAATTAGTGAATATTACCGTATTTTTCGCCCTATAAGACGCACCGGCCCATAAGACGCACCTAGGTTTTTGGGGAGGAAAATAAGGAAAAAATAATTTTAAACCAAAAGGTGTGCTTTTGGTGGGTTTGGAACTAATGGTGGTCTGTGGATGACGGACACTGTTATGGGGGGGATCTGTGGATGACGGACACAGTTATGGGGGGATCTGTGGATGACGGACACTGTTATGGGGGGATCTGTGGATGACGGACACTGTTATGGGGGGATCTGTGGATGACGGACACTGTTATGGGGGGATCTGTGGATGACGGACACTTATAGGGGGATCTGTGAATGACGGACACTTATGGGGGATCTGTGGATGACGGACACTTATGGGGATCTGTGGATGACGGACACTTATGGGGGGATCTGTGGATGACGGACACTTATGGGGGGATCTGTGGATGATGGACACTTATGGGGGGATCTGTGGATGACGGACACTGTTACAGGGGGGATCTGTGGCTGGCACTGTTACAGGGAGGGGATCTGTGGATGGAACTGTTATATACAGTACAGACCAAAAGTTTGGACACACCTTCTCATTCAAAGAGTTTGCTTTATTTTCATGACTATGAAAAATTGTAGATTCACACTGAAGGCATCAAAACTATGAATTAACACATGAGGAATTATATACATAACAAACAGTGTGAAACAACTGAAAATATGTCATATTCTAGGTTCTTCAAAGTAGCCACCTTTTGCTTTGATTACTGTTTTGCACACTCTTGGCATTCTCTTGGCCTCCACAGTCACCGGACCTGAACCCAATCGAGATGGTTTGGGGTGAGCTGGACCGCAGAGTGAAGGCAAAAGGGCCAACAAGTGCTAAGCATCTCTGGGAACTCCTTCAAGACTGTTGGAAGACCATTTCATGGGACTACCTCTTGAAGCTCATCAAGAGAATGCCAAGAGTGTGCAAAGCAGTAATCAAAGCAAAAGGTGGCTACTTTGAAGAACCTAGAATATGACATATTTTCAGTTGTTTCACACTTGTTTGTTATGTATATAATTCCACATGTGTTAATCATAGTTTTGATGCCTTCATAGTCATGAAAATAAAGAAAACTCTTTGAATGAGAAGGTGTGTCCAAACTTTGGTCTGTACTGTATGTGCCATCCACAGACCCCCCACCCCATAACAGTGCCATCCACAGACCCCCCAGCCCATAACAGTGCCATCCACAGACCCCCACCCCTTAACTGTGCCATCCACAGATTCTGTGTGCCCCCCCGCCGCCGCCCCCCCTAGTATACAAATATAAAATGTATTATTGAATTAAAAGTTATTAAAACATGCCCCCCTCACTCCTAATAGTACCGTATATCCTAATTGCTTCTGTATAATGCCGGCAGGCGGGCCGGGCGGCCGGCGCGTCCCTCACTGACGTCATTTGCCTGCGCCGCCTGCTTCATTCATAAAGGAGGCGGCGCAGGCACGTGACATCAGGGATTTACGCTGCTGCCCACCCGGCCTGCTGCCGGCATTATACAGAAGCAATTAGGATATACGGTACTATTAGGAGTGAGGGGGGCATGTTTAATAACTTTTAATTCAATAATACATTTTATATTAGAATACCGGAGCGGTGGGGCGGGGCTATAGTACAGTGACTGCACCGCCCCACCGCTATTGCCGGCCCCCAGCTCCTCCTCCCCAGTCCCTCCCGCTATTGCAGGCCCCCGCTCCATACCTCGCATCCAGCGATGTTAAACTGTCAGCATTCGCCCCATAAGACGCAGGGCATTTTCCTCCCATTTTTGGGGAGGAAAAAGTGCGTCTTATGGGGCGAAAAATACGGTATACGAATATTCTATGAAATATTCATGAAATATAGCGAATTCGAATATGACCCCTGCCGCTCATCACTACTATATCCCGCACATACTGTCCTGCAACGGGGAGATTTGGATATCGGCACCAGCTTCTCTCCTTGCCTTGTCCCTCTTCCCAATTATTCTTTTATTGATTGACCACAGCAGGTATTTGTTATGACCACTGTTATGTATATATAAGGTTTGCAACGGTCTTTTGTATGTGAACCCCTGAGGAAGCCAGTACTATCTGGTGATACGCATGGGGATACTCTCCTTCCTGCACACTATGCTTACCCAATTCAACAACAGATAAGTATCTGGGATATGTATATTCTTTGATGTCATATTCATGTATTTTGCACTTTATCTTAATGTTTTATCCTCCTTCACACCAGAATTTTTTACATAGATTAGTATTCAGTGCATATAAGTTTTTTAAGGATATTTATGTTTTTTGTATCCTATTTTGATGATAATTTTGCATGTATTACCAGATATGTGTAGTGTGTGGATATATGTGTTGGGCAGATTTCTAGTCCACACATGAGTATATTATTGCATACAATACATTTTAATGCTTTTGACCTATTGCTTTTTCAATAAACTCTAAATGTTTTAGATGTGCGGCTCATTTGTGTGGTATTTCTTTTTCTTGGTTTGATATTTTGCCTGATAATGATACCAGGGCCAGCACTCTGCGGTGTTTAATAGATGTGCCACCAGATTAAGCTGCACTATTCACAGCACTAAAGGTGTCAATAATTAACACTTAAAATATACATGCTGGAATATAAGCCCTGGCTACCACAATGTTGCTATTTGTACTATAATCGTCCATTACATATGTCTTGTACTTAAGTTGATTAAAGGTAATTACTTAGCAGAAAATACACTTCACTTACAAAAAGCTGTAATTTTGCACAGTTCTTGTGAATAGTTCATAACAGAGTAGAACATTATGTTATAATAAGCCTATTTCAACAGAATTAAATTTATTGCATTTGTGCTGACAAATGACCTCTTTAACTCATGAGGTGGCAAATTGCTCTAGATCAATCAAATATAATCAACATACTATGTGGATGTTCAAAAATAAGAACAAAACATATCCTAAAATAATTTAGACTAGACAAGGTTAACCATTGTACGCTATCATGTCCTCTTGATGTTATTTATACTTGCTTATCTGTGATAAGTGCTGTTTGCTACTTTTTCTCTCCACTATGCTACATTGTCCTATAAAGAATGTTAGCACTGTATATGTCCAGAAAAAATGGACTGTGGAGAAAGATAGCACTGGGTAAATCCAGGAAAATGGGACTTTGGGGATGTTAGCACTGTGTAAGTTCAAGAATACTGAACTGTGGAGAATGTTAGCACTGTATAAGTTCAGGAAATATGGATTTTATATCGTAATTAGAGATCAGCGAATCAAAGTTGACGAAGTGGAATTCGATCCAAATGTCAGGAAAAATTAGATTTGCACCGAATCTGAATTTCCTCACGCTTTGTGGTAACGAATCGCATGTTTTCCTAAAATGGCTGCTGCACGTGTGAGGACATTGAGCAAGTAACTCTGGGAATGCAAAATCACACATAATGCCATGCATGCAGCCAATCAGCAGCCAGCCCTGTGATGTCACAGCCTATAAATAGCCTCAGCCATCTTGAATTCTACCATTTTACAGTGAACTTAGTGCAGGGGGGAGATGTCAGCAGGCGCTAGGGACAGTGCTAGGAAAGACTTCTTTGTGCTAAAAAACGATTTGCAAGTTCAGGGAAAGATTATTCAAGGTGTAAGAAAAGGATAGGGATGAATCATTCCACAGCATTTATGTTGAACAGTGTTTAGTAGGGAAGGTTACCGCCTGGGTAATAGGAACAATCCTATTACACCTTGCTGCACTGACTGGAGATCCAAATTGCCATTATACAGCTCTGTAATCCCAGCAAACCGTTCTTGTTATTGGGGTGAAGGTGCTGTTTGATACAGCCATTAACAGGGTTTATTACAAGGAAATATTTCTACGTCTTATTTGCCCTTCTGTGATGCAGTTATATGTTCTAAAGCAGAGATGCTCAACCTACGGCCCTCCAGCTGTTGTAAAACTACAACTCCCACCATGCCCTTCTGTAGGCTGATAGCTGTAGGCTGTCCGGGAATTATGGGAGTTGTAGTTTTCCAACAGCTGAAGGGCCGCAGGTTGAGCATGCCTGTTCTAAAGCATTTTTGGCTTGCATTAGTTGGAAAAAAAGGGCTTATTAGCCATTGTGTGGTGAAGTGCAAAAAATGATAGCCCTTTCTGTAGTGTATTAGTGGCAAAAGAAATATATATTTGCTGTTCAGCGGTGGCGCTATATTTTCTAAAGCCCTTTTTGGCATGTATTAGTGGCAAAAGAAAAATATATTAGACGTTCAGCAGAGCAGTTACATGTTCTAAAGGCTTTTGCAGAGTGTATAAGTGAAAAAAGAGCCTATTTGACGTTGTGTTGTGCAGTTATATGCTCTAAAGCCTTTTGTGGAATGTATAATGGAAAAAATAAGGGCCTATTTGCTGTTCAGCAGTACAGTTATATGTTCTAAATCCCTTTTTGTCATGTATTAGTGGCAAAGGAAAAATATATTTGCAGTTCAGCGGTGCAGTTATATGTTCTCAAGCCTTTTGTGGAGCGTATAAGTAGAAAAAAATAAGGGCCTACTTGCCATTCTGTGGTGCAGTTATATGTTTTAAAGCCATTTTTGTCATGTATTAGTGGCAAAAGAAAAATATATTTGCCGTTCAGCGGTGCAGTTATATGTTCTAAAGCCTTTTGTGGAGTGTATAAGTGGAAAAAAGAAAAATATATTTGCCGTTCAGAGGTGCAGTTATATGCTCTAAAAGCCCTTTTTTGTGTATTAGTGGCAAAAGAAAAATATATCTGCCGTTCAGCTGTGAAGTTATATGTTCTAAAGCCCTTTTTATTGTGCATTAGTGGCTAAGGAAAAATATATTTGCCGTTGAGTGGTGCAGTTTTATGTTCTAATCCCTTATGTGGAGTGTATAAGTGGAAAAAAGAAAAATATATTTGTTGTATAGTGGTGCAGGTCGCAGCAGAGTAAGGGGGCATGTCAGCAGGAGTTGTAGCAAGACGCCTGAGCTCCCAGTGTCATCTAGCGGTCGTGTCTTGACGAGCAACCCAGCGGTTCTTAAAGAGTTGACTCGGTCATCCATTTTGTCCCAAGTGACATTAGACATCCCTCAGCCAAGAGTCAGTCAGACACAACCCTTACTTGTCATGGCCTGGGAGCAGGCCCTGTGCCCTCACCTGTCCTCAACCTGCCTCTGTTATTTTTTCTTCCCTCAGCCAGAGAAGTATTATATACTGTGGTTTCAGCTCCACTATGCAGCGAGGACGAGCTACTAGAGGACAGTCAGCAGTTACTGGCCAGCCAAGATGTGGAGGAGACATCCGCTGCTTCCTTCGGTAGGCGGGCAATTAGTGATGAGGAGAGTGGCACGGGAGCTGGAGTTGCAAGTGGTCAAAGACCGTTAAGGAGGACATCAGTGACGTGCAGACAGTACTCAATGATGATGAAGTTGATTGCACTTGGGAGCCGGGTGAATTAGGGGCTTCATCATCATGGGGAGAAGAGGGTGGTGGCTTGCCCGTGTGGAGCCAGCAGGTCGCTAACGTGGCTGGGAGTCAGCAGGGTGGCAGCAGTGGGAGGTCAGGAGCCAAACATGCCAGGGGTAGACCATCCGCTTCGTACGAGCCTACCTGTCCGGAAAGTAGTGGTGCAACAGTCCATGGAAGCAGCGGCGGTAGCAGTCAGTCAGTGCGGAATGTTGGGGGTAAAATCACCTACTCGGCGGTGTGGAAATTTTTTGTTTATGGTGACCAACAACGGGAAGAACATGGTGTCGGCACTGCATCAAGGAGGGCTTAGCCATGCTCCCTGCATGGCACATGTGTTCAATCTGGTTGTCAAGCAGTTCCTAAAAATGGCCAGGAAACTTTGCATGCACTTCAGCCACTCATACACCTCAAAGCACACCCTCCTTGAGCTTCAGTGGCAGAACGGCATCCCCAACATAGGTTGATATTCTGCATTTCCGCCCATTGGAATTCCACCCTCCATATGTTGTACAGACATTATGAATAGTGTTGAGCGCGAATTTTCGAATATCAAATTTTTTTAGCGAATATCGGCACTTTGCTAATTCGCGAATATTTCGAATATAGTGCTATAAATTCGCTATTTTAAATATTGTTTTTTTATTTTTTTTTTATTGTTATATTTTTTTCTTTCCCACTTCCCAAAAGTAGTTCTTACCTGTCCTTAGGATTCCTGGCTTCCTGGCTGCTCCAGTCAGAGCCCGTTGCCACTTCTGCCGACTTCCGTGCTCATGGAGCGTCCCCATCACCATGGGAACGTCTCCATACTAGAATATACTGTCGGATTTCAGAATTACGTTGAAATCGCAATGCGATTAATATAACTTGAATTAATCGCATTGCAATTTCAACTTAGACCCGGTTTACTATGGTTGGCTTGGTAGAATTAGCGAATATGACGAATGTATTCGTCATATTCCTCTAAACGAAGATAACGAAGTATTCTCCATCTTCGTTTTAGCTCTATATCCGTCAACTTCGCTAATTCTAGCAATCAAATAGGAAAGTTGACTATAGAGACAGCTGTGTTTAATTCGCTATGCGATTATATATTTTATTTAAAAAAAATATATATAAATAGAATAATTATAATAATTATCAAGTATTATAATTATTCTATTTATAAAAAAAAAAAAAAGAAAAGTAATATAATCGCATAGCGAATTAAACAGCTGTCTCTATAGTCAACTTTCCTATTTGATTGCTAGAATTTTAGCAAAGTTGACAAATAGGTAGCTAAAACGAAGATGGAGAATACTTTGTTATCTTCGTTTTGAGGAATATGACGAATACATTCGTCATATTCGCTAATTCTACCAAGCCAACCATAGTAAACCGGGTCTAAGTTGAAATCACAATGCGATGACTTCAAGTTATATTAATCGAATTGCGATTTCAACTTAACACTGCTATATTCCATATTCGGCAATGCGATTAATATAACTTGAAGTCATCGCATTGCGATTTCAACTTAGACCTGGTTTACTATGGTTGGATTGGTAGAATTAGCAAAGATGAAGAATATGACAAATGTATTCGTCATATTCCTCAAAACGAAGATAACAAACTATTCTCCATCTTCGTTTTAGCTCCATATTCGTCAACTTCGCTAATTCTAGCAATCAAATAGAAAAGTTGACTATAGAGACAGCTGTGTTTAATTCGCTATGCGATTATATTACTTTGCTTTTTAAAAAAATAAATAGAATAGTTATAATACTTGATAAATATTATAATTATTATATTTATAAAAAAATAGAAATAAATATAATCGCATAGCGAATTAAACACAGCTGTCTCTATAGTCAACTTTCCTATTTGATTGATAGAATTAGCGAAGTTGACGAATAGGTAGCTAAAACGAAGATGGAGAATACTTAGTTATCTTCGTTTAGAGGAATATGACGAATACATTTGTCATATTCGTTATCTTAGCTAATTCTAGATATCAAACCAATAGGAAAGTAGCCTTAAGTTACAATCGCAATACGCGATTATTTAAATCGCATATTAATCGCGATAACTAGAATAATGACAAATATTCGATTTAGACGAATATGAAACAAATATTCTATCGAATATTCGCGAATTTCGTCGAAATCGAATATCGCACCTGCCGCTCATCACTAATTATGAACTGAGAAAGGCCATTAACGATTTCTTGATGATCCAAGTGGACATAAGTACTCCACTGTGTAACATCGATTTCAGCAAGTGGCAGCTCATGCATGACACCTGCCGTTTGCTCAGGCCCTTTGAGGAGGCCATGTTATTTGTCAATCGCCAGGACTATGGGAAAAACAACGTCATTCCACTTCTTCATATCCTGGAACAGATGCTGGTAAATATGGCTGGTTAGGTGACTAGAGACGTGGCGCCGAGACCTCATGGCCATATGAGCCCTGTGGGGGCTGAACTGGAGGAGGTGGAGGAGCACACAGGTGACAGGAGAAGAGAAGCAGCCAGAGGAGCTACAGAGCGATGAGGAAGACGAGGCAGAGGACCCAGACACACCGTGGCAGTATGCAGTGGAGATGGAGGCAGGGAGTCCCTCCAAGTCACTTGCGCAAATGGCCTGATACATGCTCACTTGATTGAGTAGTGACAGCCGAATTGTCACCATTCGGCAGAGGGATGACTTCTGGTTCTCCACATTGTTGGACCCTCGTTACCTGTCCAAAATGGGGGCCTTTTCTACACCCGCTGAGAGGGAGGACAAACCGATCTACTATAGAGACATCCTATGTAGTCAGTTGGGTGCTGCCTATCTGGGCCATCGTCCTTCCTCTCACAGGTATGAACGGGAGGGGGCCCTCTGTGCCCACGTTCCTCTGCCATTGCTGCTATGGCAGGGTGGGGGGGGGGGTAGGAGCAGTTCCAGTTCCATCAGCAGCAGCTTGAGTCTAGAGTCGATGAAAAGCAGCTTTCTTTACCTGCCTAGTGAACAAAGTACTCACCAGCAGCAGCAGCTAGACCTGGAGCAGAACCAGAACCAGCTGCTGGTGTCATACTTAGACAGCATCCTGCCACCCCACATTGAAGATCCACTGGACTACTGGGCAACCAAACTGGATTTGTGGCCGCAACTGGCCAGTTTCCCCTGGAAAAGCTGTCCTGTCTGGCCAGTAGTGTGGCATCAGAAGAGGTGTTTAGTGCGGCGGGGGCCATAGTTACTCCAATGAAAACTCACCTGTCCACCCAAAATATGGAGAGACTGACTTTTGTCAAGATGAATCAGGCGTAGATAAGCCAGGATTTCCACCCACCAATATCTGATGCAACAGACTAGATCATCCATGGTGCCACACTAACACTTTGACAAAAGAGACCATTTTTTTCCCTGGCTACCTGCTTCAGCTACTATTCTGATGCTGCCACCCGCCTGATGCCAACACATCTGATGCCAAGTGCTCCTTCTTTCACCCACCATCATCAGCTGGTACTTGTATTGCCACCCACCACTCTGTCAACGGCTCACTCTGTGGTCTCCTGATGCTGCTGCATCCTCACCACTCAGGTCTCCTGATGCTGCTGCTGCCACCTCCACACTGTCATTGTGCCACTCTTTGGCCTCCTTTTGATGCTGCTGCTGCCACCTCCACACTATGTCCCCTTGCCACTCTGTGGTCTCCTAATGATTCTGCTACCACCTACACACTGTCATTGTGCTACCCTGTGGCCTCCTCCTGATGCTGCCGATGCTTCCACCTCCACATTATGTCATTGTGCCACCCTCTGGCCTCTTCCTGATGCTGCTGCCGCCACCTCTACTCTCTGTCATTGTGCCACACTGTGGCCTCCTTCTAATGTTGCTGTTGCCACCTTCACACTATGTCACTTTTCCACCGTGTGGTCTTCTGATGCTGCTGCCACCACCACACTATGTCACCTTGCCACTATGTGGTCTCCTGATGCTGCTGCAACCACCACACTATGTTACCTTGGCACTCTGTGGTATCCTGATGCTGCTGCCACATCCACACTATGTCATCTTGCCACTCAGTGGTCTCCTGATGCTGCTACTGCCTCAACACTATGTCACCTTGCCACTCTGTGGCCTCCTTCTGATGCTGATGCTGCCGCCACCTCCACACTTCATCATTGTGCCACTCTGTGGCCTCCTGATGCTGCTGCCACCTCCACGCTGTCATTGTGCCACTCTATGGCCTCCTCCTGATGCTGCTGCCACCTCCAGACTGTGTCATTGGGCCACTCTGTGGTTTCTTCATGCTGCTTCCACCTCACCACTATGTCATAGGGCCACTCTGTGGACTTCTCATGCTGTTCCCACCCTCCCCACTTCATGACTGGGCCACTTTTTTTGCCTTTCGGCCTGCCTGACATAATCATTTATTTGACACTTTCATGATCTGTCAGAAGGAAGTAAAAATGCGAATCACAATGGATCCTGTTTGTCTAACAGCTGTAAGGCCTGCATGACATGGTCCCTATTTTGCATTAGAATTGGCTCATGATTTGGTAGCCAAAAGCAGGAGTATGTACAAAACACAGAAGACATGCAAATATTCCATTCACGTGTCATCTCTGTTTTGGATCCACTCCTGTTTTTTTGGGGCTTTAGCAATACTGATGGATTACTGACCAAGTGCTGACTGAGCGAAGACAGATGGTCCACAGACAGGATCAGTTTTTTGGGGGTTATTGTTCTGACGGATTAGAGGAAGGTCAAAATAATCAGTGACATCAACACAAACTTACCGCTGACACCCTCTCCACTCTGTCGGGGGGGGGGGGGCTCTCTACTTGTATAAGCGTTTAATAGAACAGGTTCTGTAGACATCTATGAGGAATCAGCTGCTGACAGTGAAAAGGGAGTGCCCTTCTTCTTAACGCTAACATTGACCTGTAATGCTGAGTTCACGCTTCAGTTATTTGGTCAGTTTTGGACACGTAACTGCCCAAATAACTGAAGTGTGCAGTGATTCTACAAGCGATGCCTGTCATCTGCATGTCATACTGACTCACAGTATTGTTTCACTGCCATAGCAGACTTCCTATACGTATTACTGCAAGACACACCACTATAAAGGCTCTCTTCTGCCAGGAAATAGCCGTTTTTTTATGCTATTTGCTGCAAATAAATTTGGATCTAATCCAATTTTTTCAAAATATTCAGGGAGATGGCCGAATCGAATTTTGAGAAATTCGCTCATCTCTAACTGTAACTTTGCTGTATTGTACTTCATGTTTTGTATTAACCAAATGAATTTAGAATTTAGTATGTAGATTGGAAATATAATAAAATGTCTTTGCATTAATGCAGAATAAAACATTAATGGATATTCTCTTTCCATTTTGTTAAGCTTTGTTGATTTGACTTTTTCAATTTCTACTATATTACACAGCACATTATCATTTCGATTTTTCATCTCGTTTGTTAATGAAGGATGGCTTTTAACCTCAGTGTCTTCAATTATCTCAAAACTAAAGTGAAGCATGTCAAACACTAAAAAGAGCACATCATATTACCATAAAAAAACATGGCCATATCTCTTAATGACATTGTATCAAGAGTAACTGAAACTTATTGTTATGTCTTTTGTTTTTTCCCTTTCAGAGAAGTGTGACCAGAAGTGTGACTTCCAGTGCATTGTCTCCTGCATTGCTGCAGCCATTCACTGGCCTAAGTGGCCACATGCCGCTTGGGGACACATCAGTGGTGAGGATAATAAATGGTTGCATGTAATAAAGGACGAGACATCAGCCTTACACTCTACTGGGAACCAGAAGGAACAGGGACAAGACCCTTGGCACTGCAACCGACATTAAATAGGTGACCAATTTAAGGGCACTCAATTAAAATAACTTTCGCTATTGAATAACCCCTTTAATTTTTAACCATTATCTTCTATAATACATTTAGAAATTAATTATCAGTTAAGTTGGATATTCATTACTGATTTCAGATGTGTCTTTTCAGAATTACTTGTTATTCACGGTTGGTCTGTGACAATGACATAAGTTAAAAAGTCAAATATCCAATTAAACTCTACCTTGATCTGGTCGAGGCATCTTTTAATGGGATACAGTTCTGTCATTTGGTATGACTGACTTTCCAAAGTATGTACCCCCAAAAAATAAAATATAAAATATCCAAAATGACACTTATGTCACAGACCGGACGATTAGAGCAGGCATCCTCAAACTGCGGCCCTTCAGCTGTTGTAAAACTACAACTCCTACAATGCTCTGCTGTAGGCTGATACCTGTTGGCTGTTCGGGCATGCCGGGAGTTGTAGTTTTGCAACAGCTGGAGGGCCGCAGTTTCTGTTGGTGTCCAGCGAGGCTCTGTCCTAGGACCCCTGCTCTTCTCTATCTACACTTTTGGCCTGGGACATCTCATAGACTCCCATGGCTTTCAGTATCACTATTATGCTTATGACACGCAAATCTACCTCTCTGGTCCAGACATCACCACCTTACTATCCAGAATCCCACAATGTCTATCTTCTATATCATCCTTCTTCTCCCCTTGCTTTCTAAAACTTAACATGGATAAAACAGAATTCATCATATTTCGTCCATCTTGCTCAACCTCCCCAACAGACCTATCTATCACAATCAAGGGCTGCACACTCTCCCCGGTCAACCAAGTCTGCTGCCTTGGAGTGACCTTGGATGCTACCCTCATCTTCCGACCGCACATCCAAGCCCTTTCCACCACCTGCCACCTCAAACTCAAAAACATCTCCCGCATCCGTGCTTTCCTTAACTTTGAATCTGCAAAAATGCTTGTACATGCCCTCATCATCTCTCGCCTAGACTACTGCAACATTATCCTCTGTGGCCTTCAATCTAGCACTATCGCACCTCTCCAATCTATCCTCAACTCAGCTGCCCGACTAATCCACCTCTCAACCTGTTACTCCTCTGTCTCTCCCCTCTGCCAATCCCTTCACTGGCTCCCCATTGCCCAGCGAATTCACTTCAAAATACTAACAAATACATACAAGGCCGTCCACAACCTGTCCCCTACCTACATCTCTGAGCTACTTTCCAGATACATCCCCACACGCACTCTCCGATCCTCACAAGAACACCTTCTCTCTTCTCCTCTTATCACCTCTTCCCACAACTCCAAGATTTCTCCTGTGCATCCCCCACACTCTGGAACTCGCTACCCCAACATATCAGACTCTTACCTACAGTGGAATCCTTCAAAAGAAACCTGAAAACCCACCTCTACAAACAAATCTACAACCAGTGACCCTGCTGCCTCTATACCGCCATGACCAACTTCACCTTCACCTACTGTGTCCTTCTCCTATACCATGTAGATTGTAAGCCCTCACGGGCAGGGCCCTCTCCCCTTCTGTACCAGTTTGTAACTCGTCTTGTTTATGCTTAGTTCAATTGTCTGTATTATGTATGTATACTCCTTTTCATATTTACAGCGCTATGGAATGAATGTTGGTTTAATAATAAATAATAATAATGTCACTTATGTCATAAATAGGTGCCGACAGGCAGAAAACGTTCTCCATCACCCTTTTACAGCTATCCAATATCTAGAATGGTCAGCTTTAAAGGACAGAAGTATCAGTAACCTCAAATCATATAATAACCATCTAGATCTAGCGAGAAATATACCTCACCATATAGAAATATTTCCCATCTTTATTAGCCTATTTTAGGCGTAGAAAATGCTCTAAATCTACGCCAGCAAGGAAGCTGTTGTAGATTTAGACTGGCGGTGGATGCGCCAAAAATATATAGAGGCTAAGGCCTTTACATAACTTTGATGGATCCACCGCCAGCACAGGGATTATTAAGACCGGTGTCATTAATAACCCCCATTATGTCTATAACAGCATCCTGACTAGGGCCCAGCCAATTAGTTAGCAATGTCAATAGAGCCATTGAGATATAGTGACCTCTGTTTTCTTGTATTACTATGATATTTTAAAGCAAACAACTATGTTTGCTGGAGGTTATTTCTTTCGATTAGGTGTAATGTAAGGTATTAGAGCCAATAAGGAAATTAAATGTTTTTCTCCATTACCGACGGTAGATCATTCTTTTCTTTATATACTGCGTGAATAGAAATGAAATATTGAAGGTTGACATGTTGAGATTCACATACAGTACAGACCAAAAGTTTGGACACACCTTCTCATTCAAAGAGTTTTCTTTATTTTCATGACTATGAAGGCATCAAAACTATGAATTAACACATGTGGAATTATATACATAACAAACAAGTGTGAAACAACTGAAAATATGTCATATTCTAGGTTCTTCAAAGTAGCCACCTTTTGTTTTAATTACTGCTTTGCACACTCTTGGCATTCTCTTGATGAGCTTCAAGAGGTAGTCCCCTGAAATGGTCTTCCAACAGTCTTGAAGGAGTTCCCAGAGATGCTTAGCACTTGTTGGCCCTTTTGCCTTCACTTTGCGGTCCAGCTCACCCCAAACCATCTCTTAAGGTCCAGTGACTGTGAAGGCCAGGTCATCTGGCGCAGCACCCCATCACTCTCCTTCATGGTCAAATATTCCTTACTTTCAAAGTTTTCCCAATTTTTCGGCTGACTGACTGACCTTCATTTCTTAAAGTAATGATGGCCACTCGTTTTTCTTTACTTAGCTGCTTTTTTCTTGCCATAATACAAATTCTAACAGTCTATTCAGTAGGACTATCAGTTGTGTATCCACCTGACTTCTCCTCAACGCCACTGATGGTCCCAACCCCATTTATAAGGCAAGAAATCCCACTTATTAAACCTGACAGGGCACAACTGTGAAGTGAAAACCATTTCAGGGGACTACCTCTTGAAGCTCATCAAGAGAATGCCAAGAGTGTGCAAAGCAGTAATCAAAGCAAAAGGTGGCTACTTTGAAGAACCTAGAATATGACATATTTTCAGTTGTTTCACACTTGTTTGTTATGAATATAATTCCACATGTGTTAATTCATTGTTTTGATGCCTTCAGTGTGAATCTACAATTTTTATAGTCATGAAAATAAAGAAAACTCTTTGAATGAGGTGTGTCCAAACTTTTGGTCTGTACTGTATGTGAAAAAAACGGGTTCCTGAAAGATTTTTCTAAATAGTCGCTAATATGTTATGGAACCATAGAGTATTTATATGTTCTTTCAATAAGCTAAAATAGTACTGAGTGACAAAACCATGTGTGTAACTTCATTTAGACCATGACAACTTCCAGTATAATAATAAATATTCTTGCTCATGTTAAAAGGGGAAATCCAGTTGAAATGATAATCTAGTATTGTATTTAAAAAACACATGTGAGATGATTACATTGGTGAAGTCTGTAATCTATTCCAGAATAGAGAACATCAGTCGCTTTGGCACTGGTTATATGACTTTTACTGAAAATGTAACAGAACATTCTAGGACACTGCCATACATTTGAGTCATGAGTCTCTGGCATATTTGACTCATTTGGACTGGATTTCTGCTTTAAAATAAACTGTCTCACTGGTCTGTTATCCTGGTTTTGTAATATGATGAATCATACTAAGTATTTTTAAAGTTTGGGCTTACAAGACCATTAATACCAAAGTAAGTCATTACACTGACAGGATGAGTTGACTTCTTAAACTGCCATCTCTCCGAGGACAATACAGCAATCCAAAAAGGTTTTTATTTTTAAGCCCACTTCAAAGATGTTTCCATGATAAATGTCAACATGTAGTGGCCTTGTTAACTTTTTGAACAAGGCCATCACCTTTTCTCTTCATTGGTCCTTTAGGACCAGGCTGGACAGCAGAGAATTTGTAAAGATTTATAATAGAAGCTTCGCTGAAAAGAAGCAGAGGGACTGTGGATTTATCTTATTCTATCCTTGTAACTGACAAATTGACATACATACATAATGACTGATATGTTAAAATAATGGCCTAAAATGTCATGCTTTTCAGAGCTTTGGAAGCATCTACTGTATATAGACTGTTATGTGAACATGTGGGCAACAATCTGCTCAACATCTGATGACCTTATTTCAACACACAAAATATTGCAAAGTTATAGTACATTTAAAGAGGTTGGGCCAGGTTTTGAACTATCCTCTACTATCATCTACAGTGGTTATTGGGGATAGGGGATAACTAACTGATCAGTGTGGTTTTGGACACTGGGATGTCCACTCATTCTGAGAATGTCAGGATCAGTGGGGGTCCCAGAGGTAGCCCCCCCATCAATCAGTTAGTTATCTCCTTTTCTGTGGATAGGTGATAAGTTCCCCCTTTACAGATTTTTCTACTCAAGGCTGCCACTTTTGATATTTACTTATTAGAGTAGAGTATAGAGGATAAATAGCAGCATACACATCAATAGTGATTGCTTGCAAAATAAATAAACTTTTCATTTAACTGGATAATATACAGTAGATTTTCATACATTTGGTATCCTAACATACTGGATAAAGGAAATAAACTATAAGATTTTAACTGCATACTCCATTTAGGTTCCACTTGAGCATTTTTGGTCCCAAGACAAGAAAATACCCCTCTGTTAGTCACAGATAATTGTCTTATGTATAATCACCTATAGTAATGTTAATTTTCTGAATCATTCTTTTTACAAAAACGTAATTCTGATATATCCTTGTTTTTCCCATAGACTGTAATTAAATACTATTGCAGCCAATGAGTGTTCCATTACATTCCTATAGAGCCCTGCCACAGGCCAGCTCAATAGAAATGATTGCTATGGTAGCCTTACTGTAGATTCTTCAGTGAGAAAGGGGTTACCACAGCAAACAAACAGATTCCTTAATCTCAACACAGCTCTCCCGGGGCAAAGCTTCTCAGGTTAGCGCTGATCACAGACATTAGCCCGGATTGCTGCTTTTTTTAAACCAGCACACGTGCTTTGGAATATGTATGGCTGAGGTTGGGAAAGTGTTAATATTGATGGTCTATCTGCAGGATAGGCCATCAATATCTGAATGATGGGGGTCTAGCTCCAGCTACCCCTGCTGATCAGCTGTTTGAAAAAGCTTCCTGGGCCAATGATGTCATGTTTTTTACTCACATGCACTAGATGCAGCTCAGTCCCATACAAGTGAAAGGGCCTGGGCTGCAACACCAGCAACGCTGCTATCCAATGGACAGTTTTGTGCTTCGTATGCCATGAAGCGGAGCGCTGTGGCCTCTTCAAACAGCAGATCAGTGGTGGTGACAGGAGTTAATCACCTATCCTGTGAATAAAAACACCCAGAAATCCCCTTTACCTTAATTACTTTTAATTTTGACAAATCCATTATAGCACCCTAAATTTCAAAGGGATTTTCTGGGATACACTGGCAGTCTGCTCCATGCGTGTCACCTTCATGAATGTTTTATTTATTTTTATTTTACCTTGTAGAGCTTATTTTGTATCACAGAAAAACAATAAAGTGTATATCGATACATTGCAGATCTGCTGCAGAAATTTCTGCACCAGAAAATCTGTTTGTTTTGGTGTCAAGTAAATAGATTTCTGCAAGCCTCATTCATGTGAATGGGGAAGTTCTGGGAATTTCTGCAACAAATCTGTGTGAAAAATTTTATAACACCGATTCACATTTGTTAGAACCTGTTTATAAGCTAAAATATGCAAAAAGTAAAGTAAATCTATTATTATAAAAAGGTCATCTTTTTCCCAAAATGATGGCTATGGTTTGAGTCAGTATATTAAATGTGAAATTATATTGCGACATAATGCACTGAGGGGTTTAAAGAGGTAAGCGCTGAGGCAGGTAATCCATCTTTCTGTATCTTTTGTGCTTTACAGTCTCCTATACTGATTAAATCTTATACTCCATTGAAATTATGTGCAACGATATTCATGAATTACTTTGACTAAGGTACTATAGTTGACCAGCAGTGAGTTTATTTTATGGCACTCTCATAGGTTCAGAAAGGGCCAGTAACTACCACCAGGCCGTTCATAAAGCACTGACGGCATGCACAGATTACTGCATTCATTCAACATAGACATGATAGAGGAGGAAGGAGACCAAGTACATAAAATATTATTTCCACATTAGTCTTTTATTCTAGAAATCTAATAGACCATACAGTTGGAGTGATATTTGCGATTATCTGTTGAGCTGCAGATATTTTGCAATCCTGTAGGCCAGCTACAAATTGAGGGTTCATATAAGGTTTCACTGTTTAGTCAATAGGATGTAATTGAAAAAAACGGTTGTCTGCTCTAAATCTGCTCATTGTATGTATGAAGGAGCAGGTGTAACTTATATTAAAGGAAGTATGGAGTTTGATTAAAAGCTCACATTTGCTGTCATGTGAAACCTTAAAGATGCTTTACAGAAAAGTAAAAGTTTAGTATCTTATATGTCCATTTTTAAGTCAAAGCATTGTTGCCTTAATACTGTAAATATATACTGTGAGAAGGCACAAGGTGCCATAATAGATGATAGATACGTGTCACCGAGGTGCCTGGCCTCAGTGAAATGAACCGGTAATGTTTTGTCAGTAACCCTAGGTTAGGGTCCATTCACACGTCCGTTTTTTCTTTCCTGATCTGTTCCGTTTTATGCGGAACAGATCTGGACCAGTTCTGTACCCATTCATTTTCAATGGGTCCTGGAAAAAATCGGACAGCACAATGTGTGCTGTCCGTTAACGTTGTTCCGTTCCGCATGTCCGAAAAAATATAAAACTTGTCCTATTCTTTTCCGCAAAAATCGGATCCTGGACCAATACAAAGTGAATGGATCTGCAAAAAACGGAAGACATTCGTATGTCATTACGTATGTCATCCGTTTTATGCGGATTCCGTTCCTGGAAATTAAATGGCACCTGAGGTAACACATAACTAGACTTTTATTCACATTTTTTTTTTCAATTTTTTTTCAAAGAAATCCAAACAACTTTATTTGCTTATTGAAATTTATACATGTTTCCGTTTTTTGCGGATCCGCAAAAAACGGATGACATACGGATGACATACGGAAACATTTTCAGGAACAACGGATCCGCAAAAAACAGACCCAAAATCGGGATATAGAAAAATACTGACGTGTGAATGTAGCCTTACTGACAGTTGCTAGAGGTAGTTTAGCTGCTAGCTGCAGCTGATCCGGGCCGGGTTTCATTGGAGTAGTCAAAGAACAGGGTGGGATGACTACTCCCACATATCCAGGCCAGGTGTTGGCTGGCCTATTTAAGCCAGGAATCCCAGGAGAGCTGGGTGTGTGGTTCCTAGTCTGGAAGTGTAACAGACTGGGAGTAAAGCTGTGTGGTGTGTTGCTGTGGATAAGCCTGCCGTTGCCTACTCTTTTCCCCCCTCTCCAGCGGGTGGTGGAACTCTGGAACTACAGAGGACTGTGAGTTGTACCATTTGATATGAACTGTGTTTCTTTGTGTTTACCCGCTGAAGTAAGCGAGCATTTGTGTTGAACAAAATAAAAGACTATTGTTTAAATGACACCTGAAGTCACTGTTTGAGCTGCTCCCCACAATACATATATATCAACTGTAAAAGTCATGGACATTATATCAATCGGTTTTCATTTATTTTCATTGCATCGACCATAGTGGCTGCCACCCAGCTTTACCAGAATCCTGCAATTCAGTGTTCTATCAACCTCTATTACACCAACACTAGTCTAATTTGCAATTCAGAACTTTGGTGCCAATCGACAATCACTTGGGGAGCAATAAAGGTGTTGTCTTCTTTGAAAAATCCCTTTTAATTACAAGGTTTCAAGGATATACATTTTTATGGACAACTTATTAGAAAAGAACAGGTAGCTATTCTTTTTAATCATGGATATAATTTACTATGAACTGTAAAAAATTACTCATAAAAAAATATGATTAGAAGTTAATGTAAGCTATTATCCAAAAGATATAAGGGGCTATTTTATAAGGGACATTAAATGGGAATTAACAATGCTTACTCCTGACCATTGCCTTGTGTAAAAATGCTGTTGATCACTTATCAAACATACAAACATTTATTTGCCCTGTGATCACATGTTTTATGCAACACTAAAAACTAGAAATGAATGGAGGGTGGCCAATCATCCAAGGTCTGCTCTCCTTCCCTTTGGGGGCCCCATTCTACAGATCGATGAGGGTTCCAGAGGTGGGAATCCCACCTATCAGACATTGGTAGCATTTCCTAATGTATAAGATAGACCAACCCCTTTAAGGGCCCTTTAACACTGCCTGATGTTTGGGCAGATTATCGCTTGTTTATCTGGTTATAGGATCATTCGTGAGGACACCAAATCATTGTTTGCCGGCAGCAGATTGTACCTTCTAAACAGCTCTCTGCTGCTGGTAAACAAGGATTCTTTATGGGGATAACTGATGGCTTTAGCGATCATTCCCCCCCATACTGTGGAGGAGATCGCTGCATGTAAATGGGTACCATCCTCTCTGACATTAGATTGTATACAGCCATGTAAAGGGGCCTTTAGAAATGACTGAATAGAATGTTTTAACACATTGATAAAGGAAAATAACGCAATTTCATATTTACAAGTAATTTTTTTATTTTAGGTGAAATCTCTCTTTAATAATCTGATTTTGTACTTAACAGCTGCTAAAAATGTGTTAATGCAATCAATCGTAATAAAAAAAAGATTGACTACACACTTGTCTACTTGTGAAGACTAACTACTGTAACATCTAATCAGTCAGCAGGCAATAACGTTGGTGGGAATGTGTTGGAATGCAGACTACCCCAAGAAATAACACATTCAGTTCATTAGATTACAGGTTCCATGTAAAAACAAGAGACAAATTACATAAACAGTACTGACAAAATATTTCCAGCAATCAAACATATAAATCATATTCTAGAAATCGCTTGCCAGTAAACAGCACAGATTGTTTTTTTTACAAGAAGTTCTGCAAATGTAAAGGTCACCCATCAAAAAGTGTGATAATCTTCTACAGCTCATTTACTGCACTTTGCTCCCACATAATAAAGGAGGAAGCTTTTCACTCTAAAGACCTGAATACTGTACAGTATTTCAGACTTGTCTTGTAGTTGTAAACATAACCGCCATAATCGTAGCCATATATAATATTTAAATCTCTTTTTGGACTGGGTTACTTAGGGACTATCAAAGAAAATGCTTCAGTTATACAGAACGTTTTCACAGAACATGTGCACTTAAAGAATAATCTGCTACACACATCTCTTTTTTGTGCAATTTTTTTTTTTAAGTGACAGCTGTCTTCTGCTGAAGGTACGGTAGGATAAACCTTCATGTTGGGACACATCTAAGCATGACAGTCAAGTGCTGTACTTGACTACATCCATCAGTCCTGTACTTGGCAATCTTGGTCAGACCCGCAGACAGTGAATGGAGTGATGGTCATGCATGTGTAATACAGATTCATTCAGACAGGGACCCATTAATCAGAACCCCAGCAATCATACAGTTATTTGCTTTCCTATGGATACATGATTAACTCTGTTTATGGGAAAAATACATTTACATAGTTAATATTTCGAATATATATTTCCATAAATCAGTACTGCTACCCTACATAAAAAAAAAACTTTGTAATATATCTTATTAAAGAAAAATGCTTATTTCTCCACTTATCAAACCTTACCACCAAACTCACCCCCCCCCCAGGCCCCCACATCCTACACTTGTCTATCACTCTCAATTCACTGGTAAAAGGGAAGTTAACACTACTAAAGGAAGAAGTTAGGGATGAGGGATCTTCTCTTCTCTATGTGTGCAGTGTGTAGGAGACATTATAGTGTGAAGCACTTCAGTCACCTGTAGCAATTACAAGTCCACACCAGGAGCTCTGCTTGACCCAGCACTAACAGTCTTTCAAACTTGCAGACTTGTGTGTTCTTTTTACCTCATTGTGCCAATATTGTATGTGAGTGAGCAATTGAAGTCCTACTCACAGGTTGCTGGTACAAAACCCTTCTTTTATTTCTTTACTTCATTCCAATATAAAATGGTACATCATGAGGGACGCTGAGACAGACATTGTTCACATATCCTCCCCTCCACGTGACGTTTCGGGAGAACACGTCCCCTTACTCATGCGTGCAGGTAGAGGGGGAGGTGGGGTATTTATAGCACCAACAGCTGATACATATATACAAACCATATCCTTTATACAAAATACATAGTCACAAATAACCCTCAAACATGAAAGTGATCAATCATATAAATGCACTAAAGCCACAAATTTCATTTAACCCTTTAGGTATTAGAGACCGCAGTTTCATTATCCAAAAGGTCTCCCTTTGTAACAATCTCCTACTGTTATCCTCCTCATTGTCTCCACTTTTTACTACCTCCAGAACCTACCACCTGAGATCTGACACCTGATGGGCCCGATCATAGAAATGTCGGGCAACCGTAGTTTAACCTTGTGTTTTCACCTCCATTGTATCCATCTTACTCTCCCTCCTGAGTTCCTTCCTAAAGCTGAACTTATGCTCATTGATTCTGATCCTTATAGCCCAAGACGTTTGCCCAACATATATCTTACCACATGGGCATTTCAAGCAGTATATGACGTTATGTATCTCACACGTTGCAAAATCTTTAATTTGTATCCTGTCTCCCTGTGTGGGGTGCACTACAGTTTCACCTTTAATTGTAGCACTACAATTCCCACAGCTCAGGCAGGGGAAAGTACCCCTCCTCTGGGTTGCAAGGAAACTCTGTCTTTCTATTTTTTTAGGGCGTATGTCACTTCTAATCAGCATGTTATTCAGAGAGGCACCTTTTTTATAGGCAAAAAGGGGGTTATCAACAAACATTCTTCCAAATTTTTGATCATGTCCAAGTACCTCCCAATATTTCAGAATGACCTTTTTTGTTAGTTTAGAATGTCGATCATATTTGGAAACATACACAAATTGTTTCTTTTTGCTTATCCCTCTTTTTAACATGTCTGTTGTCCTGTCTTGCTTTTTTTTTTACCAACCTCCATTCCAATTTCAGTCACCTCTTTCTTATTATAACCCCTGATGTTATAGGGTTATTTATGGCTATGTATTTTGTATAAAGGATATGGTTTGTATTTATGTATCAGCTGCTGGTGCTATAAACACCCCATCTCCCCCTCTACCTGCACTCATGAGTAAGGGGGCGTGATCTCCCGAAACGTCATGTGGAGGGGAGGAGGTGTGAACGATGTCTGTCTCAGCGTCCCTCATGATGTACCATTTTATATTGAAATGAATTAAAGAAATAAAAGAAACAATAGGAGACATTATAGACATTATGGCTAATCTCTGCCCTTTCAGGTATGACTGAGAACTGTAAATGGAACCTGCAAAGGAGAAAACTGCTTAAAAATGCAGGATGAGTCATATAATGACCAGACATATTATTGTTCTTCATGCACGCACACATGACAAATATGCTGTAACGCACTTACTTATAGGATACCACCTTTCCACTAAATCTGTTTGTAAAACGGCATATAGAAACAGTAGAGACACAATGCTGGATTTCACTGATTCGTGCCATACTGTATATATCACGATTTTAGCTCATGTTTTCTGTACTGTAATCTCCCCTTCAATGAAGGGACATCTTTCTGTAAGGTCAGTAGTGAATCAGCCTGTAAGATAAGCGACCACAATGTTTTCTATTGACACAATCAGTTTTCTGATCTTAGCGCTTGTTTAGTTCAGTGTGTGCGCTCTGGGTCGCACAGCCCATACTTATCAACATTGCCTCACAGTCATTTATCCTCTCAATGTTTTATAGCTACATAGAAGGTAGAAATTTTGACTAATAACTTATAAAAGCCATCTGTTAAATACCACTAAAATAACATTTATTTTTCTGAATATTAATATCAAAATTCACATTTAACACCATAAAATATAAAGAGAATAATATTGGCCTGGTCAAAATAAGAATATCTTGGCACCTGTGACATAGTATTACATTTATTGCATAGATCCTAAAAAAAATAATGTTTGCCATTTACTTAACTTACTCATTTACTATTTATGACAATAGCTTGCATAGTATGGCACCACTTGCCCATCCAATGAGCTCCCCTATGGCACCACTTGCCCATCCAATGAGCTCTTGCTCAGTCACTCTCCCTATAGCCAGGTTACTGTATAGTTATCTTCTGCGCACTGCAGATCAGCCAATTAAAATAGCTTTCTACTTTTTTGAGAAGGAGAAAAGTGACTGCAGTAACATGGCAAAGACTATTTTGAAAAAGGGACTAATTCTGTAAGAAATTAGTATCACTTTTTTATTGTAGGTGTATTCCAGGACCAGGATCAATTAACTTTTTATTATTCAACCCCCCTTCCTACTAGTTAACCCTCACCCATGCCTCTCTTTTCTCTGAAAAGCCCTCTTCTATTACTATGAGTAGGTCTAGTGATGTAAACTGGCTTGTTTGATTCCAGTCCTACTTCCGTCACTTCCACATTTAAAGTGGGTCCTGGTCTCTTTGGCTCTGCGCGACCAATGAAATGACGGCATTCCCTCTCATATCTACAGTGCACATGAGTGGATCCAGCAGACAGGTATTGATAGACAATTGTGCATTGGACACATCATGGAGTATTTGCTAGACTCCTAGACGGTCCTGCTCCGGGATGAAAATAAATGGTGCATGGAAAACTGTGAAGTGAGTTAAATTGAGTTCAAAGAATAATCAGTGTGCTGCAATTATGGAGTGAGGCTGAATAATGATGATTTTTTATATATTTTTTTGAAAACAGAATACTCCTTTAAAATCCTTTTACCATCAAGTCCAGAAGTAAAGGCCAGCATAGGTCACAAATACCAGTTGCTAGAGGTTGGATTGTTGTATTATTTTATGTCCGTGCACAGTCACAGAATTGACTCTGTAGCTTTAAATGAATTTGCAAGTATCTTAACGTGATAGCAAAATTTCCTTTCTCTGAACCAATTATCCATTATTTTAAAGTTTCTTCCAATCCTTCCAATGCATAAATGCACTGATGGGTTTCAGTCAAGGGATGACACCTTCATATCAGTCACTAGACTTTAACGGTGTTATACTCCAAGTCATTTACAAAAGATGCTGAGATAACTTAAGATAAATTCCTTTTTCAAGGTTATCAAACTTTTGTATGGATAGGCTAATTTCCTCAAACATACAGTAAGTTTATTAAGGTTGCATCCTGGTAATCAGACCTATGGTTAAGTGATATCGCTGTATTTTATGCCTCCCATATATCAGCCATATAGTTTTGCAATTTTACCTTCATGAACTTCTGTGAAATCTAAACAAGTCCTATTATCTATAAAGGTAGTAACTAGGTTGATATTAGGCATTGTCTATTGCATGTGTCATTATAATACATTTCATAGCTTTGCTTGACATATTTAGGTATAAAATCATGCTTTTCTGCACTATATTGTAGGTACCTGTGTACCTCAATTGTGGATTCATTTATCATAATGCAAAATATGGAAAATATATGGTAAATATTGATAAATGTTTTTAAATAGCCCAAGACACAATTAGCACAACTTGCACAACAAGCATGTCATACTACACATTTACACCATTTGATGGTGGTCAAACACTAGTAGCACAAGCAGTAGCACAAGCCTATAATACACTAATTCATGGCGCCTAGGCCATGTGCACGATGTTTATGACATAACTGGCCTAGGCTAAGCAGCGAGAAGGCCACTGCACTTACATCGGTCAGAGGACTATCTAGAAGATAGGAGATCAGTTGCAAAGAGTTGTATAACCCCTTTAAAGAAGAAAAAATATATAATTTAAACAGCATTTTTCCACATTTGCATGCATTTTTGTGGCTTGTGTCCATATTTTTTTTGAGGAGACTAAAACCTTGAGGTCAGATTTTGGACTAAAGTCTTTAGTGAGATAGAAAAGTGTCTACTACACAGGTTTTTGGTTTGTGGCATTTTATCAAAATATAGCATGCTATGACTAAAGTGTTTTCTTATTAGTTTCCCCATTGACTTACCTTGTGTGTCAAAACGGATCCGTTTGGCTCGGTTTCGTCAGACGGACCCCAAAATGCTGCAAACTGAGGCAAACGGATGCATTCTGAGCAAATCCTTTTCCATTCAGAATGCATTAGAATGCAAACTGATCTGTTTTGGACCGCTTGTGAGAGACCTGAACGGATCTCACAAACGGAAAGCCAAAACTCCAGTGTGAAAGTAGCCTAGATGCCTGGTCATGCAGGTGGTGCTCAGGTTTAGAACATTTATGCCTCGCTTCAGGCTCTGATTGCACAGCGTGCAAACCACTCGCATTTTGTCGTCAGCACATTGTCTGAAGTACTGCCACACCAGGGAACTCCTTGGAGCTGGCTTTGGTGTGCTTGGTCCCTGGGTGCGGTGGGCAGTAGCAGGAGTACTGGCTAGGAAACAGCCGCTCCACTTTTGCACACTGCTCCCTCTTTTGCTGTGTGGCTGGTGCTGTGTGACCACCGCCTCTTCCTCTGAACTGCACACGTCACTCACATGACCTTGATTCCATGTGGGGTCTAGGACCTCATCATTCTCCACATCATCTTTCACCCAATATTTACCCCTGCCCTCCTTGCCGGTCTGCACACTGCAGAAAGCCCCAGCAGTTGGCACCTGTGTTTCGTCATCATCAGAGATATGCTGCGGTGGTCCTCCCATGTCACAATCCTGAAACAAGTGGTTGGGCATCAGTGCACTCAATCTCTTTCACATCTGGAGCAGGGCTATGTGGACGGCCCTTGGAAACCCGGCCAGCAGACTCATCAAAAAGCATAAGAGACTGCTGCATGACTTGGGGCTCAGACTGCTTGCCTGATTTGCAAGGGGATTAGGTGAAAGACAGATGCCCATGGGCTGCAGGTGCCAATTCTGCGCTTTCAGCAGGGTACCGGGTGGGAGACAATGTGAAGGAACTGGAGGCACTGTCAACAACCCAATCTACTACCACCTCTACTTGTTCTGGCCTCACCATTCGTACACCGGTATTCGGGCCTACAAAATAATGCTGAACGTTCTGTCGCCTACATGCACCTGAGGAAGGTGTTTCATTTGGGCGTGTAGCTGGCACAGATCGACCACGTCCTCTCCCTGCAACAGGAGCCCCATCAACCCCAGCAGCATCACGACCAGGGCCACGTCCCTTATTTGATGCTCTCCTCATTCTTTGAGGTCACCCACTGAACTGACAGACAGATTAACTATATTATTTTCCCTGGCACGTATGCAGTGCAGGTGTACTTCACGTAATAAATGGGTATATGATGTGCACCTAACTAACAGACGGATTAACTATATTATTTTCCGTGTCACATATGCAGTGCAGGTGTACTTCACGCAATAAATGGGTATATGACGTGCACCTAACTAACAGACGGATTAACTATATCAATTTCCCTGTCACGTATGCAGTGCAGGTGTACTTCACGCAATTAATGGGTATATGACGTGCACCTAACTAACAGACGGATTAACTATATCAATTTACCTGTCACATATCCAGTGCAGGTGTACTTCATGCAATAAATGGGTATATGATGTGCACCTAACTAACAGACTAATTAACTATATCAATTTCCCTGTCACGTATGCAGTGCAGATGTACTTCACACAATAAATGGGTATATGACGTGCACCTAACTAACAGACAGATTAAATATATCAATTTCCCTGTCACGTATGCAGTGCAGGTGTACTTCACGCAATAAATGGGTACATGACGTGCACCTAACTAACAGACAGATTAACTGTATCAATTTCCCTGTCGCATATGCAGTGCAGGTGTACTTCACGCAAAAAATAGGTATATGACGTGCACCTAACAGATGGATTAACTATTATATTAGTGTGTCAGGGGTACAAAGTACAGTTGTGGCCAAAAGTTTTGAGAATTACATAAATATTGGAAATTGGAAAAGTTGCTGCTTAAGTTTTTATAATAGCAATTTGCATATACTCCAGAATGTTATGAAGAGTGATCAGATGAATGTCATAGTCCTTCTTTGCCATGAAAATTAACTTAATCCCAAAAAAACCTTTCCACTGCATTTCATTGCTGTCATTAAAGGACCTGCTGAGATCATTTCAGTAATCGTCTTGTTAACTCAGGTGAGAATGTTGACGAGCACAAGGCTGGAGATTATGTCAGGCTGATTGGGTTAAAATGGCAGACTTGACATGTTAAAAGGAGGGTGATGCTTGAAATCATTGTTCTTCCATTGTTAACCATGGTGACCTGCAAAGAAACACTTGCAGCCATCATTGCGTTGCATAAAAATGGCTTCACAGGCAAGGATATTGTGGCTACTAAGATTGCACCTCAATCAACAATTTATAGGATCATCAAGAACTTCAAGGAAAGAGGTTCAATTCTTGTTAAGAAGGCTTCAGGGCATCCAAGAAAGTCCAGCAAGCGCCAGGATCGTCTCCTAAAGAGGATTCAGCTGCGGGATCGGAGTGCCACCAGTGCAGAGCTTGCTCAGGAATTGCAGCAGGCAGGTGTGAGCACATCTGCACGCACAGTGAGGCGAAGACTTTTGGAAGATGGCCTGGTGTCAAGAAGGGCAGCAAAGAAGCCACTTCTCTCCAAAAAAAACATCAGGGACAGATTGATCTTCTTCAGAAAGTATGGTGAAAGGACTGCTGAGGACTGAGGCAAAGTCATATTCTCCGATGAAGCCTCTTTCCGATTGTTTGGGGCATCTGGAAAAAAGCTTGTCCGGAGAGGAAAAGGTGAGCGCTACCATCAGTCCTGTGTCATGCCAACAGTAAAGCATCCTGAGACCATTCATGTGTGGGATTGCTTCTCATCCAAGGGAGTGGGCTCACTCCCAATTTTGCCGAAAAACACAGCCATGAATAAAGAATGGTACCAAAACACCCTCCAACAGCAACTTCTTCCAACAATTCAACAACAGCTTGGTGAAAAACAATGCATTTTCCAGCACGATGGAGCACCGTGCCATAAGGCAAAAGTGATAACTAAGTGGCTCGGGGACCAAAACATTGACATTTTGGGTCCATGGCCTGGAAACTCCCCAGATCTTAATCCCATTGAGAACTTGTGGTCAATCCTCAAGAGGCAGGTGGACAAACAAAAACCCACTAATTCTGACAAACTCCAAGAAGTGATTATGAAAGAATGGGTTGCTATCAGTCAGGAATTGGCCCAGAAGTTGATTGAGAGCATGCCCAGTCGAATTGCAGAGGTCCTGAAAAAGAAGGGCCAACACTGCAAATACTGACTCTTTGCATAAATGTCATGTAATTGTCGATAAAAGCCTTTGAAACGTATGAAGTGCGTGTAATTATATTTCACTACATCACAGAAACAACTGAAACAAAGATCTAAAAGCAGTTTAGCAGCAAACTTTGTGAAAACTAATATTTTTGTCATTCTCAAAACTTTTGGCCACGACGGTACAATGTTGCATTGCACCCACAAAAAAATCGCTGTAGGTCACCCACAGAATTAACAGCCAAATTTATGATTAGCTTTCTGTTTCAGGGGTGCAAAGATGGTGTAGTGCACCCACAAATCGCACTAACACTGTCCCTCACTTTAGTTGCCTGCTTTCGGTCCCTTCACTACTGAGAGCTGATGGGCGGTGCTACACGTGATCCAGCTTATATAGAGGCTGGGTCTCATGATGCACCTGCCAATCACAGCCATGCCATTAGTAGGCATGGCAGTGATGGCTTCTAAGGGCACACAGTTAAAAGCTTGTTGATTGGCTGCCCTGCAGCCTGTCATCAAGCTTTATTAAATTCCCAAACACCGAACTCGAACCTGAACTTTTCCGGCAAAGTTCGGGTTTGGGTCCGGGTACCAAAAATCTTAGTTTGGTACGGACCCGAACTTTACAGTTCGGGTTCGTTCAACACTAATCACAGACACAGAGGTTTGAAAGAGATCTTAGGTATACATCATGGACCAAAGTAGTGCATGCCCCTGTTGTTTTTCCACTGACCCATGATAAAGTCAATGGTTCCATGTGCTGTCCATGGAGAACACAGACAACACACATCAATGATTCACTGACATATGAAAGAGGCCTTATAGCACAGATGTACTCATTACATTTTAGCATGTGCTGAATATTAGGGGAAATTTACTAAGACTTGTGTTTCATACTCTGGTATTTTGTTTTAGAAAAGTGGTAAACACAGTGTAAAAGTTACGAATAAAGGTCTGAAAACTGTAAACACATTAATAATTTTCTTACACTTTTATCATTTGTAAAAAAAACAAACAAACACATTATGTTCCAGTATTTGTACAATGTGCCCAGAAGAAAAGATAAAAAATAAATAAAATAAAATTCATGTAGTAATAGAGTCTACAATATAACTGGTTTCACTTCTTTTAACTACAGTATGTGTGAAAGCCATACTCAGATCAACACCTGCCCACAACACATGCCAAGAGACGTTCAAAGCTTTTTCACACTGGCGTGTGCGGCCCGTTGCCGTATTGCGGACCGCATTTGTGGATCCGCAATACAGGGGTGCCGTTCCGTGGGCATTCCGCATCACGGATGCGGGACCATTCACTTAAATGGGTCAGCGAATCCGGAGATGTGGAATGGTGCGGAACGGAACCACGAAACGGAACCCTACGGAAGCACTACGGAGTGCTTCTGTGGGGTTTCGTCCCGTACTTCCGTTCCGCAAAAAGATAGAACATGTCCCATTTTGTGGGCCGCATTACAGCAACGGGCCGCACACGCCAGTGTGAAAGAGGCCTTACTGTGTTTTTCAGGACACTTTAGGTCACCTGATTTAAATAGTACTCTACTGACACACACCAAGAATATACTGTACTGCTATACAGTATATGCCTTAACCTCTTACTACAGTTGCTGTATTATCATGCTCATCTAATAACCAAAATGAACCATATAGTACCCTATCTCATATTGTGCAGCCTTATATAGAATGCCTAGTGAACTTGTAAATAAACTAAATATTGAATGGGCTATAAATGAGTTGCTGACCTGCTGAGAAGGGAGGCAGCTGAAACAATATCTTACATGGAAGCCTAGCAGACACTTCCATTTACAGCTCTACAAACCAAATGGCAGACGTATCTGTCAGAAAATCTATCGCTAGACAAAAGTGTGGACCATCACTTTTAGATCTCTGCATGAGATGCACACCAAAGGTAAAAAAAAAAGAATAAGTCACTATTATTGATCTCATTCTTTAACACCCCCTCATTTAGACGTACATTTTGTAATAAAGCATTAACCGTATCAAAAGGATCAGAGTGAAAGAGTAAAATACCAAGCAAATAGGAGGAAGTTCAACAGTTCTGAGCAAGACTGGGTTAAAATCAACTGAAATGAAATGATCACAGAAACTGCAGCAATAGACTGTCTTGCAATGTTGAATGTAACAAAAGCTACAAAGTGATCGTAAATAATGTATCTGGCCTTGTAGAAGGTTTGCAGGCTTGTATCCATTGATAATTAATAACAATAAGACACTTACCAGATCGATTTCTGATCATGTCAGTGAACTCATCAAGCATGGCTTCCTCCCTGTTCTCCTCCCCTTGATAAGCACTTTCAGCCATATCTCACTTGGGCTTTAGAGTTGTAAATCAAGAAGTCTTCAATGTTTTCTCTCTTCCAGTCCAATACCTTTGTTCAATGTTCAGTAAATGTTTCAGGAAGCTCTCGAGATCAGGATGTAGGCAATACCCACTGGGTCAGACTGGCAAAGCTGCAGAAAGAGTTTGCATGGAGACGGCAAGAGTAAACTGTCAACCCCACAGATCAGGGAAAACAGGTGCTGATCTGTTACTCCTTAAAATAGAAGCACCCAGTTTAAAACAAGTAGAATGTGAATGTGAAGTAGGGAATATTAAACCTGACACTCTATAAATCAGCATCAAGTTGTAGATTCCAGAAACTATTTCCGCACTCCTTCCAATCAATACAAAGACCAATAAAGTGCCAAATTGCCGAAATAAACTCAGAGGGCATTCATAATTTAGTTATACCTCACTTAGTTGCTTGCATTCAAGATATGATGGGTCTCTGTTCAATATATATTGTATCATAAAGGCTAGAGAGGATGCCAAACATTACTAGCAACCACCATTAATCCTGCTGCATTTGAGAAAATGGGCAAACAGGTACATGTGTAGTCATCGAAATGAATGACTAATTTGCATTATGGAAGATTTTTTTTAATTAATTATATACAATATCTATTGAAATCAGCAGAAATACAGCATAAAGGATGTATATAGCATTATAATATAAGTAATATTTATACCTAGAATTTTGCATAAATATTTCTATATAGTAAGTAAGTCTACAGTTATTTGCTTTACTGTATATAATCTTTTTTTTTTTTGCAAGGTCCCCTGACAAAAAGCTAGGCTGTCCAGTTGTTAGGACCCGTAGAGTTCAACCTTAAAGGGTTTCTACCACCAGAAATACTGTTATGTAGCTGACTGACATTAGCGATGCGCTGTCAGCACTACATAACAGTATGTTTTTTACATTTCTCCCTGCAGCCGTTTTAATAAAATAAGCACTTTTATAATATGCTAATGAGGCTCCGTCTACTCACCCTTTATCCCGCCCAGGTCCTCTGTTCTGCAGCGGTTCGGTTCGCAGCATCGCTGCCGAAATCCAGCGCCTGCGCTGTTCACTTCTGTATTCGGCGCAGGCGCAGTGAGTAAATGAAGCGCTCCTGGTGCCGGATTCCTCACTGCGCCTGCGCCGACTACGTCACAGTGAGGAAGCCGGCATCAGGAGAGCGGCCTTCACTCACTGTGCCTGCGCCGAACACAGAAGTGAACGGCGGAGGCGCGGGATTTCGTCAACGATGCTGCGAACCGTCACATCAATCAAGAGGAGCGGGGCGGGCAGAACAGCGGACCTGGGCGGGATAAAGGGTGAGTAGACGGAGCTTCTAGGTGCTGATTTTGCGCCCACATAGCACCTAGAGGCTCATTAGCATATTATAAAAGTGCTTATTTTATCAGAACGGCTGCAGGGAGAAATGTGAAAAACATACTGTTATGTAGTGCTGACATTAGCGATGTGTTAATGTCAGTCAGCTACATAACTTTATTTCTGATTGTAGAAACCCTTTAATCTGTAGGGAAACCTAGTAGAAAGTAAGTAGCCACAAAGAAAATCAAGCATTACATGGTGCCTATTGAGATAAATAGTAATACACATACTGTACTTGCTAGATCCTCCAGAGTAAAAGGGAGATAAATCTTTTTCTGGACCAGGAACTCCCTTGAAATTCAGGGATGAAGTAGTCTAGATGTCAAATATAAGTTATAGCATTGGTTAGATGTACAAAAAGATTTTAGTAGCTACATGAGTTTATACTCATTCAGGGACATCATCTCTATTTCCCACAAGCACAAATATTGAACAGAATAAGAACTGGGGCTGTTGCAATGTTGGAAACACATCTTGTTACATAAAAGGCATTTTATTCCATAACCACCCCAAAGGAAGCATTTTTCTTGAGCATTTAATATTAACGGTTTGTGGTTACTTAAAAAAGACATCTTAGCAAATGTTAGGAGAAAACCTATTTGGGGGAATTTATTATGGGGGAAATATTTGAAGTCAGTGGTGTACTGCCAATATAGGCAGACCACACAGCTGCTATGGGGCCCGTGGCACAGGGGGGCCCGGAGCACAAGGAAGGCCCCACCCACTTTTCTTCTGTTCCGGGCCCCTGAGAGGGGAATTTCCTTGCTTGGGAGTCCCTGCTCTGACTCCATATATGGAGTCAGTGTTATGAACATGAAAGGGGTGTTCCCAAGCATGGTCACTATCAGTGATGAGCGACAGGGGCAATATTCGAATTCACGATACTTCGCGAATATTTGGGCGAATATTCAATATATATTCGCGAACTCCAGTATTATTTTCTTGATTACGAAAATCGGCAATCGGAAAATTTGCGATCAACACTACTCCTATAGGCAACTTTCCTATTGGTTGCTAGGGATGTTGCTAAGTGATAAATTCGTAAATTATATACAAATATATAGCACTATATTCTAAATATTAGAAAATTCTCGAAGTGGCGATATTCGCGCTCAACACTAGTCACTATGCTTGGGGGACACCCTGTTTATACAAGTCTAATTTAGACTCTATTTTTTAAATGTTTTTGTGAGGATTCAAACTTACAACCATCTACATTAAAGACAAAAACATTAACCTCTGGGCTATAGAGCTCAGTGCTAAGTCATTACTTAAAAACCTCATAGAAGTTTCTTTTGTATGACCCAACAGAAACGTCTGAGGATTTTAATATAAGAAACCTCTATGAGGTTTTTCAGTAATGACTCCGCATTAAGCTCTATAGCCAAGTGGTAAAGGTTCTTGTCTTTAATGTAGATGGTTGTGAGTTCAAATCACCACATAACATTTAAAAAATTCTAAATAAATAAAAATAAATACACAGGACTCACTTCATAAATATTCTGACCCTCATAACTTTTTTTTTATAGTTGATCACTATTTATTCAATTTTCTTGGGAGATAAGGTGATGAAAAAAACACGAATAGGCCTTTTAAAAATTTTTTTATTTCTGTTAAGCCATTCAGCATATGGGCTACCTTTTTTTAAAATATTTTAATAGTATGGGCGTTTTCGCATGTGGTGATGCCCATAATGCCCAATTTTTTAATTTCTTTTTATTTTGGGGAATTGGGGTGATTTTAATTTAATTTTTTTTTTTAATGTTTTCAAAACTTTTTTTTACATTTTTTTTCTTTACTTTTTGTTGGGTCTCCCAAGTGGACCACAACTTACAATCATCAGATATAAATTGCTCCATTAGTCTGTACAGAAATCACTATCACAGTTCAGTGCTGCCACCTAGTGGCCTAAACTGGGATATACTAACAATGAGCCTGGAAGCCTAATACAGGCTGTAGCTTATTTAGAGAACATGATGCTTTTCCCGATCTCCGCTGGGGGAAAGCGCGCCTGAAGAGGAATCCCACACTTCTGGTTTTTAACACTCTCAGATGCCGTGAGTGATGGGAACTCATTACCATGAGGGGAGGGGGCATGTGGCATTTTCTGAGGCCATAAAGGTGAAGAACTGTTGCATTTTGGGGGGCATAATAGGGGTTGGATAACCCTTTTAACTATTAAGATACAGGAGGTTTTTTTCATTTTTTCATTTTCGCATTTTCATTTTTGCATTTTAATTTTTGTTCCCTATCTTCCTTGAGCCATAACTTTTTTATTTTTCCGTTCACATATCCATATGAGGGCTTATTTTTTGCGGTACAAGTTGTACTTTAATATGGCATACAGTGTACTGAGAAGCAGGCAAAAAATTCCAAATGGGGTGGAATTGAAAAAAATATATAATATTCCACCACCGTTTTACAGGTTTTGTTCCTACGGTGTTCCTTTTGCGGCAAAATGACCTGTGCCCTTCATTCTCTGGGTCAGTAGGAATATAAAGGCAGGGGAGGAGCCAGAACAGGTGGTGGGATGGGCCAGGGCAGGTAGTGGGTGAAGTTCGGGGGGCCCAATTCAGATTCTTGCTATGGGGTCCAATGATTCTATGTATGCCCCTGGCTTGAGTCTATCAAATAGTGCACTTTGTTAAATATGACATATCTTAAAACCTGACACTTTTGTCGAGAAATGCTACTCCAGGTTTTTATGCCATCCCCTACTATAATGGGTTTGAAACTTTTTTTGCAACTGTCTAAAAAGGTTCAATGATGAATATTACGGATGAGCGAAGTGAGCTTCAGATCCTAGATCCAAAGTCGCTTAGCTCATAACTTCGATTTAATACTGCATGGAGATCCAGCTCCATACAGTGGTAGGCTCTATTCACACATCCGCAATTCCATTCCGCATTTTGTGGAACCAAATTGCGGACCCATACATTTCTATGGGGCCGCACGCGATCTATGGGTCCGCAATTTCGGTCCTGAAAAAAATAGAACATGTCCTATTCTTGTCTGCAATAGCGGACAAGAATAGGCATATTCTCTTAGTGCCGGCAATGTGCTGTCCGCAAAATGCGGAACGCACATTGCTGCTGTCCTTGTTTTGTGGATCCGCAAAGCACACACGGATGTGTGAATAGACCCGTAAAATGTACGGCCCCCAGCTAGGTGGTCAATTATTCCCAAAGTCTGAGACTGGTGAATAGCTTCGGTATTTGATTTTTAAACTGAAAAACTATTTAAAAAATTGGATCTGAACTCGACTTCGGTTCTGAGGTACCAGTCGGAACCGAAGCCGAGTTCGAATCCAAGTTTAAAAATGTTTTTTTCAATTTAAAAGTCAAATACTGAAGTTATTCACCAAAGTCTTGCGAGACTTCGGGAATTACTCGTCGGAGGCCATACATTTTAATGCTGTATTGAGACGGATCTCCGTACAGCATTAAACTAAAGTTTTGAGTGAAACAACTTCAGATCTAGGATCCAAAGCTCACTTCGCTCATCACTAATAAATATGTTGTGAAATGAATATAGCTAACAATGGCTATTTTTCCATGCACTTTTTAAAACTGGAGTGGATGGTGTAAAAAGAAAAAAAAAACACAATGTTTTTCACAAATAAACCCAGAGTGTAAAACCCATGGGCGCTGTGCTGAAACGATCCTGAAATGGCTCCCCACTTGGCAATTGAGGAGCCACTTCATGTCTGTGAAAAGCCAGAGTCTGCTAAGGCTCCAATGCCTTTCAAAGGTATATTCCAAAAAAGAAAGTAGAAAAAAGTAATAAAAAGTTTTTTCAAATATAAAGAAAATATATATATAAAAAATCATTGTAAATATAGGCATCATCACTACCAGTATTGAGCGAATCAAAGTATCCAAAGTTGATTTTCGATCCGAATTTCAGGGAAAATTCGTTTCACGGCAAAGCTGAATTTCCTTATGCTTCATGGTAAAAAAAATGAATATCTCCTGAATTGCAGTAAAAAAAAAAAAAAATCATATTCACCTCATCCATTTGAGAGTGAAGAGGCCGTAGCGGCCATCTTGCTTGAAGATCCAGCTTCATCTGAAAAAGTCCATACTGTTAAAATATAAAAATATGTATCCCACACCTCGAATGGCATAACAAAAAAAATAAAAAATAAATAAAAATTGCTGATTCACCATTTTTTCTTCACTTCACCTTCCAAAAAAATTGAATGAAAAGTGACCAAAAAGTCATCAACACTTATACACAAAATGGTTTAAATTAAAAACACAGATCGGCCCACAAAATATGAGCTCCATAGACATAACTATAAGGGACAAAATATAGTGATGAAAAGAAAAAATACATATTTTCCAAAGTTTGCTTTCTTCAGTATTAAAATAAGAAACTGTTTAAATATGGTATCATTGTAATCATACTGATCCAGATAATAATGAGCATAGGTCAGTTTTACTGCATAGGGAACACTGCAAAAACAAAACCCATAAGGCTCCATTCACACGTCCGCAATGTGTTTTGCGGATACACGGAGTCATGGATCCGCAAAACACGGAAAGCGGCAATGTGCGTTCCGCATTTTGCGGACCGCACATTGCCGACATAATAGAATATGCCTGTTCTTGTCCGCAATTGCGGACAAGAATAGGACATGTTCTATTTTTTTGCGGAAACGGAAGCACGGATGCGGAAGTGCGGATCCGCAAATGTGGATGCGGACAGCACATTCCGTCCCCATAGAGAATGAATGGGTCCGCACCCTTTCCGCAAAATTGCGGAAAGGGTGCAGACACATTTGGCGGACGTGTGAATGGAGCCAAAAAGCGGAAGAATTGAGGTTTATTTTCCGATTTTACCTGATTTGGAATAATTTCCAGCTTCCAGTTACATTGTATGCAATCGTAAATGGAGCCCTTAGAAAATACAACTTGTACCGCAAAAAACAAACCCTCGTATGGCCGTGTGAATGAAAAAATAAAAAAGCTATGGCTCCATGAATGCAAGCATAAAAAATAAAAAATAAAAAATATTTTTAAAACTCTTATTGATGGTAAGGATATATGTATTATTTGCATGACTTTTTATTGAAGTAATGTATGTTCTGCTCACACCATGTTCATACCCTCTCTTTAATTAAGGCCCCTTTCACACGACCGTTTTTTTTTTTTCTTTCGTTTACAGGCCAATTTTTGCGGTCCGTATACGGTCCGTATACGGAACCATTCATTTCAATGGTTCCGCGAAAAAAACGGAATGTACTCCTTATGCATTCCGTTACCGTATTTCTGTTTTTCCGTGAAAGATAGAACATGTCCTATTATTGCCCGCAAATCACGTTCTGTGACTCCATTTAAGTCAATGGATCCGCAAAAAAAACAGAACACATACGGAAATGCATCTGTATGTCTTCTGTATCCGTTCCGTTTTTGCAGAACCATCTATTGAAAATTTTATGCCCAGCCCAATTTTTTCTATGTTATTACTGTATACTGTTTATGCTATACAGAAAAACAGAATGGAAAAACGGAACAGAAACGGAAACACAACGGAAACAAAAAATGGAACAACGGATCTGTGAAAAACGGACCGCAAAACACTGAAAAAGCCATATGGTGTCCAATTATATAACCAAGTACTTTATATGTTTAAGGCCTCATGCACACGACCGTTACATTTTTTGCAGTCCGCAAACCGCAGATCCGCAAAAAACTAAAGCCGCTTCTAGAAATGCCTATTCTTGTCCGCAAAACAGACAAGAATAGGACATGTTATATTTTTTTTTGCGGGGCTACGGAAAGGAGCAACAGATGCGGACAGCACACGGAGTGCTGTCCGCATCTTTTGCGGCCTCATTGAAGTGAATGGGTCCACATTCGAGCCACAAAAACTGCGGCTCGTATGTGGACCAAAACAATGGTCGTGTGCATGAGGCCTAATATATAGGTTTTTACTGGATACCAATTAGTGAAATTGCATAGTCTACTACACTATTCAATCCTCTTTTAGTAATATTGTGGCCCGTGCCGCATTACTCACCAGAACTTGTTATCCATCTGCCCGGACCCGCTTAACCTTCTCCTGCTGTTGGCAGCGTCCCCGGGTGCTGACATTCTATGCCAGGGATCAGCAACCTTCGTCACTCCAGCTGTTGTAAAAATACTACTCCCAGCATACTCCTTTCACTTCTGTGAGAGTTCAGAGAACAGCGAATCAAGTGTGCCTGATGAGAGATGTAGTTTCACAACACCTGGAGTGCCGGAGGTTGCTGGTCTCCAGTCCAACATTTACAGAAAATTTTGAAGAATTTGCAATTTAGTAAATTTTATTTCTTCTATATTTTCTAAAAATTAACTTTCATCATATGTCTACTGTACAGTATGTTGGCATCGTTTTGTAAATAGCATTTTATTTTTGTAGGACACTAGAAGGCTTTTAGCCTTAAAATGAATCTTTCAAATTTTCAAAAACATTTTCAAAACTTTTAAAGGACCAATTCAGATCTGAAGTTAGTTTGAGGGCTTAAATAATATAAATAACTCACAAATGTGTTAATACATTAGGTGTTCTAAAGGAATTAAAGGATGTGAAATTTAAAAATTTCATTTTTAATCGAGTCTTTTTTTTACTATAATACAGCAAGGGTTAACAAAAAAAAGAAAACACTCTATTACCCTGATTCTGCACTTATAGAAATACTAGCAGATGGACCAGCTTTGCACGGGTATATTTCATCTATTTAATTTAATGTTTGTGTGTGTCGTTAAAAGATATCGACAGTATTCCCCATAACAGTGACCTCTACAGCACCCCACCCCTTTAACAGTGAACTCCACAGTACCCCACCCCTTAACACTGAACCCCCTACAGTGCCCCGCCACTTTAAAATCAGACCCCCACAGCAGCTCATCCCCTTAACTTTGACCGTTTACAGCCGCCCGTCCCTTTAAGGCCTCTTTCACACTTCCGTATGGCTATTTCAGTGTTTTGCAGTCCGTTTTTCACGGGTCCGTTGTTCCGTTTTTTGTTTTCATTGTGTTTCCGTTTCGGTTCCGTCTTTCCGCTCTGTTTTTCCGTATGGCATATACAGTATACAGTAATTACATAGAACAAATTGGGCTGGGCATAACATTTTCAATAGATAGTTCTGCAAAAAACGGAACGGATACGGAAGACATACGGATGCATTTCCGTATGCATTTTGTTTTTTTGCGGACCCATTGACTTTAATGGAGCCACGGAATGTGATTTGCGGCCAAATACAGGACATGTTCTATCTTTCCACGGAACGGAGATACGGAAACTCGGAAACAGAATGCATACGGAGTACATTCCGTTTTTTTTGCGGACCCATTGAAATTAATGGTTCCATATACGGACCGTATACGGCCCGCAAAAAACGGCCCGCAAAACGGAAAAAACAACCGGTAGTGTGAAAAAGGCCTAACAGTGAGTTTCACAGCACCCCACTCTCTTGACAGTGACCTCCTCAGGGGCCTGCCACCTTAACAGTTACCACCACAGTACCTTGCTGCCTTAACAGTGACCTACAGTAGGTGAACCCGATTTTGTGTCAATCTCGCTGTATTTCTCGGCGAGATTGAGCACATACGAGCCCCATCGCGGGAGCCAGCGCCGAGCTGGCTTGCCGCGATGGAGACAGAGCCGTCATAGAAGCGACGGGAGATCCGACTTGGATTCCCGCCAATTCTACACGTGTGCGGCGTTTGTTATGAATCCTGAGGGGGAAGTCCCCGCCGGATTTTAAATAAAAATCCGGCCTGGGTCCCGCCCTCAGGAGCATACCGGGCCCTTAGGTCTGTTATGGGTTGTAAGGAGAGCCCCCCCTACGCCGAAAAAAACGGCGTAGGGGGTCCCCCTACAATCCATACCAGACCCGTATCCAAAGCACGCTACCCGGCCAGCCAGGAAGGGAGTGGGGACGAGCGAGCGCCCCCCCCCCCCCTCCTGAGCCGTACCAGGCTGCATGCCCTCAACATGGGGGGTTGGGTGCTCTGGGGCAGGGGGCGCACTGCGGCCCCCCCACCTCAGAGCACCCTGTCCCCATGTTGATGAGGACAGGGCCCCTTCCCGACAACCCTGGCCGTTGGTTGTCGGGGTATGCGGGCGGGAGGCTTATCGGAATCTGGGAGCCCCCTTTAATAAGGGGGCCCCCAGATACCGGCCCCCCACCCTAAGTGAATGAGTATGGGGTACATCGTACCCCTACCCATTCACCTGCAAGAAAAGTGGTAAAAACACAAATAAACCACACAGTGTATTAAAATATTTTATTTTTCTGCTCCGGAGGCCGCCCCCTGTCTTCTTTATTAGCTCTTTTACCAGGGGGGGGCTCTTCTTCTTCCGATATCCCGACGGGTCTTCTCCGCTATCCGGGGGGGTCTTCTCAACTCTCCGGGGTTCTCCTTCTGTCTTCTCCTTCTGTCTTGTTGTCTCCTTCTGTCTTCTGTCTCCGGGGTTCTCCTTCTGTCTTCTCCGCTATCCGGGGGGGTCTTCTCAACTCTCCGGGGTTCTCCTTCTGTCTTCTCCTTCTGTCTTGTTGTCTCCTTCTGTCTTCTCCTTCTGTCTTGTTGTCTCCTTCTGTCTTCTGTCTCCGGGGTTCTCCTTCTGTTTTCGCCTCTCTCTGTTGTTGACTCGGCGCACCCCGGTTCTTCGTCTCGCGAGACTCGGCGCACCCCGATTCTTCGTCTCGCGAGACGTCTCGCGAGACGAAGAACCGGGGTGCGCCGAGTCAACAACAGAGAGAGGCGAAAACAGAAGGAGAACCCCGGAGACAGAAGACAGAAGGAGACAACAAGACAGAAGGAGAAGACAGAAGGAGAACCCCGGAGAGTTGAGAAGACCCCCCGGATAGCGGAGAAGACCCGTCGGGATATCGGAAGAAGAAGAGCCCCCCCCTGGTAAAAGAGCTAATAAAGAAGACAGGGGGCGGCCTCCGGAGCAGAAAAATAAAATATTTTAATACACTGTGTGGTTTATTTGTGTTTTTACCACTTTTCTTGCAGGTGAATGGGTAGGGGTACGATGTACCCCATACTCATTCACTTAGGGTGGGGGGCCGGTATCTGGGGGCCCCCTTATTAAAGGGGGCTCCCAGATTCCGATAAGCCTCCCGCCCGCATACCCCGACAACCAACGGCCAGGGTTGTCGGGAAGGGGCCCTGTCCTCATCAACATGGGGACAGGGTGCTCTGAGGTGGGGGGGCCGCAGTGCGCCCCCTGCCCCAGAGCACCCAACCCCCCATGTTGAGGGCATGCAGCCTGGTATGGCTCAGGAGGGGGGGGGGGGGGCGCTCGCTCGTCCCCACTCCCTTCCTGGCTGGCCGGGTAGCGTGCTTTGGATACGGGTCTGGTATGGATTGTAGGGGGACCCCCTACGCCGTTTTTTTCGGCGTAGGGGGGGCTCTCCTTACAACCCATAACAGACCTAAGGGCCCGGTATGCTCCTGAGGGCGGGACCCAGGCCGGATTTTTATTTAAAATCCGGCGGGGACTTCCCCCTCAGGATTCATAACAAACGCCGCACACGTGTAGAATTGGCGGGAATCCAAGTCGGATCTCCCGTCGCTTCTATGACGCGCTTGCTGGGATGTGCTGTCACTATCCCAGTGAGTGCGAGATCTCGGCACCATGTTGCCGAGTATCAGCGCGACGCTGTCGTGCTAAAAACACAATGTCAGAAACACCTACTGTAACATTACCCTTCTGCCTTAACAATGACCTCCACAGCAGTTGCCTCTTTAATAGTGGCCCCTGCCCCCTTAACAGTGACCTCCACAGTGTCCGTTCCTTTAACAGTGACCTCCACAATGGCCTTTCCACTCAACAATAACATCCACACTGAACGCCTCTTTAATAGTGACCTCCACAGTGCCTGCCCCTTTAACAGTGACCTGCACAGCACCTACCCTTTTAACAGTGACCTCCACAGGGCCCAGCCCTTTAACAGTGACCTCCACAGTGTCTGCCCCTTTAACAGTGACCTCCACAGCACCCGCTTCTTTAACAGTGACCTCCACAGTGCCTGCTCCTTTAATGTTAGGGCTACACAACATGTGTCACGCAACATTTTGTCTTCAACAATTTTTACAATGATAGACTATGGTGTCGCACTGCGACATATGACATGCTGCGACACGACAGATGCAAAAAATCCATCCACAGTGCCTGCTCCTTTAATGTTAGGGCTACACAACATGTGTCACGCAACATTTTGTCTTCAACAATTTTTATAATGATAGACTATGGTGTCGCACTGCGACATATGACATACTGCGACATGACAGATGCCGAAAATCCATCTAAGATGGATTTTTCTGCGACTGTCATGTCACAGTCGCAGCATGTCACATGTCGCAGTGCAACACCATAGACTATCATTATAAAAATTGTTGTGCGACATCAATGTCACACAACACATGTACGGATGTAGCAGGGTTAACACACATGCTTTATGAGACATGTTATCTAAACTAAATGCAACTAAATGCGTTAAGCAATTACTTTTCAATGGCTTTTGTTTCAAGATAACGAGATAAGTTAAGAAATTTGAGTTAAGAGTGTGTGTGTTACCCCTGCTACATCTGTAGCAGTGTAGTTGTGCCCTATGTGTCATGTGACTTATTGTCGCACGACACATGTTGTCGTGTAGCCCTAGCCTTAAGCTGACCTACAGCAGTGAAGAAAAATGGCTGGGTTGTTATGGAAACCTGGAGTAAAACTGTGTGTATGTGGAGACTAAGGGCCTGCGAGCTTCTATTGGCTGATAAGCGACAAGTGACCGTGTGTATTGCAATTGGGATATAAAGAGAAAGACATACAGGCTTGTATTGGCTAATGCAGATAATTTTTGGGGAATATCTCAGGATTGGTATGTCCTAGAGAGCTGAGACCCCCACAAGATTTATTTCCAGGTTGCAAGGGATGCGTATACCAAGTTTCGTTGAAATCGATGGTTGCGTTTTTGAGTGATCGCGGAACATACACATATATACAGTTGCAAGAAAAAGTATGTGAACCCTTTGGAATGATATGGATTTCTGGACAAATTGGTCATAAAATGTGATCTGATCTTCATGTAAGTCACAACAATAGACAATCACAGTCTGCTTAAACTAATAACACACAAAGAATTAAATGTTACCATGTTTTTATTGAACACACCATGTAAACATTCACAGTGCAGGTGGAAAAGGTATGTGAACCCTTGGATTTAATAACTGGTTGAACCTCCTTTGGCAGCAATAACTTCAACCAAACATTTCCTGTAGTTGCAGATCAGACGTGCACAACGGTCAGGAGTAATTCTTGACCATTCCTCTTTACAGAACTGTTTCAGTTCAGCAATATTCTTCGGATGTCTGGTGTGAATCGCTTTCTTGAGGTCATGCCACAGGACTCTGACTGGGCCATTCCAGAAGGTGTATTTTCTTCTGTTTAAGCCATTTTGTTGTTGATTTACTTCTATGCTTTTGGTCGTTGTCCTGTTGCAACACCCATCTTCTGTTGAGCTTCAGCTGGTGGACAGATGGCCTTAAGTTCTCCTGCAAAATGTCTTGATAAACTTGGGAATTCATTTCTCTTTCGATGATAGCAATCCGACCAGGCCCCGACACAGCAAAGCAGCCCCAAACCATGATGCCCCACTACCATACTTCACAGTTGGGATGAGGTTTTGATGTTGGTGTGCTGTGCCTCTTTTTCTCCACACATAGTGTTGTGTGTTTCTTCCAAACAACTCAACTTTGGTTTAATCTGTCCACAGAATATTTTGCCAGTACTGCTGTGGAACATCCAAACTGTAAACGTGCAGCAATGTTTTTTTTGGATAGCAGTGGCTTCCTCTGTGGTATCCTCCCATGAAATCCATTCGTATTGTAGATTCGCTAACAGGAATGTTAGCAAATGCCAGAGACTTTTGTAAGTCTTTAGCTGACACTCTAGGATTCTTCTTCACCTCATTGAGCAGTCTGCGCTGTGCTCTTGCAGTAATCTTTACAGGATGGCCACTCCTAGGGAGAGTAGTAGCAGTGCTGAACTTTCTCCATTTATAGACAATTTGTCTTACCGTGGACTGATGAACAGCAAGGCTTTTGGAGATACTTTTATAACCCTTTCAAGCTTTATGCAAGTCAACGATTCTTAATTGTAGGTCTTCTGAGAGCTCTTTTGTGCGAGGCATCATTCACATCAGGCAATGCTTCTTGTGAAAAGAAAACCCAGAACTGGTGTGTGTTTTTTATAGGGCAGGGCAGCTGTAACCAACATCTCCAATCTCATCTCATTGATTGGACTCCAGTTGGCTGACACCTAACTCCAATTTGCTCTTGGAGATGTCATTAGTCTAGGGGTTCACATACTTTTTCAACCTGCACTGTGAATGTTTATATGGTGTGTTCAATAAAAACATGGTAACATTTAATTCTTTGTGTGTTATTAGTTTAAGCAGACTGTAATTGTCTATTGTTGTGACTTAGATAATGATCAGATCACATTTTATGACCAGTTTGTGTAGAAATCCATATCATTCCAAAGGGTTCACATACTTTTTCTTGCAACTGTATATACATCCTTCTTTATATATATATAGATATGTGTCTATGTGTGGCTTTAGTATACTAATTGGCTCAAACACTGAAGGTGTACTTTATGGACTTTAGGCCAAGATATAAGAAACTCCCCTCAAAAGACCCTATATTGGAGACTACATTCCTCATAGAATTTATCTAGGAGTACAGTGAGCAGTTTTACTCCACATGTGTGTCATAGAATTTAATAGAACTAGGGCTCATTCACCTGACGATAAGGTTGCCGTGCCCATGCTGCGGACCACAAAAAGCAGTCCACAATGAACAGGAGCAGGCCGTGTGAATTCTGTACGGTGCTTCTGACCCGTTGACTTGAATGGGTTCGCGATTCACAAGATACAGCAAAAGATAGGACATGTCCTATCTTTTGAGGTGCAGAGGCACAGTCTCGAAAACCCACAGAAGCGCTTCTGAGTGTTTCCGTTGGCTTGTGATTCGCACCTCCACTCCACATGTCCTATCTTTTGCCGTATCTTATGGATTGTTAACGCATTCAAGTCACCGGGTCTGCATCTGCAGGATGGAGTGCATACAGAAGGTGCCCATGTATTGTGAACCCGCTGTTTGTGGTCTGCAATACTGGCATGGACGACTCACATCTGTGTGAATGGGGCCTTAGGCTTTAAAAAATATGTTACTTTAGCCCAAAGTCTTTCATTTTTACAAGGGCTACTAACAAAAAAGCACCCCCACAGTTTGTTATACATTTTTTTAATGAATATGGCAACACTCCATATGTGGCTTTTATATGCTGCTGTTTGAGAAGGAGCACATTTGGCTTTTGGAAAACAGATTTTGCTGGAATGGTTTTGAGTGTCATGTTGTCTTTGCAGAACCCGGAGGTGCCTGTACAGTGAAAAACCCCCAAGAAGTGACCCAATTTTGGAAACTACACCCCTCAAGAAATATATTTAAGGTTTTAGTGAGCATTTTGACCCCACAGGTGCTTCATAGAATTGGGTCTTAAAAAAAAAAAGCCCCAGATTTTTTTAACCCGTAGAGGACCCGCGCCATACATGTACGGCGCTACCGGACGTGACTTAAGGACCAGCGCAATACATGTACGGTGTGAGGTCCGCTGGGCTCTGGGTGAAAATCGCGGGGGGAACGGAACGCAATGGCTGCTCTTACCGACAGGCAGTCATGCCGGGTAAGTGCAGCATTGGCTATTTCGCCCCTGCTCCATGCGCTGCGATTGGCCGATCAGTGAAGACGGCACAGCGCCGGAAGCACATGTATGCTGCGGGGCGGGTCAGGGGAAGGTCAGGGGGAGGTGGCCGATGCTGAACTGGTCAGCACCGGTCACCTCCGAGGTGAGGCAGGGGACACTAGTGTTATGGGTCCCCTGCCAGCACTGCGATTGGCTGGAACAACCACTACTATTTCTGGTTTATCTGAATAAATATTTGCTATTATACTGTTCACTATACTCTTGTCCATCTGGTACCAGGTAGTTGAGTGCTCCCTACCACTTGACATATCTATGAAACACCTGTTAGGTCAAAAGTGCCCTTTCCACCCCTTAAAATGTTCATACGGGGGTGTTCTTTCCAAAATGGGGTCGCTTCTTGGGGTTTTTCATTTCTGGGGACCTCAGGAAATTTTTCAAATGCGACATGGCAGCTAAAATGCATGTCTGCCAATTCAGGCCTGCAAAAAACATATTTTGCACTTTGCCTCTGGAGGCCTGCTGTGTGCCAATACAACAGTCTACAAGCACATATGAGGTGTTTGCAAAATGGGGCACATATACTGGAGTGCATTTTCTCCTTTAAACCCTTGTGAAAGTGAAAAATTAGGGCTGCTTGTAATTTTTCATTTTTACAAATGCGTGCTTTGAAATGCTTCTCTCAAGTAATTCTGCCTTCTGTGAGACACCTGTTTGAGAAAAAGTACCCTTTCCACCACTTAAAATGTTCGTACGGGAGTGCTCTTTCCGAAATGGGGTCACTTCTTGGGGTTTTACATTTCTGGGGACCTCAGGAAATTTTTTAAATGTGACATGGCAGCTAAAATCCATGTCTGCCAATTCAGGCCTGCAAAAACCATATTTTGCACTTTGCCTCTAGAGGCCTGCTGTGCGCCAATACAGCCGGCTACGAGCACATATGGATGTTTTCAAAATGAGAGGGAAATGGGGAGCATATACTGGGGTGCATTTTCTCCTTTGACCCCTTGTGAAAGTGAAAGGGTCTGCTAGTAATATTTCATTTTTACAATTGTGTGCTTTGAAATGCTTCTCAAGTAATTCTGCCTTCTGTGAGACACCGGTTTGCTAAAAGGTACCCTTTTCACCACTTAAAATGTTCGTATGGGAGTGTTCATTCCGAACTGTGGACCTCTGGATATTATTTAATGCGACATGGCACCTAAAATCCACGTCTGCCAATTCAGGTCAGCAAAATCCATATTTAGCCCATACATAATTTTTTGGAGCACATATGGGGTTTTGGCTTATTCGGGGGTAAATGGGGAACAAAATGTGTGGTGCATTTTGTCGAGTTACCCCTTGTGAAAGTGAAAAATGTGGGTGTAAAGCAATTTTTTTTATTTACAGCCAAGCGTTTCCTAATTCTGTGAAATACCTGATGGGTCTAAGTGCTCACTACACACCTTGAAATATTCCTTGAGGGGTGTAGTTTCCTGAATGGGGTCACTTTTGGGGGGTTTCCACTCTAGGGCTACCACAGGATGTCTTCATATGCGACATAGCTCACAAAAGTCAATCCTGCAAAATCTGTCCTCCAAAAGCCCTATGGCACTACTTCCCTTTTGAACCCTGCCATGCGCCTATACATCTTTTTTTTAGCACATATGGGGTGTTGACGTATTCGGGGGGAAATGGGTAACAAAATATGGGGTGCATTTTGTCCTATTTTCCCGTGTGAAAGTGTAAAATATGGGTGTAAGGCCTCCTGCACACGACCGTTTTTTCCCCCCGTTTACTGGCCATTTTTTGCGTTCTGTATACGGTACCATTCATTTCAATGGTTCCGCAAAAAAAACGGAATGTACTCTGTATGCATTCCGTTTCCGTATATCCGTTTTTCCGTTCAGTTTAAAGATAGAACATGTCCTATTATTGCCCGCAAATCACGTTCCGTGGCTCCATTTAAGTCAATAGGTCCGCAAAAAAATGGAACACATACGGAAATGCATCCGTATGTCTTCTGTTTCAATTCTGTTTTTTGCAGAACCATCTATTGAAAATGTTATGTCCAGCCCAATTTTATCTATGTATTTACTGTATACTGTATATGCCATACGGAAAAACGGAACGGTAAAACGGAACAGAAACGGAAACACAACGGAAACAAAAAACTGAACAACGGATATGTGAAAAACGGAACGCAAAACACTGAAAAAGCCATACGGTCATGTACAATAGGCCTAAATCAACTTTTTCAGCAAAAAATTTACATTTTTAATTTTCACAGCCAAGCGTTTCATAATTTTGTGAAACACCTGATGGGTCAAAGTGCTCACTACACACCTTGAAATATTCCTTGAAGGGTGTAGTTTCCAGAATGGGGTCACTTTTTGGGGGTTTACACTCTAGGGCCACCTCTGGGTGTCTTCATATGCGACATAGCTCCCGATTACCATTCCAGCTAAATCCTCTCTCCAAAAGCCATATGGTGCTCCTTCCGCTCTGATACCTGCTGTGCGCCCATACATCAGTTTTTGAGCACACATGGGGTGTTTCTGTAAACTCCAGATTCAGGGTAATAGATTTTGAGCTTTGTTTGGCTGTTAACCTTTAAAGTGTTGCATACAAAATTGCTTAAAATTTCAAATCTGCTAAATAAAGTGAAATTTAGAAATTTCATTCCCATTTTCATTTAATTCTCGTGGGGCTCCTAAAGGGTTAACAAAGTTTGTAAAATCAGTTTTGAATAGCTTGAGGGGTGTAGTTTCTAAAATTGGGTGATTTATGGGTGGTTTCTAATATGGAAGCCCCAGAAAGTGACTTCATAACTGAACTGGTCCCAAAAAAATTGGGGTTTGGAAATGTTCTTAAAAATTTTAAGATTTGCTTCTAAACTTCTAAGCCTTCTAACGTCCCCAAAAAATAAAATGTAGTTTTCAAAATGATCCAATGAGGTAGACATATGGTGAATGTAAAGTAACAACAATTTTTGGAGGTATTACTATCTATTATAAAAGTAGAGAAATTGAAATTTGGAAATCTTTCAATTTTTTTTTGGTAAATTTAGTATTTTTTTATAAATAAAAATGAAAAAATTTTTACTCCATTTTACCACTTAGTTGAAGTACAATATGTGATGAGAAAACTGTCTCAAAATGGCCTGGATATATAAAAGCGTTTCAAAGTTATTACCACATAAAGTGACACATGTCATATTTGCTAAAAATGGCCTTGTCTTTAAGGTGAAAAATGGCAGGGTCCTGAAGGGGTAAATTGTCACAAAAGGGTCACAGGAGAAAAAGCAACCCATAATTTGTTAGGCATTTTGTCTTGAATATGGCAACAACCTATACGTGGTCATAAACTGCTGAATGGGCATATGGCTCTACAGTGTAAAACCCCAAAAGGTTGCCCAATTTTGGAAACTAATACCCTCAAGGACTTTACCTTGATGCATAGTGATAGGCTTGACCCATAGATGCTTCAAAGATTTTTTTTTTTAATTGGGACAAGAAACTAACAATTACATTGTATTTTAATTAAATTTAGTTTTAGCCTTAAAGGGCTTCTGTCACCCCACTAAACTGTTTTTTTTTTTTTTTTTGTTACTTATAATCCCTATACTGCGATTTATGCATACATACTGTAATTAATCATTTTGGTTTAGCAGATTCTGTTAAAAACGTACTTTTAAAATATGCAAATTACCTTGCTACCAGCAAGTAGGGCGGCTACTTGCTGGTAGCAGCCGCATCCTCCTATCCTAAAGACGCCCCCTCCGCATGTTGATTGACAGGGCCAGCGGACGGGATCGTCCTCTGGCTGGTCCTGTCTGCTATCAAGATCTCGCGCCTGCGCCGTAACGGTATTCAGTCGGCGCAGGCGCACTGAGAGGCGGACGCTCGCTCGGCCGCTCCATTCTCAATGCGCCTGCGCTGATGATATCACATCTACACCCGGCGCAGGCGCATTGAGAAAGGAGCGGCCGAGTGAGCGTCCTCCTTTCAGTGCGCCTGCACCGACTGAAGACAGGTACGGCGCAGGCGCCAGATTTTGAATGCAAACAGGGCCAGCAGAGAAAGATCCCGTTCGCTGGCCCTGTCAATCAACATGCGGAGGGGGCATCTTTAGGATAGGAGGATGCGGCTGCTACCAGCAAGTAGCCGCCCTACTTGCTGGTAGCAAGGTAATTTGCATATTTTAAAAGTATGTTTTTAACAGAATCTGCTGAACCAAAATGATTAATTACAGTATGTATGCATACCTCCCACAGGTTTAGCTCCGGTATATTAGGGCATCTGTGGATGCCACTATTATGGGGTGGGGGATATGTGGATGGCACTGTTATGGGGTGGGGGATCTGTGGGTGACACATATATAGCAGTGCCATCCACAGATCCACCCCCCATAACAGTGCCATCCACAGATCTCCCCTCCATAACAGTGCCATCCATAGATCACCCCCCATAACAGTGCCATCCATAGATCACCCCCCATAACAGTGCCATCCACAGATCCCCCCATAACAGTGCCATCCACAGATCCCCCCATAACAGTGCCATCCACAGATCCCCCCATAACAGTGCCACCCACAGAACCCCCATAACAGTGCCATCCACAGATCCCCCATAGTAGTGTCATGCACAGACCACCATTAGTTCAAAACCCACCAAAAGCACACCTTTTGGTTAAAAAATTTTTTTTTCTTATTTTCCTCCTCAAAAACCTAGGTGTGTCTTATGGGCTGGTGCGTCATATAGGGCGAAAAATATGGTAATTCTGCTGGTCAATTTAATTATAGAGGTACCAATATTGTATAGTTTTTTTTTGCGTTCCGCTAACTTTTGCACAATAAAAACCTTTTTGAAAATAAACATGCTCTTGTGTGTGAGTTTGTTTGCAGAATGAGGTGATGTTTTCCTTGGGACTATTTTGGGGTGCATACAACTTTTTCATGACATGCTATGTTCTTCTTTTGTTTTCTATTCTGGAATAATTTTTATTTATTTTTAATGGCGTTCACCTGACGGATCGATCATGTTATATTTTTATAGAATGGATGTTGAAAACCAAATATGTTTGGTTTGTTCAAAACATATTTTTTCTGTTTTTCTAAAAACACTTCTATTTATTTATTTTACTTTTTATTTCAGTCCCATTTGACTTAAACTTTTGATTTCCTGACCAGTACAATACATATCGATAGGCTTCCGTAGCTGAGGCCTTTGAAAGGCTTCCAGCTGCCATAGCAACCATTAACAGTCTGCAATCAAGTCGCAGGGAACTGATGAGAGTGATAGTCTGAGCCCCCTCTTTATGTAAACCCCTTAGCTATGTCTCCTATCCTGCCTGTTACAGCAGGAGCCTTGCTGTCAGTCACAGCCAAGCCCCTTCAGCCTGTCATGTAGTACATATACATGTTGGGAAGGGATTAAAAAAAAAAAAAGATTTAACCCTGTAACATTTTAATGATTTCAATGAAGTGCCTGTATAACACAAGTTACCACTGCAGCCAATCACTGGCCTCAGTGGTCTTGTGCTGTATACTGCTAAGACCAGTGAATGTGCCATACGTTTTATTTTTAATCATTATTCTAATAGCTTCACTAGTACTTATAAGTCTCTCCACAATATTCCAGATGTGGTCTCACTACAACTCCATACAGCAGAATAATAATTTCCCTCTTCTCACTGGTTATATTTTTATTTGGGTAGGATCTCTTAAATCCTTACTTTATTTCCATACTTTTCTTAAATATTGATCCTGGGGTTAAGTTTACTGTTGTATATTCTTTCAGTCATATCAAATTTCTCAACACGACTGTAAATATACTGAATGGCAGATTACAAACTGAATTATTTACCAGACCTACTGATAAGAATTCTTTGCTTAGATGTGACCCTAGAAATATTATTCGACATCTACCATGCTGTCAATTTTTACATGTGAAACAAATTGTTTCTGATCCTTATGACTACCTTTGATATGGTTCACAAATTTCAGAATAGGGGTTACCCCAATTCAATATTACAACTACAGAAAACCAAGGTACTCGCTCTTGATAGACAGCAAACATTGCAGAGGATAGTCATACCACCCTCTGGATCCAGGGTTCCTTTTATTTCTACTTAGAATGTGCAAAGTTTGCGCATTAATTCTATCATCAAACGCCATTGGCCTATGCTCACTTGGTGTGTGAAGGGTGTTCCTGAATTTACAATTCCTCCTTTATTCTCTTATCGCAGGTCCAGGAATCTTAGGGACCAACTGGTATCTGCTAATGTTTCATATAATGTGAGCCCTATACAGACTTTATTGTCCATCCGGAAATCTGGTTGCTTTCCTTGCTTGAGATGTGTCAACTGCTGCCTGATGATCAAAGGTGACCGTTTCACACATCCAGTCACGGGAGAGACATTTCCTATTAAGCATTTTTTGACATATGACAGTGATCACGTCATTTATGTACTATCTTGCCCCTGTAATTTCCTTTATGTGGGTGAGACGACTCTTGACCTGAAAACTCGACTCATCCAACATCGCTACACCATTCGCAAGAAGCGTCAGGATTTACCAGTGCCCAAACATTCCTCTGAACACAAACATAGTGAACATCAGCTGCGGTTTCAGATAATTGACCATGTCCCCCCATTAAGGAGGGGTGGCAATAGATCTGACATATTGAATAAAAAAGAGCTCCAATGGCTCTTTAAATTAAACACGTTGAAACCCACGGGACTCATTGTAGATTTTAAATTGAACAAAATAATACGCTGATCTTCTTCACTGTAAACATATGGTGGATGGCTTGCCCACCACTCCTGGTGCTCTCTCAATCAGCACTAATGTGATAGCAAGTTTTTTGCAGCATATATATTATAATTTTAAACTAAGCTTATTGTAATTTTGTTTCATATATCCATGATTAATAATATTTTTTTCTTTTTTCTTTTCCATTTTTTTTAGATGCGCCTTGACAACATTTGACTTGCCTGGGGACGGACATAATTTTTATATTTAATGGTTCTTTTATATCTTTTTTAAGGTGACAGAGGAAATGTCCATTTCTTGTCTGTAATGCATGAGGCGGCATATCTTTACATATTTGTTTGAGCTAGGTATGAGTGTCTACTGGGGGGCGTATAAGGGGGGGTCGCTCCACATTTGTGGGGTTTTCCACCCATTTAGTTTCCCGACGGTTAGGGGCCATCTCTCCAGTTTTTGAGTGACCTCTTTCTTCACTTCTCTAGTAATGCCACATTATTTACACACCGTTACCATTTTAATGAGGAAACCCCTCTGTTTCTGGTTGACTTAAGAACCTAAGTATTTAGCATTATTTTCTACATACTCGTCTCTTTCCTATATTTAGTTTAATTTAATATACGCCAGCCCTCTGTTATTGCTCTACAAGCATGTTTTCCCTTTTTTCAATAGGTTGTTAGCGCCATAGTAATAGCTAGGGCGCTTGTCAGTGATTACTGACTATAGAACATTTTGCCCTTTTGTTTTCCCTTTTCCAAGATGGCTGCTGCCCATTCCAGAGTGGCAGTGGGCATGTCAGACATGCTCAATACTATAGAGAATTTTGCCCTCTTGTTTTCCCTTTTCCAAGATGGCTGTCGCACAGTCCAGAGTGACAGAGTGCTTGTCAGACATCCTCAATACACTTTTTGCTTTCCTCCGCCTCCTCTATTTTTTTCCTTGACATGCGCATTGGAGTCTTCATCGGCATGCACACATGTTGTTTGTCCCCTGCTGAGCCAAATCTTTTGATCTATTCCTTGAATGATCATTAGGATATAAAGTATATATGTAATCATGTTTTGTAATGCATATTAATCATGGTATTATGTGATTTGGTGTACTCACTGTATTATGTATAGGGTTATGATAATTATGTGCACAATTGTATGAATACATTATGATGTACTATGGCACCATGCACTTTTTATGGCACTTTTAGCACTTTATTTTTGTTTTTTATGTTTAATTATGTATATTGATTCATGATTCATTGCACATGCACTTTTCATATACACTGCTCAAAAAAATAAAGGGAACACAAAAATAACACATCCTAGATCTGAATTAATTAAATATTCTTCTGAAATACTTTGTTCTTTACATAGTTGAATGTGCTGACAACAAAATCACACACAAAAAAAAAAAAAGGAAATCAAATTTTTACACCCATGGAGGTCTGGATTTGGAGTCACACTCAAAATTAAAGTGGAAAAACACACTACAGGCTGATCCAACTTTGATGTAATGTCCTTAAAACAAGTCAAAATGAGGCTCAGTAGTGTGTGTGGCCTCCACGTGCCTGTATAACCTCCCTACAACGCCTGTGAATGCTCCTGATGAGGTGGCGGACGGTCTCCTGAGGGATCTCCTCCCAGACCTGGACTAAAGCATCTGCCAACTCCTGGACAGTCTGTGGTGCAACGTGACGTTGGTGGATAGAGCGAGACATGATGTCCCAGATGTGCTCAATTGTATTCAGGTCTGGGGAACGGGCGGGCCAGTCCATAGCATCAATGCCTTCGTCTTGCAGGAACTGCTGACACACTCCAGCCACATGAGGTCTAGCATTGTCTTGCATTAGGAGGAACCCAGGGCCAACCGCACCAGCATATGGTCTCACAAGGGGTCTGTCTCCTGGTAGCGCCTCCATGCTCTGGACACTACGCTGACAGACACAGCAAACCTTCTTGCCACAGCTCGCATTGATGTGCCACCCTGGATAAGCTGTACTACCTGAGCCACTTGTGTGGGTTGTAGACTCCGTCTCATGCTACCACTAGAGTGAAAGCACCGCCAGCATTCAAAAGTGACCAAAACATCAGCCAGGAAGCATAGGAACTGAGAAGAGGTCTGTGGTCACCACCTGCAGAACCACTCCTTTATTGGGGGTGTCTTGCTAATTGCCTATAATTTCCACCTGTTGTCTATCCCATATGCACAACAGCATGTGAAATTGATTGTCACTCAGCGTTGCTTCCTAAGTGGACAGTTTGATTTCACAGAAGTGTGATTGACTTGGAGTTACATTGTGTTGTTTAAGTGTTCCCTTTATGTTTTTGAGCAGTGTATATAGCTGATCTGTTCACATATATAACTGCTTGAGAAAGGGTCCAGTGTTGAGCCGAAACATTGCGTATTCACATGGGTGAATAAAAGCATTTTCTTAATTTTTTACTGATTTTGGAGTGCTGCTTTTTTGCTACTTTGGTTATATTTTTAGCTATGCATTCCAGTATCCTACTCATTTTTCCAACTTCCTGTCAGGCGTTTACTCATTTTGAAGCTGTCAGAAATCAGACCCCTTAAACCCTTCTGTTCTAAAATACAGGCTAACACAGATACTCATGAAGGGGATTCCTTGCCCCAAGTGCACTATTTTACATTTGGAAACATTAAACTGCAGTTTCCATGGTTTTGGACCATATACTGTATCTAGTAAAGCTAAATCATTTCCATGTTAGAGACATCTCCAGAAATATCAGCCTTATTGCATAAATGTGTGTCATCCGAACAGGACAGACTAAAGAGACAGGATCCTGAAGAATTCATGTTCAGTAGCCTAAAAAAAGTCATCTATATTTGTGTAGCATAGAGGCTGAAAGTCTACACTACTGCTTTTCTCTATTAATATTTGACTTGAGACGGATCACATAGCAAGCAGTAGGAAAACACCTTAAAAAAAAAAAGTACTGCACCACATTTACAATTGTGGATTAATGTTGCATTTGGCAACTGTATGAATTATATAAAAAAAATACCACAACTAGTCATGTTTAGTTTTTTATTCAGTTGAACAATATTAAAAAATTTCCTATAACAGTTCTTCATTAGAGTTGAGCGGACACCTGGATGTTCGGGTTCGACGACTTCGGCCGAACTTGAAAAAAAAGTTTGGGTTTGGGACGCGAACTTGACCCGAACCCGAACCCCATTGAAGTCAATGGGGACCCGAACTTTTGGGCACTAAAATGGCTCTAAAATAGTCCTGGAAAGGGCTAGAGGGCTGCAAAAGGCATCAAAATGTGCTTAAGAGCATGGCAACTGTTCTGCAAACAAATGTGGATAGGGAAATGACTTAAAATAACATAAAATACAGAAAAATTTAAAATAACAATCTGGATCTAGGAGCAGGAGGTTGAGAAGGCGGTGGATGGGTGGATGTGGCGGTGTAGGTTAACGTGGCGGTGTAGGTGGAAGCGGCGGGGAAGGAGGAATAGTATAATCCAATAGTCCTAAGACTAATAATTCCTGTTTAGGGTCTATATTAAAATGTAACTTTTATTTCATATTGACATACACATAAGACAAAACGAAAAGACTCTGTTGAGAGTTTTAAAAAAAATACATATGGGGGAATAGTTGACAGGTAGTAGGAATATATAACACTCCGTCACTATACACTATCAGAGTGAGGGGTATGTGACTGTATCCTTTATGAGTGGTATATAATAATCCTAAATGATCACTGGCTAATTCATGAAGCTTGACATCTGGCACTAAATAATACACTCTTTTTCTGCTGGTGTTATCTGACACCAGACAGTTGGGACCTTTTGGACTTTCACTCACTCATTGAGCAGGTAAGGTCTAAGCACTGTTGTTTGAATCTCTATCAGAGTAATGCTCCTGACTAGAGGCTTATATCCGCTCCTGCTCACTATGTTTATTCTACCCCTGTCATACGAGCTGGTTCTCACTGCGTCTGCAGATCGCGGTGCCGCAGCTTAGATTATCCCTAACATAATCTTTAAAATGTAATGAGACATAGCTCCCCCTGGAGGAATAGGAAGCCAACACTGATTTGTGTTATTTTTTATTTTTTAATTGGGGTATCCCCCAAAATATTGGGAAATATAACAAAATAAAACAAAGAATAAGTGTACTTGAGTACAAGAATGGATGGTTGAGGCTGGTATAAATGTCTATTCTGCACAAGGTACGGACAATTCCTGTGGGATCCATGCCTGGTTCATTTTAATAAACGTAAGCTTGTCCACATTGGCTGCGGCCTGTGATAATGCTCTCTGCCGTGCTATACACACGTTCACACTATACACTGGCTGCAGGGCAGGTCAGCACCTCCAAGGCTGACAAAGCTTTTCCACATTTTGGCCATGCTAACCCTGCCTTCTCAGGTGCTGGCGGTGCCCCAGCTGCGACCTCTTCCTCCTCCTCTGCCTTCGCCTTGTGCTTCCACTGTGCCCCCGCTGTCAGGTGGGAATGCTATCATCAGCGTGCGCTTGTAGTCGCGCATCTTCCGATCAGTAACAGATGTTTTCACTAAATTTAGTTCCCTGTCAGCAATGCAGAGCAGGGGTTCATTCAAGGCAAAAGGGGGTTCATGTCACCCAGCAATAGAAGAGAGGATTTTGAGAGATTTAGGCCCCTGTCACCCAGGCACAGCAGGGGTTCATTCATGGCAAAAGGGGGATCTTGTCACCCAGCAATAGAACAGAGGATTTTGAGAGATTTAGGCCCATGTCACCCAGGCACAGCAGGGGTTCATTCATAACAAAAGTGGGTTCTTGTCACCCAGCAATAGAACAGAGGATTTTGAGAGATTTAGGCCCCTGCCACCCAGGCACAGCAGGGGTTCATTCACAGCAAAAGGGGGATCTTGTCACCCAGCCATAGAACAGAGGATTTTGAGAGATTTAGGCCCATGTCACCCAGGCACAGCAGGGGTTCATTCATAGCAAAAGTGGGTTCTTGTCACCCAGCAATAGAACAGAGGATTTTGAGAGATTTAGGCCCCTGCCACCCAGGCACAGTAGGGGTTCATTCACGGCAAAAGGTGGTTCATGTCACCCAGCAATAGGCCAGCACCTCCAAGGCGTAAAGCGCAAGCTCAGGCCATGTGCCCACATGGGGAGCAGGGGGAGCGCATCATTATTCAGTTTAGATCTGATGATTAACACTACGTATAATACAGTACATACTGAGCTGCAGGGCCAGAGTACAGTGCCTGCACTGCCTGCCGCTCTCCCCGCCTACTACAGACCCTCCTCCCTCCTCACTAATACATCGCAGTCTGCGATACTGCAGCATCGCAGATTGCGATGTAAATTGGCAGCATTCGCCCCATAAGACGCAGGGGCACTTTTCCCCCACTTTTTTTTTGGGGGGGGGAGTGCGTCTTATGGGGTGAAAAATATGGTAATAATCATAAATCAAACTTTCACTTTTTAATACTTTGTTGCAAATCCTTTGCAGTCAATTACAGCCTGAAGTCTGTAACGCATAGACATCCCCAGATGCTGGGTTTCATCCCTGGTGATGCTCTGCCAGGCCACTACTGCAACTGTCTTCAGTTCCTGCTTGTTCTTGGGTCATTTTCCCTTCAGTTTTGTCTTCAGCAAGTGAAATGCATGCTCAATCAGATTCAGGTCAGGTGATTGACTTGGCCATTGCACAACATTCCACTTCTTTCCCTTAAAAAACTCTTTGGTTGGTTTTGCAGTATGCTTTGGGTCATTGTCCATCTGCACTGTGAAGCGCCGTGCAATGAGTTCTGAAGCATTTGGCTGAATATGAGCAGATAATATTGCCCGAAACACTTTAGAATTCATCCTGCTGCTTTTGTCAGCAGTCACATTATCAATAAATACAAGAGAACCAGTTCCATTGGCAGCCATACATGCCCACGCCATGACAATAGCACCACCATGCTTCACTGATGAGGTGGTATGCTTAGGATCATGAGCAGTTCCTTTCCTTCTCCATACTCTTCTCTTCCCATCACTCTGGTACAAGTTGATCTTGGTCTCATCTGTCCATAGGATGTTGTTCCAGAACTGTAAAGGCTTTTTTTGATGTTGTTTGGCAAACTCTAATCTGGCCTTCCTGTTTTTGAGGCTCACCAATGGTTTACATCTTGTGGTGAACCCTCTGTATTCACTCTGGTGAAGTCTTCTCTTTATTGTTGACTTTGACACATATACACCTACCTCCTAGAGAGTGTTCTTGATCTGGCCAACTGTTGTGAAGGCTGTATTCTTCACCAGGGAAAGAATTCTTCGGTCATCCACCACAGTTGTTTTCTGTGGTCCTCCGGGTCTTTTGGTGTTGCTGAGCTCACCGGTGCGTTCCTTCTTTTTAAGAATGTTCCAAGCAGTTGTTTTGGCCACGCCTAATGTTTTTGCTATCTTTATGATGGGTTTGTTTTGTTTTTTCAGCCTAATGATGGCTTGCTTCACTGATAGTGACAGCTCTTTGGATATCATCTTGACAGTTGACAGCAACAGATTCCAAATGCAAATAGCACACTTTAAATAAACTCTGGACCTTTTATCTGCTCATTGTAATTGGGATAATGAGGGAATAACACACACCTGTCCATGGAACAGCTGAGAAGCAAGTGTTCTCATTACTTTAGGTTCCTTAACAAGTGGGAGGCACATATGCAAACTGTTGTAATTCCTACACCGTTCACCTGATTTGGATGTAAATACCCTCAAATTAAAGCTGACAGTCTGCCGTTAAAGCACATCTTGTTCATTTCATTTCAAATCCATTGTGGTGGTGAATAGAGGCAAAAATGTTAGAATTGTGTCAATGTCCCAATATTTATGGATCTGACTGTATGTTGGTTTTAATAATTTCAACAACCCCACAAAAAATATTATTCAAAACATGTGGAGACAGAAATAAATAGAAACAGATTTTGACCTAAATTTGTTGCTACTCACAAATCATTTTGTACGCTACCCTTTGTATTACTGTAGTAGTTTGAATATATTTAATAACCTCCCAAAAAATTTACACCTTGTGGAGAGTAAAATTAAGAAGAAAAGACTTAGTCATAAATTTGTTATCACTCATAGATAATTTGGTGCACTACCCTATGTATTGGTGTACTAATAACCTACAGTATATGATTAATTAGGTTTAATTAAACTGAACCCACAAAAAAAAAAAATATTCAACCATAAGAATATAGAATAAAAAGAAATGGACAATTTTTAAGTCTGAGGTGTATTTTCACATTAATACTCATAGGCAAATTATCGCCCTACCCTGTGTATTGTTTTACTGATCTGTGTACTACTGGCTTAATAAAATTCAATAACGCCCTATAAAAAATAGGAACTGTGTGTGTGGAGATAATAAATGGATTTACCATAATATTTTTTTCTCAATCACTGATTTATATATATTTTTCCATAAAAATAAAATTAATTAATTAAATATGTGAGATAACCTGACACATAGTTCTCACTAGTATTCCATATGCTATGCTAGATTGATGGGAGAACACATGTTGTGCAGTTTTCATTTAAAGTTTTCTATATTAAAAAGAAATAAACAATATAAAATAAACATCATTAGCACTGCTGCATACCAAAATACCCATACTAATAAAATATAAAATAATATTATTCCATATGATGATTGGCGTAACAAAATAGAAATCAATGTAGCCAATTTGCGTTTTTCTCCATTGCTTCACCTAAAAAAAAAATAATAAAAATTGATCAAAATTCCATACACACCCCTTAATGGTATCAATAAAATCCACAGATTGCCCTGCAAAAAATGAGTTATCACAAAGCTCCGTAGACGTAAATGTATAAAAGTTATGGGAGTCAGAGTACAGTAATAAAAAGACAAAAATTCTAGTAAAAAAATTAATAAAAACATATTAAAACACAAGAAATACTGTACAAATGTGGTATCTTTGTAATTGTACTGACCCACAGAATAAAGTCTGTTTTACAGCATAGGTAATGCAGTAAAAACAAAACCCATAAAACTATTGTGGAATTGAATTTTCTTTTTCTAATTCCACCCCATTTGGATTTTTTTTAGGTCCCACTACAATGTGTGCAATAGTGCATGGTGCCATTGGAAAGTGCAACATGTCATGCAAGAAACAAGTCTATATAGCATAGAGCTATATGGACAGAAAAAAAAGTTATGGCTCCTGGAAGGCAAGGAATAAAAAAAGAAAAATAGAAAAATCACTGGGTCAGGAAGGGGTCAAAGAATACATTTTTCTCCTATGTGTTTTAGAGGTTATAACTTTTTATTTCTTCTTCAATATACCTGTATGAAACCATTTATTTTGTGTGATGATTTCAAATGTTTAATATGAATCATTTCAAAGTGCATATTTGTAGGTCAGTGTTAACTTTATTTTGTCTGCAAAACACAAGTTTAGGGGGGGAAGTGTCTCTGCTAGTTCTTTTCTCCTATCTACACCATTCAATGCTCTTATACTTTTTAACATTTATACTTACTGACGCTATTTGTTCTGTGTGGTCAGTACCGCTCTGACCAGCAGAGGGAAATTTCACAGCATAAAGCTCCTCTCGAAATATTTATCATTCCAGGATTTAACTTGAAAACTGGTCAGACAGGGGCAAGGAAAGTAAATTATATTTATTGTAGTTCACAGAGGTGATGAGCAATGGTGAACCAGAGAACAATTCATTATTGAAGGGGCAAAGAGGACAGAAAAGACTGCTACACAGGAGCAGGGAGATATGAGGAAGCACAGAGAATTATATTATTGAATGGAAAGGCAATGGGTGGCATGGAAAGGATGTGAGAGGGCAAAGGAACTAGAGCATAGAAGGCAAAAATTTCATTATGGAGGAGAGAGGGCAACATTAATAAGAAGAGTTACAGGGGTAGCAGCAAACTTTATCAGTAAAGAGAAGATGGAGGGAAGGCATGGAAAAGACCCACAATATACTTTCTTTATTCAACAGCACACACAGCTAAGACGAGGGGGCACTCTTAGGCCTCTTTCACACTACCGTATGGCTATTTCAGTGTTTTGCAGTCCGTTTTTCACGGATCTGTTGTTCCGTTTTTTGTTTCTGTTGTGTTTCCGTTTCGGTTCCGTTTTTCCGTTCCGTTTTTCTGTATGGCATATACAGTATACAGTAATTACATAGAACAAATTGGGCTGGGCATAACATTTTCAATAGATGGTTCCGCAAAAAACGGAACGGATACGGAAGACATACGGATGCATTTCCGTATGCATTCCTTTTTTTTTGCGGACCCATTGACTTTAATGGAGCCACGGAACGTGATTTGCGGCCAAATATAGGACATGTTCTATCTTTGCACGGAACGGAGATACGGAAACACGGAAACGGAATGCATACGGAGTAAATTTCGTATACGGAACGCAAAAAACGGCCCGCAAAAGGGAAAAAAAAACGGTAGTGTGAAAGATGCCTTATGTTCTGCAAAGTATTCCTTAAGGCCTCTTTCACACTACCGTTTTTTATTTCCATTTTGCGGGCCGTTTTTTGCATTCCGTATACAGAACCATTTATTTCAATGGTTCCGCAAAAAAAACGGAATGCATTCGGTTTCCGTATTTCCGTTTTTCCATTCCGTTGAAAGATAGAACATGTCCTATTATTGCCCGCAATTCACATTCCGTGGCTCCATTCAAGTCAATGGGTCCGCAAAAAAAACTGAACACATACGGAAATGCATCCGTATGTATTCCGTATCCGTTCCGTTTTTTGCGGAACCATCTATTGTATGTAATTACTATGTATCTATGTAATTACTGTATACTGTATATGCCAAACGGAAAAACGGAATGGAAACGGAAACACAATGGAAACAAAAAAACGGAACAACGGATCCGTGAAAAACGGATCGCAAAACACTGAAATAGCCATACGGTAGTGTGAAAGAGGCCTTAGGTAGAGTCCCTCAGCTCCAGGGATCACCTACCGGTCATGATTTAAGAATATCCCACAGAATGAATACCTGTGATAAGTCCTGATGCATGGACACTAATTATATCACTTGTTCAATACTATCCCAATACAAATCCCGAAAACATGATCAGCAGGTGGGCCCCTAGGACTGGAGTTGTGAGACATTGCCCTCGTTTGCGTCCACACAGTCAAGTTTCTGCATGTAGTTTTGGAAGGCAAAATCAGGAGTGGATCATAAAAGGAGAGAATGTATACAGGACAGATATGACTTCTCCTTTTTTTTTTATTCACTCCTGGTGTTGGCTTCCAAACCTGTCCGTGTGGTCGTACCGTCCGTTCCTCCATGTTCACACATCAGTGTTTTTGTAAGTGTTTGGTCAGCAATTTCCAGGAGTGCTTATGAGCCAAAACCAGGAGTGGAACTTCCAAAGAGATAAAGTATAATGGAAAGATATACATTTTCTCTCTCCTTTTGACCAGCAACTGGTTTTGGCTCCCAATTACTGATGAAAATTAGAGATGTCCCGAACTATTCGCCGGCGAACAGTTCCCGGCGAACATCGCTTGTTCGCGTTCGCCGCGGCGGGCGAACATATGCGATGTTCGGTCCGCCCCCTATATGTCATCATTGAGCAAACTTTGACCCTGTACCTCACAGTCAGCAGACACATTCCAGCCGATCAGCATACCCTGCCTCCCACCTACTATCAAAAAGCAAGGACAGCATCCATCTTAGATTCAATCTGAAGCTGCACTGTTAAATAGAGCAGGGAGAGTGCTACTGCTGCTGAATTAACGAGGAAAATCATTAGCTGGGCCAGTGTTCTGTGTCCACTCCAGTCCTCAAAGACTCATCTGCTGTAAGGACAGCGTCCTGACAGCACCCCAAAAAGCCCTTTTTAGGGCTGGTACATCAGTCTGTTTTTTTTTTTTTTTTCAATATACAGGGAGTGCAGAATTATTAGGCAAGTTGTATTTTTGAGGATTAATTTTATTATTGAACAACAACCATGTTCTCAATGAACCCAAAAAACTCATTAATATCAAAGCTGAATAATTTTGGAAGTAGTTTTTAGTTTGTTTTTAGTTTTAGCTATTTTAGGGGGATATCTGTGTGTGCAGGTGACTATTACTGTGCATAATTATTAGGCAACTTAACAAAAAACAAATATATACCCATTTCAATTATTTATTTTTACCAGTGAAACCAATATAACATCTCAACATTCACAAATCTACATTTCTGACATTCAAAAACAAAACAAAAACAAATCAGTGACCAATATAGCCACCTTTCTTTGCAAGAACACTCAAAAGCCTGCCATCCATGGATTCTGTCAGTGTTTTGATCTGTTCACCATCAACATTGCGTGCAGCAGCAACCACAGCCTCCCAGACACTGTTCAGAGAGGTGTACTGTTTTCCCTCCTTGTAAATCTCACATTTGATGATGGACCACTGGTTCTCAATGGGGTTCAGATCAGGTGAACAAGGAGGCCATGTCATTAGATTTTCTTATTTCATACCCTTTCTTGCCAGCCACGCTGTGGAGTACTTGGACGCGTGTGATGGAGCATTGTCCTGCATGAAAATCATGTTTTTCTTGAAGGATGCAGACTTCTTCCTGTACCACTGCTTGAAGAAGGTGTCTTCCAGAAACTGGCAGTAGGACTGGGAGTTGAGATTGACTCCATCCTCAACCCGAAAAGGCCCCACAAGCTCATCTTTGATGATACCAGCCCAAACCAGTACTCCACCTCCACCTTGCTGGCGTCTGAGTCGGACTGGAGCTCTCTGCCCTTTACCAATCCAGCCACGGGCCCATCCATCTGGCCCATCAAGACTCACTCTCATTTCATCAGTCCATAAAACCTTAGAAAAATCAGTCTTGAGATATTTCTTGGCCCAGTCTTGACGTTTCAGCTTGTGTGTCTTGTTCAGTGGTGGTCGTCTTTCAGCCTTTCTTACCTTGGCCATGTCTCTGAGTATTGCACACCTTGTGCTTTTGGGCACTCCAGTGATGTTGCAGCTCTGAAATATGGCCAAACTGGTGGCAAGTGGCATCTTGGCAGCTGCACGCTTGACTTTTCTCAGTTCATGGGCAGTTATTTTGCGCCTTGGTTTTTCCACACGCTTCTTGCGACCCTGTTGACTATTTTGAATGAAACGCTTGATTGTTCGATGATCACGCTTGAGAAGCTTTGCAATTTTAAGAGTGCTGCATCCCTCTGCAAGATATCTCACTATTTTTGACTTTTCTGAGCCTGTCAAGTCCTTCTTTTGACCCATTTTGCCAAAGGAAAGGAAGTTGCCTAATAATTATGCACACCCTATATAGGGTGTTGATGTCATTAGACCACACCCCTTCTCATTACAGAGATGCACATCACCTAATATGCTTAATTGGTAGTAGGCTTTCGAGCCTATACAGCTTGGTGTAAGACAACATGCATAAAGAGGATGATGTGGTCAAAATACTCATTTGCCTAATAATTCTGTACAGGGTGTATATACAGGGAGTGCAGAATTATTAGGCAAGTTGTATTTTTGAGGATTAATTTTATTATTGAACAACAACCATGTTCTCAATGAACCAAAAAAACTCATTAATATCAAAGCTGAATATTTTTGGAAGTAGTTTTTAGTTTGTTTTTAGTTTTAGCTATTTTAGGGGGATATCTGTGTGTGCAGGTGACTATTACTGTGCATAATTATTAGGCAACTTAACAAAAAACAAATATATACCCATTTCAATTATTTATTTTTACCAGTGAAACCAATATAACATCTCAACATTCACAAATATACATTTCTGACATTCAAAAACAAAACAAAAACAAATCAGTGACCAATATAGCCACCTTTCTTTGCAAGGACACTCAAAAGCCTGCCATCCATGGATTCTGTCAGTGTTTTGATCTGTTCACCATCAACATTGCGTGCAGCAGCAACCACAGCCTCCCAGACACTGTTCAGAGAGGTGTACTGTTTTCCCTCCTTGTAAATCTCACATTTGATGATGGACCACAGGTTCTCAATGGAGTTCAGATCAGGTGAACAAGGAGGCCATGTCATTAGATTTTCTTCTTTTATACCCTTTCTTGCCAGCCACGCTGTGCAGTACTTGGACGCGTGTGATGGAGCATTGTCCTGCATGAAAATCATGTTTTTCTTGAAGGATGCAGACTTCTTCCTGTACCACTGCTTGAAGAAGGTGTCTTCCAGAAACTGGCAGTAGGACTGGGAGTTGAGCTTGACTCCATGCTCAACCCGAAAAGGCCCCACAAGCTCATCTTTGATGATACCAGCCCAAACCAGTACTCCACCTCCACCTTGCTGGCGTCTGAGTCGGACTGGAGCTCTCTGCCCTTTACCAATCCAGACACGGGCCCATCCATCTGGCCCATCAAGACTCACTCTCTTTTCATCAGTCCATAAAACCTTAGAAAAATCAGTCTTGAGATATTTCTTGGGCCAGTCTTGACGTTTCAGCTTGTGTGTCTTGTTCAGTGGTGGTCGTCTTTCAGCCTTTCTTACCTTGGCCATGTCTCTGAGTATTGCACACCTTGTGCTTTTGGGCACTCCAGTGATGTTGCAGCTCTGAAATATGGCCAAACTGGTGGCAAGTGGCATCTTGGCAGCTGCACGCTTGACTTTTCTCAGTTCATGGGCAGTTATTTTGCGCCTTGGTTTTTCCACACGCTTCTTGCGACCCTGTTGACTATTTTGAATGAAACGCTTGATTGTTCGATGATCATGCTTCAGAAGCTTTGCAATTTTAAGAGTGCTGCATCCCTCTGCAAGATATCTCACTATTTTTGACTTTTCTGAGCCTGTCAAGTCCTTCTTTTGACCCATTTTGCCAAAGGAAAGGAAGTTGCCTAATAATTATGCACACCTAATATAGGGTGTTGATGTCATTAGAGCACACCCCTTCTTATTACAGAGATGCACATCACCTAATATGCTTAATTGGTAGTAGGCTTTCGAGCCTATACAGCTTGGAGTAAGACAACATGCATAAAGAGGATGATGTGGTCAAAATACTCATTTGCCTAATAATTCTGCACGCAGTGTATTGCAGTTGCCTGCCCGTGTGTGAGAGGCCACAGGCCCACAGACTGTACTGTGTGCAGACCACTCATATCGGGTGGCACAGCACCTTGCAGATAAAAATGGTCATTTAATTTTTTCCCTGTAATATAATTGCAGTTGCCTGCCAGTGTGTGTCAGGCCCACTGACTGTACTGTGCCCACTGCCAATGCCCACCACTCATACCCGGTGGCACAGTACCTTGCAGATAAAAAAAGTCATTACATTTTTTCTCTGTAATATAATTGCAGTTGCCTGCCAGTGAGTGTCAGGCCCACAGACTGTACTGTGCCCACTGCCCACCACTCATATCGGGTGGCACAGTACCTTGCAGATAAAAAAGTCATTTAATTTTTTCTCTGTAATATAATTGCAGTTGCCTGCCAGTGTGTGTCAGGCCCACTGACTGTACTGTGCCCACTGCCAGTGCCCACCACTCATATCGGGTGACACAGTACCTTGCAGATAAAAAAGTCACTTAATTTTTTATCTGTAATATAATTGCAGTTGCCTGCCAGTGAGTGTCAGGCCCACAGATAGTGTTGATCACGAATATTCGAATTGCGAATTTTAATCACGAATATCGGCACTTCGAGAATTTGTGAATATTTAGAACATCGCAAAATATATTCGTAATCGCGAATATTAGATTTTTAAAAAAATATCAGTTCAGTTTTATGCGAATTTTATGCAAATTTTCGCAAACAAGAAAATAATGCCTGGAGATCACGAATTCTCGAATATATGGCGAATATTCGCCCAAATATTCGCGAAATTTCGTGAATTCGAATATTGCCCCTGCCGCTCATCACTACCCACAGACTGTACTGAGCCCACTGGTCACAACTCATATCGGGTGGCACAGTACCTTGCAGATAAAAGGTCATTACATTTTTTCTCTGTAATATAATTGCAGTTGCCTGCCAGTGAGTGTCAGGCCCACACACTGTACTGTGCCCACTGCCCACCACTCATATCAGGTGGCACAGTACCTTGCACTCATAGTACCACTAATCTAAAAAAAAAATGACAGACAGAGGCAGGCCACCCTGCAGGAGCCGTCATGGTCGCGGTGCTGTGATTTCCTTTGGCCCTAGAATAATGCCCAGTGTTCAGAGGCCACGTACCCTAAACTCAAAAAGTTCTGAGGATATAGTTGACTGGCTTACACAGGACACCCAATCTTGTACAGCTTCCGCTCGGAATCTTGACGCACCATCCTCCTCCAGCTCAACTTCGGGCAACTCACAAGTTAGCACTCGCCCGCCCACCGCCACCACAAACCCTAGCACCACAGCCGCTTCACTTGATCTGTCAGAGGAGTTATTTACATATCAGTTGGAAGAAATTAGTGATGCGCAACCATTATTGCCAGAGGATGTAGATAACAGGGATATGTCTCAGTCAGGCAGCATTACACACATAGATGTACGGTGTGATGATGATGATGTTGTACCCGCTGCTGCTTTCTTTGCTGAGTTGTCAGATACAAGTGAAGCGGTTAATGATGACAATGTGTCCGTGGATGTCACGTGAGTGCCCACTCAAAGAGAAGAAGAACAGGGGGAAAGTTCCGATGGGGAGACAGAGAGCAGGAGGAGACGAGTTGAAAGCAGGGGGAGGTCGTCGCAAGGAGCTAGTGGTACAGTCAGACAGCATGTATCGGCACCCGGGGTCAGCCAGACAGCATGCCAATCAACGCATGCTGTTGCCACCACCAGAATGCCGTCATTGCAAAGCTCAGAAGAGTGGCATTTTTTTTGTGTGTCTGCCTCTGATAACAGCGATGCCATTTGCAACCTCTGCCAAATTAAACTGAGTCGTGGGAAGTCCAACACCCACCTAGGTACAACTGCTTTGCGAAGGCCTATGGGATCAACACATGATGAGTACAAGCAGTACAGAAACTCAAAGCCACCATCCTCCTCCTGGTCCAGCATCTTCAGCCACGTCAACCACTGCTGTCCTCCTTGCCCCCTCTCAACTACCCGCCACTCTGCCTCTCACCTTCAGCAGTTCCTGCTCATCTGCCCACAGTCAGGTGTCTGTCAAGGAAATGTTTGAGCGTAAGAAGCCAATGTCACAGAGTCACCCCCTTGCACGGCATCTGACAGCTGGCTTGTCGGAACTCTTAGCCCGCCAGCTTTTACCATACAAGCTGGTGGAGACTGAGGCCTTCAAAAAATTTGTAGCTATTGGGACACTGCAGTGGAAGGTACCCGACCAATTTTTTTTTTTCACAAAAGGCAATCCCCAACCTGTACTCTATTGTGGAAAAGGAAGTCATGGCATGTCTGGCACACAGTGTTGGGGCAAGGGTCCATCTGACCACTGATGCCTGGTATGCAAAGCACGGTCAGGGCAGGTATATCACGTACACTGCGCATTGGGTAAACGTGCGGATGGCTGCCAAGCATGGAATGCGTGGCTCTGCAGAGGAGTTGGTGACACCGCCACGACTTGCAGGCAGGCCTGCTGCCACCTCCTCTACTCCTCCTACTCCATCCTCTTCGCTAACCTCCTCGGCTGAGTCCTCTTCTGCTGCTGCGTCTTGCTCAACATCAACTGCACCCCCCCTGCTTCCCAGGGGCTATTCCACATCCCGGACACGACAGTCTCACGCCGTCTTGGGGTTGACTTGCCTGAAAGCAGAGAGTCACACCGGACCAGCACTCCTGTCCTCCCTGAACGCACAAGTGGATCAGTGGCTGACCCCGCACCAACTGGAGATCGGTGTGTGACAACGGAAGCAATTTGTTGGCGGCATTGAATTTGGGCAAGTTGACACATGTGCCGTGAATGGCACATGTGTTGAATCTGATTGTACAACGCTTTGTGCATAAGTACCCAGGTTTCCAGGACGTCCTCAAGCAGGCCAGGAAGGTGTGTGGCCATTTCAGGCGTTCCTACAGGGCACTGCGTACTTTTCCGATATTTTCGGTGAAACAACATGCCAGTGAGGCGCTTGATTTGCGACAGCCCGACACTCCTAATGTTTGACCGCCTGCTCCAACAACAAAATGCCGTCAACGAGTATTTCTATGACCGGGGTGCTAGGACAGCCTCTGCAGAGCTGGGTATTTTTTTGCCACGTTACTGGACGTTCATGCGCAATGCCTGTAGGCTCATGCGTCCTTTTGAGGAGGTGACAAACCTAGTCAGTCGCACCGGAGGCACCATCAGCGACATCATCCCATTTGTTTTCTTCCTGGAGCATGCCCGGCGAAGAGTGCTGGATCAGGCCGTAGATGAGCGTGAAGAGGAAGAGTTGTGGTCACCATCACCACCATAAACAGCCTTATCATCATCGCTTGCTGGACCTGCGGCAACACTTGAAGAGGAGTCTGAGGAAGAGGAGTCAGAGGAGGAATGTGGCTTTGAGGAGGAGGACGACCAACCACAGCAGGCATCCCAGGGTGCTCGTTGTCACCTATCTGGTACCCGTGGTGTTGTACGTGGCTGGGGGCAAGAACAGACCTTCAATGAGATCAGTGAGGATGAGGAACGGGACATGAGTAGCTCGGCATCCAACCTTGTGCAAATGGGGTCTTTCATGCTGTCATGCCTGTTGAGGGACCCTTGTATAAAAAGGCTGAAGGAGAACGACCTGTACTAGGTGGCCACGCTACTAGATCCCCGGTATAAGTAGAAAGTGGCTGAAATGTTACCGAATTACCGGAAGTCGGAAATGATGCAGCAGTTCCAAAACAAGTTAAAAAGTATGCTTTACACAGCGTATAAGGGTGATTTCACAGCACAATGGGAATCTAACAGGGAAAGAGGTGAAAGTAATCCTCTTCCTACCACGACCACGCCGGCAAGGACGCTTTACAGACGTGTTGTTGATGGAGGACATGCAGAGCTTTTTAAGTCCTACGCATCGCCACAGCCCTTCGAGGTCCACTTTCAGATAACGACTCGACCGACAGGTAGCAGACTACCTCGCCTTAACTGCAGATATCGACACTCTGAGGAGCGATGAACCCCTTTACTACTGGGTGTGCAGGCTTGACCTGTGGCCTGAGCTATTCCAATTTGCGATAGAACTTCTGGCCTGCCCCGCTTCAAGTGTCCTGTCAGAAAGGACCATCAGCGCAGCAGGAGGTTTTGTCACTGAGAAGAGAAGTCGCCTAGGTCAAAAAAGTCTAGATTACCTCACCTTTATTAAGATGAATGAGGCATGGATCCCGAAGGCACTGACAGTGGGGGATGCATTTGACTAAAAAAGGCCTGATGAGATGCCTTGGGCTAAAAATGGTTCACACGCTGCTGTATTTAATCTCTGCATGCCGGATGACTTGTGGCTGCAACAATACCAAATTTTTCAGGCATGTGTACATGCCTAATTTTTCTGGATTCTGGTGCTGCACTGTGGCTGCAAAAACAAAACAAAAAAAAAAGGCACATACATGTGTCAATTCCCCTTCGTGATCGTTACCTTGTTGTGGTGAAGGGGCTTGCGTATCACAATGAAGCAATCACCTCTATGAGAGTGTTGGCAATGTTGGAACACCCCAGATGATAAGGTCGTTGCTTCATTGTGAACAGACCAAAAGCGATCGGCTGAATAATTTTGCATAGAAAAAACATTAATTTTCTTTGTGATCATCTAAGCTGATCATTAAAGACTACTAGGCCACCAATGGGCCCACACTGCAGAATAATTGTTTTCTGGGTCACTTAACTGTCACTGAACTACCTCAGCACGACCATAGGCTTTGAAAAACCGCCATCGCCTGCAATCTCCCAAATGTGCGCACGAGCACAGTCATCACTACACCAAGATTGACGCATAGAGGAATAAAATTTATGTCATGAGTGTGTCAACTATTCACAACTCTTTGCGGTTGTCTAAAATCTATTCGATACACGTCCCCTGATAGGGGACGTAACAGGGATTAAACTGATAAGAATAGTACTACTTAACAAACCACTCATATAGGGTGGCACAGTACATTGCACGGCGCACGCGCAGTGCCCCAAATTGGAAGTAAGAGGACTGACCAACCATCTTTTTCCTTCTCCCGGTTCCTAAAATCTATTCTATACACCGGCCCCTGATAGGGGACGTAACAGGGATTAAACTGATAGGAATAATACTACTTAACACACCACTCATATAGGGTGGCACAGTACATTGCAAGGCACACGCGCTGTGCCCCAAATTGGAAGTAAGAGGACCGACCAACCATCTTTTTCCATCTCCCGGTTCCTAAAATCTATTCCATACACCGGCCCCTGATAGGGGACAAAACAGAGATTAAACTGGTAAGAACAGATTTTTTTAATTTAAAAATAAGAGGACAGCCTCTGCGGAGTGGAGTATTTTTTGGCCGCGTTACTGAACGCTCATGCACAATGGCTGTAGGCTTATGCGTCCTTTTGCGGAGGTGACAAACCTGGTCAAACCCAAGGCAACATCATAGACCTCATCCCATATGCATTTTTTCTGGAGCATGCCCTGCGAAGAGTGCTGGATCAGGCCGTAGATGAGCATGAAGAGGAAGAGTTGTGGTCACCATCACCACCAGAAGCAGCCTTGTCGTCGATTGCTGGACTTGCGGCAACACAGAGAGAGGAGTCTGAAGAAGAGGAGTCAGAGGAGGAAGGTGGCTTTGAGGAGGTGGAAGACCAACCACAGCAGGCGTCCCAGGGGGCTTGTTGTCACCTTTCGGGGACGCTTGGTGTTGTACGTGGCTGGGTGGAGGAAGAGACCTTCAATGACGTCAGTGAGGACAAGGAACTGGACATGGCTAGCTTGGTACCCAACCTTGTGCAAATAGGGAGTTTGCGGTTGTGCAAATGGACTGTTTGCGGTGCGTTAAACGGGGAGTTTGGTCTGTCAGAGTTTGGTCTGTCACTGTGAAGGGGGCGTAACCCTTACACTACCTGATCGATACAACATCATACCTGATCGTATGCACACACTGGATGTTTTAAAGCACGTTATTCCAAACAATTTAGGAATATTAGGTGATTTATGCCCTTTATGGATTAAAACCCGACTCTGCATCAACTACGTAATTTTCCATGGGAGTTTTGCCATGGATCCCCCTCCGGCATGCCACAGTCCAGGTGTTAGTCCCCTTGAAACAACTTTTCCATCACTATTGTGGCCAGAAAGAGTCCCTGTGGGTTTTAAAATTCGCCTGCCTATTGAAGTCTATGGCGGTTCGCCCGGTTCGCCCGTTCGCGAACATTTGCGGAAATTTGCGTTCGCCGTTTGCGAGCGAAAAATTTTATGTTCGCGACATCTCTAATGAAAATCACTGATCAAACATGTCAGTATTCTGGCCAGTGTTTGATCAGTGACTGAGACAAAATCATGAATGGGGCCTACACAGATATACAAAATCACTGACCAAAAAACTGTTGTCTGAAATAGGCCTGAAACTGAGGCACAAACCACTTTAGCTCAGGACAGGATTAATCTGTTATACTTGAATTAACACAGCTGTGGGTATGAGAATCTGGAGGGGGGGGAGGTAGATTAGCATGCTTAGTAGCTTCCTTGCTTTCCTCTTCCTCTCAGTGCTGGTGTAGTGATATCATACAGAAGCAGTAGAAGCACACCAAGACATGTTTTTATTTATTCATACATACTTCTAAATTCATAGAAGTATACCATGCATTTGGAAAGTCTTCAGACCCTTTAACTTTTTTTTTTTACATTTTGTTCTGTTGCCGCCTTGTGCTAAAATAAATAAATCAAATTTTACCCCATCATTCTGCATTCAGTACCCATTTTCCTAAAATACCGGCTACATGTTTTACAAAGTGAAAGTACAGATGAAGCCGAACTAAAATTGACTCTGATAACACATGGCACAGTGTTATCATGGTTATCTCGTGACAAAAACCATTGAAATGCATTGAAAAGTTAGTTACTTTTTTCTTGCCATTCTTTGCTTAATGCATTAACCATCAAGTTTAGCTCGGCAGCATCTGTAAGAAGCCTGGGAACTCAATATGACCCATAATACAGTGCAGCCAGCCAATCAGCAGATAGCCATCCCCCTGTGATGTCACAGCCCTATAAAAGCCTCATCCTGCCCGGTCTCTGCCATTTTATTGTGAGCTGAGCATAGAGACAGATATGCCAAGCACTAGCTTTTCATTGTAGAATATTGGATAGGGACAGTGCAGGGGCAGAGAAGGGACAGTGTAGAGAGATCGAAGGGAGAGTTTTTACAACTGTAGGGAGAGCATAGGGAAACTGCAGGGAAACTGCAGGTTCAGAGTATGTGCATCTTGTTCATCTGATATACCATCCATTCTTAATCTGTTCTGCTATACATTGACTTATAATGCATCAGATTTAGTCTCAACAGGCGGTCAAATATATAGTTGCACTTACCTACTTCATCTGCTGCGCCATTTATACTTAATCTGTTCTGTTATACATAGACCTGGTGTGCATTATTGTCAACGGCTGTCTTATATATGCACGCTTTTCTAGTTCATCTATTGCACCATTCATACTTAATCTGTTACATTACTGATTCAGTTATTGTACACTATGGCCAACAAACTGTTGCCTGGACCCTTAAAAGGAACGTTCAGTGGCAGAAATGTTGCTGTAGCTGGCCCAATAGCAGCAAAAGGGGTGGTGGTAGCAGCAGCCGCAGCAACAGGCCAGAGTTGCCACTGTTCTACTGAATAGATTAAATATCCAATCCCAGTATTTCTTAAAATTAAATCTATTCTTGATAAAGAGACATAAGTGCTAGAGCAACAAGAATATTGCCGTGCCTTCAGATTCCACATCCTCCAATAATCTAGTGGTAGGGCCTCCTGTAACAGTCTCCTAAACGGGGTAATACCCATGGCTGTCTGCGGTATGTTAGGGAAGAATCTGTCGATCACTGGGTCAATTACATTATTAAAGTCCTCAATCAATATGACTGGAATATCTGGTAGCTGGGCAATAAAGGGAAGGACCTTTTTATTCACTTTAGGCCTCATGAACATGGCCGTTGTGCGGCCGACCTGTGCATTGGGGACCGCAATTGCGGTCCCCAATGCATGGGCCGGACTCATTCAACTTAAATGGGTCCGTGGTCAGTCCGGACCGCTAAAAAATATGACATGTCATATTTTTTGCGGTGCGGAACAATGTAAATAAACACGGAAGCACTCCGGATCCGTTTGCTTTATTCATTTTTAAAAAAAGTCTAAGTCAAAACGGATCAGTCTTGACTTACAGTACATTGAAAGTCAATGGGGGATGGATCCGTTTTCAATTGCACCATATTGTGTCAGTGAAAAACGGATCCATCCCCATTGACTTACATTGTAAGTCAGGACGGATCCGTTTGGCTCTGCATCGTCAGGCGGACACCAAAACGCTGCAAGCTGCGTTTTAGTGACCGCCTCAAAAACACAACGGAGACCAAACGCAGCCAAATTGATGCATTCTGAACGGATCCTTATCCATTCAGAATGCATTGGGGCTTAACTGATGCGTTTTGGGCCGCTTGTGAGAGCCCTAAAAACGGATCTCACAAGCGGACCCAGAAACGCCAGTGTGAAAGTAGCCTAACTAGGACAAAGTCCTCAAAAATAAAAATACCGCCACAAAATGGGATATTTTTTAAAAGCATCCTAAAATCTAATTGTGAGAGGTTCATACCATTATAGAAATAAAGGGTTAAGGAACAAGAAGAAACCAATGTGGATAAATAGAACTGTAAAGAAAGCAAAAAATGACAAAAAGAAAGCATTTAAATCACTAAAACTGGTGGGTAGCGATGAAGCACTGAAAAACTATAAGGAAAAAAATAGAATATGTAAAAAAACTAATAAAAGCCGCCAAACTAGAGACCGAGAGATTAATTGCCAAAGAGAGCAAAACTAACCCTAAAATGTTCTTCAATTATATAAATGGTAAAAAGTATAAATCTGAAGGTGTCGGCCCTCTACAGAGCAATGAGGGGGAAGTTGCAGAGAGCGACGAGGAGAAAGTAAAGCTATTAAATATTTTTTTCTCCACTGTATTCACTGAGGAAAATAAACTGTCAGATGAAATGCAGAATGAAAAAGTAAATTCCCCATTAAAAGTGCCCTGTCTGACCCAGGAAGAAGTACAACAGCGACTTAAAAAGACTAAAATAGACAAATCGCCAGGACCAGATGGCATACACCCCCGCATCCTAAGAGGATTAAGTAATGTCATAGCCAAACCCTTATTTCTGATATTTACAGACTCTATACTGACAGGGAGTGTTCCACAGGATTGGCACATAGCAAATGTGGTGCCAATATTCAAAAAGGAAGCAAAAACAGACCCCGGAAACTATAGGCCGGTAAGTTTATCTATCTTATCTATTGTGGGTAAACTGCTTGAAGGTTTTCTAAGAGATGCTATCTTGGAGGATCTTAAAGAAAACAAGCAAATAACATCATATCAGCATGGCTTCATGAGGGATCGATCATGTCAAACTAATTTAATCAGTTTCTATGAGGAGGTAAGTTCTAGACTTGACAGCGGTGAATCAATGGATGTCGTATATCTGGACTTCTCCAAAACATTTGACACTGTACCACATAAAAGGTTATTATACAAAATGAGAATGCTCGGACTGGGAGAAAATGTCTGTATGTGGGTAAGTAACTGGCTCAATGATAGAAAACAGAGGGTGGTTATTAACGGTACACACTCAGATTGGGTCACTGTCATTAGCGGAGTACCTCAGGGGTCAGTATTGGGCCCTATTCTCTTTAATATATTTATTAATGATCTGGTAGAAGGCTTGCACAGTAAAATATGCATTTTTGCAGATGACACTAAACTGTGTAATGTAAAATATACTGCTACAGATGGATCTGGATAGATTAGAGGCTTGGGCAGATGAGATTTAACACTGACAAATATAAGGTTATGCACATGGGAAGTAATAATGCATATCACCTGTACATACTAAATGGTAAAACACTGGGTAACACTGACATGGAAAAGGATCTAGGAATTTTTATAAACCGCAAACTAAGCAGTAAAAACTAGTGTCAGGAGGCTGCTGCCAAGGCCAATAAGATAATGGGTTGCATCAAAAGGGACATAGATGCCAGTGATGAGAACATAGTCCTACCACTTTACAAATCATTAGTCAGACCACACATGGAGTACTGTGTACAGTTCTGGGCTCCTGTGAACAAGGCAGACAAAGCAGAGTTGGAGAGGGTTCAGAGGAGGGCAACTAAAGTAGTAAATAGAATGGGGCAACTACAGTACCCTGAAAGATTATCAATAATTAGGGTTATTTACTTTAGAAAAAAGACGACTGAGGGGAGATCTAATTACTATGCATAAATATACCAGGGGACAGTACAGAGATCTATCCCATCATCTATTTATCCCCAGGACTGTGACTGTGACGAGGGGACACCCTCTGCGTCTCAAGGAAAGAAGGTTTGTACACAAACATAGAAAAAGATTCTTTACGGTAAGAGCAGTGAGACTCTCTGCCTGAGGAGGTGGTGATGGTGAGTACAATAAAATAATTCAAGAGGGGCTTGGATGTATTTCTGGAGTGTAATAATATTACAGGCTATAGCTACTAGAGAGGGGTCGTTGATCCAGGGAGTTATTCTGATTGCCTGATTGGAGTCAGGAAGGAATTTTTCCCCCTTAAGTGGGGAAAATTGGCTTGTACCTCACAGTTTTTTGTTTTTTTTGCCTTCCTCTGGATCAACTTTCAGGATAACACTCCGAACTGGAAGGACAGATGTCTTTTTTCGGTCTTATATACTATGTTACTATGTATGTTACATTCTATGACCCTGTAAACACAATTATTATTTAATTTGATTATAAAGGGGTTGGCTCAACTCAGCAGATAGCATTTATAATAATTTAAAAGACATGAATAAAAGACACTTTATCATATATGTATTTTAAATACATTTCTTCCTACTCTGGGTGACGACATTTTAACATAACTTCATACACTTCTTGTTTCCATGGTTACAAAAACCATGAAATCCATCTGCAGTGACCGCGCTTGAACACTACAGGAAAACAAGGTGAATTATCAAATCTGTAGTGGTAACATCCAACAGAGAGGGTGGCACGTTTTACAATACTAGGAAATCATGGCCACCATTTGTAACCATGGAAACTTGGCTATGCTAACAAAGTTGGCAAATGTTATATAGTTTACATACAGGGACACCCAATATGCAGCTCTACAGCTGTTTATAAACTACAACTCCAAGCATGTCCAGACGTAATAAAGAGATCAGCCTACAGCAGGGCATGGTGTGAATTATAGTTTCAGTACAGCAGGAGAGACAGCGGTGGTCAAGGCTGCTGTCATTAAGCTATATATAGTGCTGTGGAAGGTGAAATTTGCAATTAAATGTGTTTTATAATACATCCTCATAGTGTATCTTCATTAATAAATGTCCTCATTTCCCTACTTCTCATATATATACACTGCTCAAAAAAATAAAGGGAACACTTAAACAACACAATGTAACTCCAAGTCAATCACACTTCTGTGAAATCAAACTGTCCACTTAGGAAGAAACACTGAGGGACAATCAATTTCACATGCTGTTGTGCAAATGGGGTAGACAACAGGTGGAAATTATAGGTAATTAGCAAGACACCCCCAATAAAGGAGTGGTTCTGCATGTAGTGACCACAGACCACTTCTAAGTTCCTATGCTTCCTGGCTGATGTTTTGGTCACTTTTGAATGCTGGCGGTGCTTTCACTCTAGTGGCAGCATGAGACGGAGTCTACAACCCACACAAGTGGCTCAGGTAGAGCAGCTTATCCAGGATGGCACATCAATGCGAGCTGTGGCAAGAAGGTTTGCTGTGTCTGTCAGCGTAGTGTCCAGAGCATGGAGGCGCTACCAGGAGACAGGCCAGTACATCAGGAGACGTGGAGGAGGCCATAGGAGGGCAACAACCCAGCATCAGGACCGCTACCTCCGCCTTTGTGCAAGGAGGAACAGGAGGAGCACTGCCAGAGCCCTGCAAAATGACCTCCAGCAGGCCACAAATGTGCATGTGTCTGCTCAAACGGTCAGAAACAGACTCCATGAGGGTGATATGAGAGCCCGACGTCCACAGGTGGGAGTTGTGCTTACAGCCCAACACCGTGCAGGACATTTGGCATTTGCCAGAGAACACCAAGATTGTCAAATTCGCCACTGGCGCCCTGTGCTCTTGACAGATGAAAGCAGGTTCACACTGAGCACATGTGACAGACGTGACAGAGTCTTGAGGCGCCGTGGAGAACGTTCTGCTGCCTGCAACATCCTCCAGCATGACCGGTTTGGCATTGGGTCAGTAATGGTGTGGGGTGGCATTTCTTTGGCGGGCCTCACAGCCCTCCATGTGCTCGCCAGAGGTAGCCTGACCGCCATTAGGTACCGAGATGAGATCCTCAGACCCCTTGTGAGACCATATGCTGGTGCGGTTGGCCCTGGGTTCCTCCTAATGCAAGACAATGCTAGACCTCATGTGGCTGGAGTGTGTCAGCAGTTCCTGCAAGACGAAGGCATTGATGCTATGGACTGGCCCGCTCGTTCCCCAGACCTGAATCCAATTGAGCACATCTGGGACATCATGTCTCGCTCTATCCACCAACGTCACGTTGCACCACAGACTGTCCAGGAGTTGGCAGATGCTTTAGTCCAGGTCTGGGAGGAGATCCCTCAGGAGACCGTCCGCCACCTCATCAGGAGCATGCACAGGCGTTGTAGGAAGGTCATACAGGCAACGTGGAGGCCACACACACTACTGAGCCTCATTTTGACTTGTTTTAAGGACATTACATCAAAGTTGGATCAGCCTGTAGTGTGTTTTTCCACTTAAATTTTGAGTGTGACTCCAAATCCAGACCTCCACAGGTTGAAAAATTAGATTTCCATTTTTTAATTTTTGCGTTATTTTGTTGTCAGCACATTCAACTATGTAAAGAACAAAGTATTTCAGAAGAATATTTAATTAATTCAGATCTAAGATGTGTTATTTTTGTGTTCCCTTTATTTTTTTGAGCAGTGTATATACACCAGTACATCAAAGTTTATACATAACTAATACACATTTTATAAAGGACTACACATACGCATGTGGGTTGGCTTACCTAATCTGCGGCGTTTAGAGGAATTGGCCTTCTCCCACTCTCTGGCCAGCATCTCCTGAGTGACCTCCTCCCACCCACGCTCCTTAATAATTGCGGGTGTCCCATAGCTGGGGATACTCTTCTATCAAAGATAACAGCTTCTCAACATCGATTTTTGGTTTGCAGCCAAGCCAGAGAGGTTGGGGCCGGTTTCAGCACCTGCCCATGTGCTCAGCTCCAAGTTTGTAAACACCAAACACATGGCCACAGTGGGCTGGGCCTAGCATTTGTAAAACACGGATTCGCAAAAACGGATGACATACGGATGTGTTCCATATGCATTCCGTTTTTTTGCGGACCCATTGACTTAAATGGAGCCACGGAACGTGATTTGCAGGCAATAATAGGACATGTTCTATGTTTGAACGGAAATACGGAAACGGAAGGCATACAGAGTACCTTCAATTTTTTGGCGGATCCATTGAAATTAATGGTTCTGTATATGGTATGCAAAAAACGGAACGTAAATGAAAAAAAATAAACTGATCTGTTTTTTTTGTTCCAGCAGTTCCGTTCCATTTTGCCATTCCATTTTTCCATTTGGTTTCCATTTGCGATCCGTTTTTTATGTATGGGAATACTCACTCCTCTGGCATAGGTGGAGTACGTAGCATGTTACTAATGCCATGTTCATGAGGGCCTGAGCAAATGAGTCTCTTCCACCAATAAATGCATCTCTTGAAAAGAGCATATTAAAGGCTGCTATTGCTTTATATAGCCCTTCTTTTATTAGCATCTTTCAACCCCCTGACATTCCAATTTGACAGAGCTAGCCATAGTCATCACATGACCCAGAAAAACACCAGAACAAATTATCCACAAATCTCCCTGAACCTTCTTTGGACCAACCACATTCTTCACAGACCACAAAAAGTAACACCATAACTAGAGATGAGCGGATTGAAGATGACGAATTGGAATTCGATCCAAATTTCAAGAAAAATTCAACTCATACCAAAGTCGAATTTCCTCATGCTTGGAGGTAACAAATCATATTTTTCCCTAAAATGGCTGTTGCACATGTTAGAATGAGGAACTAAGGACTCTAGGAACGAGGGATCAGCACTTGCACCCCAATAAAGAGAACGGTTTATTGGGGTGCAAGTGCAAACCTGAAATCAGCAGTAAAATTGCAATTTGGATCCCCAGTCAGTGCAGCAAGGTGTAATAGAATTGTTCCTATTACCCAGGCTGTACACTCCCCTATTGAACCCTGTTCTGCTTCAATACTGTGGAATAATTCCTCCCTATCCTTTCCCTACACTTCTAATGCTCTTTCCCTGAACTTCTATTCAGCAAAATAAAAAAACTTAAGTCTTTCCTAGCACTTTCCCTAGCGCCTGCTGAGGTCTCTCCCTACACTAATTACATGGGAAAATGGCTGAATCCAAGATGGCTGAGGCTATTTATATGGCTGTGAGATCACAGGGCTGGCTGGCTGCTGATTGGCTGCATGCATGGCATTGTTGGTGATCCCTCATTCCCACAGTTTTTTGCTCCATGCCCTAACATATGCAGCAGCCATTTTAGGAAAAAATGTGATTTGTTACCATTAGAAATTAGTGAATCAACTTCGAACCGAACCCGAGTTCGGGAAATGTTTTTTTACAGTACAAATTAATTTATGAAGTTACTGCGCAAAGTCTCGGCAGACTTCGCAAAGGAATAACTTCAGGTCATCGGATCCAATACATTCTAATACTGTACGGAACAAACATCCAAATCGACTTCGGATGTTTCATCCGAGGTCGATTCGCTCATCCCTAGTTACCATGAAGCATGAGGAAATTGAGATTCAGATCGAATTTCACTTTGTCAACTTTGATTCGCTCATCTCTAATTTTAACCATTGGGGACATTTTTTTAACCATTTTTTTCTATTCTTGTTTGCTAATCTGTTCAAACTCAATTTGCATAAGGATCTTAACAATTTTCAGGTGGAGCTACTGGATAAATGTGCACCAAAAGTGTCATGAACACAGGATATGACGTAATGTAGGTCCTTACGCCATTAAAATGAATGGTCCCAGGTTATAAGTAGTGAACCCCAAGGTTCAGTGCAGAGACCCCTATTATTTAATTTATTTATTAATGATATTGAGGATGGGAGTAATAGCACTGTGTCTATTTTTATAGTTGACAACAAGCTGTATAGTACTGTGCATTCTATGGAAGATGTCCAAAAACTAAAATCTGACTTGGACAATCTGAGTATTTGGGCATCAACTTGGCAAATGATGTTCAATGTGGATAAATGTAAAGTTATGCATCTTGGTAGTAATAATCTCTATGCTTCATATGTCCTAGGGATAGTAACACTGGGAGAGTGTTTGTAGAGAACGATATGGTAGATCATAAACTAAATAGCAGCATACAATATCACTCAGCTGTTTCTAAGGCTAGCAGTATATACTCATGTACAAATTGAGGCATGGACTTGGGGGCCAAGGATATAATATTACCACTTAATAGAGCTTTAGTGCGGCCTCATCTTGAATATGCAGTTCAGTTCTGGACACAAGTCCATAGAAAGGATACCCTGGAGCTGGAAATGTACAAAGGAGAGCAACTAAGCTGATAAGGGACATAGAGGGTCTTAGTTATGAAAATAGATTATTGTAAATAAATGTAATTCTTTTAGTCTTGAGAAGAGACGTCTAAGGGGGACAATTTTAACCTACACAAATATATAAATGGGCCATACAAAAAATATGGTAAAAAAATGTTCCATGTACAGTAATACCCCCCTCAAAAGAAAAGGGGGCACTGCCTCCATCTGGAGAACAAAAAGTTCAGTCTCCAGAGGCGTCAAGTCTTCTTTACTGTAAGAAATGTGAATCTGAGAATATTCTACAGCAGGATCAGTGGGAAGTTTTAAAAGGAGCTTAGGTAAATTGTTAAAAGTAAGAGTGGGTATGCATCCTGTTGACAGGACTTTCTTTTCAACCATGCATAACAGAAAAAAACAGAACCGTTATTTGCACCCATAGAAATATATTAGGATGGAGCAAAACTGAATGCCTCTTACAGGGTTCTGTTTTGCATTCCATCCTAAAATAAATTTTGGAGAAGACAATGGAGCGACTGTGGAAGCGATCGCCGGACCTGGAGAGGAGCAGTGGAGCAGGAGAGGTAAGTGGTTATTTATTTTATCTCTGATCTGAGGTCTGGTGGGGGTCTGACATAGACAGGGGCGGATTGGCCATAGACTTTACAGGGAAATGTAGAAATGTACCAGTGGGCCAATGCCCAGGGGGCCCCTTGGGCCCTCCTCACAGCCTACCAGTGGAAGTTTTTGAGGATGTACCGTATTTTGTGCTGGCGGCAGTATTTTGTGATGGACTGTGGTATTTGGCTCTGTTTGGGTGGTATAATGTGCCACAATACAGTATTGCTGGCCCTGCCTTCCATTAATTTGGTCCTGACCACAAAAGAGGCCACCTTTAGTATTTTTTCCAGGGCCTCTTTAAGTTCCCAGTCTGCCCCTGGACATAGAAGTCTGATGGGGGTCTGACATGGAAGTGTCAACTGAGGTCTGATGGGGGTCTGATCTGAGTTCCTGATATGGGGGTCTAATCTAAGTTCATGATATGGGGGTCAAATCTAGGTTCATGATATGGTGGTCTGATCTGGGATCCTGATAGTGGAGTCTGATCTGTGTTCATGATATGGGGGTCTAATCTGAGTTCTTGATATGGAGATCTATTCTGAGGATCTGATATAGGGGTCTATTCTGAGCATCTGATATGGAAGTCTGATCTGAGGATCTGATCTGAAGTCTGATGAAAAACCTGGGGTACGTCTTATCATCAGGTGCATCTGATAAAGCAAAAACTATAGTACCTATTTTCTTTGTTCTTGGTTATATTTTTTTTATGTATTGATAATGACCAAATGACTAGTAAAAAAATGGACATCAATGCAGATTTAAACTCAGATTTCACCTTTTACAGCAAACAACAGCCTGAACTGTTTTGCATCCAGCATATCTATTGTTTCATAATGTATTTTGTTGCAAATTTCCGATAAATGGAATATCTGCAACAAATATAAAACATGAATTTATACAGTAGGATTACAGAGAATTTTCCAATGTAACAAGAAACACCACTTGTTAAAAATCTTACTTTTGGAACACCAAAGTCTCAGCATTTGGACTCCAACCATTTTAGAGATTAAATAATAGTTTAAGTTCTATGAATAATGTATTTATCTCACACATCTTACAGAAACCTCCATCCTCTTCAAATATACTGCTTTTAAGAAATTATTTGAAGAGCTTATTTCAAAGGCTTAACAATCATATACAAGTGTTTGCAGCTGCTTATCTTTGATGTTTTGCACAATAAAAATACAGCCTTTTAAGACCGTATATGTTTTCTGTGATGTGTGTGATAAAGAAAATAAATGCAGATAAATTAAAATGTAAGAAAACAGATCAAATAATTTTTTATTTATTTTTTGTAAAGGTGTAAATTGTTAAAATTTACACTAAAGAAATGAACATAAAACAAGTAAAATAAAACAGAACAATTAAATCCATTTCATTAAGACAAGCAGTATTTAGATACATCAAAATCGACTTTGCATGGGCATACCTACCAGGGTAGCAGGCACATAAGGTGAAGTTAGTAATGAGATGTATATAAGGTGGCATGGAAAATGTATACAATCACATTCTAAGTTTTATTATGGAGCCTCAAGGTCAAGGTTATTTCTTCTATTTGCATTATCCCTTCTGCATGACATTAGTCTTTGAATTTTGCTTGTGCTGTGACATCACTAAATTATTCCTGTGCTTTGACATCATATGTGCATTACACTTGAATAATTTCAATGTTGCAACGTCACTGAGTAGATAATTCCTGTTCAGTGACATCATTGTCTTCAAGTACTACTGACATCACTGTGTGCATTATTACAATAGTATTGTGTACAGCATGGTGGCTCAATGGTTTGGACTAGTGCCTTTGACCAGGCACAATATCTAACTGCGGGTTTCCTATCATATTCCAAAAATATTAAGATAGGCAATTTGGTTTCCAACAAAATTGTGTTGTGTTTTGGGGTCAATTGCCTATATGGTAGCCAATGACTTCCCAGGGGTTTCGCCACACAACTATCCCTGCACTTTGAGTCCCTTTGAAAAAAGTGCAGTACAAATGTTTGTTATTGTCACTATGACATCAATGTGTGCACTATCCCCCTTCGGTGACTTCACTGTGCACATTATTACATCACTGTGTGCAATATCCTTGCACTGTAACATCACTATGTGCATTATCCCTGACATCAATTGATGGCTTAGCCTTGGGCATTAGGGAAACAAATCATAAGCTTTTCCGAGCATGTTCCAAGTGTTGCTGTGGGGACCCATGATTACTTGTTACATCCCTATCACTATGATCTTGTAAGGGAGGATAAAAGTTACACCACCACATTAGATAAGAAGACTGTGGGATGCCTTACTAAAGTTCATGCACAGTTTTAAACCGCACCGAAATTTGGCTCAATTTGGGGCACATTGGTCAGTCTGGCACATTTTTAGCACAATTTGGCTTATCTAGTTCTAGAAAAATCTTCTGCATCTATCTTCATAAGGATAGTATGGCTTACTGGATTATGAATGTGACTTCATTAGAAAGGGAAAAATACAACAATCCGCAGCACTCGCCAGTGTGGAAAATCAAAGTGGTGATTTATTCACAAATCAGCATGGCACAAGCGACGTTTCAACCTTCATCTGTCTTTCTCAAGCAATGAAACAAGTTATCAAACAAGTGCCTTAAATAATGCAAAAGTGGGTGGGGATGTCCCTCCCCCAGGTGGGATGAAACACCAGGACCTATACACCTATAGATTTTCACATAAACATAAAGAGGGTTATACCCAATCTAAAGCAGTGTAATGTATAAAAACATACGTGAGTCGTTAAATACAGTATATGGTCTAATATGACTTTAGAAATACCTCACAAACGGAGTTCGTGTCTCTGAAGCCTTGCTCCACGTCCATATAATTCTTGATAAGTGCTCCAAGTATTGGCGTGCCTATTGCTTCAATGCGCATGCGCCCGCGTCTGTAATCAGCCAATAGGAAAAAGATACCCCTGTGACGTCAGCTGTTGCCAATGTCCGGGGAAGCAGAAACCTCCGCTCCACGGCACTTCATACAGCTGAGAGTGTCGCATGGTCAGTGGTTGCTATGGGGACGCGGACGCCCACAGAACGAGTTGTGAGCCATCCGCTTCACCAGGCAATCATCCGAACCATCTATTGTCACTTGGTGGCTCAAAGATGGAGTAAGTGGGGGGAAGCCCAATCAAATATTCTTTTCAATCCTCTGGTGTTTGGAGGGGATCAATTTAGGAACCCAGTCATTTCACAGATCTAGGCTATATGTGGTTCCTCCAGGGCAAACACCGGCTTCACTTAGTTACACGCCCTTATGAAGACACCACATACCCATACATGCTTCTCCTTCCAATGATGACCATGTCCCATCTGTGCCGCCAGATGGGACACACGTCCTCAGTCAGGGGATCACAGTCGCGGAAACTGCCCCCCGGGCCGATCATTAATGAATGACAACAGCCTCGGTGACAAACCGCGGCCGTCCACACACACATCTAAATACACTCAGAGAATTCAGGCTCTATAGTGAGACTCACCCCCACAAGCCGATATTGGTCACCAAATGTAATAAATAAGAGGATGGTTGAACTGCATGGCATCCAAAGAAAATGGCATGGAGCGTGGAGGACTTCAGGGAGACCATTCCTGAAAAAAGAGGGTTAAATGTGTGTGAGAATTGTGTAACCCATAAACATAGGTTTAAACATAAACATTCACAACAAGAGCATTGTTGGGCACAGAACTTGGTTACAAAAAATAAAAGGCTCATTTATGCAGAAGAAGAAATGACAATTATGGATTCCTCATAGAAAGACCCCCAAATTAAAGTCTCTGTTGAGACCTTTGGGCTCAAGCGTATCAAGTCTATAAATCCATTTTAGTTCCAATTGCTTGAGGAGGGTTTCTCGATCTCCTCCCCTCTGTAAATGTGACACTCCATCTATAATCTGAAACCTCAATTGTGATACATTATGTCCAGACTTATGAAAGTGTTCCGGGACCGGAAGGTCTAAGACTTCTTTGCGTATCTTCGACTTATGCTGTGTTCATCTCTTTTTGACCTCCTGTGTAGTCTCCACCACGTATATGAGTTCACAGGGACATTGGAGTATATAGATTACATAAAATGAGTTACACATATAGAACTGTGTAATCTCATATCTTTTACCTGTATGGGGATGCACAAAGGTTTTTCCTTTAATCATGCTATTACAGTGGCAACAGTCCAGGCATGGATAGCAACCCGTTTTCTCTTTTTTGTTGCTGTATAGATTTGAGCGAACCCGAACTGTAAAGTTCGGGTTCGTACCGAACTTTAGGGTTTTCGGCACCCGGACCCGAACCTTTACGTAAAAGTTTGGGTTCGGTGTTCGGCAATTTTTATGGTGCTTTTTGAAAGGCTGCAAAGCAGCCAATCAACAAGCGTCATACTACTTGCCCCAAAAGGCCATCACAGCCATGCCTACTATTGGCATGACTGTGATTGGCCAACTGCAGCATGTGACCCAGCCTCTTTTTAAGCTGGAGTCACGTAGTGCCGCCCGTCACTCTGCTCGGATTAGTGTAGGGAGAGGCTGCAGCTGCTGTGAGGGAGAGATCAGGGAGAAATCTTATCAAGAACTGGTTTATGTACTCAGCGATCTACAGAAAAAGTGTTTTGTGGGTGCAGTGCACAATTTTTTTAAGCCTGCCCTGAGCCAACTACTGCTGAAAACAAACTTTTTTTTCTTCAGTTAGTCAATATCAATACATGATCGGCAGCCATTTTATGCAACGATAGTGCACCAGCATAGGCTATCTGCAAGTCCAGATATACTGCTTTGGCATACTAGGGTGAAAAACCCCTCTAATATACTGCACATCTGGGATTAGACAAGCATAAGTCACTTTCACATTTAGGACAGAAATACAGATTTTTGGTTAGGGTGAAAAAACCCTCTAATATACTGCACATCTGGGATTACACGTGCATAAGTGACTGTCACATTTAGGACAGAAATACAGATTTTTGGTTAGGGTGAAAAACCCCTCTAATATACTGCACATCTGGGATTACACGTGCATAAGTCACTGTCACATTTAGTACAGAAATACAGCTTTTTGGTTAGGGTGAAAAAAAAACTCTAATATACTGCACATCTAGGATTAGACGTGCATAAGTGACTGTCACATTTAGGCCAGAAATACGGCTTTTTGGTTACTGGGGTGAAAAAAGGCTCTAATATACTGCACATCTGGGATTAGACAAGCATCAGTGACTGTCACATTTAGGCCAGAAATGCGGCTTTTTGGTTACTGGGGTGAAAAAACCCTCTGATATACTGCACATCTGGGATAAGACGTGCATAAGTGAGTGTCACATTTAGGCCACAAATACCGCTGTCATATAGAGTTAAAAAAAAAAATTGTAGTGCAATACCCTACATCAGGGTTTATATTGGTGGTTAATCATCCGGTCAGCGTAACACCCTTACCACCAACTTCAGCACAGCCACGGGTAAACGACAGCAGGCAGTTTTAAAACTTATCTGTTTGGGGGACAAACCCCACACCGCGCAGGAGCTGTGGACAGTCCTTGAACAACAGACCGATGAGTGGTTTGTGCCAGTCAGCCTCAAACCCGGCCTGGTGGTGTGCGATAATGGACGAAATCTCGTAGCAGCTCTGGGACTAGCCGGTTTGACGCACATCCCTTGCCTGGCGCATGTGCTAAATTTGGTGGTGCAGAGATTCCTTAAAAATTACCCCGACATGTCAGAGCTGCTGCATAAAGTGCGGGCCGTCTGTGCGCGCTTTCGGCGTGCGCTGCAGCGTAACTTTGGCCTTCCCGCTCAACGCCTCATATGCGACGTGCCCACAAAATGGAACTCCACCTTGCACATGCTGGCCAGACTGTGCGAGCAGCAGCAGGCGATAGTGGAGTTTCAGCTGCAGCGGGTGAGTCGTTCGACGGAACAGCACCACTTCACCACCAATGACTGGGCCTCCATGCGAGACCTGTGTTCCTTGTTGCGCTGTTTCGAGTACTCCACCAACATGGCTAGTGCCGATAACGCCGTTCTCAGCGTTACTATCCCACTTCTATGCCTCCTTAAAAAAACGCTCCTGGCGATGATGGAAGAGGATGTGACACAGGAGAAGGAGGAGGAGGAAGAGGAATCATTTCGAAGGGTTTCAGGCCAGTCATTCCCAAGTGGCTCTGAGGGTGGGTTCCTGCACCCACAAACCCAAGGTACACAATTGTCCAGCCAGGGCACAGTTCTGGAGGATGAGGAGGTGGAGGATGAGGAGATGGAGGAGGAGGAACCATGTTCACAGCAGGGTGGCACCCAGACCAGCTCATGGCCATCACTGGTGCGTGGATGGGGGGATACAGAGGACACAGACGATACACCTCCCACAGCGTGCGCTGCAGCGTAACTTCGGCCTTCCCGCTCAACGCCTCATATGCGACGTGCCCACAAGGTGGAACTCCACCTTGCACATGCTGGCCAGACTGTGTGAGCAGCAGCAGGCGATAGTGGAGTTTCAGCTGCAGCACGCACGGGTGAGTCGTTCGGCGGAACAGCACCACTTCACCACCAATGACTGGGCCTCCATGCGAGACCTGTGTTCCTTGTTGCGCTGTTTCGAGTACTCCACCAACATGGCTAGTTCCGATAACGCCATTCTCAGCGTTACTATCCCACTTCTATGCCTCCTTAAAAAAACGCTCCTGGCGATGATGGAAGAGGAGGTGGCACAGGAGAAGGAGGAGGAGGAAGAGGAATCATTTCGAATGGTTTCCGGCCAGTCATTCCCAAGTGGCTCTGAGGGTGGGTTCCTGCACCCACAAACCCAAGGTACACAATTGTCCAGCCAGGGCACAGTTCTGGAGGATGAGGAGGTGGAGGATGAGGAGATGGAGGAGGAGGAACCATGTTCACAGCAGGGTGGCATCCAGACCAGCTCATGGCCATCACTGGTGCGTGGATGGGGGGATACAGAGGACACAGACGATAAACCTCCCACAGAGGACAGCTTTTCGTTGCCTCTGGGCAGCCTTGCACACATGAGCGATTACATGCTGCAATGTCTCCGCAACGACCGCAGAAATGCCCACATTCTAACTTGTGCTGATTACAGGGTGGCCACTCTGATCCCCGTTACAAGGACAACGTACCATCCTTAATTCCGTAACTGGAGCATGATCGTAAGATGCGCGAGTACAAGCGCAGGCTGGTAGACGCGCTGCTGGTGGCATTCCCACCTGACAGCGGGGGCACAGTGGAAGCACAAGGCGAAGGAAGAGGACGAGGAAGAGGTCGCCAATGCAGCTGGGGCACCACCAGCACCTCAGAAGGCAGGGTTAGCATGGCCGACATGTGGAAAAGCTTTGTCAGCATGCCACAACAACCAGCACCACCAGCTGATATGGAACGTCTTAGCAGGAGGCAGCATTTCACCAACATGGTGGAGCAGTATGTGTGCACACGCCTACACGTACTGAATGACGGGTCTGCCCCCTTTAACTTCTGGGTCTCCAAATTGGGCACATGGCCTGAGCTTGCCCTGTATGCCTTGGAGGTGCTGGCCTGCCATGCAACCAGTGTATTATCTGAACGTGTGTTTAGCACGGCAGGAGGCATCATTACAGACAGACACAGCCGCCTGTCCACAGCCAACGTGGACAAGCTCACGTTCATTAAAATGAACCAGGCTTGGATCCCACAAGACTTGTCTGTACCTTGTGCAGAATAGACATTTATACCACCATCAAACATACATTCTTGTACTCAAGTCAAGTGCAATGATTATTTTTTATTAATTTTTTTATTTGTCCCAATATTTTGGGGGCTACCTACCCCAATAAAAAGAAAAAAAAAAACATTGTTGGCTACCTCCTCCTCCTCCATTGCTGCCTCCACCAACAACACCACATTTACCGCCTCCTCAACCTCCGACTCCATATCCACCTCCTTCTCTGAGTTGCAGGTTAATAATTTGTAATTTTTAGTTATTTTATTTGATTTTAAGTTATTTCCCTATCCACATTTGTTTGAAGAGCAGTTGCCATGCTCTTAAGCACATTTTACTGCCTTTTACATGCCTCTAGCCTTTTCAAGGACTATTTTAGAGCCATTTTAATAAAAAAAATGTGACAATTTTAGTGCCCTAAATTGAATATTTTTTTATTTTCAATTGTCAGGTGACATTTTACCATTTTTGGCGTATACAAACCCCTGCTGTGCCTGGGTGACAGGGGCCTAAATCTCTCAAAATCCTCTGTTCTATTGCTGGGTGACATGAACCCCCTTTTGCCGTGATTGAACCCCTGCTGTGCCTGGGTGACAGGGGCCTAAATCTCTCAAAATCCTCTGTTGTATTGCTGCATGGCATGAACCCCCTTTTGCCGTGAATGAACCCCTGCTCTGCATTGCTGACAGGGGCCTAAATCTCTCAAAATCCTCTGTTCTATTGCTGGGTGACATGAACCCCCTTTTGCCGTGAATGAACCCCTGCTCTGCTTTGCGGACAGGGGCCTAAATCTCTCAAAATCCTCTGTTCTATTGCTGGGTGACATGATCCCCCTTTTGCCGTGAATGAACCCCTGCTCTACTTTGTTGACAGGGGCCTAAATCTCTCAAAATCCTCTGTTCTATTGCTGGGTGACATGATCCTACTTTTGCCGTGAATGAACCCCTGCTCTGCATTGCTGACAGGGAACTAAATTTGAAAAAGTGAAAACATCTGTTACTGATTGAAAGATGTGTGACTACAAGCGCACGCTGATGATAGCTTCCCACCTGACAGCGGGGGCACAGTGGAAGCACAAGGCGAAGGCAGAGGATGAGGAAGAGCTTGGCAACGCAGCTGGGGCACCACCAGCACCTAAGAAGGCAGGGTTAGCATGCCAAAATGTGGAAAAGCTTTGTCAGGCTTGGAGGTGCTGACCTGCCCTGCAGCCAGTGTATAGTGTGAATGTGTGTTTAGTACGGCAGAGAGCATTATCACAGGCCGCAGCCAATGTGGACAAGCTTACGTTTATTAAAATGAACCAGGCATGGATCCCAGAGGACTTGTCCATACCTTGTGCAGAATTGACATTTATATCAGCCTCAACCATCCATTTTTGTACTCAAGTGCACTTATTCTTAGTTTTGATTTTGTTATATGTCCCAATATTTTGGGGGATACCCCAATTTAAAAATAAAAAATAACTCTAATCAGTGTTGGCTACCTATTCCTCCTTCACCGCCGCTTCCACCTACACCGCCACATCCACCCATCCACCGCCTCCTCAACCTCCTACTCCTAGATCCAGATTGTTATTTTTAATTGTTCTGTATTTTATGTTATTTAAAGTAATTTCCCTATCCACATTTGTTTGCATAACAGTTGTCATGCTCTTAAGCACATTTTGATGCCTTTTGCAGCCCTCTAGCCCTTCCAGGACTATTTAAGAGCCATTTTAGTGCCCAAAAGTTTGGGTCCCCATTGACTTCAATGGGGTTCGGGGTCAAGTTCGGGTCAAGTTCGGGTCCCGAACTCAAACTTTTTTTTCAAGTTCGGCCGAACCTGCCAAACCCGAACATCCAGGTGTCCGCTCAACTCTATTGCTGTATATCACGGGGTCTGTAAGCATGTACCAATCTATCCCTAACATTAGGGCCTCTCTTGTATGAAAACAGGGGAGGGTTTTGGAATTCTGGGGTATTCGGGGAAAGCTTGGGCAAGGAGTTTCCAGTTTTTCTTAATAACTGTGGCAACCTGTTTACTCAACATTCTATAGCGGGAGACAAAAGGGATTCTACATTTTGCTTTTGGGCTGTCCTTACTTTCCTCAAGCAATGTTTGTCTTTTCATCCTAAGGGCCCTATCCTGATGTTTCTTAGTTAGCTGTGGGGGGTAACCTCTATTGGTAAATTTTTTATTAATTTCTTGAAGTCTAGTTTCCACCGTCCTTTCATCTCTAACAATTCTATGTACCCGTAGAAACTGACTATATGGGAGTGATTTGATCATACCCCGTGGATGTGAACTATTGCATTGTAAAATATTATTTTTGTCTATGTTCTTTATATGGATGTCTGTGTCCAGTGTGTTGCCCTGTACAAACACCAGTGTGTCCAGGAATTGTAATTGAGTCGTAGAACTGACTCTGGTAAATTTAAGGGCTGAGTGGATATTGTTTAAATACTCATTGAGCTCCGCTAATTCTAATTCAGAACCTGTCCATATAAAAAATGTCATCTATGTATCTCATCCAGCCCTTTACTTTGTTGAAGAAGCTGGATGGATACACAAACAGACTTTCAAAATATGACATTTAGATATTGGCGTAGGACAGCACGACGTTAGATCCCATCGCGGTCCCCCTGCTTTGTATAAAGAATTTGTCCTGCTTTCGGTGCAAACTCGGACTTGTGCAAGGTGTATCTAACTGCCTCTAAGCCCTTGTCGTGATCAATGCTAGTGTAGAGGCTGACAACATCAAAGGATACTAGTGTGTCTCCTGTCTGAAATGTTAGATCTTTCAATTTGAGTAAAAAGTGGGTGGTGTCCCTCACATAGGAAGTGGCATTTGTTGCGTATTTCTGAAGGACGCCGTACAAAAAGATTGCTGATCGTGAAAGGACAGAATTAATGCCGGACACAACAGGGCGTCCTGGCGGATTATTCCTGTCCTTGTGGATCTTGGGTAAGATGTATAATACCTGAGTAACGGGATGTGTCACAATTAAGTAATCATGTAGTGAATTATCAATGATGTCTTCAGCATATGCATCATCGACCAAAGGTTTGATTTTCCGAGAGATCTAAAATTTTGGATCATGGTCGATGTGGCGATATACTGAAGTATCATCAAGTTGCCTCCTAATCTCCTGTTCATATTTTACCATGTCCATGATGACGATAGCTCCTCTTTGTCGGCAGGTTTGATTGTGATTTCACTCCTATTGCTTAATTTAGTTAATGTTTCCTTCTCTGTTCTAGTAAGGTTGGACTTAAACTTAATCTGGGAGTGCTCTTTAAGTTTGAGCATATCCTTCTGTACCAATGAGATGTACGCCTCGATGACATTGATAGCTGGTGGAGGATGAAACTTACTTTTGACTGAGAGATTAAACTCTTTGAGGGTCATAGTATTGCTGACACTCCCTATCTCCTTCTTATTGGAACTGTTGTCCCTATCTGAAAAGAAACCTTTAAGTCTTAAGCGCCTAAAGAACATAAACAAATCAACCTCATATTCAAACCAGTCGATAAACATAGTGAGGCAGAAGGACAAACCTTTGTTCAGTAAAGTTAATTCAGAATCTGTAAAAGTGAAAGAAGAGATATTTACCACTAGTGAGTCTCTCGGTCTGTTCATAGTGTGTTCTTTTGCTTTGTTGAGATGTCCCGTCCGGTTCTGACCCAAGGGAGGTTTCTTCGATCTGGTGGTTAAAGTGCTTCCTCCATCGCCTATGTTTGGATCCTCCTCTCCTTTTCTGTCTCGCTTTTCCTGAATAATTCCTTGTCCTAAAAAAAGGGGGTCATCGCTGTAATCTTCAGACGATTCTGTAGTGGTCATATCCCTGTCAGTTTTGCCATTGTACGGTTTACGTCGGGGTTTTGGTTTATATTGCTTAGCTTGGGTCCTCTGTCGTCCTGTAGTTTGTTTCTTGTAGACATCTCCTCTCATGTAGTCGTCCAAGTCCCGGTGCCACTTGTACCCTTTGGTGATTTCAATATTATTCCGATACTTGGTCAAATCTGCATCAAGTTTGGATTTAATTACGGACACTTCAGTCACTGATATTAGTGTATTCAATTGATTTTCTAATGTGTCTATACGCATCTGGTTTGCTTCCAATTCAATTTGTAAGTGTTTCATATTCAATAGCATAATGTCCATGGAATAACGATTAGAAATCATTTCAAATTTTGCACAAAATTCTTTGTTATTTGGTAACAAAATCGGTCTAAGGTGGGAACGAAGGCCTCTAGGGATTCTCTCAGCTTTGTAATATTCCCGGACGGTGGATAGATGGAGTTCATGTGACACCAGTAGTTTTTTTTCTTGTTCTACGTGGTCGTAGGTTTATTCAAAAAGGAGCCCTCTTCCGAAGTCTGTCCCAGGATCCGTGTCACTTCTTCGTCAGTATAAATAGAGCTTCCAGCTGTTGCCATTTAAAAAAATAATTATAATTGTCTCTCCTTATTTAAAGAAAAGTCTGTTTTCCAGTGTGCACGCTCAAACAAAAGCCACATCAGGTATACAAAAAGGTTTTGGCAGCACTACTGATCCCATTGAGAAAATCATTAAAGGCACCTTTTAAAGGTGATGGTGCACGCAGATGGGGATCCTGGCCAGTGGTCCCAACGTCTAGGAAAAATACAACAATCCGCAGCACTCGCCAGTGTAGAAAATCAAAGTGGTGATTTATTCACAAATCAGCATGGTACAAGCGATGTTTCGACCTTCATCGGTCTTTCTCAAGCAATGAAACAAGTTATCAAACAAGTGCCTTAAATAATGCAAAAGTGGGTGGGGATGTCCCTCCCCCAGGTGGGATGATACACCAGGACCTATACACCTATAGATCTTCACATAAACATAAAGGGGGTTATACCCAATCTAAAGCAGTGTAATGTATAAAAACATACGTGAGTCGTTCAATACAGTATATGGTCTAATATGACTTTAGAAATACCTCACAAACGGAGTTCGTGTCTCTGAAGCCTTGCTCCACGTCCATATAATTCTTGAGAAGCGCGCCAAGTATCGGCGTGCCTATTGCTTCAATGCGCATGCGCCCGCGTCTGTAAGCAGCCAATAGGAAAAAGATACCCCTGTGACGTCAGCTGTTGCCAATGTCCGGGGAAGCAGAAACCTCAGTTCCACGGCACTGCATACAGCTGAGTATGTCGCATGGGGATGACGTCAGAGGTTGCTATGGGGACGTGGACGCCCACAGAACGAGTTGTGAACCATCCGCGTCACCAGGCAATCATCCAAACCGTCTATCCAGGCTTCCCCCCACTTACTCTGTCCTTGAGCCACTAAGTGACAATAGACGGTTCGGATGATTGCCTGGTGACGCGGATGGCTCACAACTCGTTCTGTGGGCGTCCGCATCCTAACCTGTAGTTTTTCAGGTTCATTTCGGACAAATCCAGTAAAATAACATGCAGCAAAATTTTACTGCACATCTCAGTGATAAAAAGCACTAGGGAGTAAGAAGGATGCTCACATGATCCTGACAGACAGGCTGGATGAGTAAATCAGTGCTGCAGAAGGCAGAGAGGTGCCCTTGCAGAATGATTAGAAGATCATTCTGTGTTGGACTGTGAATGAGTTACATAGTTACATAGTTAATATGGTTGAAAAAAGACATACGTCCATTAAGTTCAACCAAGGGATAGGTGGGAACGCAAATCCCAGATGGAAGCAAGACTCAGATTTCTACACGTTTTCATAAGCATTAATGTTTTTTACTTTTAAGAATTAGTCTAAGCACTTTTTGAAACTGTCCACTGTTCCTGCTGTGACCACGTCCTGGGGAAGTTTATTCCACAGATTCACAGTTCTCACAGTAAAGAAGCTTTGACGCTTCTGGAGACTGAACTTTTTCTTCAGTCGGAGGCAGTGCCCCTTGTCTTTTGAGCACAATTTACATGGAACAGCTTTTCGACGTATTTTTTGTATGGCCCATTTATATACTTGTATAGCTTAATCATGTCCCCCCTTAGACGTCTCTTCTCAAGACTAAATAAATTCAATTTTTTAAATCTTTCTTCATAACTAAGACCCTCCATGCCCCTTATCATTTTAGTCACTCTTTGTACTTTTTGCAGCTGCAGTACATCCTTTCTATGTACTGGTGCCCAGAACTGGACTGCATATTCCAGATAAGGCGGTACCAGCGCTTTGTAAAGTGGTAGCATTACATCCCTGCCACGTGAGTCCATGCCTTGTTTAATGCATGACAATATCCTGGAGGCCTTAGAAGTAGCTGATTGACATTGTATGCTGTAATTTAATCTACCATCCACAAGGACCCCCAAATCCTTCTCTATAGGTGACTCTCCGAGTGATACATCACCTAGGACATATGAAGTACAGAGATTATTACTACCAAGATGCATAACTTTACATTTGTCCACATTGAAACTCATTTGCCAAGTTGATGCCCAATCACTCAGAGTGTTCAAGTTAGCTTGTAATATATGGACATCTTTCATAGACTGTACAGTTCTACATAGTTTTGTGTCATCTGCAAAAATAGATATGGTGCTATTAATCCTGTCCTCAATATCATTAATAAATAATTTCAATAATAAAGGGCCCAGCACTGAACATTGGGGCACACCACCTGGGACCATTCTAAATAGGAATCATTGACCAGAACTCTCTGGACATGGTCCTTCAACCAGTTTTCAATCCAATTACAACCTATATTTTCCAAGCCAATAGACCTTACTTTACTTATTAAGCGTCTATGAGGTACAGTATCAAAAGCCTTTGCAAAATCCAGAAACACTACATCCACAGCCGCCCCTCTGTCCAGGCTACTACTCACCTCCTCATAAAAACAAATCAGGTTAGTCTGACAACTTCTGTCCTTGGTAAACCCCTGCTGGATATCACTTATAATATTATTTATAGTCTCATACTCCTGTATATAGTCCCTTAAGAGTCCTTCAAACATTTTTCCCACAACAGAAGTTAAACTAACTGGTCTATAATTATCTGTGGAGGACCTAGATCTTTTTTTGAATATGGGCCCCACGTTTGCCTTGCGCCAATCACTTGGCACTGTACCAGTCCCTAGAGAATCTTTAAAAATGATAAACAGGTGAATGGGTCTTGCAGTGTCTCTGACAGAAAATTATCTTAAGGACAGTGTACAGTAAAGCTTCTATTCTAAGGGGCACGGAAAGGAAAGACTAGAATGAAGAATTGTAAAATGAATATGGATGGGCACTCGTATATGGAGGTATAGGACGCAATTTATTAATAAAACTTACAATAAAAGCACAATATGAATTGACCATATAAACATAATTATTAAAATAATGTACTACGTTAAAATACAAGCTTTTATTACAAGTTTTATTAATAAATTGCGTCCTATACCTCCATATACGAGTGCCCATCCATATTCATTTTACATTTTAACCTTTTTTTGAGGGGTGATCTCAAATTTTGGTTGGTGCACCTACCCTGAGGGTAACAGAGGTGAGCGGATCTCTTGAACCAATTTTCATTAGAATGAAGAATTGTATAGAATAGGGAATGGCAGGGAAATCTGTCAGGGAGTAAGAAGTGAGGAGCTGAGGCTGGTTATGTCTGGCAGTACATTCCCCCTCCAATTAATGCCTTATAACAGAGCAGCAGCTTCTGCAGAACATCAAAAGCAGCTACCTGCAAATACATTTTAGTTTTTTTTTTTGCTATTTTAACAGAAATACATTTGTGTGTGTGTGTGTGTGTGTGTGTGTGTGTGTGCGGGATGCATCTCCACACAGTTGAAATTTCTTTTTTTTGTTTTGAAGTTTGGTAAAATAGCATATAAGTGTGTCTTACAATACACAAGACTGTGGACAATTATACCTCGGAGTAATAACGTGAAATAGTAGACAGAGATACATGTTGCTGCATCTTCACACAGATGAAATTACATTTTTTCGGTTGAAGTTTGATAAAATAGCAAAGGTCCAGAATCTGAGTAGTAGCAAGATCAGTTATTTTGACAAAATTAATAGTAGTAGTAGGACTCAGTTGTCCCTGCTGGCTTCAGAAAGGCGCAACATTATCATTGAAGAAAAAGAGGATGAGATTTTGGATTGGATGGCTCACTCCTGCTCTCTGTTATTGCAGGATGACATGGGGTGACTTCTGAATCTGACACCGTGACATGAAGCTAGGGGTCAAAGCGTTCCTCCTGCTCCTCCTCCTTTCAGCCCCGGAGAAGGCTTTCAGTGGATTCCTCTCAGTCTCCACTGCCCTTTCCTAGTGGGGCATGCTGGAGACCTTATGCATAGCTGTGTTGGTGGTAGTAATAGTGGCACCTGTAGCCATGGCATTGGCAGTGGGGGCAGTGACAATGGCAGTTGGGGCAAATGCACAGCAGGGGAGAGGGCTATGGAGCCCACCATGATATTTGACGGTGTGATAAAAGTGGCACGGAGGGTGAGGACTCTGATGACAATTGTGTGCTGGACAGGCGGCATCGGTAGCAATAAAGAGCAGAGGCAACATACCTCCCAAAGACCAGCCAGGGCCATGCCTGCTTCTGGATCTGGTGATGCCACTGACACTGTGGGTGGGTTAGGCTGCCTCTAGCTCTGAGCGAGCAACTCCTTTATGGTGTTTTTTCTCTAAAAACACCAAAAAAGTAATTATCATAAATATCTTGCGTGGAGTTATTCGTACAACACCTAAAAATGCTCAAAAAGCTTCCACACAAAAAGTTATAATCAATAAGTTCCTTTATTAGACATCCATTAGCAATATATCAATTAGACATATACAAAAAACAGCAGTCATGGGAACACGACAGTGTTACAAGCAAATGTATAAAAACAGAGAGAGCTCCAGACCAAAAGGGATTAGTGTCCCCCCACACACCATAGAGGCAGTATCAGCTGAGTGGGGCTCGTATAGCAAGGTGCACCCAGGGTATCAATAGCAATACACTGCAACCATATAAGGCGGTGTAAGCCTGCGTGCATCCCTACAGAACAGAGACTGCAGAGGGAGAAAAAAGTACAACAATGCACAGAGTACAACAGCTCACATTCCTTACTGACCCTGGACTGAAGCGGCTGTTTTTATACATTTGTTTGTAACACTGTCGTGTTCCCATGACTGCTGCTTTTTGTGTATGTCTAATTGGTATATTGTTAATGGATGTCTAATAAAGGAACTTATTGATTATAACTTTTTGTGTGGAAGCTTTTTGAGCATTTTTAGGTGTTATATGGTGTTTTTTCTCTACAAGGTGAGGACATAAAACCACAGTTGTGTGCTAGATGTGCAGGCTTAAAATAAGCCTTGGCCGTTCAAACACAATCGTAGGTACCAGATATATATTGCAGCACATGAGGTGGCATCACTAGCAAGTTGAAATCTCGTAAGTAAATAAAAAGCATTACATCTAACTGTGAAGGTGGTACGTCACTATTTTATACGGTTTTGTCCGAGACTAACAGGGGAAGATATTTAATCAACGGAAGAATCCACAACCACGGACGATCGGTGCATGTTGAGAAAAGGTAGCTGGAGAAGACTGGGTGGAGACCATAGAGTCTGGGATCCTTAGGCGGCATAGCTGGTGATGAGAAGGATTTTCCTCCACTAGTTTTTCTAAGATTGTTCCTGTGGTGCGGATCCTGTGACGTTTTATATTTCTTATGGCTACTGCTGCTGCCTGCATCATGCCAATGCCGCTTTCATGCCACTGCTGCTGTCTAACTACCCTCATGTCTCCTAATGCTGCTGCTGCCTACACTATGTCACTGCCACCTTCATGCCACTGTTGCTGACTACCTACCAACATGTTGCATACGGCTGCTGCCACTGCCTCCATCATGCTACTGCTGCGGCCTGTCTACCCTCATGTTCCGTTAGGCTGATGCTGCTGCTGCCTGCATCAAGCAACTTCTGCTATCAAGCCACTGCTTCTGCCTGCCTACCATCATGGTCCATAAGACTTCTGCTGCCTGCCTACGAACATGTACCATACGGCTGCTGCAGTTGCCGCCACCATCTCAGATGCCACGTTCATCACTGATAACGGCATCTGACGTTAAAATTTAGGCCTTTCAGGGGTTAATCAGGGTAAAAAAGAAAAACATACTCTCCTTATCCACTTTCTTGTGGAGAAGTTATTGTGGCCATCTTGATTGAAGAAACCGCACAAAATGGTGCAGTGACGTGATGATGTGGTGGCACTTTATAATAGGGCTTCCTCCTCAATATCAGAGATTCAGCTCTTCTATATACTGTAGTACACTGTGCTATTCAGGGATCGATTTTCAAATAAAGTCTGTGCCCTGCTGCTTCCTTTATAGCAGTTTGCCTGCGTAAAAACTATAATTCTTTGAGGCAGCAGCAGGTTTAAGTAGTGGCATATAAAAGGTTGCAATTAATATTATTTTATAGCAGGGATAGCTAAGTGTGTAAAAACAAAGGCATGATCCTTCTTCTATGCCTACAATACTTTGCACACATACAACACATACTAGGTGCTCTCTGAGGATGGTCCGTTTGGTGTAAGGAAGACCTGCGATTGCCCAGTGAAAAGATTTGGTTCTTGGTTTGTCCATCGGAAATTATTCAGTCAACTGGAGGCCAGAGTGACTTAATTATCAGGTAAGCATAAGTTGGCTCTATGCCAGAGTGGTTAGTTCATTGTAACAGGGAGGCATTAAGTGACAAGTTGCCTGTGGAGATGCTGCATAGTGAGCCACCTGGCCTGCTCTTGGAAACCATTGCAATATCCATTGCAATATTGCAATATCGACAAACAATGCCTAAAAGACTTTACTGTAAAGCAGACTATGGGCTTACCAGAAGAGTCTTTACCACTTTCGAGTAATAGGGCTGATATAATCTTAGAAGGAACAGCTTTTGAAGCTTTGTGCATGCTGTTGCTGACGCTGCATAGGCTAAGCATAATATCCGCTGTGGGAGGGGTAAGATCTGGGGAGTCTGCTGGAGCTGTGTGAGATGTCAGTCCAAAAGGGAGCCAAAGTGGGTGGTGATGTTAGATTCAATCCTGTAGGAGGCTTCTAGGAAGGAAAAGGTGACATATAGCATATTTGTTATACAGCTAAACAAACACATATTGAAGCAGTATTTTCTGTAGGCTTAAGAATTTTTAACCTGACCATTTCTGGACTGGATAGCTTAGAGGGGACAGTGACTATCTTTCTCTTTTTGGGGTTGAAAATAGCAGACATGCTATTAAAGTTTGGAGAACGCTTGCAAAAAATGAGTGTGTTTGGTAACTGTATACTGCTAAAAGTATATTTAACATTTTATACCTGTGCTGGGTTTAAGGAGAAGCTGCTATAAGGTTAAATGGAAAAACATGAATCTTTTTCACACTTGAGTGATGTACAGGGTCCCCCAGTCAAGGATGACAGAAGCCAATGCAGTGCAATTTGGAGCTCATGTGGGGCAACAAGCTTGGCAGTTACAGAGTTGTTACAAGAGAAACTGGCTTAGTAGATACAATCTCACATGGGACAATGAGACAAATACTTTTAACAGTTTCTTATATAGACCACAGGCTCTCAAGGGAACTTGGACCAGGATTTGGAAGTACTGTAAGCCAACACTGCTACAGCCTACCCTTCTGCAGCTGGATGTTGCTGTATTTATGCCCTCTTTAGGCTCTGAAGAGGTAGGCCAATTGATGAACACCACTGTGCCTTTACTGTTGGGTAACTACCATGAAGGGTTCAGTTATCTCACCCAGTTTCAGCGTTATCCAACACTCTTTCCGTGCTGCCTGCATGCTTCTGACCAGAAGGTCATGTCTGACTTCATTCTCAGGAATGTAAATCCCATAACATTGCAATTTCAATGTTGGGATACATGGGGGCCAAAGCCTTATTAATAATAGAATATATTTATATGTACAATATAAAGGAAGGTATATAGAAGAAGATAAAGAACTAGCTGACTGCCTCAATGAATACTTCTGTTCAGTTTTTACAAAGGGAAATGAGGGAAAGGGACTAATGAATCTTTTGATGCGTGTGTCTTTACAGAGGAAGAGGTTCTAAGTCAGCTGTCTAAAATTAATACAAATAAGTCACAGGGTCCTGATGGGATACACCCAAAGCTATTAAAAGAGCTCAGCGGCGAACTAGCAAAACCATTAACAGATGTATTTAACCAATCACTGGCAACAGGAGTCGTCCCAGAAGATTGGAAATTGTCAAATGTTGTGCCCATTCACAAGAAAGGTAGTAGGGAGGAATCGGGCAACTATAGGCCAGTAAGCCTGACATCAATAGTGGGGAAATTAATGGAAACCATTCTTAAGGAGCGGATTGTGGAACATCTAAAATCCCATTGATTGAAAGATGAAAAACAGCATGGGTTTACTTCAGGGAGATCATTTTAAACCAATCTTATTGATTTTTTTGATTGGGTGACTAAAATAATAAATGGCGGAGGTGCAGTAGACATCGCTTATTTGGACTTTAGTATGGCTTTTGATACTGTTCCACATAGAAGGCTTATCAATAAATTGCAGTCTTTGGGCTTGGACTCCCATATTGTTGAATGGATTAGGCAGTGTCTGAGGGACAGACAACAGAGGGTTGTAGTCAATGGAGTATATTCAGACCATGGTCTTGTTACCAGTGGGGTACCTCGGAGATCTGTTCTGGGACCCATATTGTTTAATATCTTTATCAGCGAAATTGCAGAAGGCCTCGATGGTAAGGTGTGTCTTTTTGCTTATGACACAAATATTTGTAACAGGGTTGATGTTCCTGGAGGGATACACCAAATGGAAAAGGATTTAGGAAAACTAGAGGAATGGTCAAAAATCTGGCAACTAAAATTTTATGTTGATAAGTGCAAGATAATGCACCTGGGGCGTAAAAACCCAAGAGCAGAATATAAAATCAGTGATCCAGTCCTAACCTCAGTATCTGAGGAAAGGGATTTAGGGATCATTATTTCAGAAGACTTAAAGGTAGGCAGACAATGTCATAGAGCAGCAGAAAATGCTAGCAGAATGCTTGTGTGTTTAGGGAGAGGCATTACCAGTAGAAAGAGGGAGGTGCTCATGCCGCTCTACAGAGCACTAGTGAGACCTCATTTGGAGTATTGTGCACAGTACTGGTGACCATATCTCCAGAAGGATTTTGATACTTTGGAGAGAGTTCAGAGAAGAGCTACTAAACTAGTACATGGATTGCAGGAAAAAATTTCCCAGGAAAGATTAAAGGACCTTAACATGTATAGCTTGGAAGAAAGACGAGACAGAGGGGATATGATAGAAACTTTTAAATACATAAAGGGAATCAACAAGGTAAAAGAGGAGAGAATATTTAAAAGAAGAAAAACTGCCACAAGAGGACATTGTTTTAAATTAGAGGGGCAAAGGTTTAAAAGTAATATCAGGAAGTATTACTTTACTGAGAGAGTAGTGGATGCATGGAATAGCCTTCCTGCAGAAGTGGTAGCTGCAAATACAGTGAAGGAGTTTAAGCATGCATGGGATAGGCATAAGGCCATCCATCATATAAGATAGGGTTAAGGGCTATTCATAGTTTTCAGTATATTGGGCAGACTAGATGGGCCAAATGGTTCTTATCTGCCGACACATTCTATGTTTCTATTATTAATAAGAGAAAATACTGACCACAAGACTGTAAACCAATAAAGTTTATTGATACTTATCATAACGGAAAATTGCCTTGTTCAAGATGTAAATATCACAGTCTTCAAGTGATGATCACAATCCTGGAGGATATACAGTAGCTGCTGGTAAAAGGCGAGAAACAGCATGAGGCGCCTATAAAAGAAGAACAGTGGTTAAATCTCAGTGATGACGAAAGAAGAAGACATCAGAGCAAGATGCAAAGATGTAAAAGGGGAAAAAAGAGACTGAGAAACTTATAGAATAATTTGTGCTCTACAATGGAAGAACTATTACTACAACTAATATACAGAGCAGAAGAATCAGGCAACAAAGTATGGCTTAGGCAATGCCTTTCCATGAACACACCGCAGACAATTGGACTAGAGCCCCTCCATGCCAGTGACACAGCAAGCTATGGAAATCGTGATGATAACAACACTCTTAGTACTAGAGATGTCTTTTTCCATGCATCCAGCTCCGTACACTGTTTTAGTTCAACTTGGAGTGGTTCCTGCTATCACCAGATGGGTAGGAACCGAACTGATACTAATGACCCATCCTATGGACAAAGAAGTGCATGAACCCCCATAAGTAGTAAAGTGTGCATGAACAAACAAGAGTACACCAGAGGAAGAACCATTGCAAAAGAGGAAGACAGTGAGTAAAAAAGCTTACTCTCCTCCACAATTCATTGAAAAAATTTTATTAAAAAATTAAAAAAATGGAAGAAAAAGATAAAGGAAAACTGGTCAGCATGAGGAAGCAGAAGAAGATACTTACCTTTTTACCAACAAAAATTGTCAGGACTCAAGCAGGACACCGCGGGACAGAACGGATCAACGGCTGGAAAAGAAGACGTCATAGGGTGAGATAGATAACCACACCCACACGGATAATAGTGACTGCATTATGCAGGGCACTAATGGTAACAATACAGCTACTATTTCTACTGAAAACATGCAGCTACTTAGCAAATTAATTTCATTTATTCAACAAGAACAAACACACAAAATTTTAGCATCAAGACGAGGAAACCAATGACAACAAAACAAAGGTTAACCTTAAAGGTGCTTTTAAAAAAGAGAGAAAACATACATCTATGTATAGATACAAATTAGCCGTGTATCCATCCATGTCATGGGGAGCAAAAGATGCAGGTGTTTGGCTAAACTTAATGCTGCCTAAAATCTTGATATAATAAAATAAATATACACTCACCTAAAGAATTCTTAGGAACACCTGTTCTATTTCTCATTAATGCAATTATCTAGTCAACCAATCACATGGCAGTTGCTTCAATGCATTTAGGGGTGTGGTCCTGGTCAAGACAATCTCCTGAACTCCAAACTGAATGTCAGAATGGGAAAGAAAGGTGATTTGAGCAATTTTGAGAGTGGCATGGTTGTTGGTGCCAGACGGGCCGGTCTGAGTATTTCACAATCTGCTCAGTTACTGGGATTTTCACGCACAACCATTTCTAGGGTTTACAAAGAATGGTGTGAAAAGGGAAAAACATCCAGTATGCGGCAGTCCTGTGGGCCAAAATGCCTTGTGGATGCTAGAGGTCAGAGGAGAATGGGCCGACTGATTCAAGCTGATAGAAGAGCAACGTTGACTGAAATAACCACTCGTTACAACCGAGGTCTGCAGCAAAGCATTTGTGAAGCCACAACACGCACAACCTTGAGGCGGATGGGCTACAACAGCAGAAGACCCCACCGGGTACCACTCATCTCCACTACAAATAGGAAAAAGAGGCTACAATTTGCACAAGCTCACCAAAATTGGACTGTTGAAGATTGGAAAAATGTTGCCTGGTCTGATGAGTCTCGATTTCTGTTGAGACATTCAAATGGTAGTGTCCGAATTTGGCGTAAACAGAATGAGAACATGTATCCATCATGCCTTGTTACCACTGTGCAGGCTGGTGGTGTAATGGTGTAGGGGATGTTTTCTGGGCACACTTTAGGCCCCTTAGTGCCAATTGGGCATCGTTTAAATGCCACGGGCTACCTGAGCATTGTTTCTGACCATGTCCATCCCTTCATGACCACCATGTACCCATCCTCTGATGGCTACTTCCAGCAGGATAATGCACCATGTCACAAAGCACCAATCTTTTCAAATTGGTTTCTTGAACATGACAATGAGTTCACTGTACTAAAATGGCCCCCACAGTCACCAGATCTCAACCCAATAGAGCATCTTTGGGATGTGGTGGAACGGGAGCTTCGTGCCCTGGATGTGCATCCCTCAAATCTCCATCAACTGCAAGATGCTATCCTATCAATATGGGCCAACATTTCTAAAGAATGCTATCAGCACCTTGTTGAATCAATGCCACGTAGAATTAAGGCAGTTCTGAAGGCAAAAGGGGGTCCAACGCATTAGTATGGTGTTCCTAATAATTCTTTAGGTGAGTGTATAATAAAAATTTATAGAAAATATTTTACAAACGTCATTATCACGAAAAGTGAATATGCTCTGCATATAACGAAAACCAGTGTAAATGGCTCCAAAACTATAGATATAAACACAAATGTTCCTTTTGCACTGGACAAGGAGACAATATACAATACGACAAAGATCCAAACAGGGAGAGTGCTAATCTATTGTTAGAAGGATTCACAAAAGGTTTTTATATACGTGAATTCAAAGATACCAGATGTTTATTGGTAGACAATCTAAAATCTGTAATGAAACATGAATTGATAACTGGAAGAAATGAGGGTCCTTTTTCATCACCCCATTTAAAAAATTTTGAATTTCACCACTAGGTGTAGTCCCAAAGAGTCTTTCAGACTCATATATCATCTATTCTATCTGGCCAAAAATTCCCTAAATGATGAAATACAAGATAATACTGCAACAGTTAAATATACATCTGGGTGCTGAGCTGCAGTGATCTGGTACAGCCACTGTACAGTGCATGGAGAGGTCTTCTTCCATGCATCCAGCTCCGTACACTGTTTTAGTTCAACTGGCAGTGGATCCTGCTATCACCAGATCAGTAGGAACCGAACTGATACTAATGACCCATCCTAAGGATATAGGAGTATGAGATCCCCCATAAGTGTGGTTTTAATACAATGAGGTAGAAAATGAATAGGCACATGCTGGCATATTCTTCAATAGACACTACAAGAAAATTTAGACTAGAACATTCAGAATCACAGGTGCATATCCATCAAGAAAACATGATTGATAAAAAAGAAAATGACTGCACACCATTATACATACAAACAATGGAGCTAAGAAATGGGGATCATTCTAAATAAAAGTGGTACAATACCTACTATAAATCAGTCAATGTAAGCTCTATGAGTCAATGTAAGCTCTTAGCGCACATATTTGATCAAACGTGTGTCGGGCCCATCTACCAGGCGTCAAGGTGGCTTCCGCAGATGGGTCCCTAAACTAATATACTGCCTCTCTTGGACTTACCTAAGCCTACAATATTCAGGGCAGTGTAGGAACCAGCTACATACATACTCTGCTCAGAAGTCCCAGGTAGATGGGCGTTGTTCAGTCTAAAAGAGGCACTACCCTCAATTAATACTACAAGAAAATTTAGACTAGAACATTCAGAATCACAGGTGCATATCCATGAAGCAAGCATGATTGATAAAAAAGAAAGTGGCTGCACACCATTATACATACAAACAATAGAGCTAAGAAATGGGGATCATTCTAAATAAAAATGGTACAATACCGAGTAGAAATGAGTCAATGGAAGCTCTTAGCGCACATATTTGATCAAATGTGTGTTGCGCCCATCTACCAGGCGTCAAGGTGGCTTCAATAGACAGTCACATACCAGTTCAGTTTGGGTGGTATTGCCATCTGAATAAGGTCAGCAGTAACCCATGGTAATGGAACTATAAATTACCAGATCTGAAAAAGGATGCATATCTTCTTTAACGTGGGTCAAGAACACTTCCAAACCTCTTACACACTCTATTGTTGATACTAAAACCCACGACCCTAGTGTATTGTATCTACAGTAGTAGGCATACAAGTGTATTCCTGTAACGTGAATATTTTTATGCATGTCAATACTGTTTTTTTATGTTTTAACCTTATACAAGGTCCTCCACCAATTCATTGACTATTTAATGTTAAAGAAGAGAATAGCTGTTGATTTTCTCCAAGACGTTATTTTATACATGTCTTTATACCTCTGTACAAAACTAAATGTGCTAAAAAGCACTTGCATACCTGTTCATCAGAATTTGTTTTTATATAATATTATTATAATAATTATTAATATTATTATTATTTACGTGCTGTCATTGAGTTTTGTTGATCATACCATGCATTCTAAAAGAATCAATTACTTCAGTATATTTCATTTTCACAGAAAACTAATTCCATTTTCACAATTTTGAGGAAAATTCCAGTAGATTTTTGGCAGTGATTCCATGGCAGCAGGAGGTAAATGTGGGTCAAACTTTCTGTACCTAGAACCTACATTATTCGAAAAGTACACATTTGTCAGTACAAACACTTAGGACAGTATAGTCCATGTTAACAGTATTAAAAAGATGGTAATCTTGCTTCATTCTCTTTCAGTCATACTCTAATTGAGAATAATGGTAGAATGAAAGGAGAACTATAATTATAATTTTCTTCCCTGTGACATTTCCATTGCATGGGTTGAAATTATCATTGCATACCAGAGAAGGGTTGGCTGCACTTCAGTAGCTGCACATTTGTTCACTTCCATCACTTGTGAGTCAGAAATAAATATACACACGCACCCAAGATGTGAAATTCATCACTCATTCATTTCTGTTGCTTATTTCATTCTTTCTGCCTATAATTCTTATTTCAGTTACCAGTATGATGCTTCTAGTAAAACTGATTTTAATGTAAAGAAACATATCAAGGGTCATAACATTTTAGTGCTGTGTGGTACAGTAAAAGCACAATAACTTGCATATATATATATATATATATATATATATACACACACATACATACACACACACTGTATTTTCCGCCCTATAAGACTCACAGGCCCATAAGACGCACCTAAGTTTTAGAGGAGGACAATAAGAAAAAAAAAATTTTTCATTACACCTCAGGTCAGACCACCAATCAGACCCACAATGTTAATCAGACCTAAGCTGACAGCCCCAATCAGACCCCCAATGTTAATAAGACCCCAATCAGACTTCAGATAAGAGCCCCATGCCTCTCATCAGCCCCCATATCAGCCCCTATGCCTCTCATCACACCCATATCAGCCCCCATGCCTCTCATCAGCCCCCATATCAGCCCCTATGCCTCTTATCAGCCGCCATATCAGTCCTTATGCCTGTTATTAGCCCCCATTATCAGCCTTATGCCTCTTATTAGCCCCATTGTCAGCCTTATGCCTCTTATTAGCCCCATTATCAGCCATTTGCCTCTTATTAGCCCCCATTATCAGCCTTTGGTTATGTCTCTTATTAGCCCCCATTATGCCTCTCATTAACCCCTATTGCCTCAGCTCCAAGCAGCTTCATGTTTTTATATAAAAAAATAAAAAAAACACTTACCTCTCCTGTTCCTGATCGCTGACACTCCTCACTGCCAGCGTTCTGCTGTGTGCTGTGCTGTGAACTGGCACGCACTGCGTGAGGTCGCACAGTGTCCTCACGCTGTGTGCAGCCTTCACAGCCGACAGCCGAGGACCTTCACTGCTTCCTGGTCCTCCGGTACTAATGAGCGCTTCAATAATGGAATCTCTCATTAGTATTTGCCCCATAAGAAGTAGGGGCATTTCAGACCTGTAGAATCAAGAAATCACTTAAAGGGGTTGTCTCACCTCGCTCTTCACAGGCTCTCTTGCAGCTCTCAGGGCCTCAATTCACTCTTGCTGGGGGTGGAGTTGAAATATGAGATTGAAGGCACAGAAAGCAGGACAGGGAGTATGTCCAATCCAGCCCTTTGCTTGTGCGCTCTGGCTCCCGATGCTGGTAGTGTATCAGTAGCAGTCTCAGGGATAGCTAAGGTTTTTGTGCATCTGAGCGGCCACCACCAAGAACAGAACAGCGGTGGCGGTAACCCCTACAAATGAGCATGACATTCGGGGCTGTTTGACTGAAAAGAAGAGGTGACAGGGTCATTGCAGAAAATTTAACTACATTGAAGAAAGGATGCTAATAGTCCAAGGAACGGATTAAAGGTTAATTACTGAGGTGAGACAACCCCTTTAAATGGAACCTTCTGACAACATGAAGTAGGCTAAAAGATCTCAAAAAATAACACATCATGCTCCAATTTGAAGAAATTTAAGAAAAGATGACAAAAAAGTCATTAACATCTAATAGTCTGGCAAAGGTTACAAAGCCATTTCTAATGCTTTGTTACTCCATCGAACCACAGTGAGAGCTTTTAATCAAAAAAAGAAAACACGTAACAGTGGTGAACCTTCCCAGAAGTGGCTGGCCTACCAAAATTACTCCAAGAGCGGATCGACGACTCATCCAGGAGGTCACAAAAGAACCCAGAACAACATTTAAAGCACTGCAGGCCTTACTGGCCTTAGTTAAGGTCAGTGTTCATGATTCAACAATAAGAAAGAGACTGGGCAGAACTGTTGTCCATGGAGAGTTTCAAGGCGAAAACCACTGCTGATGAAAAAGAACATAAAGGCCCATCACACATTTGTCTCCATGGACAACAGTTTGCCCAGTCTCTTTCTTATTGTTAAAAAATATATTTATAATCCCCAAGCCTTTTGGGAAAATATTCTGTGGACTAACGAGACAAAGTGGAACTTTTGTGAAGGTGTGTGTGCCGTTACATTTTATGTAAAACTAACACAGCATTTCAGAAAAGGAACATCAAACATGGTGGTGGTAGTGTGATGGTCTGGGGCTGCTTTGCTGCTTCAGAACCTACATGACTTGCTGGATTCGGAGTGGCCCAAAGTCCAGACTTAAATCTGATTGAGATGCTTGTGGCATGTTCATGCTCGAAAACTCTCCAATGTGGGTAAAATAAAACTATTCTGCAAAGAAGAGTGGGCCAAAATTTCTCCACAAAGATGTGATAGACTCATTGCCAGTTATTGCAAATGCTTGATTGTAGTTGTTGCCACCAAGGGTGGCACAACCAGTAATCAGATTTAGGGGGCAATTACTTTTTCACCCAGGGGCAGTTTGGTTTGGATGGCTTTTTTCCCTTAATAAATGAAATCATCATTTAAAAACTACATGTTTTTATTTACTCATGTTATCTTTGACAAAAACTCTCACTGTTAATAGTTAGAGGTTTCAAATACTATCACAGAAGAAAAAGTTACCCCTCATTAAAATATACCTTTTATTAAATTATTTCTAAAATAAACCATAAATCACCACATCAATAGCACTATAGTTACTCTCTTAATTCTAGCACTTGTCATGCTCCATATATGTAATTTAGATAAATAAAGTGATGGTGTAGCCAGAACATATGTCTGGCCCTTCTGGAGCATAATAGGCATGGATTAAATTTTCTTCAAGGGCTTTCAGGCTTTTTGAAGAGAAGTGGGGTCCATAGTGAAGTCAGGTCTCCTGTCCCTGCTTGTCCCTTCACTACCCCTACCTACAAGCGAAGCAACCGCCCCGAAAGGGGTGACCCCACTTCTCGGTGGCTAAGCCCTCAAAGCCCCTCTCTCTAGCCCTATCAATTGTGCCCAACTTTCTACTTGGATCCCCAATTCAGATAGACATCCCGACGCATTTCTCAAGTGCCTAGGAAATACTGTTTTTTCAAGGGACCTTAGATTAGTTAGGCTAAACAGACAAGTAGGGTTATTTAAGGGCATCTAGGGATAGGGGATATGGCACACCACTTTCCATCTGAGGTGGCCAGTGGATCTCGGCACCGTATTGTATGTTTAGCCTAGATTATCTAAGGTCACATTTGAAGACCCCCTGATGCACCCCTAGAGTAGAAATTCCAAAAAACGTGACCCCATTCTGGAAACTGCAATCCTCAAGGTATTCAAAACTGATTTTACAAACTTTGTTAACCCTTTAGGTATTTCACAAGAATTAAAGGAAAATGTAGATGAAATTTCAGAATTTCACTTTTTTGGCTGACTTTCCATTTTAATAAAAAAAATTCTGCTAACAAAACAAGGGTTAGCAGCAAACAAAACTCAATATCTATTACCCCGATTCTGTAGTTTACATAAACACCCCATATGTGGTCGTAAACTGCTGTACGGGCACACGGCTGGGCGCAAAAGGAAAGGAACACCATATGTTTTTTGGAAGGCAGATTTCACTGAGATAATTTTAAGTTGCCATATCACATTTGAAGACCCCCTGATGTACCCCTAGAGTAGAAACTCCAAAAAAGACCCCATTTTGAAAACTATGGGATAAGGTGGCAGTGGTACTATTTTAAGGTACATATGATATTTGGTTGCTCCATATTATACTTTTTTGTGTGGCAAGGTAAGAAAAAAAAAATCGCTGCTTTAGCACAGTTTTTATTTTTTGTTATTTACAATGTTCATCTCACAGTTTAGGGCTCTTTCACACTTGCGTTATTGTCTTCCGGCATAGAGTTCCGTCGTCGGGACTCTATGCCGGAAGAATACTGATCAGGATTATCCTAATGCATTCTGAATGGAGAGTAATCCGTTCAGGATGCATCAGGATGTCTTCAGTTCCGGTACGGAACGTTTTTTGGCCGGAGAAAATACCGCAGCATGCTGCGCTTTTTGCTCCGGCCAAAAATCCGGAAGACTTGCCGCAAGGCCGGATCCGGGATCAATGCCCATTGAAAGGCATTGATCCGGATCCGGCCTTAAGCTAAACGTCGTTTCGGCGCATTGCCGGACCCGACGTTTAGCTTTTTCTGAATAGTTACCATGGCTGCCGGGACGCTAAAGTCCTGACAGCCATGGTAAGTGTAGCGGGGAGCAGGGGAGCAGCATACTTACCGTCCGTGCGGCTCCCCGGGCGCTCCAGAGTGACGTCAGGGCGCCCCAAGCGCATGGATCACGTGATCACATGGATCACGTCATCCATGCGCATGGGGCGCTCTGACGTCATTCTGGAGCGCCCGGGGAGCCGCACGGACTGTAAGTATACCGCTCCCCCGCTCCCCGCTCCTACTATGGCAACCAGGACTTTAATAGCGTCCTGGGTGCCATAGTAACACTGAAAGCATTTGGAAGACGGTTCCGTCTTCAAATGCTTTCAGTACACTTGCGTTGTTACGGATCCGGCAGGCACCTCCGGCAACGGAAGTGCATGCCGGATCCCAACAACGCAAGTGTGAAAGAGGCCTAAGATCATGTGGTGCTTTTATAGAGCAGGTTGTTACGGATGTGACAATACCAAATATTTGGTATATGTACTTTTATTGGTTGTTTGTTTCAGTTTTACATAATAAAGCATTTTTAAAAAAATGATTTCTTAAAGGTCGATTCACACGTCTGTGTGTGTTTTGCGGATCCACGGATTCGTGGATTCACAAAACACGGACACAGGCAATGTGCGTTCCGCCTTTTGCGGACCGCACATTGCCGGCACTTAATAGAAAATGCCTATTTTTGTCTGCAATTGCGGACAAGAAAAGGACATGTTCTATTTTTTTCGGGAAATGAATGGGTCCGCAATTCCGTTCCGCACAATGCGGAACAGAATTGCGGACGTGTGAATGGACCCTTAGTGTCTCCATATTCTGAAAGCCATAGTTTTATTTTTTGGGCGACTGCCTTATGTAGGGGCTCATTCTTTTTTGGTATGAGATGACGGTTTGATTGGTACTATTTTAGGGTGCATATTACTTTTTGGTATTACACTTTTCGTGATGTAAAGTGACAAAAAATGGCTATTTTGACACTTTTTTGTTTAAACCAAAAAAATCATCTTTTAGTGTCCACATATACTAAGAGCCATAGTTTTTTTTTTGGACGATTGTCTTAGGTATGTTCTAATTTTTTTGCGGGATGAGATGATGGTTTAATTGGTACTATTTCGGGGTACGTATGACTTTTTGATTGCTTGGTATTACGCTTTTTGTGATGTAAGGTGACAAAAATGGCTTTTTGACAGTTTTTTTTTAACGGTATTCACCTGAGGGGTTAGGTCATGTGATATTTTGATAGACCTGATTGTTACGGACACGGCGATACCCAACATGTATACTTTTTCTTATTTATTTAAGTTTTATACAATAATAGCATTTTTGAAACAAAATAAAATTATGTTTTAGTGTCTCCATAGTCTGAGAGCCATAATTTTTTTTATTTTTTCCCCGATTGTTCTATGTAGGAGCTTATTTTTTTTGCGGGATGAGGTGATGGTTTGATTGGTACTATTGTGGGGGGCATATTTTTATCTTTTGGTGTTGCACTTTTTGTGATGTAAGGTGACAAAAAATAGTTTTAGCACAGTTTTTATTATATTTTTTTCTATGGACCAGGTGAGGGGGTGGATCATGTGATATTTATGTAGAGCTGGTCATTACGGATGCGGCAATACCCAATATGTTATTTTTTTTGCAATTTTGTGTGTTTTATGTTTTATGTTTTTTTACTTGAAACTTTATTTTTTTATTATGAAAAACAATTTTTTTTTGTTTTGACTAGAAATGGCCTTGCGGTTCGCCCGGCGATCATTTTGTGGCGAACTTTGCTTATTCGCGGTTCGCCGAACAGGCCGGCCCCATATTCTTTGCATTGTGCAGAACTTGTATAGATATGTAGAGAGAATCTCTAAATCGCACATCCTCATACCTATGCTTCTGATATAACAACTGTTTTCAATTATCAGCATTTCTTATGATAAAACATGGCTATACAGCACTGTTATCAATCATTTGCTGTGCACTATAAAGAGGCAATTAGTATACAGTTTGATAAAAGAGCATAGGCCCACTTACCGCGACAAGGTTGCCTCTTGTTTAAGTGGGAACCTACTCTAACTAGGGATGAGCGAACCCGAACTGTATAGTTCGGGTTCGTACCGAATTTTGGGGTGTCCGTGACACGGACCCGAACCCGAACATTTTCGTAAAAGTCTGTGTTCGGGTTCGGTATTCGGCGCTTTCTTGGCGCTTTTTGAAAGGCTGCAAAGCAGCCAATCAACAAGCGTCATACTACTTGGCCCAAGAGGCCATCACAGCCATGCCTACTATTGGCATGGCTGTGATTGGCCAGTGCAGCATGTGACCCAGCCTCTATTTAAGCTGGAGTCACGTAGCGCCGCACGTCACTCTGCTATGATCAGTGTAGGGAGAGGTTGCAGCTGCGACGTTAGGGCGAGATTAGGCAGATTAACTCCTCCAAAAGACTTCATTCTGTGATCGATCTGCAGCTGTGGATCATTGAAGTGCTATTATTGACTTGCTCACTTTTTTGAGGCTGCCCAGAGCGTTTTTAGATCACTTTTTTTCTGGGGTGATCGGCGGCCATTTTGTGACTTGTGGTGCGCCAGCACAAGCTATCACTAAGTGTATTTAACCATCGATAGTGTGGTTATTTTGTGCTATATCCTACATCAGCTGCAGGCTGAGCCTGTGTCACCGAAGTGCATTTAACCATCAACAGTCTGGTTATTTTTTGGCCATATACTACATCAGCCGCAGGCTGAGCCTGTGTCACCCAAGTGCATTTAACCATCAACAGTCTGATTATTTTTTGGCCATATACTACATCTGGTGCAGGCTAAGCCTGTGTCAACCAAGTGCATTTAACCATCAACAGTCTGATTATTTTTTGGCCATATACTACATCTGGTGCAGGCTGAGCCTGTGTCACCCAAGTGCATTTAACCATCAACAGTGTGGTTATTTTTTGGCCATATATTACATCAGGGGCAAGTTGAGCCTGTCACCCAGCGCCTAAAAAATAGACCTGACATTTCTATTCAACCAAATCTGTACTGTTTTAGCTGGTCAAGTTATTTGTAGTGACCGTAAAAGCACACTTTTTTTTCTGGGTTGAAAAACTATTCCCAAATTTGCCATTCTCAAAATAACTAGTTTCTGGTATTTGAGGCCTACTTGAAATCTATCCCAAAAAGGATATCTTACATTTAAGGTGCTGATAGTGTCATTCAGAAAAACCTAAGACACACGCTAGCGTGCAGATAGAAGTCTGATTCTGTGATTAAACCTATACCTGTCACACAGCGCAAAAAAAACAGGTCTCACATCTCTATTCAACCAAATCTGCACTGTTTTAGCTGGTCAAGTTATTTGTAGTGACCGTAAAAGCACACTTTTTGTTCTGGGTTGAAAAACCATTCCCAAATTTGCCATTCTCAAAATAACTAGTTTCTGGTATTTGAGGCCTACTTGAAATCTATCCCAAAAAGAATAACTTACATTGAAGGTACTGATAATGTCATTCAGAAAAACCTAAGACACACGCTAGCGTGCTGATAGAAGTCTGATTCTGTGATTAAACCTATACCTGTCACACAGCGCAAAAAAAAACAGGCCTCACATCTCTATTTAACCAAATCTGTACTGTTTTAGCTGGTCAAGTTATTTGTAGTGACCGTAAAAGCACACTTTTTGTTCTGGGTTGAAAAACCATTCCCAAATTTGCCATTCTCAAAATAACTAGTTTCTGGTATTTGAGGCCTACTTGAAATCTATCCCAAAAAGAATATCTTACATTGAAGGTACTGATAGTGTCATTCAGAAAAACCTAAGACACGCTACCGTGCAGATAGAAGTCTGATTCTGAGATTAAACCTTAACCTGTCACACAGTGCAAAAAAAAACAGGTCTCACATTTCTATTCAAGCAAATCTGTACTGTTTTAGCTGGTCAAGTTATTTGTAGCGACCGTAAAAGCCCTATTTTTTTTCTGGGTTGAAAAACTATTCCCAAATTTGCCATTCTCAAAATTGTGGTGAACGGGAACAATGAGGAAAACATCTAATAAGGGACGCGGACGCGGACGTGGACATGGTCGTGGTGGTGTTAGTGGACCCTCTGGTGCTGGGAGAGGACGTGGCCGTTCTGCCACAGCCACACGTCCTAGTGTATCAACTACCTCAGGTCCCAGTAGCCGACAGAATTTACAGCCATATTTGGTGGGGCCCAATGCCGTTCTAAGGATGGTAAGGCCTGAGCAGGTACAGGCATTAGTCAATTGGGTGGCCGACCGTGCATCCAGCACGTTCACATTATCTTCCACCCAGTCTTCTGCAGAAAGCGCACAGATGGCGCATGAAAACCAAGCCCATCAGTCTGTCGCATCACCCCCATGCATATCAGGGAAACTGTCTGAGCCTCAAGTTATGCAGCAGTCTCTTATGCTGTTTGAAGACTCTGCTGCCAGGGTTTCCCAAGGGCATCCACCTAGCTCTTCACCAGGGGTGGAAGAGATAGAATGCACTAACGCACAACGCCACTACTTCTCCAAGAGAGCCGTGCCTTCCCTGCACAAACAAGTGTCCGATAAAATCAAGTGTGCACTGCGCAACGCCATCTGTGGCAAGGTCCACCTAACCACAGATACGTGGACCAGTAAGCACGGCCAGGGACGCTATATCTCCCTAACTGCACACTGGGTAAATGTAGTGGCGGCTGGGCCCCAGGCAGAGAGCTGTTTGGCGCACGTCCTTCCGCCGCCAAGGATCGCAGGGCAACATTCTTTGCCTCCTGTCTCCTCCTCCTCTTACTCAGCTTCCTCCTCCTCTTCTTCCACCTGCTCATCCAGTCAGCCACACACCTTCACCACCAACTTCAGCACCGCCCGGGGTAAACGTCAGCAGGCCGTTCTGAAACTCATATGTTTGGGGGACAGGCCCCACACCGCACAGGAGTTGTGGGGGGGTATAGAACAACAGACCGACGAGTGGTTGCTGCCGGTGAGCCTCAAGCCCGGCCTGGTGGTGTGCGATAATGGGCGAAATCTCGTTGCAGCTCTGGGACTAGCCGGTTTGACGCACATCCCTTGCCTGGCGCATGTGCTGAATTTGGTGGTGCAGAAGTTCATTCGCAACTACCCCGACATGTCAGAGCTGCTGCATAAAGTGCGGGCCGTCTGTTCGCGCTTCCGGCGTTCACACCCTGCCACTGCTCGCCTGTCTGCGCTACAGCGTAACTTCGGCCTTCCCGCTCACCGCCTCATATGCGACGTACCCACCAGGTCGAGCTCCACCTTGCATATGCTGGACAGACTGTGCGAGCAGCAGCAGGCCATAGTGGAGTTTCAGCTGCAGCACGCATGGGTCAGTCGCACTGCGGATCAGACACACTTCACCACCAATGACTGGGCCTCCATGCGAGACCTGTGTGCCCTGTTGCGCTGTTTCGAGTACTCCACCAACATGGCCAGTGGCGATGACGCCGTTATCAGCGTTACAATACCACTTCTATGTCTCCTTGAGAAAACACTTAGGGCGATGATGGAAGAGGAGGTGGCCCAGGAGGAAGAGGAGGAAGAGGGGTCATTTTTAGCACTTTTAGGCCAGTCTCTTCGAAGTGACTCAGAGGGAGGTTTTTTTCAACACCAGAGGCCAGGTACAAATGTGGCCAGACAGGGCCCACTACTGGAGGACGAGGAGGACGAGGATGAGGAGGAGGTGGAGGAGGATGAGGATGAAGCATGTTCACAGCGGGGTGGCACCCAAAGCAGCTCAGGCCCATCACTGGTGCGTGGCTGGGGGGAAACACAGGACGATGACGATACGCCTCCCACAGAGGACAGCTTGTCCTTAACTCTGGGCAGCCTGGCACACATGAGCGACTACATGCTGCAGTGCCTGCGCAACGACAGCAGAGTTGCCCACATTTTAACGTGTGCGGACTACTGGGTTGCCACCCTGCTGGATCCCCGGTACAAAGACAATGTGCCCACCTTACTTCCTACACTGGAGCGTGATAGGAAGATGCGCGAGTAGAAGCGCACGTTGGTAGACGAGCTACTGAGAGCATTCCCAAATGTCACAGGGGAACCAGTGGAAGCCCAAGGCGAAGGCAGAGGAGGAGCAAGAGGTCGCCAACGCAGCTGTGTCACGCCCAGCTCCTCTGAGGGCAGGGTTAGCATGGCAGAGATGTGGAAAAGTTTGGTCAACTTGCCACAGCTAAGTGCACCACCACCTGATACGGAACGTGTTAGCAGGAGGCAACATTTTACTAATATGGTGGAACAGTACCTGTGCACACCCCTCCACGTACTGACTGATGGTTCGGCCCCATTCAACTTCTGGGTCTCCAAATTGTCCACGTGGCCAGAGCTAGCCTTTTATGCCTTGGAGGTGCTGGCCTGCCCGGCGGCCAGCGTTTTGTCTGAACGTGTATTCAGCACGGCAGGGGGCGTCATTACAGACAAACGCAGCCGCCTGTCTACAGCCAATGTGGACAAGCTGACGTTCATAAAAATGAACCAGGCATGGATCCCTCAGGACCTGTCCATCCCTTGTGCAGATTAGATATTAACTACCTCCCCTTAACAATATATTATTCTACTCCAGGGCACTTCCTCATTTCCTATTTTTAATTTCATTTTACCATTGTCACGGGGTTCCGAAGGTGCACTCGGTCCCCCATCGCCCGCAGACCTGTTGCTTAGCTTTGGGAATGAGGATCTGTGTTTGACCTCATTCCCAGGGCGGCTTTACTAGCTGGGTGGCTCCCTGCTCCTAAGTCTGCCTTGAGCGCCGAGCTGATCACTCGGTGCTCGACTGGTTGGTCTGTCGGTCATGTGACGCTGGCCACGTCACATGACCCTCACTCCCCACTATAAATACAGGCAGCCTGCTGGCTACAGGTTGCCTGTTAATTTCTAGGTTCTTGTTATTGTCTATCTTGACGACATTTTGATATTCTCTCCTGACTTCGAATCCCATGTGTCTCATGTTAGACAAGTATTAGAGGTGTTGAGGGAGAATAAGCTATCCGCTAAACAAGAGAAATGTGTCTTTGGTGTGCAGGAGATTCTGTTTCTAGGGCATGTTCTGACTCCTCACGCATTCAAGATGAATCCTGGTAAGGTACTAGCAATTAAAGAATGGGTAAGACCTTCATCCTTAAAGGCCTTACAACGGTTCTTAGGTTTCGCCAATTACTATCGTAAATTTATTATGAATTTTTCCGTAATTGCTAAACCGTTGACCGACCTTACTAAGAAAGGGGCGGATTTGGAGAATTGGTCTACTGAGGCCATTTCTTCATTTGAAAAATTAAAAAAGGCATTCAGTAGCGCTCCCATTCTGATCCAGCCTGATCAGGAGAAACCTTTTATTGTGGAGGTGGATGGGTCCGAGGACGGCGCAGGAGCAGTCCTTTCACAAGGTCCTGCTAGCCTCACTAATCTGAGACCATGTGCCTTCTTCTCCAGGAAATTCTCTCCCACGGAGAGAAACTACGACATAGGGAATAGGGAGCTGCTGGCCATTAAATGGGCATTTGAGGAGTGGAGGCATTTTCTGGAGGGGGCAAGGCATTGTGTAACTGTTGTCACTGACCATAAAAACCTTATGTTTCTCGAGTCTGCTAAGAGGTTGAATCCATGTCAAGCCAGATGGGCTCTGTTTTTTACTCGTTTTGATTTTTCCATCACGTTCAGGCTGGGAAGTAAAAATGTGAAGGTTGACGCATTATCTCGGAGCTTCCAGGCTTTTCAACCTACTGAGGTACCACCTGAATCCATCCTACCAGCAAAAATCTTCTTAGCAGCTCTTACCCAGGATACCTCGGCTCGCATTAGGTCGGAACAACATCTGGCACCGTTATCCACCCCAACAGATAAGTTGTTTGTTCCCGTACAATTTCGTCTCCAGCTGTTGGGTGAGTGTCACGATTCTGCCTTTTGTGGACATCCGGGTGTTGAGGGCACTAAGGATCTGGTTTCTAGATCTTATTGGTGGCCCACTCTAACTAGGGATGTCAAGTCCTATGTGTCAGCCTGTGAGGTTTGCGCCAGGTCCAAGACACCTAGGACTCGCCCTGCTGGTAACCTACGACCCCTACCCATTCCCAGTAGACCCTGGTCCCATATCTCGATGGACTTTATAACTGACCTACCGCCGGCGGAGGGTAAGACTGTAGTGTGGGTAGTGGTGGATAGGTTTAGCAAGATGGTCCATTTCATTCCCCTGTCTAAACTCCCGAATGCCAAAACCCTGGCGTCTATTTTTGTGAAAGAAATTGTTCGATTGCATGGTATCCCGGAAAATATTGTTTCTGACAGGGGTGTGCAGTTTGTGTCCAAATTCTGGAAGGCCTTCTGTCAAAAATGTAAAATTTCATTGTCTTTTTCCTCTGCCTACCACCCTGAGAGTAATGGGCAGACTGAACGCCTAAATCAGTCTGTCGAACAATTCTTGAGGTCGTATGTTGCTGATGACCAGCAATTATGGGTGAAATTTCTTCCATTGGCTGAATTTGCTTTGAATAACCGTGTCAATTCTTCCGCTGGGGTCTCCCCTTTCTTTTGTAACCATGGTTTTCATCCCCGTTTTCATTCTGGGTCGTCCGTCTCCTCCTCTAACCCTGAAGCGGATAAACTCTCCTCCGAACTGTGCACAGTTTGGGCCCGGGTTCAATTGAACCTAGAAAAGGCTCAATGTTCTCAAAAACTCAAGGCCGATAGACAGTCAAGGGGGGGTAAACTTTCAGGTTGGGGATAAAGTATGGTTGTCCTCCAAGAATCTATCTCTCAAGGTAACTTCTAAAAAATTTGCTCCTCGTTTTATTGGACCATATAAGATCACGGAAGTGATTATCCCGGTATCTTTTAGGTTGGAGCTGCCCGAGTCATTCCACATTCATAATGTGTTCCATAAATCTCTGCTTAAAAAATATTTTGAACCAGTAGTACCATCAAAAGCCTCGCCTCCGCCGGTTCTTGTTAATGATGCTGTCGAGTATGTGGTGTCTAAAATAGTGGATGTCCGGAAGGTGCGTAATTCCTTGCAGTACCTGATTCACTGGAAGGGGTATGGACCTGAAGAGAGATCTTGGGTACCTGCCAGGGAGGTTCACGCTCCTAGACTTGTTCGTAAATTTCATTTAGAACACCCTGAAAAGCCATCGCCTGAAGTCTTGGGTCCGGTGGCCCCTCGTAAAAGGGGGGGTACTGTCACGGGGTTCCGAAGGTGCACTCGGTCCCCCATCACCCGCAGACCTATTGCTTAGCTTTGGGAATGAGGATCTGTGTTTGACCTCATTCCCAGAGCGGCTTTACTAGCTGGGTGGCTCCCTGCTCCTAAGTCTGCCTTAAGCGCCAAGCTGATCACTCGGTGCTCGACTGGTTGGTCTGTCGGTCATGTGACGCTGGCCACGTCACATGACCCTCACTCCCCACTATAAATACAGGCAGCCTGCTGGCTACAGGTTGCCTGTTAATTTCTAGGTTCCTGGCTATTTGTTGGACTGCTTGTCACGGCTGAGGATGGGGGAAATCCTCAGCCGTGCGATGCCAGATGCTGATGGCCTACTCGGCCATGAGAACAGGATAGGGAGCAGGTCACCTCCTAACAGCGTCCCTACCCTGACCCTAACTCCTAACTGCATGGGCCGACCTTAAAGGTAGGAGGACCCATGCGCAGGAACCTCGGATCCCTAACTCACCCTCCGTCCGGTCCCTGCGCTAGGAGTCAGGGTAAGACGACCTACTCCTCCTATGCACGGAGGAGCAGGAGTCTCACTGGCCAAGCTGTTGGGAAAAAGGGGAACCAAAACAGACTAACGGAAATGGCAGGTGAACTAAGTAGTTCAACCAACCTGCCACAGCCTTGCTGACTGGATCCCTGAGAACACACAGAATCCAGAACCATTAGCTGCACAAACCAAACGAAGGAAGGACCCAACAGAACATCAGATGGACATCTCACACAACATGACATAAAACATAAAGTGACATTTTCTTTATGACCACAGGGGTGGCTCTCACAGGCAGATAATAACACAGGAGGCTGCTCCAGCAAGCATGGCTGAAACAACCCACTGAGCCATGCTAACAGCGAGGCTATATAGGCCAGGAAGCCACACCCACAGTCAGACACACCCAGTGCACACACACACTAGGAAGGAGGTTAACCCTTCCAACACCAGGGAAGGGAAACATAAATTAAAAGGGAAAGTGTCCAACTAACACCCACACTGTGGCTGTTGCCGCAGGCAACGACATGGGTGGCAACCGTGTCCTGGGAGTCAGCCCGGAGGCCGGGACACTGCCACCACATGTACACATCACCAAACGTTGCCACGGGCAACCACAGTGCAGGAAAGATGTCAGTGCACAGCACACATAACTCAGAGTGTACACAGACATACAACGTGCATAACATACACACATACACCTAACATAGAGGTTGCTAGGTGTAACCGCATGAAGATTGCCGCCAGCTGCCTAGCACCAGCTCAGGCTGCTCCACAGCGGCAATACCAAAACTACAACGTGTTGCCCGCGGCAACCACAAGTGAGGCAGCACACTAGCGGCCCTCACCTGTGGTTGAACAATAGAACCAAACCGCAGGCAACCGCATGCGGTAGAGGAGTCACGGTCATAGCCATGGCCGTGACACTGCTGTATACTTACCTGATCATGTTCCTTGACCATCCTTTTGCCTGATCCTCCTGTACTGCGCATCCGTCCTGGTATTGTGACCTCGGCTCCCACCTGACTACTCTCTTAGGACTCCTCTTGTACTTCTCTGCTCTCCTGGTATTTGACCCCGGCTTCTCCTGACCATTCTTTGCTTAATCCCTTGTACTTTGTAGCTTTCCTGGTATTGACTCGGTCCGTTCACGTCCTGTTGTTTGTCTGTCTGTCATCCCTGCACTTATTCCAAGTTAGGGATTGCCGTCCAGTTGTCCCCTGTCATTAGGACCCGCGAGGCAAGTAGGCAGGGCCAGGGGTAAGGGTGGAGCGCAGTGGTCACTTCCCTTCTCCTCTGTGTGTGTGTGTACGCGACCGTTACAACCATTATATTGCAGGGCAACCCAAAGTTGAATGAACCTCTCCTCTGTCTGGGTGCCGGGGCCTAAATGTGTGACAGTGGCCTGTTCCAGTGGTGGGTGACGTGAAGCCTGATTCTCTGCTATGACATGAAGACAGATTCTGCGCTGACATAAGGCCAGATTCTCTGTTACGGGACCTCTCTCCTCTGCCTGGGTGCCTGGGCCTAAATGTGTGACAGTGGCCTGTTCCAGTGGTGGGTGACGTGAAGCCTGATTCTCTGCTATGACATGAAGACAGATTCTGCGCTGACATAAGGCCAGATTCTCTGTTACGGGACCTCTCTCCTCTGCCTGGGTGCCTGGGCCTAAATGTGTGACAGTGGCCTGTTCCAGTGGTGGGTGACGTGAAGCCTGATTCTCTGCTATGACATGAAGACAGATTCTGCGCTGACATAAGGCCAGATTCTCTGTTACGGGACCTCTCTCCTCTGCCTGGGTGCCTGGGCCTAAATGTGTGACAGTGGCCTGTTCCAGTGGTGGGTGACGTGAAGCCTGATTATCTGCTATGACATGAATACAGATTCTGCGCTGACATAAGGCCAGATTCTCTGTTACGGGACCTCTCTCCTCTGCCTGGGTGCCTGGGCCTAAATGTGTGACAGTGGCCTGTTCCAGTGGTGGGTGACGTGAAGCCTGATTCTCTGCTATGACATGAAGACAGATTCTGCGCTGACATAAGGCCAGATTCTCTGTTACGGGACCTCTCTCCTCTGCCTGGGTGCCTGGGCCTAAATGTGTGACAGTGGCCTGTTCCAGTAGTGGGGGACGTGAAGCCTGATTCTCTGCTATGACATGAAGACAGATTCTGCGCTGACATAAGGCCAGATTCTCTGTTACGGGACCTCTCTCCTCTGCCTGGGTGCCTGGGCCTAAATGTGTGACAGTGGCCTGTTCCAGTGGTGGGTGACGTGAAGCCTGATTCTCTGCTATGACATGAAGACAGATTCTGCGCTGACATAGGGCCAGATTCTCTGTTACGGGACCTCTCTCCTCTGCCTGGGTGCCTGGGCCTAAATGTGTGACAGTGGCCTGTTCCAGTGGTGGGTGACGTGAAGCCTGATTCTCTGCTATGACATGAAGACAGATTCTGCGCTGACATAAGGCCAGATTCTCTGTTACGGGACCTCTCTCCTCTGCCTGGGTGCCTGGGCCTAAATGTGTGACAGTGGCCTGTTCCAGTGGTGGGTGACGTGAAGCCTGATTCTCTGCTATGACATGAAGACTGATTCTGCGCTGACAAGAAGCCAGATTCTTTGCTATGGCATGAAGAGACTGATTCTCTGCTGACATGAAGCCAGATTCTTTGCTATGGCATGGAGAGACTGATTCTCTGCTGATGTGAAGCCAGATTCTCTGCTATGGGACCTCTGTCCAATTGATATTGGTTCATTTTAATTTTTTTTATTTTAATTAATTTCCCTATCCACATTTGTTTGCAGGGGATTTACCTACATGTTGCTGCCTTTTGCAGCCCTCTAGCTCTTTCCTGGGCTGTTTTACAGCCTTTTTAGTGCCCAAAAGTTTGGGTCCCCATTGACTTCAATGGGGTTCGGGTTCGGGACGAAGTTCGGATCGGGTTCGGATCCCGAACCCGAACATTTACGGGAAGTTCAGCCGAACTTCTCGAACCCGAACATCCAGGTGTTCGCTCAACTCTAACTCTAACCATGGCACAGAGCCGTGCGGCGACCACCACGCCTCCACACCGCTCCAGCAGGCAATGGGATCCAGCAGCCGCACAGCAGCCCCACTATACAGTGAGGCCACCTGGGCCCCGGGTCCCATCACTCGACCAGCACGGCACAGAAGCAGAGACGGCCGCCGTCCAGCGCCGCATGTGAACTGGTGCAAAGAGCTCACCTGTTCACAGCCTCTCAGGGACTCCAACTGAGATGTGGTAGGAATTTATAGACCCTTTGCAGACTTTGTGCAGAACTTTCACCCATGACACATCCATCAGGTGGGACAGGACAGCCAATTGAGACATTTCAGCACATGGACACAACCCCACCCTATAAATAATCCCGATCTGGCAGCCATTTTACATTCTGCTTTTTGCCAGTGTAGGGAGAGGTTGCTGTGTGGAGCAGGGACAGACTGTTAGGGACACCAAACACTAGCTAATAGGGCCACAAAAAGTCCTTTTAAGGACTGGTATAGGTGTGACATCGATAGGTGTGACATACTGAGGGGTGTGATGTACTTATAATATACTTTCTAACATAGAAAGTATATTATAGTGCATTTGTATTGTGCAGCAGTTGTGTGCGGTTCTGCTGCAATACTGCAGCTAGATAGATGGACAAACGCTATTGGAATAACTAATTGCAATTGGTGTGATATATCTGTTGCCCCAAAATAAAAAAAAACTGATTGAGGGGTGTGATATACCTATAATATACCTTCTAACATACAAAGTATATTATAGTGCATTTGTATTGTGCAGCAGTTGTGTGCGGTTCTGCTGAGATAGACCAGCTAAATAGAGGGACAATGCTATTGGAATAAGTAATTGTAACAGGTGTGATATACCTGTTTGCCCCCCAAAAAAAATCTGATTGAGGGGTGTGATATACCTATAATATACCTTCTAACATAGAAAGTATATTATAGTGCATTTCTATTGTGCAGCAGTTGTGTATGGTTGTGTATGGTTCTGCTGAGATATATATATAGAGGGACAAACGCTATAGGAATAACTAATTGCAACCGGTGTGATATACCTTTTCCCCCCAAAAATAACTAATTGCAACTGGTGTGGCATACCTGTTGCCCTCCAAAAAACTGCCCCACAAAATACTGATTGAGGGGTGTGAGACAATGGCTTCCACAAAAAAATTGTTGAGGGGTGTGATACACCGGCTTACACCAAATATAGATTAAGGAATGCGATACACCAGCTTCCACCAAATATTTATTAAGGGGTTTGATATACTGGCTTCCAGCGAATACTCCACCACCACCATAGCCCCTCCACTCAAGTCAGAGGAATTATTTTACCATCCTTTCCCAGACCTTACCGATGCGCAGCCATTCTTGGCATCGGATGAGGAAGAAGTGGTAGCAATGGTCGCCAGCCAGCAGTCTGACGAAAGTACCTAGGTCAAGCCCAAGGACAGTTGTCCCCGCTGTTGCTGACTAGTCCCTAATGTTAGTGGTTGTGAAGGTGACGATGATGACGTGTCGATGGACGTCACGTGGGTGCCCACAAGAAAGGAAGAGGAGGGGAGTTTCAGAGGGAGAGACGGAGCAGCAGATAGGGAGGAGAAGCAGGCAGAACTTGCAGTGCACAGGAGGCAAAAAGCAGACTGCAAATGTATCTGAAGCGAGCCATCCACCATGCACGGTCACATCAGGCGCTCCCAGGACGCCGGCACATGGCTCCACTGTGTGGGCTTTTTTTAACGTGTCAGCTGCTGACAATAGTGTTTCCATCTGCAGCCTGTGCTGTCAATGCATAAGTAGCGTTAAGCCCAACAATCACCTAGGGACGACCGCCTTAAGAAGGCACCTGGCCTCCCATCATCGAGCCCAGTGGGAGCAATACCGTCAGAACCCACAAGGCCACACTCCCGGCGCTCCATGTCCTGCCTATTCTCCTTCTCCACTCTCCTCCCATTTGTCCTCCACTCCACCTTCCACCATGCCGTCGTTGCATTCATCTTGCAAAAGGCAGGCTTCCGTGGCCCAAATATTCAAACATAAAAAGTTGATGATGCCGGATAACCCTCTTGGCCAACGGCTGACTGCTGGCTTGTTGGAACTGCTAGCCCGCCAACTACTGCCATATAAACTGGTGGACTCGGAGGCCTTTAGAAAATTTGTGGCCATTGGCACACCGCAATGGAAGGTCCCGGAAGGAAATATTTCTCCCAGAAGGGCATCCCAGAGCTATATGGCCACGTTCAGCGGCAAGTGAATGTATCTCTGGCACACAGTGTCAGTGCCAAGATACATCTGACCACAGACACGTGGTCTAGCAAACACAGGCAGGGAAGGTACAAACATTTTTCTGCCCACTGGGTGAACCTTCTGACGGCTGTCAAGCATGCAACCCATGGCACCCATGTGGATTTGGTGTTACCACCACTGATTGCATGCAGGCCTGCCTCTTCTTCTCCCCCTTCATCCTCCGTCTCCTCCACGGCTGACTCCTCCTTTTCCACTGCTACCACCTCTTCCACTGCACCCCCAGCTCCCCAGAACCTATTCGACGTGCCAGGGGAGACATTTCCATGCTGTGTTGCGGCTGTTGTGCCTGGAAGCCAAGAGCCACACTGGTCTTACACTGCTTTCATCTCTGCAGTCACAGGCCAATCAGTGGCTAACCCCGCTCAATTTGACAGTTGGTAAAGTGGTTTTCGACAGCGGTGCCAAACTGCTGAGCATGCTGAAACAGGGCAAAATGATAAACGTGTCATGCATGGCACACGTCCTGAACTTAGTCGTGCAGCAATTCGTTGCCAGGACGTCTTGCGGCAGGCCAGGAAAATCTCTGCCCATTTTAGAATATCTTACACAGCCATGGCTCGCCTTACTGACGTTCAGCAGCGACACCACTTGCCCGATAGACGTCCGATTTGTGACTGCCCGACGCGCTTGAACTCCACCTTGTATATACTTGATAGGCTGATCCAGCAGGAAAACGTGCCGTTAACGACTACCTGTACGAACTCTGCGGCAGGACAGGTTCTGGGAGCTTGCTTTTTTTTTCACCGCACCAGTTGCTGCTCATGCGTGATGCATGCAGACTTCTGCAGCCATTTGATGAGATCACCAAATTGGTTAGTCGCAGCCAGGGTGCCATCAGTGGCATTGTACCTTACGCCTTCTTTCTGGAGCGTGCATTGCATCGTGTCATTGATCAAGCCGTCGAGGAGCAGGAGCAGGAAGATGAGAAAGTCGCAATGCTGAATGAATTCCCAGGGGGGCTACTCCATCTGAGACAAGTCAGCAGGATTCTGAAGAGGAGTCAGAGGAGGATGGTGCCTGGGGGGAGGGGGAGGAGTAGGAGCAAGAAGAACAGGCTTTAAACTTTTCGGGGATCCCTGGTGTTGTCCGTGGCTTGGGAGGGAGGAGACCGAGGACGACACTCTCCTGCGCGATGAGCAAGAGCCAGGCCGCTCCACCGCTTCCAATTTAGTGCAAATGTGGGCCTTCATGCTCTAGTGTTTGAAGAGGACCCCCGTATAAAAAGCATAAAGGGCAAGGACCAGTACTGGTTGGCAACATACTTAGACCCCCGGTACAAACACAAAATGGCGGGCATGTTACCAGCATCACAGAGGGCTGTCAGAATGCAGCATTTCCAGGCCTTGCTTTGAGAGATGCTGTATTCTTCTGTTGCGGGTGCTGGCAGAGGAATTTACACCCACAGAGAAATAGTTGCGGGTACCAATCCTACAGCGCATGCAAGAAGAGGGCGGTTTGAAGATGTGTTGGTCACTTCGGATATGAGATCATTCTTGCAACCAACCCATCGACAGCCGCCCTCCGGATCCAGCCTCAGGGAATGCGTAGACCGACAGGTGTCCGACTACATCGGGTTAATGACCAATGTCCACGCTCTAAGAAGCGAGGAACCCCTTGACTACTGGGTGTGCAGGCTTGACCTGGGCCAGAGCTGGCACACTTTGCCATGGAACTCTTGGCTTGCCCCTCGTCAAGAGTCCTGTCCGAAAGGACTTCAGCGCAGCAGGGGGGACCGAGGCATGGATCTCAGAAGAATTCAACACCTGTGACGACTACGTTTAATTGAATTTTCTCATGCCATCCCACACAACCCAGAACTAAGAATGGTCCATGTCTTATGTAAATACAGCGGCATAAAAGGCTTTTTCTGTCCGGTGAATGCCTAATGTTTGGGGGCCACGGAGGAATTCAACACCTGTGATGACCACGTGTTATTGAATTTCAACTATTATCATTTGGTTTTTTTCAAGAGGGAGGATTTCGTTAGCCATGTATTTAATGCAATTTTATATTTTTAGTTCTTTTAAACATATGTATTTGACATGTATTTGTACTGGCCTTCAGTAAAATTGATATCCAATGACCGTCTAATATACCTCCAGCCACATAATCACTTGATGGTTTCTGTACGGTTAATCCATAATTTTTGGGGCCTGTAATCTAACGGCCAACCGTATAACTGTTATACGGTGGCCGCCTAATGTACCTCCAGGCACATTATCAATTGTTCTTTTCTGTACAGTGAATGAATAATTTTTGGGGTCTGTAGTCCACTAATATACCTCCAGCCACATAATCACTTGATGGTTTCTGTCGGGTGAATGAATAATTTTTGGGGCCTGTAGTCCACTGGCCTGCAGTAAAATTGATATCCATTGATAGTTTAATATACCTGCAGCCACATAATCACTTGTTGTTTTCTGTCCAGTGAATATATAATTTTTGGGGCCTATAGTCCACTGCCCTGCAGTAAAATTGATATCCATCGACCGTCTAATATGCTTCCAACCACATAATTACTTAGTCTTTTCTGTATGGTGAATGCAGCTTCCAGCCACATTTTCAGTTGTTCTTTTCTGTACAGTGAATGAATAATTTTTGGGGCCTGTAGTCCACTAATATACCTCCAGCCACATAATCACTTGATGTTTTCTGTCCGGTTAATGCATAATTTTTGGGGCCTGTAATCCAACTGGCCAACAGTAAAATTGTTATACAGTGACCGCCTAATGTACCTCAAGCCACATTATCAATTGTTCTTTTCTGTACGTTAAATGAATAATTTTTGGGGCCTGTAGTCCACTGGCCTGCAGTAAAATTGATATCCAATGACCGTCTAATATACCTCCAGCCACATAATCATTTGATCTTTTCTGTATGATGAATGCATAATTTTTGGGGCCTGTATTCCCGTGGTCTAAAATAAATTTTCTAGGCTCCAGCAGGGCACATTTTTGACAGTTTCCCTTTAAGATGCATAAAAATGGCCCCTGATTAAAATACATATTTTTGTGGGAATTTTTGCCATTGATCCCCCTCTGGTATGTCACTGTCTATGTTGTGGGATGATTTGTGCACTTCTAGTAAGTATTTGGCGGCTGCAAATATGACCTAAAGGTTTTTCAGGTTCACCTGCCATTAAAGTGAATGGGGCCCGCCCCGAACTTGCCGTTCGCGAACATTTGATCGTGTTCACGCCATCGTGTTTGCGAATTGTCCCGGCAGATGTTCGTCCATCACTAGTTTTGACCAAGGATTTTTATTTCTTTTTTTGTGTGTGATCACATTCAAAGACTGTTACATTGGTGGCCCATGCCAGTCATTGCCTGGACCTACTGCCAGCGCCGCTGCCTTCTCAAACAGCTGATAGGCAGGAGTCCTGGGCGTCTGACCCCCACCGATCAGATGCTGATGAAAACTGCAGAACCCCTTTAAATGAGCGTTTTGTTCTACTTTTGTTTATATATTTTCTTAACATTTCATTTTACTTTTTTCACTTTTATATTCTCATTAACAGACTTGTTAATATAATAATTTGCAATACAACTGTGTTTAATGGTATTACTGCCTGTCAGCATTCCTTCTGGATTTTGTTAGGTGTCTGGCTGCCATGGTAACCATCATCACCCTAAGATTATGTTGCAGGATAGAGGAGAGGATCCTCCTTCTATCCCTTCATGCTGCCTGTTTGACCCCATCCAGCCCCTATGTCCACCACAGATTGAAGTGAAAATTTCAAGCCCAGTATATGCAGCTGTCTTTTCAACCTGCTCAAATTCAGGCTAGATCGCATCTTGATCTGATTTTTATGTCTTGTTTTAAAGGCCATAGCAGAGGGTTAAAAGACTACAAATGCTATAACCACTATTATTTGGAATGTTTCTGCTTTGCTATACAGGTCTGTGTCCTCTAAATATCAAGCTAGTGGCACCTCAGGAAGCGAAGAGTTTATATAGAAAGTGTAGAATATGAATCCTTGCCTGCAGTTTGCATAATTCAGACAATAAGTTTCTAAATGCCAACATGCCAATAATATATTTATATTACCTAGCACCATCCCCAGCCAGCTCCATTTCTAATGTACCCTATTTAATGCTCCATATCTAATGTTTCCCACCACGGCCCTACCTTTTAAAAAGCCTACCCATGATGTTGATATTGTGCAGTAATACACTCATCAGGTAGTCGTCCATTATTATTTTGGAACTTCTAATCCTCATTAAAGGGGTTCTCCGGGAATGATTTTAAATGGTCACAATGTAGTGTACGGGGACTGTAATGCCCGTCACTACAAAAGTGTCACTTGGTGTGCTGTCGTCCCCCCTTATTCATGGGGAGTTGGTATATGTCAGTTTTATAAAATGTCATGTAATGTAATGCTATGTATTTCCCTATTGCTGTGAAACTTGCATGTACAGGCCTGCTAGGGGTGTCATTCCAGCTTCTAGTCACTAGAGGGAGCTAGGGAGCCCTAGTTTATATAAGGCCCAGTCAGGGAAGTGAAGGGAAGACGGAGTCTAGTGTCTGTAGTCTACAGTTGGAGATTAGACAATGTCAGAAACCAGTCCAGGCCTGAAGCCTGCCATCAGGAGAAGGTTCCCCTCCTGAATTCCCTTATGCAGAAACAGGAATACATAAGTTAAAGAGCCTGAGGAAAGAGAGAGAGAGACAGAGGCAAAGATCAAAGAAAGCAAGAGGTACTCAAGAGAACAGAGGAGGTACTCTATAAAGCTACAACCAAGGATATAAAGCCAGAACTAGGTTATTGGGCTTTGGTGAAGATTTGCTATATTCCAGGATCAGTCAGAGATAGAGTGCAAGCTCCTGTACTGCAAGTCCTGTGTTTAAACACTCTGTAATCACCTTGCTCAATCTGTATTGCCTGCATCAACCGTATTGCAAAATCGACTGTATGCCAAGGAACTGCGATTCCATTATTGTCTCTATGAAACCTACTAAAGTTGGAGTTCTGCTTTAACCTCACGGTGTTCCTCATTTATTCCTACTATCCGCAAACGGCGTGCCACCGTTTAATTGGCACTGGCGTCACGAACAATTTCTACCATCACCTGCCTATGCAGAGAGTCAGCCGTCTCAGGTTAGTGTCTATTGCACTACTACACCCAGGAACACCTTCACACACAACTTGAGTACGCTGCAACAAGCAATCTGTCCTAGAATGTAAGGAGGACTGGTTGCCTGCACTTGCAGAGCTGTCTAGGGAGGTGAGAGGGCAGGGCTTCACTACACTGTTCTACAATACATGGTAATGATGTGATGCTGCCTATGATATGCCATCACGTAGCCTGACAGGAACGCTCACCAATGCTCTCCTGTGCCTTACTCCCCCCTAGGCATTTCTGCAAGTGGAGATGACTAGTCCTGCTCACATTCTTGGACAGTTTGCTTGCGGGCATTTTAAATAATTACCGGAAAATCAAGTAAATGATCCTATAAGATGTGAAGCTGGCCCCTTATGCCCACCTCTGCCCTGCACCCCCTTGTAAGCATGGGTGCTGTCCTACTCACCCAGGCAGTTCTTCCATTATGCTAGCTGAATGGATGTGCTCCAGACAGGTGCTTAAAGTGTCTTCTGCAGACTTCAGCCTGCGCGCTCTGACTAAGGTCTCCAGGCTTATGCTATAGGAAGAATTTGGACGTTTGCACGTCAAAATATTCCTCAGCCTATGGCTATCCGTCCCTGGGTGTATTAGGCAGCTACGTATCTCTTAGATGTAATGGTGGGTTCCTGGGAATATGCAACCCATTTACAATGGCTGTTTACCAGCCTATCCCTTAAACTCTGCCCTTTTCTATAGGTAATTTGTCCCAATTACCTCTTCAAGGTCTAGATCGGAAAGGTCTATGTCCCAATATTTAGTGAGTGTTTGTCTGATTTGCACATGTGAGTTGTCATACATGCCAATAATTCGAATTTGGCTATTCGATGACGGTTCCATATCTGCTTTTTTGGGGACCAGGAGCGACTCTCTTTTCGCTCTGCAAGCTGCTTCGAACACAGATCTGAGGATACCATCAGGGTAACCCCTGTCCCTGAACCTGGTTCTTAGATCATTCACTTGCATTTTGAATTTATTCATGCTAGAACAATTGCGACGTAGCCTTAAATATTGGCCTTTTGGTACGCTTTCCCTGCGTTAAGTAATGTTTAGATGTAGCAAATGCGCGTAGCGTAGCCAGGTAAATACTGCAAAAAAATTGAGGAGCTCACACACATGAGTGGAGTATGATATTCGTGATTTTATAAACTGTGTGACAGTGGGAGTAGTTTACCTGGCACAGTGCAACTGCCCTCTAGATTACGTGGGAAAGACTAAGAGGGAGTTTAGACGCCGCATGAGAGATCATTATAATGACATTGCAAATGAAAAGGACACCTCAGTGGCAAGACACGTAAACCAAGTACATAGAGGTGATGCATCGTACATTCAACACATTCACCAAGAGGGGGGGATTGGGACAATAAGATATTGAAGGCAGAGGCAAAGTGGATCTTTAAATTAAAAACGGTGACGCCAAATGGCCTGAATGAATATCTTTCCTTCAAGCCATTTTTACAATAAAGGAATAGCCATCTAATGATGAAATCCCGGGTTTTGGAGGGATCTTCAGGGCATTGACCTGTGATTTAGGTTAGGGGTCCACTCCTGTTCCAATGAGGGATTAAAATCTGATCTCAGAGCGTTTTTCTATAATACGAGTATCCACAAACTGCCTAAATGCCCCAAAACGTATCCCCCCGTGGAATCCCATCTAGAGGCACTATATGATATGTAGTGTCATCTGGATGTGTTCGGCAATTCTGTATGGTAGGGTACATCTATGCTATATGTAATATATATGCTATTCATGTACATGGTCCCGATAAGTAAGCCTAACTATCTAGTGTGATGCACATCAAGGGTTAATAAAGGTCTGATCAACAAAAGGGTTAACAAAACGTGTTCCAACTTTTCTAAAAGAAATAGGACTGAATAAGTAAACTAAATCAGTCAGAATCAATCTCTAAATATCATCTTATGTAGTGACGATCAAGCAAATTAGATAAAGTAGTCACCTTGCACTTAAATCTTACATACTGTCGACCGTAAGGAACTCCGCATGTAACTGTAAGGAACTGTAAAGGAGTATTGATTGCTACCGGCGTTGTCAGGGGTTTGACAGCGCTGGCAAAAACAGGAAGTGAGCGGCAAGGCTCATAGCCGAGGACGCGCTGTGAGAAAATCCTGCCCCCTAGTGTGCATCACACCCAGAAGGCAGGGCAGGGCGGGCCAGGACAGTGGAGCACTGCCCCCTGGCCCTCCTTTGCTCCCTAGGGATTGGTGAGCGACATCCAAGTGGGCGGTACTCTGAGCATAAAAGGAGACAGAGTCCTTTAGCAAGCTGCCACTGCCATTTTTTATAAAGAAACTCTGCCACTGCACAGATGGCTCTCTGATGAGCCATTGTATTATGGTGAAACGCGTTGGTGGTGCTGGTAGGCAGCTGGTAGGATAAGGGACAAGTAGGTCAGGCCCGAGGTTCCAGCAGCTGGGGGTCGCTCTTTTCAGGACGAGTGCTCCGACTACACACAGTTAGCCTATCTCCCCACTCTAGACTAGAGTTTGAGGGTCATAAACAAGTAGGCATAGCTGAATAGCAAGTAGTGAGCATCTCACGCAAAACTTACCTAAGAAGCAATCCCACCATTAACCGTCAAGTTCTGATTAGGGCAAAAGACCACTGAAATCCTCTTCTCCTATGAAAAAGTTATACGCACAGCAGTGCATTTGAAAGAAATTTTTGTAATACTGTCTCACTTATTTTAACGGGTTAATAATAATAAAAGTTATGTATTATTAGTTCTCACAAAGGTACACTCAGTTTATGATATAACAATTTGCTAGGATCTTCTATCAATGTCAGATAGTTGCAGATCACACCTCTGGAACCCACTCCTATCTCCAGAATGGGGCCCCCAAAGTGAAGGGAGAGTAGCTGCACATCCACAGCCACCCTTCATTCACTGTTATAGGAGTTATGAAAATGGCTAAATGCTGGCTCAGCTATTTCTGGTTGCCCCAAAGAGGTGAATGGAGAGATGCCTACTCTTGCTCTGCTTGCTCTACATTCACTGTTATGGGACTTCCAAAAATAGTTGAGTCTGCTAGTCCTGCTATTTTTGAAAGTCCTATAGCAGTGAATAGGGAGCAAGAAGTGCATGTGCAGAGTGCTCTCCTTCACTTCCAAGGCCCCTTTAGTTTGATCCAGCTGTAGCTTGTATAGCCGCACAATACTCAGCCACAAGGCAGCCATTACGTGAGCAAAGCATGGCTGTATCCAAGTCCCTGAAAAGTTTGTATACAGATGTAGCAGACATTAAAGTAATTCCTGGCACTTTACTTAGTACAGGTGAAAAAAGGCATAAGTCCATCAAGTTCAACCAAGTGATGAGTAGAGATATGAATTTTAGGAAAGGGGGGTGAGAAAAAGACTTCGTTACATTTTCATAAACATTAGGGCTCATTCAGACGACTGTATACAATTTAGTGGTCCAAAAATTGTGCATTCGCAAAACACGGATACCAGCCGTGTGCGTTCTACATTTTGCGGAACGGAACGACCACCCATATGACAGAAATGCTTATTCTTGTCCACAATTAAGGATGAGAATAGGATATGTTCTATCTTTTTTGCGGGGCCACAGAACGGAAGTATGGATGGGACAGCACACGGCCACTAAGCCTAATAGACGCCAGTTCTTGGTCTTTACAGATCACGGTCACAGAGCATGCCTAGAAAACATTGATGTCAATGACGTACCCTCCTGTCCATTGTGTCTATGGCCCACGTGGCTGCTTTAAGATTGCAGCCCCCCTAATCATGTTTAGGAAATAGGATTTTAAAACTGTGAAATAAAGATTAGAGAAAAATGATATGTGTTGCTATTTGGTTTTTACTGACAGAAAAAAATTATGTTACACATTTCCTTTAAAGAATTTGGCAAGAGAAATTTTCCTTATCCTCTGGGCTGTCTTTGCTCTAATCTGTACCTGCAGGCGGCCTCTGTTCAACACCATCCACAGTACAATCTTTCTGTTTTTGCTACCCATTTTTCCCCTGGTGCTGCAAATAATTTTTCAAGGATTTCTCTTCTTCAATGGTTGATAGCAAAGAGCTTGTATTTCCATTTTCATCCTAGACTTTTAAGGTGACAGGTATTGTTGAGCGAATTGAGCTTTGTGTCAGAGATCCGAAGTCGATTCGTCCAAACACTTCAGTTTTAATGCTGTCCACAGACCTGTCTCTGCATACAGCTTTAAAGGGGTTGTCTGGTTTCAGAGCTGAATCCGTATATACCCAAAATTTCACCCAGGCAGCCCCCCCTGACATGAGCATCGGAGCAGTTCATGCTCCGATGCTCTCCCTTGCCCTCCGCAAGATCGCGCAGGGCAAGGGCTCTTTTATTTACTTTAACACACTGCCTGGAGGAGGCTTCTGCCCAGCAGTGTGTTCGGTGACATCACCGGCTCTGATGGGCAGGCTTTAGTTTTACAGGCTAGGACAGCACTAAAGCTCGCCCATCAGTGCTGGTAACGTCACCGGGATAACTGCTGGGTGGAAGCCTCGGCCTGTCAGCCCCAAGGAGAGCCTGGTTCATCACCGGAACTGCATAAAATGCCTTTGCCCGGCGTGATTCAGCACAGGGAAAAGGAGAGCATCGGTGCATGAACTGCTCTGATGTTCCTGTCAGTGGGCTGCCTGGGTGAAATTCTGGGTATGTCCGGGTTCATCTCTGAACCCGGACAACCCCTTTAAAATGTATTGTCTCCGTGGAGGCAAAATTCATTTCACCCGAAGTCACACAAGACTTTGGTGAATTCGTTTGGTAATCACATCTACGTCTTTAAAAACATTTTAAAACAGCAATCCGAAGTTGGGTTTGGTACCGAGGCACCAGCCAATACCAAAGCCCACTTCGGATTCCTATTTTAAAATGCTATGTGAAGTCTCGCACGACTTCGGGTGAGAAGACTTTTGCTTACATGGAGGCAATACATTTTAAAGCTGTACATGGAGACAGCATTAAAACTGAAATGTTTGAACGAATTGATGTCTGATCCGAAACTCGGATGTCTGATCCGAAACTCGATTCGCTCAACACTAGTGACAGGTTATTGAAGTGAATGTGTTTTTGGCATAGGGCAGAACACATTTTGCAGAAAGCTTTTCAGTGGCTGGCTGCCTCCACAGCAGAAGGTTCAAACAGGAGGACTTTTGTAGCCGAAATTTCCAGGGGAGCCTTTCCAGGGAACGTCTACATGACATTTCTCCTGCAACAAGTCGCAGAAATGTCACACAACATTTTTTATAATGGCAGTCTATGGTGTTGTACGGTGACATGCTGCAACATGACAATTGCACACAAATCCATCCAATTTGGATTTTTGTGTGACTGTCGCAACGCAGTCGTAGCATGTCACATGTCACAGTGCAATACCATAGACCAGGGCTGGCCAACCTGTGGCTCTCCAGCTGTTGCAAAACTACAACTCCCAGCATGCCCAGACAGCCTACAGCTATCAGCCTACAGCAGGGCATGGTGGGAGTTGTAGTTTCACAACAGCTGGAGAGCCGCCATAGACTATCATTGCAAAAAATGTTACGCAACATAAATGTTGCGCAACACAAGCTGCAGTGTAGTTGTACCCTTTTCTCGCACAACTTATTGTCACACGTAGACGTATCCTTAGTATGTCCACCTTATTCAAGACAAAATATTTCAGAATGACTTGTCTCTCGTCACCTTGAGCTTCGCCTTGGCTTTAGTTCTGGCCACACCAGGTGTGCAGGTTCCATTCTGTAATTCTGGAAGCTCTTCCCCATGTGCGGTGCATTTCAGGGGCTGGAAGACACAGTTTCGGATGACATTAGACTTGCCTGTAAAAAAATTTATAGAAAAATTACCCCATATATTATATAATAATGTATTTTACAAACTGTAATATTTTAACTGATTTAATCTAAACTAACCTAGATAATATTACTTTTAAAGGTCATAATTTTATTCATAAAAAAAATAAAATAAAAACACCCAGCCAACAAATAGCTTCAGGAGTGCTTGCAAAGGAGCACAATGCACAATGTGCCATATTTCTATATAGGAGACATAGAATATATATGAGATCACAGCCATTCTGAGTCATTCAACTGCCGCCTACAAGGTCTCAGCATAGCTTCCATTCCTTTATCTACTCCACTTCTGTTTCCAGTTACTGCTCTGTTAATAGATTGACAGACAGCAACAGCGTACTGAAGAAGAGGAGACAGAAGGGAGAGGGTACACTTCACAACTGACTCTTCCAAGGCCATTGATTCTTTTAGTGTGAGAACATGAACAGTGAAAGGCTGAGGCTCTTCGTATAGATGTAGCAGAGGTCAGTTGCAATGCAGTATAACTTAATTTCTCATTTAGCACAGCTTGTAACGTTCATGTGTTAGCTGTGATCATCTATTGAACTCGAAAAGACAACTTTATATTAGTCATGCTGTGCACAATGGAAAATGAAGGTCACTAGAAACAATAAAATTAGATTGAGGCCCAAACTTCCTCCATAATCAAAGAAAGAAAAAAAGAATACATAAAACAGTGTCAGGCCTCCTGCACACGACGTATGGCTTTATCAGTGTTTTGCGGTCTGTTTTTCAAGGATCCGTTGTTCTGTTTTTTGTTTCCGTTGTGTTTCCATTTCCGTTCCGTTTTTCCCTATGGCATATACAGTATACAGTAATTACATAGAAAAAATTGGGCTGGGCATAACATTCTCAATAGATGGTTCTGTAAGACATACGGAGTACATTCTGTATGTGTTCCGTTTTTTTGTGGACCCTTTGACTTAAATGGAACCTCGAAACGTTATTTGCGGGCAATAATAGGACATGTTCTATTTTTCAATGGAACGGAAAAACGGAAATACCAAAACGGAATGCATACGGAGTACATTACGTTTTTTTGCGGAACCATTGAAATGAATGGTTCCGTATACGAACCGTATACGGAAAGCAAAAAATGGCCCCTAAACAGAAAAAAAACGGCCGTGTGCAGGAGGCCTCAGACGAAGTCCTCATAGAAGTGACAGCCCCAGTGCTCCATCAGGGAGAAGACAAGAGAGTTGTCTTTTTTTCTGAAAGTTCACATATTTTTCACTATTAGGGCTCATTTACACGACCGGGGCTTTGTTCCGCATCCGAGCTGCATTTTTTTTGGCCCGGGGCGGACCCATTCACTTCAAAGGGGCCGCAAAAGATGTGGATAGCACTCGGTGTGCTGTCCGCATCCATTGCTCCGCTCTGTGGCCCCGCGAAAATTATGAGTCATGTGCAGATTGCAAAACTCGGCACGGTCGTGTGAACAAGCCTTTATATTGAAAGAATTAATAATGGAAAGTCCTCGGTCTTGAACTCTTTCTATAAGCCACAGGGGATAGCAGATAGAAAGAAAGCTTTTCTTTTTAATCGCTCATTCCCACGACTGAATGAATGAGCCGCATCCGTTCCGCAATTTTGCAGAATGGGTGCGGACCAGTTCATTTCAATGGGCCCGCAAAAGATGCACACCGTGTGTTGTCAGCATCCATTGTTCTGTTCCGCGGCCCCCACAAAAATATAGAGCATGTCCTATTCTGGTCCGCAATTGCCGCCTGTTCCATTCCGCAAATTTGCAGATCGCACACAAGCGGCATCTGTGTTTTGCGGACCACAAAACACAGCACGGTCGTGTGAATGCACCCTAAAGGAACCATCATTCGTTGCAGGTGGCCACAGCCAAGAACAGAAGCGGATTATAATTAGGTTTGACAGTGGGATCATCAGAGGATCTATTAGATGGTATGCGGGGCCGGGACGAAGGGTAGGCAGGAGAGGGGGTGCAATTTTCTTAACCAAAATAAATATGTGGTGGTACTTCAATAAGTTATTTTGGTGGTAATTATCATCATTTTACAGTTCACAGTAAATGCTGGTAGTGAGTTCTTATCAGTATATTGAGACATGTGTTACTTATAATCTTTATTATTCGTTATGGTTTTTGAAGTTGTCTGTAAATAATATTGTCAGCCTGTGATTTTGGGTTGTCCAGAAAAAAAAAAAAAATTGTGGTTGGCAAACCTGTTGCAAAATGGAGCAGGTGGAAGTAAGGCGGCAGGAATATGTGTTCCTTAGCCTCTGACAAGTAGTGCGCATAGTGAGAGCACTCTAGGCAGCAGGCATCTTCCCATGTTCTGCTCTCTTTCATCCCCCAGCTCTGTGGAACCTACAACATACCCATCCTCCTCCTTAGGCCTCTTGCATACGACCGTATGTATTTTGCGGTCTGCAAAAAACAGATCCAAAAAAATACAGATGACATTCCATATTTTGCCGAACAGAGCAGCTGGCCCCTAATAGAACAGTACTATCCTTGTCCGAAATGCGGACAATACGGAAACGGAATGCACACGGAGTATCTTCCATTTTTTTTTGTGGACCCATTGAAATGAATGGTTCCGTATACGGTCTGCAAAAAACCCCCCAAAAAAACGGAACGGACACGGATAGAAAATACATTTGTGTGCAAGAGGCCTTACTTCTCTGGGATCAGGCTGCTGCATTATAGGAGTAGGCAGTTCGGACAGACAGAAAGAGGTTGGAGGCAGGTTGCTGAGACAGAAATCTTAACTCTGCCATGGGGGAGAGCATTTCCAGACAGCTTCTATGTGCAGCAGTCCTCCTCTCCCTCCTCCCTGTCAGTTACTGAGCACCACTCCCCCCTCTACTGCCATCCTGCAAAAGGGGCCCTGCTAGTGAATCAAGCTGTCAGCAGGAGAAAAGTCCAGATATCTGCTAATGGTGAGTTTATTTACCTGGGTGTACTGTCTGTCTATCATAGACACACATTTATGTGATAGGTACTTTATGATAGATAGATAGATAGATAGTAGGGTGTGGCCACTCAGGCCACCTTGAAAAGACAAACTTTAAAACCCCGCCCCCGGCTCCGGTAAGTCACGCCCCCCTAAAACCGGACCTCTGGCCACCCTAATAGATAGATAGATGGAGTGGGGTTTCGCTCTGGTAGACAGGATTAGCGGACGCAGTATAGAGGCAACAACAAGTTCTTTGGATCAAACAGTTCAGTGTTTTATTGACACTTTAGGTAAGTGACAAAACAAGCAGTCATAATCAAACAAAAAGTCACCTTGCAGTGTTGGCATTTATTCACACTATGCTGCAATTCTGCCTCAAAGAGTCCTTGCTGACAGCAGCACCAACCTGTTTTCACACCAAACAGGTAGCGAGCCTTCATCCAGACACACAGATTCCTGAGCTCCACTGTCAGAGGGAGGTAAATCCACGCACCTGACAGTGCTGGCTGGTTTTTATGCCTGGCAAAACCCGGCCTGGAACATGGGGAGTAGTCACCCATATATCATAACAAAAACAAAGACAGGTGCACTCTGCGGTCTTACTAAGCCCTCAAACTGGTGTTAAAATTGAGAGATTAGCCAATATGTCCTACGTGAGGACATGTCTGAGCCCGAGCACCGCGCCAAGGTTTCTCAAGTAGCTCGGGACCTAACGCTAAACCTACCTGGGCCGTATGGGCAATAACAGGAGCCAGTGGGCGAATTACAGGAGCACAAGGTCCGACTCAAAGCAATCTCCCAGTAACCTCCAGCATGTGACCATGCATACAATGGGAGGAGGCAGAGAGCTCTGAGCCCCACCCAAGACTGGCTGATATAGCCCGGGCCTCACATGTGCACCAGAATGCTGCCTGTAGATGGAAATAAAGGCACATTCAGACTAAGAGTTTCCCTTACGTCCTACCAGCAGCACAGATGGGGTTAACTACCCCCCGTGGACTGGTAGGACCGGCGGAATTTTAATGAGCCCAAGAACCAATAACAAAGCTTTACACCACTACAAAAGGAGGGAACACTCCCCAGCCCACTGTGTTCTATTTCTGTCCTCCGGACAGGTGGACTGGCGGTTCCCCTCCATTTTTTGGGGGAAGTGTTTTTTTTGTGTTTGGCGGTTTCTTTCCGCCTACTTTGGTAATTTTTTTCTCTTATCCCCCCTTTACTTAGTTTCGGGGCTTCTTCTTTCTTACCTCCCCTCTTCTCCATCCGATGCCGCGTCTCCGATGGGCGCCAACCATCACCGGAAGTGACGTCAACCCCTTCCCGGCGTCACTTACGGTTCAGGTGACGTCACTTCTGGTTTTCGGCTTTGGCCGAGTTTTTTCCTTTTTTCGGCCAGATTTTTTTGAGGCGATAGATGATCTGTCTGTATTCTGGCTGAGCTAGGGGAGGGGGAGTAGTTTAGCCTATTTTATCAAATTATAATAGGCTTATTATGTCTCAGAGTTAGGATCTAGTTTAGATCCTCCTAGGGGCGGAGCTCCGCCTATTTAAAGCTCCTTTTCTCTCTCAATCGTCCTCTGGCAGCACACGCTTCTAAGCTAGCTCCCAGAGCCCATTAGTACCTGGTACTTCTTCTATTGTTCGCATTGCAGTTTTTTTCTGCTGCGCTACTTCGGTGGGCCTTTGCTATGCCCTTTCTCCTGATGGTTGTCAAATTGTCAGAATTATTAATTATTTTTTCTTTGCAGTGATGGCTTCGCCTAAGGACCCGGAGACCCGTAAATCGGTCTCAAAGAGGAAGCATCTGGCCTGCTTTGACTGCAGTATGCTGCTGGATGACAATTGTCCCTTTTCGAGGTGCGAGGCTTGCCGTAGATCCCAGTCGGCCACGGAACCCACCATGCAAGAAATGTACCAGTGGGTCAAGGGATATGTGGATGAATCCATCAAAGGCGTGGTTAACCTGCTGGATGAGAGGCTTCCTGCCGCTACTCAAGCTCCCATGAATACCTCCGCGCCTGTGGAAAGACCCGCCGCATTTTCTTTGGTCTCCTCCTCTTCAGATGAAGAGGAGTTAACATCATGCTTTTTTCCACCAGAGAAAACTCAGAAATTGCTAAAGTCCATCAGGTCGGGGGACCATGATGTTGACAACGGGGAGTCCTCCGATCCCGCCGGTCGGGCACAGCGTGTCTTCAAGGCGGGTGAGACCCTTCTTTCCGTTATGCGGATGGAATGGAAAAAACCTGAGAAAGGTCCAGTCCTGACTAAGAAATTCAGGACCATGTTTCCCATGGCAAACTCCTTGGGGAAATCGTGGGGTTCCATTCCCAAGGTGGACATGGCTATCGTCAAACTGTCCAAACACACTCTGGTGCCAGCAGACGATGGGTCTAGTCTGCAAAAAAAAAACCCTTGATAGAAGGGCAGAGTGCACGTTAAGAAGAGGCTACTCGGCCGATGCAGCCTCTGCTTCGACCGCTATCGCGGCTACGGAAGTTTCAGCCTTCCTCCGTTCCCGCCTAAATCAAATCCAGACGGATGTGGACCAGAGGGTGTCCCGGGACGACATCTTGGCCGCATTTAAGACCTTCAATCTGGCGACGGACTTTCTGTGCGACACGGCACAGTTACAGCTAAAATTGGCAGCTAAGTCCATGGCCCTGGTCTCTGCAGCCCCCAGGCCCTTGTGGCTCAAACCATGGGTCGCGGATAACGCATAAAAATATAATTTGTGCGGTCTCCCCTTTGAGCCTGACCGCTTGTTCAGCTCACAATTGGGCAAGATCATGGAGGATCTCTCCGATAAGAAGGGGAAAAGTCTTCCCCAGAAGCCCTTTTCGAATCGCCCTCGCAGAGGAGCTAAGGAGGCTAAGCCCTCCTGACTATGGGCCTCTCGCAGGCTCTTGGTTAACCCCCGCTACTCCTGCCATCCTTCCGGAAGATTTTCTTATTCCTAATCCCCTTGTGCTTGTCGGGGGGCGTCTCGCCCAGTTCAAGGATGTCTGGGCTCAGGAGATTCCAGACCCTTGGGTCCTGGAGATCATTTCCGAGGGCTACTTAATAAACCTCAAGTCGCCTCCTCTGGACAGATTTGTCATCAACCAGCGCCTACCACCCGCCAGGCAGGCGATTCTGGAGGCCTATATCCAGGACTATATCCTCAAGGGCGCTCTGAAGAAGGTTCCAGCAGGAGAGCGGGACTTAGGGATCTATTCTCTGTTTTTTCTAGTTCCCAAGAATTCCGGAGACCTCCGGATGATTATCAATTTTAGATTTTTCAATCGATTTATAAGGAAGGCAAAGTTTTGCATGGAAACTATCAGGTCGGTAATCCACGTTCTCAACCCCTGAGACGTGATGGCTACCCTGGATGCCTATCTTTCCTGCTTCCCAGAGGCATCTCAGGATCGCGGTCCAGGTCTCGGGGGTCCTCAGGCACCTTCAATTTGTTGCCTTACCCTTTGGGATTTCCTCTGCTCCTATCACCTTCACCAAGGTGGTGGTTTCGGTGGTGGCAGCTTTGAGGCTTCAAGGGCTGACCGTAATTCCTTACCTGGACGATTGGCTCCTAAAAGCCTCCTCGGTTTGTCATGGTCTTACCTTCTTGCTGTTCTCCTTCGTTTGACATGTGCTGGCGGCCATCTTGGTTTCTGGGTTTCTTGTAGCCTCCCACCCTGCGGCTCCTCCTTCCCACTGGGAGGAGCTGGATGCCTAGCTCATATATATAGGAGGTCTGTGGCTTCAGTTCCTTGCTTGGTCCTCCTGTGTTCACATGCTTCTAAGACTGCTGCTGCTTCTGGTTCCTGATCCTGGTTTCGTCCGACTACCCTGCTGGTTCCTGATCCTGGTTTCGTCCGACTACCCTGCTGGTTCCTGATCCTGGCTTCATCTGACTACCCTGCTGGTTCCTGATCCTGGCTTCGTCTGACTACCCTTCTGGTTCCTGACCTCTGGCTTCGCAAAGACTCTGCTTCGGTTTCGCCATCCGTTTGGACTTTTGCTTTACAGCTTTATTTTCAATAAAGCCTTCTTATTTTCACTTATCTCTTGTTGTACGTCTGGTTCATGGTTCCGTGACATTAGGACCAAGCCATGAATTTTGACGGTACAGGGCCATCCTCGCTACCCACGCTGGTTGCCAGACTTGATCAGCAGGATCACCTGTTGGGTCGGTTCGCTGTGGCGTTGCAAACCCTGCTTGAACGCACGGCTCATTTCGCTCCCGTTGCCGATGGGTCGGTCGTCGCTCCTGGGCCCACTCCTACTGCCGCTCCGGTTGTTGCGCCAGAGTCTACCCCGACACCTGTTGTTGCGCCTGCGGTGTTTCGGGGTATGACCGGTTCTGCCCCTCTTCCACAGCGCTTTGGGGGAGAGCCAACTCAGTGCCGAGGTTTCCTTAACCAGGTGGGCATTTATTTCGAGTTGCTGCCACATGCCTTTCCTACTGAGAGATCAAAGGTGGGCTTCTTGATCTCGCTGCTCTCGGACAAGGCCTTGGCCTGGGCCAGCCCTTTATGGGAGAACAACAATCCGGTGGTTGCCGAGTTTTCCGGTTTTGTTGCTTCTCTTCGGAAGGTATTCGATGTGCCGGCTCGTGCTGCCTCTGCTGCGAAGCTCCTTATGTCCATCAGACAAGGTTCACGATCCGTAGCTGAATACGCCATTGAGTTTCGTACCCTGGCAGCAGAGGTGGGCTGGAATAATGAGGCTCTGGTCACTGCTTTCTCTCATGGTCTCTCGGATGCCTTGAAGGATGAGGTTGCAGCTAAGGACCTACCAGTGGAGCTCGAGTCTCTTATTTCTTTCCTGATTTTGATTGACACCAGACTCAGGGAGAGACCTTCTTTTAAGGAGAGCCTGCGGAGGTTTTCTAACAGATTGGCGCCTACGTTTGCTGTCCCACCCGTGCCTCTCTCTCCTCCCACGCCTCCTGGGGATGACTTGTCTGGGGGTGAACCCATGAAGCTGGGGTTTGCTCGCCTGTCCGAGGGGGAGAGGGTACTCCGGAGACGCGAGGGCCGATGCATGTACTGTGGTCTCGGTGGGCATTTTCGGTTGGCATGTCCGAACCGTCCGGGAAACGCTCGCACCTGAGATCCTGTCGGGGGCAGATCTTGGGTGGAGTCTCCTCGTCCCCGGTTTCCCGTGTTGACAAACCACTGATCACTGTTGTCCTCTCCTGGGTCGGGGGCTCGGTGACGACCCAGGCGTTGGTGGACTCTGGTGCTGGTGGTTTGTTCATTGATAGTGTGTTCGCTGCCGCCAATTCCATTCCTCTGCAGGCTCGAGGTTCCCCACTGGCTCTTGAGGCGATAGACGGCAGACCCCTTCTGCCGCCACACGTGACTCATGAGACCCTTCCAGTGGGGATAGCCATTGGTGCCGTTCACAGAGAGTCGGTCTGCCTCCAGGTTATTTCGTCTCCACACTACTCGGTGGTCTTGGGGTACCCCTGGCTCCAGAAGCATAATCCGACTTTCGATTGGAGATCGGCCGAGATCCTCTCGTGGTCACCGCAGTGTGGGGCTAGTTGCATCCATGGGTCTGTCAAGTTGCTGTGTACTTCCTCGGACTCTCTGTTGCCTCCTGAATACGAGGAGTACCGGGATGTATTCGATAAGGTGCGCGCGGTTGCCCTACCTCCGCACCGCCCATACGATTGTGCCATAGAGTTACAATCTGGTGCCGTTCCTCCTCGTGGCAAAGTCTATCCACTGTCGGTAGCGGAGAATGAGGCCATGGAGGAGTACGTGAGGGAGGCGCTTTCACGCGGACACATTCGCAAATCCTCGTCCCCGGCAGGGGCTGGATTTTTCTTTGTGAAAAAGAAGGGCGGTGAGTTGAGGCCTTGCATCGATTACAGGGGTCTCAATCGCATCACGATCAAGAACGCTTACCCGATACCCTTGATTTCCGAGCTGTTCGATCGCCTTAAAGGGGCCACGGTCTTTACCAAACTCGACCTGAGGGCGGCATATAACCTGGTAAGGATCAAGGCGGGCGATGAGTGGAAGACCGCGTTTAACACCAGGACCGGTCATTATGAATCCTTGGTTATGCCCTTTGGGTTGTGCAATGCGCCCGCAGTCTTTCAGGAATTCATCAACGATGTTTTCCGTGACCTGTTGCAGCAGTGTGTGGTGGTCTATTTGGATGACATCTTGGTATATTCTGAATCCATGGAGGCCCACATTCTGGATGTCAGACGAGTGTTGCAACGGTTACGAGAGAACAAGCTGTTCGGTAAGCTTGAGAAATGCGAATTTCACCGATCCCAGGTAACCTTCTTAGGTTACATCATTTCCGCTGAGGGGTTCTCCATGGATCCTGGGAAGGTTTCGGCTGTCTTACAGTGGCCCCAGCCCAGTGGTCTTCGTTCCCTGCAGCGCTTTTTGGGCTTCGCCAATTATTATCGGAAGTTCATCAGGGACTTTTCCATGCTAGCCAAGCCTCTCACGGATCTGATCAGGAAGGGCAGTAATTCCCAGGTCTGGCCGCTCGAGGCCATCCGAGCTTTTGAGGCTCTAAAGTCCGCCTTTGTGTCGGCTCCGATTCTGTCGCATCCCAACCCTGGGTTGCCCTTTGTCCTCGAGGTGGACGCGTCTGAGACGGGAGTAGGCGCCCTTCTGTCTCAGCGTAGAACACCAGAGGGTCCTCTGCTTCCTTGTGGGTTTTACTCCCGGAAACTGTCTTCCGCGGAGTGCAACTATCAGATTGGTGACAGGGAGTTATTAGCCATCGTGCAGGCCCTTAAAGAATGGAGGCACTTGCTCGAGGGTTCGGTGGTTCCGGTCCTCATCCTGACGGACCACAAGAATCTGACCTACCTTTCTGAGGCCAAGAGATTGACACCACGTCAGGCCAGATGGGCTCTGTTCTTGTCACGTTTTAATTACGTGGTCTCCTACCTACCCGGTTCCAAGAACATCAGGGCGGATGCCTTATCACGGCAGTACTCCGAGCTGTCCAGGGAGGAGTCGATTCCGACTTCGGTCATACCTCCGAATCAGATCCTGGCCGCCATTCGCACCAGCCTGACCTCTCCCCTGGGTGAGCAGATTTTGGCGGCTCAATCTGGTGCTCCCTCTGGGAGACCCAACGGCAGATGTTTTGTGCCTGAGGAGTTGCGCACTCGGTTGTTGCGAACCTACCATAACTCCAAGACCGCGGGGCATCCTGGAAAGAATCAGCTGTCCTGGGCTGTTTCACGTCTGTTCTGGTGGCCTTCCCTACGTTCCGACATCGCCGCATATGTAGCGGCATGCTCCGTTTGTGCCCAGAGTAAGTCCCCTCGGCACCTTCCGTTGGGCCTTCTGCAACCCATAGCCACCGGGGAGCGCCCATGGTCACACCTGGGGATGGATTTCATTGTGGACCTCCCTGCATCCCGAGGCCATACGGTCATTCTCATGATTGTGGATCGGTTTTCCAAAATGTGCCACTGTGTTCCTCTCAAGAAGTTACCCTCTGCACAAGAGTTGGCCACGATTTTTGCCAGGGAGGTCTTCCGGTTGCACGGTTTGCCCAAGGAGATTGTGTCGGATCGGGGGAGTCAGTTTGTGTCCAGGTTCTGGCGCGCCTTTTGCTCCCAGTTGGGGATTCATCTCTCCTTCTCCTCGGCCTACCACCCTCAGTCCAATGGGGCCGCAGAACGATCCAATCAGGCCTTGGAGCAATTCCTTCGTTGCTATGTCTCCGATCACCAAGACAATTGGGTTGACCTCCTGCCTTGGGCTGAGTTTGCCAGGAACACGGCGGTGAACTCTTCCTCTGGGACGTCTCCCTTCATGGCCAATTATGGGTTCCAACCTGCCGTGTTACTGGAGGTATTCTCTCCCCAGGATATTCCGGCTGTGGAGGATCACCTTTCCGTCCTACGTGCTTCTTGGGTACTGATCCAGAAGTCCCTTGAGGTCTCTGCGCAGCGCCAGAGACTCCAGGCTGATCGCAGACGAGCGCCTGCTCCTTCCTACCAGGTCGGAGACCGTGTATGGTTGTCCACCCGCAACCTCAACCTTCGAGTGCCCACTCCCAAGCTGGCGCCTCGCGTTGTTGGTCCCTTCCGAGTGCTTCGCAGGGTAAACCCGGTAGCCTATGCCCTTGCGCTTCCTCCTGGCATGCGGATCTCCAACGTGTTTCATGTCTCCCTGTTGAAGCCACTGGTGTGTAATCGTTTCACTTCCTCGGTTCCTCGGCCTCGTCCGGTCCAAGTGGGCAATCGTGAGGAGTATGAGGTGAGCAATATCCTGGACTCACGCCTGGTCCGCGGTCGGGTGCCGTTTTTGGTCCATTGGCGTGGTTATGGTCCAGAGGAGCGTTCCTGGGTTCCCTCCGCAGATGTCCATGCTCCTGCCTTGCTCCGAGCCTTCCACGCACGCTTCCCTCAGAAACCGTTCTTTACTCAGCGGAGGAGGGGCCCTTGAGGGGGAGGTACTGTCATGGTCTTACCTTCTTGCTGTTCTCCTTCGTTTGACATGTGCTGGCGGCCATCTTGGTTTCTGGGTTTCTTGTAGCCTCCCACCCTGCGGCTCCTCCTTCCCACTGGGAGGAGCTCGATGCCTAGCTCATATATATAGGAGGTCTGTGGCTTCAGTTCCTTGCTTGGTCCTCCTGTGTTCACATGCTTCTAAGACTGCTGCTGCTTCTGGTTCCTGATCCTGGTTTCGTCCGACTACCCTGCTGGTTCCTGATCCTGGTTTCGTCCGACTACCCTGCTGGTTCCTGATCCTGGCTTCGTCTGACTACCCTGCTGGTTCCTGATCCTGGCTTCGTCTGACTACCCTTCTGGTTCCTGACCTCTGGCTTCGCAAAGACTCTGCTTCGGTTTCGCCATCCGTTTGGACTTTTGCTTTACAGCTTTATTTTCAATAAAGCCTTCTTATTTTCACTTATCTCTTGTTGTACGTCTGGTTCATGGTTCCGTGACACGGTTCCAGTTCTTACCCACCATCTTCATGTGGCTATCTCTTTTCTGCTCCGCCTAGGGTGGATTATCAACTGGCAGAAGTTGAACGTGACTTCAGTAACCTATCTTGGCTTCATAGTAGACTCCGTTGGGATATCCCTCCAGTTGACTCCAGAAAGAAGAACTCGGATTCTGGACCTGGCAAGGTTCCTATCTGTTCCTCGTCGAGTTTCCATCAGGACTCTCATGAAGATGTTGGGGCTCATGTCAGCGGCTGCGGAGGCAGTCCCTTGGGCTTTGTGGCACCTCCGCCCTTTACAATCGGAAGTCCTTGCCAAATGGGATGGCAGCCCCGCCGGGCTAAATTCCCTGTGTTCCCTGTCTTGTCAGACTCAAACCTCCCTGAGATGGTGGCTCCATCTCCCAGGGGAGAAGTCTATAACCCAGCCATCCTGGGTCATATTGACTACGGATGCGTCCCAAGTAGGCTGGGGCGCTCACCTAGACGGTTCCCCTGTCCAAGGGACTTGGTCTCCTCAGGAGCGGCTACTTTTCTCCAATCTCCGCGAGATTCGAGCCATCCGGCTAGCCCTCCTTCACTTTGCCCCCCGAATCCGGGGCTTAGCAGTGAGCGTACAGTCAGACAACATGACTGCAGTCCTGTACATCAACAAGCAGGGAGGCACAAGATCTCTACCCCTCCTTTCAGAGATCGGGGTAATTCTTCGGTGGGCAGAGTTGAACCTTTCCCACCTGTCTGCCATCCACATCCGTGGTTCCTGCAATATAATCGCGGATCGTCTGAGTCGCGGTCTGCCGACAATGGAATGGTCCCTGCATCCGGAGATATTCAGGCAGATAATCCTCAGGTGGGGTTTGCCACAAGTAGATCTCATGGCAACGAGGTTCAATGCCAAGGTGGAGAGTTTCTGCTCCCTTTACAGGGAGGACAACCCCCTGGCGATAGATGCTCTGTCGATACAGTGGAGGTTCAGGCTGGCTTACATCTTCCCTCCCTTTTCCATGATACTGAGGGTATTGATGAAAATTTGTCAGCATCAGGCCTCGGTAATAGCCATCATACCGTTTTGGCCCAAGAGATCCTGGTTTACCCAGCTCATTCAGATGAGTCGGGGACATTATTGGAGGCTCCCCCCATGGCAGACCCTGGTGTCATGGGACACTCACCTCTGCCCAGATCTGCACAGGTTCAACCTGACAGCCTGGAGGTTGATAAGTCCCTTCCCAGAATAGAAGGGCTTTCAGAGTCGGTCCTGAGAACGTTGTCACATTCAAGATCAGAATCTACTAAGAAAGCTTACTCCAGAATCATGAGAATCTTCTTGTCATGGTGTGCTTCAAACCAGGTGGCGTCTGCAGATCCGCCCCTCTCTACGATACTTCAATTCCTACAGGACGGCCTAGACAGAGGCCTTGCTCAATCTACTCTGAGGGTCCAGATTTCTGCCATCTCGGCCTGTCTCAACAGACCCTTATCTCGGGACCCGCTCATCAAACGCTTCCTTAAAGGAGCCGAAAGATTGAAGCCTACAGTACTGAGGCCCGTCCCTCAGTGGGACTTATCAGTCGTGCTCAGGGGTTTATCATCTCCCCCCTTTGAGCCTTTGGAGGAGGTGGATTTAAAGTTCGTGACTCTGAAGTTGGTCTTCTTACTGGCAGTAACCTCGGCCAAGAGAATCTCAGAGCTTCAAGCCTTCTCGGCCTCAGAACCCTATACCATCTTTCTTCAAGACCGGGTTCTCCTGAGATTTCTTCTATATTTCAGGCCTAAGGTCCATTTCAGAACATAAATCAGGTGATTTCTTTGCCAGTTTTTTTTTCTCCTTCTACCTCCACCAGGGATCCTGTCAAGCATCCGTTGGATATCTCGAGATGCCTCCAGATCTATGTGGATAGATCCAAGGAGTTCAGGATAGATGAGAATCTCTTCATCCTGTTTGCCGGTAAGTCTAAAGGCCGCAAGGCGTCCAAGGCGTCGATTAGTCGCTGGATTAAGGAGTCCATTAGAGAATCTTTTGTTTCTCAGGCTTTGGATCCTCCAGAGTTTGTGAACGCCCATTCCACAAGGGCCATCTCTACTTCCTTTGCTGAAATAAGTCTCCTTCCTCTGGAGATGATTTGTAAAGCTGCCTCCTGGAGCTCTGAATCCACTTTCATCTCCCACTACAGACTAGACGCCAGGGTAGCAGAGTTTTCGGCCTTTGGGCAGGCTATCCTTAGCTCTGCCAGGCATGTGCACCCTCCCTAGGGGTTCTTCTTGCTATCTCCCCATCTGTGCTGCTGGTAGGACGTAAGGGAATCGTTAATTTCTAACAATAATTTGTTTTCCCTTAGCCCTAACAGCAGCACACAAATTTCCCACCCTAGTAAGTTATTCTTGCTATAGACACAGTGGGCTGGGGGGTGTTCCCTCTTTTTGTAGGGGTGTAAAGCTTTGTTATTGGTTCTTGGGCTCATTAAAATTCCGCCGGTCCTACCAGTCCACGGGGGGTAGTTAACCCCATCTGTGCTGCTGTTAGGACTAAGGGAAAACAAATTATCGTTAGAAATTAACGATTCTACACCTCCATAAAATTCAAAATATAAACTACAAATTGCAGGAAATGCTCAGCCCCGTATGCAGTGGTGCATCTATACCGGGGGGGGGGGGGGGGGGGGGCAGATCCTGCACTTGTGGTCTGCTGCTAATGGCAATCCCTAGCAAAAATACATGCAATGGAGGATGCCTGCAGCGGACCACAAGTACCACAATGGACATCCTACACAGGATAGCAAATGTGTGGATGTGATAAACAGTACATATAATATAACAAAAACAAAGACATCTACAGGCAGCATTCTGGTGCACATGTGAGGCCCGGGCTATATCAGCCAGTCTTGGGTGGGGCTCAGAGCTCTCTGCCTCCTCCCATTGTATGCATGGTCACATGCTGGAGGTTACTGGGAGATTGCTTTGAGTCAGACCTTGCGCTCCTGTAATTCGCCCACTGGCTCCTGGTATTGCCAATACGGCCCAGGTAGGTTTAGCGTTAGGTCCTGAGCTACTTGAGAAAACTTGGCACGGTGCTCGGGCTCAGACATGTCCTCACGTAGGACATGTTGGCTAATCTCTCAATTTTAACACCAGTTTGAGGGCTTAGTAAGAACGCAGAGTGCACCTGTCTTTTTTTTTTTGTTATATTATATGTACTGTTTACCACATCCACACATTTGCTATCCTGTATAGGATGTCCATTGTGGTACTTGTGGTCCGCTGCAGGCATCCTCCATTGTATGCATTTTTGCTAGGGATTGCCATTAGCAGCGGACCACAAGTGCAGGATCTGCCCCCCCCCCCCCCCCCCCCCCCCGGTATAGATGCACCACTGCATATGGGGTTGAGCACTTCCTACAATAGATATGAGAGACTATGGCTTCATGCACATGGCCGTATTCGTGTTTTGATCCGAAAACAATGGATTCATGAAATACAGATACCTTTGTGTGTATTTGTCATTTTTGTGATTCGCCTCAATAGAATGAGCAATTCTGTCTGCAATGAATAAGAAATGTTTTATAATTTGTGAAATGGCGACACAGATCTGCAAAAAACATGGAAATGTGTATGGCCCCATAAAAATGAATAGGTCATTGTGCAATCCTCAGAAAATACGGATAACACATGGATGAAAAATATGGTTGCATGAGGTCTTATGGTGCTTTTTTTCAACACAGCATTTTGCAGTGTCTTTTGGAGGTATGTATTAGGAGGCTTTCTGAATGTTTATCTCCAATGGATGCGTTGGTTGCCCATGTTGAAAAAAAAAACACATAGTGGGGGTCGTTTATCAAGGGTCTTTGATATCCCCTGTGCTGCCAGAGAATGTGCTGAATTTATGACATGGAGCAGGCCTTGTCATCAATTAGGCTCATCCTCTGCCAGTCCTTGTACCCTCTGTATGTGTTTTTGCAGGGATACCTCTGCTTGGAATAGAACAACAGTCTATGCCAGGGATCAGCAACCTCAGGCACTCCAGCTGTTCAGAAACTACAACTCCCAGAATGCTTCATTTGCTTCTGTGGGAGTTACAAGAACATCCAAATATGTTTGCATGCTGGGAGTTGTAGTTTCACAGCAGCTGGAGTGCTGAAGGTTGCTGATCTCTGGTCTACGCTATACCATACAGTACACATAAAGGCGAGCTGGCCACTGTTGTGTGAATAGAGGACTATGAATATGTTTCACATATGCGTAGAAGACAAACAGAGCATGTAAGCAGTAATGCATTGAGATTTATGAGGTGAGGTTATGTAGAAGCTGAGGTTTGATTTTAAGGTTCTGCAGCAGCTCAGATGTGTATAATGATGTTCTGCAGCAGCTGAGGTGTGTAATATGAGGTTCTGAAGCAGCTGAGGTGTGATTGGTAGGTTCAGCAGTAGCTAAGGTGTAGCTGAGGTGTGCATTATGATGTTCTTCAGCAGCTGAGGTGTGCATTATGATGTTCTGCAGCAGCTGAGGTGTGTATTATGATGTTCTGCAGCAGCTGAGGTGTGTATTATGAGGTTTGCAGCAGCTGAGGTGTGCATTATGATGTTCTGCAGCAGCTGAGGTGTGTATTATGATGTTCTGCAGCAGCTGAGGTGTGTATTATGAGGTTTGCAGCAGCTGAGGTGTATATTATGATGTTCTGCAGCAGCTGAGGTGTGTATTATGATGTTCTGCAGCAGCTGAGGTGTGTATTATGAGGTTTGCAGCAGCTGAGGTGTATATTATGATGTTAGTGGAGCACTTTTTTGTTGTTTGCCCTGTTGGCTCTTTTTAATTGTTTTTTTTTACTGTGTGTATCGGGGACAAGGGGGCATATTCCTCATCTGCCTAGGGCACCTAAATACATTGTCCAGGCCCTGATGGTAAGGAATTGTCAAAACCAGGCACCCACTGTGAAGGGCTAGTTCAGTCAAATGTGTAATAGGTGCAGTAAGCTCTCTATGGAGGGTCTAGCCTGACAGCTAGCAGTATTTCTTAGCAGCTCCATGATTTCTGTAAAACATCTATAAAAAGTTATATATGAACCATCCTGACCCTCTAGACGTTGGTCGTCTGCAAGCAGTCAAGTTGTAAACCATTTATGGACATATAATATTGCCTGTAAGCACACATGAATGATAGAGAGAGGTGAAACGCCCACTCCATAGGTCTCAAGGAAGATCATTTAAACCCGTTTAACACATATACTGTATGTGCAGCACTATATTAATAATCCTAGCAGGCATCTATTACGATAGATTATAATATTAATACGAACCTCTGTAAATATTCTATATTATAAATGACTATAATTATTTGATTGGACCCCATTATTCCCTTATACCTTATCACAAACAACCCTAACAGATTACTCAGCTGTAGTTTCTGGTATCAAAATAGGCTCTATAGTCATAATATAATAGGCTATATAGTCTAATCAAGTGATTTCAGTTTTTCTGATTTATTTCAAATGAAGCTTGTGCACATTATGTTGTAAAACACACAAAAAGCAAATTAAATGATAAGAAATGGTAATTTCACAGTCAAATACCATGCTTATTTTGCAATAAATCTATGTCCTATAAGCTTTCAGGAACCAGACCAGACTTCTTTAAAATTGCTCACATCTGCCACCTTGTGGTGGTTTAGTTGTGCAAACATCTTGTAGAATTCAGGTTTGGTTTCTTATATGCAAATCTAGATGAAAGAATATTTTTTTAATTAATCAAAAAATATATTAAAATAGACAACACACTGAAAATGAAAAATTTTAAAAGAAGCTGGGTACAATAACTTATCACTATTTTTACAGGCCAAAGCATAAAAGTGCTGCAGAAAATAGATCTATGTTGCATATGCGTTAAATTAGAGTATGCCTTCTGTTTTACTTCTAATTACAAATACTTTTTTATTTATTTTATAATACAGTATATCTTTATAGGTGCAAAGCTACAATATCTGATATATCTGACAGTTTTTTGTTTTTTTTGTGGATACATGTCCTTGTTGAGGCAAATATCTTGCACGGTCTTAGGCCCCTTGCAGACGAGCGCTTCTTCTGCAGAGAGTCCGCAATGCAGCTCCCGGCCTAACCTTCCAGCACTGCCGGGGAAGGGGGGGGGGGGGGGGAATCTCAAAGCATTATCTTGATTTATGATGCTATGTAACCCTTACAGTTCTGTAATGTATTGGATAACAATGGCATAATGCTGCCAGTGTTATCCAATACATTCCAGAACTGTAATGGTTACATAGCATCATAAATCAGTATAATGCTATGTGAATCCCGTCAGTGCTGGGAGGTCAGGCCGGGAGCTGCGATGCAGACTCACTGTGGGAGGAACGCTCGTCTGCAAGGGGCCTTAAGGTTGGCCATATGCATTTGGCATACACATTCAATATCTGTCAGGTGAATGCTGACTTGGCCAACAACTATATCTCCGGACTTTGCCCATACACATAAATATGTGTTTTCAAAAAGAAGAGAAGAGAAAGCTGCTACCAGACATTTATGGTGTCAGCTTATCTCTGGGAGGAGAAAAGGATTGGTCAAAAATATCCACATATCAACCTGCGCTCCCCTAACATAATCTGTAAAGGGAGAGCTAGGAGCCCATACACATTAGACCAGGGATGTCCAAACTGCGGCCCTCCAGCTGTTGTTAAACTACAACTCCCAGCATGCATGGACATCCTACATCTATCAGCCTACAGCAGGGCATGATGGGAGTTGTAGTTTTACAACAGCTGGAGGGCCGCAGGTTGAGCATCCCTGCATTAGACTGTCGGCCGAATACAGCGTTCTTGAAAGGCTTGGCCGACAATATACATTAACATTTTAATTGGTAATATGACAGGGGTTGTCTTCATAAGGGGAAAGAATAAAGAAAGCTTGCTTATCAACATAGATGGGAGTGTGAATTCTTTACTGTAAGAGCAGTGAGATTATGGAGCTCTCTGCCACAATATGATACGGTGACTGATTCACTGAGATACCTGGATGCCTTTCTTGAGTGTAATAATATGACTAATCATGGTTACTACTGATTTCGCAAGATGGGAAGTTAATCCAGGAAATAATTTTGATTGCTGAACTTGGAGTAAGTAGGGATTTTTCCCCTAATATGGTGGAATTGGCATCTCAAAGGGAGTTTTGCCTTCCTCTGGGTCAACACCTTAGGATTATGGGTTGGACTTGATGGATCTGTGCCTGTTTTTAACCGCATTAACTCTGTAACTATTTAAGTGTATGCAAATATAGTCAATTATATATAGTCTTATTACTGGCTTCTGGGGCAACTGTACACACATTTGGGAAGGACTTTTGAAAACACAGTGAGCTGACTTGACTTCTATATACTGTATATGTATTCATAAGAACATTGTCCAGTGTAAAAGGACCATCAGTCACCAAATGAGCAAATACTAGTTTGTTAGCTGATCACATCTTTTATGTAGCAATCAATCATTTGTCAGCAGCTCATCTCCAGTGTAAAGGGGTAGTGCTTCTGACAAAAGTGGAAAAATATAGCTGCACAAGCTATCCTAAGGTTTGAACAATCGTTAAAGCAGCATTCACCCTCAATCCACCTACAGTATCCACTACCAATCGGTGCTTGCTATGGGTTATTACCTGCCAGTGTAAAAGGACCCTTACACAAGTCCGATAAATAATATCTATTAGGAAAATTAAAAGAACACTGAATTTAGTGAATACAAAAAACTTACAAAGACTCTAAGAAATTCTTCCCTTGGAAGGGGTTGTCCAGGTTCAGAGCTGAACCCGGACATACCTCCAATTTTACCCAGGCAGCCCCCCTGACTTGAGCATCGGAGCAATTCATGCTCCAATGCTCTCCTTTGTCCTGCACTAAATTGCGCATGGCAAAGGCATTTTCAAGAGTTCCGGTGACGTACCGGGGTCTCCATGGGGCTCCCAGGAAGCCTGGTGACATCACCGGCACTGATGAAGCCGGTGATGTCACTGAACACACTGCCGGGCATAAGCTTCCGCCCGGTATTGTGTTATTGTAAACAAAAGAGCCCGTGCCCTGCAGGGCAAGGGAGCGCATCGGAGCATGAGATGCTCCGATGCCAACATCAGGGGTGCTGCATGAGATGCTCCGATGACAACATCAGGGGTGCTGCCTTGGTGAAAATAAGGGTATGTCCGGGTTCAGCTCTGAACCCGGACAACCCCTTTAAAGGGTTGTGCAAGAATGTGGGAGGGTAGCAATTCCATCTACTTGGATGGACCTGTAAAGTAAAGATGACTTTCCTGCTTCCTGGCGCTAGCTCCCCGCTCCTTTTCCTACAAATCTCTGATGCTCCCGCTGGGCTCCCTCAATGTTAACATCTGGTTTGACATCTCCACAGCCAATTATTGGTCGCCATGGTGACCAGCTTCCTTTACATCATGACAAACTGTCTCATGACACCAGGGGATCCTGTCTCCGTCAAGGTGTTCACGTCAAGGGAGCCCAGCAGAGCATTGCAGGCCAGGAGGAGAAGGAGCTAGGAAAGTCTTTACTTTACAGGCCCAGCAAAGTGGGGGTTTCCAAAAAAAATAATAATTAAATGTTTTTTAAATCTTCTTCTTTAATGGCCCTACAATTCCTTATATTGCAGTTAAAACAGAGGAATATATAAAGAAAGTGGGTCTACTGTATGTGCCCCAGCATATCAGCTATTTCCTCTCCTGCTTCTTCTCACTATGGCTACTTTCACACTAGCATTTTGGTTTTCCGTTTGTGAGATCCGTTCAGGGCTCTCACAAGCGGTTCAAAACTGATCAGTTTTGCCCTAATGCATTCTGGAGGTGGACACCAAAACGCTGCCTGACGAAGCAGAGCCAAACGGATCCGTCCCGGCACACAATGTAAGTCAATGGGGACGGATCCATTTTCTCGGACACAATCTGGCACAATAGAAAATGGATTTGTCCCCATTGACTTTCAAAGGTTTTTAAGACGGATCCGTCATGGCTATAGAAGACATAATACAACTGGATCCGTTCATAACGGATTCATGCGGTTGGATTATTGTAACGGAAGCGTTTTTGCAGATCCATGATGGATCTGCAAAAAGCACTAGTGTGAAAGTAGCCTATCCTGTGCATGGCTGTAAGACAAATGGCCATACAATTAGCCATCCCCACCACTCTGTCTATGATAGAAGACGAGGGACATTAAAAGAGTTGTCCATAAGTGATCTCCTGCATCTTCTGGTGGCTATACAATTAGCGAGAGCACCGGGCATACAGATCACATGGAAACTGTAAGCACTGGCGGATGACAGTTTAACAATGTTATCATCACATATAGTCCTATCAATAAGTTAGCCACTTGCATGGCCCAGCTACTACTTTTAATCACCAAAACAAATAAATTGCAACTAAGCCAAAGAACAGTTTCCTCATAAAATCTATTATTTATTAAATAAACAATAAAATAATCCAAGTAACCCCAAAAGTTAAGGAGATGAGAATACTAACATGTATATTGTAATCAGAGAATCAATAATATCATTATGGTCGTGGCTACAGATACTGGTGCTGGCGTAGTGGTGCCCAGGAAAGACCTATCCGTGCTGCTAACTAAGTAGGCCTGGATTGTGCACATAGCCGCGAACGTGGGTAGCCTATAAGGGGCCAAAAAGTCAAGCAAGGTAGATTTTTGAATTTTATTGAATGGTACATGGTTGACAACTCAAGCTTGCGGAAAACTTCTGAAATTTCCTGATGCGGATTGGGAATGTACCTGGTGAAGCAAGATGATTCCCAACGTCCCATTTTGCGGATGATATGACTGGGTACATTGTGCTTGGATGCTGCGGAGGCCGCCCCGATCCGAAAGGAGTGTCCTGATATGGTTTTGGGATCAAAACCTAGGCCTGAAGCTAGTAGACGGATGTGGGAAATGAATTGCGCTGTCGTGAGGGGCTTGGATTTGAAGGGCAATAGCGGGCTGTCTGGGGAGGAATGGCCCAAGGAGCTCATTAATTGGTTGAAAACCTGGACTGGGCACCATTTGTTGAATGATTTAAAGTATTTGACTTGGACTGGAAGCCCTGATTGCGACGTTTTGGTGGAAGGCAGTAGCAAGATGAAATGGTCATGATTCCAGGCTAGCTGGCTCTTGGTCAGACCCTTGGATTTTGGAGAGAAACCTGTGAATTCTCCTGGTCGCAGAAAACCATAGAAACCTAGATACATGGCTGCCTTGATAACCGTGCTGGGATGGAGCCCGAAAGGGTTGCTGTCTAGGGAATTGGAAAGCTTCCTAAACAGTTCCCCTGAAACTGGTTGTCTGATTGGAGTGCAGGGTTGGCTACTTTTTTGAATCCCCCTAAGGATGGCCTTGATTGCGGGGGACGCGAATATCGCCTTACTATCGGGATGTTTTAAGGTGGAGTAGTATTGCACCCCTGCCATGTACAATCTGATGGAATTATAGCCAAGTTTGAGGTGATGGTGACAATAAGCTAAAAACGCCATCAAATAGGTGGTCCTATCTGTGCCGCTCCTTGGGTGGAGAAGTGAAAATTTTTGAAAGCGGTTTCAATCAGTTTTGTAATTTCTGGCTGTGGGATGAGGGATTTGGCAGATGAAATGATTTGCGCTAGTCCATGCGTAGAATGTTGAACTCTGGAGGGGAAATTCCTGCTCGCTCCGCCTCCGGCATGACCTGGAAAAAATGTTGAAAATGGAAGCGTGATAGTGCGTCAGCCGCGGAATTCTGGACACCCTGGATGTGTATACATGATATCTGAAAATTGTGCTGTAGGGAAAGCCAAACTAATTTGCGGACAAAAGGCATGATGTGACGTGATTTTGACCTGCCCTTGGTGATGATGTCCACTACCGTCTGATTGTCCGTGATGAATGTCACCGGGGAATTTGCACACTGCCTGCCCCAAACTTGTGCGGCCGCTACGATTGGGTAGATTTCTAGGAGGGGGGAGGATCTGAGGAACTCGCTGAGAGAAGAGATTTCGGGTGGCCACTGGCCTGCGAACCACTGGTTGTTGTAGATGGCCGTGAAAACTTTGGAGGCGGCTGCGTCAGAAAAAATGGTGGGAGAAGAGGGACGCCATTGGGGAACAAATAAGGAGATCCCATTCCAGTAGGTCAGGAAGGAATTCCACATGGATAAATCGGCCATTGCTTGGGTGTCCAGCACTACCGGGGAGTTCTGCTCTGTGGCTGTCGGGAGCCGGTCCAACAATCTGGATAAAAAGGCCTTACGCTGGGGCATGATTTCTGGTGGTGAAGTTCAGCATACCCAGCAGGGATTGTAATTCCTGCTTCAAGAAAACCCTGCAACCCACAAATTTGGAAATAATTTCCTTGATTTTTGACAGTTTGTCCTCTGGCAACCTCGCTTCTATCATTTAGGTGTCCAAGACAATGCCGAAGGTGATGGTGGTTGAGGGCCCTTCTATTTTGGAAGGGGCGACAGGGATGTTGAGGCTAGCAAAAACCTGTAGGAGACTGTTGAGTTTGCACGGTGAGGCGTTGGGTTCTTCTATCAACAGGAAGTCGTCCAGGTAATGGATGACCATGGGGCAATTGCAGTGGTTGACCAGGACCCAGTGCAGGCCCTGGGCGAACTGATCGAATAGCCATGGACTACTTTTGGAGCCGAAGGTGAGGCGGTTGGCGAAATAGTACAAGCCGTCCCATTTTAAGCCGTAGAATTTCCAAAGTTGTGGGTTGATGGGTAGCAACTTGAAGGCGTCCTGCCTTGGACAGCCAAGCCCCTGGGCCTGCCAGAAGAATGAGAGAGATGGCCTCGCTGAGATAGGAGTATTTTATCGAGAACTCCTCAGAAGGGACTAGGGAGTTGAGGCTGGGGATGTCTGAACCATGAGGTGCTGAGAGGTCATAGATTCATCTTTTTTTATTTGAATTTTTTTTGGTAACAATGCCGATGGGGTTGATCCTCCAATAGTCGAAGGTAATACTTGAGAAAGGCCCAATGAGGTAAAAGCCTTCTCCAGCTCCACCTGAATCAGAGGACCCACCGAAGCGGCATCGGAAACTGTGGACCTGAGGTTAGGGCCTTCCCAGGAAGACTGAGGAAGGGCCACGAGACCTGTGTGAAAACCCTCCGTGAAACCCTTGATTAAGAAATGAACCTGGTGGGGGTTGTGATGGTCACGGAGGAGTGCGGCTAACAGGTCCACGTTGACCACACCTAGTCACTTGTTTCTGGCGGTTCTATTTGGGCAAACCAACAGGGGGTGGGCCCTGAAACAAGTGGAGCAGACATGGAGCGCTCTGCACTGGTTGTAATTACAGGTTGCAAAGTTATAATTGTTGCAAACCTGACTGTTGCCTAGGAAGACTATAGGGAGAACCAGTTTGGCCGTGCCCGTGTTGTGTCTTGGCTGGCACCTGAAGTGCCTGCCATGGGCCTAGGCTGGGACATTGGAAGGCTGGGATTTGGGCACCAATCAGGGGAATGCAGAATTGATTGGCATGACGAGCCAGCAGGGGCTTTGAGCTTGAGAAGGAACGGTGGTAATCATAGAATGCGTACCCTCCGTACTTATGCCCCAGGTCCGTGACCCTGTACAAGTACAAATCTAGCTCCTCGTGCCTTTCGGGGTAGGCGGAGCAGATTATGTCCCTGAACAGGCTAAATGCCAGGATGAATTCTGGGATTGAAAGTTTTCTGTTTAATCGGGCATCCCTGGACCTGAGAACTATTGACACTTTTCAAAAGCGATGGTCCGATTCTCTATCGTGTCGTGGGAGCAATGAGAATGGCGGCCAAATTAACGTCCTTTCCCTCCAAGATGTCCCGTTTGATGTTGTCAGTCACGAAATGGGACGGGGCTACTTCGGACAAGACGGGGACCCTACCTGGGGTTGCGGACTGGGACCTGGAAGCGACTGGGAGAGGAGGGGTGGGAAGGCTGGGAGGCGGATCTCTGGACTCCTCTGCCGACAGCCTGTTCTGGATGTCCGAAATAGAAGTCGCTAAGGTGTTGATGGTGGCGTGAAGCTGTGTCAATGAAAACTGGATTGTTGACATTGACACCTGCTCTCCAGAGGGAAAGGAATCAGACACCAGGAGTCGGTATAGCTCCGCCTTCCGGGCCGAAGCTGGGTAACGAATCCCTCTTTTGTTCAACTCCGCTATGATTTTGGGGACCGTCCAGCTCCAGAGTGACCCCACACTAGCGTGGCTGGATGCCAGGGATTCCGGAATGGAAGCTGTGTCATCAATTTTAGAATGACGTGACATGTTGGAAGCTGAAAGAGAGAGAATTTTTAGTGTTTGGGGTGAAACAAGACATCACCTCTTGAAACGTTTAGGCCCTGAAACCCGTGCCAGCGCGTGGCGTTTGCTGCTCAAGAGAAACGCTTGGAGTGAACAAGAGCCCGGGACGTGAAAAAAACGTGACAAGGGCTCCGCGAATGGTCGAACTTAGGTAAAGAGAGGACCAGTACCTGATATTCCCACCTGGTGAACCAGACCTAACGAGGGCACTCAGGTCCTGAAAACTCGTGGCGGCGCTACCGGAATCGGTTCTTAACTGAGACAAAAGAAAAACATTTAGCGGAGAGGCGTATGACCAATTTGCCAGATTGTAGACGAATAAACATGATGCCTGGGTTAGGCCACCAGGAGGACAGACGAACATGGATGAGAGAACAAAGTGTGGCCTGACTAACGTGACAGGCGTGAGACCAAGGATGACAAAGACGTGGCCTGAATAATGATACCAGGCCGTGTACGTAAAATGAAGTGGCCTGAATAACGGATGCAGACGTGATACATGGATATGACGAAGATGAGGCCTGAAAGGAAGACAGGCTGTGAACATGACCGAGGTGGCCTGGAACCGGAAAACAGGTGGAGACAAGGGATGACAAGAACGTGGATGACAAGACGTGGCCTGAATAATGTAAACAGGCGTGGGACGTGGATGACAAGACGTGGCCTAAATAACGTAAACAGGCGTGAGACGTGGATGACAAGACGTGGCCTGAATAACGTAAACAGGCGTGAGACATGGATGACAAGACGTGGCCTGAATAACATACAGGCGTGAGACATGGATCACAAGACGTGGCCTGAATAACGTAAACAGGCGTGAGACGTGGATGACAAGACGTGGCCTGAATACCGTAAACAGGTGTGAAACATGGATGATGAGACGTGGCCTGAATGACATAAACAGGCTGGGACCTGGTGAGACAGTAAGGTGGAGCGTATGAAACCAAAGCGTGGCGTGAACAAGGAGACAAATGGCGTGATTGCGGACAATATGGTGACTGTAAAGCAAGAATACCAACCTTATATTATTGAATATGATGGGAAAGCATCAAGTAAAGTTCAGGGAAATTCCGCTTTGTTTGTCCTTGGAGCGCATACAGCCCAGCCAGAACAAACCAGCAAAGTATTTCTAAAATGTAAAATGAGCGACATGGCAACCTGAGTGTTTTTTTTATTTTTTTTATAAACAGAAGTTAACATGACAGTATTTTCTTTTGAATTTATTGCTTCAAATGACCTGGAATAACATAGACGTTGCAGCAAGTTTTGGAGTATCTTCTAAGGCCCCTTGCAGACGAGCGTGTCCGGATTAGGTCCGGATGCGTCCCTGTGCATTGCGGCAAACCCGCGCGAGTAGGTACGCAATTGCAGTCAGTTTTGACTGCTATTGCGTTCCGTTGTTCAGTTTTTATCGCGCGGGTGCAATGCGTTTTGCACATGCGTGATAAATTGAATGTGGTACCCAGACCCGAACTTCTTCACAGATGTTCAGGTTTGGGTTCAAGGTTGTGTAGATTGTATTATTTCCCCTTTTAACATGGTTATAAGGGAAAATAATAGCATTCTGAATACAGAATGCATAGTACAATAGGGCTGGAGGGGTTAAAAAAAAATTAAAAATAAAAATTTAACTCACCTTAATCCACTTGTTCGCGCAGCCAGCATCTTTTCTGTCTTCTTTTGTAAGGAATAGGACCTTTGATGACATCACTACGCTCATCACATGGTCCGTCACATGATCCATCACGTGAAAAACGCACAAAGAGGAGCATGCTGCGATTTTCACGCAACGCACAAGTGATGCGTGAAAACCACCGCTCATGTGCACAGCCCCATAGAAATGAATGGGTCCGGATTCAGTGCGGGTGCAATGCGTTCACCTCACGCATTACACCTGCTCGGAAATCTCGCCCATGTGAAAGGGGCCTAACTGATTTATTAGGAGCTAGTGTGGCCAATGCTTGAAGAAGCTCGACATTTCTAATGTGGTTGGAAATGTGTGGTGGGGAGCTTGAGCAGTTCATCGCCTGCGTCTCCTCTGTGGGCTGTGACGAAGAAGGAGCGTGGACGGGGAGGAGCCTGTACCCCCCCCCCCCCCCGCCCTGGATCACAAGGGGAGCAAGAGCCGGCAGCCGTGAAATGCCGGGGGACAGCGTCTGCCTGGCCGGCAAATACCTGGAGCGCCGCAGCCAGAGGTGGGATGGGACATATGGGACAGAGGATCGGAGGCGTGCCGGATGGTGAGCGGTGTCAGGGACGCGAAGGAAAGTGGGTCATGAGACGTGAAGGGGCATGGATGGGGCGGAGCCTGTATCACCCTCCCCCGCACTGAATGGCAACGAGAACGAGAGCCAGGCGGCCAGGACATCGGGGGACGGCTTCTGCTTGGCCAGCAAAACCCGCGTACGCCACGGCCGGTTGTGGGGTGGAAACCTGCGGATTACCAGACCGGCCCTTGCTGGATGGGAAAATGAGGTGGCGGGGACGCGGCGTGAAAGGTAGGAGCCGGCGGCTATACTTACCTGGCTGATGCCTTGTGCGAGCGAGACTGACGTAACCAGATGCACAGGATGACGCCAGCGCTGGATGACTGTGGGAGGGGAGCTTATAAAGCCCACGCCCCTCCCACAATAACAGGCTGCAACAGCCTTAACAATTACTGATGGCATTATATTGATAAAAGACATATTCAAATCTAAAATCTATAATGAAGTCTGCATGACCTTGACCCTAATACAGCTATACATATAATCTTTAGTGTTGGGCAAGCATGCCCGGCCGAACACTAATTTTACTCGAGCATCGCGATGCTCGGCACATCGCGGTGTTTGGTCGAACACCGAGTGTGCTTGAGTCTCCTACCCGCACGTTTGTTGGCTGCTATGCAGCCTATAAACGTGTAGGTAAGTAATGCCATTCACTGTAATGCCGTAGCCATGTTGGCTGGACGGAACGCCTCATCGGGTGCTATATAGCGCTCGATGACACGTGTTCGGCTTAGTCTTAGTTAGGGAGAGCTGTGCTGAAGAAGAGACAGATAGTGTAGGGAGTGAAATACTAATATTTTTATTGAAAAAACTTGTTAGAGACCCAAAAGTCCTTTAAAGGACTATTGTTATATCTGGCTGCAATATAATTATTAGTGTAACCTGCGCTAAATTGCATGGAATTGTTAGAGACCCAAAAGTCCTTTTAACCTCTTCAGGACGCCCTGATGTCCTGGTACTTAAGGACACAGGGCGTACGGGTACTTGCTGTGTATTTCCGATCACCGCCACCTCCTCCTCACTCTGATCCTCCTTCCTCCCACCATGGAGAGTCTTGGCAAACAAGTGATCCCACACTCGGATATTCCGAGGAGCTCTTTTCAGCACCATTTCTTGATTTGGCCCTCTCGCCAAGGCCGCTTGAAAGGAACATGAGGAGATCTTCTGCCCTGATTCCCAAACTCTTGAGCATCCAGTCACAAGAAGATGACAGTGGGGAAAGGCAATTAGTGTTTCACGAGGTGGATGATGATGATGAGACACAGTTGCCAATAAGTCAACCGCAATAGTGTCTCAAGGTTGATGAGGAGGATGAGAAAGTCAGGAGGATAACCAGAGTGAGGAAGTGGAAGAGGAGGTGTGGACGATGAAGTCACTGACCCAACCTGGGAAAGTGGCAAGCCGAGCGAGGACAGCACTACAGAGGGGGAGGGATCCGCAGCACCGCAACAGGCTGGAAGAGGCAGTGGGGTGGCAAAAGGGAGAAGGCGGGCTAAACCAAACAGGCTGTTTCCCGGAGCACCCCCTTGCAGGAATCTCCCTTGCCAAGGCGTAGGTGTTCCGCAGTCTGGCGCTTTTTTGAGGAAAGTGTGGACAATAAAAGAATTGTCATTTGAAACCTGTGCCGTACCAAAATGAGCAGGGGCGTGAACACTAGCAACCTCACCAGGACCAGCATTATCCGCCACATGGCATCAAAAAACCCTAATACGTGGCCTGAACGCATGGGTCCACAATCAGTGTCTGCGGGTCACACCACTGCCTCCTCTTCCCCTGTATTACGTGCTGGCCAATCCCCTGTCCAAGACGCAGGCCCGGATGCCTCCCGCCATGTACCTGGACCTTCGCAAGCACCATCAGCTAGCACATCCACTTCTGTGTTCCAGCGCAGCGTACAGATGACTATACCCCAGGCCTTTGAACGAAAGTGCAAATACCCTGCCACCCACCCACAGGCCATAGCTCTAAATGTGCACCTTTCCAAATTGCTGGCCCTGGAAATGTTGCCATTTAGGCTTGTGGACACTGAGGCTTTCTGCAGCCTGATGGCGGTGGCCATCCCTTCGTTACTCAGTCCCCAGCCGCCACTATTTTTCCCGGTGTGCCGCCCCCGCCTTACACCAGCATGTGTCCTGTAACATCACCCGTGCCCTAACCAACGCAGTTATTGGGAAGGTCCACTTAACGACTGACACATGGACAAATGCTTTTGACCAGGGATGCTACATTTCCTTGACGGCACACTGGTTGAACTATGTGGAGCCCGGGAGCGAGTCGTACTCTGGGATGGCACAGGTGCTACCGACGCCAAGGATTGCGGGCTCTACTTCCATCAGGGTCTCTGCCACCACCTACGTTAGTGGCTGCAACCCCCACCCCCCTTCTCCTCCTCAGCCTCCTCCTCCACTTCCACCTCTGAATTATCTTGCAGCACCAGTCAGACATGAGTCAGTAGCTGGAAGCAGTGTAGCATGCAGTGGGGAAGCCGCAACAGGCCGTGCTTAACCTGATCTGCTTAGGTGTCAAACAGCACACCGCCGCAGAGCTGTGGCAGGGGATAAGGGACCAGACTGAGCTTTGGCTCTCATCACTCAACCTATAACTAGGCATGGTTGTGTCTGATAATGGCCATAACTTGGTGGCAGCTTTGGAGCTCGGCAAGCTCACACACGTACTATGCCTAGCCCATGTGTTCAACGTAGTGGTTCAGTGGTTTCTCAAAACCTACCCCAATTTGCCTGAGCAACTGGTGAAGGTGTGCCGCTTGTGTGCCTAATTCCGCAAGTCATTGTCAGCTTCCGCCGGTCTGGCAACGCTGCAGCAGCGCTTGCAATTGCTAGCTCACCGACTGTTGTGCGAGGTGAGCACGTGCTGGAACTCAACGTTCCACATGTTGCCAAGGCTTTGTGAGCAGCAGAGGGCAGTAGTGGAATACCAGCTGCAAAATGGTTGTCTTCTTTCCAGTCAGCTTCTGCTCTTCACAAGCAACGAGTGGGCATTGATGTCTGACCTCTGTGAGGTTTTACTCAACTTTGAGGAATTAACACAGATGGTGAGCTGCGATAACGCTATTATCAGCATAACCATCCCACTTCTGTGTCTACTCAGATGCTCGCTGCTCATAATTAAGGCGGACGCTTTGCATGTGGAAGAGGTGGAAATGGGGGAAGACAGTACACAGGGTAATAGCCAGACCATACTCAGTGCAAATTGGATGAGGAGGAGGAGGAGAAGCAGGAGACGGTTGCCTACTATACAGAGGGTAGTACCCATGAAAGTTTTATGCCATCTGTTCAGTGTGGATGGGTAGAAGAGGAGGAGGAGGATGAGGAGATTGAGAGTCATCCTCCTGATGAGGACAGCGAAGTCTTGTCTGTTGGGACTCTGGCACACATCGCTGACTTTATGTTAGGCTGCCTTTCCCGTGAACCTCGCGTTGTACGCATTTTGGCCAAAACAGATTATTGGTTGTTCACCCTTCTTGACCCCCGCTTCAAAGAGAACTTCTCATCTCTCATTCCTGTGGTGGAGAGGACTAGCAAAATGGTGCAATAACAGAAGGTCCTTGTGGAAAAATTGTTCCTCAAATTTCCAGCTGACAACGCTGGCTTCAGATTACGTAGTTCCTTGGCCAACCGAGGAGGAGAGACGAGGGGAACACACAGCAGTTCCAACAGAGGTGGGGCAACGCTCTCCAAGGCCTGAGACAGTTTCATGACACCCCGCCAGCACCCTCAACCTGATGCACGGCCTACTGTCACATGAAAGGAAAAATCTGTGAAGATGGTGAAGGAGTACGTAGCAGACCGTGTCAGCGTCCTCAGTGATCCCTCTGTGCCTCACAACTATTGGGTGTCCAAGCCGGACACGCAGCACGAACTGGCGCTCTACGCCTTGGTAGTGCTGTCCTGCCCCGCCGCCAGTGTTTTGTCAGAGCGTGTATTTAGTGCTGCTGGGGGCATAATAACTGATAAGCACATCCACCTGCCACCTGAAAATGCTGACCGGTTGACTCTTATAAAAATGACCAAGGCCTGAATTTTCTCTACTCCACCAGAGGAAAGCGGCTGAACATAAAGGCACTCTAAATGTGGATTTTATGGTGTATTGAATACATTGTATTCCCATGCACCCCTTCCACCACTAAATAGGGTATATGGTTCAATCTCCCTTTTCTCGTCCTCCTCCTCCATCATATCAACATGCTTTTTAGGCTGCCCTCGCTCCTAATGATTTAGAGGGTCAGCTCCGAAGCAGGCCCTTACCCATAATGTTTTTGAGGGTCACCAGCAGGCCCTCGCCATCAATAATAATTTTATAAAGGTGTGTAGGATGCCCTCCTTTAATTGTAATAAAGGGTGTATTGTAGTGCCGGTTCCTTGTAATTTTTGGCAGCCCTTTCACTTAGTGCATAGTCTTTATGAGTGTAGGAGTCCCACTACCTGAACAATTGTACCACAATTGTACCTTTATGTGATATACAGGTTGTATCGGAGTGCCTCTTCCTTGTAATTTTTGGCAGCACTTGCACTTTATATACAAGTAAATATACAGGAAAGAATGTTTCCTAACAATTTTTCCTCTAAAATGGATTTTAGATTTGGTTTTGTGCGTATTATTGTCAGTCTGTAAAAGTGGGGTACTACTCGGACAACATGGTTCCCAGCAACGACCTCGGAGTCCAAGATGCATCCAGACATCCTCCCCATGCTATTCCTGAACCATTTCAGTGGTTTTTCCATCAATTTCTGACCTTTTCCTGTGAACCAGACACCCTCCCCTCTTCAGAGCAGGGGGATCCTGGTTTAATGCTCGGGTTCTCCCATTGACTTCCATTGTGCTCGGGTGCTCGGTAGAGTGTTCTACTCGAGCACCCGAGCACTTTGGTGCTTGACCAACACTAATAATCATGCCTGAGCATCCTTAAAAACAAATAGGAACAGAACATTGATAAGTCAAGAAAAAATTCTATACAAAAGTAGGAACAGTGTCAGTGGTCAAACCCCCGTACCTCGATGCGCATTTTGCGTGTTCCCGCTTCAGTTAGTTTAGCCCCTCCCTCCTGACGATGTTCCAAAAAATACTGTGAAAAAATAATCAAAGACAAAGGTACTATATGTCCTTTGATAGTTTTTTCACAATATTTAATCCATTTTTTGATGACAAGATACTGTTTGTTTAGTGTTTTTTGCACAACACCCACAAGCACTTGATATATAGGGGTTTTCTCCATTTAATATTTTTATTATTTAACTTTCAGATTATGCATATTATTCTTAAGAATTGTTCATGTACATTTATCACAATATTTAATAGGATATGTTGCTGTAGTTAAGGTGTTAATATTATTTTGTATCTTTAGAAAGATCTGTCTGTTGCCCTTTCCAGTAATAGATGATAAAAATAAATAGTTACAAGAATAAATTGTTACAGGAATAGGTGCACTACTGTGGTGGCTGCAAACAGTAACATCTGACTAAACCCTTACACTGATGTTAAAAATGAGACTTCAGCCAGTATATCCTTATATTAAGAACTACATGAGCCTGCGCACCACGCCAAGGTTTCAAGTGGCACAGAACCTAACACTAAACCTAATACCTACCGTATGGGTAGTACCAGGAGCCAGTATGTCACTTGTGGTCTGCTGCGGGCATCCTCCACTGTATGCATTTTTTGCTGGGGATTGCCCTTAGCCACAGACCACAAGCGCAGTATCTGCTCCCCCGAGCATAAATGTACAACTGCATTTGGGGTTGAGCATTTCCTGCCTTTTGAGACCACGTATTTTTGTCATTTAAATCGTATATTTATATGTGGAGGTGTATAAACTCCAATCTAATTGCGCCTTGATTACCATCCATAGGCAGCATTTAGGTGCACTTGTGAGGCCTGCAACATATCAGCCAGCCATGGGTGGGACTCTAAGCCTCCTCCCTCCTCCCATTGTATGTGTGGTTAGTCACACTGGAGGGAACTGGGAGCTGTTTGCTGTGAGTCGGACCTTACGCTGCTGTAATTTGCCCACTGGCTCCTGATACTACCCATACAGTACAGGTAGGTTTAGCGTTAGGTCCCGTGCCACTTGAGAAACCTTGGTGTGGTGCGCAGGCTCAGGTATGTCCTTAATATAAGGATATACTGGCTAAAGTCTCATTTTTAACATCAGTGTGAGGGTTTAGTCAGATGTTACTGTTTGCATCCACCACAGTAGTGCACCTATTCTTGTGACTATTTATTTCATTTATCATTCCACATCCACACAATTTACCATCTGGTGTAGGATGTCTCTGTGGCACTTGTGGTCTGCTGCGGCATCCTCCACTGTATGCATTTTTTGTTGGGGATTGCCCTTAGCAACAGACCACAAGCGCAGTATCTGCTCCCCAAGCATTCGGGTTTGAGCATTTCCTGCCTTTTGAGACCACGTATTTTTGTCATTTAAACCTTTCCAGTAATAGACACTAAAGTTGCAGTGCGCATGACAGGTCACATGACCACAGGAATCTCACTGCATGGGCCACTTCTAGCGCTGCGGTGACAGAGTCACAGGGGCGGGCATTTGTGCTTGGTCATGTGCTTCCCTCGTCTGTAGTGAAGCCATGACGTGGATATGTTTAGATTGGCCATGTGCCGCTAATGTAATCTGAGTATTGTACGTCCACATCACGTGAAAATTGCAGAGTTAGCTGGTTGGCCAAGTTCCCCTTTTTAGGAACATCAGTTATTTCAGCCATTTCCTCCTGACAAAGCGGTAATAAGCGAAACACTTGGCGAGGTACAGGGGTTGGACCACTGACACTGTTCCTCCTTTGGTATGGCACCATCAGTAATGATAGTATTGATTGTTCTTCTCAATATACATGTTGGAGGAACGTGTGGTGGTTCCACCCTGTATGGGTATTCTCATCTCCTTAATTTTTGGGGTTACTTGGATTATTTTATTGTTTATTTAATAAATAATAGATTTTATGGGGAAAGAGTTCTTTGGCTCAGTTGCAATTTATTTGTTTTGAAGTTTAACAATGTTAGACATGGCAGTATATATATATATATATATATATATATTGTAGGAAGGCGCAAGGGTTCGTCGTTGACAAAAGGTATGTGTCACTGAGGTTCCTGGCCTTGGTGAAGTAAGAGACAGTATTTTCAGGTGTCAGCGGCAGCTAATGCGGATTGACACTTTGCTATTTTAGTATGGCTGTATAGCTGATCCAGGACAGCTCTTACTGGGAGTAGTCAAAGTAATGGGTGGGTGACTACTCCCCACGTTCCAGGCCGGGTCTTGACTGGCCTATAAAAAACCCAGCCAGCAGTGTCAGCTGGGAGTGATTACCTCTCTCGGACAGAGGAGCTCTGGGAATCACTGGTATGGGAACTGAGCCCTGTGCTGGGCTGAAAAGCCGAGACCTTTGTGTTAGGAAAGCAGGCCACCTAAAGCCTGCATTTTGACTGCTGGAGGCAGAACCGCCGACAAGGTGATGTTTTTTGTTATGCATGAACTTTCTACTTGGTGTGAATAAACAACAACCTTCCAAAGAGTGTTTTTTGTTTGACCTTATGTGTGAATAAACACGGACATTTTAATTACGAACTTGTACTTTGCCTCTGTACTGCACCCGCTTATCCCAACTACCAGAGCGAATCCAATATATATGTAAAAACAATCCACTTCATCTTGAAGTTGTCATACTATCGCTGGAGATGGGCTACTATTTCATGGGCCACCTTGTAGTATTCATGGTCAAATTTAGGGAATATATGAGGGAGGCAGAGATAGCAAGGCAGTGAACAGTCAAAACAGCTTCTCCTGCTCTGCAGTATGCATCCTCTGCAGATTACACAGCATTTTGTGGTGACAGCTCTTCACCAGGATCAACCCTATTAAACCAGACAGACATACCTGCTGGTAGGGCTAATCATGCTGATTAAAACATTACCTGAATTTTGTCTGTAAGTTAAACGGCTGCAGATAAATTTTGAGTTTTTATTCATATGCAAATGAGCAATTCGAGCACTCAGAGGTGGGGCTGAATATCCTCAGCACTGCTATGTAACACCCACTGTGCCCTGCACATGCCCCCCTCCCCTTGACTGACATGACTAGACGTCAGGCTGAGGGCACAGCTGTGTCCTGGCTTATACATATCTACTGTATATATGTGTATTATACACACTCTGTGCTATAGTGATATGTAGATCTGCTCAGAAAGCTGATCTACATATCACTGCTGTATTCACAGGCAAAATGTATGATTAAGAAGACACCTATGCTGTGAGTTTATAAGCATAGAAACCATGTATCTCTTAGTGGTATAGCGATCTGCTATGAATGTAGATATGCCTGGTTCAAGTCCCAGGAGAGGTATGTTTTTTTTCAATGTTTTTCTTTTTTATTTAAAGAGGACCTTTCATCAGTTTAGCTATAGTCTAATTATGGTCTTACCTTATAGGGTGGCCCCTACTGATGCCATGGCACTTTTTTTTTTCCAAAGACCCCCCCGTTCGTGCGCTTTTGGCCCCATTGATTTTGGCGCCTTACATTATAATTTACATTATAATGAGCCGACTCGGTTATACTGGGCAGAGACTCGCAGTTTTGCTGGGGGCGGTTCTCTTCTCCCTGGCTAAGAGTGGTGCGCTCTGATTGGATGCGCTCATAGCCAGGGAGAAGAGAACTGCCCCCAGCAAAACTGAGAGTCTCCGCCCAGTATAACAGTTGTCAGCTCATTATAATATAAGGCACCAAAATCAATGGGGCCAACAGCGCACGAACGGGGGGGAAGGGGGGGATCTTTGAAAAAAAAAAAGTGCTATGGCATCAGTGGGGGCCGCCCTATAAGGTAAGACCATAATTACACTAGGGCTAAACTGATGAAAGGTCCTCTTTAAAACCATATTAATGTAATCATATAATAATAATAAGGCCTTACTGTATTGAGAATAGTGTTTTTTTCTAAAACCTGTTACTGCTATTTTCATAGACACAATACATGATTATAAAGAAACCAGTAATATTTATTAGCTTTCTAAAAAACATTCTCAATATAATAAGGACATAGACTTTTCTTATGGGATAAATGTGGAAGAAAAAAATCTTCAATGTTTCTACTAAGATTCAAACCTGGGATCTTCACATACAAAACCAGCTGCTTAAGCTCTAAGCTATAGCATTGTCACATAAAAACATATGTTTTTTTCTATAAGCTAACATATATTACCAGTATCTTTATAATCATACATTGTGCCTATGCATAGTGCAGTGATATGTAGATCAGCTTTCTGAGCAGATCTTAGTGTGGTGAAGCTATAGCACAGAGTGTGTATATTACACATGATCAGGTAAAATTTAGCGGCAGGCACTCCAGCTTTGGCACCATACAGTAAAGTGCTGAGATTTGAGGTTCTTTTTAAAGAAAGCTTGGATTTATTGAGACACTATTCATAATCCATAAATAAAATAAATAAAACTATTTGTGACCGTGTCAATGACTGAGGGGACGGATGATGAATAGGAGAGGTTAATTTGCCTCCCTCCTGCGTGTTACTCTATGTTTGGTACTCCCCTTCTCCCCCTGTGCTGGGATGCTCCTGCCCACTCTCCTGTTCCTGAGGGTGATTGGTCCATGGTGTAGGTAGCCCTGCCCACTGGGCTACCTACATATAAGTGTGGTGTGGAAAGGGCCAGGACTCTTTGACCGGCGTTCCTGGAAAGCTCCCGCCCTTTGTATTTTCTTAATTTTGTTCTTGTACTTATATTCATTTGTTTTTCTCTAGTTTGTTCTGAACATCAAAGTCACAGCGGCAGTTGGTGTCATGGAGATGACTTTCTGGTGCTGAAGGTGGACTTACCCATTGGGTGTGCCAGTGGTTGGCATAGCACTTCAGAGCTATAAGATGATTATTTGGAGATATGGAATTTAATAAAGCTGTGACTGATCTTCTCCCAACAAACAGTTGTGTGGCCTGTTTTTTCCTACAAGGAGGGGGGATTTGATGGGGTTGTTACTGTATGTTCATTCCCATCATTCTGGAATAGCCCACCAAAAATAACTTACCCAGGTTTTCAGTGTGTACAACTAAGAAAAAATTTAAAATCAGCTCTTGTACAGACAAAATGGGGCATATTTACTAATATTGTATTTTAGTACATATAGTGTAATTGTACTGATAAATACTGTATTCTCCAATGATCCTCATGTATAAAACAATCATGTTTGAAATAAAATTAGATAGTGCACCATTTTTCTGTATTATGGTATGCAAGTGCACGGATCCATTTAAAAGAGGTGACATGGTGTGTGGGCACATATACCTTTATTAAAATATGAATATTATTATGAAATATAATGAAAACTACAGCATTACATTGTAAAGTAAGTAAAAAATGAATCTCAGAAAGGGCTTTAGCACTCCAAGAAAATTACTCACTTTCTCACTGTCAAGGGTGGTAGCTTTCAGGATAGACATTCCCTTAGACACTGTCACCCTTTAGCATAACATTAAAAAAAACAGAATTTGGCATGAATCGTATTGTCACATGAACGGTAAGTTGTCTGTATTGTCATTAAAAAAGGTTTTTCAGTATTTTTATACTGATGGCCTATCCTCTGGATAGGTCAACATCGGTGTGGGTCCAACACCCAGGACTCCCACTGATCAGATGTTTGAGAAGGCACGTGACTAATGAATGTGTCGTTAGTGATAGACGAACATCTGCCGGAACGGTTCGCGATCACTATCAAATGTTCGCAAACCGCAAGTTTGCGGCGGGTCCCATTAATTTTAATGGCAGTCGAACCTGAAAAACCTTCAGCTCATATTTTCAGCCAAGAAATAATTACTAGAAGTGCACAAATAGTCCCACAACATGGACAGTGACATGCCAAATGTATTATTCGAATTTGCGATCTCCATTCATAATTATTTTCAATGCGAAATATCGGCAATATAATTTTCACGTACGCGCAAATGCACTATACAGTACCCAAATGCACTATAAAGAAAGTATATTGGTATATAACACCCTGCTTCAATCAGTTTTTTTGGGGATGACTGGTATATCACACCAGTAGAAATTATTTGTTCCAATAACGCTTGTCCCTCTATATATCTGCAGTATTGCAGCAGAACCGCACACAACTGCCGCACAATACAAATGCACTATAATATACTTTCTAACATAGAAAGTATATTATAACATTATACAAGGAAGGCAATCCATTAGAATATACATGAAGATAAAATGTAACCTTTAATAATGTTACTATGAGGGTCCATTCACACATCCGTAAGTATTTTGAGGACCACACATTGCCAGCACTATAATAGAAAATGCCTAATCTTGTCTGCAATTGCGGACAAGAATAGGACATGTTCTATTTTTTTGCGGAAACGGAAGCACGGATGCGGAAGTGCGGATCCGCAAATGCGTATGCGGACAGCACATTCCGGCCCCATTGAAAATTAATGGGTCTGCACCCGTTCCACAAAATTGTGGAGCGGATGCGGACCCATTTTGCGGATGTGTGAATGGAAAAGATATCCCTCAAAATGAAAATAAATAAAATTATTAAAGTTAAGCAAAAAGCATAGATGTGGTAGGCAATAACAAGGGCTCGGTGGCACTAAATCAGATGCTCGGCGGCACTAAATCAGAAACCATATGTCCTACCACAATCCGGGGGGTTCCAGTGCACATCCATGAATCCAGGAGGGAAAGCAAAAACCATCTATCCCTGGGCTAGATGATGATGTGGTATTGAAGGACAGGGTGGGTAAAGAACTATCCCTGATATTGCCCTACAGGGGGGTGCTATTCTGGCCCTAACCACAGACCACATGCCCTGATAAGAGCGACCCAGTCCGGAACCTTACCCTATATAAAAATGGCCCTAGTAAGCCCCTAGCCCCTAGGCCCCTGACTTCCAGGTGATCTATGTGTTTTTGAGTCATTATAAAAGTATATTATAAGTATATCGCACCCCTCTGTGTATCACACCTATCGATAGCACACCTATACTAGTCCTTAAAAGGACTTTTGTGGCCCTATTAGCTAGCGTTTGGTGTCCCTAACAGCCTGTCCCTGCTCCACACAGCAACCTCTGCCTACACTGGCAAAACACTGAATGTAAAATGGCGGCCAGATCAGGTTTATTTATAAGGTAGGGGGTATGTCCATGTGTTGAAACGTCTCAATTGGCTGTCCTGTACCACCTGATGGATGTGTCATGGATCAAAGTTCTTCACAATGTAAAAGAATATAGCGGGCGCGAATATCTCCATATGTTCCCATGTTCGGCGAATCGCGAACACGCAAAGTTTGCCGCGAAACGACCGCCAGACAAACTGCAAGGCTATCTCTACGTGTCGTCATTCCTGAGGATAGGCTATCAGTATGAAAATCTCAGAAAACCCCTTTAAGGTATTTAATGAGTTGTAAAATCAGATCAATATCATGATGACATATGATGATGGAATCATCAATATACAGTACCTGCCATATCATTTAGTATACTGGTTGCTAGAGTGTTTATTGTGCACAAATATTTCTCTTCCCTAAAGACAATATAAGATTTGATTGTGAATGAAGAAAATGTGATACCCATTGGACCACCCTGAATTTGAAATTTAATTCTGTATCAAATGAGAAATCCACCTCATTGTGATGTTGTGTGTGTGTGTGGGGGGGGGGGGGGGGGGCTTTGGGGGTTGAGTATGCTTCTTGAATATAACCTCTGTGGCAAAATGTGCTTTTTATGCTATGATTAGAACCATCCATGTTTTAAACCGTCTAAGCGGTCCTTTGATGTACACATGGCTGTGTTTTTAACATTAATCACACAATGGTCCAAGGCACTTCACCATAGGAAGTGCAGAGGTACACTCCTTAGCGTACTACCAAAACACCACGAAAAAAATAATGATACCCTAATACATGGTACACATACCGAATGAGAGATTACAGGTGCAGGGGTGGTGGCGCTCCTCGATGCGCGCTTCGCGTGTGATCGCTTCCTCAGAGGAGTGGTTTTTAACATGTAACATTGTTTTTAAAGATTTTATTATGGTATACAATTTCTTGCCTATGTAATTACTTTGTAAAGTTGGCTAACTTTTCCTCATTATACCAGTATGCACCATACTCATTTTGAGCTGCAGTTTATAACATGAATTACAGACATGTCCTTCCTAACCTTCTTCAAGGCTTAACATACAGTATAGTATCTCGAGATGAGTGGGGCAAGAAGACAATATAAAAAAATAAAAAATGATTGCAGAATAATCGGGAAATGTATATGATATTTTTTACAACCCAGTGGTTGAGAAGTAAATTATAGCCTGTTGTAGGTTTTCTAGCAGTTGCAATAATGTAGCGTGTCATTTGCTAACATGTGGAAAGTTTGTATTCTAAGAAATTGGAGTCATTGACAAATTTTGAGGAAAATTAAGGGTGGACACATCACATTTTAAAGACTTCATGGTGAACCTTAATAATGTTGCCACATGCACATACCGTATTTACATATCTTATAGCAGAGGCAACAGGTAACAGATGTGTGAAACAAGGAATCACCTCAAGTAAAATGATAGCAAAATTTAAAAATATCCAAAATGTATTGGATCACAAGCTAACAGTCCATAATTAATAAAAGTTAAAAGGTACCCAAAGTGCACAAACATCTTGTATGGGCACAAGTGCCATGATGAGACTCATAACATCCTTACTCACCCCTCACACACACACACTGATGAAACAATGTCATCAAATAAATAATAGTGATTCAAATAACAGAAAACCAGTACAATATCAGTGGCCCCATAACAAGAGATAATGTTCACCAGCATACAGGAGAAATTAACTAAGACCCCACATGTATAGCGACACCATGTGGCTTCCTCGGGATTCACACATCTTGCAATGGTCACACCTGTAGCGATCTACTACCTTAAACTCTAGACAAAAGCCTTCAGGAATCTGGATGATAACTATGGACTAAAGGCTCCTTTACACGAGCAGGTGATAGGGGCAGTTATCGGGGTAGGAGCATTCCAAGGAACATTTGTTCCCAATGTTCACCCTGTGTAAAGGTGATATAAATCAAGCACTGTTAATACCAATACTGAAATCATTGTTTCTGGGCAGCATATCATTCTGTGTTAACCATCACAGTAGCAATTGCGCATCCCCATTCTGATAACATATCTAAAAGATCTGAAACCATCTTCAATATCCCACAAAGTGTTGTAAGACACTGTATCATGGAATCTACTGTATATGGGACATTTAACCTGCCACTGCAGGATTAGGTCAGTAAGCACTATTGAGATAGAAAAGAGTTCTCAATACATGGACTTGTTTATCTGCCCCAGTTGACTTCTGGACTAGAGTTGAGCGGACACCTGGATGTTCGGGTTTGACCAGTTCGGCCGAACTTCACAAAAAAGTTTGAGTTCGGGACCCGAACTTGACCCCGAACCCTATTGAAGTCAATGGGGACCTGAACGTTTGAGCACTAAAATGGCTGTAAAAATGTCATGGAAAGGGCTAGATGGCTGCAAATGGCATCAAAATGTGGTTAAGAGCATGGCAAGTGCTCTGCAAACAAATGTGGATAGGGAAATGACTTTAAATAACATAAAATACATAAAAATAAAAAGTAATAATCTTGATCTAGGAGGACAAGGTCCATATGGAGTAGGAGGTTGAGGAGGCGGTGGATTTGGCGGTGTAGGTGGAAGCGGCGGTGGAGGAGGAGGAGGTAGCCTACACTGCTTTTTGGGTTGAAATTAATAATTTTTTTTTAAAATAAGGGTACACCCCAAAACATTGGGAAATATAACCTGTGATAGCCCCCTCCAGTCGTGCTAAACACACGTTCAGACAATACACTGGCTGCAGGGCAAGCCAGCACCTCCAAGGCATAAAGGGCAAGCTCAGACCATGTGCCCAATTTGGAGACCCAGAAATTGCAGGGGGCAGAACCATCAGTCAGTTCGTGTAGGCGTGTACAAACATACTGCCCCACCATGTCGCACGTCACCGTGATTTTCGCAATCCAATTGGATATCTGCTCAATCAACTTTTGATGTTCTTTTCTGCGCCTACCATGTTGATCACGGTTAGTGGAGAATCAGAGTTCCACGCCGGAGAGGGAGCGCGAGAAAGAGAGACCACATCCAAGGGAGATCAATGGATGAAATTTAATTGTGATCGAGCGGAAATGTGGGAGAAGCTATTAAAAAGGAAGAATTGAAGGAAAGGAGGGGGCGCGCAGCAATTACCCACTCCCGACTCGGGGAAGTAGTGACGATAAATAACAATACAGTACTCTTAAGATGCCCTGTTATTGGAATGATTAATAAAAAATTATAGGGAATGTCACTGGGGTATTTTGGATTTGGAAACGTTAGACAGGAGAGGCCCTGCTGACACTTTGTTGACTCTAGATAACTTCTGCCTGATCGCACGTCCCTGTGACGTCCACGATCCATTTGGGTATCTTCTCTATCAACTTTCGATGTTCTTTTCTGAGTCTACGATGTTGATCACGGTTATCGGCTAATCAGGGTTCCACGCCGGAGAGGGAGCGTGAGAAAGGCAGACCACATCCAAGGGAGGTCAATGGCTGCAATGTGATTGAGCTGAAATGTGGGACAAATTATTAAATCAGAAGGATCAAATGAAAAGGAAAATTAAAGACAAATTTTACAAATTTAATTCCCTGTCACCTATGCAGAGCAGGGGTTTTTCATCTCCAGAAATGGGTTAATGTCACCCACTAATGGAACAGATGATTTTTAAAAATTTCGGTCCCTGTCACCTATGCAGAAAAGGGGTTTATTCACGACAAAAATGGTAAAATGTCACCCAAGAATGGAGCCAAAGAAAAAATGTCACCCAAGAATTTAAGATTTTTTTTACCTGTCTAATAGGTACAGCAGTGGTATATCACACCCAAAAATCGGTGAATTACACCCGAATATGTAACAGACAAATTAGTGAAAGGTTACCCGTCTACTAGGTAGAGCAGGGGTATATCACACCCAAAAATTGGTGAATTTCACCAGAAGATGTAACAGACAAATTAGTGAAATATAAAATACGTACAAATAAAAAAAATAATAAACTTGATTTATGAGGTGGAGGTACATATGGAGTAGGACTTTAAAGAGGCGGTGGACGTAGCGGTGTAGTTGGAAGTAGCGGTGGAGGAAGACTAGGTAGCCAACACTGTTTTTTGGTTTAAATAATAATTTTTTCTTTTTTTTAAATTAGGGTACACTAGAAAAAAGCGGGAAATATCCAAAATACAGCAATGAGCAATTGCACTGTAGTATAACAATGGCTGGTTAAGGTCGGTATACATGTCTATTCTTCACAAGGTACGGACAAGTCCTGGGGGATCCATGCCTGGTTCATTTTAATGAATGTGAGCTTGTCCACATTGGCTGTGGACAGGTGGCTGCGCTTGTCTTTGATAACGCCCTCTGCCGTGCTAAACACACGTTCAGAAGATACACTGGCTGCAGGGCAGGCCAGCACCTCCAAGGCGTAAAGGGCAAGCTCAGGCCATGTGCCCAATTTGGAGACCCAGAAGTTGAAGGGGGCAGACCCGTCATTTAGTACGTGTAGGCATGTGCAAACATACTGCTCCACCATGTTGGTGAAATGCTGCCTCCTGCTAAGATGTTCCATATTAGCTGGTAGTGCTGGTTGTTGTGGCGTGCTGACAAAGCTTTTCCAGCTTTCAGCCATGCTAACCCTGCCTTCTGAGCTGCTTGTGGTGCCCCAGCTGCATTGGTGACCTCTTCCTCCTCCTCCTCTGCCTTCGCCTTGTGCTTCCACTGTGCCCCCGCTGTCAGGTGAGAATGCCACCAGCAGCGCGTCTCCCAGCATGCGTTTGTACATACGCATCTTACGATCACGCTCCAGTCACAGGATCCAGCAGCGTGGCCACCCAATAATCAGCACAAGTTAGAATGTGGCCAACTCGGTGGTCATTGCGTAGACACTGCAGCATGTAATCGCTCATGTGTGCCAGGCTGCCCAGAGGCAACGAAAAGCTGGGGTCTGTGGGAGGTGTATAGTCTGTGTCCTCTGTATCCCCCCAGCCACGCACCAGTGATGGCCATGAGCTGGTTTGGGTGCCACCCTGCTGTGAACACGGTTACTCCTTCTCATCCTCCACCTCGCCATCCTCCTGAACTGTGCCCTGGCTGGACAATTGTGTACCTGGCGTTTGTGGGGGCAAGAACCCACCCTCGGAGCCACTTGTGAATGACTGTCCGGAAACCCTATGAAATGATCTCTCTTCCTCCTCTTCCTCCTGTGCCACATCCTCTTCCATCATTGCCCAAAGCGTTTTTTCAAGGAGGCATAGAAGTGGGATAGAAACGCTGAGAACGGCGTCATCGGCACTGGCCATGTTGGTGGAGTACTCGAAACTGCACAACAAGGCACACATGTCTCGCATGGAGGCCCACTTATTGGTGGTGAAGTGGTGCTGTTCAGCAGAGCGAATCACCCGTGCGTGCTGCAGCTGAAACTCCACTATCGCCTGCTGCTGCTCGCACAGTCTAGCCAGCATGTGCAAGATGGAGTTCCACCTTGTGGGCACGTTGCATATGAGGCGGTGAGTGGGAAAGCCGAAGTTACGCTGCAGCGCTGACAGGCGAGCAGCAGCAGAGTAAGAACGCCAAAAGCGTGCACAGACGGCCCGCACTTTATGCAGCAGCTCTGACATATCGGGGTAATTTTTAAGGAATCTCTGCACCACCAAATTCAGGCAAGGGATGTGCATCAAACCTGCTAGTCCCAGAGCTGCTACGAGATTTCGCTCATTATCGCACACAACCAGGCCAGGCTTGAGGCTCACTGGCACCAACCACTCATCGGTCTGTTGTTCCATGCCCGTCCACAGCTCCTGCACAGTGTGGGGTTTGTCCCCCAAATAGATAGTTTTATAACTTCCTGCTGTCGTTTACCCCTGGCTGTGCTGAAATTGGTGGTGAAGGTGTTACGCTGACCGGATGAGGAGCCTGTAGAGGATGAAAAAACAGAGTAGGAGGAGGAAGCAACAGGAGGCAAACTGAAGCGCCCTGCAATCCTCGGTGGTGGAAGAACATGCGCCAAACTGCTATCCGCCTCAGACCCAGCCGCCACTGCATTTACCCAGTGTTCTTTTATGGAGATATACCGTCCCTGACCGTGCTTACTGGTCCACGTGTCCGTAGTTAGGTGGACCTTGCCACAGATGGCGTTGCGCAGTACACACCTGATTTTGTCCCCCACTCGGTTGTGCAGGGAATTGTTGGCACGCCTGGAAAAGTAGTGGCGGCTGGGCACGATGTACTGTGGGACAGCCACCGCCATAAGGCTTTTAAAACTCTCCCTCTCCATCAGACGGAATGACAGCATTTCAAAGGACAGTAATTTTTAAATGCTTGCGTTCAGGGCCTGAACGCTTCTGTGGGACATTGTGGAGTTGCTTGGTGACCCAGGTGGTGGTGTTGCTGGCAGATCCTCTGTTTGAGGGGTGACAGGTGCCAATGTCACTCCAGAGGTGGATGAAGAGGCAGAGACTGCAGCAGAAGAGGAAGCAGGAGGAGCCAGAGACCTTTCTTGGTTTTTGAGGTGTCTACTCCACTGCAGCTCGTGCTTTGCACTTAGATGCCTGGTCATGCAGGTTGTTATCAGGTTGAGAACGTTTATGCCTCGCTTCAGGCTCTGATTGCACAGCGTGCAAACCACTCGTGTCTTGTCGTCAGCACATAGTCTGAAGAACTGCCACGCCAGGGAACTCCTTGGAGCTGGCTTTGGTGTGCTCGGTCCCTTGCTGCGGTGGGCAGTAGCAGGCATACTGTCTAGGGGACGGCCGCTCCGCTTTTGCACCCTGCTCCCTCTTCTGCTGTGCTGGTGGCTCTGTGCGACCACTGCCTCTTCCTCCAAACAACACAGGTCACTGTATGACCTTGATTCCGTGTGGGGGTCGAGGACCTCATCGTCCTCCACATCATCTTCCACCCAGTCTTCACCCCTGCCCTCCTTGTCGGTCTGCACACTTTCGAAAGCCACATCAGTTGGCACCTGTGTTTCGTCATCATCCGAGACGTGCTGCGATGGTTCTCCCATATATTTATCTTAAAACATAAATGGTTGGGCATCGGTGCACTCAATCTCTTCCACTTCTGGGGCAGGGCTAGGTGGATGGCCCTGGAAAACCTTGCTAGCAGAGTCATCAAAAAGCAGAAGAGACTGCTGCATGACTTGGGGCTCAGACTGTTTGCCTATTTTGCAAGGGGGTGAGTGAAAGACTGATGGACATCGGCTGCAGGTGCCAACTCTGATCTTTCAGCAGGAGACTGGGTGGGAGACAATGTAAAGGAACTGGAGGCACTGTCAGCCACCCAATCTACTATTGCCTGTACTTGTTCTGGCCTCACCATTCGAAGAGCCGCATTAGGCCCGACAAAATACCGCTGAAGGTTCTGTCGCCTACTCGCATCTGAGGAAGCTGTGTCACTTGTGCGTGTAGCTGGCACAGAATGACCAAGTCCTCTTCCTGCAACAGGAGCTCCACCAGCAGCACTATGACCAGAGCCATGTCCCTTATTTGACGCTCTCCCCATATTTCTCAAATTTAGGATCTTGCCCTAAATTGGTGTTTTTTTGTAGCAGAATAGAACAAGAGTATCTAAAGGGTGTATCTCACAATGACAGATGCAGCAAAGGCTGCAAAATTAAGATTCTTGCCCAAAATGGGTGTTTTTTTTAATACCAGAATAGCACAGCAGTATCTAAAGAGTGTATCTCACATGTACAGATGCAGACAAGACTTATATGCAATAATATATCTCCATGCACCAGGTATATACAGTACAGACCAAAAGTTTGGACACACCTTCTCATTCAAAGTGTTTTCTTTATTTTCATGACTATGAAGGCATCAAAACTATGAATTAACACATGTGGAATTATATACATAACAAACAAGTGTGAAACAACTGAAAATATGTCATATTCTAGGTTCTTCAAAGTAGCTACCTTTTGCTTTGATTACTGCTTTGCACACTCTTGGCATTCTCTTGATGAGCTTTGTGAGAGAAGGATTTATGATTTTATGAATATATAATGAGAATATTCTGTAGTACACATTTCTGTCCACTAGATGGCTGCAAACCATATGTATGAGAAGGTCAATAAGGGAGGGGGAAGAGGGGATTCTGAAACCACTCCTATCAGGTTAAGGAGCCAATAGTCTTTTCTTAAGGAACACCCCTTTTGTGATGTCATGTCTGCTATTTAAGTGAATGTACTGTGAATAAAAGGTCTCTCGCCTGCTCTCTTCTACCATGGCTCAAAGAGGATGAGAAGATGCTTTCATGAAACCACCTAGTGTCTGGTCTCATTATAAAGCAGTATGCTGTACACATACTTATTCTTCTAATTGATTTGGCACCACACAAAGAAGAAGGAGAGTCGCATGAATTGCGACGACAAAATGGCGCCCAACGTGGGGCAGATAGCTTGCGTAACTTCCGATTCAAACGCCACGAGAGCGACTTAAACGGAACCATCAGACGAGATCACATGCCGGCAAGGTAAGAAAGCTTTATTTCTTACAAATCTCCTCTGTAACTTCCGCTTTTGTGGGTTCTCAAGAGTTGAATTGGTGTTATCGCGATATAAGGGTTCAAATTATAGCTGATCTGTCTGTTAGAAAGAACCTATTGAAATATTCCTTCTTTGTGTGGTAGAACATGCTGAAACTAATTGTTAGACAGCTGAGCCGGATATCCTGTGACGTAGAATTAGTTCCCAGTCAAGGTTCTGACGAGAACCTTGGGAAAAGGGTTAATACCAATTGCCATAGGCAATTGGAAGTTATTAAGATTTTGTATCCCGGTGAATTGACGAGGGGTCTTCACTTTGAGAGATTGTGGGGTCAATACAATTATTTCATTTGAGCTGTGTGCAACTGCGCTTAAGTTTGTGGGTTCGGTGGCGATTACTTATAGTAATCGGATTCCGTTTGAGCTTTGTGCAACTACGCTTAAGTTTGCGGGTTTGATAAGTAGCAATTGTTAGAGCTTTGTGCAACTACAATAATGGGAAATTCTAATGTTGCAGGACAGAGTAAAGAGATATTAACGGCGACTCAGTTGATGAGAGGAAAAGAAAGGAAAAGTTTCAGTTAGAAATAAAAGTTGAAAGCATTCTGTCATACTAAGTAGCAGCGATTTCCGGTATTATCCGTAAATATGCAGTTTTGTGTAAAAGTTCCCCCTAGATGTTGCAAATGCAGTAGGAGATAGATTAAATTAAAGTTGTGGAAAAGTGTAGAGGGAAAGTTGAAAGTAATTGAGAAGAATGGACAATATGGCTATAGTAAAATGGAGGATTTGGATGTGGTAAGGGAACAAAGAGAGTTGGCCATGCGGCATTCCCTTCCCCTCACCACATGTGTTGTAACTAAGTAATCCTGGGTCTTGTGGTCCATCAAAGACTACCTATTGCTTTTTCTGTCAGCCACTCCTCTACACCAGGTGCTGGAATGTGCTAATCAGCACCACCCACTGTGCCTTCTGCTCCCTCTAGCTTTTCCCCACCCCCAAAAAACTCTTTCCTTAGGCTGAAGATAACCCTTCCCAATTGTATGTCCCATCAGTTAAAAATGTACCTGCAGTAATTATTCCCATGATGCTAGTTGGAAGTGTCCAGTCTACTCAATCTAGATTGCACTCATTCTAAGTCCTTATTCAGGTATGAGTGAAAGTGTAGGGATATCTGCATCATTATATGATATATGACATATACTACACCCAGTAGTAACATCAATTTTGCCATGATGAATAGAATTCCCAATTCAGAGGACTTACTTATGCTGCTTTATAGAAAATTAGTTAAAATATGGAGAGTTTTCTCATATTATTTATGAGATTTGGAAAATTGAGTCCAATGTAGAGCTGGGGATTTAATGCATAGTGAAGATCAGTGAGTCTGTGATGAAGTGTTTAGATCATCAGTCAGTCACATTGTCCTCAGGACAGAGTGTGTGGAGAAAGTTTTCACTAGACTCCAGAAAAGTTGGGTGGATTTGGATTTTTGAGATTACTTTAGCTATGCATGATAAAATCCTAAGTACTGCCTTTGTGTATGATCTTGAGAATCATCTAGAAAGGTCTAGTGTTGGCTAGGCTTGAGAGAAGTTAATTTTGTCCCTATTTTGTCATATTGTTAAAGTTAAATCAAACAAAGACCTAAGGTGGGCGTGGCTGCCTATCAGTCCTCCCGACAAGGGGGGGGGGGGGAAGACTTTGTATGTACTTGCCCACTTCCTCGCCTGTGGGAGGAAGACAAATGTTCAGCCCCTTCAAATGAAAAACACCCTTAGGAAATTAACAACCCAGAATCAAATACTGGATCCCTATTATTTATATAATCCTTGGGATCTAATTACATTGCCTCATAGCAAACATGTTCCATGATCTCTCATGACTGAGGGTAGTATCACATGTGTAGGAGCATATAGTAATGCAATTCCTACTCCTCTCACCAATTAATCACCGTCTTAAGGGTGTGCAAAATTAGATCCGATCACTCTGCTGCATCTGGAAGGGGGGAGTCTGGGAGTAGTAAATACAAATATAAAAATTCAAATTTAATGTCTCCATCCAATTAATAACCACATTTTTGAGTTTCTGGTAGATCATTTTAGGTTCCTGGAAGATGGATCATTTCGGACAGGATATGCTGTTCCTACTTAATCTGATGTTGTCAAGAAAGAACCACTCCGTCCAGCAATGGTAGTGCAGGAGACAGAGCTAAAGACACTCGCTGAGGTTGGTAAGATGGCTGAGGGTAAGACTGCTAACATCCAGGTATGCCTTCGGTATCACTCGTTATTATAGTCTAATCTAGTGAAGCAGAGATTTTGTTTGATCCATGGCTAAGCCCATCAATAATGAATGCTGAGTGTATGAAAGATGTTTGATGCCCTGATGCTGCCTGAGAAGGTATAGGTTACATTATTACCTGAAGTCTACCCTAAGTGGAAATCTGTGTGATAAAGGATGGCTTAAGGCCAGTGGACTTCCAAAAAGTTTGCCTTTTTCAGATACAGGCTACAGAGGCTGAAAGGAAACATCAAAGGATAAAGGTAGAAGTGATAATAGGACTCTGGAGAGTTGGTAATAAACTCTTCCTTCAGAGGGCACTCTACCTAAAGAGGATGGATTTATAACATGGGCAAATCGAGAGAGAGAAGGTGTGATTGGGTTCTGTGGTGGATGACTCCTGGGTTCAGCAATGCTGCCACTAGGTGAATGCTGTAATAATGATGGGAGAACTATGGGAGTTCCAGGAAGGCATATGCCAAGGTCATCTTACCCGTTTCAGAGACTGCGGATTGACTACATTCAGAACAAAGGTGGAACAGTGTGAATATGTCTGTGTCTATATTGATCTCTTTCCAGGATATTCGAAGATTTGGCCTGTAGCAAAGGCTACAGCTAAAAGATACTGACTGAGGTGAGAGTACCTATCCCTGGGGTTTTGTCATGGTCTTACCTGCTTGCTGCTCTCCTTCGTTTGACATGTGCTGGCGGCCATCTTGGGTCCTGGGTTTCTTGTAGCCTTCCACCCTGCGGCTCCTCCTTCCCCTGGGAGGAGCTGGATGCCTAGCTCATATATATAGGAGGTCTGTGGCTTCAGTTCCTTGCTTGGTCCTCTTGTGTTCACATGCTTCTAAGACTGCTGCTGCTTCTGGTTCCTGATCCTGGCTTCGTCTGACTACCCTGCTGGTTCCTGATCCTGGCTTCGTCTGACTACCCTGCTGGTTCCTGATCCTGGCTTCGTCTGACTACCCTTCTGGTTCCTGACCTCTGGCTTCGCAAAGACTCTGCTCGGTTTCACCATCCGTTTGGACTTTTGCTTTACAGCTTTATTTTCAATAAAGCCTTCTTATTTTCACGTATCTCTTGTTGTACGTCTGGTTCATGGTTCCGTGACATTAGGACCAAGCCATGAATTCTGACGGTACAGGGCCATCCTCGCTACCCACGCTGGTTGCCAGACTTGATCAGCAGGATCACCTGTTGGGTCGGTTCGCTGTGACGTTGCAAACCCTGCTTGAACGCACGGCTCATTTCGCTCCCGTTGCCGATGGGTCGGTTGTCGCTCCTGGGCTCGCTCCTACTGCCGCTCCGGTTGTTGCGCCAGAGTCTACCCCGACACCTGTTGTTGCGCCTGCGGTGTTTCGGGGTATGACCGGTTCAGCCCCTCTTCCACAGCGCTTTGGGGGAGAGCCAACTCAGTGCCGAGGTTTCCTTAACCAGGTGGGCATTTATTTCGAGTTGCTGCCACATGCCTTTCCTACTGAGAGATCAAAGGTGGGCTTCTTGATCTCGCTGCTCTCGGACAAGGCCTTGGCCTGGGCCAGCCCTTTATGGGAGAACAACAATCCGGTGGTTGCCGAGTTTTCCGGTTTTGTTGCTTCTCTTCGGAAGGTATTCGATGTGCCGGCTCGTGCTGCCTCTGCTGCGAAGCTCCTTATGTCCATCAGACAGGGTTCACGATCCGTAGCTGAATACGCCATTGAGTTTCGTACCCTGGCAGCAGAGGTGGGCTGGAATAATGAGGCTCTGGTCGCTGCTTTCTCTCATGGTCTCTCGGATGCCTTGAAGGATGAGGTTGCAGCTAAGGACCTACCAGTTGAGCTCGAGTCTCTTATTTCTTTCCTGATTTTGATTGACACCAGACTCAGGGAGAGACCTTCCTTTAAGGAGAACCTGCGGAGGTCTTCTAACAGATTGGTGCCTACGTTTGCTGTCCCACCCGTGCCTCCCTCTCCTCCCACGCCTCCTGGGGATGACTTGTCTGGGGGTGAACCCATGCAGCTGGGGTTTGCTCGCCTGTCCGAGGGGGAGAGGGCACTCCGGAGACGCGAGGGCCGATGCATGTACTGTGGTCTCGGTGGGCATTTTCGGTTGGCATGTCCGAACCGTCCGGGAAACGCTCGTACCCTGAGATCCTGTCGGGGGCAGATCTTGGGTGGAGTCTCCTCGTCCCCGGTTTCCCGTGTTGACAAACCACTGATCACTGTTGTCCTCTCCTGGGTCGGGGGCTCGGTGACGACCCAGGCGTTGGTGGACTCTGGTGCTGGTGGTTTGTTCATTGATAGTGTGTTCGCTGCCGCCAATTCCATTCCTCTGCAGGCTCGAGGTTCCCCACTGGCTCTTGAGGCGATAGACGGCAGACCCCTTCTGCCGCCACACGTGACTCATGAGACCCTTCCAGTGGGGATAGCCATTGGTGCCGTTCACAGAGAGTCGGTCTGCCTCCAGGTTATTTCGTCTCCACACTACTCGGTGGTCTTGGGGTACTCCTGGCTCCAGAAGCATAATCCGACTTTCGATTGGAGATCGGTCGAGATCCTCTCGTGGTCACCGCAGTGTGGGGCTAGTTGCATCCATGGGTCTGTCAAGTTGCTGTGTACTTCCTCGGACTCTCTGTTGCCTCCTGAATACGAGGAGTACCGGGATGTATTCGATAAGGTGCGCGCGGTTGCCCTACCTCCGCACCGCCCATACGATTGTGCCATAGAGTTACAATCTGGTGCCGTTCCTCCTCGTGGCAAAGTCTATCCACTGTCGGTAGCGGAGAATGAGGCCATGGAGGAGTACGTGAGGGAGGCGCTTTCACGCGGACACATTCGCAAATCTTCGTCCCCGGCAGGGGCTGGATTTTTCTTTGTGAAAAAGAAGGGCGGTGAGTTGAGGCCTTGCATCGATTACAGGGGTCTCAATCGCATCACGATCAAGAACGCTTACCCGATACCCTTGATTTCCGAGCTGTTCGATCGCCTTAAAGGGGCCACGGTCTTTACCAAACTCGACCTGAGGGCGGCATATAACCTGGTAAGGATCAAGGCGGGCGATGAGTGGAAGACCGCGTTTAACACCAGGACCGGTCATTACGAATCCTTGGTTATGCCCTTTGGGTTGTGCAATGCGCCCGCAGTCTTTCAGGAATTCATCAACGATGTTTTCCGTGACCTGTTGCAGCAGTGTGTGGTAGTCTATTTGGATGACATCTTGGTATATTCTGAATCCATGGAGGCCCACATTCTGGATGTCAGACGAGTGTTGCAACGGTTACGAGAGAACAAGCTGTTCGGTAAGCTTGAGAAATGCGAATTTCACCGATCCCAGGTAACCTTCTTAGGTTACATCATTTCCGCTGAGGGGTTCTCCATGGATCCTGAGAAGGTTTCGGCTGTCTTACAGTGGCCCCAGCCCAGTGGTCTTCGTTCCCTGCAGCGCTTTTTGGGCTTCGCCAATTATTATCGGAAGTTCATCAGAGACTTTTCCATGCTGGCCAAGCCTCTCACGGATCTGACCAGGAAGGGCAGTAATTCCCAGGTCTGGCCGCTCGAGGCCATCCGAGCTTTTGAGGCCCTAAAGTCCGCCTTTGTGTCGGCTCCGATTCTGTCGCATCCCAACCCTGGGTTGCCCTTTGTCCTCGAGGTGGACGCGTCTGAGACGGGAGTAGGCGCCCTTCTGTCTCAGCGTAGAACACCAGAGGGTCCTCTGCTTCCTTGTGGGTTTTACTCCCGGAAACTGTCTTCCGCGGAGTGCAACTATCAGATTGGTGACAGGGAGTTATTGGCCATCGTGCAGGCCCTTAAAGAATGGAGGCACTTGCTCGAGGGTTCGGTGGTTCCGGTTCTCATCCTGACGGACCACAAGAATCTGACCTACCTTTCTGAGGCCAAGAGATTGACACCACGTCAGGCCAGATGGGCTCTGTTCTTGTCACGTTTTAATTACGTGGTCTCCTACCTACCCGGTTCCAAGAACATCAGGGCGGATGCCTTATCACGGCAGTACTCCGAGCTGTCCAGGGAGGAGTCGATTCCGACTTCGGTCATACCTCCGAATCAGATCCTGGCCGCCATTCGCACCAGCCTGACCTCTCCCCTGGGTGAGCAGATTTTGGCGGCTCAATCTGGTGCTCCCTCTGGGAGACCCAACGGCAGATGTTTTGTGCCTGAGGAGTTGCGCACTCGGTTGTTGCGAACCTACCATAACTCCAAGACCGCGGGGCATCCTGGAAAGAATCAGCTGTCCTGGGCTGTTTCACGTCTGTTCTGGTGGCCTTCCCTACGTTCCGACATCGCCGCATATGTAGCGGCATGCTCCGTTTGTGCCCAGAGTAAGTCCCCTCGGCACCTTCCGTTGGGCCTTCTGCAACCCATAGCCACCGGGGAGCGCCCATGGTCACACCTGGGGATGGATTTCATTGTGGACCTCCCTGCATCCCGAGGCCGTACGGTCATTCTCATGATTGTGGATCGGTTTTCCAAAATGTGCCACTGTGTTCCTCTCAAGAAGTTACCCTCTGCACAAGAGTTGGCCACGATTTTTGCCAGGGAGGTCTTCCGGTTGCACGGTTTGCCTAAGGAGATTGTGTCGGACCGGGGGAGTCAGTTTGTGTCCAGGTTCTGGCGCGCCTTTTGCTCCCAGTTGGGGATTCATCTCTCCTTCTCCTCGGCCTACCACCCTCAGTCCAATGGGGCCGCAGAACGATCCAATCAGGCCTTGGAGCAATTCCTTCGTTGCTATGTCTCCGATCACCAAGACAATTGGGTTGACCTCCTGCCTTGGGCTGAGTTTGCCAGGAACACGGCGGTGAACTCTTCCTCTGGGACGTCTCCCTTCATGGCCAATTATGGGTTCCAACCTGCCGTGTTACCGGAGGTATTCTCTCCCCAGGATATTCCGGCTGTGGAGGATCACCTTTCCGTCCTACGTGCTTCTTGGGTACAGATCCAGAAGTCCCTTGAGGTCTCTGCGCAGCGCCAGAGATTCCAGGCTGATCGCAGACGAGCGCCTGCTCCTTCCTACCAGGTCGGAGACCGTGTATGGTTGTCCACCCGCAACCTCAACCTTCGAGTGCCCACTCCCAAGCTGGCGCCTCGCTTTGTTGGTCCCTTCCGAGTGCTTCGCAGGGTAAACCCGGTAGCCTATGCCCTTGCGCTTCCTCCTGGCATGCGGATCTCCAACGTGTTTCATGTCTCCCTGTTGAAGCCACTGGTGTGTAATCGTTTCACTTCCTCGGTTCCTCGGCCTCGTCCGGTCCAAGTGGGCAATCGTGAGGAATATGAGGTGAGCAATATCCTGGACTCACGCCTGGTCCGCGGTCGGTTGCAGTTTTTGGTCCATTGGCGTGGTTATGGTCCAGAGGAGCGTTCCTGGGTTCCCTCCGCAGATGTCCATGCTCCTGCCTTGCTCCGAGCCTTCCACGCACGCTTCCCTCAGAAACCGTTTTGTGCTCCGCGGAGGAGGGGCCCTTGAGGGGGAGGTACTGTCATGGTCTTACCTGCTTGCTGCTCTCCTTCGTTTGACATGTGCTGGCGGCCATCTTGGGTCCTGGGTTTCTTGTAGCCTTCCACCCTGCGGCTCCTCCTTCCCCTGGGAGGAGCTGGATGCCTAGCTCATATATATAGGAGGTCTGTGGCTTCAGTTCCTTGCTTGGTCCTCTTGTGTTCACATGCTTCTAAGACTGCTGCTGCTTCTGGTTCCTGATCCTGGCTTCGTCTGACTACCCTGCTGGTTCCTGATCCTGGCTTCGTCTGACTACCCTGCTGGTTCCTGATCCTGGCTTCGTCTGACTACCCTTCTGGTTCCTGACCTCTGGCTTCGCAAAGACTCTGCTCGGTTTCACCATCCGTTTGGACTTTTGCTTTACAGCTTTATTTTCAATAAAGCCTTCTTATTTTCACGTATCTCTTGTTGTACGTCTGGTTCATGGTTCCGTGACAGGTTTTTCTTCCTCCGATATACATCTAACCGGAAGATAGGCCTAAGTCCTTATGAAGTAATCTTTGGGAATGCTCCTGGATTAGGTGTCTATTTCCCCAATAGTTCCAGATGCAGCATAGTAGTTTTCCAAAATGATGTTGTCGCACAATTTATTGTTTAATGTGTATTTCCAAGTTTTAGTTGTTTCCTAGAATCCAGACTGTATAGAAGCGATTCATTCTTCACAATCAGGAGATTGGATAGTGGTGAAACAAGAGACGTGTGGAAAGTCCTAGAGCTACGGTTTGAAGACCTACATCAAGTCCTGATAACCGCCGTCACTGCTGTCGAATTGCAAGGAGAAACTGATCGTATTGCAATCAAGTGCCAGGACTATAAGAGCCATAATGTTGTTTCATGCCTTATTGTTTGTTCCATATTGTACAAAGGGGAAATCACAGTCAAATCAAATTCCAACGGTTTTATATTCTCAAGATGAGTCAGGAACAACTAAGTTGACTTTTGCAGTATAGTGGACTGTAAGACTGATGAGAGATAGGACACTTGGTTTTGGTCTGATAAGTACATCTGACCCAGTCTATGGTAATTGTATTTAAATATGACCATACCAACTGTAGATATTGGAAATTAACAGAATGGAGTACTAATCTGAAGTGTTGTGAATATATACCAGTGGAAACTACTTCTAGAGTCAGTAAAGGTGAAGGTTTGTCCCATAGAATGACTATCCTGAAGGGAACCCCACCAAACAGTTATAAACATGATGAATGTAATCCTCTGTTCCTGTCCATTAGAAATCCTATACAACAGGATTTGGGGATATATGTGTTAGGAGCATGTGTAAGTGACCAAGATCCCCTAGGCAAATTTAGAATGTTGGTAAGGGAGAAATCTCAAAGTTCAGTTGCTTCTGTGGCTCCTACATCCTTACCTATAATTGGCATTAAATATTTGGCCAAATTTAAAATATAATGACAAACTGACCTTAGAGACAGGATTTATACAGGAAAGCCCTTTGGTGTTTTCCCTCCAGGATATTGTTCTTACATAATTCAGCTGAAGATGACAAGTAGTGACTCTAACGTTTACCCTCACAGTTAGTTTTTCAACCAAAATTATCAAAACGCAGATATCTGGTGATTGTGTGGAGATTTGAAACTCCGACCCAGGATGCAGGTAGAATGAAGTGGCCAATGTACCCTGATCAAGTCCTGATCGGGTACTGATGCCATTTGTTCTATTCTCACCTCCTGAGTAGGATCAAATCAGAAAACATTGTCTGGTCACGACTAAGGAGGTCACTGCCTACATCCTTTGACTCACGTTTATACATGGATACATGAATGCCATAGGAGTCTGTAGTAGAGTTTCTGATTAATTTAAAGCAAAAAGTCAGATAGTTGCAGGATTCGAGTATAAAAAAAATTAATAATAATAATTTTTTTGATTGGATTAACATATCTATTGTCATCAACAGAGATTTGTGAATTATATCTGTGATGCTGTGCAGAGAATGGTGGAACAACTGAGCTCTTTTCCAGTGATGACTCTACAGAACCGACTGGTCCTTGACAGCAGAAAAAGGAGGGGTCTACAGGAACTGCTGCATCTACACTCCGGACAACACTGCCCCTGATGGAAGGATCACCAAGGATCTAATGAAACTGATGGAAGGATCACCAAGGATCTGAAGAAACTGATGAACTTTATCAAATGAACTGACGGGAAAAATTCTGAAATTAATATCATGGCCAGAATAATGTTTTGGGAACTGGTTCAGCGACTACAATGTTATTAGAATTTGGTTTTAATGGGCTGTCATATAGTTCTACATTTTAGGAAAATTGTTTTTGAAAATGTATAATACATCCATGCCCACACTATGTATATGTGCTGTGCCCCTGTCAAAGACAAAGATTATTCTATCCTTAAGTAAATAAAACCTTGTTGATGGTTGCGGTGTAAATAGGACAAGGTGAAGGCAAACCCGAAAGGGAGTTGAGGGGACCTGGTGAAGCAATAAGGAAAGTCCAGCTCTTCGCTGTTTAGGGCGTTGGGAGAGTACCTCACTTTTGCCTGTTCACCTCTGGTCTATATCCCGCAAAAGGAGGGATTTGTGAGAGAAGGATTTATGATTTTATGAATATATAATGAGAATATTCTGTAGTACACATTTCTGTCCACTAGATGGCTGCAAACCATATGTATGAGAAGGTCAATAAGGGAGGGGGAAGAGGGGATTCTGAAACCACTCCTATCAGGTTAAGGAGCCAATAGTCTCTTCTTAAGGAACACCCCTTTTGTGATGTCATGTCTGCTATTTAAGTGAATGTACTGTGAATAAAAGGTCTCTCGCCTGCTCTCTTCTACCATGGCTCAAAGAGGATGAGAAGATGCTTTCATGAAACCACCTAGTGTCTGGTCTCATTATAAAGCAGTATGCTGTACACATACTTATTCTTCTAATTGATTTGGCACCACACAAAGAAGAAGGAGAGTCGCATGAATTGCGACGACAGCTTCAAGAGGTAGTCCCCTGAAATGGTCTTCCAACAGTCTTGAAGGAGTTCCCAGAGATGCTTAGCACCTTTTGGCCCTTTTGTCTTCACTCTGCGGTCCAGCTCACCCCAAACCATCTCGATTGGGTTCAGGTCCGGTTACTGTGGAGGCCAGGTCATCTGGCGCAGCACCTTATCACTCTCCTTCATGGTCAAATAGCCATTACTTTCAAAGTTTTCCCAATTTTTTGGCTGACTGACCTTCATTTCTTAAAGTAATGATGGCCACTCGTTTTTCTTTACTTAGCTGCTTTTTTCTTGCCATAATACCAATTCTAACAGTCTATTCAGTAGGACTATCAGCTGTGTATCCACCTGACTTCTCCTCAACGCAACTGATGGTCCCAACCCCATTTATAAGGCAAGAAATCCCATTTATTAAACCTGACAGGGCACACCTGGGAAGTGAAAACCATTTCAGGGGACTACCTCTTGAAGATCATCAAGAGAATGCCAAGAGTATGCAAAGCAGTAATCAAAGCAAAAGGTGGCTACTTTGAAGAACCTAGAATATGACATATTTTCAGTTGTTTCACACTTGTTTGTTATGTATATAATTCCACATGTGTTAATTCATAGTTTTGATGCCTACATTGTGCTGGTTTTGGGGAGAAATGACTGTTCACCGTCCAGTCACGTACACTTTTTCCCCTCCTGTATTTTATACTTGGGTGTTCTTTTATGGTAGCACAGAGGTCAGGGTCCATCCTGAGTACATGCCAGTGTTTAGCAATTATTTCTCTTATGCCTGTAGAGGCCTCATTAAATGTACTGATTAAACGTATCTCTTGAGTCTCTGTTGGAGATATATTGTCATTGCTGGTTGTCTTCTTGGGGGTAAAAAGGGAACTACTAGCATGAGCTTTTGCGGCCTGATAGGCTGGTGTTAATGTGCCAATGGGATAACCCCGATCCATGAATCGCTTTTTCAGGGTGGTTGCTTGTCTCTGAAATTCTGCCTCTTTGGAGCAATTTCTCCTTATTCTTAAATATTGGCCTCGAGGAATTCCCCTCCTGAGGGGGAAAGGATGACAGCTGTCCCACCTCAGGAGGGAATTCGTCGAGGTTGGCTTACGGAAAATTGTTGTTTCGAGACTACTGTCTTGATTTTTGATGATGAGGATGTCCAAAAATGGCAGCTGTTTCTCGTCACACTCTGACGTGAAACGTAGGCCAATATGATTCCTGTTGAGGCCAATTGCCCATTCGGAAAAAGACTTAGAGCAGCCCTTCCAGATGACCAGCACGTCATCAATATAACGTGCCCATATCTGGACATTTTGGACCTCACGGATAGTCTCATCACATAAGACAAGGGTATCTTCCCACCAGCCCAGGAGCAGATTTGCATAAGATGGGGCACATGAACACCCCATCGCGGTGCCCCTGAGCTGGTGGTAAAACTTGCCATTGAAAAGGAAGTAATTCCTGTTGAGTACAAACTCTAATAGCTGTAGAACCAGGTTATTATGTGCCACAATGGCATCCACGTGTGCACAAGAAATGTGCCACTGCGTGTAGCCCCTATTCATGTGGAATGGATTAATACAAGGCCTCCACGTCAATGCTACCTAGTATGCACCCATCCTCTAGATGTATACCCTCTAACTGTTTTAAGAGGTCTCCTGTGTCCCTAACATGTGAAGGAAGTGATTGCACAAAGGGTGATAGAATTTTATCTATATAAATTCCCACATTTTGGCTTAGACTATTTATGCCCGAGACTATTGGGTGCCCTTTGAGTGGGTCATACCCTTTGTGCACTTTCGGGAGACAGTAGAATGTTGCTATCTGTGGGTGCTGTGGGAGGAGAAAGTCATATTCAGTCTGACTAATTAGTTTATTGTTTTTTTGCTGTATCCAGTATATTCTTGAGTTCATGTTTATATTTAGTCGTGGGGTCTCCCTCCAAGATCTCGTAACAGTCACGTGAGGCCAGAAGTTTTTCACACATTATTTTATAACTATCTGTGTCCATAATGACACTGTTTCCACCCTTGTCAGAGGGCTTAATAGTTATATTCTTGTTTTGTGCTAGGCTCAATTGTGCTAGGTTCAATTTGGAGGGGCAGAATGTAAGTGTGTTGACTCCAATTCAGTACTTACTAAATTCAGGAATACGTCAATACAGTTTGTATCAGTAGTTGGTGTTGTTCTAGAACTCCTATTTTTTTGCGGTGTGAACGGCCCCTCCCCAGGTACCGTTTCTGATGGAGCCGCTAGACTCTGCAGAAGTCTCACATCTGCTACCATATTTGTTGGGACCCCCAGTTCCAGACTCTGTTTCTTTTCTATGTTTCGGAAATGTTTGAACCACCTTAGTTTTCGAACAAATAAGTTAATATCAACTATTGTTCTAAAGAGGTTGAACCTGGGTGTCGGTACAAATGAGAGCCCCTTTTCCAGAATACTATTTTCAGATTCAGTTAAAGGGTAGGAGGACAAATTAATTATTTCTGGGCCTGTACAGCAGTTGATTGCTGCTGGGAGGGTTTCTTAAGGGGTAGGACAGGTTCTGATCTAAAAAACCTTGGGTGCTTTTATTATAGGAATTACCTCTATAGTTTCTTCTCCCACGCCCCCTCCCTCTGGCCGTATTCCTTCTATTACCTAATTGTTCTTTGTCAGACTCAGATTGGTCAGTTTCTGTTGAAGACAGATCAGTGTCCCTTTCTGTTGCTCTCCCTTTCTCACTCAATAGTATATAGGCTTTATTTTCTTTGAAGTCTGATAAGTCAAGTGTAAATTGCTTGTGCTTTCTCTCTTTTAGGTGATATTGGAATTTCTCCAAAGCTGCCTGGAGCTGTTTTTCTTTAATTCCAAAATCAGTTTCTTGTGCAAATGTTTGAGTCACCTCAATCTGTTCCTTCAATTTTTTGTTTGCACTCTCTAGTGTGAGACGCTCCTGTTCTACTAAAATTTTCATAAAGCGCAAAGAGCTGGCAGTTGCTTCCTGTTCCCATTTAGTCATTATTGATGCATTGGTGCATCTATTAGCTGGTGATAATGTAATTCTTAAACCCCTCGGTACAATATTGTGTTCCAGATAGTGCTCCAAACTCTGGACCTCCCACCAGGACACAATTTGTTCCCTATATGTTTTTTCAAGGTCTCTGAATGCTGCACCAAACAAAGGGGTATATATTTTCTGCAGAAAGTTTTTCTCAGAGAACACCTTCTTGGCCTCTGTCAGCCAATTGTCTGCATTAAACCCAGTACTTAGGAAACCTGCCATATCCATGAATTAATTATCAAAACTTATATACAATAATATATCTCCATGCACCAGGTATATATATGCAGAGATATGTATGTCACACCTCTAATTAACTTATTTACCACATGTGGACTGAGTATATAAAAAATAACTTTTACTATATAATCACTAAAAGCATAAGTGGTTGCAGTGGGACGAAAAACAGAACTCAAGAATATACTGGATACAGCAAAAAAACAATAAACTAATTAGTCAGACTGAATATGACTTTCTCCTCCCACAGCACCCACAGATAGCAACATTCTACTGTCTCCCGAAAGTGCACAAAGGGTATGACCCACTCAAAGGGCGCCCAATAGTCTCGGGCATAAATATTCTAAGCCAAAATGTGGGAATTTATATAGATAAAATTCTATCACCCTTTGTGCAATCACTTCCTTCACATGTTAGGGACACAGGAGACCTCTTAAAACAGTTAGAGGGTATACATCTAGAGGATGGGTGCATACTAGGTAGCATTGACGTGGAGGCCTTGTATTAATCCATTCCACATGAATGGGGCCTACACGCAGTGGCACATTTCTTGTGCACACATGGATGCCAATTTGTGGCACATAATAGCCTGGTTCTACAGCTATTAGAGTTTGTACTCAACAGGAATTACTTCCTTTTCAATGGCAAGTTTTACCACCAGCTCAGGGGCACCGTGATGGGGTGTTCATGTGCCCCATCTTATGCAAATCTGCTCCTGGGCTGGTGGGAAGATACCCTTGTCTTCTGTGATGAGACTATCCGTGAGGTCCAAAATGTCCAGATATGGGCACGTTATATTGATGACGTGCTGGTCATCTGGAAGGGCTGCTCTAAGTCTTTTTCTGAATGGGCAATTGGCCTCAACAGGAATCAGATTGGCCTACGTTTCACGTCAGAGTGTGACGAGAAACAGCTGCCATTTTTGGACATCCTCATCATCAAAAATCAAGACGGTAGTCTCGAAACAACAATTTTCCGTAAGCCAACCTCGACAAATTTCCTCCTGAGGTGGGACAGCTGTCATCCTTTCCCCCTCAGGAGGGGAAATACTCAAGGCCAATATTTAAGAATAAGGAGAAATTGCTCCAAAGAGGCAGAATTTCAGAGACAAGCAACCACCCTGAAAAAGCGATTCATGGATCGGGGTTATCCCATTGGCACATTAACACCAGCCTATCAGGCCGCAAAAGCTCGTGCTCGTAGTTCCCTTCTTACCCCCAAGAAGACAACCAGCAATGACAATGCATCTCCAACAGAGACCCAAGAGATATGTTTAATCAGTACATTGTGGGGTTATAAATCACTTAGAGGTGTTGGAATCAGGAATATTGGGAAGAAACAGCACAAGAAATCGGATAATGAATTTATTGGAATATATATAGGTGGAAGTGAAAAAATCACTGGATATTAAAGGGTACTTGAAGTATACACCTATTTGGAAAAATATGAATTTAAAGGAAGTGCAAAAGATCAGCTCCTACATAGATTGGGATAAAAAAGGAATAAAATACTTAGCTCAAGTATTTGAGAGAGATAAACTGAAGGACTTCTCTACCTTGGTAAAGGAGTTCGGGATCTCCCAAAAGGATAGCTATAAATATTTACAGCTTAAAAATGCCGCTAAGATATCAGTTAATTCAAACAAATATAGAAAAGAAGAATCAAATAGAATATATAAATTTAGTAATGGTGAGAAAAAAAAAAGGAATTACGACAAAAAGATATGGGATACTGATGGAGGCAAAAAAAGAACGAATAACACTACTAGCTAGAGGAAAGTGGGAAATGGAGATCCCAGACTTCACTGAAGAAAAATGGAAAGATGCCCTTAGAAGTTATATTAAGGTATCAGAAAGGGCCTCACATAAAATTTCCCAATTCTTTATAGTTCATAGGCTGCATCGAACTCCTTGGGTGTTAAAAAAAAATGGGGGTTAGAACTTCGGATAAGTGCCCAAAATGTGGGGGGGAGAGGGCAGATCTTATACATTGTTTTTGGAGATGTCCCAAACTGGTAAGATATTGGAAAGAAATTGTAGAGATCACATCAGTTTTTTGGGGTATTCGAGTGGTGGATGACCCTCTAGTCTGTATTTTAGGGGGTACAGCACACCTTAAACTAAAGAAAGCAATACAATCGGTCTTGAATAAAGTACTATTTCAGGCTAGATTGCTTATATAAAGGAAGTGGGTCAATAAAGATCCTCCCACACCGGGACAGTGTCAGGTAGCAGTTCTCAACCAGATCAAATTGGAAAGAGCTTCTGAGCGATATGAAGATAGGTTTAAAAAAACGGATAAAATATGGAAGAAATGGTTGAACCAGGGCCGTGGTGTTTAGTGTTTTTTTTTTTTCTCTCCTCCCCTCTCTTGCCCTTCTTCTCTCCAATTGGGTGGGGGGGTGGGTATAAGGGTTAAAATGTTATTATAATGCTGTTTATTGTAATTCGGACCTTTTGGATGGTCTGAGGTTGTATATGTTTTTTTTTGGAAGTTTGATAATAAAAGAATTATAAATAAAAAAAATTAAAAAAATCTGTACATTTAATGAGGCCTCTATAGGCATAAGAGAAATAATTGCTAAACACTGGCATGTACTCAGGATGGAAAATGCAAATGTGATCGCACACTACATCCAGCACTCTGCCCTCCATGCTGGATGAGACATTGGTTTATATTTTGGCCAAAGCATAGTAAGCCACTCACCGCGTCAAGGTTGTCTCATGAGTGGTCCCTAACTCTTGTTCCTACCTGTTCATGGGCCATGACAGCCACATAAAATCCAGGGAATGCAGGTCAGCATGCAAGCCAAGTACACTTTGCTTGTAACCCCGTCCGGTGCCATTACAGCTTTCATCGGATCCAGGGATGCAAGTACCAACATGCATGCTGAACCCACCATATACTTCTCCTGGAGCCAGATGGCTAATGGTAGGTTCTATACAAGCAGACTCAGTTTTATACTGACTTTAAAACCAGCCTCAAGGACAGATTAACTGGTCAGGTGTGCAATGACTCCAAGGAGATCGCCACGCCTCCAATATATACTACAAAGAAAAAAATAAGGGGTTGGGTCAGCACAACCTGCCTGTAGGTGCACATCACTATGGCGAAATACATATACAAACGGAAAATGCAAATGTGATCGCACACTACATCCAGCACTCTGCCCTCCATGCTGGATGAGACATTGGTTTATATTTTGGCCAAAGCATAGTAAGCCACTCACCGCGTCAAGGTTGTCTCATGAGTGGTCCCTAACTCTTGTTCCTACCTGTTCATGGGCCATGACAGCCACATAAAATCCAGGGAATGCAGGTCAGCATGCAAGCCAAGTACACTTTGCTTGTAACCCCGTCCGGTGCCATTACAGCTTTCATCGGATCCAGGGATGCAAGTACCAACATGCATGCTGAACCCACCATATACTTCTCCTGGAGCCAGATGGCTAATGGTAGGTTCTATACAAGCAGACTCAGTTTTATACTGACTTTAAAACCAGCCTCAAGGACAGATTAACTGGTCAGGTGTGCAATGACTCCAAGGAGATCGCCACGCCTCCAATATATACTACAAAGAAAAAAATAAGGGGTTGGGTCAGCACAACCTGCCTGTAGGTGCACATCACTATGGCGAAATACATATACAAACGGAAAATGCAAATGTGATCGCACACTACATCCAGCACTCTGCCCTCCATGCTGGATGAGACATTGGTTTATATTTTGGCCAAAGCATAGTAAGCCACTCACCGCGTCAAGGTTGTCTCATGAGTGGTCCCTAACTCTTGTTCCTACCTGTTCATGGGCCATGACAGCCACATAAAATCCAGGGAATGCAGGTCAGCATGCAAGCCAAGTACACTTTGCTTGTAACCCCGTCCGGTGCCATTACAGCTTTCATCGGATCCAGGGATGCAAGTACCAACATGCATGCTGAACCCACCATATACTTCTCCTGGAGCCAGATGGCTAATGGTAGGTTCTATACAAGCAGACTCAGTTTTATACTGACTTTAAAACCAGCCTCAAGGACAGATTAACTGGTCAGGTGTGCAATGACTCCAAGGAGATCGCCACGCCTCCAATATATACTACAAAGAAAAAAATAAGGGGTTGGGTCAGCACAACCTGCCTGTAGGTGCACATCACTATGGCGAAATACATATACAAACGGAAAATGCAAATGTGATCGCACACTACATCCAGCACTCTGCCCTCCATGCTGGATGAGACATTGGTTTATATTTTGGCCAAAGCATAGTAAGCCACTCACCGCGTCAAGGTTGTCTCATGAGTGGTCCCTAACTCTTGTTCCTACCTGTTCATGGGCCATGACAGCCACATAAAATCCAGGGAATGCAGGTCAGCATGCAAGCCAAGTACACTTTGCTTGTAACCCCGTCCGGTGCCATTACAGCTTTCATCGGATCCAGGGATGCAAGTACCAACATGCATGCTGAACCCACCATATACTTCTCCTGGAGCCAGATGGCTAATGGTAGGTTCTATACAAGCAGACTCAGTTTTATACTGACTTTAAAACCAGCCTCAAGGACAGATTAACTGGTCAGGTGTGCAATGACTCCAAGGAGATCGCCACGCCTCCAATATATACTACAAAGAAAAAAATAAGGGGTTGGGTCAGCACAACCTGCCTGTAGGTGCACATCACTATGGCGAAATACATATACAAACGGAAAATGCAAATGTGATCGCACACTACATCCAGCACTCTGCCCTCCATGCTGGATGAGACATTGGTTTATATTTTGGCCAAAGCATAGTAAGCCACTCACCGCGTCAAGGTTGTCTCATGAGTGGTCCCTAACTCTTGTTCCTACCTGTTCATGGGCCATGACAGCCACATAAAATCCAGGGAATGCAGGTCAGCATGCAAGCCAAGTACACTTTGCTTGTAACCCCGTCCGGTGCCATTACAGCTTTCATCGGATCCAGGGATGCAAGTACCAACATGCATGCTGAACCCACCATATACTTCTCCTGGAGCCAGATGGCTAATGGTAGGTTCTATACAAGCAGACTCAGTTTTATACTGACTTTAAAACCAGCCTCAAGGACAGATTAACTGGTCAGGTGTGCAACGACTCCAAGGAGATCGCCACGCCTCCAATATATACTACAAAGAAAAAAATAAGGGGTTGGGTCAGCACAACCTGCCTGTAGGTGCACATCACTATGGCGAAATACATATACAAACGGAAAATGCAAATGTGATCGCACACTACATCCAGCACTCTGCCCTCCATGCTGGATGAGACATTGGTTTATATTTTGGCCAAAGCATAGTAAGCCACTCACCGCGTCAAGGTTGTCTCATGAGTGGTCCCTAACTCTTGTTCCTACCTGTTCATGGGCCATGACAGCCACATAAAATCCAGGGAATGCAGGTCAGCATGCAAGCCAAGTACACTTTGCTTGTAACCCCGTCCGGTGCCATTACAGCTTTCATCGGATCCAGGGATGCAAGTACCAACATGCATGCTGAACCCACCATATACTTCTCCTGGAGCCAGATGGCTAATGGTAGGTTCTATACAAGCAGACTCAGTTTTATACTGACTTTAAAACCAGCCTCAAGGACAGATTAACTGGTCAGGTGTGCAATGAATCCAAGGAGATCGCCACGCCTCCAATATATACTACAAAGAAAAAAATAAGGGGTTGGGTCAGCACAACCTGCCTGTAGGTGCACATCACTATGGCGAAACTCAGGATGGACCCTGACCTCTGTGCTACCATAAAAAAACAATCAAGTATAACATACAGGAGGGGAAAAAGTGTACGTGACTGGACGGTGAACAGTCATTTCTCCCCAAAACCAGCACCTAAAACTTGGCTGGAAAAAGGAATCCATGGCAACTACAGATGTAGTGGGTGCATAGCTTGTAAGTAGAGTTGAGCGAACACCTGGATGTTCGGGTTCGAGAAGTTCGGCCGAACTTCCCGGAAATGTTCGGGTTCGGGATCCGAACCCGACCCGAACTTCGTCCCGAACCCGAACCCCATTGAAGTCAATGGGGACCCGAACTTTTGGGCACTAGAAAGGCTGTAAAACAGCCCAGGAAAGAGCTAGAGGGCTGCAAAAGGCAGCAACATGTAGGTAAATCCCCTGCAAACAAATGTGGATAGGGAAATGAATTAAAATAAAAATAAAAAAAATAAAAATGACCCAATATCAATTGGACAGAGGTCCCATAGCAGAGAATCTGGCTTCACATCAGCAGAGAATCAGTCTCTTCATGCCATAGCAAAGAATATGGCTTCATGTCAGCACAGAATCAGTCTTCATGTCATAGCAGAGAATCAGGCTTCATGTCACCCACCACTGGAAGAGGCCACTGTCACACATTTAGGCCCTGGCACCCAGACAGAGGAGAGAGGTCCCGTAACAGAGAATCTGGCCTTATGTCAGCACAGAATCTGTCTTCATGTCATAGCAGAGAATCAGGCATCACGTCACCCACCACTGGAACAGGCCACTGTCACACATTTAGGCCCAGGCACCCAGGCAGAGAAGAGAGGTCCCGTAACAGAGAATATGGCCTTATGTCAGCACAGAATCTGTCTTCATGTCATAGCAGAGAATCAGGCATCACGTCACCCACCACTGGAACAGGCCACTGTCACACATTTAGGCCCAGGCACCCAGGCAGAGGAGAGAGGTCCCGTAACAGAGAATCTGGCCTTATGTCAGCGCAGAATCAGTCTTCATGTCATAGCAGAGAATCAGGCTTCACGTCACCCACCACTGGAACAGGCCACTGTCACACATTTAGGCCCCGGCACCCAGACAGAGGAGAGAGGTCCTGTAACAGAGAATCTGGCCTTATGTCAGCACAGAATCTGTCTTCATGTCATAGCAGAGAATCAGGCATCACGTCACCCACCACTGGAACAGGCCACTGTCACACATTTAGGCCCAGGCACCCAGGCAGAGGAGAGAGGTCCCGTAACAGAGAATCTGGCCTTATGTCCGCGCAGAATCAGTCTTCATGTCATAGCAGAGAATCAGGCTTCACGTCACCCACCACTGGAACAGGCCACTGTCACACATTTAGGCCCCGGCACCCAGACAGAGGAGAGGTTCATTCAACTTTGGGTTGCCCCGCAATATAATGGTAAAATGAAATTAAAAATAGTATTGAATGAGGAAGTGCCCTGGAGTAGAATAATATATTGTTAAGGGGAGGTAGTTAATATCTAATCTGCACAAGGGATGGACAGGTCCTGTGGGATCCATGCCTGGTTCATTTTTATGAACGTCAGCTTGTCCACATTGGCTGTAGACAGGCGGCTGCGTTTGTCTGCAATGACGCCCCCTGCCGTGCTGAATACACGTTCAGACAAAACGCTGGCCGCCGGGCAGGCCAGCACCTCCAAGGCATAAAAGGCTAGCTCTGGCCACGTGGACAATTTGGAGACCCAGAAGTTGAATGGGGCCGAACCATCAGTCAGTACGTGGAGGGGTGTGCACATGTACTGTTCCACCATGTTAGTGAAATGTTGCCTCCTGCTAACACGTTCCGTATCAGGTGGTGGTGCACTTAGCTGTGGCGTGTTGACAAAACTTTTCCACATCTCTGCCATGCTAACCCTGCCCTCAGAGGAGCTGGGCGTGACACAGCTGCGTTGGCGACCTCTTGCTCCTCCTCTGCCTTCGCCTTGGGCTTCCACTGGTTCCCCTGTGACATTTGGGAATGCTCTCAGTAGCGCGTCTACCAACGTGCGCTTGTACTCGCGCATCTTCCTATCACGCTCCAGTGTAGGAAGTAAGGTGGGCACATTGTCTTTGTACCGGGGATCCAGCAGGGTGGCAACCCAGTAGTCCGCACACGTTAAAATGTGGGCAACTCTGCTGTCGTTGCGCAGGCACTGCAGCATGTAGTCGCTCATGTGTGCCAGGCTGCCCAGAGTTAAGGACAAGCTGTCCTCTGTGGGAGGCGTATCGTCATCGTCCTGTGTTTCCCCCCAGCCACGCACCAGTGATGGGCCCGAGCTGCTTTGGGTGCCACCCCGCTGTGAACATGCTTCATCCTCATCCTCCTCCACCTCCTCCTCATCCTCGTCCTCCTCGTCCTCCAGTAGTGGGCCCTGTCTGGCCACATTTGTACCTGGCCTCTGGTGTTGCAAAAAACCTCCCTCTGAGTCACTTCGAAGAGACTGGCCTGAAAGTGCTAAAAATGACCCCTCTTCCTCCTCTTCCTCCTAGGCCACCTCCTCTTCCATCATCGCCCTAAGTGTTTTCTCAAGGAGACATAGAAGTGGTATTGTAACGCTGATAACGGCGTCATCGCCACTGGCCATGTTGGTGGAGTACTCGAAACAGCGCAACAGGGCACACAGGTCTCGCATGGAGGCCCAGTCATTGGTGGTGAAATGTGTCTGATCCACGGTGCGACTGACCCGTGCGTGCTGCAGCTGAAACTCCACTATGGCCTGCTGCTGCTCGCACAGTCTGTCCAGCATATGCAAGGTGGAGTTCCACCTGGTGGGTACGTCGCATATGAGGCGGTGAGCGGGAAGGCGGAAGTTATGCTGTAGCGCAGACAGGCGAGCAGCGGCAGGGTGTGAAGGCCGGAAGCCCGAACAGACGGCCCGCACTTTATGCAGCAGCTCTGACATGTCGGGGTAGTTGCGAATGAACTTCTGCACCACCAAATTCAGCACATGCGCCAGGCAAGGGATGTGCGTCAAACCGGCTAGTCCCAGAGCTGCAACGAGATTTCGCCCATTATCGCACACCACCAGGCCGGGCTTGAGGCTCACCGGCAGCAACCACTCATCGGTCTGTTGTTCTATACCCCGCCACAACTCCTGTGCGGTGTGGGGCCTGTCCCCCAAACATATGAGTTTCAGAATGGCCTGCTGACATTTACCCCGTGCTGTGCTGAAGTTGGTAGTGAAGGTGTGTGGCTGACTGGATGAGCAGGTGGAAGAAGAGGAGGAAGAAGCTGAGTAGGAGGAGGAGGAGACAGGAGGCAAAGAATGTTGCCCTGCGATCCTTGGCGGCGGAAGGACGTGCGCCAAACAGCTCTCCGCCTGGGGCCCAGCCGCCACTACATTTACCCAGTGTGCAGTTAGGGAGATATAGCGTCCCTGGCCGTACTTACTGGTCCACGTATCTGTGGTTAGGTGGACCTTGCCACAGATGGCGTTGCGCAGTGCACACTTGATTTTATCGAACACTTGTTTGTGCAGGGAAGGCACGGCTCTCTTGGAGAAGTAGTGGCGGCTGGGAACAACATACTGTGGGACAGCAAGTGACATGAGCTGTTTGAAGCTGTGTGTGTCCACCAGCCTAAATGACAGCATTTCATAGGCCAGTAGTTTAGAAATGCTGGCATTCAGGGCCAGGGATCGAGGGTGGCTAGGTGGGAATTTACGCTTTCTCTCAAATGTTTGTGAGATGGAGAGCTGAACGCTGCCGTGTGACATGGTTGAGATGCTTGGTGACGCAGGTGGTGGTGTTGGTGGTACATCCCATGTTTGCTGGGCAGCAGGTGCCAACGTTCCTCCAGAGGCAGAGGAAGAGGCCGAGGCGGCGGCAGCAGCAGCAGAAGAGGCCGAGGCGGCAGCAGCAGAAGAGGCAGCAGGGGGAGCCTGAGTGACTTCCTTGTTTTTAAGGTGTTTACTCCACTGCAGTTCATGCTTTGCATGCAGGTGCCTGGTCATGCAGGTTGTGCTAAGGTTCAGAACGTTAATGCCTCGCTTCAGGCTCTGATGGCACAGCGTGCAAACCACTCGGGTCTTGTCGTCAGCACATTGTTTGAAGAAGTGCCATGCCAGGGAACTCCTTGAAGCTGCCTTTGGGGTGCTCGGTCCCAGATGGTGGCGGTCAGTAGCAGGCGGAGTCTCTTGGCGGCGGGTGTTCTGATTTTGCCCACTGCTCCCTCTTTTGCTACGCTGTTGGCTCGGTCTCACCACTGCCTCTTCCTCCGAACTGTGAAAGACAGTGGCACGACCTTCATTCTATGTGGGGTCTAGGACCTCATCGTCCCCTGCATCGTCTTCCACCCAGTCTTGACCCCTGACCTCCTGTTCAGTCTGCACACTGCAGAAAGACGCAGCAGTTGGCACCTGTGTTTTGTCATCATCAGAGACGTGCTGAGGTGGTATTCCCATGTCCTCATCATCAGGAAACATAAGTGGTTGTGCGTTAGTGCATTCTATCTCTTCCACCCCTGGTGAAGAGCTAGGTGGATGCCCTTGGGAAACCCTGGCAGCAGAGTCTTCAAACAGCATAAGAGACTGCTGCATAACTTGAGGCTCAGACAGTTTCGCTGAAATGCATGGGGGTGATGTGACAGACTGATGGGCTTGGTTTTCATGCGCCATCTGTGCGCTTTCTGCAGAAGACTGGGTGGGAGATAATGTGAACGTGCTGGATGCACTGTCGGCCACCCAATTGACTAATGCCTGTACCTGCTCAGGCCTTACCATCCTTAGAACGGCATTGGACCCCACCAAATATCCCTGTAAATTCTGGCGGCTACTGGGACCTGAGGTAGTTGGTACACTAGGACGTGTGGCTGTGGCAGAACGGCCACGTCCTCTCCCAGCACCAGAGGGTCCACTAACACCACCACGACCATGTCCACGTCCGCGTCCGCGTCCCTTATTAGATGTTTTCCTCATTGTTCCCGTTCACCACAATTTTGAGAATGGCAAATTTGGGAATAGTTTTTCAACCCAGAAAAAAAAGTGTGCTTTTACGGTCGCTACAAATAACTTGACCAGCTCAAACAGTACAGATTTGCTTGAATAGAAATGTGAGACCTGTTTTTTTTTGCACTGTGTGACAGGTTAAGGTTTAATCTCAGAATCAGACTTCTATCTTCACGGTAGCGTGTGTCTTAGGTTTTTCTGAATGACACTATCAGTACCTTCAATGTAAGATATCCTTTTTGGGATAGATTTCAAGTAGGCCTCAAATACCAGAAACTAGTTATTTGGAGAATGGCAAATTTGGGAATGGTTTTTCAACCCAGAAAAAAAAGTGTGCTTTTACGGTCGCTACAAATAACTTGACCAGCTAAAACAGTACAGATTTGCTTGAATAGAAATGTGAGACCTGGTTTTTTTTGCACTGTGTGACAGGTTAAGGTTTAATCTCAGAATCAGACTTCTATCTGCACGGTAGCGTGTGTCTTAGGTTTTTCTGAATGACACTATCAGTACCTTCAATGTAAGATATCCTTTTTGGAATAGATTTCAAGTAGGCCTCAAATACCAGAAACTAGTTATTTGGAGAATGGCAAATTTGGGAATAGTTTTTCAACCCAGAAAAAAAGTGTGCTTTTACGGTCACTACAAATAACTTGAGCAGCTAAAACAGTACAGATTTGCTTGAATAGAAATGTGAGACCTGTTTTTTTTTGCACTGTGTGACAGGTTAAGGTTTAATCTCAGAATCAGACTTCTATCTGCACGGTAGCGTGTGTCTTAGGTTTTTCTGAATGACACTATCAGTACCTTCAATGTAAGATATCCTTTTTGGGATAGATTTCAAGTAGGCCTCAAATACCAGAAACTAGTTATTTGGAGAATGGCAAATTTGGGAATAGTTTTTCAACCCAGAAAAAAAAGTGTGCTTTTACGGTCGCTACAAATAACTTGACCAGCTAAAACAGTACAGATTTGCTTGAATAGAAATGTGAGACCTGTTTTTTTTTGCACTGTGTGACAGGTTAAGGTTTAATCTCAGAATCAGACTTCTATCTGCACGGTAGCGTGTGTCTTAGGTTTTTCTGAATGACACTATCAGTACCTTCAATGTAAGATATCCTTTTTGGGATAGATTTCAAGTAGGCCTCAAATACCAGAAACTAGTTATTTGGAGAATGGCAAATTTGGGAATAGTTTTTCAACCCAGAAAAAAAAGTGTGCTTTTACGGTCGCTACAAATAACTTGACCAGCTAAAACAGTACAGATTTGCTTGAATAGAAATGTGAGACCTGGTTTTTTTTTGCACTGTGTGACAGGTTAAGGTTTAATCTCAGAATCAGACTTCTATCTGCACGGTAGCGTGTGTCTTAGGTTTTTCTGAATGACACTATCAGTACCTTCAATGTAAGATATCCTTTTTGGGATAGATTTCAAGTAGGCCTCAAATACCAGAAACTAGTTATTTGGAGAATGGCAAATTTGGGAATAGTTTTTCAACCCAGAAAAAAAAGTGTGCTTTTACGGTCACTACAAATAACTTGACCAGCTAAAACAGTACAGATTTGCTTGAATAGAAATGTCAGGTCTATTTTTTAGGCGCTGGGTGACAGGCTCAACTTGCCCCTGATTTAGTATATGGCCAAAAAATAACCACACTGTTGATGGTTAAATGCACTTGGGTGACACAGGCTCAGCCTGCACCAGATGTAGTATATGGGCAAAAAATAATCAGACTGTTGATGGTTAAATGCACTTCGGTGACACAGGCTCAGCCTGCAGCTGATGTAGTATATGGCCAAAAAATAACCAGACTGATGATGGTTAAATGCACTTCGGTGACACAGGCTCAGCCTGCAGCTGATGTAGGATATAGCACAAAATAACCACACTATTGATGGTTAAATACACTTGGTGATAGCTTGTGCTGGCGCACCACAAGTCACAAAATGGCCGCCGATCACCCCAGAAAAAAAGTGATCTAAAAACGCTCTGGGCAACCTCAAAAAAGTGAGCAAGTCAATACTAGCACTTCAATGATCCACAGCTGCAGATCGATCACAGAATTAAGTCTTTTGGAGGAGTTAATCACTGCCTAATCTCGCCCTAACGTCGCAGCTGCAACCTCTCCCTATGCTTGAATCAGCAGAGTGACGTGCAGCGCAACGTGACCCAAGCTTATATAGAGGCTGGGTCACATGCTGCACTGGCCAATCACAGCCATGCCAATAGTAGGCAAGGCTGTGATGGCCTCTTGGGGCAAGTAGTATGACGCTTGTTGATTGGCTGCTTTGCAGCCTTTAAAAAAGCGCCAAGAAAGCGCCGAACACCGAACCCGAACACGGACTTTACAGTTCGGGTTCGCTCATCCCTACTTGTAAGTACATGCAGTGTGGAAAATCCTTTAGGAGCAGCAACACGGGGAAAACGTATGTTATCAGGGATTTGATCAACTGCAAGACTATAGGAGTTGTCTATAAAATCACATGTTCCTGTAACAAGGAATATGTTGGTAAAACAAAGAGGGAACTGAGAAGGAGGATTGGCGAGCATATAAGTGACATCAATAATTGTAGGGACACCGCTGTCTCGCGCCATGTACGTATTGAGCACGGTGGGGACTCGAGGTGCCTCTCTTTTATGGGCATCGAAAAAGTGAAGCCACCACTAAGATGCGGCGACTGGGATAAGAGAATCCTCCAATGTCAGGCAAGATGGATTTTCTACCTGAAGACGGTATATCCCAATGGCCTCAATGAGCAACAGAGTTATACATGCTTCATTTGAGCGACCAATGATGATCATGACGCAACTGTTGTAGTACTATAATGATCTGGTTTACATACGGTTGCGTGCTTCGTTTGTGTGACCAGTAATGATGATGTAATCCCGAATGACCTAACTGGTGTAGCACTATAACCATCCATCCTACATATCCCTCCTATCTGTACCCCACAACTAACTTTATGTGGGCATAGGTATGGATGTGAAACCTGTTTAAGAAATCCATATTTGAATGATTGCATTGAATACATTTACCGTCCGGCATTTGAGACGGCTCACTGGCGTGCGGTGCCTGCGGGTCATCCGATTGCTAGGCGACGGGTGACGCGCAGACACAGATGCATGGATCTTCCGGCAGCCCCAATGATCATGTGACGCCAACTTCCGGTGGAAATGGAGCGCACGGCAGCGGCGTGCGTTCCATATGCGTTTCACCGTGCAAGGAGGCGGAGTAAGGCGGTGGTAACAGCCGGAGGCGCTGGATTTAAAAAGGCGACACAGCGGTGTATGCTGTGTCTCCGCTTTTCTGGCATCTTGCGGTGAGGCGAGGGTATTTTTTGGGGACACTTCCCCATACCCTGGTAGGGACGTGTACCACTGACCGTCCATACTCCCTCGTACCTACAAGGAAAGAAACTTCATCCTGAAGTAGTAAGTAGAGGATACATACCTAATAATGTGTCTTGAATGTATATAAGACTAAGCACATTTAGTGACCGCAGTCTTTTTGCGTGTCTTTTTCTGTGTTTTTGTAGTAACCCTTGACTTCAATAAGCCCCTGATGAGTTCCAATTTCAATGGAATGAAACATGGCATGTAGGGCTATACAGTAAGGGCTTTACAGGGACTAGGCCCCATCATAGGGACAAGTTCCGTATGGGGTCGCCCCTGTCGGGCGGGTGCTCTGTGTCGTTGAGGCAGGTCTATGAGGATAGCCTCTAACCATCCATATAGGGAGGGCTCTAGACCAGGGCATTATAGGAGTGCCCAGGCCCCTCGTCGCTTTTCATATGAAACCCCTCCCTTTTCACCCCTCTGGTTCGCCTTAGGTTCTTCAGAAATCCAGAGCCAGCGCCGTTCACAAGATTCGCCGCGCCTGCGCACTTCATTGCCCATTATGGGCAGAGGCACAAGAGTGTTTAATGCGTATGTGCCGGCCCGTACATCTAGCCTGCCTTGTGCCTCTGCCCATAATGGGGAATGAAGTGCGCAGGATCTTGTGAACAGCGCTGGATTTTTGAAGAACCTAGGGCGGGCCAGAGGGGTGAAAGGGGAGGGGTTTCTTATGAAAAGCGACGAGGGGCCTGGGCACCGGCTGCTTGAACACCGCCCCTGGGCACCTTCAAAAGCTAATTAACATATTGAATAAAAGTGTTTTTTGTGAAAATAAGCGTCAGACAGCTATACGGTAAGTAGCATTCCAATATGGGGACTATAATGCAGGTCATGGTGTTAGTGTTCTATAATGGTCAGTTTAGGTGAAAGACTCCCATTAATACATGTATATACATATATTGGCCTTTTATTTAGTCTTTCTCCACTGAAGAATCCTACCACATTGCCAGAGAAAACACCTAGGGGCAGGAAGGGGCAGGGAGCAACAGGATGAGGCTCCTGTGTTGAGCTGCCCTGCTGTTCAAGACTCACTTCAGCCAGTGATTGACTAGGTGGTAATTTCCCTTGTGTTGAATAAGACTGTAAAGTAGAGATCAAAGGGGCTTTGCGAAACATCGATTGTGAGTGGCAAGGTGACTATGCAGTATTGTATTATTTTATTTACAGTTTTCTCCATTCTGAGCCTGTTTAAAAAAAACAAGCAAACCAAAAAAAATATATATATATATTGACTAGACAACCCCTTTGCATCTTGCAGAATTCATACCATGATGACTGGGCTACTCTGAAAAGGAAACATATCCTCACTAGAGATGAGCGAATTTGATGAAATTTGTTCACGTTTCATTTAGTAGTAAAAGGTGAATTACGTTATGGCTTCCGTTACCATGGACCATAACGTAATTCTATGACGGAATGCATAACGGAATGCCTTTAGAGGCATATTAGAAGTCTATGGGCTGCATAACGGATCCGTCCAATTTCCATTATGCAGTGGAGCTTATAGACTTCTATTATGATGGAATGAATAACGGAATGCCTCTAAAGGCATTCCATTATGCATTCCGTCATAGAATTGCGTTATGGTCCGTGGTAACGGAATCCATAACGCAATTCACCTTTACCACCCAACAAAACGTGAACAAATTTCAAAATATGAAATTAGCTCATCTTTAGTCCTCACCAATACTGATAATTGATGCTTTGTTTCTGTATGCTAAGTGCTTTCATTCCTCATGTCATGATAGCTGAGGAAATACTGTGAAACAGAAACTCATTTATCATTTTTGTTATGCATGTTGAAGTCTCATCTTCTATAGCAGAATCTTGTTTAATATCTGACATAATCAGTTTATATCTACAAAGTGAAAAGCTGATACTCTTTTATTTTCACCTCTCAGTATTTTCATACAAAAGCTCAAAACATGTTTGGAAATATTTAAATTCATGATTGTTTTTAAGCAAGATAAAGCAAGTCAGTAAAATAGACTGGTGTCAATGTAATCCACCTTTAACCCCTTCCCGCATTAGCACGTACATGTACATAGGGGAATGTGGTGCCTTACAGCACAGGCTGTATGCTGTATGCTGTGATGCCGACGAATTAACCCTTTCAAATGCCGCGGTCAACGCTGACCGCGGCACGTGCAGGGTTTACAGAGGGAGGGGGCTCCCTCTGACTCCATCGGTCCCCCGGACTGCGCTGGCAGGGGGCCGATGGTTGCTATGGCAGCCCAGATGCCTTACGCAGGCATCGGAGCCTGCCAGCTACAGAAGCCCAGGAGATTCATCCGGCAGGCTGGGTCTCCTAGGCAACTGTCAGCGTCAAACCCTGAAAACGTGAAGTCCCACAGTGGGACAAATAAAAAAAGTAAAAAAAAGCGTCCTTTTCCTAAAATAAAGTAAAAAAATGTTTTTCTTCAAAATTGCGATAATAAGAAAACTATACATACTAGGTATCGCCCCGTCCGTATCGACTATCGGATCTATAAAAATATCACATGATCGAATCCCTCAGGTGAACACCGTCAAAAAAATAAAATAAACTGTGCAAAAAAAAAAATTTTTTTGCCATCTTACATCACTAAAAGTGCAACCAAGCGATCAAAAAGGCGTATGCCCCTGAAAATAGTACCAATCTAACCGTCATCTCATCCCGTAAAAAATGAGCCCCTACCTAACACAATCGCCCAAAAATGAAAAAATCTATGGCTCTCAGACTATGCAGACACTAAAACATTATTATTTTTTGTTTCAAAAGTGTTAAAGGAAACCTTTCACCAGGATTTTGGGTATAGAGCTGAGGACATGGGTTGCTAGATGGCCACTAGCGCATCTGCAATACCCAGTCCCTATAGCTCTGTGTGCTTTTATTGTGTAAAAAAAACGATTTGATACATATGCAAATTAACATAAAAGAGTCATATCTTACTTATGTGACCAGAGAAAAATCATATTTTCAAGCTCTGACTCATCTCAGGTTAATTTGCATATGTATCAAATCGCTTTTTATACACAATAAAAGCACACAGAGCTATGGGGACTGGGTATTGCGGATGTGCTAGTGGCCATCTAGCAACTCATGTCCTCAGCTCTATACCCAAAATCCTGGTGACAGGTTCCCTTTAAGCAAATGTGTTTGCTGGATTTGTGGGAGGGGAGGCTGACTGACGACCCTATTTAGCCTCACCTGCGTCCTCAGGCTGACGTCGGCTCGGTAATGTTCTTTTCGGGTCGGCGCTGAGAGCGAGTACAGGCGGCAGCGTGCAGCGGTTTTTCGGTTACAAAGGGTGCAGCGGAGGAAGCGGCAGTCGAATCGTGTGCCAAGGCCGGTGAGGTAGGATCAGGGCGGGCGAGGGAGGGGGGGTTCTTGTGGCGATCATTGCACAGGGTCGGGGGGCCCAACTTACCCTCACTGGTCCCGGCCGGGCAGGTACTGGTTGGGCGCAGTGCAGACTTCAGTGGTGGACCCTGCGTTCCGCTAAACGGCCAGCGGTTCATGCGGGGCATGTGCACTGGGCTGGGCTCCGGGGCCGAGTTTTAAGTGTACGCGCAGTTGGGGACTGCACAGCACATGCGCACTGGGGGGGGGGGGGGGGGCGGGGCTGGGGTTCAGAGCAAGCTCTCCAGTTCTGAGGCTTTGCGCTGCACGGCATCACGCAGCGCTTGCGGAGAGGGAGCAATGGGGCATGAAAATAGGAAGGGAAGGGAAAAATATAAATAAATAAGATTAACACATATGTAAGATATAAATAAAAAAGTAGAAACAAGGTGCACAGAGGAACGGGGCAGGGGAATCGAGTAAAGTCAAGCAATGCTATATAAATTACGGTCATTCAATAAGCGCTGTCCCACGGCCCAATACACATTCTGTACGATGTTGTCTCAATTCACTGGGCAAGTCGGCAGTTGGTCTGACTTCGGCAGGGAGACGCTTCCCATTTTTTTGGGCTTCTGACGGAGTAAGAGTTAGTCGGTCTGTCAGGACAAGGCAGCAGCATTTGGAGGCACGTTATAGCGGGTGGGTATTGCTGGCCCTACGCACTTGACGCAAAAAAAAAAATATAATAATAATATGTGAAAGAAAAAAAAAGGGGGGGAAATAAAATTTTGTTTTTGGTTGTTTGTCCAGTAGTTGTCCTACAGGCACTTTACTATAAAGTCTGTCACAACTACAGACACAATGTTTAAGTCCTGTCACGACTCCAGGCGCGAGGTTACGAAGTCTGTCACGACTGCAGGCGCGAGATTACGAAGTCTGTCACGACTATAGGCACGAGATTATGAAGTCTATCACGACTGCAGGCGCGAGATTACGAAGTCTGTCACGACTACAGGCACAAAATTACGAAGTCAGTCACGACTACAGGCACGTTCATAGGCACGACGTTACGAGGTTAACCACGATTAACAGGCACTGGATTACAACAGTCCGGTCATGTCGTTCACTAGCAGGTGGCAGAGCATAGGCATGTTACAGAACGGTCACATCACATTCAATTGGCACGGTTCCGAAGCTTGTCACATCATAAGCAATAGGTGGCTGGGTCAGTTACAGGTGTCAGCACTAGGCGGCTGTTTTCGGTTGGTCATATTGTCATTTGTCTCGTTTTAGTTGCACAATGTCTCATAACGTGGACATTGAGGGCACGTCTTCATTGCATGGGAGCATGGATCGGCAGTCTGTACGGACCACCGTACCTTCGTAAAGATCCTGGACCATCCCCAAGCTGATGGCGGAATAACTGAAGAGAGGATTTCCTTTTCCAGCAACAGCCAGGAAAGCGGAACTTTACCGTCTACTCTCTTCAGAGTCAGCAGGTCCTGGTCAGGACGTCGTGCCCATGGGCACAATACAGACTTCCTTGAGTCAGCTGCTCGCAGTCATCAATTCGATGGCTACGTCTATTGCGGACGTCCAGGCTAGGCTGGAGATGGTGGAAAGTAGGGGGTGGCAGCTGGTTTAGCGATGCAGGGACCTTCAAGGGCCTCGACATCGCAGACCAGTGTGGCTACTGGGTTAGTTAATCTTCCCTCTATAGCGCCATCACATTTCATCCCAGCCAACATTCGCCAGGACATCCTTGCGGGTAAGGACGTTAATTTAGCGTTGTTACTTATAGCTATGCACGAGGTGCCCAATAATAAGACGATAGCCTGTGGGGAAGTGTTCATTGTACTTAAGTCCAAAGATGCCAGGCTCAGCAGAAAAGTAAATTTGGCAGAATTTGTCCTCGCCTTTAGTTTATTTTGGGACGTGGTCGCGTCAGTCAGCCCACAGAGGAAGGAGGAGTTGGATCTGTACTTATACAAGGTGGTGGATTTAGGTTATAAATACGGTGGTACAGCATTCAATGACTACCACCGTTCGTTTTCAGCTAAGGCAGCGGCAGCCCTGGCGCAGAGCCAACATGTCGTTGACTGGTCAGTCGTCGACACGGAACTATTCTGCCGCCACTTTGCGGGTTTCAGAGCCCCGACGTGTGCCACGTTTAGTTCCTACTCACACACTACGGATTGGTGTTCCAGTCTTAGTGTACCAACAGAGACCTCACAGATTAGGAACATTCCGGGTCCATCGACCAGCAGTGGCAGGGTTCTGTCAGGGGTGGACAAATTAGGACGACCAATTAAATATCTGGGCAGGTCACAAGTGTGTAACAACTTTAATTTCTCGACATGTCACTACAGCCAGTGTAGGTGGAACTCCACCTTGCACATGCTGGAGAGACTGTGCGAGCAGCAGCAGGCCATTGTGGAGTTTCAGCTGCAGCACGCACGGGTGAGTCGCACTGCGGAACAGCACCACTTCACCACCAATGACTGGGCCTCCATGCAAGACCTGTGTGCCCTGTTGCGCTGTTTCGAGTACTCCACCAACATGGCCAGTGGCCATGATGCCGTTATCAGCATTACAATACCACTTCTATGTCTCCTTGAGAAAACACTTAGGGCGATGATGGAAGAGGATGTGGCCCAAGACGAGGAGGAAGAAGAGGGGTCATCTCTAACACTTTCAGGCCAGTCTTTTAGAAGTGGCTCATATGGAGGTTTTTTGGAACAGCAGAGGCCAGGTACAAATTTGGCCAGCCAGGGCCCACTACTGGAGGACGAGGAGGATGAAGAGGAGGATGGGGATGAAGCATGTTCACAGTGGGGTGGCACCCAACGCAGCTCGGGCCCATCACTGGTGCGTGGCTGACGGGATACGGAGGACACAGACGATACGCCTCCCACAGAGGACAGCTTGTCCTTACCTCTGGGCAGCCTGGCACACATGAGCGACTACATGCTACAGTGCTTGCGCAATGACAGCAGAGTTGCCCACATTTTAACGTGTGCTGGCTACTGGGTGGCCACCCTGCTGGATCCCCGTTACAAAGACAATGTGCCGTCCTTAATTCCCTCACTGGAGCGTGATCGGAAGATGCGCGACTACAGGCGCACACTGGTAGACGCGCTCCTGAGAGCATTCCCGTCTGACCCCGGGGGACAAGTGGAAGCACAAGGCGAAGGCAGGGGAGGAGGAAGAGGTTGCCAACGCAGTTGTGTCAGCGCCAGCACCTCAGAAGGCAGGGTTAGCATGGCCGACATGTGGAAATGCTTTGTCACCTCGCCGCAATAACCGGCCCAAACTGCTGATATGGAGCGTGTTAGCAGGAGGCAGCATTTGAACAACATGGTGGAACAGTACCTGTGCACACGCCTACACGTACTGACTGATGGTTCTGCCCCATTCAACTTCTAGGTCTCCAAGTTGTCCACATGGCCAGAGCTTGCCCTGTATGCCTTGGAGGTGCTGGCCTGCCCTGCAGCCAGTGTACTCTCCGAACGTGCATTTAGCACGGCAGGAGGCGTCATTACAGACAGACACAGTCGCCTGTCCACAGCCAACGTGGACAAGCTCACGTTCATTAAAATGAACCAGACTTGGATCCCACAAGACTTGTCTGTGCAGAATAGACATTTATACCACCATCAAACATACATTCTTGTACTCCAGTCAAGTGCAATGATTCTTTGTTTTCTTTTTTTTTATTTGTCCAATATTTTGGGGGCTACCTACCCCAATAAAAAATAAAAAAAACATTCTTGGCTACCTCCTCCTCCATTGCTGGCTCCACCTACAACACCAGATTCACCGCCTCCTCAACCTCCGACTCCATATCCACCTCCTTCTCTGAGTTGCAGGTTAATAATTTGTAATTTTTTGTTATTTTATTAAGTTATTTCCCTATCCGCATTTGTTTGCAGAGCAGTTGCCATGCTCTTAAGCACATTTTACTGCATTTTACATCCCTCTAGCCTTTTCAAGGACAATTTATAGCCATTTTAATGCAAAAAAGTGCCAATTTTAGAGCCCTAAATTGAAAAAATTCTTATTTTCAATTGTCGGGTGACATTTTACCATTTTTGGCATATACAAACTCCTGCTGTGCCTGGGTGACAGGGGCCCAAATCTCTCAAAATCGTCTGTTCTATTCCTAGGTGACATGAACCCCCTTTTGCCGTGAATGAACCCCTGCTGTGCCTGGGTGACAGGGATTAAATCTCTCAAAATCGTCTGTTCTATTGCTGGGTGACATGAACCCCATTTTGCCGTGAATGAACCCCTGCTGTGCCTGGGTGACAGGTGCCTAAATCTCTCAAAATCCTCTGTTCTATTGCTGGGTGACATGAACCCCCTTTTGCCGTGAATGAACCCCTGCTGTGCCTGGGTGACATGGGCCTCGTTCTCTCAAAATCCTCTGTTCTATTGCTGGGTGACATGAACCCCCTTTTGCCGTGAATAAACCCCTGCTCTGCATTGCTGACAGGGAACTAAATTTAGTGAAAACATCTGTTACTGATCGGAAGATGCGCGACTACAAGCGCACGCTGCTGATGGCATTCCCACCTGACAGCGGGGGCACAGTGGAAGCACAAGGCGAAGGCAGAGGAGGAGGAAGAGGTTGCCAACGCAGCTGTGGCAGGGTTAGCATGGCCAAAATGTGGAAAAGCTTTGTCAGTCTTGGAGGTGCTGACCTGCCCTGCAGCCAGTGTATAGTGTGAACGTGTGTTTAGCACGGCAGAAAGCATTATCACAGGCCGCAGCCAATGTGGACAAGCTTACGTTTATTAAAATGAACCAGGCATGGATCCCACAGGACTTGTCCGTACCTTGTGAAGAATAGACATTTATACCAGCCTCAACCATCCATTCTTGTACTGAAGTGCACTTATTCTTTGTTTTATTTTGTTATATGTCCCAATATTTTGGGGGATACCCCAATTTAAAAATAAAAAATAACACAAATCAGTGTTGGCTACCTATTCCTCCTTCACTGCCGCTTCCACCTACACCGCCACGTCAACCTACACCACCACATCCACCCATCCACCATTTCCACCATAAGTCATTTCCCTATCCACATTTGTTTGCAGAACAATTGCCATGCTCTTAAGCACATTTTGATGCCTTTTGCAGCCCTCTAGCTTTTTCCAGGACTATTTTAGAGCCATTTTAGTGGCCAAAAGTTTGGGTCCCCATTGACTTCAATGGGGTTCGGGGTCAAGTTCGGGTCAAGTTCGGGTCCCGAAACCGAAAAAAAATTTCAAGTTCGGCCAAACTCATCGAACCCGAACATCCAGGTGTCCGCTCAACTCTAATCCTGATTCAACCTGAATGGATTACTCTCCGTTCAGAATGCACGGGGATATGCCTGATCAGCTCTTTTACGGTATAGAGCCCCTGTGACGGAACTCTTTGCCGGAAAAGAAAAACGCTAATGTGAAAGTAGCCTAATCCAGATGTTGTATATTGCCCAAAAAGTTGTTTTTTTTTACTAACAGAATATGAAAGCTGTATATATTAAATTTGAATTTCACACTTGCTGTAAAATAGTGGATTTTGGCAAAAAAAAAGTGTTATGGCTGTATTTCTAGCTTAAATTGCACACTGACTAATCCAGATGTTGTATATTGCCAAAAAAGTGTTTTTTTAACTAACAGCATATGAAAGCTATATATAACATTTGAATTTCACACGTCCAGATGCAGCTAGGGATGTAAAATAGTGTATTTTTCACAAAAAGGGTGTTTTAAAATACCCAGAAAATTATGGCTGTATTTCTAGCTAAAATTGCACACTGACTAATCCTGCAAATACACCAGATGTTGTATATTGCCAAAAAAGGGTGATTTTTTACAACCAGATTATTAGTGCAGTTTTTCAAGCTTGGATTAGAATGTCACAAAAGCTCAAATGCAGTGCTGGTGCACTGAGCTTGCATAAAATGACCGCCGCCGCCCACCTAACTAACAGATGGATTAAAGTTATATTTTTTTTCGCACTGAGCTTGCATAAAATGGCCGCCGCCGCCCACCTAACTAACAGACAGATTAAAGTTTTTTTTTTTTCGGTCAATGGGCTCAGGGCAGGGTAAAAAGATTGTGCTCTGCACCCACACAACTAATTGTATGTAGATGGCTGAGTTAGATTCTCTCCTATTCTCTCCCTTAAATCACCAGTCCAGCAACATCCTCTCTCTACACTAGTAACAGCAGAGTGACGTGCAGCGCTACGTGACTCCAGCTTGTATAGAGGCTGGGTCATATGCTGCACTGGCCAATCACAGCCATGCCATTAGTAGGCATGGCTGTGATGCCTTCTAAGGGCACAGAGTCAAACGCTTGTTGATTGGCTGCTCTGCAGCCTTTCAAAAAGCGCTGAGAAATCGCTGAACACCGAACCCGAACTTTTACTAAAATGTTCGGATTCGGGGTCAAAAAATGCTAAAGTTCGGTACGAACCCGAACTTTACAGTTCGGGTTCGCTCAACCCTATCTATAACGCGATTGTTCTGACATTCATGTGAAATGTAATCAAATACACTGCTGTAATGTCAAATTACTTACCATGATCAGGAGTTCTTCCTGAAAATTGCTGCCAACCACGTTTTATAATGTCATCAAACTTCGGGTAGTTTGAAAACAGTTGCTAAACTAGGCCACGCCTGTTTTGCGCATGCGCAATACACGAATATTACATGGCCGATTTTCGCAATGAAAAAATAATGAAAGGAGATCAAGAATTCTCGAATTTGAGAATATTCGACAAAATATTTGTGAAATATCACGAATTCGAATATAGCCACTGCCACTAGTGACATATACTGTATGTGCACTGCATATGTGACAGGGAAATTAATATAGTTGATCTGTCTGTTAGTTCAGTGGGTGACACATACCCATTTTTGGTGTGAGGTAAACCTGCACTGCATACGTGACAGGGAAATTAATATAGTTAATCCATCTGTTAGTTCTGTGGGTGAAATACTGTCTTATAAAGCGAATGGTGCAATTTTTATATTGCTGACACTGATACATCGCCGGCCGCTATGCTGCACAGAGCGGCCTGCGATGTATCAGTTACAGTAAGCAGTAAGCGGGGTGGGAGGAGGGGCTGGAGGCTGCCAACTGCTGTTGCACTCGCATAGGGGTCCGATGCAGTCACTGTACTCCATTACACCGAGCCCTGCTCACAGCAGTCTTAATATGTAAAGTCTAATCCTCAACCAGTGGCTCTGGTTTGTTTAAGGACTTGTTCACACGACCGTCGCCCCTCCGTGCACGTGCTGTGGACCGCAAATTGCGGTCCGCAATGCACGGGTACCGGCTGTGGGGCTGCCGCATGCAGATCGCGACCCCATTCACTTGAATGGAGTCTGCGATTCGTCCGTTCCGCAAAAAGATAGAGCAAGTTCTATCTTTTTGCGGTGCGGAGGCACGGAACGGAACATACAGAAGCACTCCGTAGTGCTTCCATAGGGTTCCGTTCCGTGGTTCCATTCCATTCCGCACCGTATCTCCGGATTTGTGGACCCATTTAAGTGAATGGGTCCGCATCCGTGATGCGGAATGCACATGGCCGATGCCCCGTATATTGCGGACCCGCTGTATGCGGCCCGCAATACAGCAACGGAGGGGCAACGGTCGTGTGAACAAGCCCTAACTAGCATAATTTTCTGTAATCGTCATTAATGAAACTGGCAGATCAGGAACGTGAATGAATGAGTGAGTGACGTTAGGCTGCCGGCCGCTTTGATAGTGAGTACTACTACAGACTACTACTGCCAATGTCTGCAGTGAATATAGTATGTGACCCTGCTATATATTATAAAATAATTTACACTTTCTGCTACTGCCCATGGACTCCATCCACCAGCTCAGAAGGTACATGCCCTGTTAGTGCCCCTTAGCTATGACCCTGTGCAGCAGCCCCACCTGTACTTCCCTGATGGCATCAATAGGGTTAACCAATGTACTAACCCCTTTTAGAGTACAACAAAGAGACAAAGGGTTAATCTTGATCCATTTTTGCGTATTTTGCTGTTGTGACTCTAAACATCTTGTGGTGGTCCCTGGAGAAGCTGGAGCTATAGGCAGTATCAGGTAAGGAGAGGGGAACTGATGAAACCCCTAATGAGGGTGCTTATCACCTTGGCAATGACTGCAGCCAAAAGCGCAGGGTGATAACCAGAAGTCAGATCTAACAAGTACGGTGCCATACGCAGACTGTAATCTGTGTGATTTATCTGTAACCGCCCTAACTGATCCTGCTAGCATACCTATTTGATAGATTTGGACCATTGAAACGTGCAATTAGTCATTCCTCAGCAAAGACCCATAACAGTGCGTCATCCACAGATCCCCTCCATAACAGCGTCATCCACAGATCCCCCATAATAGTGTCATCAAAAGATCCCGCATAATAGTGTCATCCACAGACCATTATTAGTTCAAAAACCTCACCTTTTGGTTCAGAATATAGTTTTTCTTATTTTCTTCCTCAAAAACCTAGGTCCGTCTTATCAGGTGCGTCTTATGAAGCGAAAAATACGGTATTCCCATTTTTGGTGTGACGTACACTGCATACGTGACAGGGAAATTAATATAGTTAATCCGTCTGTTAGTTCGGTGGGTGACATACAGTTAGGTCCATATATATTTGTACACTAACACAAATGTTGTTTTTATAACCTGTTTACTAAAACATATTCAAGTTATAGTTATATAATGGACATGGTCATAAAGTCCAGACTTTTAGCTTTCATTTGAGGGTATCTACATTAAAATTGGATGAAGGGTTTAGGAATTTCAGCACCTTTACATGTGGCACCCTGTTTTTAATGGAACCAAAAGTAATTGGAAAATTGACTCAAAGGCTGTTTCATGGGCAGGTGTGGGCAATTCCTTCATTATTTCATTTTCAATTAAGCACATAAAAGGCCTGGAGTTGATTTGAGATTTGGTGCTTGCATTTTGAAGATTTTGCTGATAAGTAAACATGCTGTCAAAGGAGCTCTTCATGCAGGTGAAACAAGCCATCCTTCATTTGCAAAAACAGAAAAAACACATCCGAGAAATTGCTATAAAAATCTACAGTTTGGTACTTCCCGAGAAAGAAAGAAAGCACTGGTGACCTCAACAATGCAAAAGACCTGGATGCCCATGGAAGACAACAGTGGTGGACAGCGTCGGACTGGGGTGCCTAGGGCCTACCAGTAAAATTTTATTTTGGGGGGCCCACTGTACGGATTCATTCAACTATGACCTGCTCACACAGCAGCAAGATGCTACCAGATGATTGATATGGGGTCCCTGCAGAAACTTTGAGAAGGTAGGTCCTGCGGAGAAGAGGACACTGGTAGCTTTCCTCTATACCTAGAAGTCATCTCAGTTCTGATCGTGTCTATAATAAGAAACTGGGGAGTTCCTTTAATATTAAGTGTTTTATATGAACATAGGCTGGTTGAGGTGCTGTACCTTAAATATATGTATGTAGTGCAATAAGTCTACTGTGTTATGTGCCACTTGTGCAGAGGGCGGGAGACTAGGGGCCCACCTTGCTCAGGGGCCCACTGGGGTATTCCCCTGTACCCCTGTGAGCCAGTCCGAGCCTGGTGGTGGATGATCGCAGAATAATTACCATGGTGAAGAGAAACCCCTTTACAACAGCCAACCAAGTGTACAACACTCTCCAGGATATAGGCATATCATATCCAAATCTTCCATAAAGAGAAGACTGCATGAAAGTAAATACAGAGGGTTTACTGCACGTTGCAAGCCACTCATAAGCCTCAAGAATAAGAAGGTTAGATTGGACTTTGCTAAAAAAAAACATCTTAAAAAACCAGCACACTTCTGGGAGAACATTCTTTGGACAGATGAAGCCAAGATCAACCTCTACCAGAATGATGGAAAGAAAAAAGTATGGTGAAGGCATGGTACAGCTCATGATCCAAAGCATACCACATCATCTGTAAAACATGGCGGAGGCAGTGTGATGGCTTGGGCATAGAGATGTCCCGAACTATTCGCCGGCGAACAGTTCCTGGCGAACATAGCTTGTTCGCGTTCGCGGCGGCGGGCGAACATATCCGATGTTCGGTCCGCCCCCTATACATCATCATTGAGCAAACTTTGACCCTGTACCTCACAGTCAGCAGACACATTCCAGCCAATCAGCATACCCTCCCTCCCAGACCCTCCCACCTCCTATGAAAAAGCAAGGACAGCATCCATCTTAGATTCATTCTGAAGCTGCAGTGTCACAAATTTGACTAAGTTGTAATCGCAATGCGATTAATACAGGTTATATTAATCGCATTGCAAATTCAACTTAGAGCTGGGTTCCTAATGGTTGTATTGCTAGAATATAACGAAGATTGAGAATATAGTGCTATAATCGTTATATTCGTCAATTCTAGCAATACATCCATTAGGAACTTAGATCTAAGTTGTCATCGCATTGCGCTTACAACTTATATTCTAGCAATACAACAACCATTAGGAACCCAGCTCTAAGTTGAATTCGCAATGCGATTAATATAACCTGTATTAATCGCATTGCGATTACAACTTAGATCTGAGTTCCTAATGGTTGTATTGTTAGAATTGACGAATATAGCACTATATTCTCAATCTTCGTTATATTCTAGCAATACAACCATTAGGAACTCAGATCTAAGTTTTAATCGCAATGCGATTAATACAGGTTATATTAATCGCATTGCAAATTCAACTTACCACACTCTGCGTCAACTACGTAATTTTCCATGGGAGTTTTGCCATGGATCCCCCTCCGGCATGCCACAGTCCAGGTGTTAGTCCCCTTGAAACAACTTTTCCATCACTATTGTGGCCAGAAAGAGTCCCTGTGGGTTTTAAAATTCGCCTGTCTACTGAAGTCTATGGCGGTTCGCCCGTTCGCGAACATTTGCGTAAATTCGCATTCGCCATTCGCGAATGGAATTTTTTTTGTTCGCGACATCTCTACTTGGGCATGCATGGCTGCCAGTGGCACTGGGTCCCTAGTGTTTATTGATGATGTGACACAGGACAGAAGCAGCAGGATGAATTCTGGGGTTTTCAGAGACATACTGTGTGCTCAAATCCAGCCAAACTGATTGGTCGGCGTTTCATAATACAGATGGACAATGACCCAAAACATAAAGCCAAAGCAACCCAGGAGTTTATTAAAGCAAATAAGTGGAATATTCTTGAATGGCCAAGTCAGTCACCTGATCTGAACCCAATAGAGCATGCATTACACTTTTTACAGACTGAACTTCAGACAGGCCCACAAACAAACAGCAACTGAAAACCATTGCAGTAAAGGCCTGGCAGAGCATTAACAAGGAGGAAACACAGCGTCTGGTGATGTCCATGAGTTCAAGACTTCAGGCAGTCATTGCCAACAATGGGTTTTCAACCAAGTATTAGAAGTTAACATTTTATTTACAATTATTTAATTTGTCCAATTACTTTTAAGCCACTGAAATGAAGGGATTGAGTTAAAAAAATGCTTTAGTTCCTCAAAATTTTATGAAATCATTTTTTTCTACCGACTAAATTAAGACTAAAAGTCTGAACTTCAACTGCATTTGAATTGTTTTGTTCAAAATCCATTGTGGTAATGTACAGAACAAAAATTAGAAAAATGTTGTCTCTGACCGAATATATATGGACCTAACTGTATACCCGTTTTTGGTGTGAGATACACATGCACTTTATAAGTGACACGGAAATTATAGTTAATCTGTTAGTTCGTCATATACCCATTTTTTGTGTGAGATAAACGTGCACTGCATATGTTACAGGGAAATTAATATAGTTAATCTGTCTGTTACTTTGGTGGGTGACCTCAAAGAATGAGGAGAGCATCAAATAAGGGATGTGGCCCTTGTCGGGGTGCTGCTGGTGCTGGTGGAGCTCTTGTTGCAAGGTGTAACGCACCTAGTTGATCAGTTAGGATCTCAACTGCGGAAGCAATGGACATCCACTATTATCCCACCGCCCTTGTTTTTGGCTGTGGGATTCGCAGTTACTCAGTATGTACCCCAGGCGTCTCTCTCAGTCTTGGGCGGAGAGTTTGGGGTAACAAAATCATTTACCGCTATCCATCTAATTAGTTACTGCTGGAAAGGAAGGTCCTCCAGTATTACAGGAGTCACAAGTTAGTATAAGCTTGTGCACAGTTCAGATTTAGTATATAGTATGCCGTCGGTTTAGTATATAGTATGCCATAGGTTCAGGGTTAGTATATAGCATGTCCACAGTTTAGTATATAATATGCAGCAGGTTCAGAGTTAGTATAGCATGTCCTCAGTTTAGTATATAATATGCAGCAGGTTCAGAGTTAGTATAGCATGTCCTCAGTTTAGTATATAATATGCAGCAGGTTCAGAGTTAGTATAGCATGTCCTCAGTTTAGTATATAATATGCAGCAGGTTCAGAGTTAGTATAGCATGTCCTCAGTTTAGTATATAATATGCAGCAGGTTCAGAGTTAGTATAGCATGTCCTCAGTTTTAGTATGTAATATGCAGTAGGTTCAGAGTGAGTATAGCATGTCCTCAGCTTAGTATATAATATGCAGCAGGTTCAGAGTTAGTATACAAGTCAAAGGGTTTTGGAACCGCGCTGCTATGGACTGTGTCTCCCGGTAAAAGTGGACGGCATAGGGTGTCAGCCCCTCTCCCCAGCACCCAAAGGATCCAATCCTCTGCAGATCTCCTCCTCTACAGGGTTTAAAGGGGATAGGCAGAATAGTGAAGCACCCTTTGCAATCTTTTTATAAAAAGGTTTTATTCTACTCACAAGAGTCGGTAGACAAAAAGCATGTAATACAAATCAGAACGTCACGTTCCTGCCCGACCCGGGTTTCGCTGCCTTGCTTCTTCAGGGGTGATAACTGCGCATGCTTGCACTCAGGCCCTTAAATAGCCCAGCTGATCACATTCCATAAGCCGGTGTGATTCCGGACCATGCAGCAGTTTACAAACATGATTATATATCATACATTATCAAATTACCATTACCAATCCTTTATGCATAAACGGAGTATAAACGGATCCTTGATAGTATTCTATCAGAGGGTTTTAGGAAAGGGATATTGAATAAGAAGGAGTATGAGTACCTTACCATTCCATTTCCCTTGGTGCCGGTGATTTATCACCTGCCCAAGGTGCATAAAAACCCAACAGATCCTCCGGGGAGGCCGATTATTTCGGGGCTCAACTCGCTGACGTGCAGAATCACGGAGTACATTGACTTTTATCTGCAGGGATATGTGCTACAGAACCCCTCGCATTTGAAAGACACTGGATCTGTGTTACACCTCATTAAAGATCTTAGCCCCCCAACTGTGAATACATGGATGGCCACAATTGATGCGGTATCCCTGTACACAATTATTCCAAAGAAACTAGGAATGGAGGCGGTAGAGAGCAGGATTAGGAATGACGAAAGAATAGGGGACCAACAAAGAGATTTTATTATAGGGTGCCTCAGTTACTGCCTAGACTATAACTACTTTTGGTTTAAAGACTCGTACTATGTACAGTGTATTGGTACGGCGATGGGGGGCGAAATTCTCCCCCAGTTTTGCCAATATTTTTATGGGTGCCTGGGAGGAGAGTGCCATCCTTCCCACACTAGGAGCGGACACCCCAGGAGGCAAGTTGACCTTCTGGAGGAGGTATATCGATGACTGTCTCCTAGTGTGGGAAGGAGGAAGAGAGGGACTTGAGTTCTTTATCAGCCAGCTGAACCACAATGATTGGAACCTGCGTTTTGTGGGGGAGATCAGTAATGTGAGTGTTAATTTTTTAGACCTGTGCATACGGATAGAAGATGGCCGTTTTATGACAAAGTCATACTTCAAAGAAACAGATGTCAACTCCTACATTGATATGAAGAGCTGTCATTACGGCCCATGGCTCAAGAACATACCGAAAGGTCAGTTCAAGAGGATGGCCCGTAATTGTACAGTGATAAGTGACTATAGGACACAATGTGGGGTATTAAAAGATAGATTTGTGGAAAGAGGTTATGATGAGGCTAGTCTGGATGAGTGTATACAAAATATGGAGATAGAAAAAGGGGGAGGAAAAGAATACATGAAAGGGATAGGCAAAAAGTTGGATAGGGACTACAGATTCTCTTTTGTAACTAAATTTTGTTCTATGTCCGATAATATTAAGAAAATGGTAAAAAAAGAACTGGGGAATATTGAAGAATGATCCGACATTAGGAAAAACGATACCTACGAATCCCTCTTTTATTTTTAAGAAAGCTGCAAGCATTAGAACAAAACTTGTACATAGTGCCACCCCCCCAATGAACATAAAGACGCATAAAGAAGGAGGAAAATTTACCTGGTGCGGATTTTGCGCAGGGTGTAAAAATCGGAACTCAAAAGAACGGCAGAGATACACTAATTCTATAACATCCAAAAAGAATGGGGTGGATTTTCGCATAAGAGGAAATTGCTCATGCGAAAATGAGGGCATCGTATACGTGCTGGAGTGCCCATGTGGGCTCCAGTACGTGGGCAGGACGGTGAGGAAGCTGAAGGTCAGGATTCAAGAACATCTGCGTAATATAAAAAAAAGGCCTGATGACCCATAGTGTATCAGCTCATTTTAAATTAAGGCATGACAAAAATCTGCGGGGTTTAAAATTTGCCGGAGTAGAAAGTGTTAAGCAACATTGGCGAGGAGGGGATTCGCTGGCACAGATTAACAGAAAAGAGGTTGAGTGGATCTATCAACTAGGAACCCTACAACCAGGCGGGCTAAATATTGAATTTGACCTGAAACCGTGTATATTGTAAATTGTCCTTACCATTAGCGTCGTCCGGCTTTTCTCTACCTGGCTTCTTAAGGACCTGTGAGTGACGTCATGGTGGCCTGACCGTTCAATAGGGCGGTGGTGCCCCATGATGTGCACGTCAGAGGAGGGAGGCGGGGTCGAGGATACCTGGATGACGTTATAGGAGTGGGTGGAGAGCACCTGAATTATGCTCCAGGAGTGGGCGGAGCATAAGGGACGGCAATATAGATATTGTATGCTGAAGGGAATTTGGGTATTAGATGGTACAGTTATGATGGGTAGTAAATGTGGAAAGAAGGCTGGAATATGGATTGAATGTATGTTATTGCGGTAACTTAAAAGGATATATATGCGGATGATTTTGCAATAGAGGGAACAATCCCCCCTTTTATTTATTTATTTTATTGTATGTTTAATGTAAATGTGAATGCATAAAGGATTGGTAATGGTAATTTGATAATGTATGATATATAATCATGTTTGTAAACTGCTGCATGGTCCGGAATCACACCGGCTTATGGAATGTGATCAGCTGGGCTATTTAAGGGCCTGAGTGCAAGCATGCGCAGTTATCGCCCCTGAAGAAGCAAGGCAGCGAAACCCGGGTCGGGCAGGAACGTGACGTTCTGATTTATATTACATGCTTTTTGTCTACCGACTCTTGTGAGTAGAATAAAACCTTTTTATAAAAAGATTGCAAAGGGTGCTTCACTATTCTGCCTATCCCCTTTAAACCCTGTAGAGGAGGAGATCTGCGGAGGATTGGATCCTTTGGGGGCTGGGGAGAGGGGCTGACACCCTATGCCGTCCACTTTTACCGGGAGACACAGTCCATAGCAGCGCGGTTCCAAAACCCTTTGACTTCTATCTATCAGTGTGAACGACCTACCACACTACTCCGGGACCAGCAGCAGCGCAAGTAATTGTCCGTGTTGGGACACAGGACTGACGTTTCGTTTTTGTATTCAGAGTTAGTATAGCATGTCCTCAGTTTAGTATATAATATGCAGCAGGTTCAGAGTTAGTATAGCATGTCCTGAGTTCAGTATATAATATGCAGCAGGTTCAGAGTTAGTATAGCATGTCCTGAGTTCAGAGTTGGTTTGGGAATATCGCCTCACACCAGCAGGAACCACCCCACTCTGAGTTCCAGGACCTTAATCAGAGCAGATAACAGGCATATACTTGCGGTTAGTTGGTCCTGGCTAGGAAGCCAGCAGTGGGGAAGCTAGTGGCAAGAAGGTAGGCAGTCCTTCACAATGTTGTTAGGGATCCAGGTCTGGATATGTGGACAGAGTCCTCAGATACAATGGAGCTAGCAGGGTGCGCACTCCATTAGTGGAACACCCTGCTTAGCACCTGTCTTCTATTTAAGGCCCGGAGGTAAGTGGGCGGAGTCACAGGGAGCCGCTGCGATCCAGGCTGTACTGTTACACAAGGGTAGGATGTGGTCGATCTGTGCCAGCTGCACTCCCAAATGAAACACCTTCCTCAGGTGCACGTAGGCGACAGGACGTTGAGCGTCATTTTGTAGGCCCGAATATCGGTGTACGAATGGTGAGGCCAGAACAAGTAGAGGCGGTAGTAGGTTGGATGGCTGACAGTGCCTCCAGTTCCTTCACATTGTCTCCCACCCGGTTCCCTTCTGAAACTGCAGAGTTGGCACCTGCAGCCCATGGGCATCTGTCTTTCACCTCACCTCCTTACAAATCAGCCAAGCAGCCTGAGCCCCAAGTTATGTAGCAGTCTCCTAAGCTTTTTGATGACTCTGCTGGCAGAGTTTTAGTGGGCCATCCACCTAGCCCTGCCCCAGAAGTGGAAGAGATTGAGTGCACTGATGCACAACCAGTTATGTTTCAGTATGTGGACATGGTAGGACCACCGCAGCACGTCTCTGATGATGATGACGAAACACAGTTACCAACTACTGCGGCTTTCTGCAGTGTGCAGACTGGCAAGGAGGGCAGGGGGGAAGAGTGGGTGGAAGATGATGTGGAGGATGATGAGGTCCTAGACCCCACATGGAATCAAAGTCATGCGAGTGACGTGTGCAGTTCGGAGGAAGAGGTGGTGGTCATACATCGCCAGCCGCACAGCAAAAGAGGGAGCAGGGTGCAAAGGCAGAGTGGCCATCCCCTAGCCAGTATGCCTGCTACTGCCCACCGCACCCAGGAACTGAGCACACCAAAGCTATCTCTAAATACGACAAGATTCGAGTGGTTTGCACTCTGTGCAATCAGAGCTTGAAGCGAGGCATAAATGTTCTAAACCTGAGCACCACCTGCATGACCAGGCATCTAAATGCAAAGCACGAGCTGCAGTGGAGTACACACCTGAAAAACCACAAAAGATCTCAGGCTCCTCTTGCTCCCTCTTCTGCTGCAGCCTCTTTCTCCCCCTCTGGAGTGACAGTGGCACCTGCCACCCCGCAAACAGAGGATGTGGCAGCAACACCACCACCTCCACCACATTCACCCAGCATGTCTACACTGTGCCATGGAAGCATTCAGCTGTCCATCCCCCAAACACCGGAGAGAAAAAGGAAGTACCCCGCTACCCACCAACGATCCCTGGCCCTGAATGCCAGCATTTAAAAATTCCTTGCCTTTGAAATGCTGTCATTCCGTCTGGTGGAGACAGACTTTTAAAAACATTATGGCGGTGGCTGTCCCATAGTACGTGGTTCCCAGCTGCCACTACTTTTCCAGGTGAGCCATCTCTACCCTGCACAACCAAGTGGCTGACAAAATCAGGTGTGCACTGCGTAATGCCATCTGTGGCAAGGTCCACATAACTACCGATAAGTGGACCAGAAAGCACGGGCAGGGACGTTATATATCTCTAACTGCACATTGGGTAAATGCTGTGGCGGCTAGGCCACAGGCGGATAGCAGTTTGGCGCATGTCCTACTGCCACCGAGGATTGCAGGACATTTCTAGTTGCCTCCTGCTCCTACTCTACTTCCTCCTCTACCGCCTCCTTATCCGGTCTGCATAACACCTTCAGAACCAACTTCAGCACAGCCAGGGGGAGACGACAGCAGGCTCATCTGTTTGGAGGGGGGGTGGAAACACACCGCGCAGGAGCTGTGGATGGACATGGAACCACAGAACGATGAGTGGTTGGTGCTGCTTAGCCTCAAGCCTGGCCTGGTGGTGTGCGATAACGGGCAAAATCTCGTAGCAGCTCTGGGGCTAGCTGGTTTGACGCACATCCCTTGCCTGGTGCATGTGCTTAATTTGGTGGTGCAGAGGTTCCTGAAAAACTTCCCAGATATGTCAGAGCTGCTGCAGACAGTGCGGGTCGTCTGTGCGCGCTTTCGGCGTTCTCACCCTACTGCTGCACGCCTGTCTGCGATGCAGTGTAACTTCGACCTTTCCGCTCACTGCCTCATTTGCGACGTACCCACAAGGTGGAACTCCACCTTGCACATGTTGGAGAGACTGTGCGAGCAGCAGCAGGCGATAGTGGAGTTTCAGCTGCAGCATGCACGGGTGAGACGCTCTGGGGAACAGCACCACTTCACCACCAACGAGTGGGCCTCCATGCGGGATGTGTGCGCCATGTTGCGCTGTTTTGAATACTCCACCAACATGACCAGTGCCGATGATGCAGTCCTCAGAATTACTATCCCACTTCTAAGTCTCCTTGAAAAAACACTTTGGGCGATGATGGAATAGGATGTGACACAGGAGGAAGAGGAGGCGGAAGAGGGATCATTTCCACGGTGATCAGGCCAGTCATTCACAAGTGGCTTGGAGGGTGGGTTCCTGCACCAACAGAGGCCAGGTACACAACTGTCCAGCCAGGGCACAGTTCTGCAGGATGAGGAGGAGGAGGATGATGATGAGGAGGAACTGTGTTCACAGCAGGGTGGCACCCAAAGCAGCTCATGGGCATCAATGGACTGTGGCTGGGGGGATACAGAGGACACAGACGATACACCTCCCACAGAGGACAGCTTGTTGTTGCCTCTGGGCAACCTGGCACACATGAGCGACTACATTCTGCAGTGCCTGTGCAACGACCGCCGAGTTGCCCACATTCTAACCACTGCTGATTAATGGGTGGCCACCGTGCTGGATCCCCGCTACAAGGACAACGTGCTGTCCTTAATTCCGTAACGTGCTTGCGGAGCGTGATCGGAAGATGCACGAGTAGAAGAGCACGCTGGTAGAAGCGCTGCAGATGGCATTCACACCTGACTGTGGGGGCTCAGTGGAAGCACAAGGCGAAGGCAGAGGAAGAGGAAGAAGTCGTAAACGCAGTGGGGCACAGCCAGCACCTCAGAAGGGAGGGTTAGCATGGCCGAAATGTGGAAAAGCTTTGTCAGCACGCCACAACAACCAGCACCACCAGCTGATACAGCTTAGCAGGAGGCAGCATTTCAGCAACATGGTGGAACAGTACTTGTGCACATGCCTACACGTACTGACTGATGGGTCTGCCCCATTCAACTTCTGGGTCTCCAAATTGGGCACATGGCCTGAGCTTGCCCTTTTAAGCCTTAGAGGTGATGTCCTTCCCTGCATCAAGTGTATTTTCTGAACGTGTGTTTAGCACGGCGGGGGGGATCACAGACTAGCGCAGCCGCCTGTGCACAGCCAACGTGGACAAGCTCACGTTCATTAAAATGAACCAGGTATAGATCCCGAAGGACTTGTCCGTACCTTGTGCAGAATAGACAAGTATACCAGCCGCATCCAGCCATTTTTATACTCCAGAGCACTTTCTCTTTGCATTCTCTTTTCTCTTTCCCAATGTTTTAAGGTATTCCCAAATTTATAAAAAAAATTATAAAAAAAAAACATAAAAGGAGGAAAAAAACAAAAAAACAAAAACAAAACTGTGTTGACTACCTCCTCCTCCTCCTCCACCGCCGCTTCCACCTACACTGACACGTCCACCGTCTCCTCAACCTCCTACTCCACTTTGACCGACGCCTCCTAGTTTAAGATTTTTTTTTTTTTCTATTCTATGTTATTTTAAGTCATTTTCCTATCCATATTTGTTTGCAGGGCAACTGTTCTGCTTTTACCTCCATTTTGCTTCCTTTTGCAGCCCTCTTGCCCTTACTACGACTATTTTACAGCCATATTAGGGCACCAAATTTCAGGTCTCCATTGACTTCAATAGGGTTTGGGTTCGGGTCAAGTTCGGGTCCCAAACCCGAAGTTTTACCCAAAGTTCGACCGAACCCGCCGATCCCGAACATCCACGGGTCCGCTCATCTCTACCCACTATGACAACTAATCAGTTTGGCTTTGGGCTAACTCTAAGGGTGTTTTCCTGGCGGTCCCCTGGTTTTCACCCTTTAACTTCTATACAGGAATCTGGTCTTCATTGTTGGGGAGCCACCAGACCACTATATGTGGTAATCATACAGCATAAAAGGACACTGTAACTACAGTTAAAGAGGTTCTCCAGTCCTGTACCTAAAATGGGTCTTTCAGATAACTTGTGGAGAGAATTCACAAACTCCTCAGAAATTATTCACCTTAAAGGGAACCTGTCATCAACTTTTCGCTGACCTCACTGAGGATAAATTAGTGACAGAAATGCTGATTTAAGTGGTGTGTCACTTGTGAGCTAAAAGTAAGTGGTTGCTGAGAACCAGCATCATAATCATTGCAGTATAGGCCTTGAAAAGAGTCAAATCTACTTGAGCAGAGTCATGGTTCTTCATACTCTCCTGCTCTCTCGCCCATCTGATGATGATTGGCAGTTCTCTACTAGAGAGAAAGGGAGAAAACTAGGTAGAAGGCTGTCAGTCATCAGCAGGTGGGCAGGAGAGCAGGAATGCATGAATAACCAGGACTCTTCTCAGGTGACCATGACTCTTTTCCAGGCCCAGTCTGCAATGATTGTGATGTTGGTTTTCAGCAGCAACTTACTTTTAACTTATAAATGACAGACTGCTGAAATCAACTCAGTGGGCTCTACTTTATTCTGCCGTTAGTATGGGTATCATAAAGTTGATGACAGGTTCCCTTTAAAGGAGCTCTCTGGGCCTGTACCTAACATGGGTTTTCTAGCTATTCTGTAGACAGAATTCACTTTCAACAGTAATTACCCTTCCACTGCTCAGCTGATTCCTCAATCCCCAGTGGAGTCACAAGACTGCACAAATGGGTGCAGGCTCTTCCTCTGGCATCCCAACTTCATGTGCTCCTATTTATTCCTGTTCAGCTGTATAATGTACAGTACATGCAGCTGAACAGGAAGAAACAGAAGCAAATTCGGTCAGGATATCAGACGAAAAGCCTATAGTCAGCTGGGCGGTCACATGACCCCAGCTGGGATTGCTGAATCCAAAGAGCAATGGAGGGGTAAGTACTGCTGAATGTGTATTCTTTCCACAGAATAGCTAGAAGACCCATTTTAGGTACAGGCCCGGAGAGCTCCTTTAAGCTGAATAATTTGTGAGGAAAAATCTAAATGTGCACTTTCATTTCTACTAATATTCAGAATCATTCTGTCTGCATCTAAAAATATCATTTATTTTACAAATCACAAAATCTTGCATCCCAAACATGGATGATTCACAATTAAGAGGCCTTAAAACATGAATAGTGCTAAAATACAATCCAGGGCATCCGTTCAACAGCAAATGTCTCATGCAAGGCTATGTTATTACTATGTATTGGTTGCTGTCAGCAAACGTACAAAGTCATGTTGCTAAGCACTCAGTGTTTCCAGGCAGATTTATCCGCTTTTACTTTAAATGTCCTTACTTGTTGTTAGGCAGATTTCCCTTTTCATGAAAAAAAAAGATGCTGCTGTTTAATTTATTTTCTTGTACAAAAAAAATCACAGGCATAACTTTGAGCAGTAATGAGAGTTGTATGATGACAATTTAATTTTTTAACTTTGTGTTTTATGCATTTGCTTTATGTGAGTAATCACTTGTCTAAACAATTTGCATATTTCAATGTATTTCTTTTCTGGTTTGACTAGATTTCCAAATGTAAAATGATTGTTATTTTGTAACCGCGAGTTCAATAAAAATTGCATATCTTTACATATAACACTTGCCCTAAACCTTTTTAGTCCTCTAACATTCCAAGCACCCCAAGTGAAGCACATTATATCAAAGTAAGGCTATAGTCATACATTGCACAAATACTCCTAAAGACATGGAATGAACCCCATAGGGTACATATACCTACCAACACGCCCTTTCATGTGCAGTACATGAGAAAAATGTTTTGGAGTCCCCATGACAACAATTTAAATCCTGTATGTTGGCAATTTTGTCTATTCAAAAGAATACTGTATATATTGAAATCATTATATATCTATAGCAGGGGAGCATGACAGCCTTAACGAGACCCTCCAATTGTAAATACAAATTAAAAAATTATATTAGCAGGAAAATGGATTTAACATTTACATTGTGTCCTCTTTTTCACCTTTTTTGCAGTGATATTGTCAGTTCTAGGGACCTTCTTCTGCCATCTAAAATGGCTGCACCACTTCTCCGATTAACTGATGCACACTATGCATTGATATGCCAAAACACTGAAGCACACTGTGCAGTAGTCCAATACACTTTTTGCTGTTGTTGGATTGACCAGCCCTGCTCACACGGTTAGTGCTCGCTAATCCGAAAGGAGGTCTAAACAAGCAGGAAATGTCCTGGTCTACCAATGTACAATGGTGCTTGAAAATGTGTCAACCCATCAGAATTTTCTGCATAAATTTTAAATGTTACCTAAAACTACAGTGGGGCAAAAAAGTATTCAGTCAGCCACCAATTGTGCAAGTTCTCCCACTTATAAAGATGAGAGAGGCCTGTAATTTTCATCATAGGTACACTTCAACTATGAGAGACAGAATGGGGGAAAGAATACAGGAAATCACTTTGTAGGATTTCTAATGAACTAATTGGTAAATTCCTCGGTAAAATAAGTATTTGGTCACCTACAAACAAGCAAGATTTCTTGCTCTCACAGACCTGTAACTTCTTCTTTAAGAGGCGCCTCTGTCCTCCACTCATTACCTGTATAAATGACACCTGTTTGAACTTGTTATCAGTATAAAAGACTCCTGTCCACAACCTCAAACAGTCACACTCCAAACTCCACTATGGCCAAGACCAAAGAGATGTCGAAGGACACCAGAAACAAAATTGTAGACCTGCACCAGGCTGGGAAGACTTAATCTGCAATAGGCAAGCAGCTTGGTGTGAAGAAATCAACTGTGGGAGCAATTATTAGAAAATGGAAGACATACAAGACCACTGATAATCTCCCTCGATCTGGGGCTCCACGCAAGATCTCACCACGTGGGGTCAAAATGATCACAAGAACGGTGAGCAAAATTCCCAGAACCACACAGGGGGACCTAGTGGATGACCTGCAGAGAGCTGGGATCAAAGTGACAAAGGCTACCATCAGTAACACACTACGCCGCCAGGGACTCAAATCCTGCAGTTCCAGACGTGTCCGCCTGCTTAAGCCAGTACATGTCCGGGCCCATCTGAAGTTTGCTAGAGAGCATTTGGATGATCTAGAAGAGGATTGGGAGAATGTCATATGGTCAGATGAAACTAAAGTAGAACTTTTTGGTAAAAACTCCACTAGTCGTGTTTGAAGGAGAAAGAATGCTGAGTTGCATCCAAAGAACACCATACCTACGGTAAAGCATGGGGCTGGAAACATCATGCTTTGGGGCTGTTTTTCTGCAAAGGGACCAGGACGACTGATCCGTGTAAAGGAAAGAATGAATGGGGCCATGTATCGTGAGATTTTGGGTGAAAACCTCCTTCCATCAGCAAGGGCATTGAAGATGAAACGTGGCTGGGTCTATTAGGATTACAATGATCCCAAACACACCACCCAGGCAACGAAGGAGTGGCTTCGTAAGAAGCAATTCAAGGTCCTGGAGTGGCCTATCCAGTCTCCAGATCTCAACCCCATAGAACACCTTTGGAGGGAGATGAAAGTCAGTGTTGACCAGCGACAGCCCCAAAACATCACTGCTCTAGAGATCTGCATGGAGGAATGGGCAAAAATACCAGCAACAGTGTGTGAAAACCTTGTGAATAGAGTTGAGCGGACACCTGGATGTTTGGGTTCGGCAAGTTCGGCCGAACTTGAAAAAAAAGTTTGTGTTCGGTACCCGAACTTAACCTGAACTTGACCCCGAACCCCATTGAAGTCAATGGGGACCCGAACTTTTGGCCACTAAAAAGGCTCTAAAATAGTCCTGGAAAGGGCTAGAGGGCATCAAAAGGCATCAAAATGTGCTTAAGAGCATGGCAACTGTTCTGCAAACAAATGTGGATAGGGAAATGACTTAAAATAACATAACATACAGAAAAATTAAAAATAACAATCTGGATGAAGGAGTAGGAGGTTGAGGACGCGGTGGATGTGGCGGTGTAGGTTGACGTGGCGGTGTAGGTGGAAGCGGCGGTAAAGGAGGAATAGGTAGCCAACACTGATTTGTGTTATTATTTATTCCAAAATATTGAGACATATAACAAAATAAAACTAAGAATAAGTGCACTTGAGTAGAAGAATGGATGGTTGAGGCTGGTATAAATGTCTATTCTGCACAAGGTACGGACAAGTCCTGTGGGATCCATGCCTGGTTAATTTTAATAAACGTAAGCTTGTCCACATTGGCTGCGGCCTGTGATAATGCTCTCTGGCGTGCTATACACACGTTCACACTATACACTGGCTGCAGGGCAGGTCAGCACCTCCAAGGCTGACAAAGCTTTTCCACATTTTGGCCATGCTAACCCTGCCTTCTCAGGTGCTGTCGGAGCCCCAGGTGCATTGGCGACCTCTTCCTCCTCCTCTGCCTTCGCCTTGTGCTTCCAGTGTGCCCCCGCTGTCAGGTGGGAATGCCATCATCAGCGTGCGCTTGTAGTCGCGCATCTTCCGATCAGTAACAGATGTTTTCACTAAATTTTGTTCCCTGTCAGCAATGCAGAGCAGGGGTTTATTCACGGCAAAAGGGGGTTCATGTCACCCAGCAATAGAACAGAGTATTTTGAGAGAACGAGGCCCATGTCACCCAGGCACAGCAGGGGTTCATTCACGGCAAAAGGGGGTTCATGTCACCTAGCAATAGAACAGACGATTTTGAGAGATTTAGGCCCCTGTCACCCAGACACAGCAGGGGTTCATTCACGGCAAAAGGGGGTTCATGTCACCCAGCAATAGAACAGACGATTTTGAGAGATTTAGGCCCCTGTCACCCAGGCACAGCAGGGGTTCATTCACGGCAAAAGGGGGTTCATGTCACCCAGCAATAGAACAGAGGATTTTGAGAGATTTAGGCCCCTGTCACCCAGGCACAGCAGGGGTTCATTCACGGCAAAAGGGGGTTCATGTCACCCAGCAATAGTACAGACGATTTTGAGAGATTTAGGCCCCTGTCACCCAGGCACAGCAAGGGTTCATTCACGGCAAAAGGGGTTTATGTCACCCAACAATAGAACAGAGGATTTTGAGAGATTTAGGCCCCTGTCACTCAGGCACAGCAGGGGTTCATTCACGGCAAAAGGGGGTTCATGTCACCCAGCAATAGAACAGAGGATTTTGAGAGATTTAGGCCCCTGTCACCCAGGCACAGCAGGGGTTCATTCACGGCAAAAGGAGATTCATGTCACCCAGCAATAGAACAGACGATTTTGAGAGATTTAGGCCCCTGTCGCCCAGGCACAGCAGGGGTTCATTCACGGCAAAAGAGGGTTCATGTCACCCAGCAATAGAACAGAGGATTTTGAGAGATTTAGGCCCATGTAACCCAAGCTTAGCAGGGGTTTGTATACGCCAAAAATGGTAAAATGTCACCCGACAATTGAAAATAAGAATTTTTTCAATTTAGGGCACTAAAATTGGCACTTTTTTGCATTAAAATAGCTCTAAAATAGTCCTTGAATTGGCTAGAGGGATGTAAACGGCAGTAAAATGTGCTTAAGATCATGGCAGCTGCTCTGCAAACAAATGTGGATAGGGAAATAACTTAAAATAAAATAAAATAGCTAAAAATTACAAATTATTAACAAGCAACTCAGAGAAGGAGGTGGATATGGAGTCGGAGGTTGAGGAGGCGGTGAATGTGGTGTTGTAGGTGGAGGCAGCAATGGAGGAGGAGGAGGTAGCCAACAATGTTTTTTTTCTTTTTTTTATTGGGGTAGGTAGCCCCAAAATATTGGGACAAATAAAAAAAAAAAGAAAACAAAGAATCATTGCACTTGACTTGAGTACAAGAATGTATGTTTGATGGTGGTATAAATGTCTATTCTGCAAAAGGTACAGACAAGTCTTGTGGGATCCAAGCCTGGTTCATTTTAATGAACGTGAGCTTGTCCACGTTGGCTGTGGACAGGCGGCTGTGTCTGTCTGTAATGACGCCTCCTGCCGTGCTAAATACACGTTCGGAGAGAACACTGGCTGCAGGGCAGGCCAGCACCTCCAAGGCATACAGGGCAAGCTCTGGCTATGTGGACAATTTGGAGACCTAGAAGTTAAATGGGGCAGAACCATCAGTCAGTACGTGTAGGCGTGTGCACAGGTACTGTTCCACCATGTTGTTCAAATGCTGCCTCCTGCTAACACGCTCCATATCAGCAGTTGGGGCCGGTTGTTGCGGCGAGGTGACAAAGCTTTTCCACATGTTGGCTATGCTAACCCTGCCTTCTGAGGTGCTGGCGCTGACACAGTTGCGTTGGCGACCTCTTCCTCCTCCCCTGCCTTCGCCTTGTGCTTCCACTTGTCCCCCGGCGTCAGACGGGAATGCTCTCACGAGCGCGTCTACCAGCGTGTGCCTGTTGTCGCGCATCTTCCGATCACGCTCCAGTGAGGGAATTAAGGATGGCACATTGTCTTTGTAACGGGGATCCAGCAGGGTGGCCACCCAGTAGTCAGCACACGTTAAAATGTGGGCAACTCTGCTGTCGTTGCGCAAGCACTGCAGCATGTAGTCGCTCAGGTGTGCCAGGCTGCCCAGAGGTAAGGACAAGCTGTCATCTGTGGGAGGCGTATCATCTGCGTCCTCCATATCCTCCCAGCCACGCACCAGTGATGGGCCCGAGCTGCGTTGGGTGCCACCCCGCTGTGAACATGATTCATCCCCATCCTCCTCCTCGTCCTCCAGTAGTGGGCCCAGGCTGGCCAAATTTGTACCTGGCCTCTGCTGTTGCAAAAAAACTCCCTCTGAGCCACTTCTAAAAGACTGGCCTGTAAGTGTTATAGATGACCCCTCTTCGTCCTCCACATCCTGGGCCACATCCTCTTCCATCATCGCTCTAAGTGTTTTCTCAAGGAGACATAGAAGTGGTATTGTAACGCTGATAACAGCGTCATCGCCACTGGCCATGTAGTGGAGTACTCGAAACAGCGCAACAGGGCACACAGGTCTCGCATGTAGGCCCAGTCATTGGTGGTGATTTTGAAGGTGCTTACTCCACTGCAGCCCGGGTCTCGCATGTAGATGCCTGGTCATGCAGGTTGTGCTAAGGTTCAGAACGTTAATGCCTCACTTCAGGCTCTGATAGCACAGCGTGCAAATCACTTGGGTTTTGTCGTCAGCAGATTGTGTGAATAAGTGCCATGCCAGGGAACTCCTTGAAGCTGCCTTTGGTGTGCTCGGTCCCTGTTGACGGTGGCCAGTAGCAGGCGACAGCTGCTCTGCTTTTGCACCCTGCTCCCGCTTTTGCTACGCTGTTGGCTTGGTCTCACCACTGCCTCTTCCTCCGAACTCTGAAAGTCAGTGGCACGACCTTTATTCCATGTGGGGTCTAGGACATCATCGTCCCCTGCATCGTCTTCTACCCAGTCTTCCTCCCTGACTTCCTTTTCGGTCTGCACACTGCAGAAAGACGCAGCAGTTGGCACCTGTGTTTCGTCATCATCAGAGACGTGCTGAGGTGGTTTTCCCATATCCTCATCAGGAAACATAAGTGGTTGTGCATCAGTGCATTCTATGTCTTCCACCCCTGGGGAAGGGCTAGGTGGATGCCCTTGGGAAACCCTGCCAGCAGAGTCTTCAAACAGCATAAGAGACTGCTGCATGACTTGAGGCTCAGTCAGGTTCCCCAATATGCACAGGGGTGATGTGACAGACTGATGGGCATGGGTTTCAGGTGCCACCTGTGCGCTTTCTGCAGAAGACACCCAATTGACTAGCGCCTGTACTTGCTCAGGCATTACCATCCTTAGAACGGCATTAGGCCCGACCAAATATAGCTCTAGATTCTGGCGGCTACTGGGACCTAAGGTAGTAGGTTCAGTAGCATGTGTAGCAGTGGCAGAACGGCAACGTCCTCTCTATGCACCAGAGGCTCCACCAACACCACCACCACGACCATGACCGCGTCCCTTATTAGATGTTTGCCTCATAGTTAGCATTCACAAAGCAAAGTAAAAAGTGGTTAAATATGTTAAAATAATTAACCGCCAATATAAACCCTGATGTAGGGTATTGCACTCTATATTTTTTTTAACTCTATATGACAGCGGTATTTGTGGCCTAAATGTGACAGTCATGTATAATCACAGATGTGACAGTCACCTATGTAAGTGTAATCACAGATGTGCAGTATATGAAAAAAAGGTTTTTTTTCACCACAGTAGCCTAAAAGCCTTATTTGTGGCCTAAATGTGACAGTCACCTATGCAAGTGTAATCCCAGATGTGCAGTATATCAGAGGGATTTTTCACCACAGTATCCTAAAAGCCTTATTTGTGGCCTAAATGTGACAGTCACCTATGCAAGTGTAATCACAGATGTGTAGTATATGAAAAAAAGGTGTTTTTTTAACAACAGTAACCTAATAGCTGTATTTGTGGCCCAAATGTGACAGTCACCTATGCAAGTGTAATCCCAGATGTGCAGTATATCAGAGGGATTTTTCACCACAGTATCCTAAAAGCCTTATTTGTGGCCTAAATGTGACAGTCACCTATGCACTTGTAATTACAGATGTGCAGTATATGAAAAAAAGGGTTTTTTTTCACCACAGTATCCTAATAGCCGTATTTGTGGCCTAAATGTGACAGTCACCTATGCAAGTGTAATCCCAGATGTGCAGTATATGAAAAAAAGTTTTTATTTTTTAACAACAGTAACCTAATAGGCGTGCTTGTGGCTTAAATGTGACAGTCACCTATGCACGTGTAATCACAGATGTGTACTATATCAGAGGGTTTTTTCACAACAGTATCCAAAAATCCTTATTTGTGGCCTAAATGTGACAGTCACCTATGCACGTGTAATCACAGATGTGCAGTATTTGAAATAAAGGTATTTTTTTAACAACAGTAACCTAATAGCCGTATTTGTGACCTAAATGTGACAGTCACCTATGCACGTGTAATCACAGATGTGCACTATATCAGAGTTTTTTTTTACCACAGTATCCTAAAAGCCTTATTTGTGGCCTAAATGTGACAGTCACCTATGCACATGTAATAACAGATGTGCAGTATATGAAAAAACGTTTTTTTTTAACAGTAACCTAATAGCCGTATTTGTGGCCTAAATGTGACAGTCCCTTATGCACTTGTAATCCCAGATGTGCAGTATATCAGAGGGATTTTTCACCACAGTATCCTAAAAGCCTTATTTGTGGCCTAAATGTGACAGTCACTTATGCATGTCTAATCCTAGATGTGCACTATATGAAAAAATAGTTTTTTTTAAGCACAGTAAGCAAAACGCTGTATTTCTGGACTAGCAGACATGCAGATATCCTGTGCTGGTGCACTATCGTTGCATAAAATGGCTGCCGATTATGTATTTATATTGACAAACTGAAGTTAAAAAAAAGTTTGTTTTCAGCAGTATTTGGCTCAGTGAAGGCTTAAAAAAATTGTGCATTGCACCCACAAAACACATTTGATGTAGATCGCTGAGTAAAAAGGCAGTTCTTCATAATATTTCTCCCTGATCTCTCCCTGACAGAAGCTGCAGCCTCTCCCTACACTAATCCGAGCAGAGTGACGGGCGGCGCTACGTGACTCCAGCTTAAATAGAGGCTGGGTCACATGCTGCAGTTGGCCAATCACAGCCATGCCAATAGTAGGCATGGCTGTGATGGCCTTTTGGGGCAAGTAGTATGACGCTTGTTGATTGGCTGCTGTGCAGCCTTTCAAAAAGCGCCAAGAAAGCGCCGAACACAGAACCTGAACCCGAACTTTTACGTAAATGTTCGGGTTCGGGTCCGGATGCCGAAAAACCTAAAGTTCGGTACGAACCGGAACTTTACAGTTCGGGTTCGCTCAACTCTACTTGTGAAGACTTACAGAAAACGTTTGACCTCTGTCAATGCCAACAAAGGGTATATAACAAAGTATTGAGATGAACTTTTGTTATTGACCAAATCCTTTTTTTCCACCATAATTTGCAAATAAATTCTTTAAAAATCAGACAATGTGATTTTCTGGATTTTTTTTCCTCACTATGTCTCTCGTAGTTGAGGTATACCTATGATGAAAATTACAGGCCTCTCTCATCTTTTTAAGTGGGAGAACTTGCACAATTGGTGGCTGACTAAATACTTTTTTGCCCCACTGTATATTATATTTCCACACAAGTCCTAAAAGAAGAGAAAAATAACCTAAATATTACACATGGTCATTTATTTATTGATGAAAATAATCCAATATCACATGTCTGTAAGTGGCAAAAGGAAGAGAACCTTTAGGGTTAGCAGACAATTTAAAAGTGATATTACAGTTGTCAATCTATGGAGTGACAATTAGGGGTGAGTGGACCAACTGTTTTATTTAAAGAACAGGAATCTATCATTACAGCATAAAACCTAATCCCATCTGTGAAATACGGTTGTTTTAATATCATGGTTTGAGCCTGCTTTGCTGCATCTGGACGGGCACAGCTTGACATCATTGGTGGACCTTAAGTACATAAGGCATTCTACCAATGAATAGGTAAAGAAGAATAAAGTTAAAGTTTTGGAATGGCCAAGTCAAAGACCTGACCTTAAAGGGTTATTCCAGTTATGTAAAGTTGTCCACCTACCCACAGAATAGGGGATAACTATTAGATCGCTAAACATATCCTCTGCCAGGGTACAAAACATCCCTTTTTTCAATATGAATGAGGCATCTGTGAAGATTTTCTCCCACCTCCTGCTGAGGACAATGGATAGATCTGCCATTGCTGCTATTGCCCCATCGTGCCATTGCCACTGTCTGCCTGCATACCATCATGTTCTGTATGGTGTGTCCTGCTGCTTCCACTGTTGCTACAGCTTCTACACCCTGCTGCTAATCCCTCTACTGCCACTTCCATTACCACTACTGCCACTAACATTACCCCTACACAGCTCCCACTACTACGAATACTACCCTAACACAGCCGCGCAAACATCTACTTGCTGCTTTGTCTGTTCCATGCTGTGATGATACTGTTGGTGGTATTATTGCTGCCACTATTACCCCTACACACCTTACCCTTTGTACATCTACACTGTACTGCTGCTGCACTCAGACGTAGAGTGGCTCCTTGTTTTTTTAGGAGGTTTAACAGAATAGCTTCTCAATATTTTTTTGTATGGTCTGTTTATATATTTTTTTTATCTTTGCTCATAGCTAAAATCTTCCAGGCCCTTTATTAGTTTTGTTGCTCTCCTTTGCACTTTTTCTAACTTCAAGACATATTCCAGTTGAGGCTGTACCCGTACCAATGCTTTTCATAGTGGCAATATTACATCCCTGTCCCACGAGTCCATACCTCTTTTAATACAAGACAAAATTCTGTTGGCCTTAGAGGAAGATGACTGGCATTGCATGCTGTTTTAGTTTATAATCTACTAATATACCTAGATCCTTTTAAAGAAGTGACTCCCACTAGGATATATACTGCATGTAGATTATTAGCACCCAGGTGCATAACTTTATATTTACAGTATCTATATTGAACTTCATTTGCCAAGTGGAGGCCCAAACAGTAAGTTTGTCCAAGTCAGCTTGTAACTTTAACATCTTTCATAGACTCTACCGTATTACAAAGTTTGATGAAATCTGCCAAAATAGAAACAGCACTACAGGGGCGGACTGAGAACCCTCAGGGCCCCCGGGCAAAATAAATCAAGGGCCCCCTTACAGGCCCCACCCTTGTTCTGCCACAAGCCCCACCCTTGTCCCGCCTCCATGCCCCACCTCCAGCCACACCCTACACAATCTTTAGTAAGATTTCAAAGTTAAAGCGACACAAAAGGCACCCAGACCACTACAGTTCATTGAAGTGGTCTGGGTACAGTGTCCCTTTTTACAAATCGAGCTGCAATGTTCTAGAGAAACTGCAATGTTTACGTTCCAGCAACAAGTCAGCCTCTAGTGGCTGGCAGCCACCCGAGGGCTTCCTGAATTAAAATAGACCTTTGGTCCTGTATCTGACGCTGGACGTCCTCACACTCTGCATGATGACCTCCAGGGTCAGATTTTTCCCCATAGAAAAGCATTGATTCAATGCTTTCCTATGGGGTGATCTAATGCATGCTCAGCATTTGCAACGCATTAGCGCCTGCAGCGCAGCCTTCGCTAAAGGGCTGCCAGGATAAGATTTCTAGTCGCCATGGCGACCTGGGATTTGTTGAGCCATGCTCTAATGTAATAGAAAAATATATTAAGTGTATAAATGCACTGAAGCACAGAAAAGCTCCCCTAAGGAGATTCTTATCCCTGAAATTCCTTGATCCCACAACAATTGACAAACAGCATGAAGTGAAGTAGACTGATCTACAGGGACCTGGAGAGGGGTCTATCTAATAGAGTCCTTTAGAGAGTGTGTTAGAAAAAATCCCCTCCAGGCCCCATTAGAGACTACAATGGAGTCTAATTGGCTTGGAAGAGGTTATTTCTAACAGAGGCCATCTCAGCGTCCATTAGTGAGCCTCTGTTAGAAACAGTCCCCTCCAGGCCCCAGTATAGACTACAATTGAGGGCTAATGGGCCAAGGAGAGGGGTCTTTCTAGCAGAGGCTATCTCAATGTCCTTTAGAGTGTGTGTTCGAAAGAATCCCCTCCCATTAGAGACTACAATGGAGTCTAATGGGGCTTGGAGGGGGGTCTCTCCAACACTATGGTTCCTATTTACAATATAGCAACAGAACATAGCTCGCTGATACCTAGGTCAAGTTGGCTGCTCTTACCTCAATTACGGTTGCTGGCTGGCAGTCTGTGGTCTTGCTGGCTGCGGCTGGCAGGCTGTGGACAGTGGATGATGGTTATTTGGAGGTTGGAGGGAGAATAACTATTGTGAGAGGACACATATCTGGGCATAACTACTGTGAAGAGGGGGAGGCCCTTCACAGTAGTTATTAATCCCTTTCAGCAGTCCCCTCTTTCACAGTAGTTATTAACCCCTTTCAGCAGTCCCCGCTTCAGTGAATGGGGGACTGCTGAAAGGGATTAATAACTACTTTGAAGGGCCTAGCCGTCTGGGCAACCCCACAGATCATCCCCCCCAACCCCCTTGTACTTGTTCTGCTGATCCGCTACTTGCGGGCTGCGTGAGCATGAGTTCAGTCACTTCGGTGCGCAATCCCATCCTGTGGCGCGTGATCCCGTGAGACCCGTGACCTACAGTGGCGGGTCTCGCGGGATCACGCGCTGCAGGACGGGGTTGCGCACCAAAATGACTGAACTCATGCCCGTGCAGCCCGCATGTAGCGGAACAATTACAAGAGGGGTGGGGAATAGCCAAATAAAATATTTTTAACCAAAAGGAGGGCTTTTGGTGAGTTTTGAACTAATGGTGGTCTGTGGATGACACTATTATGGGGGATCTGTGTATGTCGCAGGGGCTGTCATGGTCATGGTGCTGTGATTCCCTTTGGCCCTAGAATAATGCCCAGTGTTCAGAGGCCACGTACCCTGAACTTGAAAAGTTCTGAGGACATAGTTAATTGGCTAACATAGGATACCCAATCTTCTACAGCTTCCGCTCGGAACCTTGACACACCATCCTCCTCCAGCTCAGCTTCGGGCACCTCTCAAGTTACCACTCGCCTGCCTGCCGCCACCACCAACACTAGCACCACAGCTGCTTTACTATATCTGTCAGAGGAGTTATTTACACATCAGTTGGAAGAAATGAGTGATGCGCAACCATTATTGCCAGAGGATGTAGATAACAGGGATATGTCTCAGTCAGGCAGCATTACACACATGGACGTACGGTGTGATGATGATGATGTTGTACCCGCTGCTGCTTCCTTTGCTGAGTTGTCAGATACAAGTGAAGCGGTTGATGATGATGATGGGTCTGGGGATGTCACGTTGAAGAGAAGAAGAACAGGGGGAAAGTTCAGATGGGGAGAAAGAGAGGAGGAGGAGACGAGTTGGAAGCAGGGGGAGGTCGTCGCAAGGAGCTAGTGGCACAGTCAGACAGCATGTATCGGCACCCGGGGTCAGCCAGACAGCACGCCAATCAACGCATGCTGTTGCCAGCACCAGAATGCCGTCATTGCAAAGCTCAGCAGTGTGGCATTTTTTTTTTGTGTGTCTGACTCTGAAAACAGCGATGCCATTTGCAACCTGTGCCAAAAGAAACTGAGTCGTGGGAAATCCAACGCCCACCTAGGTACAACTGCTTTGCGAAGGCACATGAGCTCACATCACAAACGCCTATGGGATCAACACATGATGACGAGTACAAGCAGCACACAAGCTCAAAGCCACCATCCTCCTCCTGGTCCAGCATCTTCAGCCACGTCAACCACTGCTGTCCTCCTTGCCCCCTCTCAACCATCCGCCATTCCGTCACTCACCTTGAGCAGTTCCTGCTCATCTGCCCACAGTCAGGTGTCTGTCAAGGAAATGTTTGAGCGGAAGAAGGCAATGTCACAGAGTCACCCCCTTGCCCGGCGTTTGACAGCTGGCTTGTCGGAACTCTTAGCCCGACAGCTTTTACCATACAAGCTGGTGGAGTCTGAGGCCTTCAAAAAATTTGTAGCTATTGGGACACCGCAGTGGAAGGTACCCGGCCGAAATTTATTTTCACAGAAGGCAATCCCCAACCTGTACTCTATTGTGCAAAAGGAAGTCATGGCATGTCTGGCTCACAGTGTTGGGGCAAGGGTCCATCTGACCACTGATACTTGGTCTGCAAAGAACGGTCAGGGCAGGTATATCACCTACACTGCGCATTGGGTAAACCTGCTGACGGCTGCAAAGCATGGAATGCGTGGCTCTGCAGAGTAGTTGGTGACACCGCCACGACTTGCAGGCTGGCCTGCTGCCACCTCCTCTACTCCTCCTACTCCATCCTCTTCGATAACCTCCTCGGCTGAGTCCTCTTCTGCTGCTGCGTCTTGCTCCACATCAACTGCACCCCCCCAGCTCCCCAGGGGCTATTCCACATCCTGGATACGACAGTGTCACGCTGTCTTGGGGTTGACTTGCCTGAAAGCAGAGAGTCACACCGGACCAGCACTCCTGTCCGCCCTGAACGCACAGGTGGATCAGTGGCTGACTCCGCACAAACTGGAGATTGGCAAAGTGGTGTGTGACAACAGAAGCAATTTGTTGGCGGCATTGAATTTGGGAAAGTTGACACATGTGCCGTGCATGGCACATGTGTTGAATCTGATTATACAACGATTTGTCCATAAGTACCCAGGCTTACAGGACGTCCTCAAGCAGGCCAGGAAGGTGTGTGGCCATTTCAGGCGTTCATACACGGCCATGGCGCACTTTTCAGATATTAAGCGGCGAAACAACATGCCAGTGAGGCTCTTGATTTGCGACAGCCCAACACGTTGGAATTTAACACTCCTAATGTTCGACCGCCTGCTCCAACAAGAAAAATCCATCAATGAGTATTTGTATGACCGGAGTGCTAGGACAGCTTCTGCGGAGCTGGGAATTTTTTTGCCACGTTACTGGACGCTCATGCGCAATGCCTGTAGGCTCTTGCGTCCTTTTGAGGAGGTGACAAACCTAGTCAGTCGCACTGAAGGCACCATCAGAGACATCGTCCCATTTGTTTTCTTCCTGGAGCGTGCCCTGCGAAGAGTGCTGGATCAGGCCGTAGATGAGCGTGAAGAGGAAGAGTTGTGGTCACAATCCCCACCAGAAACAGCCTTATCAGCATCGCTTGCTGGACCTGCGGCAACGCTGGAAGAGGAGTCTGAGGAAGAGGAGTCAGAAGAGGAATGTGGCTTTGAGGAGGAGGAAGACCAACCACAGAAGGCATCCCAGGGTGCTCGTTGTCACCTATCTGGTACCCGTGGTGTTTTACGTGGCTGGGGGGAAGAACAGACCTTCAGTGAGATCAGTGAGGACGAGAAACGGGACATGAGTAGCTCGGCATCCAACCTTGTGCAAATGGGGTCTTTCATGCTGTCGTGCCTGTTGAGGGCCCCTCGTATAAAAAGGCTGAAGGAGAACGACCTGTACTGGGTGGCCACGCTACACTGACCCCCGGTATAAGCAGAAAGTGCCTGAAATGTTACCGAATTACCGGAAGTTGGAAAGGATGCAGCAGTTCCAAAATAAATTAAAAAGTATGCTTTACACAGCATATAAGGGTGATGTCACAGAACAACGGGAATCTAACAGGGGAAGAGGTGAAAGTAATTCTCCTCCTACCACGACCACGACGCCAAGGACAGGACGCTTTACAGACGTGTTGTTGATGGAGGACATGCAGAGCTTCTTAAGTCCTACGCATCGCAACAGCCCTTCGGGGTCCACCCTCAGAGAACGACTCGACCGACATGTAGCAGACTACCTCGCCTTAACTGCAGATATCCACACTCTGAGGATCGATGAACCCCTTGACTACTGGGTGTGCAGGCTTGACCTGTGGCCTGAGCTATCCCAATTTGCAATAGAACTTCTGGCCTGCCCCGCTTCAAGTGTCCTGTCAGAAAGGACCTTCAGTGCAGCAGGAGGTATTGTCACTGAGAAGAGAAGTCGCCTAGGTCAAAAAAGTCTAGATTACCTCACCTTTATTAAGATGAATGAGGCATGGATCCCAAAGGGACTGACAGTGGGCGATACATTTGACTAAAAAAGGCCTGATGAGATGAGCTGCCTTGGGCTAAAAATGGTCCACACGCTGCTGTATTTTATCTCTGCATGCCGGATGACTTGCGTGACTTCTCCGCCACCAGGTAGGGTTCAAGCCGCAATGTTTTAGTGTACTTTCTGCCTGGAAAACATCAATTTTTCTGGCTGCTGCTACAGCAGCGGCTGCAACAATACCTAATTTTTCAGGCATGTGTACATGACAAATTTTTCTGGCCTCTGGTGCTGCACTGTGGCTGCAAAAACAAAAACAAAAAAAAGGCACATGTGTCAATTCCCCTTCGTGATCGTTACCTTGTTGTGGTGAAGGGACTTGTGTATCACAATGAAGCAACCAGCTCTATGAGTGTGTTGGCAATGGCAATGTTGGCACACCCCAGATGATAAGGTCGTTGCTTCATTGTGAACAGACCAAAAGCGATCGCCTGGATAATTTTGCATAGAAAAAACATTAATTTTCTTTGTGATCATCTAAGGTGATCATTAAAGCCTACTAGGCCAACAATGGGCCCACACTGCAGAATCATTGTTTTCTGGGTCACTTAACTGTCACTGAACTACCTCAGCAGGACCATAGGCTTTGAAAAACCCCCATCGCCTGCAATCTCCCAAACGTGCGTACGAGCACAGTCATCACTACACCAAGATTGACGCATAGAGGAATAAAATTTATGTCATGAGTGTGTCAACTATTGACAACCCTTTGCGGTTGTCTAAAATCTATTCCATACACGTCCCCTGATAGGGGACGTAACCGGAATTAAACTAATAGGAATAGTACTACTTAACACACCACTCATATCTGGTGGCACAGTACATTGCACGGCGCACAAACAGTGCCCCAAATTGGAAGTAGGAGGACCAACCAAGCATCTTTTTCCATCTCCCGGTTCCTAAAATCTATTACATAGACCGGCCCCTGATAGGGGACGTAACAGGGATTAAACTGATAGGAATAGTACTACTTAACATACCCCTCCTTTTGGGATTGCACAGTACATTGCACGGCGCACGCGCAGTGCCCCAAATTGGAAGTAAGAGGACCCCGACCAAGCATCTTTTTCCATCTCCGGGTTCCTAAAATCTATTCCATACACATCCCCTGATAGGGGACGTAACAGGGATTAAACTGATAGGAATAGTACTACTTAACATACCACTCATATTGGGATTGCACAGTACATTGCAAGCCGTACGCGCAGTGCCCCAAATTGGAAGTAAGAGGACCGACCAAGCATCTTTTTCCATCTCCCGGTTCCTAAAATCTATTCCATACACCGGCCCCTGATAGGGGACAAAACAGAGATTAAACTGTTAAGAACAGATTTTTTTTAATTAAAAAAAAAGAGGACAGCCTCTGCAGAGCTGGGTATTTTTTGGCCGCGTTACTGAACGCTCATGCACAATGGCTGTAGGCTCATGCGTCCTTTTGCGGAGGTGACAAACCTGGTCAGTCAAACCCAAGGCAACATCATCGACCTCATCCCATTTGCATTTTTTCTGCAACGTGCCCTGCGAAGAGTGCTGGATCAGGCCGTAGATGAGCATGAAGAGGAAGAGTTGTGGTCACCATCACCACCAGAAGCAGCCTTGTCGTCGTTGATTGCTGGACCTGCGGCAACGCAGAAAGAGGAGTCTGAAGAAGAGGAGTCAGAGGAGGAAGGTGGCTTTGAGGAGGTGGAAGACCAACTACAGCAGGCGTCCCAGGGGGCTTGTTGTCACCTTTCACGGACCCTTGGTGTTGTACTTGGCTGGGTGGAGGAAGAGACATTCAATGACGTCAGTGAGGGCAAGGAACGGGACATGGCTAGCTTGGTATCCAACCTTGTGCAAATGGGGAGTTTGCGGTTGTGCAAATGGACTGTTTGCGGTTGTTTGCGGTGCGTTAAACGGGGAGTTTGGTCTGTCAGAGTTTGGTCTGTCACTGTGAAGCGGGCGTAACCCTTGCACTACCTGATCGATACAACATCATACCTGATGGTATACACACACTGGATGTTTTAAAGCAGGTTATTCCAAACAATTTAGGAATGTTAGTGTCACAGCCAGACAGCTGAGAAGCTCTGACAGGAGCCTTTCAGATCCTCCTCCTTGAATTTCTTTGTTTTGGTTGAGTTCCTCATCTCGTTAGTCTATCTCAGCTGTCATGCAGTTGGACTGATTGCTGCCCTTTAAGTTCCTCCCCAGAATGCAGTAGTGTGTGGCTTATACAACTTCCTGGAGTGTGTGTGCATGCTGTTCCTAGTTCTCAGTCCACAGTCCCCAGTCGTCTGCAAGATAAGTGCTGTTTATGTATTTATGATTTTCTGTTTTCTGGATCCAGGTGACCCTGACTCCCTCCGTGTCTGTGTAGGGAGCCGGTGGTCGTATCCCCTCACTATTGTAGGGTCTTCAGGTGTAAGATAGTCGAGGTACGTGGATATGCGCCCATCCACCTTCGGTGTGGTCGCATAGGCTGAGCAATAAGGGAGAGCGGCAGGTCTCATGCAGGGGTCTCCCTTTTGTTCCTTAGTTGTGGATCCAGTGAGTCATTGTTTATATTGTATTGTCTTGTTTCCTGTACACCATCCGTGACATTATAAGCCGCCAAAACCGTCTCAAGCATGGATCCGGTTTCACTTTTGGCTGAACGCCTCCAGGGTCTTTCATTGGAGGTAGCTGATCTCCGTAGGATTTTTTCTCAGTTTCAAGTGACCGGTTCAGCTTGCATTCATGGAGTTTGTTCTGAGCCTAAGATCTCGCTCCCGGATACGTTCTCCGGGGGTAGTGAGAATTTTGTGCGTTTTAAAGAGGCTTGCAAACTCCATTTTCGCCTTCTTCCCCATTCCTCTGGTGATGAAGAACGGAGGGTGGGGATCATTGTATCGCTGCTCAGGGGTAACGCTCAGTCTTGGGCCTTTTTCGCTACCGGAGGGGGCACGGCCCCTCCGCTCAGTGGATGATTTCTTTTTAGCCCTGGGTCAGATATATGATGATCCGGATCGTATTGCTCTGGCTGAGTCTAAACTACGTCTGTTATGCCAGGGTAAACAATCCGCAGAGATATACTGCTCAGAATTTCGGAGATGGGCAGCTGATACTGGTTGGAATGATGCTGCACTCCGAAGTCAATTTTGCCAGGGTCTTTCAGAGGGATTGAAAGATGCATTTGCCTTTCATGAGAGGCCAATCTCCCTGGACTCTGCTATGTCTCAGGCCGTTCGTGTTGACAGGCGTCTTAGTGAGAGAGGAGAGATCTCTCCTTCCTGTCATACTCAGTCCCGGGACAGTGCAGCGGTCTCATTCTGTGCGCAGGGGTCTCAGTCACTGTCAGCCCCTTCTGAGCAGGAACCCATGCAGCTGGGGTTGATTGCCTCAGACAATAGAAGATTCAGCCCGCATGGGAGGGTTTGTTTTTGTTGTGGAGGTATAAATCATTTGGCAAATGTTTGTCCCTCTAGGAGATTCAGGCAGTTTTCTGGGAGTAATAAAGAGACAAAAAGGAAAAAATCTTCTAAAAATGTTCCGTCTGTTACTATTGGCAGGGTTGAGGCGGAAATTGAAGGTTTTCCGTTTGCTTGTAGTTCCCGTTTTGTCCTACCTGCTAGGGTGGCGCTAGAGAGCAAGAGCATTTTTTGTGAGATTTTTGTGGATAGTGGAGCAGCTGTCAATCTCATTGATAATCAATTTGCAATAACTCATGATTTCCAGGTATGCACTTTGGGAAAGGATATTCCTGTTTTTGCTATTGATTCCGCTCCACTTTCTCAGAAATCATTAAAGGGCATAGTTCACAATATCCGTTTAATTGTGAGTGATGCTCATGTTGAGGATGTGTCATGTTTCGTCCTTAGCGGTTTGCCTACTCCTCTAGTGTTGGGACTACCCTGGCTCACTAAACATAACCCCACCATTGATTGGCAAGCGAGGCAAATAAATGGTTGGAGTGACTTTTGCAGAGAGAATTGCCTCATAACATCTGTTTCTGAGGTTTCTACTAAGACTGTACCACCTTTCCTCTCTGAATTTTCGGATGTCTTCTCTGAGAGTGGAGTTCAGGATTTGCCTCCGCACAGGGAGTATGATTGCCCTATTAATCTCATCCTAGGCGCCAAGCTGCCTAAATCTCGTTTATACAATCTCTCCCAACCTGAGAGGGTCGCTATGCGTGCTTATATCTCTGAGAGTCTGAGAAAAGGACACATACGACCCTCGAAGTCACCTGTTGCCGCTGGCTTTTTCTTTGTTAAGAAAAAAGATGGTTCTTTAAGACCTTGTCTGGATTTCAGGGAGCTGAACAGTATCACTATTCGTGATCCTTATCTGCTTCCTCTGATCCCGGACCTGTTTAACCAGGTTGTTGGGGCTAAAGTCTTTTCCAAATTAGACCTAAGAGGGGCATACAACCTGGTCAGGGTCAGAGAAGGAGACAAATGGAAGACGGCTTTCAATACCCCTGAGGGCCATTTTGAGAATTTGGTTATGCCTTTTGGTTTGATGAATGCCCCAGCCGTTTTTCAGCATTTCGTGAACAGCATTTTTATATCATTTAATGGGAAAATTTGTATTAGTGTATTTGGATGACATTTTGATTTTTTCTCCTGATTTCAAGACTCATAAGGAACACTTACGTCAGGTCTTGCTCATTCTGCGGGAGAATAAATTATGCGCAAAACTGGAAAAATGTGTGTTTGCAGTTCCAGAAATTCAATTTCTGGGGTTTCTTCTCTCCGCTTCTGGTTTTCGCATGGACCCCGAGAAGGTCCACGCTGTGCTTGAGTGGGAGCTTCCTGAGAATCAGAAGGCGCTGATGCGTTTTTTGGGCTTTGCCAATTATTACAGGAAATTTATTTTGAATTATTCCTCTGTTGTTAAACCACTCACTGATATGACCAGAAAGGGGGTAGATTTTTCTTCCTGGTCGGTAGAGGCGCGTAAGGCCTTTTTATAATATCATGGAGAGTTTTGCTTCCGCTCCCATCCTGGTACAACCTGATATTTCGTTACCCTTCATAGTTGAGGTTGATGCTTCTGAGGTAGGGGTGCGGTCTTGTCTCAGGGTTCCTCTCCTGCCAAATGGCAACCGTGTGCCTTTTTCTCAAAGAAACTCTCCTCCGCAGAGAGAAATTATGATGTGGGAGATAGGGAATTGTTGGCCATCAAGTTGGCTTTTGAGGAATGGCGCCATTGGCTAGAGGGAGCCAGACACCCTATTACCGTGTTTACTGACCATAAAAATCTGGCCTACTTGGAGTCAGCCAAGCGTCTGAACCCGAGACAAGCCAGATGGTCTTTGTTCTTTTCAAGGTTTAATTTTGTTGTCACGTTCCCCCCAGGGGTTAAGAATGTGATGACAGATGCCCTGTCACGTTGTTTTCCGGGAGGTGGGAATTTTGAAGACCCGGGTCCCATTTTGGCTGAAGGTGTGGTGGTCTCTGCTCTTTTTCCTGAATTGGAGGCAGAGGTGCAGGCAGCCCAGTCAGAAGCTCCTGATCTTTGTCCTCCTGGGAGGTTGTTTGTGCCTCTCGCTTTGAGACACAAGATTTTTAAAGAACACCACAATACGGTCCTTGCTGGGCACCCGGGGGCAAGAGCCACACTGGATCTCATCGCTCGGAGATTCTGGTGGCCTGCGCTTCGTAAGTCAGTTGAGGGTTTTGTGGCAGCTTGCGAGACTTGCGCTCGTGCCAAAGTCCCTCATTCACGGCCATCAGGTCCTCTCCTCCCTTTGCCCATTCCTTCCCGTCTTTGGACACATCTGTCCATGGACTTCATAACGGACTTGCCTCATTCCTCGGGGAAGACTGTGATTCTGGTGGTGGTGGACCGTTTTAGCAAAATGGTGCATTTTATCCCTTTTCCTGGTTTGCCCAATGCTAAGACGCTGGCGCAGGCATTTATTGACCACATTGTCAAATTGCATGGTATTCCTTCAGACATAGTCTCTGATAGGGGCACGCAGTTTGTTTCCAGATTCTGGAAGGCTTTCTGTTCTCGCTTGGGGGTTCGGTTGTCATTCTCTTCTGCTTTTCACCCGCAGTCGAATGGCCAGACAGAGCGCGTCAATCAGAATCTGGAGACATATCTGCGCTGTTTTGTGGCGGAGAATCAGGAGGATTGGTGTTCTTTTTTGTCCCTTGCTGAGTTTGCTTTAAATAACCGTCGTCAGGAGTCCTCTGATAAGTCACCATTTTTTGGTGCATATGGGTTTCATCCGCAGTTTGGGACTTTCTCTGGAGAGGGCTCTTCTGGTTTACCTGATGAGGACAGATTCTCCTCGTCTTTGTCATCTATTTGGCAAAAGATTCAGGATAATCTAAAGAGCATGAGTGAGAGATATAAGCGTGTGGCAGATAAGAGACGTGTGCCTGGTCCGGACCTGAATGTTGGTGATCTGGTGTGGTTGTCTACCAAGAATATCAAATTGAAGGATCCCTCCTGGAAGTTGGGTCCTAGGTTTATTGGGCCTTACAAGATCCTGTCTGTCATCAATCCTGTTGCCTACCGTCTTGATCTTCCTCAGACTTGGAAGATCCATAATGTTTTTCATAAGTCCTTATTGAAACCTTATGTTCAACCTATTGTACCCTCGCCTTTGCCTCCTCCTCCGATTATGGTTGATGGAAATCTTGAATTTCAGGTCTCTAGGATTGTGGATTCTCGTCTTGTCCGCGGTTCCCTCCAGTACCTCGTTCATTGGGAGGGTTATGGTCCTGAGGAGAGGATGTGGGTCCCAGTGACGGACATTAAGGCCTCTCGTCTCATCAGGGCTTTCCATAGGTCCCATCCTGAGAAGGTGGGCTCTGAGTGTCCGGAGTCCACTCGTAGAGGGAGGGGTACTGTCACAGCCAGACAGCTGAGAAGCTCTGACAGGAGCCTTTCAGATCCTCCTCCTTGAATTTCTTTGTTTTGGTTGAGTTCCTTATCTCGTTAGTCTATCTCAGCTGTCATGCAGTTGGACTGATTGCTGCCCTTTAAGTTCCTCCCCAGAATGCAGTAGTGTGCGGCTTATACAACTTTCTGGAGTGTGTGTGCATGCTGTTCCTAGTTCTCAGTCCACAGTCCCCAGTCGTCTGCAAGATAAGTGCTGTTTATGTATTTATGATTTTCTGTTTTCTGGATCCAGGTGACCCTGACTCCCTCCGAGCCGGTGGTCGTATCCCCTCACTATTGAAGAGTCTTCAGGTGTAAGATAGTCGAGGTACGTGGATATGCGCCCATCCACCTTTGGGGTGGTCGCATAGGCTGAGTAATAAGGGAGAGCGGCAGGTCTCATGCAGGGGTCTCCCTTTTGTTCCTTAGTTGTGGATCCAGTGAGTCATTGTTTATATTGTATTGTCTTGTTTCCTGTACACCATCCGTGACAGTTAGGTGATTTATGCCCTTTATGGATTAAAACCCGACTCTGCGTCAACTACGTAATTTTCCATGGGAGTTTTGCCATGGATCCCCCTCCGGCATGCCACAGTCCAGGTGTTAGTCCGCTTGAAACAACTTTTTCATCACTATTGTGGCCAGAAAGAGTCCCTGTGGGTTTTAAAATTCACCTGCCTATTGAAGTCTATGGCGGTTCGCCCGTTCGCGAACATTTGCGAAAATTCGCGTTCGCCGTTCGTGAATGGAAAATTTTATGTTCGCGACATCTCTATTTAAGAATTCTAAAAGAATGCACAGAAAGTTTTAATAGTATCATACTTCCCAAAGTGACTGACAGATTTTAATTTAAATAAAAGATCTTGATTGAATACAAATTAAAATGCTGACATTGCGGACATATTAGCGGAATATTCTTAATACGCAGTTTCATTTCTTCTGATGGATTGCAAGTAGGATAAGTCAGAATGCTTTGATATTAAAGTCATTATATAATGATTTACTTTACTTTCATATAATATAAACATTGAAACCTAATATTTTTTTACGGTTTTGTCCTTGTCATACTGTATTTTAAACATGCCCCATCAAAATGTTAACAGATTTTTTACTATGTTCATTTACAACATATAATAAAAACGATAGCAACAATAATAATAGTCTAATATTTACATTCATAAGAAGGAAGGATAAACTAAGAAAGCCAGATATGGCACAACATTTTCTTGGTCTGACACTTTTTCTGTAGCTGCGTTAATAGGAAATCACCATTTGTATTTGATATAGACACTGAAGGGCACATTTATTAAGAGCGGCATTTTAGATGCCTGTCTTAATAAAGCCCCATAGATGGCGGAGGATCATCGAAGTAATGAAGAGGCGCAGGCCTTTCCATAACTTTGGCACATCCAGCGCCAGTTCGAAATGTAAGACATCGTCTGAGCTGTCTTACATTTAGGCATTTTTCTATGCCTAAAACAGTCGTAGAAAATTATAAATAAGACGAGCCTGTCGGCCCATCACTTTCTCCGCCCATGCCACGCCAACAATTTTAGACCTGGCATGTGCTGGGTGAAGTCGCAGATAGTGGAGCAACTAACCTGAAATACGCCTAATTTAGATGTATTTCAGTATAATAAATGACCCCTATAAATGGCAAATGTCAAGGCAATATTTTTCTTTTGCATAATCAAACATTCATTTTTTTTTTAAATGTCCTGTCTACTACCTAACTCTTTCTAAAAGAATTAGATAAGACTCTTTTTGCATTTGGCCCAAGGATAAGACTACAGATGAATGAATTTCCTAAGACTGCAAATAAATGGGAAATTCACTCAGCTTTATTTACGCTTTACAATATATGGACTATCCAAGAGTGAGCTAGAAAACTGGGTCTTGTTTGCTTATCATATGAAATGATCTTGCCGTGAAATCTGTAAGTCCATCACAAAAATAATTTTGAAAAGCCAGTGCACAAGAGAAAGGAAATTGCGGCACTCGCCTTCAGGTGTAAAAAACGTACTTTATTCTTCCATTGTTAAAAACTGGGTCAGCGGGACAGACAACATAGAATGCAAATGTAAAAAATTGGCTTGTATGCGAAACGGCTGCTGCCGATTTTTTACATTTGCATTCTATGTTGTCTGGCCCGTTGACCCAGTTTTTAACAATGGAAGAATAAAGAAAGTTTTTTACATCGGAAGGTGAGTGCCGCAATTTCCTTTCTCTTGTGCAGTGGATTCTTGAATACATTGCCTGTCAATGCAGAGCACCACCGGATGATTCACTATATATGCTTTGGTTTGCATTTGTGACGCTATCAGTATAAGAATGTCATGACATTCACATAGTGCCACTCAAGCTTTTTCTACGGTCTGATTTTTAATTTTGAAAAGCATTTACTCCCGAAACAAATTTATATAGCAAATAAACTGGATTTTGAAAACCATAGGGCAAAGAGCCAATAGACTAATGGATAAATGTCTCCAGTTCAGAATTGATGTTGGCGCATTTTGGCAGAAATCTTTGTTGTAGTGTAGGCGACAAAAGTCACATTGCAAACCCCCCCCCCCCCCCATCTCAATAAAATAATAAAATGAAATATTAAAAGTTTAATGTATCATTATATTTTATGTTACAGTATTTATGCTTTAAAACGTGTAAAAAAAAAATAATGAAATAATTGGTCTTGAAATAAAACAGTTATGAGTAGTGATTGATAAGTGAAATTGCCCTACGTGCCTTCCCCAAATGTCAGCCGCGTTAATTGTGCTTTCTACTGCATATTAAAACTTACTTCTGAATGTAGTTGGGAAGAAGTTTCCTCATTAGTCATATTTCGAAAAGCAACTTTAAGAAATGAAATCAGTGGGGCATATTTCATAGACTTTCCTACTGCGTTCTCACTATTTCATTCTATCTTTCATCTGATCCTCTGCACAACTGACTGATGGCACTAGCAGAAGAGCACCATTTGTTAGGATGGCAGCAGTGGGTGTAATGTGACCTATTATGTTTAATCTACAGCAAGTCACTTTCTATGCTGTTTTTTTACACTATTTAGTTCAAAGGGAATAAGAAAGCAGATGGAAGGAAAAGGAGGGAGTTAATTTTACACTCGCTGAGCTCATTTAATAAAAGAGAACAACAAAAAATATAATAAAATAAGCAGATGGTAAAATCAATAAGATTTCACATGTTTCTGGGATTAAATGTAAAAGTTAAATGTCTGCAATGGTACTGTCATCCATTAAAATGCAAGGTTTTAAAGATGGAGGAAAAAAGATGGAGCAGTGTGAAAATACAGTACTACATCTGTAGTTACATGCTAGACTGATCATATATACTCAACTTACATGCAGAAGTCAAAATATGCAAAAGTATTCTTCTGCATCCTCCTTGGGCTGTGCTGTAGTTGCCTGGGGCACCATTTTGAAGAGAAAATTAGTTAAAAGGGGCAACTTTACCCCAGTGCAATAACCTCTTCAGTCGTAGAGATTGGACCCCCACCAATGATAAAGTGCTTGCATATCCCATTGATGTTCCATCACTTTATAAGATAAGAATACCTCTTTAACTCCTTCCTGATGCAAAGATTTTCAGTTTTTTACTCCCTGCCTTCCCGTAGCCATAACTTTTTTTTTTTTATTTTTTTTGTTCACATAGCCATATAAAGTCTTGTTTTTTGCAGGAAAAGTTGTACATTCTAATGTCATAATTTAACCCTTTAATGACCGGGATATTTTCCATTTATTTCATTTACTGTACGTTTATTACTCCAAGGCTTCCCAAAGCCATAACTTTGTAATTTTTCCATTCACATAGATAAAAAATTAAAAACAGGGTGGAATTGTAAAATAAAAACACAATTCCAACACAGTTTTAATGGTTTTGTTTTTCCTAGAGCGGTAAAACTGGCCTGATTTTTATTTTTATTTTGGGGAAGGGGGGGGAGTGTGATTTAAATTTTTATATACAGTATTTTTTTATTTTTTAAAATATTTCTCAAAAATTTTGTTTAATTTTTTTTTTTATTAGGTACCCAAGTGGACCACAACATACAATCATCAGATTGCAATTTGTATAGGGTAAAGGAATTTTCTCCAGTATCATAAACAGAAATAGCTTTATTACAGTTCAGTGCTGCCCCCTGCTGGCCTGAATTGTAATATACAAAAATGAGCCTTGCAGCCTAATAAGGCTCAGGGTCATCAATTTCAAGGAACGCCTTCCCCGATCTCTACTGGGGGAGGTGTTCCGGCCCATGAAGCACGCACTTAAGGGTTTCCAGCTTCTCAGATGCCAGCACATTAGACCACAGCATCTGAGAGGTTAAATGTCTGTATGAAACATCAGGGAACAGCTAGCTATGGCTCTCACTCTGCTCCGGAGCGGGTGCCATCTTTAAAGACGAAACATCAGCCATTCATGTACGGCAAATATTGTAAAGAGGTTAAAGTCACCCAACCAACAGACTTTCTGACAAAACATGTTATGATTTAAATGTATATAGATATCCTTATCTGTGCATTTTAGCCTATAGATCAATTGAAGACATCACTTTATTCTGAAAATAAGCTCCCACTTGCTCCTCCTGCTTGCTCTGGCAGTCCCTTCCTCTTGATTGACAGGAGCAGGAAAGATGACTATGGCATTGTCAATCAAGAAGGAAAGTGAGGGGCTGGCATAGAATGCTGTAGGTGCAAAGGTACGCAGAGTGGCTTGGGTTGGCTCATGGTGCACTTAACTACTCATTTGCATATGGATGAAAAGTACATTTTCTCCAGAATGAAGTGACATCACTAAGTGAAAGGCATTATTACATCCAGCTGAACTGTGCCCTACAAGGCACTGTGCCTGGTTTAACATTGAGTTTCCTGAAGCTACAGGAGATTCACTATGCACTATGGGGACTTTCCATAGGCTCTTTCATAGGGCCTGAGGCTGCCATAGCAATTGAACAGCACTGCAGGGGAGGTATGTTGTGCTGGTATTTGTTTGGTGTTGCTAGGAATATATTTTGTGCTGCATTGTGGTATGTGGTGCTGCTAGGGAGACATTTTGTGCTACACTGCAGTATGTGGCACTTCTGTATGTATTGTGTACTATTATTTTTCAGCAATATGAGGTGCACTTTATCACCTGCATGTTACTTTTGGGCTCATAACTTGTTTGTTTTTTTTCCGATATGCCTTTTATCTGTGCGTTGGCTTGACTCTTTTTGAATCCTGGAGCGCATACTCCCTTCTATTGTTCCCTGGTCTTTTCAGTATCCTCCAGTGCAGGTATTTGACTTGCGTTCTACGACTCCTCCTAAGCCCTGGAATACATTGTCACTCAGACCGTGCCTTTTACATGCATGATGTGTCGCAACATCGGTACACAATATTTTGTGCTGACGTCTATGAATCACCATTGGCTATTGCTGTGTCCCAGGTGCTTTGTATCATAGGAAAACGTCATCTTCCGGCGCTATTATGACCTCGATTCAGGACTAGAGATGATCAAATTTCAGGACTCCCCTGCATAACGGAAATGGAACGGATCCGTTTTGCAGTTCATAGACTTCTATTATGAATAACGGAATCCATAACGCAATTCTGCTTTTACCACCAAATGAAGCGTGAACAAATTTCAAAATATGAAATTCGCTCATCTCTATTCTGGACTATTGTCTATCTCGTACATTAAGGGTGAGCAATCATCATTTACTACAACTGTTATACCTAGAGATGAGCGAATCGAAGCTGACAAAGTGGAATTTGTTTAGAATTTCAGGAAAAATTTGATTTGCAACGAATGTGAATTTCCTCGCGCTTCGTGGTAACGAATCGCATTTTTCCTAAAATGGCGGCTACACATGTGAGGACTGAGGACATGGGGCAAGGAACTCTGGGAAGGCGGGATCACCCAGATTGACATGTCATGCATGCAGCCAATCAGCCCTGTGATGTCACAGCCCTATAAATATGGCGGCCATCTTAGAGTCAGACATTTTCCAGTGTTCAGAGTGCAGGGACAGATGTGTGAAGGCGCTAGGGACAGCAATTAAAAAAACCTGATTGTGGAAAAAAAGACAGAAAAAAACTATTTATAAGTGCAGGGAAAGGATAGGGAGGAATCATTTCACAGCATCTTAGTGCAGGGAGAGATGTCAGAAGGAGCTAGGAACAGTGCCAGAAAAGTGATTTACAAGTGCAGGGAATGATTATTTGGGGATCCAAATATCCATTATACAGCTCTGTCATTCCAGCAATTTGTTATTGGGCTGCAATTGCTATGTTGAAAAGCCTTTAGTGGCTTATATCTTAGTATCTTTTGTATCTTAGTTACTTAAAGGAATGCTAAAATAAAATAACAAACTTTATTGTGCTTCTAGTTTAAAAACTTGGAGGATAATAACATTGTTACGCAGTACATATCATATACAATATATCAGATCAGTCAGAGCGCACACTATTACCATTGGTTTGATGCCTAAGTGATAAAACACACACTGCTGATCCTATCTATTATGTGGGGGGTTAATTTTTGTCAGACTAATAACCACCACTATCTCACTTGGTGTGCCGCAGATCTTACCCTACTCCAATTTACTAGTCCATAGGTGCCCTGTTCAAAACCTATGAGTCCCTCAGTCCAATACTTAATAAAAATAATGGCTCTGTTGCCTATTGTTTTTACATGTCATTAGTTGCAGCTAGCTAAATACATTGTCAACTCTGGCTCAACGCGTTTCTGGCTAACATATAGCCCTCATCAGGAGCCCTAATGTAAATCAGCTACCAGGCTTTTCAACATAACAGACAGACAAACATATACAAACTCATGCCACCTCTGCATGTGGCAGCGCTATCGGCACAAGTTCAGCCATAAGACAGACACCAACACCCACTATTTTATATAATTGTACTCCAGATCTGACCAATCAGCTGGCTCGGCTCCGGAAGTAGGAGCGCTCAATCCAAGCCACTCCCCGGGACAAGCTTCAGTCTCCACCGCGTTGTATCGCTGCATTAAAAGATCTTATTCCTTATCCTGGTGACTGGCTGACGGTTTTATTGCGCCGTGGGACGTATCCACTTTCTTTAGGCCAATTATCTTCTTGGGGACTCCAGGCATCTCCAACAAGAAGATCCTATGTGATCCCATGGCTGCAGACCGCCATCACAGGGATCCAAGTCCTCCTGACAAGCTTTCATTAGTGTTGTGCCTACATTTGCACAACCATGCAAGGTGAGCCTTGTAATTTATCACCGTTTATATTCTTGGTGCGCACATCTGTTTTTTTACAGTTTTAATCAAGCCTGCTATATCGTACTAGTGATGAGCGGCAGGGGTCATATTTGAATTCTCAATATTTCTCGAATATTTTGTAGAATATTCGTTGAATATTCGTTACATTCTTCATTTTTTTACTAAAAAAATCGGCAAGGTATTGATCGCACAATATGCAAATATTACGCGATCAATACAGGAGTGTGTCAAAAATGAATATATGGCAATGTATGATTCCTTCCTGCTTAAGTTGCTTGTCAAGCAACTTAAGCAGGGACGAATCATGACTTCAGATGGAAAAAATTACGAATAATCAAAAAAACTAATATACACTGCTCAAAAAAATAAAGGGAACACTTAAACAACACAATGTAACTCCAAGTCAATCACACTTCTGTGAAATCAAACTGTCCACTTAGGAAGCAACACTGAGTGACAATCAATTTCACATGCTGTTGTGCAAATGGGATAGACAACAGGTGGAAATTATAGGCAATTAGCAAGACACCCCCAATAAAGGAGTGGTTCTGCAGGTGGTGACCTGACCACTTCTCAGTTCCTATGCTTCCTGGCTGATGTTTTGTTCACTTTTGAATGCTGCCGGTGCTTTCACTCTAGTGGTAGCATGAGACGGAGTCTACAACCCACACAAGTGGCTCAGGAGGTGCAGCTTATCCAGGATGGCACATCAATACGAGCTGTGGCAAGAAGGTTTGCTGTGTCTGTCAGCGTAGTGTCCAGAGCATGGAGGCACTACCATGAGACAGGCCAGTACATCAGGAGACGTGGAGGAGGCCGTAGGAGGGCAACAACCCAGCAGCAGGACCGCTACCTTCGCCTTTGTGCAAGGAGGAACAGGAGGAGCACTGCCAGAGCCCTGCAAAATGACCTCCAGCAGGCCACAAATGTGCATGTGTCTGCTCAAACGGTCAGAAACAGACTCCATGAGGGTGATATGAGGGCCCGACGTCCACAGGTGGGGGTTGTGCTTACAGCCCAACACCGTGCAGGACGTTTGGCATTTGCCAGAAAACACCAAGATTGGCAAATTCGCCACTGGCGCCCTGTGCTCTTCACAGATAAAAGCAGGTTCACACTGAGCACATGTGACAGACGTGACATAGTCTTGAGACGCCGTGGAGAACGTTCTGCTGCCTGCAACATCCTCCAGCATGACCGGTTTGGCATTAGGTCAGTAATGGTGTGGAATGGCATTTCTTTGGAGGGCCGTACAGCCCTCCATGTGCTCGCCAGAGGTAGCCTGACTGCCATTAGGTACCGAGATGATATCCTCAGACCCCTTGTGAGACCATATGCTGGTGCGGTTGGCCCTGGGTTCCTCCTAATGCAAGACAATGCTAGACCTCATGTGGCTGGAGTGTGTCAGCAGTTCCTGCAAGACGAAGGCATTGATGCTATGGACTGGCCCGCCCGTTCCCCAGACCTGAATCCAATTGAGCACATCTGGGACATCACGTCTCGCTCTATCCACCAACGTCACGTTGCACCACAGACTGTCCAGGAGTTGGCAGATGCTTTAGTCCAGGTCTGGGAGGAGATCCCTCAGAAGACCGTCCGCCACCTCATCAGGAGCATGCACAGGCGTTGTAGGGAGGTCATACAGGCACGTGGAGGCCACATCCAGACCTCCATGGGTTAAAAAATTTGATTTCCATTTTTTTTTTTTTGTGTGATTTTGTTGTCAGCACATTCAACTATGTAAAGAACAAAGTATTTCAGAAGATTATTTAATTAATTCAGATCTAGGATGTGTTATTTTTGTGTTCCCTTTATTTTTTTGAGCAGTGTATATCACTATATACACTCACCTAAAGAATTATTAGGAACACCATACTAATACGGTGTTGGACCCCCTTTTGCCTTCAGAACTGCCTTAATTCTACATGGCATTGATTCAACAAGGTGCTGATAGCATTCTTTAGAAATGTTGGCCCATATTGATAGGATAGCATCTTGCAGTTGATGGAGATTTGAGGGATGCACATCCAGAGCACAAAGCTCCCGTTCCACCACATCCCAAAGATGCTCTATTGGGTTGAGATCTGGTGACTGTGGGGGCCATTTTAGTACAGTGAACTCATTGTCATGTTCAAGAAACCAATTTGAAATGATTCGAGCATTGTGACATGGTGCATTATCCTGCTGGAAGTAGCCATCAGAGAATGGATACATGTTCTCATTCTGTTTACGCCAAATTCGGACTCTACCATTTGAATGTCTCAACAGAAATCGAGACTCATCAGACCAGGCAACATTTTTCCAGTCTTCAACAGTCCAATTTTGGTGAACTCATGCAAATTGTAGCCTATTTTTCCTATTTGTAGTGGAGATGAGTGGTACCCGGTGGGGTCTTCTGCTGTTGTAGCCCATCCGCCTCAAGGTTGTGCATGTTGTGGCTTCACAAATGCTTTGCTGCATACCTTGGTTGCAACGAGTGGTTATTTCAGTCAACGTTGCTCTTCTATCAGCTTGAATCAGTCGGCCCATTCTCCTCTGACCTCTAGCATCCACAAGGCATTTTTGCCCACAGGACTGCCGCATAGTGGATGTTTTTCCCTTTTCACACCATTCTTTGTAAACCCTAGAAATGGTTGTGCGTGAAAATCCCAGTAACTGAGCAGATTGTGAAATACTCAGACCGGCCCGTCTGGCACCAACAACCATGTCACGCTCAAAATTGCTTAAATCACCTTTCTTTCCCATTCTGACATTCAGTTTGGAGTTCAGGAGATTGTCTTGACCAGGACCACACCCCTAAATGCATTGAAGCAACTGCCATGTGATTGGTTGACTAGATAATTGCATTAATGAGAAATAGAACAAGTGTTCCTAATAATTCTTTAGGTGAGTGTAGAATATAGTGCTATATATTCATTTTAAAGAATATTCGTCATTGACGAATATTCTAAAAACCTAATATTTAGCACTATATTCTATTGTGCTATATATTTATTTTTTGACCCACGCCTATATTGATTGCGTAATATTCGCATATTACGTGATCATTACCTTGCCGATTTTTCGAGTAAAAAAATATTACGAATATTTAAAAAACAAATATATAGCACTATATTCGAAATATTAGCGAATTCTCAAAGTTACGATATTTGCGATAAATATTCGTAATTCGAATATTCGTGCTCCACATTATCCACTACTACTGTCCGATCGTGTCAAGACGAGTAAATACCGTCATGTTATAGAGATCAATGCAGCGGATTTATATTGTAGGTAGTAATATCCAGGAAATCCATATATGAAGCCGGACAGTTAGACTAAAAGGTCATAAGGCTATTATTCTTCATAAAGGAAGTATATGTAGACTCAAGGTAGGTAGTTGGAAACATAGTAGCATGGAACACACCGGTGTGTCCTAAATTATAAATTCATATAGCTGAATTCCCATCCTTTTAACCTCATAATTCAGGACCTAGAGTGAGGATGTCAGTGGTCCCTCGGAACCAAGTGAAACAAGTGTGTTAGCTAGAGCAGTTATTGGAAACACAAACTGTTACTATTGGTATACATACAGATGCCTCCTCTCTTACCTGATCTCCAAACTGGTGACAGCAAAACATCATATTGCAAGACTGTAACTAAACTCTAAAAAGCTGCAATACGCATCAGCGGTGAGTGCTCCACATTTCACGCAGAGAAGCTACAGTAGCCTCATTTATGAGATACAGTCCTGATCAAAAGTTTAAGACCACTTGAAAAATTGCAAAAAATCTTATTTTACATTGTTGGATCTTAACAAGGTTCCAAGTATAGCTTCAACATGCAACAAGAAGAAATGAGTGTGAGACAAAAAAAAATTTGAGCATTCAATTAATTGAAAATAACAATTAAACTGAAACAGGCTGTTTTTCAGCTGATCCTAATTTTAGGACCACATGCCTTTAAAAGACCAAATCTGTGCAAAGATGTGAATTCATTGTCATTCTCTGTCAGGTATCACACGTTGTGATGGCAAAGGCAAAAAAACTCTCCCTTTTTGAATGTGGTCAGGTTGTTGAACTGCATAAGCAGGGTCTCTCACAGCGCGCCATCGCTGCTGAGGTGGGACGCAGTAAGATAGTCATTTGGAATTTCTTAAATGATCCTGAGGGTTATGGAACAAAAAAGTCAAGTGGAAGACCCAAAAAAATTTCACCAGCACTGAGCCGGAGGATCCAATTGGCTGTCCGTCAAAACACTGGACGATCCTCGACCCAAATTAAGGCCCTTACTGGTGCTGACTGCAGCCCCATAACCATGAGACGGCTTCTGAGACTGAAGGGCTTCAAAAACAAAAAACTTCTTCAAAGACCTTGTCTCCTTGAACGCCACAGAACTGCTCGTTTGGACTTTGCAAGAGAGCACCAAACATGGGACATTCAAAGGTGGAAGAAAGTTTTATTCTCTGATGAGAAAAAAATGAACCTTGATGGTTTCCAACGTTACTGGCATGACAAGCAGATCCCACCTGAGATTTTTCTACGTGCCACAGTGGAGGGGGCTCCATAATGGTCTGGGGTGCTTTTTCCTTCAGTGGAACAATGGAGCTTCAGGAAGTGCAGGGGCGTCAAATGGCCGCTGGCTCTGTCCAGATGTTGCAGAGAGCATTCTTCATGACTGAGGGCCCTCGTCTGTGTGGTAACGACTGGGTTTTTCAACAGGACAATGCTACAGTACACAATGCCCGTAGGACAAGGGAATTCTTCCAGGAGAATAACATCACTCTTTTGGCCCATCCAGCGTGTTCCCCTGATCTAAATCCAATTGAGAACCTTTGGGGATGGATGGCAAGGGAAGTTTACAAAAATGGACAACAGTTCCAGACAGTAGATGGCCTTCGTGCGGCCGTCTTCACCACTTGGAGAAATGTTCCCACTCACCTCATGGAAACGCTTGCATCAAGCATGCCGAAACAAATTTTTGAAGTGATAAACAATAACGGCGGAGCTACTCATTACTGAGTTCATGTTTGGAAGTTGGTTTTCTGTTTTGGGGGGGTTTAGTTTTTTTTTTGGAGGTGTGGTCCTAAACTTTTGATCAGCTGAAAAACAGCCTGTTTCAGTTTATTCGTTGTTTTCATTAAATTGAATGCTCAAAAAATGTTTTGTCTCACTCCCATTTCTTCTTGTTGCATGTTGAAGCTCTACTTGGTACCTTGTTAAGATCCAGCCATGCTAAATATGATTTTTTGCCATTTTTCAAGTGGTCTTAAACTTTTGATCAGGACTGTATTAAGCGGCAGACCTAGCTAGATTTGGTGAGATCTATTGAGAATATTAAATGTGTGAAAGTCAAACACATGAGAATAAAGGAACACTAAATCCAGAATCCAAATATCATGTGTGATACTGTCTGCTCAATTGCGTATCTAATCATATTATGTGTGATACTGCCTGCTGAGCTGTGTATCTAATCGTATCATATGTGATACTGTCTGCAGAGTCGTTTAACTCTGTAATTCTACCTTGTGTGATACTGTCTGCTGAGCTATGTATCTAATCCTATCATGTGTGATGCTGTCTGCAGAGTCGTGTATCTAAGCCTATTGTGTGTGATACTGCCTGCTGAGTTGTGTATCTAATCCTATCATGTGCGATACTGCCTGCTGAGCTGTGTATCTAATCCTATCATGTGTGATATGTTTTGCTGAGATGTTTATCTAATCCTGTAGTATGTGATCATTTCTGCTGAGCTGTGTATCTAATCCTATCATGTGTGATACTGCCTGCTGAGCTGCGTATCTAATCCTATTATGTGTGATACAGTGGCTCATTTTACATTCCCAGGTTTTTCTGTCTCTATAATTCTTACAATTCCCTCTGGAGAGGAAGGTTTTATGTTAAGGAACAGATATGAGCAGGAGGTCAGATGGAGGGAGAGATAAGAAGTTCCTTGCTGGGTGCAGGGGTTTTCGGCAGTGCAGGAAAATAGGGGTAATAGTTGTGGAAAGCAGAAACATTGTTTGCAGTGTATATTTCATTAGTTACAATTCTGGTATAATTAGATTTTTTGCACTTAGGGCTCTTTCACACCTGCGTTCTTGTCTTCCGGCATAGAGTTCCGTCGTCGGGGCTCTATGCCGGAAGAATCCTGATCAGGATTATCCTAATGCATTCTGAATGGAGAGAAATCCGTTCAGGATGCATCAGGATGTCTTCAGTTCCGGAACGGAACGTTTGTTGGCTGGAGAAAATACTGCAGCATGCTGCGCTTTTTGCTCCGGCCAAAAATCCGGAACACTTGCCGCAAGGCCGGATCCGGAATTAATGCCCATTGGAAGGCATTGATCCGGATCCGGCCTTAAGCTAAACGTCGTTTCGGCGCATTGCCGGAGCCGACATTTAGCTTTTTCAGAGTGGTTACCATGGCTGCCGGGACGCTAAAGTCCTGACAGCCATGGTAAAGTGTAGCGGGGAGCCGGGGAGCAGCATACTTACCGTTCGTGCGGCTCCCGGGGCGCTCCAGAGTGACGTCAGGGCGCCCCAAGCGCATGGATCACGTGATCGCATGGATCACGTCATCCATGCGCATGGGGCGCTCTGACGTCATTGTGGAGCGCCCCGGGAGCCGCACGGACTGTAAGTATACCGCTCCCCTGCTCCCCGCTCCTACTATGGCAACCAGGACTTTAATCGCATCCTGGGTGCCATAGTAACACTGAAAGCATTTGGAAGACGGTTCCGTCTTCAAATGCTTTCAGTACACTTGCGTTTTTCCGGATCCGGCGGGCACCTCCGGCAACGGAAGTGCATGCCGGATCCCAACAACGCAAGTGTGAAAGAGGCCTTTGTAAGTTTACTTTTTGGATGAAGACCAATGTCTCAGAAAAACTAAAGCCTTACATTTACACTTCTAGGTGTGAATAATAGAGGAGGGGCTGGATTTAACTTAATCAGGGACTAATCAAAGAACAGCTGGATACAATGGTGACTAGTCAGAGCAAACAAACAGCTAATAAAGTGACAGGGCACTGAATGTCTGTTCTGTGGCCCCCCAAAAAATATAGAACCTGTCCTGTTCTGTACAGTATGTTTTGCAGGGGGAATTCTCCATTGGCAACACAGGGTGGTCAATATATATTTATTGGCATAGCACGCAATATGATGAGGGAGATTGGAAAATAATTATATACTGGCACTACTGGTGGAAACGGAGGAGCATTAAATACTGGAGCCATTAAATATATATATATATATATATATATATATATATAGTGGGGATTTGCTCTAGTAGACAGGCTTGCGGACGCAGTATAGAGGCAACGACAATGTCTTTAACTTAAACAGTTCGGTGTTTATTCACACATCAGGATAAGCAAAACAAAAAGTCAGTTTCAAGGAAAACAGTCACCTTGAGTCTGGTGTTTGTTCACACCATACAGCAATGCAGAAGTCCTTGGACATAGCATAAACCACCTGCTCTCACACCAACAAGGTAGCAGGCCTTTACATAGGCCCAAACTCCCAGGTCCCAACACAGAGACTGTCAGAGAGGAGTCAATTCCCACCACCTGACAGTGCTGCCTGTGTTTTATAGCTCAAACCAAAACCCGGCCTGGAACGTGGGGAGAAGCCACCCACCGTGCACTTTGGCTGCTCCCAGTAAGAGTCGGCCTGGATTGGCTTTACAGCCATACTAAATAGCAAAACCATGTCAGCCAGCACTAGCACCTTCCGTCCATGATGGACCCTTGCGCCTTCCTACAATATATATATATATATATATATATTTATATAAAAAGGAAAAAGGGGGATGGCAGCACCGTCACAATAGAACTTGGAAGAGAAGGGTGCACAGGCCCAAATGTGGATATAAGCCAATCCAACAAATATAAAAAAAGAAAAAAGGGCAGCACTCCACTGGATTAAAATAAAATAAACTTTATTTACCCAAAGGCTGTAGCGACGTTTCGGCTCTTACACAGGAGCCTTCCTCAAGCTCCTGTGTAAGAGCCGAAACGTCGCTACAGCCTTTGGGTAAATAAAGTTTATTTTATTTTAATCCAGTGGAGTGCTGCCCTTTTTTTTTTTTTTTTTTTATATATTTATATATATACAGAAACGTCAGGGGGCATTATAATACAGGGCACAGTACAGGGGAGTTATAACTGCAGAGGGCATTAGAACTACATGGGGACCTGCAGGGGTGGAATTATGAATACTGAGGGCACTATGGTGATATTATTACTTGGGAATCGTTGCGTTGCTCATTATTGAAGGAAACTGCTGCTATTACATGTAGCGATCTCCTTCATACTATTGGGAGGAGCAAACAATAATGCCATCACTTCTCCCCATATCGAATAGGTTGGGAAAGGATTAAATTACTCACAGTCCCAAAGTTGTATTTTACACTTCTGATTTGTAAAGTAAATGTTTTTATACCTTTTGCTATATTATTTTATATACTGTCCTTCTGTGTTTATTGTGCCTACAGTCATATTTTTACTTTACAATTAAAATATAAAAGCCAACAGATACATGTGGTTATTTTGTTTTAAAAACTATTTTACTTACAATTAGGGTTGAGCGAACTTTAGGATTTTTTGACCCCGGACCTAAACCCGAACATTTCAGTAAAAGTTTGAGTTCGGTGTTCGGCGATTTAATGGCGCTTTTTGAAAGCCTGCAGCACAGCCAATCACCAAGTGTTTAACTTGTGTACCATTAGAAGCCATCACAGCCATGCCTACTAATGGCATGGCTGTGATTGGCCAGTGCAGCATGTAACCCAGCCTCTATATAAGCTGGAGTCACGTAGCGCCGCACGTCACTCTGCCCTTACTAGTGTAGGGATAGGATGCTGCTGCTGTGAGGGAAAGAATAGGAAAGAATCTGATATCAGAACTTGTTGTTAACTCTGCGATCTACAGCTATTTTGTTTTGTGGGTGCAATGCAACATTTTTGTACCCTGCCCTGAGCCCAGTGACACAGAAAAATAGGTTTTATCCGTCTGTTAGTTAGGTGGGCATCAACAGCCATTTTGTGCAAGTTCAGTGCACATATGCACTGAACTTGCACAAAATGTGCCAGGGACAATAATTTAGTCCTGTTCTTTTAGTTCAGTGGGCAATATATACCCATTTTGTAAGTGCACCTGCACTGCATATGTGCCAGGGGAAGGGAAAATAATATAGGTAACCCATCTGTGAGTTCAGGGACTCAGTGGGTGACATATTCACATTTTTTTTTAGTAAAGTAAAATCCAAGTAAATCCATCTGTTAGATTCTGTGGGGACAAATGATTATTATTTTTTTTTGCTAAAAAGTACATTTGCGCCCTGCACTGCATTTGTGATAGTAAAAGAAAATCTGTTAAATACATCTGTTTGATTGTGGGTGAAAAAATCATATTTTCTTTTCCATAAAGTACCTTTGCGGACTGCCCTGCAAATCAGTAAATCCATCTGTTTAACTGTGGGTGAAAAAATCATATTTTTTTTTCCATGAAGTTCCTTTGCGGCCTTTGCTGCATTTCTGACAGTCCAATACAAGCGTTAAATACTGCTATATTGTGGTTTTAAAAAACACCCATTTTGGGGGGCGGAGCTAGCGCCTGAACTGACCGGCCGCATGCAGCAGTAGCTCCGTCGGTCACATCGCCCATACAGCTTGGTTTTTCAGCTTGTTGGATCCAGGATGGTGAAGATAGGAGGCTCTAAAGCTGGCGATTCCTCCAGCCATCACAGACCCTCGACCAACGAAGGAGAGATGGATAAATTTATTAAAAAAGCAGCCTCTGCCTACACCGCAAGGGAATCCAAGATGGCGCCGACCTCGCCGCACACCACAGGACACAAACAGACAGAGGCCTCAGACACCGCTCACAGAGGTGAGGACGATGCAGACACCCTGCCCATCTCCCATACGTACCTTAGAGAAGCCCTCACTTCTTCTCTGGCAGCGGCTTTGGAGCCCCTGAGCTCTGACCTCATGGCAATAAAGCAAGACGTCCGACATATAGGACGCAGAATAGAATCGCTGGAGGAGTCACAATCTGCTATGATCCAGCACCAAACTGCTGTAAAACATAACCTCCACATGATTCAAGACAACATTAACTCTCTATACAATGCCATAGAGGATAAGAAAAACAGAGGGAGGCGCAATAACCTGCGTTTCAGGGGTATTCCAGAAACAGTTGCCCCAGGGGACATACTCAATACCATCGTCCAAATATGCCTCTCCCTCCAGGGCCCAGACTCAGCGCATGAAGTGCTCTTGGAAAGAGCCCATAGGGCCCTGAAGCCTAAACCAGTATCCACAGCCGCTCCCAGGGACATAATCTGCAAGTTCCTTCACTTCCCAGTAAAAGAGGCTGTTATCGCTAAAGCTAGGGAGACAAAATCGGTCAAATGGGATGACCAGGACATCCTTATATTCCAAGACCTAGCCCAATCAACCCTGAAGAAGAGACGGGCATTAAAGCCTTTAACAGAATGGCTCAGATCAAAGAATATCCCATACAGATGGTCCTTCCCCTTTGGACTCTCTTTTATGCATGACGGACATAGGATGAACATCTCCTCATTCCAGGATCTGGACCAAGCATTCGAGCATCTGGGGATTAAACCTCTGGATATACAGAATTGGGACCCTGTCCAAGACTTAGCTGACTTACCGAACCTCCCACCCCTCGAGCTCTGCGAAAAGCAGCAAACCCCGAAACCCCAAAGGGGCAGAAGAGGAAACTCCAAATCAACACCCAGAAGACTCACAATGGGAGAATGAGATGAACTTATACAGCTAGTTGAATAAGGATCCTCCTCTATGGGTCACACCACCCCTAATTTAATTGCTGCCTCCAGGCACCCTTTCTCCTGTCAATCTTCCTCCATTCCGATTTCTCTGATACTCCTTTTCTGATACTTTTCTGGATCCTAACCTCTACTGAGGGCGATACAACATGTTACTAAGTAACCCCCTTCCTTTCTCCCCTCTTCTTACTTCCTGCTCTCTCCCTTTAACTTCCTTACTTCAAAAATACATCACAGAAATGTCTTGTATAAATCCTACCCTCTTAAACAAACTCCCCTGGGAGTTATGCTACCTACTACTTAATAACCCGCATAAGTTCTTGCTTATATTTTTATGTTCCTTTTAATTTTGTTTTGGTTCTTAGACATGGGCGGTCTGGCAACAGTCAACTATACCACTCTCCCAGAAGGTTGCTAAGGGCTCCTTCCTCTCGGGGCAGCACTCTCCCTCTCCTCGCACCAGCTAATTATACCTATGAGGTCAGAATATCTTTCGCTCCCACTCTCCTCACCTTCACACTCCAACATGAATGACCTTAGAATAGTATCTTATAATGTTAAAGGAATGAGGTCTCCTTCAAAGAGATGCCCAATTTTTTCTCATTTGAATAGAGAGAGATGTTCTATAGTTTTCCTTCAGGAAACTCACTTCAAACATGGCAACTATCCAAACCTCTTCTTCTGCTGCCTCGAGAGGAGTTAGCATTGGTTTCCACAAAGGGCTAGCATTCCAGTACAAGTCTCATACCCAGACGATTTACTGATCCTCACAACTAACCCCTGTAAATATATGAGCATCATCCTCTCGTTACTTTGCCACTTTGGCTCCCTATCCAATTTTAAAGTTAACCCTTCCAAATCCCAGGTGCTTCATGTTGGCCTTTCACCCTCAACCCTCTCCTCCCTTCAGAGGGAATCCCCATTAAACTGGCACAACCAACAACTGACATACCTTGGGGTAAAACTTACCCCATACCTGTCAGATTTATTTAAGCTAAACTACAAACCCCTGTTTCTCTCAATAGCCACCCAGCTGGACTCATTGGACTTTCCATACCTATCCTGGTTTGGGAGAAAGAACATCCTTATGTCTCTGGTAATCCCAAGATTAACTTGCTTGATGCAAGTACTCCCTATTGAGATCCCCAAATCTTATTTTGTCTCCCTAAATAAGCTGATTCGCAGATACATATGGCAGGGGAAAAGTCCACGTATCTCTTTTGATACGCTTACTAAATCTAGAGCCCAGGGAGGTTTTGGTCTGCCTGACCCTGAAATTTACATGAAAGCTATCAAACTTTCCAGGGCAGTGGATTGGATCAGGAGCCCCCCCCCCATAAAGCATGGCTTACCCTGGAGAATGCTTTCTTACCCACCCCAGCCCGGGCCCTTCTGTTGGCCGACAGATCACCTCCGATACCCAGCTCTATTCCCAACTCCATGATTCTCAGCACAGTAAAGGTTTGGAGGTGGTTCTTGGCCAGTGGTGGGGCTTTGACGCTACCATCCCCCCTCTTACTTTTAAAACATATTTTAGCCCTAGCCCCTAAAGAACTAAGGGAAAGCTGCCCTATCTCCCTAAGGTCTTCCAGGCTTCCCATCTCTGATATTTTAGATCAGGACCGATGTATACCCCCCGACGCTGAACTTCACAGGAAGTTGGGTCTACCCATTCGAAATTACATGCTCATGCATTTTATTAAGTCGGAAGCACTCCTCCTCATAAAAAACACCCCCCCTCCGAGAGAGACTAACTGGTTTGAGAGGCTGATAGGCAATTTGCTTCCCCCTCCCAAATTAATATCTACAATATATAAGTCTCTTAAGACATCTCCCTCTAGTGCTAAACCTGCTGCAATTGGTCTTTGGGAGAGGGATTTGAAACGTACCCTGTCGACCTCTAAAAGTGCAAAGATTTTGATTACCCCACATAAGATTTCCAGATTTATTCGCATTCAGGCAAACAGTTATAAAATATTACTACGCTGGTACAGGACCCCTGACAAGACTTGTCTTTATAAGCCTGGATCCCCAGATGTCTGTTGGAGATGCCATAAAGAAAAAGGTACTTACCTCCACATCTGGTGGTCTTGCGACCCAATCAAGGCCTGGTGGTCGGAAATAATTAAAATCAGCAACCAGATATGCAAGACTTCTTTCCCTTGCACCCCGGAGCTAGCATTGCTTACTCTAGGGCAGTGATGGTGAACTTTTTAGAGACCGAGTGCCCAAACCGCAACCCCAAAACCCCCTTACTTATCGCAAAGTGCCAACGCGGCAAGTTAACCAGAATCCTACAGTCCAATATAGTATATCTTTCATGTACTTTATCATGTAGTAGCTATAATAGCCTGCCTACATTCAGTGCACTGCCTGTTCATGGTGCGTCCTGCGCTGATGAATAGCAGGAAAGGTCTAAGGCATATTGGTACAGTCAGACTTTTTCCAGGGTGTGGGTGCCCACAGAGAGGGCTCCGAGTGCCGCCTCTGGCACCAGTGCCATAGGTTCGCCACCACTGCTCTAGGGGTAGAAGATATAAACACACATGTAGCCTCCCTTTTCTCCCTACTATTAGCTGCGGCCAGAATTCTCCTGCCTTCTCATTCGCTCTCTTCTGAAATCCCAAAAGTAGACCACTGGGTTAACAAAGTTGACCAGATCAATAGATTCGAGGAAATTTCCCACTGGGAACTAAGATCTAGACCTACATTCCTTCAGATATGGTCACCTTGGAGAAGTTTTAGGGATTTCTCATGATCCTCTTCTCTAAACCATTCCGCCTCGCCTGTGCCACAAGATTCAGGATATAATGTTTGTACTATGCTAAATGCAAAAATTACCACTACTTTCCCATGTCTAACTGTTGTTGTTATGGTTTTGTTAATGACTGTACAAGATGTAATACCTATTCACTCCAGTCTATACCGGTCGAGATATATGTCTATCACTTTCACTTGTATCTATGATTTTTATGGTCTTAATTGAAAGTATACTTTTTATATGGATACCTGTGATTACCTGATAAAAACAATAAAAATTGTTAATTATAAAAATAAAAAAAACACCAATTTTGTGCAAGATACTACATTTGCGGCCTTTGCTGCATTTCTGAGAGTCCAATACAAGCGTTTAATACTGCAGTTATATTCTGGATTAAAAAAAAAACACCCATTTTGTGCAAGATACTACATTTGCTGCCTTTGCTGCATTTCTGAGAGTCCAATACAAGCGTTTAATACTGCAGTTATATTCTGGATTTTAAAAAAAACACCCATTTTGTGAAAGATACTACATTTGCTGCCTTTGCTGCATTTCTGAGAGTCAAATACAACCTTTAAATACTGCTGTTATATTGTGGTTTTAAAAAAACACCCATTTTGTGCTAGATACTACATTTGCGGGCTTTGCTGCATTTCTGACAGTCCAATACAACCAGGCAATACTGTTGTCACATTGTTGGTTGACAAATTCTCATTTTTTGTGTCCGTGAAGTAATTGTATAAAATTCGCCTGTCACACTGTTGTGTGACCTCAATATATTTTTCCTCTTTATGAAACCAGCACTGCCTTAGTGTCAGTGAACTTAATTGTTGACTATTGGCGGTTACATTGTCGCCTGACATAAACCGTCTGTTAGTTTGGTGGGTGGACGCAAAGAATGAGGAGAGCTTCAAATAAGGGACGTGGTCCTGGTCGTGGTGCTGCTGGTGTTGGTGGAGCTCCTGTTGCAGGGAGAGGACGTGGTCCTCTCGCACAAGTGAAACACCTTCCTCAGGTGCGAGTAGGCGACAGAACCATCAGCGTTATTTGGTAGGGCCGAATGCGACTCTATGAATGATGAGGCCAGAACAAGTACAGGCGATAGTAGATTGGGTGACTGACAGTGCCTACAGTTCCTTCACATTGTCTTCCACCCAGTCCCTTGATGAAAGATCAGAGTTGGCACCTGCAGTCCATGGCCATCAGTCTTTCACCTCACCCCCTTTCAAATCAGCCAAGCAGTCTGAGCCCGAAGTCAAGCAGCAGTCTCTTCTGCTTTTTGATGACTCTGCTAGCAGGGTTTCCCAGGGCCATCCACATACCCCTGCCCCAGAAGTGGAAGAGATTGAGTGCACCGATGCCCAACCACTTATGTTTCAGGATGAGGACATAGGAGGACCGCCGCAGCACATCTCGTATGATGACGAAACACAGGTACCAACTGCTGTGGCTTTCTGCAGTGTGCAGACCGACAAGGAGGGCAGGGGTGAAGACTGGGTGGAAGATGATGTGGAGGACGATGAGGTCCTCGACCGTACATGGAATCAAGGTCATGCGAGTGACCTGTCTAGTTCGGAGGAAGAGGCGGTGGCCGCGCAGAGCCACGAGTACAGCAAAAGAGGGATCAGGGTGCTAAAGCGAAGAGGCCGTCCCCTAGACAGTACGCCTGCTACTGCCCACCGCACCAAGGGACCGAGCACACCAAAGCCAGCTCCAAGGAGTTCCCTAGCATGGCAGCTCCTTAGACAATGTGCTGACGACAGGACACGAGTGGTTTGCACACTGTGCAATCAGAGCCTGAAGTGAGGCATAAACGTTTTAAACCTGAGCACAACCTGCATGACCAGGCATCTAAGTGCAAAGCACGAGCTGCAGTGGAGTAGACACCTCTAAAACAAAGATAGGTCTCTGGCTCCTCCTGCTTCCTTTTCTGCAGCAGTCTCGGCCTCTTCATCCACCTCTGGAGTGACAGTGGCACCTGCCACCGAGCAAACAGAGGATCTGCCAGCAACGCCACCACCTGGGTAACCAAGCATCTCCACAATGCCCCATGGAAGTGTTCAGCTGTCTATTTCCCAAACACTGGAGTAAAAGAGGAAGTACCCCCCCTACCCACCCGCGATCCTTGGCCCTGAATGCCAGCATTTCAAAATTACTGGCCTTTGAAATGCTGTCATTCCGTCTGGTTGAGACGGAGAGTTTTAAAAGCCTTATGGCGGTGGCTGTCCCACAGTACATCGTGCGCAGTCAATACTTTTACCGGCGAGCTATCCCTTCCCTGCACAACCAGGTGGGGGACAAAATCAGGTGTGCACTGCGCAATGCAATCTGTGCCAAGGTCCACCTAACTACGGATACGTGGACCAGTAAGCACGGTCAGGGACTTAAAACTCCTTAACATCACACTGGGTAAATGCAGTGGTGGCTGGGCCTGAGTCGGATAGTAGTTTGGCGCATATCCTTCCACCACCGAGGATTGCAGGGCACTTCTCTTTGCCTCCTGTTGCTTCCTCCTCCTACTCCGCTTCATCCTCCACTAACGCCTCCTCAGCATAACTTCAGCCTTCCCGCTCACCGCCTCATATGTGACGTACCCACAAGGTGGAACTCCACCTTGCACATGCTGGCCAGCTCTGCGGAAAAGCTCCACTTCACCACCAATGACTGGGCCTCCATGCGAGATCTGTGTGCCTTGTTGCACTGTTTCGAGTACTCCACCAACATGGCCAGTGCCAATGACGCAGTTCTCAGCAATACTATCCCACTTCTATGCCTCCTTGAAAAAACGCTTCGGGCTGTGATGAAAGAGGATGTGGCACAAGAGGAGGAGGAGGAAGAGGGATCATTTCCAAATTTTCATGCCAGTTATTCACAAGTAGTTCCGAGGGTGGGTTCCTGCATCCACAAATGCAAGGTACACAATTGTCCAGCAAGGGCACAGTTCTGGAGGATGACGAGGTGGAAGATGAGGAGGAACCGTGTTCACAGCAGGGTGGCACCCAAACCAGCTCATTGCCATCACTGGTGTGTGGCTGGGGGGATACAGAGGAAGCAGACGATACACCTCCCACAGAGGACAGCTTGTCATTGCCTCTGGGCAGCCTGGCACACATGAGCGATTAGATGCCGCAGTGTCTCCGCAAAGATCTCCGAGTTGGCCACATTCTAACTCGTGCTGATTACTGGGTGGCCACGCTGCTGGATTCCCATTACAAGGACAACGTACCGCCCTTAATTCCATTACTGGAGCGTGATCGTAAGATGCGCGAGTACTAGCGCACGCTGGTAGACGCGCTGCTGGTTGCATTCCCACCTGACAGCGGGGGCACAGTGGAAGCACAAGGAGAAGGCAGAGGAGGAAGAAGAGGTCGCCAACGCAGCTGGGGCACCGCCAGCAACTCAAAGGCAGGGTTAGCATGGCCAAAATGTGGATAAGCTTTGTCTTTGTCACTTATAGCCTTCAAAAAATGCCAGCACCACCAGCTGATATGGAACATCAAAGCAGGAGGAAGCAATTCATCAACATGGTGGAGCAGTATGTGTGTACACACCTACACGTACTGAATGATGGGGCTGCCCCCCTAAACTTCTGGGTCTCCAAATTGGGCACATGGCCTGAGCTTGCCCTTTATGCCTTGGAGGTGCTGGCCTGCCCTGCAGCCAGTGTATTGTCTGAACGTGTGTTTAGCATGGCAGGGGGCATTATCACAGACAAGCGCAGCCGCCCTCCACAGCCAATATGGGCAAGCTCACATTCATTAAAATGAACCAGGCATGGATCCCACAGGACTTGTCCATACCTTGTGCAGAATAGACATGTATACCGGCCTTACCCAACCATTGTTATACTCCAGCGCAATTGCTCATTGTTGTATTTTTGATATTTCCCACTCTTGTGGGGTGTACCCTAATTAAAAAAAAAATAAATTAAACCAAAAACTAGTATTGGCTACCTCCTCCTACTCCACCTCCTCTTCAACCTACACCGCTATGTCCACCGCCTCCTCAACCTCTAACTCCATATAGACCTCCACCTCATAGATCAAGTTTATTATTTTTAATTTTTACGTATTTGATATTATTTTAAGTCATTTCACTAATTTGTCTGATACATTGTTGTTTTAAATATCCCACATGTTTGGCTGTGATATACCTCTGCTCTACATTGTGGTCAGGGAAATACATTTCACTAATTTGTCTGTTACATTGTCGGGAGAAATTCATCTATTTTTTGGCTGTGATATACCCCTGCTCTACCTAGTGGACAAGGAAATACATTTCACTAATTCATCTGTTACATTGTTGCGTTACAAATGCTCATCTTTTGCGCTAGAAAGTACATTTGCGGCCTATACTACATTTAGGACAGTACGAATGGTGAGCCCAGAACAAGTACAGACTATAGTAGATTGGGGATCTGACAGTGCCTACAGTTCCTTCGCATTGTCTCCGACCCAGTCCCCTGCTGAAAGATCAGAGTTGGCACCTATAGCCTGTGGTCATCTGTCTTTCAAATAACCCCCTTGCAAATCAGGCAAGCAGTCTGAACCCCAAGTAATGCAGCAGTCTTTCATGCTTTTTGATGATTCTGCTGGTTCTAAGGTTGTTTCTAGGCCTTCATTTTCTCTAACTAGACTCTCCAAGGTCTCAAAACATTTTCTCTTCTTGTCATATATTCTTTTCCAATCATGTTCAGAATGTAGGTGTTTTGTGGAGTGCCAGTTTTCGTGCAAACAGATTAATGTCTTTAATCCATGTGAATTTATCATATTGCGGTACTGGTGAAAATGTAAGACCCTTTTGTAACAATGACCCCTCTGTTCCATTATGTCATATGAAAAAAGATTAATGATCTGTCCATTTTCAATTGGGTTATTATCTATTTTCTCTATTTGTTGTAACCCCATTTTTCTTGGTGCTGTAATTGGATCCCTAGATGGCCTAAAAAATGAGGGTCAATAGCTGTATTTTTCTCCCCAGGTGGGTTTGGTATTTGAGCTGCCTGAGTCGATTGTGTACTCATAGTTTGTCGTGAATCGGTTGCCTGGTTTGATTGTGCAAAGACAAAAGGCTGTAAGCCACCAAAATATCTGAGGGGTTATATTGATATCTGCATTTGTTTCTTTTGTTCTTAAACCTGAGGTCCTCGATAGAATTTGTTTGCTTGTTCCTATGTCCGGGAATATTTGTCTTGTATCAACCTGATCTTTAGTTTTGTGTTTTGTACCTTCTGTTTTTAAATTTTCTTTTTGTACCTCCTCTTTGTTTCTGTTCTCCAGATTGTACCAAAACCTCTGTGTCTGAAGTTTCCGTGTATAAAAAAATCTGTATACTCGGTTGCCTTCAAAGTCTGTGCAATCCCTAATGTTTTTTCTATGCTTTCTTTCTTTTTTCTTGTTTTGTAGGTAGTCCAAATTCTTTTTAAGTTTAGGCTCTAAGTTAGTGTAATCTGGATGTTGGCTGAATGTTTGTATCTCTTTGATCTCTTTCTCCAATTGCTCATCCAATTTATTGAAAACTATTTTTTCATACTCTAATAAGTATTTTCTATGTTTCAGTGAGCAATCTGTTAGTAATAGTTCCCAACCTTTTGTAAATATTTGGTTTTAGTGACATTTTTAGCCCCCTATATACTAGTCCCTGTTGTAAATACGTTTCTAAACTTGTCGCTTGCCACCAAGATCCTATATGTTGATTATAAGGTTTATTAATGTTTTTAAAGGCTGTATTTATAACTATCTGGTTTAGAGGCAGATTTGTGATTGAAAAAAATTGATTTGCCTCTATAGTGAGATTTTCAAAGTTTGGTTTCTGTTTAAGGAAGCCTGCCATTCCAGGAGTTATTTTTTTGTCACAGATGAATGCTAAAGGGGACCCATGGGGGGGGGGGGGGGAGGGGAGGATTATCTCTATCTTTCAGGGAGAATTTTTTGGGATCAAATAGTTTGTAGAGGGGTAACCTCCAGATTAAATATATTTAGAAGCAAAGACCCTTTTTGGCCCAGAACATATTTATAAATATTACTAAATCAGATAGGCATGGGCTATAAGGATCTGTTTTTGGCCTCTTTGTTCTTTGTTTAAAATATAACTTTTATTTTTATTTAAAATAAAATATCCAAAAAGGAAAATATGTGTAGTTATTTACAATCACGTAAGGCTTTTTTGTAAATAACTACACATATTTTCCTTTTTAGAAGGTTAGAGGATGTTACATACCAATTTTCATGGCAATTGGAGAAACTTAAAGGGTAACTGTCATGTTTTCATTAAAAAAAAAGAATAAAACAATTTTAGCATATATTACTGCTGCAGCAGCATTATGCATAAAGCAATCTTTAGTTTCTTCACATACCACTGTTTTCCTTGAGTTTTTCCCTTAGTTACAGCTGTTTTACAATTTAAAATAGGAGGACCTTCTCAAGATGGCTCCTCTGCCAGTTCTCAAAGTCCAAAACTGCTTTCCCTCACTTCCCATACACACTTGCTGTAGCCAGCAGCTCCCTGCCAGCCAATCAGATTGGATTACTGAGAGACACACCTCCTCACTCTGAAGCCTAATGCAGGCATGCAGTGTGAAGGACCGCTCCTCCGTCTTCTGTTTACATTAAGTTGGGAGACAAACAAGCCCTAGTAACGGTATTTTAAGGGAGCAGTGGAAAGGGACAGAGGACATTAATGAAAGCTGTTATAAGGTAATTACAGATCTTTTGACTTTGACAGACTAACTCAGGTATACATGCCTAGCTCTAATAAACTAGCAAATAAAATAAAAATATGACAGTTACCCTTTAAATTAATTTAGAATCAATTCAAGCATGGGTCAAGTTTTCTTTTAAAATTAAACGGACCAGACACAAAATTAATTTCAAGAAGTTCACTCGTTACTACCTTGTAGTCATTGATGCATTTAACTCCTGTTGTTAATGTACAAAATGTGCAGAAGGTGTAACATTTTAAGGATAACACTCAAGTGGCAGATGACCAAAAAAATGGCTTAAAAGCCCCTTGGTTCTGGCAAGAAGCCAAACTTTCTTGACAACCCTCTGTGGTTGAGAGAGCTTCATGCACACATTCTTTACTTATTTCAATGTTTCACTCTTAATCTCTTTTGCTATTCTTGTGAATCACTAATGCTGGGACAAAATGAAAAGTTATTTTGGTGATCCCAAGTGGCAGCAGTAGAGATAAAAGGGCTGTCCAAAAAAAAAAACTTAGGCAGAACCCTGTAAAGCAGAGCCTTTAATCTTTCCATGAACTTTTCTACATACTGTAATCAAATTAATATAAATAAATTAATAAAACAAAATAAAATAAAAATTTGCTTTATCTCTCCTCCACAGGTTAGCAGCAAGCATTACCAATGTTGATGCTCTTACATAGTCTTTCCATGAAATTATCTTTTCAAATATAAAGTACAATACAGAATTAAGTTTATAATCAGTTTAAACCTAGAGAAGAATTTTGGTAGGCTTTTATACCCCACAGCCAGCTAAAAGCACTGTAATCTTTTAATGAATAGTAAAGTGCAAATGTTATGAAATCTGAAAATAAAACTGTATGGTACTTATTTCTATTTGTTTAATACAATGCCATTAGTCTGCATTTACTGGTCATTAATCCTCACAGAATAGATTTCATCTACTGTTTGAGGTAGATTTAGAAACCATAAAAAACTGTATTACAGCTGCAGTGATTTTTGAAGGGTACGCTGTTGATATACTGTAAATGTAGAAAGTGAAAATGATAGTGAATTGCAATCTAGTCTCCTAGGACTAGATTTTATTTAAAAAATGTTACCTCTTTGTTAATTTTTTATTAATTTTAGCTTTTTGTCACCCCTCCCTAAGCTCTGACGCAATAACAGCATTAGTGAATAAAATAATGTCACTGACAAATATAGCTATGGGTAAACGCATGTTTAACAATCAGCGTGGGCAGATGTTTAAACACACACAGTGTTATGGCAAAAAGACTTGTTGAGATCAAGGGTCCAGAAATTAGGTCTTTTCTTGGGGAAGATCCCTGCCTTTGTTTGTACACACATATGTTAATGTCTGTAGAAAGAGTGGCTCGTTCTGCACAAGCATCCAAAAATTATGCTTCAACGGGGGCAGAGTGCCTGCCCATTCATACATGAACAATTGATAATTGTCAGAACAAAGAGCCGCTTGTTCTGAACAAGCCTTGAACAATTCTCCCTTTTAATTGGGAGCAGCCATAGTGAGTGTGGATGTGGAATGGGTAGGGCAATTGTGGCAATGGCAGTAACAGCACAGACAAGACAAGGCAGTAGATGTGTGTTGTAGTAGTAGTAATGACAGTGTTGTAGTAAAGAAGTGGCAGTAGGGGTAATGGAATTGGCAGTGGGGGATTAGCAACAGGGAATAGCAGTTGCTGCAGTGGCAGCAGCAGAAACAGCAGCTATACTGTACAAAACATGTTGACAGGCAGACAGCACAATAGCATGATGGCGGCATCAACAGCCATGTGGTACAGAACATGATAGTAGGTAGGCAGACAGCACAGTTGCATGAAGGTTGCAGTGGCATCAGCAGCCATATGGTACAAAACCTGATGAGAGGCAGACAATGGCAAGATAGGGCACTGTCAACGACGGCAGATTTATTCATCGACCTCATTCAGAGGAGTCTGAAGATCCTTACCGATCTCCATGGTAATGAATCGTTTTTTTCCTAAAATGACAGCTATACGTGTTACAAAGTGAAAGTAAGAAGCCTGGGAACGTATTATCACCCATAATGCCTTGCATCCAATCAGCAGCTAGACATCCCCTGTGATGTCACAGCCCTTTAAAAGCCTCATCTCATGCGATCAAGCACTAGGGAGACATGACAAGCACTAGGGACAGTGTTGCTAAAAGCTTTTAATTGTGGAACCAGCTGTCTCATCACCTGCTACCTATCCTAGGGCTCGTCAGTTTTAGCAGGGCTTTAGGTATCCGTTGTATGAGTATTTCCACCATCAGGATCTGCTCATACTGGCAGGAGTTAGGGAAAGGCCTAGGGATTACACCACAATTAGCAGTTTTAATATCGGCGGGCACTATAAATTATAATGCCCGCTGATATTAAAACTGCTCACTGGAGTGTTTGATTTAACCATAATACATCACCCAGTGTAGCAACAAAATATATAAGGGGCACTAAAGGTCTCATTTTCCCCTATGACAGTAATAGGTGGATACATGAATTTATATCACTCTCCACACCTTTTCTCATGATCAATTAATTAGGTGTGAATCTGTCCATAGGGGGTTTTTAGCGGTGTGTGTTTGTTTCTCCCCCTTTTCCCCTTTTTTTACTTTTTTGTATACCAATAAAAGCTATATTTTAGCTTCTTTATCGTAACGTGATTAGTCTCTCTGAGAGACGGCAAGACGCGTTGGCTTTTCAGGAAAATCATTAGAAGTCATTGGAAGCAGCTATGTCCCTTGCGTCTTGATAGACGCCTGAGTGAGAGATCTAGGGGCCCTTACCTTCAGGACTTACTGTCCAACAAGGGTACGGCTTCATTTGACACTTATGGTGGAGAGACACTGGTGGTTGCGCCTTGTGATGAGCCTATGCAGTTAGGAGGAGCTACTCCTGGAACTACTGGCAAAAGCTTGGGTCATGTGAAAGGAGTCTGCTTTTGTTGTGTCAAGTAGGGACATTTTGTGAATATGTGTTCGTACTTGCAGCATCAAGGTGTAAACAAAAAGAAAAAGATGTTTAATCCCCAAATTACTATTGGTGGTGTGGGTGGGGAGCAAGAAAACCAACTTTTGTCTTTTACTGGTAGTACCCATTTTCTCCAGTCTGCTGAGGTGGCGCTTGAGTCGAAAACTGTGAAAATCAAAGCATTTATCGCCAGTGAGGCAGGAGTTAACTTGATTGATGGACAGTTTGTTTGCATTCACGGGTTGACTACTAATGCATTAGAGAAAAGTATTTCTGTCTTTGCAATTGACTCAGCACCTCTCACCCACAAAATGCCTGTCGCAGGTAGTGAATGACATTTATTTAGGAGTGGGTGATTTTCATCAGGAATTTATCTCCTGTTATGTGTTGGAGGGTCTGCCTGTTCCGTTGGTGTTGGGTCTACCATGGTTAAGCAAACATAACCTAACATCGACTGGCAAGCGAGACTTGGAGTGATTTTTGCATGGACAACTGTCTTAATGCATCGTTCTCTATAGTTACCACTAAAACTGTTCCCTCATTCATTTCTGAATTTTCTGATTTGTTCTCTGAGAGTGGTAATGTCATGGTCCCTCCTGTGAGAGAGGTTAGAAGATCGGATAGACTTGCTGCACGTGAGGTTATCTGACAGGTTTCTCTGTTTTACTCTATGTATGTTGTTGTTTGGCAGGATCCCACCTCTCCTCAGGTGCCACTCGCTATCAGTGTCGAGGCTCTATTTAGATCCGCCTCACACTGCTGACCATGCGGTTGATAGTTTCTGCCTGGAGTTGCTAGTGCTGGTTTGTCTTTGTTGGATCTCCTGCTTCTCCATACATCTCTAAGCTAAGTACTTGTTGCCTTCACTGTTTCTTATTATCTGGTGTGTGTTGTTTCTAGGCCTCAGGGAGACGCAGGTTCCTTCATTCTGGAAGGAACCAGCTGTCTCATCCCCTCTACCTATAGGTATCCGGTGTATGAGTATTTCCACCATCAGGATCTGCTCATACTGGCAGGAGTTAGGGAAAGGCCTAGGGATTATTAGGTGGTCGCCATCCCTCTTCCTTAGCTTTTAAAGGGCCTAGATTGTTGTCTATTCGTTGTGGTGTGTATTTGGTGTTTTCCCTTCCCCTTAACCTGTGACATTATCACCCACCTAAACTGTTAACCTTGGTTTTATCATTGCAGCTATGGATACTGTTTCTGCACTGGTTGATTGTATGCAGGGGCTGTTTTTGGAGGTGGCTGACCTCCGCATGACCGTTGCACAGTTTCAGAGACCACAAGTGTTGGGTTCCGGCAGCGGGAACCAGGCCTGCCCTGAAACGAAGGTTGCTTTCCCGGATAGGTTTTCTGGGGGAAGTGTTTAGTTCAGGGAATCGTGCAAATTATTTTTCAGACTGCATCCTAGCTGTTCTGGGGACGAGAGTCAGAGAGTGGGGATTATTATTTCGTTGCTGAAAGGTGACGTTCAGTTTGGGCTTTCTCTTTGCCGACTGGTTCACAATCCCTCCGGTCGGTAGATGAATTTTTCAGAGCTTTGGGACTTATATACGATGACCTAGATCTGGTTTCCCTGGCCAAATCTTAGTTGCGTTGCTTGCGGCAGGGAGAGCGCTGAGTGCTATTGCTCTGAATTTAGGAGGTGGGCAACTGATACGGAGTGGAATGACCCAGCTCTCCATAGTCAATTTTGTCAAGGACTGTCTGAGAACCTGAAGGACAGCTTGGCATTTCACACAAATCCAGAGTTATTGGAGACGGCCATGTCTCTGGCGTTGCGTATTGATAGACGCCTGAGGGAGAGATCTAAAGTTCCTCTAGCTCGGGACATATACAGGGAAGCGGTCTCTTCTGACACTCTGGGTAAAGAGACAGTCAAGCTCGTGTCTCATGATGAGCCAATGCAATTGGGTCAGGTCACACCTGGACCAGGTGATAAAAACCTTAGGGTTAAGAAAAGACTTTGCTATTTCTGTGGTCAAGGAGGACATTTTGTTAACGTATGTCCTTATGTTAAACATCAAGCTGAAAAGGGAAAAAAAAGTCCTAATGGGTCTAGTCTTCTTCTCACTCTTGGTAGTGTGGATGGGAAAGTTGAGACTGTACTTTTGTCTTTTACCGATAGTACCCGATTTCTCCTGTCTGCCAAGGTGGCGCTAGATTCCAAAACTGTGGAAATGGAAGTATTTATTGACAGTAGGGCATTCGTTAACTTGGTTGATGACCAGTTTGTCCTTATGCATGGTTTGACAACAAGCGCATTAGACACAAATATTTCTGTGTTTGCGATTGATTCCGCCCCTCTCTCTCAAAAGTGTCTGTCTCAAATGGTGCAGGACATTTGCCTAAAGGTGGGCGATTCTCATATTGAATGCATTTCATGTTTTGTGCTGGAGGGTTTGCCTGCTCCTCTGGTGTTAGGTTCACCATGGTTAGCCAAACATAACCCTACTATCGTTTGGCAAGCGAGACAGATTCTCGATTGGAGTGATTTCTGCCTTGACAACTGTCTTAGCTCGTCGCTTTCTGTTGTAACTACTAAAATGTTACCTCCTCTCCTTTTCAGATTTTTCTGATGTATTCTCTGAGGGTAGAGAATAGGAGCTGCCTACTCATCGGGAGTATGATTGCCCCGTCAACCTTATTCCCGGAGCTAGATTGCCAAAGTCTCAGTTGTATAATCTTTCCTCACTGCCACAGAGCCGTGCTGCCCCCCCTGTAGCCCTCAATATGCCTTTTTATTTTATAGCAAGCGGGCGCGCAATCCCCCACCTGCAGCCCTCAATGTGTCAGTTTATTTTTGCCCCGCTTCAGCAGGAGATCCCCCGCCCCCCCCCCCCTCTCCCTCCCTCTCCCTCCCTCTCCCTCCCTCTCCCTCCCTCTCCCTCCCTCTCCCATAGGGGGCTGCTGTGCCTCTTCAGCCACCCAATACTTGACGGGATCACAGAGGGAGGGGGCCTCCCTCCCCCATCAGCCAATGCTCTGTTGTGGCAGCAGCTGATGGTTACCATTGCAACCAGCCGCCTTCACAGGCTTCCGGCTTGCCATGGTAAGTCTAAGATCAGGCTTCTGCTAAAGGCAGCAGCAGCTTGATCAGCCTGTGTGTAAAGTCACAATACACTACAGTACAATATATAGTGTACTGTAGTGTATTATATAGGCATCAGACCCACTGGATCTTCAAGAACCAAGTGGGTCTGGGTAAAAAAAAAAGTAAAAAAAAAAAAAGTAAAAATAATTAATTTCTTCTTATAGCCTCACATTTATCTGTGATTAAAAATTCAAAAAAATAAAGTACACTGCACATGTTTGATATCACCGTGTCTGTAATGACCTGATCTATGAAAGGGTCAGATTACTTTCCCTGCACGGTGAACACCATAAAAAAAAAAAAGATGATGAAATTGAAATTTTGACAATTTCACTTCCCAAAAAGGTAATAAAAGTGATCAAAAAAGTCGTATGCACGCCAAAATGGTACCAATAAACCGTCACCTCATCCCGCAAAAAATGAGCCCCTACATGAGACTATCGCCCAACAAAAAAAAAAAATGGCTCTGACTATGGAGACACAGTTTTTTTTCTTCTAAAATGCTTTTATTCTGTTAAAGTAAAAAAAATATAACAAAAAGTTAGACATATTAGGGATCGCCTTGTCCGTAAGAACCTGCTCTATAAAAATACCACATGAGCTAACCCGTCAGGTGAACACCGTAAAAAAAAATACTTTGTAAAATAGCCATTTCTTGTCACCTTACATCACAAAAAGTGCAATACCAAGCAATCAAAAAGTCATAATCACCCTAAAATAGTACCATTTAAACTGCCATCTTATCACACAAAAAATTATACCCTACCTAAGACAATCGGTCAAAAAATTTGAAAGCTATCACTCTCAGACAATGGAAATACTAAAATATGATTTTTTTTTTGCTTCAAAACTGCTATTATTGGGCTAAAGTGAAACAAATGAAAAAATGGATACATATTAGGTATCGCCACGTCCATAAGAATCTGATCTATAAAAATACTGCATGAACTAACCTCTCAGATAAACACCATAAAAAATAAAAACTGTGCCAAAATAGCAATTTTTTGGTCACCTTACATCACAAAAAGTGCAATACCAAGCTATCAAAAAGTCATAATCACCCTAAAATAGTACCATTCAAACCGCCATCTCATCCCGCAAAAAAAGATATCCTACCTACGACAATCGGTCAAAAAATAAAAAAGCTATCACTCTCAGAAAATGGAAACACTAAAATATGTTTTTTTTTGCTTCAAAACTTCTATTATTGGGCTAAAGTGAAACAAATAAAAAAGGATACATATTAGGTATTGACGCATCCGTATGAACCTTCTCTATAAAAATACCACATGACCTAACCCCTCAGATGAACACCGTAAAAAAATAAAAATAAAAAACTGTGCCAAAATAGGCATTTTTTGTCAACTTACATCACAAAAAGTGCAATACCAAGCGTTCAAAAAGTCATAATCATCCTAAAATAGTACCATTAAACTGCCATCTCATCCTGCAAAAAATTAGATCCTACCTAAAACAATCGTTTAAAAAATAAAAAAGCTATAACTCTCAGACAATGGAAACACTAAAATATGATGGTTTTTTTGCTTCAAAACTTAAAAAACTGATACATATTAGGTATCGCCGCATCCGTAAGAACCTGTTCTATAAAAAATACCACATGACCTAACCCCTCAGGTGAACACCGCCAAAAATTGAAATAGAAACTGTGCCAAAATAGCCATTTTTTGTCACATTACATCACAAAAAGTAAGCGATCAAAAAGGCGTATGCTCCCCAAAATAGTACCAATCAAACAAACCATCATCTCATCCCGCAAAAAATGTATGCAGCGCGGACTCTGTATCGAGCTGCCCATAGAGGGGGTGTGCATTGGAGCAATCATGATCGGAGGAAAGTGGAAGGACAATGGAAGTCAATTTTATTTAGTGGAGGGACAATTTTATTTAGTGGCAGATGTTGCAGAGCTGTATTGAAAGCTGTTGAGCCACAGTGCTTGTGGGGGAGGGGAAGACAGATGTAGCAGAGCTGTATATAAAGCTGGTCAGCCACAGTGCTGGTAGTGGAGAGGAAGACTTATGTAGCAGAGCTGTATAGAAAGCTGGTCAACTACAGTGCTAGAGGGGACTGGGGAAAACAGATGTAGTAGAGCTGTATATGCATCTATACAGATACATGGTCAACGGTGTATACAAAACTGTTGTAGCTGTAATGGAAACAAATCTGCATCAGTGCTGGTGGGTGGGGGATGGTAATATTGTAGGGGAGGCAAAAGCACAGATCATTTGGCTACTAGCTAAGGCCTCTTTCACACTTGCGTTGTCCGGATCCGGCGTGTACTCCACTTGCCGGAATTACACTCCGGATCCGGAAAAACGCAAGTGTACTGAAAGCATTTGAAGACGGAACCGTCTTCCAAATGCTTTCAGTGTTACTATGGCACCCAGGACGCTATTAAAGTCCTGGTTGCCATAGTAGGAGCGGGGAGCGGGGGAGCGGTATACTTACAGTCCGCGCGGCTCCCGGGGCGCTCCAGAATGACGTCAGAGCGCCCCATGCGCATGGATGACGTGATCCATGTGATCACATGATCCATGCGCTTGGGGCGCCCTGACGTCACTCTGGAGCGCCCGGGGAGCCGCACGGACGGTAAGTATACTGCTCCCCCGCTCCCCGCTACACTTTACCATGGCTGTCAGGACTTTAGCGTCCCGGCAGCCATGGTAACCACTCTGAAAAAGCTAAATGTCGGCTCCGGCAATGCGCCGAAACGACGTTTAGCTTAAGGCCGGATCCGGATCAATGCCTTTCAATGGGCATTAATTCCGGATCCGGCCTTGCGGCAAGTGTTCCGGATTTTTGGCCGGAGCAAAAGTGCAGCATGCTGCGGTATTTTCTCCGGCCAAAAAACGTTCCGTTCCGGAACTGAAGACATCCTGATGCATCCTGATGCATCCTGAACGGATTTCTCTCCATTCAGAATGCATTAGGATAATCCTGATCAGGATTCTTCCGGCATAGAGCCCCGACGACGGAACTCTATGCCGGAAGACAAGAACGCAAGTGTGAAAGAGCCCTAAGATGCTTTTGGACTGTAGTGAATTATTGTTTTGCTGCTTAGAATGGGGTTTGTGTGTAAAACTGTATTAGACTACTGGACAGAACATGCCTTGCCGCGTAGCTTTCCCGTGGGGGGGGGGGGGGGGGAAATTCGGAGGATCCTGCTCCAGGATTGCTGTCTTCCAGGGAAGTTGTTTGTTCCTTGGAACTATGACTCAAGGAACATCACGATACTGTTCTTACGGGACCACCTGGGAGCAGATCACTGTGGATCTCATTTCTCGTAGATTCTGGTGGCCAGGGTTACGGAAATGTGTTGAAGGCTATGTGGCAGTTTGTGAGACTTGTGCGCGTGCTAAGGTGGCTCATACTTGGCCTTCAGTATCTCTACTTCCCTTGTCTATCCCATCCCGACCCTGGACTCATTTGTCCATAAATTTTATCACAGATTTACCGAATTCTTCGGGAAAAACTGTGATTCTGGTGGTTGTCAATTGTTTTCGTAAAATGGCACACTTTATTGCATTACCTAGTCTACCCAATGCTAAAACTCTGGCACAGGTGTTTGTTGACAACATCATGAAACTACATGGCATTCCCTCTGATGTGGTGTCTGATAGAGGGACTCAATTTGTTTGCAGATTCTGGAAGGCATTCTGTACTCGTCTGTGGGTCCAATTGTCCTTCTCTTCGGCCTTTCATCCTCAGTCGAACGGGCAGACTGAGCGCACTAACCAGAATCTGGAGACTTATTTGAGAAGTTTTGTCTCTGTTAGAGTTGAGCGGATACCTGGATGTTCGGGTTCTCCGGGATTGGCAAAACTTCGCAAAAAAGTTCGAGTTCGGTACCCAAATTTGACCCCGAACCCTATTGAAGTCAATGGGGACCCGAACTTTGGAGAACTAAAATGGCTCTAAAAAATTCATGGAAAGGACTAGAGGGCAGCAAAATGTGGTTAAGAGCATGGCAAGTGCTCTGCAAACAAATGTGGATAGGGAAATGACTTAAAATAACATAAAATACGTAAAAATTTAAAATTATAATGTTGATCTAGGAGGAGGAGGTCCATATGGAGTAGGAGATTGAGGAGGCGGTGGATGTGGCGGTGTAAGTGGAAGCGGCGGTGGAGGAGGTAGCCAACACTGGTTTTTGTTTTTGTTTTTTATTTTTTTTTGTTTAAATTTGGGTAGACCACAAAACATTGGGAAATATAAAAAATAAAACAAAGAGAAAGTGCTGGGTGAGGCCAGTATACATGCCAGTATACAGCTTGTGCTTTGCACTTAGATGCCTGGTCATGCAGGTTGTGCTCAGGTTGAGAACGTTTATGCCTCGCTTCAGGCTCTGATTGCACAGCATGCAAACCACTCGTGTCTTGTCGTCAGCACATTGTCTGAAGAACTGCCACGCCAGGGAACTCCTTAGAGCTGGCTTTGGTGTGCTCGGTCCCTTGGTGCCGTGGGCAGTAGCAGGCATACTGTCTAGGGGACGGCCGCTCTGCTTTTGCACCCTGCTCCCTCTTTTGCTGTGCAGGTGGCTCTGTGCGACCACCGCCTCTTCCTCCGAACTACACAGGTCACTCGCATGACATTGATTCCATGTGGGGTCGAGGACCTCATCGTCCTCCACATCATCTTCCACCCAGTCTTCACTCCTGCCCTCCTTGTCGGTCTGCACACTGCAGAAAGCCACAGCAGTTGGTACCTGTGTTTCGTCATCATCCGAGACCTGCTGTGGTGGTCCTCCCATGTACTCATCCTGAAACATAAGTGGTTGGCCATCGGTGCACTCAATCTCTTCCACTTCTGGGGCAGGGCTATGTGGATGGCCCTGGGAAATCCTGCTAGCAGAGTCATCAAAAAGCAGAAGAGACTGCTGCATGAATTGGGGCTCAGACTGCTTGGCTGATTTGCAAGGGGGTTAGGTGAAAGACTGATTGCCATGGGCTGCAGATGCTAACTCTGATATTTCAGCAGGGGACTGGGTGGGAGACAATGTAAATGAACTGGAGGCACTGTCAGCCATCCAATCTACTAGCGCCTGTACTTATTCTGGCCACACCATTCGTAGAGCGGCATTCAGGCCTACTAAATAACGCTGAAGGCTCTGTCGCCTACGTGCACCTGAGGAAGGTGTTTAATTTGGGCGTGTAGCTGGCACAGATCGACCAAGTCCTTTCCCTGTAACAGGAGCTCCACCAACAGCACCACGACCAGGGCCACATCTCTTATTTGACGCTCTCCTCATTTTTTGCGGTCACCCACTAAAGTAACAGAAGTTTTTACTAAACCTAGTTCCCTGTCACCTATGCAGAGCAGGGGTTTTTAAACAGCAAAAATGGGTTAATGTCACCCACTAATGTTTCGCTTTGGCCCCTATTCTGGTGCAACCGGATGTGTCATTTATTGTTGAGGTTGAGGTGTCCGGGGTAGGAGCAATCTTGTTGCAGGGTCCTTCACCCAGTAAATGGCGCCCATGTGCATTTTTCTCTAAAAAACTCTCGACTGCTGAAAGGGATTATGATGTGGGGAATAGGGAATTGCTGGCCATTAAGTTGGCGTTCGAGGAATGGCGGCATTGGTTGGAAGGAGCAATTCATCCTATTACAGTAACTACGGATCACAAGAATCTGGCCTACCTGGAGTCAGCTAAGCGACTGAACCCAAGGCAAGCCATATGGTTATTGTTTTCCACCAGATTTAAGTTCATCGTCACTTACCGCCCTGGGGTTAAGAATGTCAAGGCGGATGCTTTGTCGCCTAGCTTTCCTGGGGGGGTGGGGGGTCTAATGACCCTAGTCCCATTTTATTTGAAGATGTAGTTATATCCGCTCTTTATCCTGATCTCAAGGCCAAGGTGTTGGAGGCACAGGAGGATGCTCCGGACTGTTGTCCTTCGGGGAAATTTTTTGTTCACTCCGAATTACGTCACAAGGTGTTCGAGGAACATCACTATACGCTGCTTTCTGGGCACCCTGGGAGCAGATCAACTGTTGATCTCATCTCTTGCAGATTCTGGTGGCCGGGGTTGCGTAAATGTGTTGAGGACTATGTGTCAGCCTGTGGTACCTGTGCACTTGCTAAGGTGACACATACTTGGCCTTCCGGATCTCTGCTTCCATTGCCTATCCCGACCAGACCCATTTGTCCATGGATTTTATCACAGATTTACCGAATTCTTTGGGGAAAAACGTGGTTCTGGTGGTTGTCGATTGTTTTCGTAAAATGGCACACTTTATTGCATTACCTAGTCTACCCAATGCTAAAACTCTGGCACAGGTGTTTGCCGACAACATCATGAAACTACATGAATTTCCCTCTGATGTGGTGTCCGATAGAGGGACACAGTTTGTTTCCAGATTCTGGAAAGCGTTCTGTACTCTTCTGGGTGTACAATTGTCCTTCTCTTCGGCTTTTCATCCTCAGTCGAACGGACAGACGGAGCGCACTAATCATAATCTGGAGACTTACTTGAGATGTTTTGTTTCAGAGAATCAGGAAGAGTGGTCTTCATGTTTGACGTTAGCTGAGTTTGCTATAAATAACCGTAGACAGGAATCCACTGATAAGTCGCCGTTTTTTGTGGCATATGGGTTCCATCCACAGTTTGGTACACTTTCTTGTTCTCAAAATTCCGGCATTCCTGAGAAGGAACGATTTTCCTCTTCTTTGTCTTCTATTTGGCGGAAAATTCAAAATATCCTGAAAAAGATGGGCAACAGGTATAAGCGTGCGGCTGACAGGAGACGTATGAGTGGTCCAGACCTGAGAGTGGGTAATTCTGTGTAGTTGTCTACAAGAAACATTAAACTTAAGGTATCTTCTTGGACGTTTGGCCCAAGATTTATTGGTCCATATAAGATCACTACCATTGTTAACCCTGTAGCATTCTGTCTTGAACTTCCTCAGGCTTTGAAAATCCATAACGTATTTCATAAATCGTTGTTAAAGAAATGTGTCCAACCTGCTGAGCTGTCCTCCTTACCTCTGGCTCCTGTCATGGTGGACGGCAATTTAGAATTTCATATCAGTAGGATTGTGGACTCCTGAGTTCTCTGGAGATCCCTCCAGTATCTCGTTCATTGGAGAGGATACGGACCAGAGGAGAGAATGTGGGTTCCAGCGACCAATGTTAATGCTAGTCGTCTGGTGAGAGCATTCCACAGAGTTAATCCTGATAAGGTTGGTCCTGGGTGCCCGGAGGTCACCTGTAGAAGGGGTAGGGGGGGTACTGTCACACCGGTAACAGGTGTTAGAAGGTCTGAAAGACTGACTGCACATGAGTGATCTGACATCCTCTTTTGGTTTCACTTTGTCTGTGTGTTGCTAGTATGTCCATACTTCCTGTTCAGGTGTGGATCATGTGACCTTTACCTCTCCCTATTTAGTCTGACTTTACCCATCACTCCTTGCTCTGGATAGCTTCATTTGGTTTTAGAAGAGCTGGAGTGTGGTTCTTGTTGAAGTCCTGTTCCTCCATCATCCTCAGAAGTTAAGTGTTCCTCTTGTTGTGTTTTGTATCCCCCCCCCCCCCGGTTGTTTACTTGGCCTCAGCGAGACGCTGGTTCCTTCACCAGGGAAGGAATGGGTTGTATCTGCCCTGTGATTACCTTTAGGGCATCAGAGGGTTACCAGGGTTTTCTAGGTTCCTGCGTATGGGCATCTCTACCATCAAGAGGTGCCCATACAGATAGGAGTTAAGGCCAGGAGCAGGGTTTCATAGGTGTTGACCCTTTTCCTTCCCTAGCGGTGAGGCCTAGTGTCTTTCCTTTTCCTTCTTGTGGTCTTTGGTGTTTTCCCCTACTACATCCGTGACAATATGCAAGTGAAATTCCAGTAAGTTGGAACTTCATAGATTAACCAGTGTTGCAGCAGACTTTTCTGTCACTGGAAGTCCAGGAGGGGGTTCCATGCCATGTAAGAATGGCTGAAATATGAGGACAGTCTTCTGGACTTTGCCAGTACCTTCTGGAAGCCAGTGTACTGTACCTTTTTAAAAAGTGTTGCACAACTAGGTTTATCACATGCGCCATGAAATGAGCATGTGCATGGCCACAATGTTCCAGTCATTGTCGCTGACTACCTTGCCCAGTTTGAGTAGGCGGGAACACAGCCAGCAGGATGTTTGCTTCTTTATGCAATTTAGCAAGGTATCAGCTGTGTAGCTACTTTCGCCCTGGTCGATCAGCTCTAACATTGTACGGCAATAATTCACTTTACACATTATGTGATAGGATAGAAAGGAAGTTGAACCAACGCTCTACCTTGCTTCTGTTGGGGATGGGATAATGTCCATAAAGGAGGAAGTGGATAAGTGGCTTGGCTTAGACCTAGCATGTTTTTGGCCTGTGCCCAAAGTATCATCTGCATCACTTGTTCCTGATGCACATCTGGCCATGGCAGTTCTTTGGGAGGTTCTGGCCATACATTGCCTCTGCTCTGTATTGCGGCCACTACCATCACCCTTAACCTCTGATGTTACCTCCTCCTCAGCAAGCCAATCCAGCTCCCAGGTGCTGTTTAACACCCAATCGTCATTGGAGTCCTCAACCTCCTTGACACTTTTATCAGACTGTGATATAATTTATCCTGAGTTCCTTGGCCCCCTTCCAAATCCCCTGCTCTGTATTTTCCACCATGGTGGCTACAGCTGTCACTGCTACCACCACTAACACAGCTATGCATGGGGCCCCCCCCCTTAACCCCTTCCTCATGGCAGTCCAACCATTGACTATTCTCACAAAATTCATCAAAAAGAAGACTTTCTTGACTATCTTCTGTAGTGTGTAGTGGGGTATGGTTCCCTCTTCTTAGGAAAAAAGAAGGTGCCCCACTAGGGGGAGGGGGGACAGAGATGAAAAAGAGGATGCCACTTAAAGGTTTCTTTGTGGTTGCAAGAAGGAAGAGCAGGCGAAATCTTCTGACTCCTGGTTCCAAGGCACAGTATCAAATTCAGTGACCTCCATATCCAGTAACCTCCACATCATCATGCTGTGACTGAAATGAGGAGTGAGTCATGTTAGTTGTGGTAGTAATGACAGCTGTAGCCGTGGTGGTGGCAGTAGGGGCATTGGTAGCGACAGTGGCACTTGGGGCAAATACAGAGCAGGGGTTTGGTAGGCTGCCAAGAAGCTCACTATGATATATCACAGTGTGACAAAAGTGGCAGGAAGAGTGGGGACTCTAAAGATGTATGTTAGACAGGACCTAGGAGCTTGATCAGGGTGCTCAAGAAGAGGTAACATAAGAGGAGGAGGGTGGTGGCAGCAGTGGCAATAAACATCACAGGCAATGTACAACCAGAACCTCCCCCAAAAATGTCATAGCCAGATCTGCTTTTATAATGGTCAGCTCAGGAACTAGCGATTCAGCTGATACTGTAGGGAGAGGCCAAAAAATGCCAGACTTAAGCCAAGATCGTCTGCTACTAGGTATATGCAAGTATCTCCTGTCTCGCAAAAGCATTGCCGTATGCAAGATCTGCAGGATGAAAATAAGCTGTGGGAGTTCAAACATAAACATAGGCATCACAGTTTTATCACTGCACATGATGCAGCATCACCCGTTACTGTGGGAAAATAAAAGGGGCTGCTAGCTAGCAAAAGTGTCCTCCTTCTCCTGGTATGATTTTCGGCAGTCAGGCTGCATTTGCGTGTAATACAGTGTCCTTGTCATCTCTATCATCACTTACTATCTCTCGTACTCAGACTCCTCCTCCTCATTCATTCTGTCTTCAGTTATTAAAGTGGTTGTCTCACTTCAGCAAATTGCATTTATTATGTAGAGAAAGTTAATACACGCCACTTACTAATGTATTGGATTCCTTTTTCTATCACATTATGCACTGCTCGTTTTCATGATTACGACTACCCTGCAATCTATCAGCGGTGGCCGTGCTTGCATACTATATAAAAAAGCACTAGCCTATGTGAACTCCCACAGACCCGGCTACCAGAGAGGCTGGTGCTTTTTACAATAGTGTGCATGCACGACCACCACAGCTGGATTGCAAGGTGGTCACAAAATTACAATCAATTTACAGAGGAGTAATATTTTTATTTGGCTCACATGTTTTTATTTCTCATTTCACGCCCTCTAAACTGTTATTTGCTTTTGCTGATGTTACTCGGCACTACTCCATTCTGTTTAAGGATAGCTCTGCCATTTACGCTGTCACCTGCTGTTGAACCAGGCTTTAGAGATGTCCCGAACTATTCGCCGGCGAACAGTTCCCGGCGAACATCACTCGTTCGTGTTCGCCGCGGCAGGCGAACATATGCGATGTTCGGTCCTCCCCCTATATGTCATCATTAAGCAAACTTTGACCCTGTACCTCACAGTCAGCAGACACATTCCAGCCAATCAGCATACCTTCCCTTCCAGACCCTCCCACCTCCTATCAAAAAGCAAGGACAGCATCCATCTTAGATTCATTCTGAAGCTGCAGTGTTAGGCCCCTTTCACACGAGCGAGTATTCCGCGCGGATGCGATGCGGGAGGTGAACGCATTGCACCCGCACTGAATACCGACCCATTCATTTCTATGGGGCTGTGCACACGAGCGGTGATTTTCACGCATCACTTTTGCGTTGCGTGAAAATCGCAGCATGCTCCTCTTTGTGCGTTTTTCACGTAACGCAGGCCCCATAGAAATGAATGGGGTTGCGTGAAAATCGCAAGCATCCGCAAGCAAGTGCGGATGCGGTGCGATTTTCACGCACGGTTGCTAGGAGACGATCAGGATGGAGACCCGATCATTACTATTTTCCCTTATAACATGGTTATAAGGGAAAATAATAGCATTCTGAATACAGAATGCATAGTAAAACAGCACTGGAGGGGTTAAAAAAAAAAAATCGTTTAACTCACCTTAATCCACTTGATCGCGTAGCCGGCATCTCGTCTGTCTCTTTTACTGACTAGGACCTGTGGTGAGCATTAATTATAGCTCAAGGACCTGTGATGACGTCACTCCGGTCATCACATGGTACGTCACATGATCTTAATTCTGGATTAAGGTGAGTTAATTGTTTTTTGTTTTTTTTAACCCCTCCAGCGCTGTTTTACTATGCATTCTGTATTCATAATGCTATTATTTTCCCTTATAACCATGTTATAAGGGAAAATAATACAATCCACAGAACACCGATCCCAAGCCCGAACTTCTGTGAAGAAGTTCGGGTTTGGGTACCAAACACGCACGATTTTTCTCACGCGAGTGCAAAACGCATTACAATGTTTTGCACTCGCGCAGAAAAATCGCGGGTGTTCCCGCAACGCACCCGCACATTTTTCCGCAACGCCCGTGTGAAAGAGGCCTTAGTGAGAGAAGGGAGAGTGCAGCTGCTGCTGATTTAATAGGGAAATCGTTAGCTAGGCCAGTGTTCTGTGTCCACTCCAGTCCTCAAAGACTCATCTGCTATAAGGACAGCGTCCTGACAGCACCCCAAAAAGCCCTTTTTAAGGCTGGTACATCAGTCTGCTTTTTTCTTCTTCTATGTAATATAATTGCAGTTGCCTGCCAGTGTGTGTCAGGCCCACAGAGTGTACTGTGCCCAATGCCAGTGCCCACCACTCATATCTGGTGGCACAGTAGCTTGCAGATAAAACAGTAAAACAATTTTTTCTGTAATATAATTGCAGTTGCCTGCCAGTGTGTGTCAGGCCCACAGAGTGTACTGTGCCCACTGCCAGTGCCCACCACTCATATATGGTGGCACAGTAGCTTGCAGATAAAACAGTAAAAAAAAAAATCTCTGTAATATATTTGCAGTTGCCTGCCAGTGTGTGTCAGGCCCATAGAGTGTACTGTGCCCACTGCCAGTGCCCACCACTCATATCTGGTGGCACAGTAGCTTGCAGATAAAACAGTAAAACAATTTTTTATCTGTAATATAATTGCAGTTGCCTGCCAGTGTGTGTAAGGCCCACAGAGTGTACTGTGCCCACTGCCAGTGCCCACCTCTCATATCTGGTGGCACAGTAGCTTGCAGATAAAACAGTAAAACAATTTTTTTATCTGTAATATAATTGCAGTTGCCTGCCAGTGTGTGTCAGGCCCACAGAGTGCACTGTGCCCACTGCCCACCACTCATATCGGGTGGCACAGTACCTTGCACGCATAGTACCACTAATCTAAAAAAAAATGACAGGCATAGGCAGGCCACCCCGCAGGGGCCGTCGTGGTGCTGTGATTTCCTTTGGCCCTAGAATAATGCCCAGTGTTCAGAGGCCACGTACCCTAAGTTGACTGGCTAACACAGGACATCCAATCTTCTACAGCTTCCGCTCTGAACCTTGACGCACTATCCTCCTCCAGCTCAGCTTCAGGCACCTCTCAAGTTACCACTCACCCGCCTGCCGCCACCACCAACACTAGCACCACAGCCGCTTCACTTGATCTGTCAGAGGAGTTATTTACACATCAGTTGGAAGAAATTAATGATGCGCAACCATTATTGCCAGAGGATGTAGATAACAGGGATATGTCTCAGTCAGGCAGCATTACACACATGGACGTACGGTGTGATGATGATGATGATGATGTTGTACCCGCTGCTGCTTCCTTTGCTGAGTTGTAAGATACAAGTGAAGCGGTTGATGATGACTATGTATCCGTGGATGTCACGTGGGTGCCCGCTCGAAGAGAAGAAGAACAGGGGGAAAGTTGTCAAGGAAATGTTTGAGCGTAAGAAGACAATGTCACAGAGTCACCCCCTTGCCCGGCGTCTGACAACTGGCTTGTCGGAACTCTTAGCCTGCCAGCTTTTACCATACAAGCTGGTGGATTCTGAGGCCTTCAAAAAATTTGTAGCTATTAGGACACCGCAGTGGAAGGTACCCGGCCGAAATTTTGTTTCACAAAAGGCAATCCCCAACCTGTACTCTATTGTGGAAAAGGAAGTCTGGCACACAGTGTTGGGGCAAGGGTCCATCTGACCACTGATATCTGGTCTGCAAAGCAAGGTCAGGGCAGGTATATAACGTACACTGCGCATTGGGTAAACCTGCTGACGGCTGCCAAGCATGGAATGTGTGGCTCTGCAGAGTAGTTGGTGACACCGCCACGACTTGCAGGCAGGCCTGCTGCCACCTCCTCTACTTCTCCTACTCCATCCTCTTCGCTAACCTCCTCGGCTGAGTCCTCTTCTGCTGCTGTGTCTGGCACGACATCAACTGCACCCTCCAGATCCCCAGGGGCTATTCCACATCCCGGATACGACAGTGTCACGCCGTCTTGGGGTTGACTTGCCTGAAAGCAGAGAGTCACACTGGACCAGCACTCCTGTCCGCCCTGAACGCACAGGTGGATCAGTGGCTGACCCCACACCAACTGGAGATCGGCAAAGTGGTGTGTGACAACGGAAGCAATTTGTTGGCGGCATTGAATTTGGGCAAGTTGACACATGTGCCAAGCATGGCACATGTGTTGAATCTGATCGTACAACGCTTTGTGCATAAGTACCCAGGCTTACAGGACGTCCTCAAGCAGGCCAGGAAGATGTGTGGCCATTTCAGGCGTTCCTACACGGCCATGGCGCACTTTTCGGATAATCAGCGGCAAAACAACATGCCAGTGAGGCTCTTGATTTGCGACAGCCCGACACGTTGAAATTCAACACTCCTAATGTCTGACCGCCTGCTCCAACAAGAAAAAGCCATCAACGAGTATTTGTATGACCGGGGTGCTAGGACAGCCTCTGCGGAGCTGGGTATTTTTTTGCCACGTTACTGGATGCTCATGCGCAATGCCTGTAGGCTCATGCGTCCTTTTGAGGTGACAAACCTAGTCAGTCGCACCGAAGGCAACATCAGCGACATCATCCCATTTGTTTTCTTCCTGGAGCGTGCCCTGCGAAGAGTGCTGGATCATGCCGTAAATGAGCGTGAAGAGGAAGAGTTGTGGTCACCATCACCACCAGAAAAAGCCTTATCAGCATCGCTTGCTGGACCTGCGGCAACGCTGGAAGAGGAGTCTGAGGAAGAGGAGGAATGTGGCTTTGAGGAGGAGGAAGACCAACCACAGCAGGCATCCCAGGGTGCTCGTTGTCACCTATCTGGTACCCGTGGTGTTGTACGTGGCTGGGGGGAAGAACAGATCTTCAATGACATCAGTGAGGACGAGGAACCGGACATGAGCAGCTCGGCATCCAACCTTGTGCAAATGGGGTCTTTCATGCTGTCATGCCTGTTGAGGGATCCTCGTATAAAAAGGCTGAAGGAGAACAACCTGTCCTGGGTGGCCACGCTACTAGACCCCCGGTATAAGCAGAAACTGGCTGAAATGTTAACGAATTACTGCAAGTCGGAAAGGATGCAGCAGTTCCAAAACAAGTTAAAAAGTATGCTTTACACAGCATATAAGGGTGATGTCACAGCACAAAGGGATTCTAACAGGGGAAGAGTTGAAAGTAATCCTCCTCCTACCACGACCACTTCGGCAAGGACAGGACGCTTTACAGACGTGTTGTTGATGGAGGACATGCAGAGCTTTTTAAGTCCTACGCATCGCCACAGCCCTTCGGGGTGCACCCTCAGAGAACGACACGACCGACAGGTAGCACACTACCTCGCCTTAACTGCAGATATTGACACTCTGAGGAGCGATGAACCCCTTGACTACTGGGTGTGCAGGCTTGACCTGTGGCCTGAGCTATCCCAATTTGCGATAGAACTTCTGGCCTGCCCCGCTTCAAGTGTCCTGTCAGAAAGGACCATCAGCGCAGCAGGAGGTATTTTCACTGAGAAGAGAAGTCGCCTAAGTCAAAAAAGTCTAGATTACCTCACCTTTATTAAGATGAATGAGACATGGATCCCGAAGGGACTCCCAGTGGGGGATGCATTTGACTAAAAAAGGCCTGATGAGATGCCTTGGGCTAAAAATAGTCCACACGCTGCTGTATTTAATCTCTGCATGCCGGATGACTTGCGTGACTTCTCCGCCACCAACTAGGGTTCAAGCCGCAATGTTTTAGTGCACTTTCTGCCTGGAAAACATCAATTTTTCTGGCCGCTGCAACAATGCATCGTTTTTCAGGCATGTGTACATGCCTAATTTTTCTGGCCTCTGGTGCTGCACTGTGGCTGTAAAAACAAAACAAAAAAAAAAGGCACATTCCCCTTCGTGATCGTTACCTTGTTGTGGTGAAGGGGCTTGCGGATCACAATGAAGCGACAACCTCTATGAGTGTGTTGGCAATGGCAATGTTGGCACACCCCAGATGATAAGGTCGTTGCTTCATTGTGAACAGACCAAAAGCGATCGGCTGGATAATTTTGCATAGAAAAAACATAAATTTTCTTTGTGATCATCTAAGGTGATCATTAAAGCCTACTAGGCCAACAATGGGCCCACACTGCAGAATTATTGTTTTCTGGGTCACTTAACTGTCACTGAACTACCTCAGCACGACCATAGGCTTTGAAAAACCCCCATCGCCTGCAATCTCCCAAATGTGTGCACGAGCACAGTCATCACTACACCAAGATTGACGCATAGAGGAATAAAATTTATGTCATGAGTTTGTCAACTATTGACAACTCTTTGCGGTTTTCTAAACTCTATTCGATACACATCCCCTGATAGGGGACGTAACAGGGATTAAACTGATAAGAATAGTACTACTTAACACACCATTCATATAGGGTGGCACAGTAAATTGCACGGCGCACGCAAAGTGCCCCAAATTGGATGTAAGAGGACCGACCAAGCATCTTTTTCCATCTCCCGGTTCCTAAAATCTATTCCATACACCGGCTCCTGATAGGGGACAAAACAGAAATTAAACTGGTAAGAACAGATTTTTTTAATTGAAAAAAAAGAGGACAGCCTCTGCGGTATTTTTTTGCCGCGTTACTGAACGCTCATGCACAATGGCTGTAGGCTCATGCGTCCTTTTGCGGAGGTGACAAACCTGGTCAGTCAAACCCAAGGCAACATCATTGACCTCATCCCATATGTGTTTTTTCTGGAGCGTGCCCTGCGAAGAGTGCTGGATCAGGCCGTAGATGAGCATGAAGAGGAAGAGTTGTGGTCACCATCACCACCAGAAGCAGCCTTGTCGTCGTCGATTGCTGGACCTGCGGCAACGCAGAGAGAGGAGTCTGAAGAAGAGGAGTCAGAGGAGGAAGGTGGCTTTGAGGAGGTGGAAAACAAACCACAGCAGGCATCCCAGGGGGCTTGTTGTCACCTTTCGGGGACCCTTGGTGTTGTACTTGGCTGGGTGGAGGAAGAGACATTCAATGACGTCAGTGAGGACAAGGAACGGGACATGGCTAGCTTGTTATCCAACCTTGTGCAAATGGGGAGTTTGCGGTTGTGCAAATGGACTGTTTGCGGTTGTTTGCGGTTGTTTGCGGTGCGTTAAACGGGGAGTTTGGTCTGTCAGAGTCTGTCAGAGTTTGGTCTGTTACTGTGAAGCGGGCGTAACCCTTACACTTCCTGATCGATACAACATCATACCTGATGTTTTAAAGCACGTTATTCCAAACAATTTAGGAATGTTAGGTGATTTATGCCCTTTATGGATTAAAACCCGACTCTGCGTCAACTACGTAATTTTCCATGGGAGTTTTGCCATGGATCCCCCTCCGGCATGCCACAGTCCAGGTGTTAGTCCCCTTGAAACAACTTTTTCATCACTATTGTGGCCAGAAAGAGTCCCTGTGGGTTTTAAAATTCGCCTGCCTATTGAAGTCTATGGCAGTTCGCCCGGTTCGCCCGTTTGCGAACATTTGCAAAAATTTTATGTTCGCGACATCTCTAATTACATGTACAAAACAGTTGCATAATAATAATATCAATGCACACTTGTGAATGACCTGGAAATAAATACACAGAATGACATTGGTGTTAGCAATAAAAGACAGTAGAGGAGTGAAAGAATAGTAACAGGCAAGTATGATTTTTTAAATTTGATACTGTTATTGATATCACATGCCGCAATCATGTACGAACGCGCCATCTGAGAGGTACAATTACGGGGAGCGGCGCAATCACCACTCCCTGTCATTGCTCCCACTGCTTACAAAGAAATGTGCTTCATGACAAAGTAATTCGTCACAAATAATTTTTTTGTAAAATTCAATGAAGGAGCCAAATCAAACTTTTGAATAATTCACTCATCACTGATTATTAGGCAAAGACATAGTCCTACTTTATAACATTCCTTTACTGAGCGTAAATTTGTAACACAAAAATGAAAATGCTGATTAAAGCCAAGATTTCATAGGACCCTCATAAATTCACATAATTCTTGGGAACAATTTAAACATTCTTTTCCTTTCTTAGGGTGCCACCAAGTGGTGTATTTCGGTATTAATAAACTTTTACTATTGGTTAGCAGAGCTCTCAAAAATCTTTTTATTTGAATTATTATATCTGAGGCGTATTGGGGCACAAACTACTGCATGTTTCCTTAATATGCTTGGGAAGTGTGTATGCTTCAATGGATGGCAGTATTGCAGAATGAAAAAGTTAAAATGTACAGCTGATCATATGGAAAACAATTATAGTGCAGGAGTGTACACAATAATTGTGTTTTATAAATACATTACATAACAAATTCTGATTTTCATTAGGAGCAGATGTGGTCCAGATATTCATATCTATACACTAGGAGAAAGATCGTTTTGTCAGTCTAGAATTCTGAATACTGAATGTGTTTGTATATTAATTTGTGGTTTAGCATACCGGTTTATTTTTTGCACCCCGAGTCAATACAGTGGGTTATACTTAAATTAGTTTGTTTTTGTTTTATTGTTAGATATATGCTTCACTTTGGACAAATGTGACCAAATCAGACATAAACTTCTGTAGTACAATTGAACAATTCCTAATGCAGTTTTGACATAATACATTTTGATTTTCTACTTCCCTTTTCCCTTTTTCTTCTCTTTCTATTTTGTTTCCGTTTTTTTTTAATGTTTTATATGCTGACATAGATTGTGAGATGTCAATAAAATATTTAAGAAAAACAATTCCTAGTCTTCTTGCTCCTTATGTCCCTTTTGATTTAAACTTGAGTCTTTGGATTAGAAACCAGGTATTCATTTGTAATATTCACTTTGAATCACTGTTAAAAACATTAGGCAGAGGTGTAGCTAGGCTGCACCTGGGGCAAGGATTCAGCATCATTCTCCCAACCCCTGCACCCCATTTGTCACTCAAATTTACATAAAAATTGAAAAGTTCAGTGGCTGCGCAATTTTTTTAAGCCACTCCTCTAACTCCACCCAGTACATAACTATACTCAGTCCCATTTACCTAATAAAATCTATCATAGGGTACACAGCATTACCAATACACCTTGCAATAAATGAAAGAACCAACTGGCCCCACTGCATCCAGGGTTTCACTAGCGTGTCGGTATGATGTCCACTGGATCCGGAACAAGAGCAAAAAGAATAATGACAAGAGGAAGGGATAGTGACTGCTCCTGTGAAATCCCAAGCAGGGGACTGTGCTTGCCCTGTAAGACCGAGCCATCCCAATTTATAACAGAGCAATCTAGGGCATTTCCCCCTGTGCTACCACACAGTAATAATGCCCACATTGTGCCCCCTCACAGTATTTATGCCCAAGTTGTGCCTCCTTCACAGTAGTTATGTCAACATCATGCCTCCTTTACAGCAGAAATGCCCATATTGTGCCCCTTCACTGCAGTTTTGCCCACATTATGTCCCCTCACAGTAGTTATGTCCTCCTTGTGGCCCCATTCAGAGTAGTTATGCCCTCCTTGTGGCCCTGTCACATTAGTTATGCCCACCTTGGTGCACCGTCATAGTAATATTGTGCCCTTTCACTGCAGTTTTGCCTCCTTGTGGCCCCTAGTGCCCTCTCCAGCTCCATAACAAAAAATAAAAGCATAAATACTAACTAGTGACGAGTGGCAGGGGGCAATATTCGAATTCGCGATATTTTGTGAATATTTTGTAGAATATTCGTCATATATATTCGTGAATTCACGAATTCGAGATTATATTCTTGATTGCGAAAATCGGCAATGTATTATTCACGTAATGTGCGGGAAATACAGGTGTGGGGAAGGCAACTTTTCTATTGGTTGCTAGGGATGTTGCTAAGCTGTAACAAAGCCTTCTCATTGGCCCACAAGCTAGAAGAATGGAGGGATGATCACCTGATATGTACTGTGTTAAAAAAAAAAAAAGAATATTTGTCATTATGAATATATAGCACTATATTCTAAATATTCGCAAACTCTCGAAGTGCCGATGTTCGCGTAAAAAATTTGCCTTTCGAATATTCGCGCTCCACACTAATACTCACACATTTCCCTGATGATCAGCACATAGGGCTGCTAGTTGTGCAAGATGATTTCTAGGCTTTCACCTCTCCTCCCACACATCCAGCAGCACAATGTGAGGCCTGATAGGGAGCGCCAGAGCTCAGCTGAACAATGAAGCAATTTGATTCGCCGGTTCACCAAACTTTTTTTGAAAAATTGAGTTCGATCTGAATAAATTTGTGGCAAATTACGTTAAAAAGCATCTATTTCCTGGCTACAGAGAGCCTTTATAGTGGTGTAGGACACTTTCCTTTGCAATAACACGTATAGGGAGTCTGCTTTGGTAGTGAAATAATACTGTGAGTCCGTATGACATACATATGACATGCAGATGACAGGCGTTGCTCTTAGAATCACTGCACAGTTCACTTATTTGGGCAGTCACTGGGCCAAAACTGACCAAATCACTCAAGTATGAGCTCAGCCTTAGAGGTCGATGTTAATGCCAAGAAGAAGCGCACTCCTTTTACACCGTCGCCAGCTGATTCCACATAGATGTCTACAGAACCTGTTCTATTAAACACTTATACAAGTTGAGCCCCCCGACAGAGTGGAGAGGGTGTCAGAAGTTAGTTTGTGTTGACATCACTGATTATTTTGCCCTTCCTCTGATCTGTCAGAACAATAACCCACAAAACACGGATCCTGTCTGAGGAGCATTCGCCTTCACTCAGTCAGCATTTAGTCAGTAATCCATCAGTATTGCTAATGCCAAAAAAAACAGGAGTGGATCCAAAACATAGATAACACGTGAACGGAATATTTGCAAGTCTTCTGTGTTTTGTACCCTCTCCTGCTTTTGTCAACCAAATCACAAACCAATTCTGATGGGACCAGGCCTTACAGCTGCTACACAGAGAGGATCTGTTGTGTGTCTCATTTTACCTTCCTTCTGACAGATCAGAGGAAGGGTCAAATAAATGATCATGTCAGCCAAGCCAAAAATGCTAAAGAGTGGCCCAGTCATGAAGTGGGGAGGGTGGCAAAAGCACGAGAAATACACAGAGTGGCCCTATGACATAGTGGTGAAGTGAAATCAGCATAAGAAAACCACAGAGTGGCCCAATAACAGAGTCTCTAGGTGGTGCCACCATCAGGAGGCCATAGAGTGGCACAATCACAGAGTGTGTAGGTGGCGGCAGCATCAGTAGCACAATAACAGAGTGTGGAGGTGGCGGCAGCATCAGTAGCACAATAACAGAGTGTGGAGGTGGCGGCAGCATCAGGAGGCCACAGAGTGGCAAGGTGGCATAGTGTGGAGGTGGCAGCAGCATCATTAGGCCGCAGAGTGGCACAATGGCAGTGTGGAGGTGGCGGCAGCATCAGGAAGCCACAGAGTGGCAAGGTGACATAGTGTGGAGGTGGCGGCAGCATCTGAAGGCCACAGAGTGGCAAGGTGACATAGTGTGGAGGTGGCAGCAGCATGAGGAGACCACAGAGTGGCAAGGTGACATAGTGGTAAGGTGGAAGCAGCATCAGGAGACCACAGAGTGGCCCAATCACAGTGTCTGTAGGTGGCAGCAGCATCAGGAGGCCATAGAGTGGCACAATCACAGAGTGTTGAGGTGGCGGCAGCATCAGTAGGCCGCAAAGTGGCACAATGGCAGTGTGGAGGTGGCGTCAGCATCAGGAGGACACAGAGTGGCAAGGTGACATAGTGTGGAGGTGGCGGCAGCATCAGGAGGCCACAGAGTGGCAAGGGGACATAGTGTGGAGGTGGCGGCAGCATCAGGAGGCCACAGAGTGGCAAGGTGACATAGTGTGGAGGTGGCAGCAGCATGAGGAGACCACAGAGTGGCAAGGCGACATAGTGGTAAGGTGGAAGCAGCATCAGGAGACCCCAGAGTGGCCCAATCACAGATACTGTATGTGGCAGCAGCATCAGGATGCCACAGAGTGGCAAGGTGACGTAGTGTGGAGGTGGGTGCAATACCAGTACCTGCTCAAGATGGTGGGTGAAAGAAAGAGCACTTGGCATCACATGTGTGGTATCAGGCGGGTGGCAGCATCAGAATAGTAGCTAAGGCAGGTAGCCAGAAGAAAACGGTCTCTTTTTATCAAAGTGTTGGTGTGGCACCATGGATGATCTAGTCTGATGCATCAGGAATTGGTGGGTGGAAATCCTGGCTGATTCATGCCTGATTCATCTTGACAAAGGTCAGTCTCTCCACATTTTAGGGGGACAGGCGAATTCTTCTTGTGGTAACTATGGCCCCCGCCTCACTAAAAACCCACTCTGATGCCACACTATTGGCCGGGCAGGACAGCTTTTCCAGGGCAAAATTGGCCAGTTGTAGCCACAAATCCAGTTTGGATGCCCAGTAGTCCAGAGGATCTTCAATGTGCTGGAAGGGTGCACTCAAAGTATTCTACCACTTGCTGGTTCAGGTTCTGCTCTAAGTCTAGCTGCTGGTGAGTAGTTTCTTCACTAGGCGGGTGAAAAAAGCTGCTCATCAGCAACTGTAGACTCAGGCTGCTGCTGATGGAGCTGGTACTGCTCCTGCCACCCCACCCCTCCCCAGCAGCCATGGCAGAGGAAAGTGAGCTCAGAGGGCCCCCCCCCCCAGGTCAGACCTGCGAGAGGATGGACAATGGCGCAGATAGGCAGTGGCCAACTGACTACATAGGATGTCTCTGTAGTAGTTCAGTTTGTCCTCAGCGGGTGTAATAAAGGCAACCATTTTGGAGTAGTGAGGATCCAACAAGTTGGAGAGCCAGAAGTTATCCCTCTGCCGAATGGTGACAATTCGGCTGTCACTATCCAAGCTAGTGAGCATGCAGCGAGCCATTTCTGCAAGTGACTTGGAGGGACTCCATGCCTCCATCTCCACTGCATACTACCACGGAGTGTCTGGGTCTTCTGCCTTATCTTCCTCATTGCCCTGTAGCTCCTCCTGCTTCTCCTCTCCTGTCACCTGTGTAGAAAAACTACCAATTTCGCTACACATTGCTTGTGCTCCAATGTCCTCCTCCTCCTCCAGTTCAGCCCCCACAGGGCTCATGTGCCCGTGAGATCTTGGCGCTACATCTCCGGTTTACCAGCATCTGTTCCAGGACATGAAGCAGTGGAATGAAATCGTTCATCCAGTAGTCCTGGTGACTGACAAATAACGTGGCCTCCTCAAAGGGCCTGAGCAAAAGACAGGTGTCACGCATGAGGTGCCACTAGCTGACATCAAAGTTACACAGGGGGTACTCCTGTCCGCTTGGATCATCAGGAAATAGTTTATGGCCTTTCTCTGTTCGTAAAGTCGGTCAAACATATGGAGGGCAGAATTCCAACGGGTGGAAACGTCGCATATCAGCCTATGTTGGGGGATGCTGTTCTGCCGCTGCAGCTGGAGGAGGGTGTGCTTTGCGGTGTACGAGTGGCTGAAGTGCATACAAAGTTTCCTGACCATTTTTAGGATGTCTTGCAGATGGGTGGAAGATATCAGGAACCGCTTGACAACCAGATTGAACACATGTGCCATGCAGTGCGCATGGCTCAGCCCTCCTTGACGCAGCACCTACAAAAAGTTATTCCCGTTGTTGGTCACCATGTATCTGATTTTCAGTTGTCACGGAGAAAGCCAGGATTTAATTTCTTGCTGAAGGACAAGGAGCAGTTCCTCCTCTGCCCAGGCAAACAAGGTGCAGAACAGCGTGACACTGCTGTGCCCTGCACATGTGGTATGCTGGAGGGGGACTGTGAATTGTCCCTGCAGTAGAGGCTGGGGATGTTGTCGCTGGACCAACGGCGTGGCAACGTGGAGGTGGAAGCAGCGTGACCTGGCCAAGTTGCTGGTGTGGCTGTGCAGGAACCACATTCACCCAGTGGTCCGTAAAGGACATGTATTGTCCCTGGCCGTAGTTATAACTCCACACGTCGGCACTGCCGTGCACATTGGCAGATACCGACAGGCTCAAGGACTGGCCAACCTTCTGTTCTACATGTGTGTGCGCAGGGCTGGTACTGCCTTTTTGGCAATGAAATGACGGCTTGGGACTCTCTACCTCAGCTCGGCACAAGCCATCAGTTCTCTGAAAGGCGCAGAGTCCACCACTTGGAAAGGGAGGGACTGCAGCACCAGCAACTTGGACAGGAGCACGTTCAGCTTCTGCGCCGTTGGATGAGTGCACGCATACTGTTGTCTTCTGGCAATCGCTTCGGTGATCGATTGCTGACGGAATGAGTGACAAGAAGGAGCAGGAGCATCAGGACCAGCAGATGATGGGAAGGACAGACAGCTCCCTTTGGCTGAGGTGGTGGAGCCTTGACTGCCTGAACTGGGTGCGTGCCACTGGGTTATGCAGCAGGTGCTGCGGCAGGCTTGGCCACCACATCAGAGCCACGGTTGTCCCAGGCCACTTTGAAGTGATGCTGGATATGTTGTCGCAGGGCCCTGGTGCCAACATAGGCACCCTGGCCACGCTTCACCTTTTGCGCGCAGATTCTACATATGGCAACGTTCACTTCCTCTGGAGGCTTAAAATAAAACTGCCACATATTATCCCAACACTACGCACTGACTGACTGCTACCCTCCTTGAATTCCTGCACCACTACTCAGGCAGGTAGGCTCCCTTGAAGCTGGTGGTCTACCCAGGCACGTTTTGGCTTCCAACCTCCCACTGCTGGCACCCTACTGACTCCTGGCCACACTAGCGGCCTTCCAATGAAGATGAAGTCCCTTTGTCACCCACCTTCCAAGTGCGATCAGCTACATCATCATCGAGTAGTGTCTGCACGTCACTGATGTCCTCCTCAACTGTCTCTCTCGCAACACCAGCTCCCTCGCCTCCATCTGATGTCCTCCAGATCTTGGCTGGGCAGTAGCTGCTGACTGCCCTCTAGTAGCTGTACCTCGCTGAAAAGTGGAGCCGAGCCAATGGCATATAATACTTCTTGCAATGAGGGAACTGAAAATGAGAGAGGAAGGTTCAGGACAGGTGGGGGCACAGGGACTGCTCCCTGGCCATGCCAACTAACCGTCATGTCAGAGGAACCCACCTACTCTTGGCTGGGGGTGTCTGATGTCAATTGGGACGAAGTGGATGACCAAGTCAACCATTCAAGAACCGCTAGGTTGCTGGTCAAGACACGACTGCTAGATGAAACCGGGAGCTCAGTCCGCTTGCTGCGACCCCTGCTGCCACGCCCCCTTACTCTGTTGTGACCTCTGCCTGCATCAGAAACATTTAGGCCTCTGCCACTCCCCTGTAGGGCCTGGCACTTCTCTGTCTGACATACTGTTAGATCAAATAACCAAATGTTAGATCGAATATATTTTTATTTCACCACTAATACACGGCAAACAGAATATATCACTGCATCGGTGAAAAGCAATTAGGCCCTAATTTTTTTCTACACAACACAAAAGCCTTTTCAACTGATAAGTGCAATGTAGAACCGCAAATATATTTTTATTTCGCCACTAATACACGGCAAACAGGCCTTTAGAGTATATAACTGCACCGCTGAAAGGCAATTAGGCCCTAATTATTATTTACTTTGACACAACACAAAAGGCTTTTCAACAGATAAGTGCAACGCAGAAAGGCAAATATATTTTTATTTCGCAACTAAGGCCTCCTGCACACGACCGTAGGTGTCCCGTTGCCGTATTGTGGACCGCATTTGCGGATTTGCAATACAGGGGCACCGTTCCGTGTGCATTCTGCATCATGGATGCGGACCCATTCACTTCAATGGGTCCGCAAATCCAAAGATGCGGAATGGTGCAGAACGGAAGCACGGAATGGAATTCTACGGAAGCACTACGGATTGCTTCCGTGGGGTTTTGTCCCGTACTTCCGTTCCGCAAAAAGATAAGTGCAACGCAGAACAGAGAATATATTTTTATTTTGCCACTAATACATGGCAAACAGGCCTTTAGAGTATAACACTGCACCGGTTAACAGATATTAGGCTCTAATTTTTCTCTACTTTGAAACAACACAAAAAATGCAACGTTGGATGGCGAATATATTTTTATTTTGCCACTAATACATGGCAAACAGGTCTTTAGAGTATATCACTGCACCGCACAAGGGCAAATATATTTTTCTTTTGCCACTAATACATGGCAAAACACTGTACAAGAGTACCGTATTTTTCGCCCCATAAGACGCACTTTCCCCCCCCCAAAAGTGGGGGGAAAGTGCCCCTGCGTCTTATGGGGCGAATGCTGGCCATTTGCATCGCAGACTGCGATGCTGCAGCATCGCAGACTGCGATGTATTAGTGAGGAGGGAGGAGGGTCTGTAGTAGGCGGGGAGAGCGGCGGGCAGTGCAGGCACTGTATTCTGGCCCGCCGCTCAGTATGTACTGTATTATACCTAGTGTTAATCATAATATCTAAACTGCGCTCCCCCTGCTCCCCATCTGCACTGTACTTACCGGTACATGTCACACTCCATCTCCTGTAGTAAGCGCTAGCAGGCAGGCCAGGCTGCAGGCGGCCGTAACTCACTGAGGTCACGTGCCTGCTCCGCCTACTTTATGAATGAAGCAGGCGGAGCAGGCACGTGACCTCAGCGAGTTACGGCCGCCTGCAGCCCGGCCTGCCTGCTAGCGCTTACTACAGGAGACGGAGTGTGACATGTACCGGTAAGTAGAGATGTCGGCGAAAGCTAATTTCCGCAAATGTTTGCGAACGGGCGAACCGCCACAGACTTGAATAGACAGGTGAATTTTAAAACCCACAGGGACTCTTTCTGGCCACAATAGTGATGGAAAAGTTGTTTCAAGGGGACTAACACCTGGACTGTGGCATGCCGGAGGGGGATCCATGGCAAAACTCTCATGGAAAATTACGTAGTTGACGCAGAGTGTGGCAAGTTAAATTCGTAATGCGATTAATATAACCTGTATTAATCGCATTGCGATTACAACTTAGATCTGAGTTCCTAATGGTTGTATTGCTAGAATATAACAAAGATTGAGAATATTGTGCTATATTCGTCAATTCTAGCAATACAACCATTAGGAACTCAGATCTAAATTGTAATCGCAATGCAATTAATATAACCTGTATTAATCGCATTGCGATTACAACTTAGATCTGAGTTCCTAATGGTTGTATTGCTAGAATTTACGAATATAGCACTATATTCTCAATCTTTGTTATATTCTAGCAATACAACCATTAAGAAATCAGATCTAAGTTGTAATCGCAATGCGATTAATATAACCTGTATTAATCGCATTGCGATTACAACTTAGATCTGAGTTCCTAATGGTTGTATTGCTAGAATTTACGAATATAGCACTATATTCTCAATCTTCATTATATTCTAGCAATACAACCATTAGGAACTCAGATCTAAGTTGTAATCGCAATGCGATTAATATAACCTGTATTAATCGCATTGCAATTACAACTTAGATCCAATGGCGTTGCGAGGGGGGTGCGGTGGGTACGGGCCGCACCGGGTGACACCAGTCTGATGGGGTGTCACCCGCGGCCCGCCGGCGCAGGATTTCTCACTCACAAGTTCAACTTCTAAACTTCGCAAGCAATCAAGCACATCGCGCCGTCACGTGGTAAAGGAGGACGGGGGTGTGACTCACTGCAGCCTGGTGAGTGGTGGGGTGCCGCGGCAGCTGCCCTGCAGGAGTCTCTGGTGCCGGGAGGAGGAGGTAAGTAGAGCGGCTCTGACTTTATAGACCAAATTATTTTAATAATACCCCAATAATAATAAGTTAATAACCTAACCCCATTCATAAATTACTGGTGGATTGTTATAGAGACGGCCCCAGGCCAGGAGACATAAGGGGTTGGGTTGAACTGTGGGCTGGGGCCACCTGGCCACATTTACTAATCTTTGCTCAGGGGGGCCCTCATAAACATAGACCCACATGGAGTGGACTGGTCATTTTTACTAAGGAATATAGTTTAAACGTTTATGTGCAAAAGAGAAAATAAGAAGTCAGCTCCAATCAGATATCTGCACATAGACCAAGACTCTGGGTCTATGCAGATATCTGATTGGAGCTGACTTAGTGACTTCTTTTTTTTTCTCTTTATCTCTTTATTTATGGCTTGGGGGGGGGCAGGGGTGACACCATTTTCTACCGCACCGGGTGACACCAGCCATAGCAACGCCAACCATTAGGAACCCAGCTCTAAGTTGAATTTGCAATGCGATTAATATAACCTGTATTAATCGCATTGCGATTACAACTTAGTAAAATTTGTGACACTGCAGCTTCCGAATGAATCTAAAACGGATGCTGTCCAAGAGGTGGGAGGGTCTGGGAGGGAGGGTATGATGCTGATTGGCTGGAATGTGTCTGCTGACTGTGAGGTACAGGGTCAAAGTTTACACAATAATGACGAATAGGGGGCGGACTGAACATCGCATATGTTCGCCTGCCGCGGCGAACGCGAACAAGCGATGTTCGCCGGGAACTATTCGTCTGCGAATAGTTCGGGACATCTCTACCGGTAAGTACAGTACAGATGGGGAGCAGGGGGAGCGCAGTTTAGATATTATGATTAACACTAGGTATAATACAGTACATTCGAATATTTAGAGAGGGCTCACCTACTGCTCAAGAAAGGAGTGGGTGCACCTACAAAAGGATTCACCCAATCCTTTAAAAAGATTAAGAAAACTATTCAAAATAGTAGGGCACACCACCACCTGATGTCACACGGATAATTAATATAAGGATTTTTATCATAACATATAATATTTATGACATATACAATAAAATTACTAAAACATATAAATTATTACTATAAAATTCTTTAAAATATAGTCATCAATGGTATAGTCAGCTAGGGTAAGAACAAAAATTAATATACTCGACTGGACTATAATAAAAATTGCAATCTTTCTAAAGGGTTAATAACCCCGATGTAATGTCCCAGAATAAAGGTTGCAAACTTTCTTAAGGGTTAATAACCCCGATGTAATGTCCCAGGAGAAAGTTCAATCCAATAGATAGAAACTTATATGAGAGTCACTTATGTTTATCTGAATTACCACTTGATCGCGGTAATGCCGCAGGTAAAACGCTGCCTAATTGCAAGACTATGCCGGAGTGGTTTTACTCACTATTTTAGATGATGCCGGTTTCCATATCACTCGTGGCGTCCCACGTATAGTGAAAGTCTCTTATAGGCTGCGGTTTTCAATTGCGGCAGAAATAAATAGAAGAAAACTTGCGGGATCCTCGGTGGTTGTAGTTAGCTGTACCGTCTCAGAGGTCACCTGGAAGTATGTACCTTCTGCGTTGATTATTCACAGTATGCAGGGTTACCTTTCACCAGGAAATGAAGAACTCAGCACAAAAAGACGGATATCCAGCTTTTCTTTACAACAAGCTGCAGGTTCACCGAACCCTTCCTTAAAGCGCTTATTGATCTTCGGTTCTGTACTTCTATATCATGGGATTAATTACCATACGCGTTTCGGAGACTACGGCTCCTTCTTCAGTGGTTGAAGGAGCCGTAGTCTCCGAAACGCGTATGGTAATTAATCCCATGATATAGAAGTACAGAACCGAAGATCAATAAGCGCTTTAAGGAAGGGATCGGTGAACCTGCAGCTTGTTGTAATGCCATCCACAGACCCCCCCACCATCATAATGCCATCCACAGATCCCCCCCACCTTCATAATGCCATCCACAGATCCCCCCCCATCATAATGCCATCCACAGACCCCCCCATCATAATGCCATCCACAGCTCCCCCCCATAACAGTGCCATCCACAAATCCCCCACCCCATAACAGTGCATCATCCACAGATCCCCCATAATAATGTCATGCACAGACCGCCATTAGTTCAAACCTACCAAAAGCACACCTTTTGGTTAAAACATTTTTTTTTCTTATGTTCCTCCTCAAAAACCTCGGTGCGTCTTATGGGCCGGTGCGTCTTATAGGGCGAAAAATACGGTACATAAATAAGACGTACTTTAGAAATATTTCCTTGTAATAAACCCTGTTAATGGCTGTATCAAACAACACTTTCACCCCAATAACAAGAACGGTTTACTGGAATGACAGAGCTGTATAATGGCAATTTGGATCCCCAGTCAGTGCACCAAGATGTAATAGGATTGTTCCTATTACCCAGTCAACCTCCCCTACTGAACCCTTTTCTACACAAAGGCTGTGGAACAATTCCTCAAACGTCTCTTCCTGCACTAAGTACAGTGGTAAATAGCAGAATCTAAAATGGCTGCCGCTATTTATTGGGCTGTGACATCACAGGGCTGACTGGCTGCTGATTGGCTGCATGCCTGGCATTATTGGTAATCCTGCCTTCCCAGAGTTCCTTTCTCCATGTCCTCACACATGCAGCAGCTATTTTAGGAAAAAATGCGATTAGTTACCACGAAGCATGAGGAAATTTGCCTTCGGTGCAAATCAGATTTTTCCTAAAATTCAGAATGAATTCCACTTCGTCAGCTTTGATTCACTCATCTCTACTGGCTACTAAGTCTAATAATAGGCACAGTAAGGTACAGTGACAGATAACACCTATGAATAGATAACACAGGATTCACTATTAACATTTGGCGATTGTCACATCTATTCTTTCCTTGCACAATGACCTCTACCAGTTCACAGAGCATACCTCTCTCATAGAAATCAATGGGACAGCTCCTGTCCATTGTGTTTATGGCCCATGCTGTTTATGGCCCACTCCTGTAAAGCATATGTTATTAAGGTGGCAGTCTACTTAATTATGTTCCGCAAATACAATTTAAAAAATCTACAGAAAAAGAGGTGACAAATTCCCTGATTCATGCTAGAAAAGTCTAAAAAACTAAGATACAATACTAGAATATCAGTTTTTTTGTATGTATGATAAAATTGATTAAAAAAAATTCATCCTTCCACCTGAAAAATTAATTGAAGTTATTACATACATTTATATGTACCCTATACAGGTGGCATTAAAAATACAATTCATTCTGCAAAATACAAACCCCAATATGGCTACTACATCAGTGGGAAAATAAATAAGAAAGTTATGACTTACAGAATCTGAAGATGAAAAAGCAGAAACACATTAGATACATAAATCCTGAACCAGCTGTCTTTAACCTCTTAGTGACCACCCATACGTGTTTTTCCAGCGGTCACTAAGGGGCCTTAGGCTGGTCCGCCGCTTTTTTACGACGGCCCAGTCTAAAAGGGGTTTTATTGCAAAAAAATTTGTAAAATGTGAAAAAAAAAACTACTACTATGAACGCTGTAACATCTATAATGTAAAAACGTAGTGGCAGTATTGCTGTTTTTTCCATCTCCCTCCCAGAAAGTTAATCATAAAGTTATGTGTGCCCCAAAATGGTACCATTAAAAACTAAAACTTGTCCTGCAAAAAACAAACCCTCATAAAGCTATATAGATGGAAAAATAAAAAAGTTATAGCTCTTGGAACGTGGTGATGATAGAAGGAAGAAAAACGCTTGGTCAGTAAGGCCCAAAACAGGCTGGTCAATAAGTGGTTAAGAGGTGAAGGTAATCTGGTCTATGGATCTGTATTTGTTTTGAGCTCTTGTCTGTAAGCTCTTGTACTTAGGGGGATATGTGATTTGCATTTTTTGGGGCTTGTGGTCTGGGACTGGTCAATGTAAGGGACTGTGTTTAACCCTTTCTACCGCTGATGTTTTTTTTGCTCTTACATTTTTGTTTTGTGCTCCCTGCCTTCCCAGAGCCATACCTTTTTTATTTTTCATTCACATAGCTGTATGAGGGCTTTTTTTTCGTGACAAGACGTACTTTCCAACGCCACCATTTAATATTGCATATGATGTAATAAATATAAAAAAATCGTGTGGAATTGGGGGGAAAAAAAATATTCCACCACAGTTTACCTTTTTTTTTATTTACAATGTTTGATGTGCAATAAAACTGACCAGTTACTTTCATTCTACAGGTCAGTATGAATCCGATGATACCTTATATCAGGCATGCTCAACCTGCGGCCCTCCAGCTGTTGTAAAACTACAACTCCCAAAATGCCCTGCTGTAGGCTGATAGCTATAGGCTGTTTGGGCAGGCTGAGACTTGTAGTTTTGCAACAGCTGGAGGGCCGCAGGTTGAGCATGCCTGCCTTAGATGTATAGTTTTCTTGCATTTTGATACTGGTAAAAAAAAAAAAGCCTATTTTGTAGTTATATGTATGGAGCTCTTTGAGTGTTAATTTTTTTGCAGGGCGATATGTAGTTTTCATTGATACCATTCAGGCCTGTGTATGACTTTTGATCCCTTTTTATAAATTTTTTTGTGGGAAATGAAGCGACCAAAAACTACATGATTTTCCTAGTCTATGATGTAAAGTCATGGTTTTATTAAAGACACAGAGGCTCCTATTGCTATCTCCTTCTTTACTGTCCACCAATAGCAGCAAAGAAAAGTTTACATAACAGAACGTAACCATAGTAACATATACACCCTCCCCTCACAGTTCTTATAATAGACAGCTCCTCCTATAAATCCTCCTCTTTCTTTATGAGCCTGACACCATGACCGGAACAACCGAAACCGAGCCTGGAACCTTGAACCTGGGAACGATCAGCTCAGATCCACTTGAACATCTTTAACGAAACGATCAGCTCTGATCCACTGGAATATCTTCAACGAAAACCAACGTGGCTACAACTTTAAAAGAGCAACTGAAACACGAAGAGATTCAACTTCCACCTGAAAGGAAATAGACAATATATAGCCAGATTAAATAATGGGCCGGAGCAAATAGCGCAAGTCCTACGCAATCTTACTAGAAGAGTCATAAGAAACCAACTAGGCAAACAAAACATGCAATCAAAACTTATAACCACAGAAAACTCTAATATAATATAATCCACAAGGGAGGGAACAACAGGGCGGGCAATACTCGCCTCCGTGTCTTTAATAAAACCATGACTTTACGTCATAGACAAGGAAAATCATGTAGTTTTACAGCAAGACACGGAGGCTCCTATTGCTAAGTTTAAAGTTGAACAATAGTAGATGAAAACAAATGTGGAGGCGGCAGAAAATAAAACTCCCTGAAAGTTGAGGCCGAAAACCAGTCCGCAAGACGTAGAATATCTTCCAACCGTGCCCCCGAAACGGCTAAGGAAGTAGAGGATGCGCCCCTAGCGGAATGAGCGGTAAAAATGGATGTATCTACTCCTGCCAAAGACATCACCCACTTCATCCAGCGAGCAAGAGTAGGGCTGGACACAGGACCAAATGGATGCCGAATAGACAGGAAGAGCTGAGTGACCGAAGACGAACTGTAAGCACGTGTCCAGGATTCGTACTCCTTCAAACAAGCCACCGGACAAAGAGCTGGCGAAGATGGAAAAGATGGATAAGATACTGACCTAATGTTGGTCTTAGTACTCTTGGAGATGTTGAAGGTGACCCCTTCAGGAGTAAATGATCTGGCGTCGTGGTCAAGAGCCCAAACATCCGAGACCCGTTTACAGGATATGAGGCAAAAGAGAGCCAGCAATTTGGCAGATAACTGTCGTAACGAGAGATCCGGATTATCTGGCCAATTGGAGAGGAAGGACAAAACAGAAGACACATCCCAAGTCGTCGTAAAACGGGGACGGGGAGGTCGAGACATGCGGGAGCCGCGAAGCAAACGACATACAGACGGGTGCTTACCAGCGGGAATACCATCAAAACCCTGATGCGTAGAAGAAATAGCAGATCGGAATAAATTAATAGTCCGATAAGTCCGATAAGATCAATGAACTTGAGGCTATAATGGCATCTGAGAATATAGATGTAGTGGCTGTTACTGAGACGTGGTTCAAGGGGAGTAATGACTGGGATATATCAATACCAGAGTTGTGGATAGAAGACATGTCCCACAGTCTGTGGCTCTCCATAATTCATTTGCAGCACTTTCAGAGTGCAAGAGCAACATGGCGGATGGCTCAAGCACAGTGGGTGAGAAACAATCATCTCCCATGCTTAAAGTATGCAAGACTGCAGCCAAAGACAAAAAGGAGAAGGTGAGGGCTGATAGTAAGCAGCTGTTGGTGGGCGATTCCATCATAAGAGGTGTGAAGTTTGAGGAGAATGGTGTTGTGAGATGTCTCCCTGGTGCTACCGCTAGCAGGGATAGACGACGGATCCTTAATATTGTTAGGCAAGCAAAACAGGAAAGGGAAGTGGATGTTTTTGTCTATCTGGGGACAAACGATCTGGCTTGCAATGAGGTTTCAAAGGTGAAAGAAGCTTTTCACACACTTGGAAAGGATATACAGGAGGTTGCATCAACTGTTTCATTCTCTGCAGTTTTGCCGGTGCATAACCTTCAGCATGACAGGAAGATGCGCATTAAGGAATTCAATGTATGGCTTGGTGAATGGTGTCGGAACCAAGGGTTTGGCTTTGTGTCTCATGTTAGCTCTTGTTGGAATGGAAAAGAACTGTACAAGAAAGATGGTTTGCATCTTTCTCTCAAAGGAACGAATGTCCTCGGTGAACAGTTCCAAGTATTTGCTAAGAAACATTTAAACTAGGAAAGGGGGGCAAAAGAGTGATAATCCAGCAGTCTGACTGCCCCCGGAACAATGCCAGAAGATGCCAGTAGCACAAAGGATAAGAAATGACAAGCTCAGATTCTTATCTACAAATGCTCGCAGTTTAGGGAATAAGATCAATGAACTTGAGGCTATAATGGCATCTGAGAATATAGATGTAGTGGCTGTTACTGAGACGTGGTTCAAGGGGAGTAATGACTGGGATATATCAATACCAGGGTTCTCTCTATACAGGAAAGACAGAGAAGGCAAGAAGGGGGGAGGGGTGGCCCTGTATGTGAAAGACAGCATAAAATCTAATTTGATACAAGTTAGCGAGAACAATTTAGAGTCAGTTTGGGTTACCTTGCAGCTTGATAATCATAAGGTAACTCGTGTAGGTGTGATATATAGACCACCTAGCCAAGTCAAAGAATTAGATGATCTACTAGTTGAGGAAATAGCTAAAATGACATTGAAGGGGAAAGTTATCATTATGGGAGACTTCAATCTTTCTGATGTAAACTGGAAAACCAAAATAGCTAGTTCTGCCAGGAGTACAGATATTCTAAATTCCCTACTGGGGTTATCTCTACAGCAAGTAGTTGAGGAGCCAACCCGGAAGGAGGCCATTTTAGATTTAGTATTCACAAATGGGAATTTGGTATATGATATTACTGTAGGGGAAAGCTTGGGATCTAGTGATCACCAGTCAGTGTGGTTTACTATAAGTACAGTGACTGAGTCACACCACACAAAAACAAAAGTTTTAGATTTTAGAAAAACTGACTTTTCTAAAATTAGATTAGTGGTATACGAGTCCCTATCAGATTGGAACAGTTTCATTGGAGTCCAGGAGAAATGGGACTACTTAAAAGAGGCACTATTGAAGGCAACAGAAAATTGCATTAGGCTTGTCAGTAAAAGCAAAACAAGGAAAATACCACTGTGGTACTCAGCAGAAGTGGCCAAAATCATTAAAAACAAAAAGATAGCATTTAGGAATTAGAAAAAAAAAAAAACGAGGATGACAGGCTAATTTACAAGATTAGGCAGAGAGAGGCCAAACAAGTTATAAGAGCTTCTAAAGCACAGGCAGAAGAGAAATTAGCTCAGTCAGGGAAAAAAGGCGATAAGGCATTCTTCAGATACATAAATGAAAAAAGGAAACTAAAACAAGGAATTACAAAATTAAAAACAAAAGAAGGAAGGTATGTGGAAGAAGATAAAGAACTAGCTGACTGCCTCAATGAATACTTCTGTTCAGTCTTTACAAAGGAAAATTAAGGAAAAGGACCTCAGTTAGGAAAGAAGACTAATGAATCTTTTGATGCATCTGTCTTTACAGAGGAAGAGGTTCTAAGTCAGCTGTCTAAAATCAATACAAATAAGTCACAGGGGCCTGATGGGATACACCCAAAGCTATTAAAAGAGCTCTGCGGTGAACTAGCAAAACCATCAACAGATTTATTTAACCAATCACTGGCAACAGAAGTCGTCCCAGAAGATTAGAAATTAGCAAATGTTGTGCCGATTCACAAGAAAGGTAGTAGGGAGGAATCGGGCAACTATAGGCCAGTAAGCCTGACATCAATAGTGGGGAAATAATGGAAACCATACTTAAGGAGAGGATTGTGGAACATCTAAAATCCCATGGATTGAAAGATGAAAAACAGCATGGGTTTACTTCAGGGAGATCATGTCAAACTAATCTTATAGATTTTTTTGATTGGGTGACTAAAACAATAGATGGCGGAGGTGCAGTATACATCGCTTATCTAGACTTCAGTAAGGCTTTCGATACTGTCCCACACAGAAGGCTTATCAATAAATTGCAGTCTTTGGGCTTGGACTCCCATATTGTGGAATGGATTAGGCAGTGGCTGAGGGACAGGCAACAGAGGGTTGTAGTCAATGGAGTATATTCAGACCAAGGTCTTGTTACCAGTGGGGTACCTCAGGGATCTGTTCTGGGACCCGTATTGTTTAATATCTTTATCAGCGAAATTGCAGAAGGCCTCGATGGTAAGGTGTGTCTTTTTGCTGATGACACAAAGATTTGTAACAGGGTTGATGTTCCTGGAGGGATACACCAAATGGAAAAGGATTTAGGAAAACTAGAGGAATGGTCAAAAATCTGGCAACTAAAATTTAATGTGGATAAGTGCAAAATAATGCACCTGGGGCGTAAAAACCCAAGAGCAGAATATAAAATCAGTGATACAGTATCTGAGGAAAGGGATTTAAGGGTCATTATTTCAGAAGACTTAAAGGTAGGCAGACAATGTCATAGAGCAGCAGGAAATGCTAGCAGAATGCTTGGGTGTATAGGGAGAGGAATTACCAGTAGAAAGAGGGAGGTGCTCATGCCGCTCTACAGAGCACTAGTGAGACCTCATTTGGAGTATTGTGCTCAGTACTGGAGACCATATCTCCAGAAGGATATTGATACTTTGGAGAGAGTTCAGAGAAGAGCTACTAAACTGGTACATGGATTGCAGGATAAAACTTACCAGGAAAGATTAAAGGACCTTAACATGTATAGCCTGGAAGGAAGACGAGACAGAGGGGATATGATAGAAACTTTTAAATACATGAAGGGAATCAACAAGGTAAAAGAGGAGAGAATATTTAAAAGAAGAAAAACTGCTACAAGAGGACATAGTTTTAAATTAGAGGGGCAAAGGTTTAAAAGTAATATCAGGAAGTATTACTTTACTGAGAGAGTAGTGGATGTATGGAATAGCCTTCCTGCAGAAGTGGTAGCTGCAAATACAGTGAAGGAGTTTAAGCATGCATGGGATAGGCATAAGGCCATCCTTCATATAAGATAGGGCCCTTACCTCAAAAAGGGAGGTAAGAAACTGCAAAAGATGGGTTACAGGGGCCGAAACGGGATCCAAGTCCCGTTCCACGCACCAGCCAGTCCAAGATCGCCAGGCTGCCCGATAAGATTTTCTGGTGCCGGGAGCCCATGCGTTGTCCAAAAGGCGTCTAGTTGCGTCTGAAATTCCGTCGACTTCTCTGGGAGTCCTGAGATCCGGCACGCGAGCAGTCGCAGAGATCCGTCCGATAGGAGCGGGTGGTGAAGTCCCTGAGGTTCCTGGAGGAGATCCACACGATTCGGAAGAAGAAGAGGAACGTCTATCAGGAGTCCTAGGAGAGAAGGAAACCAAGCTTGAGTCCCCCAAAAGGGGACCACCACCACCAACTCAGCTGACTGACGACGGGTGTGCAACAGCATCCTCGGTATTATCGCAAACGGCGGGAACGCATACATCAGAGACTCGGACCAGAATCCGGGCACCAGCTGAAAAAGTGGGGAAGCTGACCCCAGGTCTCGGATAACTCGGAAACGGTCTCTGGTGCCAGCATCCAGTCGCTGCCGTCCTTAAGGTAGAGCGAGCTCCAATCTGCCCGACTGTTGTGAAGTCCCAGGAGAAATTCTCCCTGAACCATGACCTCCCTGGAGAGACAGAACGACCAGAAGTCCTTCGCCAGATGAGCCAAGGTGGCCGAGCACGTCCTTCCCAACCAGTTGATGTAACGCACAGCAGAGACATTGTCCATCCCTAAACGTAGGCACGCCTGAGCAATCCCGTTGGTGAAACTCCGGATGGCGAAGGAACCGGCCAGAAGTTCCAACGCATTGATATGAAGGCGTGCCTCGTCCGCGGACCACCGTCCGCCCGTGGAGATTTCGTTGCAGTGCGCACCCCAGCCGTGAAGGCTCGCGTCCGACTCGACAGTGAATTCGGGTTGGAAACCAAAAATCGTCCTGCCCTTCCATGCTTCCAAGTTGTCGATCCACCACGTGAGTTCCTCCCGTGATTCCGGGTCCAGGGTCAGAGTGTCTGCGACCAGAGCGGAAGTGCGCTATCTTCAAGCGCTGAAGGGCCCTGTAGTGCAAAGGGGCTGGAAATACAGCTTAGATCGAAGATGCGAGGATGCCGATATCCTGGCCAGATGGCGTAGAGACAACTGAGGCATGGAGAGGGTATGTCTGAGTTCCTTGCGTATGGAGCGCAGTTTTGTCGCAGGCAGGGAAAGGGACTCCGACACTGAGTCCACGGTAAATCCCAGGAACTCCATCCTCTGCGATGGCACCAAGCACGACTTCTCGTGATTGATGAGAAAACCGAGACGGAAGAGAAGATCCGTCGTCCAGCAAAGGTGATCCAGCAGAGTCGCGGCAGATTGGTGCATGAGGAGAATGTCGTCCAGGTATATTATGAGGCAGACTCCACAACTGCGGAGCCAGGCCATGACCAGCCGCATTAGCTTCGTGAAACACCAAGGTGCCGAGGAAAGGCCGAACGGGAGACATGAGAACCGCCAAATCTCCCCCTTCCATAGGAAACGTAGCAAATCTCTGGAACGGACGGAAATGGGGACTGTCAAGTAAAAGTCTTTGAGGTCCAACTTCACTAACCAATCTCTTGGCATGAGAAGATCTCGGAGCAGATGGATGTCCTCCATCTTGAAGTGGCGATAGCGGACAATCGCATTCAGAGCTCGCAGATTGATGACTGGGAGCATCTGACCCCCTTTCTTCTGGACCAGAAAAATAGAGCTGACGACCCCCCTCGGGGATGGCGGAGCCCGCTCGATCGCCCGCTTGTGGTAGAGGGACAAGATTTCTAGATCTACCAGTGTGGAGTCGGGGCGAGACAGAAGGGAGGTGGGAGGGGGGGGATATGGTCCGGAGACCCCACGAGTCTGCCCCCTATGCAATGATCCGAAGAAGCCCCCATCGGGGGAGGACTTACCGAAAGGGCGTCTTGAAGCCGGATTTCTTCTCTGTGACACCTGCCACGCCACTGTCCGCCTCTGGCAGGGAAGAAGGGGGACGGAAACCTCTGTTCCTGGAAGGAAGGACGTTGATGGAAGGAGCCTCTGCCCGAGCTGCGGGCTTGAAAGTTGGAACGGCCGGACAGGCGGCCCCTACTACTGCCGGCCCTGGTGGAGACCCACCCCTGGAAGACTCTCCTAATGGAGGATTGGGCCTTATCTAGGGCAGTAAACGCTCCCACAAATCGACTCAAGTCCTTTATGAACGAGTCGCCAAATAAATGACCTTGGGCATCTGCGCCGGCCTCGGTCAGGGCCAGGTTGGCCAGTTTAGGATCGATTTTAAACAGAATGGCCTTGCGCCGTTCGATCGCCAGAGAGGAGTTGGCATTACCAGCGATACAGATCGCTCTCTGGACCCAGCCCCTCATCTCCTCTGGGTCAGAAGGGGATCCATCTGATCTGGCGTTCTCAGCCAGTTCAAACAATTTGGCCAGAGGTCCGAACACATCCAGGAGTTTATCCTGGCAGCTACGCAGAGCAGAATCTAACCCCTTACGGGGATTCCAGCCGGACTTGGCAAGAAATTGCGTGACTTTGGGGTCTACCACAGGGGTGTCACATATCTTATTGGGCACTATAGGCCTAGGACATTCCGCCTTCATCTTACTGCGCGCCTCCTTGCTAAGGGGGCGGCGGACCCAATGTTCCAGATATCTGCCCACATGGTCCGTAGGGAGCCACTCCGCCGATCTGGGATGGTGGAGGGCGTCAGGATCAAACATGTGCTCTCCCAAAGGGTCTACTAGGGAAGATGCCGGAGTGACTGCGGAAGAGGAAGAGGAATCCTTTACTTGAGAAGTTGAAGGAGTGGGGCAAACAGGGGCATTGGGTAGCAAATGCGTCTCTTCCTCTGAGTCAACACTGGCGTCAGCAAAGGCCTCCTCATCTGAGCCAATATCGGCATCAGAGTCACTCATTTGTTGCGCTCTAGTGCATTTCCAAGGCCGCGCCCGTTCTGCCTGGCGCGGAAAGGCTCTTTTACGTGATCTGCGCACGTGTTCATGGGTGGCCAAAGGCGCACCAGTCAATTGTTCCTGTGAAACAGGAAGTTTCATAACAGGAGGTTGCAGAACTGTGGGGACAGCGGGCAGTAAGGTCCCTGAGACAGGGTGGGCAGCCAGTGCTTGTGCTATAGTCTGAGACAGCACAGAGGACATAGAGTCCATCGTGGCAGTAATCGCAGCTGAGACAGAGCGCTGCAGCGCTACTGCCTGGGCATCCTCCCTAACATGAGAATCCCTCACAGGGGATGAAGGTGAGTTAGCCTCAGGTGTTGGGTCTGAGCGAGGCATGGTCAGCAAATAGTAAATATATATAAATCAGATAAAATCTATCTAACCCCCTAAGGTACAGGGGAGTCTAATATATATATAAATATAGGGGATAATGGCAGAGAACTAAAGAACTGGGTAAGTCACCCGGTATGAGGATCGCAGCAGAGAGGCGACCGGATCGCAGAAAACATGCGGCGAAATGAAAATAGCCGCCAAAGTCTCGCGAGACCCGGCGGGAAGAAACCAAAGGGAATTAAAATAGCTGCCGAAATCCCGCGAGAATAGGCGGGAAACGGCCAGAGAAGGGAACCAAGATGGCCGCCGAGATCTCGCGGCCACCGGAGAACGCCAGAGGAAAGAGCGCGGGAAGCGATGCGCCGGGAAAGGTACGATACTAAAGGGAAACAAGATAGAGGGGTGACAGTGTCACCGCTAAGTGTGGAATAAAATAGGAGAAAGGGAATGCCAAGAAACAGTGATAATAATAACAGCACCAGAAGAAAGGCTGCCCACAGGGGGGAGAGAACAGCACAGGGGAATAGTGATAATACAATAGCGCTACAGGGAGCGCACAGCAAAGCGGAACAAACTCCAAATACCAGCTAATGAAGTGAAAAAAACACAATCAGCTTAAAACAAAAGGAGCTGTAAAAAACGTGTACTTATCTTGGTGGCAGCAGCAAAGAAAGAGGAGGATCTATAGGAGGAGCTGTCTATCATAAGGATTGTGAGGGGAGGGTGTATATGTTACTATGGTTACGTTCTGTTATGTAAACTTTTCTTTGCTGCTATTGGTGGACAGTAAAGAAGGAGATGGCAATAGGAGCCTCCGTGTCTTGCTGTAAAACTGTGAATCAACCATCTTAATGTTTTTTTCCGTTTCACTGTCTGCCATATGGGGAAAATATATACTATACTATATATTATATAGTATGGGCGTTTTTGCATGTGGCAATACTCATAATGTATATTTTGTATTTTTTTTTGTTTTTATTTTGTGGAAAGGGTGGTGATTTGCATTTTTATATTTTTAAAACCCCTTTTTTTTTTTTTTACACTTCTTTATAGTACCCATAGGGAACTAGTCTCCTATAGTGCCCTGCTACAGACAGGGGCTCCATAGGAAACTATGCAACAGCCTCCTCTCATTCTCTATTACAGTGGCTGCTGCACACAAGCTGCAGCTCCTCTGATTGCCCCTGGAGGGAGTTGGAGCATACCCGGAGGTCTGGAAATCGGAAGAGTGCAAATCTAAAGACCTATGTCTCATCATCTGAGAGTTAGCAGCACCAGTCCTCTGTCCAGTAGTAGAAGTAGTAGTAGGCCATAGTTATCCTTGGCTTACAATAGATTGTGTAGTGAATGGCTTATTCTTCCTCTCAGTCACAGCAGGATGATGTGGATGTCACTTCTGAGTCTGACACCATGCCCTGGAGCCAGGGGTTAAAGTATTCATCCTGCTTCCGCAACCCCAGAGAAACATTTTAGTTGCATCCTCTCTGTCTTTACTGCCCTCTCCAAATTAGGTGCAGGGGCGTAACTACCATAGCAGCAGACCATGCGACTGCTATGGGGCCCAGAGCAAGAGAGGGCTCAGTCTTAGTTGTGATTATCTTATCTCCTCTTCTACTGGGGGTGAAAACGTGGTCAGGACTCTACCCTCTAAAAAGGAACAACTTTTAGCAAATGAGACAGTGGAAAAATGACCCAAGGGTCATTTAAAGTGGTTTAGGTGGAAACCCTTTGCCCTGTGTGGGGGGCCTGGTTTGATCCTTGCTATAGGGCCCTTACTTCTCTATGTACGCCACTGGTTAGGAGCCTTCTCTTTTTTTTTCAAAAAAGAGGCAAAATATGCTATAGAAGATACTCAAGACACTATCCCTGTAGATGACAGTCAGCATTTGGACTGCCAATAGATGGAGGACTAATGTTTAGATGTGTGGGTAGCAGTAATATTGGCAAGTACGATTGTAGTGGTGGTGGTTGGGGCAGTGGTAGCGACAGTGGCACTCAGGGGAAATATGAAGTAGGGAATCAGGAGGGAGGCCAAGGAGCCCCTGATAACATATCAAAGTCTGATCAAAGTGGAGTGGCGCAGTGCCAGCATCATTTAAGAGCAGAGGCAAAAAAATGCCAGGGCCAGATGAGCTATTATGGTTAGCTCTGGAACTGGTGATAATGTGTGTGCAGGGTCAAAACTTGCCAGATGTAAACCAAGTTCGGCTGCTGCTAGCTCTGTGCAAGTATCTCCTGTATGGCAGTTTTTGCCACAGTGCCCGAAGACAAAAGCATTGTCATGTGCAATATCTACAGGATTAAAAAAAAGTCATCGGCGTTCAAACACAAACATTGATGCCACAGCTCTATTGAACCACATGAATCAGCAGTTAATATGGGAAAACAGAAATGGCTGCCAGCTAGTGCAACAAGTCCCTCCTTATCCCGATCTCCTTTTTGCTAGCCAGGCTGCATCCTCGTGCTATACAGTGTTCTTTTCATTGTCATTGGTAATAGAATGTCTGGCAGGAAACAACTCTATGTGCTCAGCAATCTGAAGGTGTGCAAGCTTAACTCTCTCCTGACCAAGATGCTGGTGGTGCAGTGATTGCCTTCCACTTTAGTGGATTCTGCTGCCTTTACAGAACTGATGGTGTGTGCTCAGCCTCGCAGGACGATACCTAGCCACCATTATTTTTCAAAAAATCCATTCCTGCCTTGTACCCTCATTTGGTGGAGAACGTGTGCCTCTCCTTGCAATTCTCACTGTTTGGCAAGATGCAAGCCATGGTGGATGTCTTTTATGGCCCACTGGGTCAATGTTTTTCACTGCGAGGCAGCACCACAGCACCTCCACCACGGACATCCTCCTGTCCCCAACAGAGACAGGGCACAGCGTTGCTCCTATTTCCCATCCCTCCTATCAAAGGGAGGCATTGCCATGACATGTTGGAGCTGATCAGCCTAGGCAACAGTAGTCACCCAGCGGACTAAATTACATTGAGCAGCAAACATTGTGTTGTCTCCCTGCCAATTCCAACTGGGCAAGATGGTCAGTGTCAATGGCAGATACATCATATCTGTGCTGAATTTGCAAATTTTTAGTTTTTGGCTTGCAGAGTGTGCTAGCCATGTCCAGGAGACTATCGTTGCATTTCATAAATCTACAACATTCCAACTTGCTGGAATTTCACCTTAAATACTGTAAGCTACAGTGTCTGTATGAGCAACATGAAGCCATGATTTTGTCATGCACCAAACCACCTTTGCAGGGCGCATGTGTTGTTTGAAGGTCAAACAGTGGCAGCTCATTAGAGAGAGTTGCATACTCAGGGCCTTCAAAGAGGCCACCAGATTTGTCAATAGGGACAACTGTGGCATCAGTTATATCCTCCCCATGATATTTATCTTAGAGCAGATGCTCATGCTGAAGCAGCAAGGGAAGGCAGGAAAAGAACAACTTCTTCCTTTTTGCACGCGCCCTGTAGCTGTTGGGAACCCAAACTGAGAAAGTCCTATCAGGAGAGGATGTGGAGCTGCCACTGGAGGAGAAGGGGCAGGAGGATGAGGAGTCGCTTTTGCAGGAGGACAAGGGTAATGATGATGACGATACTTCATATCATGACCAGTGGGGGGGGGGCGGAGCAAGAAAGAACTGGATCTTTGGGCATGCTTGTGAGAATGGCAAGCTGTATGTTTGCTTGCTTTCGTAATTACAAGTATATCCTGAAGCATTGCTATGCCGTGTTATTGCTGCCACACAGGCGAACGCTTGCTGAAGTGCATCAAGCAGCACACATCTCTCTGGCTGTCTTCATGCGAATTCCAACTGGGCAAGGTGTCAGCGACAATTGCAGAAATATTGCTGCCATGCCGCATTTTGGAGAAATAGCACATGCTCCCTGCTTTGGGCATATGATCAATCAATCATGCAACACTTTATTAAAAAGTACACTGAATTGCAGAGGGTGTTGGCTATTGTTTACTATTGCACTACTTTATTCATTATGTTCCAACTCATTGGATTTCTACCATGCATACACTAGAGTATTTATACAAGTAGTGTACAATTTTTGAAAGGATTCTAATATGAAAAAACATAACATGCAATGGCATAGTGTATTTTTTAATTCACAGTTTGTTAACACCATCAACCATGCGTTTGCTCTTACATTATATATATAAATATATATATATATATATATTATGGGATTGCTCTCTCACACAGGGTCGCAATCACAGACTTCTCCTCTGACAACAGGGTTAAAGTCCAAATGGTGCTTTATTTTGGCACTTCAGCACCAGAACAAACATAAAAATAATGAAATAAATACCTGCCCATCTGGGCACTAGCTAATACAGAGGTCTTCTCCCTGACTCACCTCTAAGCACAGTTTACACACATGGTCTCAGGCTCCAACCCTTAGCAGGTCAGCTCACCAAACATAAGTCCAGGGGAGAGATCTGGCTTCACTAAGCCATACGGTCTAGCAGCCCACCTGGCTGTGACCACACAAGCCTCCGAGGCTTCCTTCTCTTTAGGGTCACTTCCACTCCCCCAGACTTCCACTCCCCCAGAAATCCAAAAGGTGCTCTTTGGAATGTGGGCCCCTTTGCCCACCTAGGCTGCAAAAAAGTGTCACATGTGGTATCGCCGTATTCAGGAGAAGTTGGGCAATGTGTTTTGGGGTGTCTTTTTACATATACTCATGCTGGGTGAGAGAAATATCTCGGCAAAAGACAACTTTTCCCATTTTTTATACAAAGTTGGCATTTGACCAAGATATTTATCTCACCCAGCATGGGTATATGTAAAATGACACCCCAAAACACATTGCCCAACTTCTCCTGAGTATGGCGATACCAGATGTGTGACACTTTTTTGCAGCCTAGATGCGCAAAGGGGCCTACATTTCTTTTATGAGGGCATTTTTAGACATTTGGATACCAGACTTCTTCTCACGCTTTAGGGCCCCTAAAATGCCAGGGCAGTATAAATACCCCACATGTGACCCCATTTTGGAAAGAAGACACCCCAAGGTATTCAATGAGGGGCATGGCGAGTTCATAGAAATTTTTTTTTTTTTGGCACAAGTTAGCGGAATTTGATTTATTTATTTTTTTCTCACAAAGTCTCCCTTTCCGCTAACTTGGGACAAAAATTTCAATCTTTCATGGACTCAATATGCCCCTCAGCGAATACCTTGGGGTGTCTTCTTTCCGAAATGGGGTCACATGTGGGGTATTTATACTGCCCTGGCATTCTAGGGGCCCTAAAGCGTGAGAAGAAGTCTGGAATGTAAATGTCTAAAAAATTTTACGCATTTGGATTCCGTGAGGGGCATGGGGAGTTCATGTGAGATTTTATTTTTTGACACAAGTTAGTGGAATATGAGACTTTGTAAGAAAAAAAATAAAAAATTCCGCTAACTTGGGCCAAAAAAATGTCTGAATGGAGCCTTACAGGGGGGTGATCAATGACAGGGGGGTGATCAATGACAGGGGGGTGATCAGGGAGTCTATATGGGGTGATCACCCCCCTGTCATTGATCACCCCCCTATAAGGCACCATTCAGATGTCCGTATGTGTTTTGCGGATCCGATCCATGTATCCGTGGATCCGTAAAAAACATACGGACATCTGAATGCAGCCTGACAGGGGGGTGATCAATGACAGGGGGGTGTTCAATGACAGGGGGGTGATCAATGACAGGGGGGTGATCAGGGAGTCTATATGGGGTGATCACCCCCCTGTCATTGATCACCCCCCTATAAGGCTCCATTCAGATGTCCGTATGTGTTTTGCGGATCCGATCAATGTATCCGTGGATCCGTAAAAAACATACGGACATCTGAATGCAGCCTGACAGGGGGGTGATCAATGACAGGGGGGTGATCAATGACAGGGGGGTGATCAGGGAGTCTATATGGGGTGATCACCCCCCTGTCATTGATCACCCCCCTTTAAGGCTCTATTCAGATGTCTGTATGTGTTTTGCAGATCCGATCCATGTATCAGTGGATCCGTAAAAATCATACGGACGTCTGAATGGAGCCTTACAAGGGGGTGATCAATGACAGGGGGGTGATCAATGACAGGGGGGATGATCAGGGAGTCTATATGGGGTGATCACCCCCCTGTCATTGATCACCCCCCTATAAGGCTCCATTCAGATGTCCGTATGTGTTTTGCGGATCCGATCCATGTATCCGTGGATCCGTAAAAAACATACGGACATCTGAATGCAGCCTTACAGGGGGGTGATCAATGACAGGGGGGTGATCAATGACAGGGGGGTGATCAGGGAGTCTATATGGGGTGATCACCCCCGTCATTGATCACCCCCCTGTAAGGCTCCATTCAGACGTCCGTATGTGTTTTGCGGATCCGATCCATGTATCAGTGGATCCGTAAAAATCATACGGACGTCTGAATGGAGCCTTACAGGGGGGTGATCGATGACAGGGGGGTGATCAATGACAGGGGGGTGATCAGGGAGTCTATATGGGGTGATCAGGGGTGATCAGGGGTGAATAAGGGGTTAATAAGTGACAGGGGGGGTGTAGTGTAGTGTGGTGCTTGGTGCTACATATTGATGAGCTACCTGTGTCCTCTGGTGGTCGATCCAAACAAAAGGGACCACCAGAGGACCAGGTAGCAGGTATATTAGACGCTGTTATCAAAACATGGTCTGATACAGCCAAGCTTCCACACAAAAGCCCAGCAGGACCACTAGTGCAATGTGAACAAAGCAAGCTGGTAAGCCACTGGATTACATCACCTTCAGACCCTGTTCACACCATAGGTAGCTTAGTGGTAGGACCCCTTGCCATGCTGAGTGACCGTGACGTGGTGCATGATGGGCTCCGATATTTTCCTGACAGGAATATATTGGCAAAAGTCTCAGCTTTTAATATCTGCATTTATGACTAGCCAGTATAGTCAGTGGCATATCTGTTTGGTGCATTTTTTCTGTGATTTATATGATTATATTTTCATCCTCACAATGCTCCGTTTTGTGTAGGATGCCTTTGTGGTGCATGTGGACCACGCCGACATCCTCCACCGCATGCAATTTTTTTGCTGGGGATAGTCGTTTGCTGCGGTCCACATGCGGTGGGGCTGCTCCCCCAATGAAAAACACGCTACAGTGTTAGGGGTTGAGCAGCTCCCACAGATTTGCCACTATATTTCTGTGTTTGTGTCTTGTTTTATATGTAGTGTATGTGCCTTTACCTGGCATTCAAACACTCTCCTTTGCACCTGGAAACCTCCATCACATGGTCTGATATGGGTGTGGCTTACAGGCTTGCTTTGTTCACATTGCACTAGTGGTCCTGCTGGGCTGTTGTGTGGAAGCTTGGCTGTAAACTGGATTACATCACCTTCAGACCCTGTTCACACCATAGGTAGCTTAGTGGTAGGACCCCTTGCCATGCTGAGTGACCGTGACGTGGTGCATGATGGGCTCGATATTTTCCTGACAGGAATATATTGGCAAAAGTCTCAGCTTTTAATATCTGAATTTATGACTAGCCAGTATAGTCAGTGGCATATCCGTTCTGTGCATTTTTTCTGTGAGCCCTGCAAAATGACCTCCAGCAGGCCACAAATGTGCATTTGTCTGCTCAAACGGTCAGAAACAGACTCCATGAGGGGGATATGAGGGCCTGACGTCCACAGGTGGGGGTTGTGCTTACAGCCCAACACCGTGCAGGATGTTTGGCATTTGCCAGAGAACACCAAGATTGGCAAATTCGCCACTGGCGCACTGTGCTCTTCACAGGTGAAAGCAGGTTCACACTGAGCACATGTGACAGACGTGACAGAGTCTGGAGACGCCGTGGAGAACGTTCTGCTGCCTGCAACATCCTCCAGCATGACCGGTTTGGCATTGGGTCAGTAATGGTGTGGGGTGGCATTTCTTTGGAGGGCCGCACAGCCCTCCATGTGCTCGCCAGAGGTAGCCTGACTGCCATTAGGTACTGAGATGAGATCCTCAGACCCCTTGTGAGACCCTATGCTGGTGCGGTTGGCCCTGGGTTCCTCCTAATGCAAGACAATGATAGACCTCATGTGGCTGGAGTGTGTCAGCAGTTCCTGCAAGACAAAGGCATTGATGCTATGGATTGACCCGCCCGTTCCCCAGATCTGAATCCAATTGAGCACATCTGGGACATCATGTCTCGCTCTATCCACCATATATATATAGAGCTGAGTGTATGTGTGTGTGTGTATGTATGTCCACTAAAGGAATTCATATCATCCGTACCGCATTTACAATCACCAAATTTGGCACACAGGTACATCATGTGTCCGGGAAGGTTTTAGACCAGGTCTCAGCTCTCTAGAACGTACCGTTCCTGAGATAGCTTATTCACATGACCCTTATCAGCCAATTGAAGCTCGCAGGCCAGTCTCCACACAGACACAGCTTTACACCAGGTTTCCATAACAACCCAGCCATTTATCTTCACTGCTGTAGGAAATCTGTCACCAGGATAATCGCTATTAAAGTAAAGCCATGGCCTAATAGCACTTAGTATTTCCAAATGTGCCTTTGTTCCAGCAATAGATGTTTTTATCCTCTGAAAATCCAGTTTATTTGGTATGCAAATAAGCCAGTAAGGTGCTCAGAGGGGCGTCACTCTTGCAGGAAGGAGCCCAGACACGCCCTCTGCCAGAATGTGTCCACCCTCAAAAGACAAACTTAAAACCCTACCCCCAGGCCCCACTGAGCCACGCCCCTGATCCGGTTAGGCCTCGCGCCCTCTCACTCCTCAGCGACTGGGATTGAAAAAAAGAAGGTAAAAATCAACTTCTGTTAGCTGCAGGGGTGGGAGGGACAGTTACTTTCTCCCTGCAGCTCACACTCAGACAGCATAGTGCTGCTGTCAGAGTGAACTGTTCAAAAGGACAGGGAGTCTTAAAGCTGGACTGTCCGGCCTAAAACTGGACCTCAGGCCACCCTAGGGGCAGGATGCTGTGGAGTTCACAGTTAAGGGGATGGTCTGCTATGGAGGTCAGTGTTAAGGGGCAGATTGCTATAAAGGCCACTGTTAAGGGGACGGGCCACTGTGGAGGTCACTGTCAAGGGGGTGGTGTCCTGTGAAACTCAATGTTAAGGGGGAAGGCTGCTATAAAAGGTCAAAGTTAAGTGGGTGGGCTGCTATGGAGGTCCAATTTTAAGGGACAGGGCAATGTGGGGGGGGGGTCAGTGTTAAGGGGCAGGGTGCTGTTGATGTCACTGTTATAGTGGAAAGTGTTGATATCTTTTAACGACACACACAAACATTAAATGAAATAGATTAAATATACCTGAGTGAAGTCGGGTCCTTCAGCTAGTATTATCTAAAGCTGAGTGTATGTATGTCCGCTAAAGGAATCCGCACTGTAACATTTACAATCATGAAATTTGGCACACAGGTACATCAGGTGTCTGGGAAGGTTTTATACCAGGTCTCAGCACTCTAGCACTGAGATATTCCCAAAAAATGAATTAGCCAATAGAAGCCTGGTCACATGACCTTTATCAGCCAATAGAATGTAGCAGGCCCTTAGTCTTCACATACACACAGTTTTTCACCAGGTTTTCATAACAACTCAGCCATTTTTCTTCACTGCTGTAGGTTAGTTTTAAAGGGGCAGGGCGCTGTGGATGACACTGTTAAGGGAGCGGAGTGCTATGGAGGTCACAGTTAAGGGGGCAGGTAGGGTGGCCATTCAGGCCACCCTCAAAAGACGGACTTAAAAACCCCGCCCCCAGGTCCCGCCAAGCCCCCTCCCAAACCGTAGCAGACGGGGATTGAAAAAATGAAGGTAAAAATCAACTTCTGTCTGCTGCAGGGGTGGGAGGGAGGGTGACTTTGTCCCTGTAGCTCACACTCAGACAGCACAGTGCTGCTGTCTGAGAGTGAGCTGTTCAAAAGGACATCCCTGTTTCCGTCCAGGCCCTGCGCCAGATGGAGGACATGGAGTCTGAGAGCCGCACTGTCCGGCTTCAAACCGGACCTCTGGCCACCCTAGGGGCAGGCTGCTATGGAGGTCACAGTTAAGGGGACGGTCCACTATGGAGGTTAGTGTTAAGGGGCAGATTGCTGTAGAGGCGACTGTTAAGGGAGGTCACTGTCAAGGGGGTGGAGTGCTATGAAACTCACTGTTAAAGGGGAAGGCTGCTATAAAGGTGAAAGTTAAGGGGGTGGACTGATGGGGTGTTGTGGAAATCACTGTTAAGGAGATGGAGTACTGTGAAGGTCACTAATAAAGGGGCATGCTGCTTTGGAGGTCACTGTTAAGGGGGAGGGATGCTGTGGAGGTCACTGTTAAAGGGATGAGATTCTTTGGAGATCACTGTTAAAAGGGCAGACGCTGTGGAGGTTTCTGTTAAGGAGGCAGGGAACGGTGGAGGTCACAGTTAAGGGGACGGTCCGCTATGAAGGTCAGTGTTACAGGAGCGGGTTATTGTGGAAATCACTGTTAACGAGATGGGATACTGTGGAGGTCACTGTTATAGTGGATGCTGTCGATATCTTTTAACGACACACAAATATTAAATTAAATAAACCTGTGCAGATCTTAAAGTGTCATATACCAATCCTCAGGCTATTTGGTGCATATTTGATTTCTGTACAATCGATTCAGAAACAAATCAATGACACAAAATGAATTTCAAGAAATCTGTAGACTATTTGCATACTTTTTTTTTTAATCAGCACACTCACCAAGAGGCCATTTGTATACATTTTGATCAAGGTTACCTGAGCACCATATGGCGACCAACACCGCCGCAACACAGCGCCTGCAGGTTGCATGATAAAGCAGTCTATTCCCCGTTGGCACTAGGTCCCACTAACCCACAACAACAACAGCAACCACACAATATTTTGCCAGATGTCAAAAGCTTACCCTGGTGTTGAAGTTGCCCTTAATCAGGGCTGATTATGTTTGCTCTACTGCCCCAAATTAATAGTAACCCAAGGGTTTTACGTGCATGGAAGAAAATAACTGTGACACACACACTGGGGTCAACGCAAATTCACATTTATTACAGGAAGTAAAGCAGTTTAAAAAGACATAAGAAGGGCATTCCCCCTGAGGCATGTGGCATTGTTACATTTGCTAGAATATGAAAATATGAAAAGATATAACACTTGGCATCTGCTAATTTTGCATTGTTTTACTAACTCTGGTATGTGAACTACAAACCGGATTCCAAAAAAGTTGGGACACTATACAAATCGTGAATAAAAACTGAATGCAATGATGTGGAGGTGCCAACTTCTAATATTTTATTCAGAATAGAACATAAATCACGGAACAAAAGTTTAAACTGAGAAAATGTACCATTTTAAGGGAAAAATATGTTGAATCAGAATTTCATGGTATCAACAAATCCCCAAAAAGTTGGGACAAGGCCATTTTCACCACTGTGTGGCATCTCCTCTTCTACTTACACACTCAACAGACGTCAGGGGACCGAGGCGACCAGTTTCTCAAGTTTAGAAATAGGAATGCTCTCCCATTCTTGTCTAATACAGGCCTCTAACTGTTCAATCGTCTTGGGCCTTCTTTGTTGCACCTTCCTCTTTATGATGCGCCAAATGTTCTCTATAGGTAAAAGATCTGGACTGCAGACTGGCCATTTCAGTACCCGGATCCTTCTCCTATGCAGCCATGATGTTGTGATTGATGCAGAATGTGGTCTGGCATTATCTTGTTGAAAAATGCAGGGTCTTCCCTGAAAGAGATGACATCTGGATGGGAGCATATGTTGTTCTAGAACCTGAATATATTTTTCTGCATTGATGGTGCCTTTCCAGACATGCAAGCTGCCCATGCCACACGCACTCATGCAACCCCATACCATCAGAGATGCAGGCTTCTGAACTGAGCGTTGATAACAACTTGGGTTGTCCTTGTCCTCTTTGGTCCGGATGACATGGCGTCCCAGATTTCCAAAAATAACTTTGAATCGTGACTCGTCTGACCACAGAACAGTCTTCCATTTTGCCACACTCCATTTTAAATGATCCCTGGCCCAGTCAAAACGCCTGAGCTTGTGGATCTTGCTTAGAAATGGCTTCTTCTTTGCACTGTAGAGTTTCAGCTGGCAACGGCGGATGGCACGGTGGATTGTGTTCACTGACAATGGTTTCTGGAAGTATTCCTGAGCCCATTCTGTGATTTCCTTTACAATAGCATTCCTGTTTGTGGTGCAGTGTTGTTTAAGGGCCCGGAGATCACGGGCATCCAGTATGGTTTTACGGCCTTGACCCTTACGCACAGAGATTGTTCCAGATTCTCTGAATCTTCGGATGATGTTATGCACAGTTGATGATGATAGATCCAAAGTCTTTGCAATTTTTCGCTGGGTAACACCTCTCTGATATTGCTCCACTATCTTTCTGCGCAACATTGTGGGAATTGGTGATCCTCTACCCATCTTGGCTTCTGAGAGACACTGCCACTCTGAGAAGCTCTTTTTATACCCAATCATGTTGCCAATTGACCTAATTAGTGTTAATTGGTCTTCCAGCTCTTCGTTATGCTCAAATTTACTTTTTCCAGCCTCTTATTGCTACTTGTCCCAACTTTTTGGGGATTTCTTGACACTGTTAAAATTGGAATCAACATATTTTTCCTTTAAAATGATACATTTACTCGGAATAAACGTTTGATCTGTCATCTACGTTCTATTACAAATAAAATATTGACATTTGCCATCTCCACATCATTGCATTCAGTTTTTATTCACAATTTGTTTAGTGTCCCAACTTTTTTGGAATCCGGTTTGTATGTAAACATCTAACTATAGGCGCCATCTTGTAATGGAGTCTCCACTAACAGCAGAAAAGCATAAATGATGTAGAAAGGAGGCGTGTTCTCCTCGGTAGGATGGAACCTAACGGCGCGAAGCCGGCGCATGCGCATTAATTACTGTGATGCCGTACAAGGAATGGGCATCGCAGTGCGCATGCGCCGGCCGACGGACTGAGTGCGCAGGCGCGGGATCTCGGCGAAACAAGAAGTAAGTAGATGGGCGATCAGAGGGAAAGAATGGGCGGGGGTAAGCGACAATAAGGCTGAGCTAGCTGGGCACCTACGAGGATAAACGTTTTTCGAGCGACAATTTTTTTTTGTTTTTTTAGAGTTGGATCCACTATTATTTAGCGTATTAATTAAGAATTAGTGTTGAGCGAATTGATTTCGATCTGAATTTCAGGAAAAATTTGATTCACTACAAAGCGCTTCGTGGTAACAAAAAAAAAAACTTGCCTTATCCATTTGCATAGGAAGAGGCCATTGTGGCTGCGATGGCCTCTACGCGAGCAAATGGATAAGGTGAGTATTTATTTATTTTACCCTGATTAACCCTTGAAAGGCCTAAATTGTACAGCGGGAAGAAGATAAAAAGGGCATTTTCAGCACATTTCCTAGTTAGAATAATGCAACAAAAACTAATTCTAGAGCTCCATTAGGGCATGAAAAAGGTGAATATCCAAGACGTCAGATTAAATTTGAGCTTTGGTAAGGTAAGGGTGGACACGTGCATTCTGTATGATATAACTGCATTTTAGAAACATAATAGTAGCGTAATTTTAATATAAAAACACATATTATTCCCTTCCTTCCTCCACCAATTTTTTTAATTTATTTAACTTTTTTTTGTATGCATCACTGACACAGTTCTAAACTATCAGTATTTCAAATGTGTAGATATTTGTAGCTCTAGGGTACCAAAGTACAAAATTTGCTTAAGAATTCCATATGCCTCAATTCAGGCTTACTCTTACACGGCTGCAGCTGTAAATCTTTAGTTACAATTGTTTATTTGTTTACAGCACGTCTTGTAGATGTGTTGTATTTTCATCCTGGAGGAATCAAACTTAATATTTCACAGATATATATATTTTTTTTATTTAAGCCTTAGGAGACCTAGTTGGACAAGAATCATCACATTTATCAGTTTATTTCAGTCTTATGTACTGTATGTGTATTAAAAGCTGGTTGGGTGTTATTCACTTACTTTGAAAGAAACAAGAAATTTGAATTATAGTCCAACAAAGAAACAGGTCACAGAAAGTCACACAATACAATAAATGCAACTCATTTCAGAACATTTGACTCTTTTATAGATTATTGTCCTGTCATAAATCAGTAAATCTGGAGTGCCGGAGGTTGCAGATCTATGCTCTATACCAAGCATGTCAAACTCAAAGGCTAACATGGGCCAAAAAAAACAAAATTTAAGTTTATGTGGGCCGCATCAAAAAAATAATAATTTTTTTTTACAATATAATGCAGACGGATCCGTTCTGAACGGATCCACCGTCTGCATTATATGAGCGGATCCGTCTCAGACGGATCCGCTCTGAACGCAAGTGTGAAAGTAGCCTTAGGGGCGAGAACCTGGGATCTTTCATCCCTTGTCCTATTCAGCTCTATCAGGGTGAATAGGACTTCACACTGTCCCTGCTGCTCTGTGCCTTGTGCACACAGCATCAGGGATGTTACCATGGCAACCAGGGCTTCTGTAGCGTCCTGGCTGCCATGGTAACTGATCGGAGCCCCAGGCTTACACAGCTGGGGCTCCGATCAGAAGCTGCCACTGCACCACCAATGAGGGGGAGGGGAGAGGTCCCTGTAGCCACTGCCACCAATGATTTTAATACTGGGGGGGTTGAGAGGGGCTGGCGCACTGTGCCACCAATGATTTTAATGGGATGGGGGGTTAAGGGGGGGGCACACTGCACCACCAATGATAAATTACCCCTTTATACAGGAGGCTGGTACTGGCAGATCAGCAGTTAACCCCTCAGGTGCGGCACCTAAGGGGTTAACTGCCTCTGATCGCAGCTCCCTGTCAGCGGCAGGGTGCCGGCAATGCGATTCTGCTGCCGGCACCCGCCTCCTGTATTGTGTTAAAGACTGACTTTCACTATCAGGCCACACAGAGCGGCGCCCAGCGATGTCTCAGCACTCACCATTAGTCCTGGGCGCCGCTCCGTTCGCCTGCAGTGCTCCATTACTGTCTCCTCTCCTGCTCCACATGCTGCTGATTACTATCGGAGCGATGGGAGGAGACATCAGCTTCACTAGTGGGCGTTCCTTCTTCCTGGCTGTAGCGCTGTCCAATCGCAGCGCAGGGAGAAGGAACGCCCACTAGTGAAGCTGATGTCTTCTCCCATCGCTCCGATAGTAATCAGCAGCATGTGGGGCAGGAGAGGAGACAGTAATGGGGCACTGCGGGCGAATGGAGCGGCGCCCAGGACTAATGGTGAGTGCCGAGACATCGCTGGGCGCCGCTCTGTGTGGGAAATGGGAATAGTCCTATCATTGGTGGCTCAGTGCGCCCGCCCCTCCTCCGCCCCTCTCATTGGTGGCGCAGTGCGCCCGCCCCTCCTCCCCCCCTCTCTTCTCATTGGTGGCAGCGGCAGCAGCACAGGGGGGAGGGAGGACAGCTTCCTTCTCCCCGTGCTGCTGAGAGAACATGAGCGCGCCGATAGCAGCGCGCTCATGTTCAGAGATACTAGACTGCCGGGCCGCAAAGATATTCATTGCGGGCCGCATGCGGCCCACGGGCCTCATGTTTGACACCCATGCTCTATACAATAGTATAATAGTACAATTAGTAGACTACACTATTCCATACAAAAGCATACGGTAAAAAAAAAATATATATATAAGTGTGGAAAAATGATCATTACGTACCGGTAATGTTGTTTTCCGGAGTCCATGACAGCACCAGGAGAGAGGGATCCACCTCCCAGGACAGGAAACCCACAGGTATAAATCTTCACAGACGCCCCTCCTCCTCAGTGGTTTTCATAGACGAGACAAGAGACATCTTCAGTACATCCGGACCAGCTCCATCCCATGGTTTTGATCATTATCCGAGTTTAGTACTATAGCTATTATATACACTCACCTAAAGAATTATTAGGAACACCATACTAATACGGTGTTGGACCCCCTTTTGCCTTCAGAACTGCCTTAATTCAACGTGGCATTGATTCAACAAGGTGCTGATAGCATTCTTTAGAAATGTTGGCCCATATTGATAGGATAGCATCTTGCAGTTGATGGAGATTTGAGGGATGCACATCCAGGGCACGAAGCTCCCGTTCCACCACATCCCAAAGATGCTCTATTGGGTTGAGATCTGGTGACTGTGGAGGTCATTTTAGTACAGTGAACTCATTGTCATGTTCAAGAAACCAATTTGAAATGATTCGAGCTTTGTGACATGGTGCATTATCCTGCTGGAAGTAGCCATCAGAGGATGGATACATGTTCTCATTCTGTTTACGCCAAATTCGGACTCTACCATTTGAATGTCTCAACAGAAATCGAGACTCATCAGACCAGGCAACATTTTTCCAGTCTTCAACAGTCCAATTTTGGTGAGCTCGTGCAAATTGTAGCCTCTTTTTCTTATTTGTAGTGGAGATGAGTGGTACCCGGTGGGGTCTTCTGCTGTTGTAGCCCATCCGCCTCAAGGTTGTGCGTGTTGTGGCTTCACAAATGCTTTGCTGCATACCTTGGTTGTAACGAGTGGTTATTTCAGTCAACGTTGCTCTTCTATCAGCTTGAATCAGTCGGCCCATTCTCCTCTGACCTCTAGCATGCACAAGGCATTTTTGCCCACAGGACTGCCGCATACTGGATGTTTTTCCCTTTTCACACCATTCTTTGTAAACCCTAGAAATGGTTGTGCGTGAAAATGCCAGTAACTGAGCAGATTGTGAAATACTCAGAACGGCCCGTCTGGCACCAACAACCATGCCACACTCAAAATTGCTTAAATCACCTTTCTTTCCCATTCTGACATTCAGTTTGGAGTTCAGGAGATTGTCTTGACCAGGACCACACCCCTCAATGCATTGAAGCAACTGCCATGTGATTGGTTGACTAGATAATTGCATTAATGAGAAATAGAACAGGTGTTCCTAATAATTCTTTAGGTGAGTGTATATAATATAATTATTTATTTTTTTACTGCACACCCAGTGATGCAGGATCCAACACCAAAAAGAACCGAATGGAAGAGTAAGGTGGAAAAGAAACAGGGGGGGAATTAAGGTGGTGCTGTCATGGACTCCGGAAAACAACATTACCGGTACGTAATGATTATTTATCCCTTCGTCCTATGACAGCACCAGGAGATATCCCAGAGAGTGAAAAATTAGGGGGGGGGGGGGGGGGCCCACAGCCTGAATGACTTTGCGTCCAAAGGAAATATTAGACACTTCTGACAGCTGACAGGTTTAATCTATAGTGTCTATAGAAGGTAGAAGCAGAAGACCACGTTGCTGCTCTGCAAATGTCTTGTATAGCAACTTCTGCCTTTTCTGCCCAGGAAGTTCCTGCATAGAAAGATATGCCAAAGAAATAGCCTGCTTGATCCAACGGGCTAAAGTACCTTTACTAGCTGATTTCCCCTTATTCTGGCCTGAAAATAAGACAAACAATGAAGAGGACTTCCTCCAACCTTTTGTAGCCTCTAGGTACCGTAGGACACATTCTATAACATCCAAAGAATGGAAATCTGCCTCTTCCTCGTTACTCGGATTCTCATAGAAGGAAGGAAGAATCACTTCCTGATTTCTATGGAATTCCGATACTACTTTGGGCAAAAATGCTGGGTCTGGCCTAAGACGGACACAATCATCTTGGAAAATCATATATGGAGGGCAAATGGAAAGAGCCTGAAGCTCACTAATTCTCCTGGCTGATGTAATAGCTACCCAAAAAATACATTTCAAGGTCAGGAACTTAATTGGCAGAGAATCTACAGGACTAAAGGGAGGTTTAACCAAGGCCCTTAACACCAGATTAAGATCCCAAGGAGGAGTTTTGAAATTCCTGGCAGGGAGATTCCTAGATACTGATTTACAAAACCTTATAATCCAAGGATGACACGCTAACCTGTAATCGAATAGAACACTGAGAGCGGCCACCTGGACCTTGATAGTACTTAGCGCTAAGCCTTTCTCCACACCTCTTTGAAGAAAATCCAAGATTTTACTTAACTGAAGAGGGTAGAATGTGCAAGGAGGGACTCCTAGAAACTTAAAAAAGGTGATCCAAGTTCTAGCATAGATATTAGTAGTCACCGGCTTCCTACTTAACAGTATGGTAGCAACCACCGATTCAGAAAGACCTCTATCTAGTAAAAGGAGCCGTTCAAAAGCCACACCGTCAAATGGAGCCTTTTCACAGGGGGGTGGACAATAGGACTTTGAAAAAGAAGATCTGGGATCTCCGGAAGGAACCAAGGATCTGCTACTAACATCACCCTCAGCCAATAGAACCACGCTCGACGTGGCCAGAAGGGAGCAATCATGATGATTCTCGTTTATTCTTCCCTGACCTTTTTGAGAACCCTAGGTATCAGCTGAAGTGGAGGGAAGGCATACAATAGACCCTGACTCCAAGGCTGAACCAAAGCGTCTATCGCCTTTGGTTGATCCCTGGAGACAGGGAGTAGAATCTTTTTACCTTCCTGTTCTCCCTGGTGGCAAAAAGATCTACTTGAGGCATCCCCCATAACCATCTTGCTTAAAACAGAAGGGTTCAGAGACCATTCCCTCTGATCCAGAGATCAACGGCTTAGAATATCGGCCTTCCAATTGTCCACACCTCTGACATGAAAGGGCCGAGAGGGATAAAGCTACCCCCTCCACTAGGGAAAAAATCTGAACCACCAGGGACTGCAGGGACACGGACCGGGTACCACCCTGATGATTCAGATATGCTACGACCGAAGCATTGTCGGATAAAATTCTCACGTGTCGACTCCTGATCAGAGGGAGTAACTCCTGAAGGGCCAGAAAGTCTGCCATAAGCTCTTTTTGATTTGAAGAACTGTCCAACATCCGGCAGTCCCACAATCCTTGAAGCAAGGTCTCTCCCACATGAGCCCCCCACCCTACTGGGCTGGCGTCTGTGGTAACTATAAGGGGATCTTCGATCCTCCAGGGGACTCCCTGCCCCAGGTTCTCTAGTGACAGCCACCACTTCAGTGTCTGACAAGTCTGGGCCGATATCACTATCCCGCTTTCCAGGTCCTCTATTTTTCCTGACCAGTTCCCCAAAATTTCTTCTTGAAGGGCTCTCTAATGGATCTGAGCCCATTGAACTGCAGGTATACAGGCAGAGTTCCCAGTACTGACATCCCCTCCCTTATGGACACACACGGATTGTTTATCAGGGTGTGAACCACTGACCTTATTTTCAGAATTTTTTCTGAGGTTAGGAAGGATCTCTGAGACACCGAATCCAGTAAGATTTCCAGAAACTGTTGTTTCTTTTCTGGAATCAGTCTTGACTTTTCTCTGTTCAGGATCCAGCCCAGGGTTGTCAAGATTTCCACCACCTGTTGGACCTGAAATAAGCATCTCTGGTAAGACAGTGCGACAATCAGAAAGTCGTCCAAGTATGGGACAAACAGGATATCTTTTTCCCCGATATGGGCTGCCATCTCTGAAACTAACTTCGTAAAAATCCTTGGCGCCATCGAAATTCCAAAAGGTAATACCTGGAATTGAAAGTGCTTCAGCATCCCCTGGAACCTTAAGGCCACTCTGAGATACTTCTGGTGCCCTGGAAAAATCGGAAGGTGATAGTAGGCATCTTTGATGTCTAACACTGCCATAAAACAGTCCTTGTAAAGAAGCTGAATTACCGTCTTTATAGTCTCCATTTTGAAGCGTTGGTATACCAGGTACTTGTTTAGTGACTTCAAGTTTATGATAGTCCTGTATTCTCCACTTTTTTTTACTGAAAACAGAGTAGAATAATATCCTGTACCCCTTTCCTCTTCTGGACACTGAATGAGTGTGCCTTTTTGAATGAGTTTTGAGACCTAAGGCAGTCTGAGCTGAATGATCTACTTGTGCAATTTTGAATCGTTGCAGAGGGAACTTTTTGAACTCTAGCTTGAATCCTTCTTCTAATGAACGCAGGATCCACGCGCTGTTGAATATTCTGGACCAGGCTGGGAGAAAAGATTGTAATCTTTCTCCCACCCTGGCGTCATTGGGAGCTGTCTTTCTTAGGGGGGGTCCCTGGATTGATTTTTGAACAGGAGCCCTTTGGACCTGGAGAATTTCCATCTGTCAGTTTTATTTGCTGGACTCCTATTCCTATCCCTATTTCCTCTGCCTCTCTGGGAAAAACAGTCCTGCTTACGAAAGGACGACTGAAAAGACGGGAACCCCTTCTTTTTATCCCCTGCCTTCTCTAATATGTCGTCCAAGGAAGACCCAAACAAATATTTCCCCTCACAAGGGATACCACATAGGCAATTATTTGAGGCCATATCCCCTGACCAATTCTTGAGCCAAATAGCCCTACGAGCGGAATTAGCCATGGATGAAGCCCTAGCGGACAACCTAACTGCATCCGCAGAGGCGTCTGCCAAAAAATCGGCTGCTTTTCCAATAGCCTCAACTGATTCTAATAATTTATCTCTAGGAGTCTTATTCCGGATCTGCGCCTCCAACTGTTTAATCCACAATATTTGTGCCCTAGCAGTACAGGTGGAAGCTATGTTAGGCTTGAAGGATGCACCTATGGATTCCCATGTTCTCTTCAAAAAGGTGTGAGCCTTTCTGTCCATCGGATCCTTAAGATTGCCCAAATCATCAAAGGGTAGGGATGACCTTCGAGACACTTTAGCTATCGGCACATCAATTTTGGGAGCCCTATCCCATAGGGAACATTCACCTTCCTCAAATGGATATTTCCTTTTGATTACTGATGGGATAAAGCTTATTTTATCCGGATGTTTCCACTCTCTATTCATCATGGCCCCTACATTCTTGTGGATAAAAAAGGCTCTTCGTTTCTTAGTCTGCAGGCCCCCAAATATGATATCCTGAATCGAGCGAACCTCCTTTGCATTCTCCAGATTCATAGTTGCCCTCACTGCCTTGATCAATTGATCTACATCCTGAACCGGAAAAAAGGGCCTACCACTGCATTCCTCATCTGAAGAGGATGTAACGGACTCCCTTTCACCGCTTTTAAGCTCGTCCTCTGAACTAGATAAGTCAGAATTTTCAATTGAAAAAGATGCGCTATCTTTGGTGCTTTTCCGCCTGCGCTCTTTACTTGACATAAGACTTAACTCTTCTCTGATCATTTTCTTCATACATTTGACCATACTAGGGGATTCCTCCGCTATGGTACTCTCAATCCATCCTTTGCATAGTGGTTTAGTGTATGAGGCATCTAGTTTAGCCTTACAGATACCACATTCCTTATGAGGTATCTTAGCGGTAGCTTTTCTGGGTTTATCAGTTACACCCTGGAAATTTAAACAAACAAAACATCACGATCTTCAGAGAAAAAAAGATAAATGTAGATCACTTACATTTCTTCAGGCCCATACCCATTCCTACCATAGGTGCAGGGGTGACTGGGTCCTTAGGGTTTTCTCCAGAACTCTCCATGCTGGAAATATCCCTCTAGCCCTGGATCTGGAAGAGCCTTGCAAAGATCACAGGGGAGACTGGCTGGATACTGGCTTAATCCTTAGGGCCTGCACAGGAACGCCAGGCAGAAGCTGTGTGCTGCTCTGGACGTTCTGCTCCTTCCCCTTTTAAACTTGCCGCCTCCTCCCTAAGCTCCGCCCCTTCCTGCGTCCTGGATCTTCACTTCCTGGTTGTATCTTCTGTCCTGCGCTGCACATGTCCTCGGGATGGCCTCCTATTCAGGTACCGAGTGGGGAGGGATTGAGGGGAGGATTGAAGGGAGAGTAGAGAGGGCTTCCATAACCGGTCTCCAGCCGTCCATCTCCCTTCGCGGTGTGTGGAGCGGGGTCACCCAGAGCACACTTCCTCCAGCCAGCCTGCGATGCCGAAAGGGAGAAACTACTCCCCACTGAAAACAACAAACACCTGTAGGTTTTCCCTCCTAGGACAGGAAACCACGGAGGAGGGGCGTCTGAAGATTTATACCTGTGGGTTTCCTGTCCTGGGAGGTGGATCACTCTCTCCTGGTGCTGTCATAGGACGAAGGGATAAATGCTGCAAAGTAAGAATGCTTTCAAAAATAGAAATGTTAATAGTTAATTTTTATCAGTTAACTAAATGCAAAGTGAATAAGACAGAAGAGAACAGCTGAGGGGACATTGCACAGGAAAGAGCAGCTAGAGGGCAAAAAAGGGAAGTAGAGGGCAGTTGATGGGAGATAACAAGTGGGAGAAGCTTGGGGGACAGAGGGAGAAGGAAGCAGAGGAAAGAATCTGGGGAGAAAGTACAGGGTGGGCCATTTATATGGATACACCTTAATAAAATGGGAATGGTTGGTGATATTAACTTCCTGTTTTTGGCACATTAGTATATGTGAGGGGGGAAACTTTTCAAGATGGGTGGTGACCATGGTGGCCATTTTGAAGTCGGCCATTTTGAATCCAACTTTTGTTTTTTCAATAGGAAGAGGGTCATGTGACACATCAAACTTATTGGGAATTTCACACGAAAAACAATGGTGTGCTTGGTTTTAACGTATCTTTATTCTTTCATGAGTTATTTACAAGTTTCTCTTTGTTTACAGCTATTGACATGTCGCCGAGGTTAACACGTGAGGAGCGGATAGAAATGGTGTTGATGTCTGGTGAACGCAGTAACCGGGTCATTGCAGCAGATTTCAATGCAAGACACCCTACGAGACCACCCATCTCCCATGCTACAGTTAGCAAACTGCTTGCTAAGTTTCGTGAAACTGGTTCAGTGTTGGATTTGCCAAAATGTGGACGCATGAAATCTGTCTCTAATGAAGAAACATCAGTGGCTGTCCTAGCTTCATTCAGCAAGAGCCCACAGCGTAGAAAGAGCCGCATGTCACTGGAGAGTGGCATTAGTCGAACATCCCTTCGGCGGATATTAGCTACTCACAAATGGCACCCTTACAAACTCCAGCTACTGCAGCATCTCAACGAGCATGACCCAGATCGGCGCACTGAATTTGCAGAATGGGCAAAACAAAAATTGGAACAGGACCCTCAGTTTACGCAGAAGATTTTGTTCAGTGATGAGGCAAACTTTTATGTGAATGGTGAAGTTAACAAACAAAACCACCGCTATTGGTCTGACACTAACCCACATTGGATAGATCCCTCCAAGACTGTTGGAACAAAAAAATTTATGGTATGGTGTGGTATATTGGGTACAAAGATAGTGGGGCCATTCTTCATCAATGGAAACCTCAAGGCCACTGGATATGCAAAATTGCTACATGATGATGTGTTTCCCTCTTTATGCACTGAAGCTGGCACGTTCCCTGAGTTTTTACAGCAAGATGGTGCACCACCACATTATGGGTGTCAGGTCCGAGCATTCCTAGATGAATAGTTTCCTGGAAAATGGATTGGTCATCGTGGGCCAGTTGAATGGCCCCCAAGGTCTCCAGATCTGACCCCCTTAGACTTTTATCTTTGGGGTCATCTGAAGGCAATTGTCTATGCTGTGAAGATACGAGATGTGCAGCACCTGAAACTACGGATACTGGAAGCCTGTGCTAGCATTTCTCCTGCGGTGTTGCTATCAGTGTGTGAAGAGTGGTAGAAGAGCGTTGCATTGACAATCCAACACAATGGGCAGCACATTGAACACATTTTATAAGTGGTCAGAAACTTGTAAATAACTCATGAAAGAATAAAGTTACGTTAAAACCAAGCACACCATTGTTTTTCTTGTGGAATTCCCAATAAGTTTGTTGTGTCACATGACCCTCTTCCTATTGAAAAAACAAAAGTTGGATTAAAAATAGCCGACTTCAAAATGGCCACCATGGTCACCACCCATCTTGAAAAGTTTCCCCCCTCCCATATACTAATGTGCCATAAACAGGAAGTTAATATCACCAACCATTCCCATTTTATTAAGGTGTATCCATATAAATGGCCCACCCTGTAGAGAACAGCTAAAAGGTGGAGACAGACTAAAAGGGCGTAGCTGAAGGGGTCATATTCAAATTCTTGATATTTCGCAAATATTTTGTCGAATATTCGTTGAATATTCGAATATTCCTTATATTCTACATTCTTTTTTTTACTCAAAAATCACCAAGTTAATGATCGCGTAATATGCGAATATTACGCAATCAATACAGGCGTGGCTCAAAAACGAATATATAGCACTATAGAATATAGTGCTATATATATGTTTTTAGAATATTCATAATTTTTTCCATCTGAACACATGATTCCTCCCTGCTCCATGCTTGTGGGCCAATGAGTCATTGGCCCACAAGCAACTTAAGCAGGGAGGAATCATGACTTCAGCTAGAAAAATGACTATTGAGCCAATACCAAGGTGCATATACACAATTCCCAGGTTCGTTACTACACATATATCTTCTCTCACTTCTCCTTCTCTTCGGCAACTTGTCTTTGAAAAAGGTCATTGTTTTGGACTGAAACGACACTTAAATGTGAAGTTGCCTTACGAATAAAACCTCTATTTTGCATATATTAAGAGTGCTGTTGTTTTAATCCACTACTAAGTTTAGGCTGGGAAGCCACAACAACACACACGTAAAACATAGCAGACAAGAGTGCAGCGCCATTCCTATATAATAATAAATAAGAGGACAGAAGTAGCCAGCTAAAGGAGTTGAGAAGACAGGAGAGAGCAGCTAAATAAGCTGAGGGAAGAAGAGATCAACTAGAGGTTTGAGGAGCATAAAAAGGACAGCTAGAAGGGGAAAAGACACAGGAAACTGTTCTGAAATCTTTCTGCAGTACTCTTCCTGTACTTCTTTTTGTTTTACGCTGCAGACTCCAACCACCCCACCACCTTTCTGTCAGTGTAAACGACAGAGTAATCTCTATAGCAAGAAGCAGGTGAATGTGGGTGCAGTATTTTATAATGGCATGCTCCTCTGAGACTCTGCAGTTCTTGAGTTCTGTTTCAAGTGTATGGTGTGTAGGCCCGCTAGGAAATTCCCAAGTCCCCCGATGACCCAGTCTGACACTGAATGGAGTGGGACAATACTGTAGATAGGAAGTGTATTTTTTTCCCCAAATAGATTAGCCACTCTCCAGTTGACTATCCAGTTTATTATGAATTATTTATTACTTTGTTGAGGCTGAAATGCTACTTAGGCTTTTATATTCGACTGTTAAACATCTGTTGCCTGTACATGCCTAGCAACCCTCTGCTCTAAAACCCAATAACAATACTACTAGGTAGTTTGTCAAATAATTAATTCTTTGAAAATTAAAACAAATGGCCAACAAGGCTCCAATAGCTAGTACTGGAATATACCAAAACAGGCCAGCAGGTAGCAGAACTGTATTGGTATATTGTAAATGGAGTGTTCTATGATGGCTATACGGTATATTCAACACAGAACACAATAAGCAATCTACTGATTGAAAGAAAACCAGGATCACTTTAAAAAGGTTTAACAATATTTATCCCAGAAGGCAAATGACGTAACAGAAAAAAACCAGAATGGCCAATTTGCCATTTTTTGTCGTTTCACCTCCTCAAAAAATAAAATTTGATAAAAAGTGATCAAAAAGTCACACACTTCAAAATGGTGTCACTGAATAGATTGTCACACAAAAAATGAGCCCTCATACAGCTCTGTACACATAACAAAAAAAAGTTAAAGGGATTAGAATATGACGATGAAAAGAAAAAAAAAATTCACGTTTTTTTTTTCAGTATTAAGAAAAACTATACATGTGTGGTATTGTTCTAATTATGCTGACCTAGAGAAAGAATGAAACATCAATTTTACCAAATAGGGAACACCGTAAAAAAGAAATCCTATAAAGCTTTGGCAGAATTACCTTTTTTAATTCCACCTCATTTGGAATTTTTTTTCCAGTTGCCCGCTACATCATATGCAATATTAAATACTGCCATTAGATAGTACAACTTGTCCTGCAAAGACTAAGCCCTCATAAGGCTATGTGAACGGAAAAATAAAAAAAAGCTATAGCTGGAAAGGCAGGGAGTGATAAACAAAAATGGTTAAAGTCATTTTTGGCCATTATGTTTTTAAAAAAATGCCAAAATGTGATAGACCAAGTTGGAAAATTTGGCCCACTGTCAGCTGAAATTACATGCGTATGGCCTGTTCAGCTAGGTTAGATGGTTTGCTATTGTGCTCAAGGACTGTACTGACAATTGGATGGGATCTTGTTACCGTTCACTAGCAGAATTATCAAAAGGGCAGAAGTGGCTTTACAAAAAATATAGATGCAATTAGAGCATGTCATGACCTGATGCATAACAATGAACTGGACATGATGAATGAGTAAGCTTTCTGTTAACAGTAAGTTTACACATGGCTTTTTTTTTATTATTTAATTTTTTACAGGGGCAATTTGGGGCAGTTTCGAGATCCAAAGCCATGAGTGGATTAGAACGGGGATAGAAAGGAAGGATACCTACTGTATCCACCCCTGGCTTTGGCTTAAAAAAAAATGCATCAAAACTGCAGAGGTGTTTAGGTTGCTGTTGAATACAGCTTTTTGTGAATGTTTTAAATGCAGCATTTTGGGTCATAGCAATGAGTGATAAAGTCCATCCCTTCTCATTCCCTTCCAACCCATTCTGGTTTATTATAAAACTGCATAAATAGCTGTTTATGACACCACACTTAGAAATGTTTTTGTGTGCAGCTATATTTTCTTTACAAGAACATTGTAACACTTTAAGTTTGCCAGCAGATGGCGCCCATTGAACATATATATGCACATTGGAAAACAAAGATAAATGGATAGATAGATATGAGAGAGATAGGAGATAGATAGATATGAGAGAGATAGGAGATAGATAGATAGATAATAGATAATTTTTATTTTATATATTTAAAATAGGTCATTCAGATCAGTGGGTTTCTGACTCACAGATACCAGTCACCTCTGCTGATCAGCTCTGACAACCCAATTTTAATATTCTTGCACGCAGGGGCGTTGCTAGGTAAAAACATTCGGGGCCTGGGCCCTTAATTTTTTGTCCCAGGCCCCGAATGTACTGCCTGCCTGTTAGATATAACTGTATTGCCATCCTCAGGACAGCAACACAATTGAATCTAATGCACTGCAAGAGCTGCAGGACCTGTGATGACCTCACAGGTCATGTGATCAGTGCTAAATGCAGTAGCTGAAAAGGACCTGGGATGATGTCACCATTATGTGACCAGTGCAGGAGAGGACGCCTCAGCAGTGAAGAGAAGCTCTGGGAAGAGGCTGAGGTGAGATCTGCTACATGAGGGGAGGCAAGTGAAGATTACTCAGTGTGAGAGGCAGAGCAATGTTGGGAGTTGTAGTTATTTAACTGGGACTGTATGTTAGGGCTGAAGGGAGGGAAGTTATTTACATGGGACAGTGTAGTGGAGTTATGTTATTTACATGGGACTGAAATTTGGAAGTGGCTAGGGTGATGTTCTTTACATGGGACTGTATGTTGAAGGTGTCTGGGGGAGGTGGTGATGTTATTTATATGGGACTGAATATTGAGGAGGTTATGTTATTTACATGGGACTGTATGTTGGAAGGGGCAGGAGAGATGGTGTGATGTTATTTACATTGGACTGTATTTTGGAGGGGGCTGTAGAGAGGGATGTTATTTACATGGGACTGTACATTGGAGGAGGCTGGAGAGATGGTGTGATGGTATTTATATGGGACTCTATGGCGGAGGGAGGGAAATAGTGTTATTTACATGGGACTGTATGGCAGAGGTGCAGAGGAATTATAATTTATGAGGACACTAAACGGAGAAATATAACTACAGGGGTCACTGCAGGGGGCATTATAAATATTGGAGGCACTGCAGGGCGAGCATTATAACATTAGGGAGCAGTATAAATACTGGGGGCATTTTAAATCTAGGGGACATTAGGCGTTCTTATTACTACTGTGGGCTCTATAGGAGGGATCCACATTATTTCTACTAAGTGCACTATGGGGGCCTTATTACTACTGAGGGGTCTGTAGAGAGCTTTATTACAACTGGGGGAATAATAGGGGGCCTTATTTCTACTGGGAGCTCTGTAAGGGCATTATTAATACTGGAGGGTTCTTCTACTAATGGAGGCCACTCTTGGGGAGTATTATCACTGTTGGGTCCAGTATTACTAATGAGAGCATTCTAGAAGGGAATTACTATTGGCAGGACTATGAGGAGCACTGTTACTATGGGGGGCACTCATTTTTCTTCAGGATAGTTTTTGGGAGTACAGAAAAGTAAGTAAGCTAAAATGTCTGTGTGTCACACCCTGCAGAGACGAGGCGGCTGAGAGAAGTGTCCGGACCGAATGGAGAAGATGATGACAGAGACGATCATCAGAGGAGACATCACCTGGGAGGCCCTGGATGTGAGCGGTATGTGCTGCTGTATAGCAAGTATAGTAAAATGTCTTCAGTGCTAGTGTTTGCAGGGAGGGGGGGGGGGGGTTGCGAATGTTCAACTTAGAGAATTGGGCCATATGCATTGGTGCTTGGGCCCTGGATCTTTTGAGACCCTAGCAACACCCCTGGCTGGCAGTATAAAATGTTATATTCAAGCTCAAAACTATTTTTAAAGGGCTTACAGCCTTTCCTAAGTGATGGCCTATCTTGAGGATAGGGAGTCCCTAGCTGATCAGTTATTCACGTGTTGCCAGAAGTTGGCTCTGAAATTAAACAGAACTGTCAGCATTGTAGGATAGCACTCATCACTGCAGCACTGCTCCCAATTAGGCCATCACTTAGAAAAGGCTGAACAATCTATTTAATGATTGCACTGTATGTACACAGTAGTATAAGAGCAACAAGGTTGAATGCTATATGAAAATATTTCATTACTTTGAGTGAAGTGTGTGGATTATGTTTTGGGCATCATTTTTAGGTGTACTTTTTAGTATTTGAATACTAAGTATGGTTACGTAGGTAAGTAGGGATTTTATACTCATGACCTATCCTCATTATAGGTCATCAGCATCTGATCAGTGGGGGTCTGACTCTCGGCCCTCCACTGATGAGCTGTTTGAAGTGCCCAGAGCCCTACAGACTTTTTCTGAGCCAGTGACATCACATTCATCTGTCAAATGATCTAGGCACAGGTTAGTCCCATTCAAGTGAATCGTGCTGAACTATGATACCAAGGACAGCTGCTATCCAATGGATGGCGCTGTGCTTGGTAAGATGCAAGAGGGCTGCGGCACCCACCTGAGTACAATGACCTCTTCAAACAGCTAATTAGCGTTGGTGTCAGGAGACCCCAGAAGCGCTAAAACTAGGCTGCCATAAAAAGTGGAGCCCTTGCCTAAGGCCGCTAAGTGATTGCCATAAAAAGTTGTCTTGGACATCCCATACTGTAGCAATGCATATGTTTTAAAGAGGGCCTTCCAAGGATAAATAAACCATTGGATCCTCTTCCTGGAACTTTAATTTTAGGTTACTAGTATAAGCAACACTCTGGCAAGCCCAACACCAGACAAATAGTCAGGGACAACCCATTAACATTGAATTAAGTAAAAAAAAAAAAAAACTCACTGCTCCAAAATGTAGAAGATAGACTTTATATGCATAAGCTGGTGTTGCGTTGCATAGAAAACACTGGACTAGAGATCAATTAGGGAAAGTTAGTGAAACATGCAAAAAATCTGTTAAGATCTGTTCATTTTATTGATCAATCTTAAAAAAAAACGCTTTTGCATTTCTGGCCTAAATAGTGGCACTTAATCATAGCATGTCATAACATGCTATGATTAATAACCATTTATTTTGGCCAGGAACAACCCGGGTCATAAATCACAGATCAAGATGTGAAAGAATCACAGACGACTGGTCAGTTCTCCTTTATTAATGCTCTACTCTCAATCCTCTGGCGCTGATCTATATAATGTGCTGTGGTATCGCAGCAGTACCGCAATGCCTGCTGCCTAAGGGAAACTTCAATAAAAAATGATATACACGATACTGCGCACATCTTCCCCCGTGCCTAGCAGATCCAGCAGTATCGTGTATATCATTTTTCATTGAAGTTCTCCGTACAAGTTTTCTACATCCCCATAATACTGTATAAGAATAGAGCATCTTTTCTTAGAACTCTGCATAGTGGCATCCCTCGTTATTCCTCCTACATATGTATAAATAAATTGACAGCTGGGTATTGGTAGTGGGGATGTGTCCCCTACTCAGTTTGAAATTGTCATATTCAGTGCTGACAGTACAAAATTGAAAGTAGACACACCTTAGTGACAAGAACAATAGCATTAAGTTGTCAATTTATTCATAAATTGCTAGCAGGAATAACAGTACAGTTCCGAATTCTAAGAAAATATGTTACAGAAATGTTATATTAAAGGGATTTACTAAACCAAAATAGGCCAAAGAACTTATAGGTCCTCTTTAACTCTTTCACATATTGGTCAGTGATGTCAATGAAAGGAGCCTAATATGCGTATCTGGGTTTTAGGGAAGTATACAGTATATTTGTTTGGTGTCTGGTGAGTACTTTTTCTCATTATGGAAAGTGCATAGTACAAGTAAGGAATATTGAAGTTCAGGAAACCCTTCTCTTGTTTTTTTTTTTGGGGAAAATATAAGCAAAATAGAATATCTTACTTCTGCTGGAAAGGTAATTTGCATATCTTTGGTTTTCTGAAAAAGATATACAAATTTCCTTTCCTGACAAAAAGGAAAAGGAAAAGAAAGCTGAGCCTTTCATATGCCACCAGACAGTTCACATGCTAATTTTCATATATTTATCCATAAACCAAGAGAAGCAATGCATAGCCTACAATACACCTTATGTATACTAGGCAGTCTCCATAATATAAATAGTACCCACCCAGAAGCTCTTCAAGGCCGCTTAGGAAAACAAAGTCAGATATGTCTGCGTTTGACCGATAAAGAGCATTTGCCTGAAACAAACTCTTTGTAGCTGGCTTAGCTGTTTTTCTTGGAGGCCTGTTAATGGGTCAAGCATGAATTTTGGATGGCTATGCTACATTGGCAGATGATAAATACTCAGCATTCTTAACTTTTTAGAAGGAAAGCTGATTTGCATGAGTTTTTCAACACATTTGCTTTCTTTTAACTCTTTTCTGACATTTGTAACTTGCACCGATCTGCAAAATACAGAGCTTCTGTGTGCAATCTGCACTCCCATTATAGAAATTGTTATTCTTCCTATTTTTGTCTGTTTTGCAGAAAAGAATTGCAATAATTGTATAATGGTACAGCGGATTGTGTACAGAAGGTATTTGTATTTTGTTGATCTGTCGTTCCGGAGTGCAAAACATATGTGATTGAGAGTGTGTATCCTAAAAACACATTTGTCTTAGAATTTCTTTCAGACAGACCCCAATGCACATGCACTTTCATGTGGCAGGAAAGAAGACACAGCTGGCAAATTTTTGAAAAACAAAAAAATTTAAGTGGAAAAGAAAGCTGAGTGATTTACACCAGCTAATGTATTGTAACCATACCAAACCAATGCTTGACGTTTTAAACAAGCTTTCAAGCATCACTAGGATAAACAAAGCCATCTGCAAGTAGCAGGTACTATTGTTACTATGGAGGCTGCCTAGTATACGTAAGGTGTATTGTAGGCTATGCATAGATTCTCTTGGTTTCTGACAAAAATATATGCAATGACATGAGAAAGGCTCAGCTTTCTTTTCCTTTTTTTTTTGTCAGGAAAGATAATTTGGATATCTTTCCCAGAAAACCAAATATATGCAAATCACCTTTACAGCAGAAGTAAGATGCTAATATGCATATATTCTTCCCAGCCTGGCCTTCAATACTGATCACTCATACTAGGTGCTCTGCATAATGAGAAAGAGTACCCACCATACAACACATATATTTCCCTGAAACCCAGAGAAGAATATAAGGCTTGTTATCTCTCTCTTCCTATTCCCCCCTCTGGGTCTTTTATGACAAAAAAGTCCTGGGGGACCAGGTAGTGTTATATACCAAATCAATAAAAAAAATAAAAAAAAATACTTTGCAAATTGGACCCTAAATAAATATATTTGTGGTCATGGCTACGGCCAAGAGATATCCGAAGAACCCTAGGGAGAGAAACAACGGGAACAACCTAACCCAGCTAGGCGTGTCTTAGCTAACCTGACTAAATGGCTTGTTGTGTGCCCCAAGCCATGATCGTGGGTAGGCCTATAAGTGGGCAAAAACCAAGCCAAGTAGGGTAGAAAAGGAACTCAAATGGCATGTGCAAACTAATCCCCAAGCCAACTGCAAGGCGTCAGGGATCTAGAGCGAAAAATTCGGGGTGTATGAGGCAAGGCCAGAAGGAGACCTACAACCCATCTTGTGGATGACAAGGCCAGAGACATGATGCTCAATATTGCGGATACTGCCCCAAAGCGGAATGGAGGACCGGGAATACGTTGTGAAATGGATCATGAAAACTAACTGAACCTTGTAAAGTTTTGGTTCTAGGGAGTACTGGCAATGCCCTAGCCTCAGGAGATCATGGGACCGAAACCTAACTGCCTAGACTATGCAGGAATGAGGGCCAAAAAGAACTATGTAGAAAGGAAGAGAATCCTTGAATAGTTCCCCAGACAACAGCTATCTGCTAGCAGTGGTCCGCGCGTTGTTCTACCTTGTGCCCCTGAGAATTGTTTTAACCCTTGAGACGTGAAGACCGACCTACTATCTGAATCTTCTACCGTGAGGAAATGCTGAACCTTGTCCAAAACCTGATTCAACGTGGTTGTAGGGAGTCTGGGGTTAGTGCGGAAAGAAGCTACGAAGCCATAATATACAAGATTCTGTCTTTGCCCTCCCATGAGTGAGGGAATGCAATTGCAATAAAGCTACCAGCGAAAATGAATTCCTGGTCGTGGTAAAAAGGAAAAGACTTTGCGCGGGGACCTGGTTGACAAGATATGATCGACTACAATCAGAGACTGAAATGCTAGAGGGAATTACCCTACTTGTTCCTCCTCTGGCAGGACCTGAACGAAAGCATGAACAATTAAAGCAAGACGAAATATCTGCGTAAGACATGACAATGATGCTGTAGGGAAAACCGGACCAGTTTGCGGTCAAAACATAAAGTAAGCGATCAACATGGATTATTAGGAAATTAGGGAAGCAGGTATGTATGCGATACATACGGGCCAATTCAGCCCAGATGGACATTCAACCAGGAAATCAGGCCAGCAGGACTGAAAACAGTCATCGGGCCGAGTTTTTTTTTTTAATCAAGAAATAACTATAATAAGTGACCTAAATAAGGTGCAGGTGAAATTAAACCATGAGCCTGACCGATGTGGCAGGCGATACCTAAGATAAAATACGTGGCCCGAATTACATGCAAGGCGAAATATCGTTAGGAACGAGACCTGACCGGCGTGAAAGGTGACCCCCAACATGAATTCAACTGCATGACCTGAAAAGACAAAGGGAAACATGACAGAAAATAGAGATAATAACGGACATTAACTAAAATGAAACCTAAATAACATAAGCTGGCAAGCAGGTAAATATGTGAGTCATTCAAAACCAAAAGCATAGCTGCACAGGGGGACAGACAACGATTGGTCGGACCCCTGAAGCCATGGGGCCAAAGCAACCACCAGGGACCCATGGGGGCGGGCAGCCACCGGGATGCGAACCTTAGAATTAAGGACGGCTGGGGAAAAGATTGGGGCTTAACCCGACAGGATTAGTAATCAACCGGGACTCGATAACCTAGAAAGACAAAGACATGGGGTAAAGCTTCTTAATGAAATGAACCGCAAGTACTAATCTGTAAAATATAAATGAACAAAAGAAAACTTCTGAAAGATGTGCCATGGAAAAATAGTATCAGATGGCCGTATGACCTACCAATGTCGATCACAATTGTGAAATCCTCTAAGCCAAGAGCCACTCCAGCGAGCCCCTTACGGTGGGAGCCATGCATGCGAGCCCCTTACGGCGGAAAAAAGTATCGGATGGCCGTGCGAACTACAAATGTCGGTGCCAATCGTGAGGTCTTATAAGCGAAGAGCCATTCGGGCAAGCCTCTTATGTTTAAAAAAAAAAACTTATGCAGCACCAGAATGCCTTGGGGACTTGCATAACCATGACCCCCTCCAACAGCAAACCTGGGACACTAACCAGCCTACAACCATGTCGTACCCCTAACAGACAAAACAAAACATGAAAAACGGTCATGGGGCCCCCGGAGCCATGAGGCCGGATCAGTCATAGGGCCCCGAAGCCAGAAGGATGACGTTGCGGTGACAAGTAATTAAAACGTAAGCCGGACCTGATGGGATATGCAGAGACTTGAATAATTGGATTGGCTAGAAGGTGGCCTAAAAAACATAACTACCAACAGGCGTTGAAAATATAGACATTAGTAATCTGAAGCACATGCATACATAAAACACTAACCACCGCGAACTATTAAGCATAAACATGAAATTGAAACAGAGATGGGAGAAAAACAAGAGCCTGAGGCATTGCAAGTTCGCTAAGAGAAGTCTCTTATCGTGACAAACAAATTGGCCCACTGACCTTCGCTGAGGAGATGTTTGGTGAACTGGGGCAGGAGATCAATCTGAGTGAATACAAACCAGAAGTAAAAAGGAGACCAGTCTGAGGATTAAAGAAGACCAAAAAAATATATAAAATTCTCCCTGAGGTGAACAGAAAAGTAGTCCTATGGAATGTAACAGACCACCAAGAAAAGGAACGTAAGCCTGAAAAGAACGCAGTTATGTTTGTCGGGAGAGAGATACCAGAGCGGTGGGCGCAGACTGCCCCGGTGAGACTATTGAGTAAAACCATGACGTAGCAATGAACAGGAGAATGCAGCTTTGAGTGGAAGCAGAGTACAACACATGATGTAACAACAAATGGGTGAATGGAGCTTTGGATGTGAGTGCTACGTAAAAAACATGGTATGGGCGCAGCTCTGAGTATGAGTAGCGCATGAAAAGCATGGTATAAAGCAGATGTATGAATGCAATCTGAAAGTGAGCAGAGTATTGACGTGATGCGAAAGCAGACACGTGAACGCAGCTCTAGTAGTGAATAAAGTATAGGACAAGATGTAATAGCAGACATGCGGATGCAGCTTTTGATGTGAACGAATCAAAGGGTTTTGGAACCGCGCTGCTAGAGACTATGTCTCCCGGTCAACAGTGGATAGCAAAGGGTATCAGCCCCTCTCCTCGACACCCAAAGGATCCGATCTTCCCCAGACCTCCTCCTCTGCAGGGTTTAAAGAAGATAGGCAGAATAGTGAAGCACCCTTTGTAATCTTTTTATAAAAGGTTTTATTCTACTCACAAGAGTTGGTAGACAAAAAGCATATAATACAAATCAATCGTCACGTTCCTGCCCGACCCGGGTTTCGCTGCCTCGCTTCTTCAGGGGCGATAACTGCGCATGCTTGCAGTCGGGCCCTTTAAATAGCCCAGCTGATCTCATTACACAAGCCGGTATAGTTCCGGACCGTATACCAAAATTTCAAAACAACGGTTGCAAATCGTACATAATAAAATTACAATTGGTGATCCTTTGTACATTCACACTTAAAATAAACATTAGAATAAGAATAAAAAGAGAGTTTCTCTCGCTGTTACAAATTCATTCGCATATATACCCTTTCGGGTTACCGCAATTACATACACTCAGTACATATTTCCAGCCTCCTTTCCAAAATTACTATCCCACATCATAACGGTACCATCTAATATCATAGATCCCTCCAGCTTTATCTACAGTATTCATAATGCCGTCCCCTAGGCTCCGCCCACTCCTGGAGCGTTGTTCAGGTATTCTCCACCCACTCCTAGAGCGTCATTCAGGTACTCTCGACCCCGCCTCCACCCCTTGACGCCCACATCACGAAGCACATTCGCTGGCACTATTAATCTGTGCCAGCGAATCCCCTCCTCGCCAGTGTGGCTTGACAGTTTCCACTCCAGCAAATTTTAAGCCCCGCGGATTTTTTCCATGCATCAGCTTAAAATGAGCTGATACACTGTGGGTCATCAGGCCTTTTTTGATGTTCCGTAGGTGATCTTGTATCCTAACCTTCAACTTCCTCACCGTCCTACCCACGTACTGGAGTGCACATGGACACTCCAGCACGTATATGATGCCCTCATTTTCACACGAGCAGTTTCCTCTTATGCGAAACTCCACCCCATTCTTTTTGGATACCATATAGTTAATATTTCTCTGCCGTTCTTTTGAGTTCCGATTTTTACACCCTGCACAAAATCCGCACCAGGTAAATTTTCCTCCTTCTTTATTCATCTTTATATTCACTGGGGGGATGGCACTGTGTACAAGTTTTGTTCTAATGCTAGCCGCTTTCTTAAAAATAAAAGAGGGATTTGCAGGTATTGTTTTTCCTAATATTGGATCGTTCTTTAATACTCCCCAGTTCTTTTTCACCATTTTCTTGATATTGTCAGACATAGAGCAAAATTTTGTCACAAAAAAGAACCTGTAGTCCCTATCCACCTTTTTCACTTTTCCTTTCATGTGTTCCTTTCCTCCCCCTTTTTCTATCTCCACATTTTGTATACACACATCCAGACTAGCCTCATCATAACCTCTTTCCACAAATCTGTCTTTTAACACCCTACATTGTGTTCTATAGTCACCCACTTCTGTGCAATTACGGGCCATCCTCTTGAACTGACCCTTCGGTATGTTCTTGAGCCATGGGCCGTAATGACAGCTCTTCATATCAATGTAGGAGTTGACGTCTGTTTCCTTAAAGTATGAGCTTGTCATGAAGCGGCCATCTTCCATCCGTATACACAAATCCAAAAAGTTGACACTCACATTACTGATCTCCCCGACAAATCGCAGGTTTCAATCATTGTTATTAAGCTGGCAGATAAAGGACTCGAGTCCCTCTCTCCCTCCTTCCCACACTAGGAGACAGTCATCGATATACCTCCTCCAGAAGGTCAATTTACCCCCTGGGGTGTCCGCTCCTAGTGTGGGAAGGATGGAACTCTCCTCCCAGGCCCCCATAAAAATATTAGCAAAACTGGGGGCGAATTTCGCCCCCATCGCCGTGCCAATGCACTGTACATAATGTGAATCTTTAACCAGAAGTAGTTATAGTCAAGGCAGTAACTGAGACACTCCAAGATAAAGTTTCCCTGCTGATCCCCTATTCTTTCATCATTTCTGATCCTGTTCTCTACCGCCTCCATTCCTAATTTCTTTGTAATAACTGTGTACAGGGATGCCACATCAATTGTGGCCATCCATGTGTTCACGGTGGGGGGGTTTAAATCTTTAATGAGATGTAACACAGATCCAGTATCTTTCAAATGCAAGGGGTTCTGCAGCACATATCCCTGCAGATAAAAATCAATATACTCCGTGATTCTGCACGTCAACGAGTTGAGCCCCGAAATTATCGGCCTCCCCGGAGGATCTGTTGGATTAAAGAAAAATATGAAGCCGAAATGGCGAGATTAGTATCAGATACAACAACCTATAGAAAACTGAAAAGTAACCCCACCCAGGAGTATAAACGGATCCTTGACAGCATACTATCAGAGGGTTTTAAGAAAGGAATATTAAATAAAAAAGAGTATGAGTATCTTACCATTCCATTTCCCTTGGTGCCGGTGATATATCACCTGCCCAAGGTCCATAAAAATCCAACAGATCCTCCGGGGAGGCCGATAATTTCGGGGCTCAACTCGCTGACGTGCAGAATCACGGAGTATATTGATTTTTATCTGCAGGGATATGTGCTGCAGAACCCCTCGCATTTGAAAGATACTGGATCTGTGTTACATCTCATTAAAGATTTAAGCCCCCCCACCGTGAACACATGGATGGCCACAATTGATGTGGCATCCCTGTACACAGTTATTCCAAAGAAATTAGGAATGGAGGCGGTAGAGAACAGGATCAGAAATGATGAAAGAATAGGGGATCAGCAGGGAAACTTTATCTTGGAGTGTCTCAGTTACTGCCTTGACTATAACTACTTCTGGTTTAAAGATTCACATTATGTACAGTGTATTGGTACGGCGATGGGGGCGAAATTCACCCCCAGTTTTGCTAATATTTTTATGGGGGCCTGGGAGGAGAGTTCCATCCTTCCCACACTAGGAGCGGACACCCCAGGGGGTAAATTGACCTTCTGGAGGAGGTATATCGATGACTGTCTCCTAGTGTGGGAAGGAGGGAGAGAGGGACTCGAGTCCTTTATCTGCCAGCTGAATAACAATGATTGTAACCTGCGATTTGTGGGGGAGATCAGTAATGTGAGTGTCAACTTTTTGGATTTGTGTATACGGATGGAAGATGGCCGCTTCATGACAAGCTCATACTTTAAGGAAACAGACGTCAACTCCTACATTGATATAAAGAGCTGTCATTACGGCCCATGGCTCAAGAACATACCGAAGGGTCAGTTCAAGAGGATGGCCCGTAATTGCACAGAAGTGGGTGACTATAGAACACAATGTAGGGTGTTAAAAGACAGATTTGTGGAAAGAGGTTATGATGAGGCTAGTCTGGATGTGTGTATACAAAATGTGGAGATAGAAAAAGGGGGAGGAAAGGAACACATGAAAGGAAAAGTGAAAAAGGTGGATAGGGACTACAGGTTCTCTTTTGTGACAAAACTTTGCTCTATGTCTGACAATATCAAGAAAATGGTGAAAAAGAACTGGGGAGTATTAAAGAACGATCCAATATTAGGAAAAACAATACCTGCAAATCCCTCTTTTATTTTTAAGAAAGCGGCTAGCATTAGAACAAAACTTGTACACAGTGCCACCCCCCCCAGTGAATATAAAGATGAATAAAGAAGGAGGAAAATTTACCTGGTGCGGATTTTGTGCAGGGTGTAAAAATCGGAACTCAAAAGAACAGCAGAGAAATATTAACTATATGGTATCCAAAAAGAATGGGGTGGAGTTTCGCATAAGAGGAAACTGCTCGTGTGAAAATGAGGGCATCATATACGTGCTGGAGTGTCCATGTGGGCTCCAGTACGTGGGTAGGACGGTGAGGAAGTTGAAGGTTAGGATACAAGAACACCTACGGAACATCAAAAAAGGCCTGATGACCCACAGTGTATCAGCTCATTTTAAGCTAATGCATGGAAAAAATCCGCGGGGCTTAAAATTTGCTGGAGTGGAAACTGTCAAGCCACACTGGCGAGGAGGGGATTCGCTGGCACAGATTAATAGAAAAGAGGTAGAGTGGATCTATCAGCTAGGGACCCTACAACCAAGTGGGCTGAACATAGAATTTGATTTGAAGCCATGCATACTGTAAAGTGTTCTCACCGGTAGCGTCGTTCGGCTTTTCTTTACCTGGCTTCTTAAGGACCTTTGAGCGACGTCATGTTGGCCTGACCGTTCAATTGGGCGGTGGTGCTTCGTGATGTGGGCGTCAAGGGGTGGAGGCGGGGTCGAGAGTACCTGAATGACTCTCTAGGAGTGGGTGGAGAATACCTGAACAACGCTCCAGGAGTGGGCGGAGCCTAGGGGACGGCATTATGAACACTGTAGACAAAGTTGGAGGGATTTAGGATATTAGATGGTACCGTTATGATGTGGGATAGTAATTTTGGAAAGGAGGCTGGAAATATGTACTGAGTGTATGTAATTGCGGTAACCCGAAAGGGTATATATGCGAATGAATTTGTAACAGCGAGAGAAACTCTCTTTTTATTCTTATTCTAATGTTTATTTTAAGTGTGAATGTACAAAGGATCACCAATTGTAATTTTATTATGTACGATTTGCAACCGTTGTTTTGAAATTTTGGTATACGGTCCGTAACTATACCGGCTTGTGTAATGAGATCAGCTGGGCTATTTAAAGAGCCCGACTGCAAGCATGCGCAGTTATCGCCCCTGAAGAAGCGAGGCAGCGAAACCCGGGTCGGGCAGGAACGTGACGATTGATTTGTATTATATGCTTTTTGTCTACCGACTCTTGTGAGTAGAATAAAACCTTTTATAAAAAGATTACAAAGGGTGCTTCACTATTCTGCCTATCTTCTTTAAACCCTGCAGAGGAGGAGGTCTGGGGAAGATCGGATCCTTTGGGTGTCGAGGAGAGGGGCTGATACCCTTTGCTATCCACTGTTGACCGGGAGACATAGTCTCTAGCAGCGCGGTTCCAAAACCCTTTGATTTGTCTAAACCAGTGTGAACGACCTACCACACTATTCCGGGACCAGCAGCAGCGCAAGTAATTGTCCGTGTTGGGACACAGGACTGACTTTTCGTTTTGTATTTGGATGTGAACGGAATATTAACTTGATGTGACAGCAGACATGGAAAGCGGCTTTGGCGAGTGGGGTATACGACCTGGTATAGCAGTATAAGTGTGAACTCTGGGTATAAGCAGAGCATAAAATTTGGTATAACAGCAGCTCTGGTTGTGAACGGAGCATAACAGATGTAACAGCGACATGAATGCAGTTCTTGAAATGGGCCTGGAAAGATCCTGTAGTAGCATAGGACATGTGAACGCAGCTCTGGGTGCGAGTAGAGTAAACCTGATATACCGATAGACGTATGAATGCAACTCTGGTCGAGGGTGGAGTGCAAAAATTGATTTGACAGCGTAGTGTGAATGCACCTCTGGGTGTGGCCGAGAATGAAATTGGTAGAACAGAATCTCTAAATGTGAGTGGAGCATGAACATGATGTAACAGTGAAAGTGAATGCAGCTCTGAAACAAGCCTAGTATGAACATGTTGTGACAGCAGACGTGTAAACACAGCTCTTACAGTGGGCAGAGCAAACATGGTATACCAGTCGACGCATGAACGCAGCTCTGGTTGTGAGTGGAGCAAGGTGTGAACACCAGGGTGGTGCGTCCCGAGAATAAAAATGGAGTAACAGTAGCAGCTGTAAGCCGAGTACACAACATGTAATAACAAGCGTGTAATACGGATCTGGCTGTCGACTGGGTACGGAATGAGATGTCACAGCCAACAGGTGACCGCAGCTTGAATGTGAGACCAATCTGAGTGAATACGAACCAAGAGTAGGAAAGTGCTGGACAATAAAGACGTGCAGATGCAGCATAAGACATGAAATAAAAGCCGAAAGTGTAAATGCCACTCAGGATAACAGCAGAGCATAAAAGTGCGGCAGGGTTTTTAGGTACATGGAGCAGTGAAATACGTGAAGTCTGAAGATGGTGGTAGCGGGGGGAGGGGGAGACACGTGGCAAGGAACAGCTACAGCAAGAGGCCTAAACAATAAACGCTGCGTCCTATCTCCAAACATGACGTCACGTGCAGCTCGGGTAACTCTTCCTTTACAGCAAACCGGCTGAAGTAACTTTTCATACGAGATGAACAAAGCGAAGTAAAACTTGTAAGATTTATAGGAACTAACTCCTATTACCAACGAACAAAGTTGAAAAGAAATAGAAGTATTTAGCCCCAACGAGCAACCCGAGGTAGCAGATTCTGAGGCGAAGCCTCCCGTTCGCTAGCAAAGACGGTTCCGACCGGCCAGGAGAGACGGCCCCGGCCCAACCTACTTACATAGTATGGCGCATGCATGCTACGGTAGCAGAGAGAAAAATAACAAGCTCTATTCTGGCTCCATGCTGCAAAGAAAGACTCCTACCACCAGAGACGCTAGTTTGCTAATGACACCCAGCGACAGCTGTGCACCTGAGAATCCACGCCTGTGTGTGAGGTTGTGGCTCGTATATGAAGAGCCTCCGCCCCTCCCACAAATGCAGGCTGACTAATCAGCCTTACCAACATATTGCAAATAACACATGTTACACTTAACATATATTGCTTTTTAAATTCTTAGTTGCTTGTGATAAGATAAGAACTCATCTTACGTCCTCACACTGTTGGAACTGTCGAAAAAAAGAACTCCAAGAGTTTTTGTTTTGTCGCTTCAGCTATGAAAACATGTTAGTCATGCAGCATCTGCACTATAGCATAAATCTGCATGACTTCCATAAAATAATACATGAAACGTTTAATTTGAAACACTTCTCCAGCTACTAAGTCAAGTATGCTGTTTAATGAAACATTAACTTGGCAGCCCATGAAAGCACTAGAAAGTTAATTAAAATCTGCCTGAGCATTGTGGGAACTTTTGAATAAGGCTGATTGTTTCTTTTTTTTCCAAGACCATTTCTAGATACCTGCTATAAGCCTCATGTAATTACTGGAGATAATACATTGTCTCACTGGTAAATATATATCCAAAAGAATACTGATCAGATTCAGGGGTAAAAAAAAAATAACTATAATATTTGTGAGCCACATCATTACTTTAGAATATTAAGACTAATATGATTTTCTATGAAAGTTAAGGATTTTGAATTTGTGAGTCCTTCTTATACATGGTTACTCATATGACTCCGGTTACTTATATGACTCCATGTGCATTCCATGTCTGTATGTCTGCATGGCCGTTCTACAAAATGATAGAACGTCCTATTATTGTCGGCATTACAGACAAGGATAGGACTGTTCTATTAGAGGCCGCTGTTCTGTTCCACATAATGTGGAATGCACACACCAGGTATCCATGTTTTGCGGATCTGCAATTTGCAGAGTGCAAAACATCCAACGGTCCTGTTCACGAGCACTTACAGTGATAACAGAAATATTAAAGATGAAGTATGATGGCAGACATTCATAGCAAAATGCACAAACATACATGTGGCAGAATTTACACATATATGGATATTCTGCACTTAAGTCAGTCAGAAACAAAACACATGCAGCGCACACCAATCACTCATTGGACACAAGTGGCACACAAGAAACTTATACATGGCTCATATGCCACTGATGCATATGTCAAATACTGCACATACACCACTGATACATAGTGTTGGGGGGGCGAATATTCAAATCGCGAATATCGTCACTTTGAGAATTCGCGAATGTGGCGAAACCGACCTCGCCACTGGGTTTTGGAGGGAACTGGCTGCTGGCCTCTTGCCCCTGGATTATGGGCCATATACTAACTTTTAAACCCCTGAACCGATTCAAGTGAATTTTGGATAGGTTTGTCCCCAAGTTATACTGTTTAAATTGATGTAAGTTATATGTATGGCCAATGTAAACTCACAATGTTGTAACAATTTATAATAAGTGTAACTTGTCAGCTTGGGAGGAAAATGCTGGGTGTGTTTCTATTGTGCCATTGTCCCATTGTGTGTTTAAATGGTGATGTCTGTTCTGTTGTCCTCACGTGTGTATTGGCGATCTCCCTTTGTCCTCAGAGATAATTGGATTGCTCCTCAGGTTGTCTCTGGGACAGAGAGGAGACCATGATGCATTGTGGGGATATGTTGTATTTGTCCTATGTCACAGTCTTCATTCTGGTCCTCTGGGGGCGTGAACGATTGGTTGCTGTAGTTACATTGTATGTGTTGTAAATTACTGATTGGTTGTATTTCAAACCCCTGTGGGCAGTACTATGTTTGTGGTTTATGAATAAAAGAGGCTGTACGTGAAGTACAGTCAGACCACTGCTTGACCCTCAACACGGAGCCTTGTCTCGTTATTGGGGGGATTCACTGTATGCTGTTAGAGGACCGATTGCCAGAAGTGTAAGCTGATCCCTGTTCGTCTGCTAGCAGCTATTCGTGAGGTTCCAGTTTGGAGTGCTACTTTGTATCCAGTTCGGGACGTTGGTGTTCTGCAAGTAGCTGTGCCTGTATCTCAGAAAGGGGCTTATCGCCGAAACGGATTTTAACCCCTTGTCTGCTGAAACGGTCCGTTACAGCGAATATTTAGAATATAGTGATATATATTTGTATTTTCGAATATTCTAGATTTTTTTTTCATCTGAACCCATGATCTCTCCCTGCTTCTTGCTTGTGGGCCAATGAGAAGGCTGCAATGTCTTTGTCTGAGCTTAGCAACATCCCTAGCAACTAGAGTTGAACGGACACCTGGGGTTCGGCCGAACTTCACAAAAAAGTTCGAGTTCGGGACCCGAACTTGACCCCGAACACGAACCCCATTGAAGTCAATGGGGGCCCGAACTTTTGAGCACTAAAATGGCTGTAAAAATGTAATGGAAAGGGCTAGAGGGCTGCAAATGGCATCAAAATGTGGTTAAGAGCATGGCAAGTGCTCTGCAAACAAATGTGGATAGGAAAATGACTTTAAATAACATAAAATAGGTAAAGATAATAAATAATAATCTTGATCTAGGAGGACGAGGTCCATGTGGAGTAGGAGGTTGAGGAGGCGGTGGATGTGGCGGTGGATGTGGAAGCGGCGGTGGAGGAGGAGGAGGTAGCCTTCACTGCTTTTTGGTTTTAAATTTATTTTTATTTTTTTAAATTAGGGTACACCCCAAAACATTGGGAAATATAACCTGTGATAACCCCCTCCAGTCGTGCTAAACACATGTTCAGACAATACACTGGCTGCAGGGCAGACAAGCACCTCCAAGGGGTAAAGGGCAAGCTCAGGCCCTGTGCCCAATTTGGAGACCCAGAAGCTGCAGGGACTGACCCCTGTCAGTTCTTGTAGGCATGTGCAAACTTACTACTCCACCATGTCGCACGTCCCCGTGATGTTCACGATCCAATTTGATATCTGCTCTATCAACTTTCGATGTTCTTTTATGCGCCTACCATGGTGATCACGGGTGGCGGGGAATCAGGATTCCAGGCCGGAGAGGGAGCCTGAGAAAAGGATACCACATGCAAGGGAGGTCAATGGATGAAATTAAATGTAATCGAGCGGAAATGTGGGACAAAGTATTGAAGCATAGGCTTTCAAGTTAAGGAGGGGCGCGCGGCAATTACCCACTCCCGACTCAGGGAAGGTAGTGACGATAAATAACAATACAGGACTCTTAAGATGCCCTGTTATTGGAATGATTAATAAAAAATTATAGGGAATGTCACTGGGGTATTTTGGATTTGTAAACGTTAGCCAGGAGAGGCCCTGCTGCAGCTTTGTTGACTCTAGCTAACTTCTCTCTGATCGCACGTCCCTGTGACGTCCACCATCCATTTGGATATCTTCTCTATCAACTTTCGATGTTCTTTTCTGAGCCTACCATGTTGATCACGGTTATCGGCGAATAAGGGTTCCACACCGGAGATGGAGCGTGAGAAAGAGAGACCACATCCAAGGGAGGATTAGTTGTTTCAAATTAAAAATGGGACAAAGTATTAAAGCGTAAATGTGGGACAACTTTTTGAAGTTTAAGCATTGAATGAAAGGATGTGTCGCGCATCAATTAATGAAGAATTTCTTACATTTTATTCCATGTCAACTATGCAGAGCAGGGGTTTCTATCCGGCAAAATTTGAAAAATGTCAATTTTTTTAAAAATTTATGTTCCTGTCACCTATGCAGAGGTGCCCCAGTGACATCCACCATCCATTTGGATATCTTCTCTATCAACTTTTGATGTTCTTTTCTGAGCCTACCATGTTGATCACGGTTATCGGCGAATCAGGGTTCCACGCCGTAGAGGGAGCGTGACAAAGAGAGACCACATCCAAGGGAGATAAATGTATCAAATTTTTGGGGGATTGACCGGAAATATGGGAAAAGTTATTGAGGTGCAAATGTGGGACAAATTACTGAAGCGCAAATGTGGGAAAAGTTATTGAAGCGCAAATGTGTGCCAACTTTTTAAAGTTTAATCATTGAATGAAAGGAGGTGGCGTGCATCAATTAAAGAAGAATTTCTTAAATTTTATTCCCTGTCACCTATGCAGAGCAGAGGTTTATTCACGTCTAAAATTGTAAAATGTCAACCCAAGAATGTAATAGAAAAATTACAGAAATTTATTAACCTGTCTACTTGGTAGAGCAGGGGTCTATGACAGAAAAAAATTGTTTATTGTCACCCGAAAATGTAAAAGAAAAATTATTGAAATTTATAAAGCTGTCAACTAGGTAGAGGAGGGGTATATTACACCTAAAATTTTGTGAATTTCAACAGAAAATGTAACAGACAAATTATTATTTTTTTTTTACCTGTCTACTAGGTATAGCAGTGGTGCATCACACCCAAAAATAGGTGAATTTCACCTGAAAATGTAACAGACAATTTTTTTAATTTTTTTTTACCTGTCTACTAGGTATAGCAGTGGTACATCACACCCAAAAATTGGTGAATTTCACCCGAAAATGTAACTGACAATTTTTTTTTTACCTGTCTACTAGGTATAGAAGTGGTACATCACACCCAAAATTTGGTGAATATCACCCGAAAAATGTAACAGACAAAGTAGTGAAATGACATAAAATACGTACAAATAAAAAAAAATTTGATTCATGAGGTGTTCCATATAGAGTAGGAGTTTGAGGAGGCGGTGGACGAAGCGGTGTAGGTGGAAGCGGCGGTGGAGGAGGACGAGGTAGCCAACACTGGTTTTTGGTTTTAATTATATATTTTTTTAAATTAGGGTACACTCCAAAAGAGTGTGAAATATCCAAAATACAAGAATGAGCAATTGTGCTGCAGTATAACAATGGCTGGTTAAGGCCGGTATACATGTCTATTCTGCACAAAGTACGGACAAGTCCTGTGGGATCCATGCCTGGTTCATTTTAATGAACGTGAGCTTGTCCACATTGGCTGTTGACAGGCGGCTGCGCTTGTCTGTGATGACGCCTCCTTCCGTGCTAAACACACGCTCAGATAATACACTGGCTGCAGGGCAGGCCAGCACCTCCAAGGCGTAAAGGGCAAGCTCAGGCCATGTGCCCAATTTGGAGACCCAAAAGTTGAAAGGGGCAGTCCCATCATTCAGTACGTGTAGGCGTGTGCACACATACTGCTCCACCATGTTGGTGAAATGCTGCCTCCTGCTAATACGTTCCATATCAGCTGGTGGTGCTGGTTGTTGTGGCGTGCTGACAAAGCTTTTCCACATTTTGGCCATGCTAACCCTGCCTTCTGAGGTGCTGGCGGTGCCCCAGCTGCATTGGTGACCTCTTCCTCGTCCTCTGCCTTCGCCTTGTGCTTCCACTGTGCCCCCGCTGTCAGGTGGGAATGCCACCAGCAGCGCGTATACCAGCGTGCGCTTGTACTCGTGCATCTTACGATCACGCTCCAGTGAGGGAATTAAGGATGGTACATTATCCTTGTAACTGGGATCCAGCATCGTGGACACCCAGTAATCAGCACAAGTTAGAATGTGGGCAACTCGGCGGTTGTTGCAGAGACACTGCAGCATGTAATCGCTCATGTGTGCCAGGCTGCCCAGAGGCAACGAAAAGCTGTCCTCTGTGGGAGGTGTACCGTCTGTGTCCTCTGTATCCCCCCAGCCATGCACCAGTGATGGCCATGAGCTGGTCTGGGTGCCACCCTGCTGTGAACATGGTTCCTCCTCCTCCATCTCCTCATCCTCCACCTCGTCATCCTCCAGAACTCTGCCCTGGCTGGACAATTGTGTACCTGGCGTTTGTGGGTGCAGGAACCCACCCTCGGAGCCACTTGGGAATGACTGGCCGGAAACCCTATGAAATGATCCCTCTTCCTCCTCCTTCTCCTGTGCCACATCCTCTTCCAACCTCACCAGCAGTGTTTTTTCAAGGAGGCATTGAAGTGGGATAGTTACGCTGAGAACGGCGTTATCAGCTCTGGCCATGTTGGTGGAGTACTCGAAACAGCACAACAAGGAACACAGATCTCGCATGGAGGCCCAGTCATTGGTGGGGAAGTGGTTCTGTTCCGCAGAGCGACTCACCCGTGCGTGCTGCAGCTGAAACTCCACTATCGCCTGCTGCTGCTCGCACAGTATGGCCAGCATGTGCAAAGTGGAGTTCCACCTTGTGGGCATGTTGCATATGAGGCGGTGAGCGGGAAGTCCGAAGTTACGCTGCAGCGCTGACAGGTGAGCAGCAGCAGGGTGAGAACGCCGAAAGCGTGCACAGACGGCCCGCACTTTATGCAGCAGCTCTGACATGGTGTGCTCGATCCCTTGCTGCGGTGGCAAGTAGCAGGCGTACTGACTAGGAGACGGCCACTCCACTTTTGCACCCTGCTCCCTCTTCTGCTGTTCTGGTGGCTCTGTCCGACCACCGCCTCTTCCTCCGAACTACACAGGTCACTTGCATGACCTTGATTCCATGTGAGGTCGAGGACCTCATCATCCTCCACATCATCTTCCACCCAGTCTTCACCCCTGTCCTTCTTGTCAGTCTGCCCGCTTTCGAAAACCCCAGCAGTTGGCACCTGTGTTTCATCATCATCCGAGACGTGCTGCGATGGTCCTCCCATGTACTCATCTTGAAACATAAGTGGTTGGGCATCGGTGCACTCAATCTCTTCCACTTCTGGGGCAGGGATAGGTGGATAGCCCTGGGAAACCCTGCTAGCAGAGTCATCAAAAAGCAGAAGAGACTGCTGCATGACTTGGGGCTCAGACTGCTTGGATGATTTGCAAGGGGGTGAGGTGAAAGACTGATGGACATCGGCTGCAGGTGCCAACTCTAAACTTTCAGCAGGAGACTGGGTGGGAGACAATGTGAAGGAACTGGAGGCACTGTCAGCAACCCAATCTACTATCGCCTGTACTTGTTCTGGCTTCACCATTCGTAGAGCCGCATTAGGCCCGACCAAATACAGCTGCAGGTTCTGTTGCCTACTTGCACCTGAGGAAGGTGTTTCACTTGTGCGTGTAGCTGGCACAGATCGACCACGTCCTCTCCCTGCAACAGGAGCTCCACCAGCAGCACCATGACCGGGGCCACGTCCCTTATTTGATGCTCTCCTCATATTTCTCAAATTTAGGATCTTGCCCTAAATAGGTGTTTTTTTAATAGCAGAATAGAACAACAGTATATAAAAGGTGTATCTCACACGTACAGCTGTAGACTAGGCCGCAATTTAATATTTTTGCCCAAAATGGGTGTTTTTCTAATAGCAGAATAGAACAACAGTATCTAATTGGTGTATCTCACACGTACAGCTGTAGACTAGGCCTCAATTTAAGATTTTTGCCCAAAATGGGTGTTTTTCTAATAGCAGAATAGAACAACAGTATCTAAATGGTGTAGCTCACACGTACAGCTGTAGACTAGGCCGCAATTTAAGATTTTTGCCTAAAATGGATGTTTTTCTAATAGCAGAATAGAAAAACAGTATCTAAATAGTGTATCTCACACGTACAGCTGTAGACTAGGCCGCAATTTAAGATTTTTGCCCAAAATGGGTGTTTTTCTAATAGCAGAATAGAACAGCAGTATCTAATTGGTGTATCTCACACGTACAGCTGTAGACTAGGCCGCAATTTAAGATTTTTGCCCAAAATGGGTGTTTTTCTAATAGAGAATAGAACAACAGTATCTAAATGGTGTATCTCACACGTACAGATGTAGACTAGGCCACAATTTACGATTTTTGCCTAAAATGGATGTTTTTCTAATAGCAGAATAGAAAAACAGTATCTAAATGGTGTATCTCACACGTACAGATGTAGACTAGTCCACAATTTAAGATTTTTGCCTAAAATGTGTGTTTTTTTAATAGCAGAATAGAACAACAGTATGTAAAGGCCGTATCTCACAATGACATATGCAGCAAAGGCTGCAAAATAAACTTTTTTGCCCAAAACGGGTGTTTGTTTAATAACTGAATATGACAGCAGTATATAAACCTTGAATTTCACACGTGCTGATGCTGCAAGGCCAGAAAAAAATGTGTATTTTGCCCAAAAAAGGGTGTTTTATTAATAGAAGAATATAACCACAGTATATAAACGGTGTATCTTACACCGACTTATCCAGACTAGGCCGCAATTAAATTTGTTTGTCCAAAATGGCTGTATTTCAAATAACTGAATAGAACCACAGTATGTAAAGGCTGTATCTCACAATGATATATACAGCAAAGGCTGAAAAATAAACTTTTTTGCCCAAAACGGGTGTTTGTTTAATAAATGAATATGACAGCAGTATATAACCCTTGAATTTCACACGTGCTGATGCTGCAAGGCCAGAAAAATTGTGTATTTTGGCAAAAAAGTGTGTTTTTAAAAACCCAGGAAATTATGGCTGTATTTCTAGCTTAAACTGCACACTGACTAAGGCTACTTTCACACTTGCGTTCGGAGCGGATCCGTCTGGTGTCTGCACAGACGGATCCGCTCCTATAATGCAAACACTTGTATCCATTCAGAACGGATCCGTCTGCATAACTGTTTTTTTTTTCAGATCTGATTTTTCACTTTGTGAAAACTCAGATCCGACAGTATATTCTAACACAGAGGTGTTCCCATAGTGATGGGGACGCTTCAAGTTAGAATATACTAAAAGAACTGTGTACATGACTGCCCCCTGCTGCCTGGCAGCACCCGATCTCCTACAGGGGGCTGTGATCTGCACAATTAACCCCTCAGGTGCCACAGATACCCCTCCATAACAGTGCCATTCACAGATACCCTCCATAACAGTGCCATCCACAGATCCCCCCCATAACAGTCATCCACAGATCCCCCCATAACAGTGTCATCCACAGATCCCCCCCATAACAGTGTCATCCACAGATCCCCCTCCATAATGGTGCCATCCACAGATCCCCCCCATAAGTGTCATCCACAGACCCCCCGGCCCCCCCCATAAGTGGCATCCACATGACAGACCCCCCCCCCATAACAGTGCCATCCACGGATCCCCCGCCCTCCCTATAACAGTGCCGTCATGACGTCATCCATATAGATCCCCCCCCGCCACTCACAGTAGTATACATTAATAAATCGGTGCAGCCGTGCAGGCTGCAGACAGTAACTTTAATTTTAGCACAGGCACAGCGCTCATCTCTTTACTAAAATACTACCTTACATTCAGCTCCTGCCTCCTCCCTCCACCCTCCAGCCTCCAGTAACAAGTGCGGGCGGCAGCGCTCACTCACTGACGTCACGCGCCTGCGCCGCCTAGTGGGAGGAGCAGGCGTGTGACGTCAGTGAGTGAGCGCCGCCCCCACACTGCCTGCTGTTACTGGAGCCAGCCCACTGACAGCAAAAAAATTAAAATGGCTCGGGAGTCGGCAGCCCGGGCCCCCCTGCCAGCCGGGCCCGGTACAACTGGGCCAGCTGTACTGGCCTATCAGCGGCCCTGCCTGCAAGGTACTATGCCACCCGATATGAGTGGTGGGCACAGTACAGTCTGTGGGCCTGACACACAGTGGCAGGCAACTGCAATTATATTAAAGGGTAAAAATTAAATGACTTTTTTATCTGCAAGATGCTGTGCCACCCTATATGAGTGGTGTGCACACAGTACAGTCTGTGGGCCTGTGGCCTCTCACACACGGGCAGGCAACTGCAATATATATATAAAAAATAAAAAAAACAGACTGATGTACCAGCCCTAAAAAGGGCTTTTTGGGGTTCTGTCAGGACGCTGTTCTTACAGCAGATGAGTCTTTGAGGACTGGAGTGGACACAGATCACTGGCCTAGCTAACGATTTCCCTATTAATTCAGCAGCAGCAGCAGCACTTTCCCTGCTCTAACTAACACTGCAGCTTCAGAATGAATCTAAGAGGGCTGCCGTCCTTGCTTTTTGATAGGAGGTGGGAGGGTCTGGGAGGGAGGGTATGCTGATTGGCTGTCTGCTGACTGTGTCTGCTGACTGTGAGGTACAGGGTCAAAGTTTGCTCAATGATGACGTATAGGGGGGCGGATCGAACATCGCATATGTTCGCCCGCTGCGGCAAACACGAACAAGTGATGATCGCCGGGAACTGTTCGCCGGCGAATAGTTCGGGACATCTCTACTCAGCAGCAGGACCTCTGTGTTGGGATCTGAGGCTTGGTGCCAGGTTGGAGGGCCGAGGAAACAGGCCCCCTAAAGCCTTCCGTGGACTGCTGGAGGCAGAACTGACATCAAGGTGACTGGTCTTATATGAATTTTCAAATTTGTGTGAAGTAACACCAAGATGTACTTTCCATTGTGTGTGAAGTAAACACAAAGTAACGCGTTGTTTTGTGCATTCGCATCAAGTGTGAATAAACCCTGAAGTTTTGCATTAAGAACTTGTCTTTTGCCTCTGTACTGCGTCCGCTTACCCTATCTACCTGAGAGAAACCCCACAGCGCGCAGTACGTGAATATTACATTGCTGATTTTCGCAATCAAGAAAATAATCATATATGATGAATATTTTACAAAATATTTGTAAAATATTGCAAATTCGAATTTTGCCCCTGCCGCTCATCACTACTGATACATAGAACATATATAGCACACATCAATCACACATAGGAAACACGCAATGCACACACCAAGACGTTTATGCCTAACCCTATTAAGTGTGCCACACTTGCACACTATTAAGTGTGGCCGTGCTTGCACACTATATTTAAAGGTGATGGCCTATGAGCACTTCCAGCTTTACCCTGTACTGTGTAAGCACGGCCACCACTGCTGGATTACATGGTGGTAGATACCACGGATACATGCAGTATATAATGTGATGGAAAGGAGGCAATATGGACAATCAAAATACATAAGTAAGTGCCTTGTATTAAGTGCATGATAAATGCCATTTACTAAAGTGACACAAACCCTTTAAGCATAAATGTCTGGTATGAAATTTACCAAATCTTAACCTCCTCATATTGTACAATTTGCACATAATCTACATTATAATTGAAAGGGTTGTCCTACCATAATGACCTATTTCCTATCTACAGGACAGGTGATAAATATCAGATTGCTGGGGTCTGACTGCTGTAACACCCACTGATCATGAAAAAAGGGGTTCTGAGACATTAAATTACATTACCACCAATCTATGTACACAAGGGTCTTAAAACCACATTCCCTTAATCATGAGGGTCCCAGCAGTCAGACCCTCATCAATCAGGCACTGATCAATAGAGATGAGCAAATTTCCCCAAAAATTTATTTGGCTGGTTCGCCGAATTTTCCGAAAAAATTTGCTTCGATACAAATTTATTTGCGTCGAATTGCGTAAAAAATGGCTATTTCCAGGCTGCAGAGAGCCTTTATATGGATGTAGAACACTGTGCCTTGCAGTAACACGCATAGGGAGTGTGCTGAGTTAGTGAAATAATACTGTCAGTGAGGATGACATGCAGATGACAGGCGTCGCTATTAGAATCACTGCACACTTCACTTATTTGGGCAGTCACGGGGCCAAAACTGACCAAATAACTGAAGCTCGAACTCAGTCTTACAGGTCCATGTTAGCGTCAAGAAGGCTACAGAGTGGCAAAATGACAGAGTCTGTAGATGGCAGCAGCATGAGGAGGCCACAGTGTGGCACAATGACAGAGTCTGGATAAAAGACTGAGGGCACAGATTGTTGAGAAAGATGCAGATGGAAAGTTATCTGCAGAGCTGTACGACGGTAACCTGAAAAGCTCTGAAAAGCAAGTTGGGTTTGTCGATTCTAAAACCTAATTTAGATTGGGGGGGGGGGAAGATTAAGGCCTTTGAAGCAGCAGCAGCAGCATGATGATAAAAATGAGTGGCAAGGTGACATAGTGTTGATATGGCAGCATGAGGAGGCCACATAGTGGCATGGTGACAGTGTTGAGATGGCAGCAACAGCAGCAGCATGATACCACAAAGTGGCACAGTGATATAGCGTGGATATGTAACCAGAAAACTCAGCGGCTCAACCTCTCACCGTATGAAAAAAGGTGCTCACCTACAAGTCCCACCCTAAGGACCAAAGTGAAAATGTGAATACCAAAAACAAAGAAGGGGCACACTCAAAAGGGCTCACTTGAAAAAGCAATGATGTACAATTTATTTGACCTAAAAACACATCCCCTAAAAATCAATGTACATAAAATGCACCTCTATAAAGATAGGAATGAGTCCTGTATATCAATGCACCTGTCCCAGGGTAATTCCTATAGCATGTATGCCGGCTGTTTCTCGTTGAAATAAGGCCCGTGCTGATCAATAGACAAGATGGTACATATATGCCAGCTATATAGTACTGAGAATGTGACACGTATATCAGTATACCGCAGCCCGATGTAAATCAATGGACAAACAGTACATGTACCGGTATGATGATAAACACTGTATAGCACTTAGTGCCAATGACTTCCGGTATTTCCAATTGAGATCCAATTGATATATGCGGCAGTATTCATAGTTAGTAGCACAGCCAAAAGTCACCTAATGCATTCACAATGCCATAATGGGTGCTCCCCAGGAGCTGGGTCTTACCCTTCACTGCCTCTTTTGCAGCGCTGATTCCAGGCGGCCGCACACCAGCGGCGTCCCACGTGGTGTGCTAGACCTCAGCGTGGCGTCCCACGTGACCTGGTTGCTTAGGAGACCGGATGAAGCTGAGATGACATGACAAATAGGCGACCGCTTGCTCAGAATCCGGACAGAGCTGATTCTCCTTAGTCTTCTTTTCTTATTGCAGATTGCAAATATTCAGTGCAACGCTCACTCCTCACGCAAAACGCGTATCGAGGTGCTGTACCTCTTCCTCAGTGGCCAACTGAGTGATCGTATCCTCACTCTTATATATGAGACAACATCTCCCATAATACTTCACATTGTCATGCATTTCCCAAAATCCGGAGTGGACCAGGGTCATATTTCTTCTTCCTATCTTTATCCCTAACCACCTAATATGGAAACAGCCCATAGCGTGGATATGGCAGCAACAGCAGCATGATACCACAGAGTGGCAAGGTGACATAGTGTGGAGATGGCAGCAACAGCAGCAGCATGATACCACAGAGTGACAAGGTGACATAGTGTGGACATGGCAGCAAAAGCAGCAGCATGATACCACAGAGTGGAAAGGTGACATAGTGTGGAGATGGCAGCAACATCAGCAGCATGATTTCACAGAGTGGCATGGTAACATAGTGTGGAGATGGATGATCTAATCCTCTGTATCAGGCATCGTGGGTGGAAATCCTTGTCGAACCACGCCTGATTCATCTTGACCAAAGAAAGTCTCTCCACATTTGGACAGGCGAGTTCTTCTTGGGGTAACTATGGCCCCCGCCGCACTAAACACTTGCTCTGATGCCACACTACTGGCCTGACAGGACAGCTTTTCCAGTGCAAACTCTGCCAGTTGCGGCCACAATTCCAGTTTGGCTGCCCAGTAGTCCAGCAGATCTTCAATGTGGGGTGGCAGGGTGCAGTCCAAGTATGCCACCACCTGCTGGTTCAGGTCCTGCTCCAGGTCTACCTGCTGCTGCTGGAGAGTAGTTTCTTCACTATGCGGGTGAAGAAAGCTGCTCATCATGGACTCTAGAGTCAGGCTGCTGCTGATGGAGCTGCTACTGTTCCTGCCACCGCACCCCTCCCCAGCAGCCATGGCAGTGGAATGTGAGTGCAGAGGGCCCCCCGGTCAGATTTGCGAGAGGATGGACAATGGCGCAGATAGGCAGAGGCCAACTGACTACATATGATGTCTCTGTAGTACTACAGTTTGTCCTCCATCTCAGTGGGTCTAAAAAAGGCCCCCTTTTGGAAAGGTAGTGAGGGTCCAACATGGTGGAGAGCCACAAGTGAGCATGCAGTGGGCAATTTGTGCAAGTGACTCTGAGGGATTCCCTGCATACTGCCACAGTGTGTCTGTGTCCTCTGTCTCATCTTCCACATCGCCCTCTTGCTCCTCCGGCTGCTCCTGCTCCTCCACTCCTGTCACCGCAGTAGAAAAACCACTAAATTGGCTACACATTGCCTGTGCTCCAATGTCCGCCTCCCCCTCTTCCTCCTCTTCCAGTTCAGCCCCCACAGGGCTCACGTGGCAGTGAGATCTAGGCGCCACGTCTCCAGTCCCCTGACAAGCTATATTCACCAGCATCTGTTCCAGGACATGAAGCAGTGGAACGACGGCGTTCATCCCGTAGTCCTGACGACTGACAAATAACGTGGTCTGCCACTGGCTGACATCGAAGTTACAAAGGGGAGTACTCCTGTCTGCTTGGATCATCAAGAAATCGTTGATGGCCTTTCTCTGTTCGTACAGTCGGTCCAACATATGGAGGGTGGAATTCCAACGGGTGGAAACGTCGCATATCAGCCTATGTTGGGGGACGCCATTCTGCCTCTGCAGCTTAAGGAGGGTGTGCTTTGCGGTGTATGAGTGGCTGAAGTGCATGCAAAGTTTCCTAGCCATTTTTAAGATGTCTTGCAGATGGGTGGAAGACTTCGGGACCCGCTTGACAACCAGATTGAACACGTGTGCCATGCAGGGTGCACGGCTCAGCCTTCCTTGACACAGCGCCGACAACATGTTCTTCCCATTGTCGGTCACCATTTTTTTTATTTCAGTTGTAGCGGAGAAAGCAAGCAGCCGATTTATTTCTGAAGGTAACTGAGGAGTTCCTTCCCTGTATGACTACGTTCGCCCAGGAAAACCAGGTGCAGAACAACGTGACACCGCCGTGCCCTGCACATGTGGAATGCTGGAGGGGCACTTGTCCCTGCAGTGGAGGTTAAGGACATGTTGGAGGATGAGGAGGCAGAGGCAGACATTGTCGAAGGAAAATGGTGTGACAATGTGGAGGCGGAAGCTGCATCATCTGGCCAAGTTGCTGGTGTGGCTGTGCAGGAACCACATTCATCCAGTGGACCGTAAAGGACTAGTGTTGAGCGCGAATATTCGAATTGCGAATTTTTTTCTCGAATATCGCAATTTCGAGATTTCGCGAATATTTAGAATATCGTTCTATATATTCGCGAAATCGAATATTCGTTTTTTTTCTTTTTTTTTTTATTATATTTTTTTCTTTCCCACTTCCCTAAAGTTGTTCTTACCTGTCCTTTGGATTCCTGGCTTCCTGGCTGCTCCAGTCAGTGGCGTTTTCAACTTACTGCTATATTCCATATTAGCTAAATTACAATCTAATCTATATGTGTATTTTACGAAATTTCGCAATAGTCGCGATTGCGATGCGAGTAATATAACACGAAATATTCGCATGAAGATTTCAACTTAGCACTGCTATACTCCATATTCTAGCCTAATATGGAATATAGCTGTGCTAAGTTAGCACTGCTATATTCCATATTAGGCTAGAATATGGAGTATAGCAGTGCTAAGTTGAAATCTTCATGCGAATATTTCGTGTTATATTAGTCGCATCGCAATTTCGACTTTTTCAAATGTTCTTAATATTGCTCTAACTTCGTCTTTTAGAAATTTCGTAATATTGCTCTAACTTCGTCTCTTAGAATATTACGAATATTCTAAAAGACGAAGTTAGAGCAATATTACGAAATTTCGTAAAATACACATATAGATTGTAATTTAGCTAATATAGTGCTATAATCCCTTTTTTTTCCTGTAATTTTTTTTTTGCCTCTTCTGAACTTAAGTTTTGTAAAATATGTACACTATTAAAAATTATTACTATAGCAGTATATTAGCTTAAATACAATCTATGTGTATTTTAAGAAATTTCGTAATATTGCTCTAACTTCGTCTTTTAGAATATTACGAATATTCTAAAAGACGAAGTTAGAGCAATATTAAGAACATTTGCAAAAGTCGAAATTGCGATGCGAGTAATATAACACGAAATAGTCGCATGAAGATTTCAACTTAGCACAGCTATATTCCATATTCTAGCCTAATATGGAATATAGCAGTGCTAACTTAGCACAGCTATATTCCATATTAGGCTAGAATATGGAATATAGCAGTGCTAAGTTTAAATCTTCATGCGACTATTTCGTGTTATATTACTCGCATCGCAATTTCGACTTTTGCAAATGTTCTTAATATTGCTCTAACTTCGTCTTTTAGAATATTCGTAATATTCTAAGAGACGAAGTTAGAGCAATATTACGAAATTTCGTAAAATACACATATTAGCCTAGCCATAGTCATTAGCATAGGAACGTTGCCTTATACTATCAAGATAAATTTTCGCAATATGCGAAAAAAATATTTCGCGATAATTGGAATAATTGCGAATATTCGATTTTGACGAATATAACACGAATATTCATGCGAATATTCGCGAAATATCGCGAAATCGAATATGGCACCTCCCGCTCATCACTATAAAGGACATGTATTTTCCCTGACCGTAGTTACAGCTCCACACGTCGGTGCTACTGTGCACTTCAGCAGACACAAACAGGCTCAAGGACTGGCTCACTGTTGAGGGGGAATATTAATTACCAATATTTATGCAAATATCACTAATTAATATTCAAAAATAGGAGAAATCGTTTTATCTAACGTTTGTAGTACACGATTTTATCATATTCTATAACATTATCATCAATTGATGACTGGACTATTCTATTTAAAGGTATATGTATTAAGGCTGATGACAGCCTGTATTTGTGGGCAGGGCGTCAGTGCCCTATATATACCCGTCACTCCTATCCTCCTTCGGTGTGTCTCACTTACTTTCGTAGGAGGAGCCACATCTAGCTGCCGACACGTGCAAGCAACAGTACAAGTGAATTTTGGTCCGTCACCAAGTAAGTACCTTTTCTAACGGAGTGAGCTGGATACTTGCGGCCACGGGTCAGGCTCCCCTTCTCGCGAGAGGTCTGTGCGGATGGCGTGCGGTTCACGGTGGAATGCACACATGACTGCTGGGCCTCCGCAGGCATGTTCAGCCGAGGAAACGACGTCCACCGCTCGCTCTGCCTCCGGAGCTCCTCCGGTGGCATGAAATAGGCAGTCGGGGGTAGCTACGTTTCAGTTAGGGAAAGAGTGCAAGTTCCACAAACAAGGATGCGCAGGTTGGCAAGGGCGTCACAGGTGGGAAGCAGGGTGTGCGCCGGGTGCCGGCAGCGAGTTGTGTGGACGCAGCCCGGAACCCAGCCTGTGTTTGTGGCAAGTTTTCAGGCAGCCTTTTTAGAACATAAAAAAAAAAAGCATGATGGACAATTAAGGGTTGTTTTGGGCTGGGGCTGCACTGTGACATGGACGCTGTGCCATGCTGGATCTGGTGATTGCTAGCGGGGTCACAGTGTCAGCAGGTTCAGGGGTCCACGTTGCGCGTGACTTGCTCCAGCGTTTCTTTTGCGGCGTGTGGCTTGCCTGGGGATGAGTCGACAGTGGAAAGTGAAGACAGTTAAAGCAGCCTGTATGGCACCTGGTTTGTCCAGGTTCAGCCACGGCTGTTACTATGCTATTTGTCATTTGTCCTGTCACCTGGATTGCCCAGGCCGAGTTAAATGTTGTATGTCACCTGGATAGCCCAGGTTCAGCTCGCTCTTGATGCTACGCTATATGTCACTGTCTTGTTACATGGATCGCCCAGGCCGAATTAAATGTTGTGTGTTACCTGGATCGCCTAGGCAAAGTTACATGTTTGTGTGTTACCTGGATCGCCCAGGACGAGTTAAATGTTGTATGTCACCTGGATCGCCCAGGTTTAGCCACTGCAGATACCATACTATATGTCATTTGTCTTGTTACCTGGATCGCCCAGGCCGATTTGAATGTTGTATGTTACCTGGATCGCCCAGGCCAAGTTACATGTTTGTGTGTTACCTGGATCGCCCAGGCCGAATTAAATGTTGTGTGTTACCTGGATCGCCCAGGACGAGTTAAATGTTGTATGTCAACTGGATCGCCCAGGTTCAGCCGCTGCTGATACTACGCTATATGTCATGTTTTGTTATCAGGATTATCTTGGCCAAGTCATTTTCCATATGTCACTTTAGTTTATCCAGGCTCAGTCTATAGTTAGGAGTCTCCTGGATTGTCAAGAGATCTCGCGGTCCTCATCCTATCGCCACGGTTACGATATTCAGTATACTTCATGTTCTCCTCAGATTCCTGGAAGTCTCTTCCAGCCGCTATCGTTTTCAAATCAGACAAAAGAATCTGTAAGGTAAGAAATGCGCAACAAGGGCATAGTCACCGGTAGGTCCTATTTATGCATAATCCAGTCTATATATACCTTTTGTTAGTTCTTGTTTTTGGTTTTTCTGATAGTGGCAATCAGAACAGGTCCTTCGGGCAAACTAGGAACAAGTCTTGGTTCGGGTTAAAAGACTGAGCCAGGATGTCCCAAGTATCTGACATAGAGGATAATCTATCTATGCTAGGCTCATCGGTTTCGGGCCGGGCCAGCAACAGGTCACTCCGAAGCTGGACTATCCCAAAATTGATCGCCGAGCTCAACAAAAACGGTATCCAGTATCCGGCATCTGCGAGAAAAGCAGAACTTTATAGACTGTTAATGACAGAGTCCGGGCCCTCAGGGGAACAACCTTCCCTAGCTTCAATTCAGCTTTCCATAGCCCAACTCAAATCCTCCATTAGCGGTATAGTCAGCTCCGTAACAGACATTCAGTCTAGGGTTGGGGTTCTGGAATCTCAACCATCAGCATCCGATCAACCCCCGGCATCAGCACCAACTCTGTCCTCTTCACAGTCTCTCCCAGGTATTCCCATGCCCACCCCTCAAATTGCCCCGTCTCACTTCTTACCAGACAACCTCAAGAAGGACATTGTGGCAGGGAGAGATGTAAATTTGGCATCCATCCTGATAGCGTCCCAAGATGTCCCAGAAAATTGAGTCATCAATTGTGGGTATGTGTCGGTAGTCTTAAAAGCAAAGGATGCACTCCTGAATAGGAAGCTAACCATTCCTGAATTTGTGCTGGCATTCAGTATATACAGGGATGTTGTCTGTTCAGCCCCGCCGAACAGGAGGGAAGAACTGGATAATTATCTATATCGGGTCACTGACCTGGGTCAGAAATACGGTGGGTCGGCTTTCTATGATTACCACTGGTCCTTTTCCACCAAAGCGGCGGCGGCGCTCTCACAATTCCAGTTCACCACTAATTGGGCGGAGATGGATATGGAATTATTCTGCCGGCATTTTGCGGGTCTCCGGGCACCCACCTGTTCAAATTGCCAGTCCATATTCCACTCCACCGAATGGTCCCCAAACTTCAATTCTGCTATCCCGCAAGGGGCGTGGCCAGGCCCCTCCGGCGCTCAGGGGAACTCTAGCGCGGTTTACAAACTGGGCAGGCCTATAGTGTACCTCGGTAAGGCCAGTTATGCAACAATTTCAACCAAGGGAGTTGTGCATTCAACGCGTGTAGGGCCCTCCATATTTGTTCTCTATGTTTTAGAGCCCACCCTCGTGCCACGTGCCCTAGGAAGGCTTCTAAACAATTATGACTAACCAACGTTAATGTCAACCCACTGATGGTACTCTTAAAAGATCACCAAGACCGAGTCTTTGTGGATTTTTTGATCTCCGGCTTCCACGAAGGTTTCCATACGAGGATAATTGGCCTTCCTCAGTCTAATTGGCAGGGTCGAAATCTGCTTTCAGCCAGTCGTGATCCAGAAGCGGTTGAGACACTGATCCAGGCAGAGGTTAGCAAGGGTTTCTATTGGGCCCCTTCACTGATATTCCTTTCCAGCACTGGCGCATTAATCCAATTGGCATCATTTCAAAACAGTCATCGAATAAAAAACGCCTAATTTATGACCTGTCCGCTCCACATGCTTCTTCTACTCCAAGCTTGAATTCACTGATACCATCAGACGAATATTCAATGCAATATTCTTCCATTGACGAGGCAGTACAATTCATTTTGCTCTCAGGCAAGGGCTCTTGGCTTACGAAAGCATATCCGGCCGCAGCTTTGGGGTTGTTATGACATCAGATGGTCCAACAAGTTATATTTCGCCAACCGTCTCACTTTCGGCTTCAAAAGCAGTCCCTGGATATTTGACCAGCTGGCAAAGGCTCTCCACTGGGTCTTGGTCCACCATGGCGATCTGCCGATGGTCATTCACTATTTGGATGACTTCCTGATAGTCGAGAAGCAGCATCCTTACTAGTGATGAGCGGGAGGTGCCATATTCGATTTCGCGATATTTCGCGAATATTCGCATGAATATTCGTGTTATATTCGTCGAAATCGAATATTCGCAATTATTCCAATTATCGCGAAATATTTTTTTCGCATATTGCGAAAATTTATCTTGATAGTATAAGGCAACGTTCCTATGCTAATGACTATGGCTAGGCTAATATGTGTATTTTACGAAATTTCGTAATATTGCTCTAACTTCGTCTCTTAGAATATTACGAATATTCTAAAAGACGAAGTTAGAGCAATATTAAGAACATTTGCAAAAGTCGAAATTGCGATGCGAGTAATATAACACGAAATAGTCGCATGAAGATTTAAACTTAGCACTGCTATATTCCATATTCTAGCCTAATATGGAATATAGCTGTGCTAAGTTAGCACTGCTATATTCCATATTAGGCTAGAATATGGAATATAGCTGTGCTAAGTTGAAATCTTCATGCGACTATTTCGTGTTATATTACTCGCATCGCAATTTTGACTTTTGCAAATGTTCTTAATATTGCTCTAACTTCGTCTTTTAGAATATTCGTAATATTCTAAAAGACGAAGTTAGAGCAATATTACGAAATTTCGTAAAATACACATAGATTGTATTTAAGCTAATATACTGCTATAGTAATAATTTTTAATAGTGTACATATTTTACAAAACTTAAGTTCAGAAGAGGCAAAAAAAAAATTACAGGGAAAAAAAGGGATTATAGCACTATATTAGCTAAATTACAATCTATATGTGTATTTTACGAAATTTCGTAATATTGCTCTAACTTCGTCTTTTAGAATATTCGTAATATTCTAAGAGACGAAGTTAGAGCAATATTACGAAATTTCTAAAAGACGAAGTTAGAGCAATATTAAGAACATTTGAAAAAGTCGAAATTGCGATGCGACTAATATAACACGAAATATTCGCATGAAGATTTCAACTTAGCACTGCTATACTCCATATTCTAGCCTAATATGGAATATAGCAGTGCTAACTTAGCACAGCTATATTCCATATTAGGCTAGAATATGGAGTATAGCAGTGCTAAGTTGAAATCTTCATGCGAATATTTCGTGTTATATTACTCGCATCGCAATCGCGACTATTGCGAAATTTCGTAAAATACACATATAGATTAGATTGTAATTTAGCTAATATGGAATATAGCAGTAAGTTGAAAACGCCACTGACTGGAGCAGCCAGGAAGCCAGGAATCCAAAGGACAGGTAAGAACAACTTTAGGGAAGTGGGAAAGAAAAAAATATAATAAAAAAAAAAAGAAAAAAAACGAATATTCGATTTCGCGAATATATAGAACGATATTCTAAATATTCGCGAAATCTCGAAATTGCGATATTCGAGAAAAAAATTTGCAATTCGAATATTCGCGCTCAACACTAATCCTTACCCGCCTAGCTACTTTAACAGAAACCTTCACCCAATTACAGGTCCCGGTAGCTCCGAATAAAACAGAAGGGCCAGCCACCCAGGTCACCTTCCTAGGTATTATTCTGGACACTGTTCGGATGGAAGCCAGGCTTCCAGAAGAGAAGTTAGTTAAGATTCAAGCAGCCATAGCCAAAGCCGTATTTTCAAATTCCGTCACCAAAACGAAGCTCCAGTCCCTTTTGGGGATGCTTAATTTCGCGACTGGGGTCATGCCTCAAGGAAGATCATTTATATCCAGGTTACTTCAGCTTCTACCCGAAGCGCAAGATCAAGACAGCATCATTCCCCTGGACAGTCACGCCAGAGCGGATCTGGCCATGTGGAATTTTTTTCTAGCAGACTGGAACGGCGTTTCATTATTCATTCCCCATCGAACCGCGCTCTCACCCATTGTTTTTTCAGACGTGGCAGGGTCAGCCAGGTTTGCAGCCCTTTTCAGTAACCATTGGCTAGCAGACGGGTGGCCGTTCTAGTTGAGCTCTGACACAGAGGCTTTAAAATCATCTCCCCTCATAGAACTCTACCCAATAGTCACAGCTGCTCAAGTCTGGGGTGAACAGTGGGCCAACTCCTCTGTCTTGTTCGTCACTGATAGTCAGGCACTAGTCGACATCATCGGTAAACAAATAGCTAAATCACCCAAGATCATGTCATTACTACGTAGATTAGTATGGTTATCCCTTTCTTTCATTTTCTGTTTCTCTTGTGAACACATTCAGGGTCAGAAAAACATAGCAGCAGATGCACTGTCCAGATTTAACTTTTCAGGTTTTTTTCAGGAGATGCCCGACATAGATCCCACGGGAGCTCCAATCCCAGCATACAACACTCTTGTCATGGGTTAGTGTCATTGGTTAGAACAGCGAAACACCTCATACGGCAGTCGTTAGCTCCAAATACCACCAGGAATTATCGAGCCGGGTTAAAAGCTTTTGATAGATTTAGGCTTCTCCATCCTCAGGGCGACTGGTACGAAATCTCTTATATACTGGCGTTCATTGCCTTTTGTTACTCCCAACAAAAACTTTCTTACAACACCATCAAACTATACCTAGCAGGTCTACAACACCACTTCATGCTTACTAACCCAGGTCGCATGTCAATTTTGTCCAATCAGGCCATCAAAGCAGCTCTTAGGGGAATCCAAAAAAATGCGAAGAGGACTTCTACCCGCAGACAGCCAGTGTCCAGTGAGTTGTTCAGGGAATTGTCTTCTGCACTGGATGGTAACCCTTTTGGGCCCTTCACCAGCACGGTAATCCAAGTGGCCATGTACCTTGGTTTCTATGGCTTTCTCCGGCCAGGAGAGTTTACTAGCAGTTCACTGGGACACGGCTGTCTCCGCAAAGAACAGTTGTCTTGGCATAATAGCTATTACATACTTAGCATCCCGTCGACAAAGACGAGTCAGACGGGGCCACCCACGGAAATAAAATATTTCCCCACTCAGAATAATTGGTGACCAGTTCAGATCCTTAATAAATTATTGGGCCTGTTGCAAGCAGCACATCCCGACAGTCCTCTCCTTCCCTTCAAGAGCAAGTCACTCACTACGAGTCAATTCACCTCCCATATCCGCTCCCTGGCAGCAGGGCTTGGGCACAACCCGAAAGTCATTTCGGGCCATTCATTCCGCATTGGGGCAGCGTCTTCAGCTTCAAGACATCAGGTCCCTGCTCATGTCATCCGATCAATGGGGCGCTGGAGATCCTCTTGCTTCAACAGATACATACCCAATCTGCACAGGGAAATCTCCCAGGATTTTCAGTCATTGGCTTTGTAGATCATGCGTGTTGAGAGAATACTAATAAATTGGTTAAAGTTAACATAGTGTCCTTGGCTTTTTGCCCTCTCCAGGCCTACCCACGCCCGTGGCTCCAGGCACAACTCAGCCATGTAGTTTGGGTTTGGCATGCCTTACCCACGATCAGTATGTGTCAGCCCAGTCCACAAGTATTAAGGCTGATGACAGCCTGTTTTTGGGCAGGGCGTCAGTGCCCTATATATACCCGTAACCCTATCCTCCTGTGGTCTCACGTACCCCTCCCTCCCACCCCTTTTCCATACACTTCAATAGGGTACGCCCTCTCCAGGCCTGCGGTCAGTACGTGACAGCCCAGTCCACAAGTATTAAGGCTGATGACAGCCTGTTTTTGTGGGCAGGGCGTCAGTGCGTCAGTGCCCTATATAAACCCGTCACTCCTATCCTCCTGTGGTCTTATGTACCCCTCCCTCCTACCCCTTTTCCATACACTTCAATAGGGTACGCCCTCTCCAGGCCTACCCATGCCCGTGGCTCCAGGCACAACTCAGCCATGTAGTTCGGTTTGGCATGCCTTACCCACGATCAGTACGTGTCAGCACAGTCCACAAGTGTTTTTATCATACTGTTATTAACTGAATATTATACATAATCGACCAGTGATTACTATTTAGTGGGATAATATTACTTTTCCTAGGTACTTGGCGCCATTGACAGGTTTCTTTTTCCTCTTATTTACTTTTCGTAGGCAAGCTGCCACCCTCTTCTCCCGATAATGATGAAGCCCCTTTTTCACCCGGCTCCCAAGTGCGATCGGCTTCATCATCATTGAGTAGTGTCTGCAAGTCAATGGTGTCCTCCTCAACGCTCTCTGGGTCAGGAGCCTGACCTCTCGCAACACCACCTCCAACGCCACTCTCCTCATCACTACATGCCCGCCTAGCGGAGGAAGCGGCGGATGTCTTCTTTAAATATTGGCTGGACATTAGCTGCTGACTGTCCTCTAGTAGCTCGTCCTCGCTGAATAGTAGAGCTGAGCCCACAGCAGAGAGTTCTTATGTGGCTGAGGGAACAGCAAAGGACAGAGGCAGTTTGAGGACAGGTGAGGGCACAGGGCCTGATCCCGGGCCATGCCAACTAAGGGTTGTGTCTGACGAACCCACAGACTGATGTCACTTGGGATGAATTGTATGACCGAGTTAACAAATCAATAACCGTTGGGTTGCTGGTCAAGACGCGAACAATAGATGACATCGGGAGCTCAGGCCTCTCGCTGCGACTCCTGCTGCCATGGCCCCTTAATCTACTGCAACCTCTGCCTGCACCAGAAACATTTATGCCTTTGCCACTCCTCTGTGCATGTCCTGTCACTTCTCTGTCTGACATAATTTTAGCTGAACTAAAATAATTATAAGCAAATTAAAGCAACCATAATAGCCCAGAATATATTTCTCTTTTTGGACAGATATAGGCCACTAACCACTTTTAGCACAAAGTGAACTGCCTATAAATTTCTCATTTTGGACTGAAATAGGCCACTAAATTATTATAGCGGAAATAAAAACAAACGTGACCTGCGTATATATTTCTCGCATTCGACTGAAAAAGGTCAATAAATGATTTTAACGTAAATAATTAATTGTGTATATTTTTCACTTTTGTTCCTTACATATGGCAATAAACGCTTTTAGCACAAATAACACCAAAATGTGAACTGCGTATATTTTTCTCTTATTGTACTGAACTGGCAATAAATGGTTTGAACGCAAATAACACCAAATGTCAACTGTGTGTATGAAATAACTGCAGAAGTGACCTGAGTAAATATATTACTTGTTGAACTGAAATAGGCCACTATACACTTTCACCAGAAATTATTGCAACAGTGTAGTGGGTATGTATTTTTCTTGTATTACTGAAATAAGGCCACTATACGCTTTCACCAGAAATAACTGCAACAGTGCAGTGGGTATATATTTCTTATTTTTTTACTGAAATACTGCCCTATACGCTTTTAACAGAAATAACTGCAACAGTGCAGTGGGTATATATTTTTCTTGCATTACAGAAATACGTCCCTATATGCTTTTACCAGTAATTACTGCAACAGTGCAGTAGGTATATATTTTTCTTGTATTACTGAAATAAGGCCACTCTACGCTTTTAACAGAAATAACTGCAACAGTGCAGTGGGTATATATTTATCTTTTTTTAATGAAATACTGCCCTATACGCTTCCACCAGAAATTACTGCAACAGTGCAGTGGCTATATATTTTTCTTGTATTACTGAAATAAGGCCACTATACGCTTTCACCAGTATTTAATGCAACAGTGCAGTGAGTATATATTTTTCTTGTATTGCTGAAATGCGGCCTTATACTCTTTCACCAGAAATTACTGCAACAGTGAAGTGTGTATATATTTTTCTTTTTTAACTTAAATATGTCCCTATACGCTTTCAACAGTAATTACTGCAACAGTGCAGTGGGTATATATTTTTCTTGTATTACTGAAATACGCCACTATACGCTGTCTCCAGAAATAACTGCAGAAGTAACCTGAGAAAATATATTTCTTGTTGGACTGAAATTGGCCACTATACTCTTTCACCAGAAGTAACTGCAACAGTGCAGTGCGTATCTATTTTTCTTTGTTTACTGAAATACGTCCCTATACGCTTTCAACAGAAATAACTGCAGAGGTGACCTGAAAATGTATTTTTCGTGTTGGACTGAAATAGGCCACTATACGCTTTCACCAGCAGTGCGTATATATTTTTATTTTATTAATTAAATAAGCCCCTATTCTCTTTCACCAGAAATGAATGCAACTGTGCAGTGCGTTTAAATGTTTTGTGTATTACTGAAATACCGCCCTATACTCTTTCACCAGAAATGACTGCAAATGATTTTAGCGTAAATAACAACAAAAGTGACCTGCGTATATATTTCTTGTATTGTATTGAAATAGACCACTAAATGATATCAGCGCAGTTAACAGCAAAAGTGACCTGCGTATGTATTTATCTTTTTCCACAGATAAAAGCCACTAAAGGCTTTTCAACATAGCACTTGTACCCCAATAACTAATTGCTGGAATAACATAGAGGTATTATAAGACTATCTGGATCCCCATGTAATCTTTCCCTGCACTTGTAAATCGATTGTTTTCACAATGAGGATTTTACTATAACTCTCCCTACTAGCATCTGCACTTGTCTCTCCCTGCCTATGAAATGATTCCTCTCACTATCCTTTCACTGCAGTAGTAAATCGCTTCTTTCCTTTTTTTTTTTAACAATTAGTTTTTCTTACATTGTAGGAAATAATGCGATTTGTTCCCACGAAGCGTGATAATATTCGTATTCGTTCATAATCTAATTTTTCCTGAAATTCGGATCAAATTTGACTTTGTCAGCTTCGATTCGCTCATCTCTACTTATCACCTGTCGTCAGGGTGGATAAAAATCAATGATTTAAAAAAAAAATCAAAAAAAAATTGGATTTTGTTGATTTAAATCAGATTTTTTTGAGGAAAATACAGTATATTACCATCCAAAGGTTATTCCATCATGAAATAAAGATTTGTTTTTTAATTATGTAGAATAAGGCTGTATATCTTAAATTTTTTGGGTAAATAAATTATATTAATCCATTCACAATGTCATGCTCTTCCAGAGGTTTTTGTAAGATTATTGGGCAGTTTCTCTGCCTACAAGATATTATCACAGATGCTTGGTTTACTTTTGCAGTTCTCAAAACTGAATTTGACTCAGCAGAGATCACATGCCTCTTCTTCACAGCAAAAATTTTATAACATGAACAGAGTTGAGAAAAAGACCTTAATCCTAACTTCTAAAAACCTATGAATACAGAATCAACCTAATCAAACTAATATGAAAAGTTGTTATTCTAAAAATCTTCATCTACTTGCATATTATAAGTTACACCAGCAAGAATTAGTCTTTATGTAGAAAACTATGATTTAAATCAAGCCTTACTGACCATTTGTCATGACCGGCGTACGCAAAGGGAGGGAAATGGGAAGGCCCTGTCCAAGGGAGACGGAAAGGTGGTGACCCCTGACTCACCTTGAGGCTGGCACCTGACTGCCCTGACGTCCCTAGACGGGTTCCTCACCCATACGCCGATCACGTGCCTAAACCCTGGCTTTCCCTAAGATGAGCCCTACGTAGTGAACACTAGTCCGCACCACTGACACTAAAAGGAAAACACCAAGGAGAGGACAGACAACACAGACAAAACATAAAATCCCAGGTGGACGACAACAGCAGACAACAAAAGTCCAACAGGGATCCGGAGGGTAACGTTCTGGAACAACAACCAGGGAACACAGCTACACAGCTCCAGTGGGTCAGTATAGAAGTCCAGGCAGGAAGCTCTATAACCAGAGAAGTGGGAGAGGGGAATATAAGGAGGTTGGGATTGCTGGACAAGAAACAGCTGAGGAGAAGGAGCTACGGATCCCTGAGTGAGCCAAAAATGGTTGCAAGGCAAACCCAGAAAGCTACCATTAAGACTCAGCCCTATCTTTATACATAGAGTGCGCAGCCACCCGCTGCGACTTCCTGACCCCGGGTATAACGGAGTCAGGCGTGGCTCTTGACACCCTCATGACAGTACCCCCCTCTCTACGAGGGGCCTCCGGACAATCAGGACTAGGTCTCTCAGGATGAGAGGCATGAAAAGCCCAAACTAACCTGTCGGCGTTTACCTCAGGCGCTGGAACCCACATTCTTTCCTCGGGACCGTAACCCCTCCAATGCACCAGATATTGAAGAGAGCGGCGGACCCGACGAAAATCAACAATTTTGGATATTTGAAACTCTAGATTACCATCCACAACAACAGGAGGGGCGGCAGCGGTGACGGTTCTAGAGGTGGAACATACTTCTTGAGTAACGACTTATGGAAGACGTTATGGATTTTAAAAGTCTGAGGTAGCTCCAGGCGAAAAGCCACGGGGTTAATGATGGCTACTATTTTGTAAGGGCCAATGAACCTAGGACCCAGTTTTCAAGAGGGAACCTTTAATTTAATATTCCTAGTAGACAACCACATATAGTCATTCACTCCTAGGTCCGGACCTGGCGACTGTCTCTTACCAGCCATGCATTTATATTTACCTCCCATATTTTTCAAGTTAGGTTGCACCTTCTGCCATACAGATGAAAGAGATGACGAAAACCGTTCCTCTTCAGGAACCCCAGAAGACCCCCCTCTTTGAAAGTACAGAATTGGGGATAAAAACCATATGCACCAATAAATGGTGACTTGCCAGTGGATTCCTGACGGCGATTATTTATGGCAAACTTGGCTAACGGTAAATATGATGACCACACCTCCTGGTTCTCAGACATAAAACACCTTAGATATGTCTCAAGGTTTTGGTTGGTACGCTCAGTCTGTCCATTCGACTGAGGATGGAAAGCCGAGGAAAAAGACAAGTGTACCCCCAAACGGGAACAAAAAGCTTTCCAAAACTTAGAAATAAACTGGGTTCACCGATCCGAAACAACATCGGAAGGGACCCCGTGAAGCTTCACGATTTCACAGATGAATACCTGAGCAAGAGTCTTAGCATTAGGTAGTGCGGGTAACGCAATGAAGTGTACCATTTTACTAAACCTGTCTACTATTACCAAGATAACTGTTTTACCCGCAGACAAAGGTAAGTCAGTGATAAAATCTATTGGCAGATGTGTCCATGGCCTATTGGGAATGACAAGTGACAATAAAGACCCTGCAGGACGTGTATGAGAGACTTTTGCGCGTGCACAAGTAGAACAAGTAGACACAAAATCCATTACATCCTGACGCAACCTTGGCCACCAAAAACGACGAGACAATAGCTCCAAGGTTTCTTTACTACCCGGGTGCCCAGCAAGTGCCGAATTATGATGTTCCTTTAATAATTCGAGACGCAGGTTTAACGGTACAAACAATTTCTCTGAGGGGAAAGAGACCGGGGCGTCCCTCTGGGCCTCTAACACCTTCCACTCCAGAACAGAGTGTACAGCAGAGACAACCACTCCTCTTTGTAGAATGGGTACCGGATCACTCACATTACCCCCTCCAGGGAAACTACGAGATAATGCATCCGCCTTAGAATTTTTTGCCCCAGGACGATAGGTAATAAAAAAGTTAAACCTGGTAAAAAATAGCGACCACCTAGCTTGTCTAGGGGTGAGACGCTTAGCTGATTCGAGATACAGAAGGTTTTTGTGGTCTGTAATCACCGTGACGGGGTGGACTGCCCCCTCTAAAAAGTGACGCCATTCTTCAAACGCTAGTTTAATAGCCAATAGTTCCCTATTGCTAATATCATAGTTCTTTTCCGCTGCAGATAGTTTTTTTGAAAAGAAAGCACAAGGACGCTATTTGCCAGGAGACGGACCCTGAGACAGTACAGCCCCCACTCCCACCTCTGACGCATCTACTTTAACAATAAAAGGCTGGGAGACATCAGGTTGGATTAGTACAGGTGCCGAGGTAAACCTCTCTTTTAGAGAGGAGAAAGCAATTTTAGCGGCGTCAGACCATTTAGAAAAATCAGTCCCCTTCCTAGTCATGTCAGTAAGGAGTTTGACAATCACCAAATAATTTTTAATGAACTTTCTATAGAAATTTGCGAAGCCCAAAAACCGTTGCAGTGCTTTGAGGTTCTCAGGAAGATCCCAATCTAAAATTGCCTGGACCTTCCCAGGATCCATACGGAAACCTGAAGCAGATAATAAATAACCTAGGAACTGTATTTCCTGAACGGCGAAGACACACTTTTAAATTTTCGCATATAATTTATTCGTCCGTAGGACCTGCAGTACCTGTCTGACATGCACCTCATGTGTTTTCAGATCAGACGAATGAATTAAAATATCATCTAGGTATATCACCACAAACCTGCAGATAAGATGACTAAAAATGTCATTAACGAAATGTTGGAAGACAGCAGGAGCATTGGTCAGACCGAAAGGCATGACTAGATTTTCATAATGCCCCTCAGGGGTGTTAAAAGCTGTCTTCCACTCATCCCCTTCCTTAATACGAATCAGATTGTAGGCCCCCCTAAGATCAAGTTTGGAGAACCACCTAGCACCCACAATCTGATTGAACAGGTCAGGAATGAGAGGAAGAGGGTATGGGTCTCGGATGGTTATCCGGTTTAGTTTGTGGAAATCTAGGCAAGGATGCAGGCCCCCATCTTTCTTTTTAACGAAGAAAAACCCTGCAGCCACGGGTGAAGAAGAGGGTCTGATGTGTCCCTTAGCCAAGCTCTCGGAGATATAATCTTTCATGGCTTGTCTCTCGGGACCCGAAAGATTATATAACCTGGTCTTGGGTAATTTTGCACCGGGAATCAGGTTAACCGGGCAATCATAAGGACGGTGAGGTGGTAACTTCTGGCAACCCTTTTCAGAAAAAACTTCCTCAAAGTCCGAGACAAATGTAGGTAGAGTAGCTATGGAAGCAACTAAGCAATTGCTATTTAAGCAATTTTCTCTGCAATGCTCACTCCACTCCAATATCTCCCTGGCCTGCCAATCCACCACTGGATTGTGCACTACCAACCAGGGAAGACCCAATACCACAGGAGTGGGAAGCCCCTCCAGAACATAACATGAAAGACACTCGTTATGGTGGTCCCCTACCCGAAGGTGTAAGTTATGGACAATGTGAGTGAGGTTTCTCTGAGACAGAGGAGCAGAATCAATAGCGAATATGGGAATAGGTCTCTGTAGCGTACAGAGAGACAAACCCATAGTGCGGGAAAAATGGGCAACTATCAAATTTACCCCTGCTCCACTGTCTAGAAAGAAAGAAATAGTCTCCTTCTTAACACCAGAAACAACAGCTGCTGGCAACACAAATTGAGATGTACGAATGGAGGAAACGTATATCCCCTGGCTGACATCCTCCACACAGGCTGGGGTTAGCAGTTCCGATGGTCTTTTGTTTATTAGAAAGGAAGGACAAACATTAATGAAATGACCCCTCCTCCCACAGAAAAAACAAACCCCCTGTCTACGGCGAGCCTCAGGAGGACGAGTAGTTCCTCCTAGCTGTATAGGCTCTTCTAGGTCCGTACAGACTAACTGCTGCTTCGGAGGGGTTACCAATTGCTCAGGATTTTTCAATCTGTCCCTAAGACGTCTATCTATTCTGATAGAAAGGGACATAACAGCATCAAGGGAAAAGGGGGTCTCATGCAGCGCAAGCGCATTCTTAACCCTTTCGGATAACCCAGAGCAGAACTGACTCCTGAGAGCCGGGTCGTTCCACTGGGTATCCGTAGCCCACCTACGAAACTCTGAGCAATACTCCTCTGCTGGCCGCTCTCCCTGTCTGAGTCTCTGTAATTTCGACTCAGCCAGGGCGACTCGGTCAGGGTCATCATATATGAGACCCAAGGCCCCAAAAAACTCATCCACTGACCGGAGAGCCTGGTAATCAGTGGGTAAAGAGAACGCCCAGGATTGCGGTTCCCCTGAAGCAGGGATATAACAATCCCCACCCGCTGTTCCTCATTACCAGAGGAGTGCGGGCGCAGCTTAAAATATAACTTACAGGCCTCACGGAACGTCACAAATTTGTCCCTTCCCCCAGAAAATCTGTCAGGAAGAACAACCTTGGGTTCCGCAGCAACCTGGTTACCTATAGCAACCGCTGGGCTTGCGGTCTGCTGCAATTGCTGCTGTTGCTGGAGGACCGACACCTTCAATCCTGCCACCTCCATAGACAGGCCTTGAAGTTGTCTTGTCAAAGCAGCAATAGGATCCATGCTGGATTCTAGATAGGCAGAAATAAAAAGTAATTATTTTTATTTTTTTTTATTTTTTTTCTACCTACACAAAATAATGGCCAGATATAATGTCATGACCGGCGTACGCAAAGGGAGGGAAATGGGAAGGCCCTGTCCAAGGGAGAGGAAAAGGTGGTGACCCCTGACTCACCTTGAGGCTGGCACCTGACTGCCCTGACGTCCCTAGACAGGTTCCACACCCGTACGCCGATCACGTGCCTAAACCCTGGATTTCCCTAAGATGAGCCCTACGTAGTGAACGGGGCGGTGGGAACAATAGTCCGCACCACTGACACTAAAAGGAAAACACCAAGGAGAGGACAGACAACACAGACAAAACATAAAATCCCAGGTGGACGACAACAGCCGACAACAAAAGTCCAACAGGGATCCGGAGGGTAACGTTCTGGAACAACAACCAGGGAACACAGCTACACAGCTCCAGTGGGTCAGTATAGAAGTCCAGGCAGGAAGCTCTATATCTGGCAACCAGAGAAGTGGGAGAGGGGAATATAAGGAGGTTGGGATTGCTGGACAAGAAACAGCTGAAGAGAAGGAGCTACGGATCCCTGAGTGAGCCAAAAAGGGTTGCAAGGCAAACCCAGAAAGCTACCATTAAGATTCAGCCCTATCTTTATACATAGAGCGCGCAGCCACCCGCTGCGACTTCCTGACCCCGGGTATAACGGAGTCAGGCGTGGCTCTTGACACCCTCGTGACACCATTGATTTAAATTGTGATTTAAATCATGATTTAAATCAGTTTGATTTAAATCAAATCCATCCTGCCTGTCGTGTCATAGCTGTTGGACCTTTTCACATTCCCTATCCTTAAAGGTTTTCTTTGGGTGTAAAAAACATAAATAAAATAAAAATAAAAAATCGGGCTCAAAATATGTGTCAAACTAAAATAGAAATGCTAGCCTGTTAAAGGACCTGTGTTCATTTTTCTAGTTATCCTCTATCCACAGGATCAAGGATAACTAAGTGATCCATGAGGGTCTTAATGCTGGAGCCCCCACTCATCCCGCATTTTGATTGAGTGGCAGATCGAGTATATGCCCTGCCTCTCCATCCATTCTCTATGCGGTCGTTGGAGATGGCAAAGTACAGCGCTGGCTATTTCCAGTGGTCCCAAAGAGAATAAATGGAGCAGCAGGGCATATGTGTGGCCTGCCACACCATTAAAAAGGGGATACAGGACCCGTTCCTGGGATCAGGGGGTTGCAGAATCGGACCCCACTAATCATACAGTTATGCCGTATGGTGTGGAGAGGATAACTTGAAAACCTGGACGGCTGCGACGCTGTATGGCCGCTTGAAGCTGTTCTCCTGATCCATGCTGGCAAATTGACCCTTTTATTCGCTTCAATACATATTCCATTATGGGGAAGATTGGCAAAGAAAAGTCCAAAGACACTTTAGAGTCGACCCCGGGTCGCCTGAGATAGCCTGACATGGATATTTATCTGAAATCCAAAGTTCAGACCTCTGGCGTTGGCGCAGCCAAGATGGCGCCGCGCGTCTCTCAGCACTCAGATAGGGAGGATCTCTGGAGACTGGCAGCATATCCGATGCCTCTGAAGCCGGTTACCACCGCTGTTCCACCCCCATCTCTGAAGGTTCGCTTAGGGCGATATTGGAGTCGGCCTTATCGCCTATCAAAAAAGATCTGGCGGACATTAAAGGTGAACTGAAACAACTGGGCCACCGAGTAGTGGCTCTGGAAACTTCGCTCGAGGCGATCCTGACTCATGAAGCCAAAATGGGAGAGGTTATAAAGACACACGCAGACCTTCTCAACGATGCTTACCTACGCCTTGAAGATCAGGAGAATCGTAGCAGGAGACGGAACCTCCGCATCCGAGGTCTCCCTGAGTCTTTCGCACCAGAAGCACTCCGATCGGTGGCAAGCGAGATCTTCACTTCTCTACTAGGCCAAGAAAGAGCCGAGAAGGTAATTGTAGAACGTATTCATAGAGCCTTAAGACCGGCACCCAAAACTAATGAGCCACCACGTGACGTGATTTGTGGTCTTCTGAGCTTTATTGACACCACAGCCCTCCTGAAAGCAGCCAGGGAAACGACGCAGCTCCAGTTTGAGGGCAACTCCATCCTCTTTTTCCAAGACTTGGCGTTCTCCACTTTAGCCAAACGCCGAGCAATATGCCCACTGCTAGATGCCTTAAGAGCAGCTTCCACTCCATTCCACTGGCTCTACCCATTTGGTGTCTCCTTTAATAAAAACGGAAGACAAGCCACAATCCGCACTCCTTCCGACCTAAAAGTTGCCTGGGACATCTTGGGAGTAAACCCGGTAGAGATACCATCCTGGCTTCCCGCGGACCAGACTGCTCCGCTACTGGCACTACCATCATATGAGGCCTGGCAGAAAATCCAGACTGGCAAACCAGATAAGGCCAAAAGAGGACGCTGAATATCCCCTCTGGAAGAATCTGTTATAATGTCCAAGACTGTCCTTGATTTGGAATCTACTTGCAGTTGCAAGTGAGCCCTTAACTGCAGCCACAGCTTTTCATATACCTGTCTAAAGATCCATGGGACAGAGGCCTATTTGGCCACATTGTTTGTTTTTTCCTTTCTTATATTTACAGGTAACACCAACATTTCTCCACCCCAATATACCTGGGGTCTTGTTACTATCTCTGACACTTTCTGATAAAGAACAGTTACCTCACCTTTAGTTGGTTCGGGACTTATCCTAATTTCAAGAGGTTTGGATGACCGGCACATACATCTTGGCTGACCATACTGAACCATCCAGGACTAAGTCTGGGACAGTCCCATATATATGTTTCCGATTCCATATCCCCCCCCCCTCTACCTCTTCCCCCTCCCCATTTTTCTGATCGCATAATTGCACTATCCTTTATCTCCTCATCTCCCCCTTTCCAATTATAGGGTCTCCATTTGCCAGCTCTTTTACCTCGACCTTGGTACATTTCTTTCCTGATGGCTACAACTCAGCCCTCAGGTATCCTGCAAACCCACCCTCCTGAGGTCTCCTTTAGCAGCTGGTCAAACACGCTGCTACTTCTATACTTTGGGAGTCTTGCGGGACTGCTATATTTCAATTTTTATATTTACCACATGTTTTGTCTTGTGTATCAATGCTACCCATCGTTTCTTGCCCTCCCCACTTCTCTCTTTTCTCCCTTTCCCCCTCTGGAAGGAGTCAATGGCTGTGTGTTACTTCACTGTTACCTACAATTATGACATCCATTGTAGTTACCTCGCTGAATGTCAAGGGCTTGAACGAACCAAGGAAAAGATTCCAGGTTCTCTCTCTTCTTTGCAAAGCCAAGACCTCTAATGCTTTTCTACAGGAGACCCACTTCAGGTCAGGTAAGCTTCCTTCTATTCAAGCTAAGCAATTCTCCCAGTGGTTCCATGGTTCCTTCACATCTTCTAGTAGAGGAGTAAGTATTGCGGTACGTAAAAAAAATCCCCTTTAAACATACTTCCACAATTGTAGACCCAGAGGGTCGCTTAATTTTTGTAAAAGGTTCTATCACAAATTCTACGATAACCTTAGCTAATGTATATGCTCCGAATAAAGGCCAAGCCCAATGGCTATGCCGCACTATCCAGACTCTAATGCAGTTCAAGGAGGGCATAGTTATCTTGGGAGGGGATTTTAATCTACCACTGACACCTGACCTAGACGCCTCTTCTAAGAGATCTCCTATTTCCCACAAATTGTTAGGGTGTTTGAAACTGGCCTTATCTAAACTAGGGGTTCTAGATGTATGGAGAACCTTAAACCCCTCCAGAATCGACTACACCTTCCACTCTCATGCCAATTCCACCCTTTCCAGACTTGACTATCTATTTCTCTCCAGCTCCTACATGCCACTGGTCACTCGGGCTAACGTAGGCAATATCACATTATCTGACCACGCCCCTGTCCATCTACATATTCTCCTAAAGACCCTTCCCAAGGGAGAGTGGAACTGGCATCTAAATGAGACTCTGAAGCTGACCAATCCCACATTACGCAAATAAACAATTCTCTGTCAGAATATTCCACCTTTAACTCCTCAGACGAGGTGTCCCCCTCTGTGACCTGGGAGGCTCACAAATCCGTTATACGGGGAGAACTCATCGCACTAGGCTCCAAAATTAAAAAACAATGCACGGCTGCTTTAGATGCACTCTTGACACAGATTTCACAAGCAGAGATCTCCTACAAACAATCCATAACCAAGGACAAAGCTAACCGATTGTCTCAACTTCGCACAGAGTTAAAAAAAAACTATTGAACGTCCAATCGGCTAAAATCCTACTTCGGTCTAGATTCAGAACATATACACATGGGGATAGACGCAACAAACTTATGTCTGCACTATTGCAAAAACAAAGTTCTGACTCGTTCATCACAGCTATCAGAGACTCCTCGGGTTTGCTCCATAAATCCACCCAGGAGATAGCTAAAGCCTTCCAGCACTTTTACGCTGACCTATATAACCTTCCTTCCCCAGACCCCCCACATGGAGATCAACCCAGGTCCATAGCAGAGGCTACCGAAGTATTCCTCTCCTCTCTAACCCTACCTAAGATATCGGATTCACAGGCAGCACAATTAACTACTCCCATCACGTTAAAAGAAGCCTCTCAAGTACTATCATCTATTGCTTCTGGGAAAAGCCCAGGGCCAGATGGCTTTACGATCCAATACTACAAGACATTCCGAAAGGTTCTCCTACCTCACTTCTTGGAGATGTGCAACTACCTCCTCACAGGTGGCTCTCTCCCCCTCAAGCCTTAGAGGCTCATATAACAATTCTCCACAAAGCCAACAAGGACCCACTTGATTGCGGTAATTATCGCCCAATATCTTTGCTCAATACTGACGTCAAATGGTGTGCCAAGATCCTAGCCCAACGGGTTCAGCTGATTTTGCCCTCCATAACAAACAAAGAACAAGTTGGGTTTGTGAAGGGCCGCCAAGGAAGGGAAATCACAGTGCGCCTATTACGTTTAATAGCCCTAGCTAAATCTAACCATATCCCAATGGCCCTGCTAAGTACTGATGCCGAAAAGGCGTTCGACAGGGTTTGCTGGCATTTTATGTCGGCGGCCCTGTCAGCCTTTGGTCTCCCTGCTCAACTCTGCAAGGCAATCTCTTCGCTCTATATACTTCCCCTTCAGCTAGGGTGAAAGTCAATGGCACATTGTCGCCTTCATTCAGCATTTCGAATGGCACGCGGCAAGGTTGCCCTTTATCGCCTACATTATTCATAATACTGATGGAGACCTTGCTTACCAGAATTAGACAGGACCCTGCAATCCAAGGCATTAAGGCTGGCTCCTCGTCCCACTTGACAGCAGCATTTGCAGACGACCTTCTAATCATGTCCTCTAATCTCCTTACCGCTTTTCCTAGGCTAGTGTCCATATTCAAAGAATACGGATATGTGTCAAATTTCAAAATTAACTATACCAAATCTGTAGCTCTAAATATTTCCTGTTCGACGTCTGTACCCAAAACACTTCAACAAACCACCCCCTTTCCATTGGCCACGGGCAGTATCCAGTTGCTGGGTCTACATATTTCAGCCAATTTAGATAATCTTTTCTCCCTCAACTACACTCCCCTCCTTCAAACAATACGGTCCCAACTTAAGTCGGTAAAACTCCCCTTTATTTCTTGGATGGGGCGAAAGAATTTTCTAAAAACATATATTATACCCAAACTATTATACCTTCTCCAAGTCCTCCCCATCTGGCTACCATGTTTTTTTTTTCGCGGAGACTCGCAGGGTGATCTCTCAATTCCTCTGGCAAGGCAAGTCACCAAGAATAGCATATGCCACCCTCACAAGAGAGAGGAGATTTGGAGGGTTTGGTTTGCCTGATTTACACTCATACTATAAGGCCATGCAAGTAACGAGGGGCTTAGAATTGCTTTCCTCTTACCCTGTGAGCCTCTGCTCGGAATTGGAGAAGGACTTATTAACAGATTCGGAAAGAGCTATCCTTTGGGGGATTAGATCTTTCAAAGGTGACAAAACGCATCTTCTATTACTAAGAGGTACCCTTGCAGTGTGGTCCGAACTATATGACAATGGATCTATTCAATTCCCATCCCTGAAATTACCTTTAGACCTCCTCCAACTACATATTCATCCTCGGGTCCAACACCCCTCTGGAATATGGAAGCACTTAACATCCCTCACTCTCAACAACATACTGTCTGAAGATGGTTCCCTAACTTGGGATAACATTTCAGTTCTTCCTAAGATACGCGCCTTGACATTTTTTCACCAACAGGACTTCCAAAGAGACTTAAAACTACTATCTTTACCCACCAAAAATCATAAACCTGAGGCATGGTTGGACCAGCTGCTAGATAGAAATCCCCTCCCCAAGAACCTGCTCTCTCTTGCTCACACATCTATATTATCCTACAGGCCATTCCAAGCATCCTTTTTAAAAGCTTGGGAGAGAGACTTGTCTATCGCCCTTTCTTAACCGGAAAAGGCGTTTGTTTTAACAAACTCTCATGGCTTCACAAGGTGTAATAGAATACAAGAAAATTCGTAAAAATTACTCACTAGGTGGTATAAAACACCAGAATTCCTCCATAACATCAATCCTGAAATACCAGAGAAATGTTGGCATTGTGGAGAAGGAGTAGGCACCTACGCACATTTATGGTGGTCTTGTCGTCTGATCCAAACCTTCTACGTCTATAGTGTTAACTGCAAAATTGATCCTACTTTGGTGTCCAACCAGTAATTTCACACCATCGAAACAGAATCTTCCTACTATGCTGCTCACAGCCGCAAGACTACTCATCCATCTACTATGGCACAAAGATTACCCCCCCACTGTCCCAATGTGGATAGAGAAAGTGGACCAATTATACCGCTTTGAGGAGATGGCACATTGGGAGACACACTCACGGACAGTCTTCCTGACACTGTGGGATCCTTGGAAAGCGTTTAGAATGTTCTTTCGAGATCGGCCATGGCAAGGTGGAAGAATTTTCATCTTATCCAGCCTGACTTAAATCTGGTCAATTGCTGGGAGCCGAGAATTGCTTTGGTCGATCCTCTGACTACTTTACTTTACCTAACCTCTCAGAGACATAGATTATAGAGTGACACATGATGTTGGGCGTACAGTCTTTGACTCTCATATATAAGCTCCCCCGGCTACCTCCTTCCTCCTTCTAACCCCCCCCCCCCATCTATCTATATCTAGTCTTTCATTCTTATTCCTTATGTTTTGTGTCGCTGTGTCAACAATACTTGGGGTATACCATAAAAGTCGCTGTTTGTTTGTTTAAGAACAATTTTTTTTCTCAACTGCCGAATGCTGTCTCTAGATATGACATACTACTGACTCAATCTCATGTGATATCTCAATCTTTTACATGTTTTACCATTCCGCAAAGAGAAATGATGTAACCTACATGTGCCAAACTTTACTTACTGCTACCCTCCTCAGGGGTTGATGAACACAGTGATATATCTCTGTTATATTGCTTAAATAAAAAGAGATTTGAAAGAAAAAAAGAAAACCTGTACAACCTTCTTTAAATCCTCCACCACTCCACCACCAGTATCTCTTTACATGGCAGCAGTGATGAATGTAAATACGGAATATCATCACTATAGCCATGTAAACCATACGTGTCAATACTGGAGAATGTGATGCACTGTGCAGAATTTTTTGGGCATAAATCCAACCTCCTTTGCAGGTGATAACCTTTAACAAAGCCCAAGCAAAGGTGCTAGAGGAGCAACGTGAGCAAAGGGCACGAACAGAGGGTCATAACTGAGGCAGAGGCATTAGGGTCACCAGAGGAGGGCTTATAGTGGGAATCCTGGAGCAGGGGTAACTGAAGAAGAGGCAATATTAGCGGTGCTTTTAGAGTGGGGGCATCTGGAGCTGGGGCATTTATGGAGGTGCACCTAAACCAGAGGCATTAGGATCGCCTGAAGCAGGGTAATAGTGGTGATCCTGGAGCAGAGGTATTAGGGGGGCAACTGAAGAATAGGCATTATTAGGGGTTCATTTTGTGTGGGGGCATTGGGGGGCATCTGGAGCTGTGGCACGTATGGGGGTGCACCTAAAGCAGAGGCAGTGGGGGGACCTAGGGCAATCCCCCCAATGCCACTCTGAACTCTGCAGAGAGCAGCACACATACACAGATCTGAGTCTACTATAAACAAATCCCCTATTCCCACCTTACAGTCTCCTAAAGCTCACTACTGTCACACACCTGAGAAATCAGCCCAGCACTGCAGAGAAGTCCTTCTCTCCAGTAACCACAGTTTTCTGACAGCAGGGAGAGGAGGAGGATGGCCAGACATGTTCTCTCCTCCTTCAATACCAGCAGCCCGGGAAGTTTAGAAGATACTCCGGGGCCTCCTGTATAATTTACACCAGTAGGGGGCTGCATCGCTGTGCGATACTGCCACCTAGTGGCTGCAATAATTATCTCTCCTGAGAAACAAGAGAAATAATTACTCCTCCATCTTATCTCCAGGCGCAGGAGGCTGGGGGCCTACCGAGGAATCCCCCGCCTCGGGGTGGGCCAGTCCGATTCGGCTTTTACTTGTACAATGTGTGGAAGCCTTCTCCACTATATTTGAATCTAATCTGGCACAAATTCATCATAAAATAAAGCAGTCAGCTAAAATGTCTGCAGAACACATTTCTCTAAATTTCTGTATTTCATCTGCAGTTAAACTATCTTTGTCATTGATTACAAATGTACTGTACAAAATATTACTGCACTCATTAGAATACATCAAAATAATGCATTAGTCCTGCTCCTAGTTTGAAATAGTATGATATTTTGTTATGACAAGCTTAATACTATAGGAATATTGGCTCTCAGCAAGAATATGATGCATCAACACATCAAAGTTGAATGCACAAGCAGCTGCTATAAATTCCCCCTATCTGTGTTTCAAGACAAATGTTGATCATTATCACAGAAAAGTACTGAAAATACCAATTCTGTACTAGCTAATATGAAATGACTTTTTTCAAGCTTCCCTACGGCAACTTTAATTCACAGTTTTAGATATCTCTTTAGAAGTGTTTATAGTGTAAAATAGTTATACTATGGGAAAACAGGAAAAGAAAAAACAAATACATCGTCTGTTGTGCCATAGTTGAGATAAGATTGTATTTTGAATAGCATCTTTATATTCGTCAGATATACCGCAAGGATTTTCTACATAATTAATTGATCATATTATTAGGTACATCCCACCTAGTTATCTACTCATTCATTTATTCATTTTTTCATTTTCATCTATTTATTGATTTATTTATTCACCTACAGTGCCTTGCAAAAGTATTTAGCCCCTTGACTTTTTTCGTGTTTTGCTACATTACAGCCTTAAGTTCAATGTTTTGTTAATCTGAATTTTATGTGATGGATCAGAACACAATAGTCTAAGTTGGTGAAGTGAAATGAGAAAAATATATAAATAAAACTATTGTTTAGACATAGAAAACAGAAAATTGGCATGTGCGTATGTATTCACCCCCTTTGTTAGGAAGCCCATAAAAAGCTCTGGTGCAACCAATTTCCTTCAGAAGTCACATAATTAGTGAAATGATGTCACCTGTGTTCAATCAAAGTGTCACATGATCTGTCATTACATATACACACCTTTTTTGAAAGGCCCCAGAGGCTGCAACATCTAAGGAGACCAAGGAACTCTCAAAACAAGTAAAGGACAATGTTGTTGAGAAGTACAAGTCAAGGTTAGGTTATAAAACAAATATCCAAATCTTTGATGATCCCCACGAGCACTATCAAATCTAACATAACCCAATGGAACATGGCACAACAGCAAACCTGCCAAGAGACGGCCGCCCACGAAAACTCACGGACCAGGGTAGGAGGACATTAATCAGAGAGGCAGCACAGAGACCTAAGGTAATCCTGGAGGAGCTGCAGAGTTGCACAGCAGAGACTGAAGTGTCTGTACATAGGACGACAATAAGCCGTACGCTCCATAGAGTTGGGCTTTATGGCAGAGTGGCTAGAAGAAAGCCATTACTTTTATCTAAAAACAAATAGCCTTGTGAGTTTGCGAAAAGGCATGTGGGAGACTCCCAAAATGTATGGAGGAAGGTGCTCTGGTCTGAGGAGACTAAAATTGAACTTTTCCGCCATCAAAGAAAACGCTATGTCTGACGCAAACCCAAGACATCACATCACCCAAAGAACACCATCCCCACAGTGAAACATAGTGGTGGCAGCATCATGCCGTGGGGATGGGACTTAGAAATTGGTCAGAGCTGAGGCAAAGATGAATGGTGCTAAATACAGGGATATTCTTGAGCAAAACCTGTCCTACTCTGTGCATGATCTAAGGCTAGGACGGAGGTTCACCTTCCAGCAGGACAATGACCCCAAACACACTGCTAAAGCAACACTTGAGTGGTTTAAGGGGAAACCTGTAAATGTGTTGAAATGGCCTAGTCAAAGCCCAGATCTCAATCCAATAGAAAATCTGTGGTCAGACTTAAAGATTGCTGTTCACAAGCGCAAACCATCCAACTTGAAGGAGCTGGAGCAGTTTTGCAAGGAGGAATGGGCGAAAATCCCAGTGGTAAGATGTGGCAAGCTCATAGAGACTTATCCAAAGCAACTTGGAGCTGTGATTGCCGCAAAAAAAGTGGCTCTATAAAGTATTGACTTTAGGGGGATAAATAGTTATGCACATTGACTTTTTCTGTTATTTTGTCCTATTTGTTGTTTGGTTCACAATAAAAAAAAATAAAAAAAACATCTTCAAAGTTGTGGGCATGTTTTGTAAATTAAATGATGCAAATCCTCAAACAATCCATGTTAATTCCAGGTTGTTGCAATACTTTTGCAGGGCACTGTATATAGTTAATGATCTACTTAACACATATACAGTATACATTCTATATGGAATTGTTGTCAGTATAAGAGTTCATTTATTTGTTCGTTTTGCTATTTTATATTCAAGATTTTATGCATCCATGCCATATATCTTCCGGGTGATATTTCTTTGCTTGAGCGAGGCGCACACAGTGACGCGGGGCTGCTCTCTGTACCTTCCGTCCAACGCGTCTCCATGCCAATTGGACGCATCACATGATTCATCATGTGAACCTATGCATCACGGCATGACGCCTGGGGGAGGGACCATGGAGCTCCTGTTGCCGTGCTTGATGCGGCCGCATACATGCTCAGGTGAGTGAAATTTAACAGTATCAGGGTTCTCATTGGCCAGAGGGAAGTTCAAATAGTGGATCCCGCAGTGATGGTGTTACCCTCGGACAAAGGCACACCAAAACGCACGTCAGGGTAACGCCATACTGGCATACAGATTCCACTGGTGTTTTAGGTGAGTCTGACCTGGCTTCTCACATACTATTCAGGTTGTTATCTCTTGTGCCATGGTATTAGGTTATGTTTAGGGGAGATTAGGACTGTGTACATCTCATCCACTAAATGGTTTTTGTGTGAGGACCTATGTATTATTGGCTTTCCTCGCCATTTGTTAGTCCATTTTAGTCCTATTCATGTTACCCATTTTACGAATGCTGTGGGCTCACATTATAATCAATGAATATGCTATGTATTTGACTTAAGGATCTTTGACTATATATATTCTACCTTCATTTTAGTGGTCTATATCACGCCGGGATAGTGTGTTTTTTTCTGCCTTCTTCTCCCTTTTTTAATGGCAATATATACAATTATTTTATTATGTAACAATAAAGTATCTTTCTCAATTGGTTGTTCATGAGCTCTAGTTTTTCTAGTTTTTGTTATATATTTAGGGAGCTTTACCAAGTTATTTCTGTGTGGATAATCCCTACATGTAGCCGCAATACTAATTGGTACTTTCTCGGCAGGGATACCAATGGTCATATGTGTTTTTCTAATGTTACCACCATCACAGAGGACTGTGAGAATGCAGCACTTCCAGGCCTTGCTTCGAGAGATGCTGCATTCTGCTGTTACGAACTTACGGACGCTGGCAGAGGAATTTCCACCCACAGAGAAACAGTTGTGAATACCAATCCTCCAGCACATGCAAGAAGAGTGCGGTTTGAAGATGTGTTGGTCACTTCGGATATGAGATCATTCTTGCAGCCAACTCATCGACAGCCACCCTCCGGATACAGCCTCAGGGAATGCCTAGACCGACAGGTGTCTGACTACATCAAGTTAACAGCCGATATGGACGCTCTGAGCAGCGAGGAACCCCTTGACTACTGGGTGTGCAGGCTTGACCTGTGGTCAGAGCTGGCACAATTTTCCATGGAACTCTTGGCTTGCCCCTCGTTGAGTGTCCTGTCCGAAAGGACGTTCAGTGCAGCAGGGGGGATCGTGACCGATAAGCACACTCGCCTAGCTCACAACAGTGTGGACTACCTCACATTTATAAAAATGAATGAGGCATGGATCTCGGATGAATTCAACACCTGTGACGACACCTCGGCGAACGGCGAACGCAAATTTCTGCAAATGTTCGCGAACGGGCGAACCGGGGCGAACCGCCATAGACTTCAATAGGCAGGCGAATTTTAAAACCCACAGGGACTCTTTCTAGCCACAGTAGTGATGGAAAAGTTGTATCAAGGGGTCTAACACCTGGACTGTGGCATGCCGAAGGGGGATCCATGGCAAAACTCCCATGGAAAATGACATAGTTGACGCAGAGTTGGATTTTAATCCATAAAGGGCATAAATCACCTAACAATCCAAATTTTTACTGGGTGTCAAGCCTGCACACCCAGTAGTCAAGGGATTCATCGCTCCTCAGAGTGTCGATATCAGCAGTTAAGGCGAGGTAGTCTGCTAACTGTCGGTCGAGTCGTTCTCTAAGGCTGGATCCCGAAGGGCTGTGGCGATGTGTAGGACTGAAAAAGCTCTGCATGTCCTCCATCAACAACACATCTGTAAAGCATCCTGTCCTTGCCGCCGTGGTCGTGGTAGGAGGAGGATTACTTTCACCTCTTCCCCTGTTAGATTCCCGTTGTGCTGTGACATCCCCCTTATAAGCTGTGTAAAGCATATTTTTTAGTTTTGTTTTGAACTGCTGCATCCTTTCTGACTTTCTATAATTTGGTAACATTTCCGCCACTTTCTGCTTATACCGGGGGTCTAGTAGCGTGGCCACCCAGTACAGGTCGTTCTCCTTCATCCTTTTTATACGAGGGTCCCTCAACAGACATGACAGCATGAAAGACCCCATTTGCACAAGGTTGGATGCCGAGCTACTCATTTCCCGTCCCTCGTCCTCACTGATGTCATTGACGGTCTGTTCTTCACCCCAGCCACGTACAACACCACGGGTCCCAGATAGGTGACAACAACGAGCACCCTGGGATACCTACTGTGGTTGGTCTTCCTCCTCCTCAAAGCCACATTCCTCCTCTGACTCCTCTTCCTCATACTCCTCTTGCAGTGTTGCCGCAGGTCCGGCAAGCGATGATGACAAGGCTGTTTCTGGTGGTGATGGTGACCACAACTCTTCCTCTTCCTCTTCACGCTCATCTACAGCCTGATCCAGCACTCTTCGCAGGGCACGCTCCAGGAAGAAAACAAGTGGGATGAGGTTGCTGATGGTGCCTTTGGTGCGACTGACTAGGTTTGTCACCTCCTCAAAAGGACGCATGAGCCTACAGGCATTGCACCTGAGCATCCAGTAACGTGGCAAAAGAATTCCCAGCTCCGCAGAGGCTGTCCTAGCACCCCGGTCATACAAATACTCGTTGACGGCTTTTTCTTGTTGGAGCAGGCGGTCGAACATTAGGAGTGTTGAATTCCAACGTGTCGGGCTGTCGCAAATCAAGCACCTCACTGGCATGTTGTTTCGACGCTGAATGTCTGAAAAGTGCGCCATGGCCGTGTAGGAATGCCTGAAATGGCCACACACCTTCCTGGCCTGCTTGAGGACATCCTGTAAGCCTGGGTACATAGACACAAAGCGTTATACGATGAGATTCAACACATGTGCCATGCACGGCACATGTGCCAACTTCCCCAAATTCAATGCCGCCAACAAATTGCTTCCATTGTCACACACCACTTTGCCGATCTCCAGTTGGTGTGGGGTCAGCCACTGATCCACCTGTGCGTTCAGGGCGGACAGGAGTGCTGGTCCGGTGTGGCTCTCTGCTTTCAGGCAAGTCAACCCCAAGACAGCGTGACACTGTCGTATCCGGATGTGGAATAGCCCCTGGGGAGCAGGGGGGATTCATTTGATGTGCAGCCAGACTCCGCAGCAGAAGAGGACTCAGCCAAGGAGGTTATCGAAGAGGATGGATTAGGAGGAGTAGAGGAGGTGGCAGTAGGCCTGCTTGCAAGTCGTGGCGGTGTCACTAACTCCGCTGCAGAGCCACGCATTCCATGCTTGGCAGCCGTCAGCAGGTTGACCCAATGTGCAGTGTAGGTGATATACCTGCCCTGACCGTGCTTTGCAGACCAGGTATCAGTGGTCAGATGGACCCTTGCCCCAACACTGTATGCCAGAGATGCCATGACTTCCTTTTCAATCACTGAGTAGAGGTTTGGGATTGCCTTTTTTGAAAAAAAAATTTGTCCGGGTACCTTCCACTGTGGTGTCCCAATAGCGACAAATTTTTTGAAGGCTTCAGACTCCACCAGCTGGTATGGTAAAAGCTGGTGGGCTAAGAGTTCCGTCAAGCTAGCTGTCAGACACCACACTGTGGGCAGATGAGATGGAACTGCTGAAGGTGAGAGGCGGAGTGGTGGGTGGTTGAGAGGGGGCAAGGAGAACAGCAGTGGTTGACGTGGCTGAAGATGCTGGACCAGGAGGATGATGGTGGCTTTGAGCTTGTGTGCTGCTTCTACTCGTCATCATGTGTTGATCCCATAGGCGTTTGTGATGTGCGATCATGTGCCTTCGCAAAGCAGTTGTACCTAGGTGGGTGTTGGATTTCCCATGACTCAGTTTCTTTTGACACAGCTTGCAAATGGCATCGCTGTCGTCAGAGGCAGACACACAAAAAAAATGCCACACTGCTGAGCTTTGCAATGACGGCATTCTGGTGGTGGCAACAGCATGTGTTGATTGGCGTGCTGTCTGGCTGACCCCGGGTGCCGATACATGCTGTCTGACTGTGCCACTAGCTCCTTGCGACGACCTCCCCCTGCTTCCAACTCGTCTCCTCCTTCTCTCTGTCTCCCCTTCTGAACTTTCCCCCTCTTCTCTTCGAACAGGCGCCCACGTGGCATCCACAGACACATCGCCATCATCAACCACTTCACTTGTATCTGACACCTCAGCAAAGGAAGCAGCAGCGGGTACAACATCATCATCATCATCATCATCATTACACTGTACGTCCATGTGTGTAATGCTGCCTGACTGAGACATATCCCTGTTATCTCCATCCTCTGGCAATAATGGTTGCCCATCACTAATTTCATCCAACTGATGTGTAAATAACTCCTCTGAGGGATCAAGTGAATCGGCTGTGGTGGCTGTGGTGGTAGTGGTGGTGGTGGCGGCGGGCGGGAGAGTGGTAACTTGAGAGCAGGTGCCCAAAGCTGAGCTGGAGGAGGATGGTGCGTCAAGGTTCTTAGCGGAAGCTGTTGAAGATTGGGTGTCCTGTGTCAGCCAGTCAACTATTTTGTCAGAATTTTTTGGGTTCAGGGTACGTGGCCTCTGAACACTGGGCATTATTCCAGGGCCAGTGGAAATCACAGCACCACGACCACGACGGCCCCTGCAGGGTGGCCTGCCTCTGCCTGTCATTTTTTATTAGATAAGTGTTACTATGCATGCAAGGTACTGTGCCACCCTATATAAGTGGTGGGCAGTGGGCACAATACAGTCTGTGTGGGCCTGACACACACTGGCTTGCAACTGTGATTATATCACAGAAAAAGATTAAATATAATTTTTTTTTTATCTGCGAGGTATTTGTGAGTGAGTGACACCCTGTAACGGTATAAGTGGAGGTCTAGCCACTAGCCAGTGGCCACAATACAGTCTGTGTGGGCCTGACACACACGGGCTTGCAAATGTGATTTTATCACAGAAAAATATTAAATATAATTTTTTTTATCTGAAAGGTATTTGAGTGAGTGACACCCTGTAACGGTATAAGTGGAGGCCTAGCCACTAGCCAGTGGCCACAATACAGTCTGTGTGGGCCTGACACACACGGACTTGCAAATGTGATTATATCACAGAAAAAGATTAAATATAATTTTTTTTTATCTGCGAGGTATTTGTGAGTGACACCCTGTAATGGTATGAGTGGAGGCCTAGCCAGTGGCCACAATACAGTCTGTGTGGGCCTGACACACACTGGCTTGCAAATGTGATTAGATCACAGAAAAAGATTAAATAGAAATTTTTTTATCTGTGAGGTATTTTCTGTCACACCCTGACACGGGCAGGCAACTGCAATATATATATATTTATATAAAAACAGAAAGAAAAGAAGCAGCACACAAAAAACAAACGGGTGCAAAAATATCCTCCTGAGAGACCTGCGACCAATATCCCAAGTATGGATAGTGAAGCAAAAGAAGGCAGCACTCCAGATAATGATGAAAAAGTGGACGGTTTATTCACTCATCAGCAACGTTTCAGCTCTCTCTATGGAGACTTTTTCCAGCTGAGTAACATGTGCAAAATTACATATATATATAGTGCAAGTAATTACCAAGGTACAAATTGATACATCATATAATAAAGTGCAAATGCATACATATTACAGCATCCATTTTAGATTCATTCGGAATCTGCATTCTCAGTGAGAGGAAGGACAGTGCTGCTGCTGATTCAATAGGGAAAGTGTTAGCTAGGGCAGTGTTCTGTGTCCACAGACTCATCTGCTGTAAGGACAGCGTCATGACAGCACCCCAAAAAGCTTTTTTCAGGGCTGGTACATCAGTCTGCTTTTTTTTTCTTTTTTTATATATGGGTGAATAAAGGATCCCACCACTTTTCACCAGACGGATGTGCTGCGGTGTACTTATTTCTTTGTCTATTTGACACTTTTGGACCTAGTGTCGACACCGCTGGCACCCAGCATTTTTTACTAGGTGTGCTGCCCTGAATTTGCATCATTCTCAACATACCACAGGAGCTGGCTGTCATGGTCTTACCTTCTTGCTGTTCTCCTTCGTTTGACATGTGCTGGCGGCCATCTTGGTTTCTGGGTTTCTTGTAGCCTTCCACCCTGCGGCTCCTCCTTCCCACTGGGAGGAGCTGGATGCCTAGCTCATATATATAGGAGGTCTGTGGCTTCAGTTCCTTGCTTGGTCCTCCTGTGTTCACATGCTTCTAAGACTGCTGCTGCTTCTGGTTCCTGATCCTGGCTTCGTCTGACTACCCTGCTGGTTCCTGATCCTGGCTTCGTCTGACTACCCTGCTGGTTCCTGATCCTGGCTTCGTCTGACTACCCTTCTGGTTCCTGACCTCTGGCCTCTCAAAGACTCTGCTTCGGTTTCACCATCCGCTTGGACTTTTGCTTTACAGCTTTATTTTCAATAAAGCCTTCTTATTTTCACTTATCTCTTGTTGTACATCTGGTTCATGGTTCCGTGACATTAGGACCAAGCCATGAGTTCTGACGGTACAGGGCCATCCTCGCTACCCATGCTGGTTGCCAGACTTGATCAGCAGGATCACCTGTTGGGTCGGTTCGCTGTGGCGTTGCTAACCCTGCTTGAACGCACGGCTCATTTCGCTCCCGTTGCCGATGGGTCGGTTGTCGCTCCTACTGCCGCTCCGGTTGTTGCGCCAGAGTCTACCCCGACACCTGTTGTTGCGCCTGCGGTGTTTCGGGGTATGACCGGTTCTGCCCCTCTTCCACAGCGCTTTGGGGGAGAGCCAACTCAGTGCCGAGGTTTCCTTAACCAGGTGGGCATTTATTTTGAGTTGCTGCCACATGCCTTTCCTACTGAGAGATCAAAGGTGGGCTTCTTGATCTCGCTGCTCTCGGACAAGGCCTTGGCCTGGGCCAGCCCTTTATGGGAGAACAACAATCCGGTGGTTGCCGAGTTTTCCGGTTTTGTTGCTTCTCTTCGGAAGGTATTCGATGCGCCGGCTCGTGCTGCCTCTGCTGCGAAGCTCCTTATGTCCATCAGACAGGGTTCACGATCCGTAGCTGAATACGCCATTGAGTTTCGTACCCTGGCAGCAGAGGTGGGCTGGAATAATGAGGCTCTGGTCGCTGCTTTCTCTCATGGTCTCTCGGATGCCTTGAAGGATGAGGTTGCAGCTAAGGACCTACCAGTGGAGCTCGAGTCTCTTATTTCTTTCCTGATTTTGATTGACACCAGACTCAGGGAGAGACCTTCCTTTAAGGAGAGCCTGCGGAGGTCTTCTAACAGATTGGCGCCTACGTTTGCTGTCCCTCCCTCTCCTCCCACGCCTCCTGGGGATGACTTGTCTGGGGGTGAACCCATGCAGCTGGGGTTTGCTCGCCTGTCCGAGGGGGAGAGGGTACTCCGGAGACGCGAGGGCCGATGCATGTACTGTGGTCTCGGTGGGCATTTTCGGTTGGCATGTCCGAACCGTCCGGGAGAACGCTCGCAACTGAGATCCTGTCGGGGGCAGATCTTGGGTGGAGTCTCCTCGTCCCCGGTTTCCCGTGTTGACAAACCACTGATCACTGTTGTCCTCTCCTGGGTCGGGGGCTCGGTGACGACCCAGGCGTTGGTGGACTCTGGTGCTGGTGGTTTGTTCATTGATAGTGTGTTCGCTGCCGCCAATTCCATTCCTCTGCAGGCTCGAGGTTCTCCACTGGCTCTTGAGGCGATAGACGGCAGACCCCTTCTGCCGCCACACGTGACTCATGAGACCCTTCCAGTGGGGATATCCATTGGTGCCGTTCACAGAGAGTCGGTCTGCCTCCAGGTTATTTCGTCTCCACACTACTCGGTGGTCTTGGGGTACCCCTGGCTCCAGAAGCATAATCCGACTTTCGATTGGAGATCGGCCGAGATCCTCTCGTGGTCACCGCAGTGTGGGGCTAGTTGCATCCATGGGTCTGTCAAGTTGCTGTGTACTTCCTCGGACTCTCTGTTGCCTCCTGAATACGAGGAGTACCGGGATGTATTCGATAAGGTGCGCGCGGTTGCCCTACCTCCGCACCGCCCATACGATTGTGCCATAGAGTTACAACCTGGTGCCGTTCCTCCTCGTGGCAAAGTCTATCCACTGTCGGTAGCGGAGAATGAGGCCATGGAGGAGTACGTGAGGGAGGCGCTTTCACGCGGACACATTCGCAAATCCTCGTCCCCGGCAGGGGCTGGATTTTTCTTTGTGAAAAAGAAGGGCGGTGAGTTGAGGCCTTGCATCGATTACAGGGGTCTCAATCGCATCACGATCAAGAACGCTTACCCGATACCCTTGATTTCCGAGCTGTTCGATCGCCTTAAAGGGGCCACGGTCTTTACCAAACTCGACCTGAGGGCGGCATATAACCTGGTAAGGATCAAGGCGGGCGATGAGTGGAAGACCGCGTTTAACACCAGGACCGGTCATTATGAATCCTTGGTTATGCCCTTTGGGTTGTGCAATGCGCCCGCAGTCTTTCAGGAATTCATCAACGATGTTTTCCGTGACCTGTTGCAGCAGTGTGTGGTGGTCTATTTGGATGACATCTTGGTATATTCTGAATCCATGGAGGCCCACATTCTGGATGTCAGACGAGTGTTGCAACGGTTACGAGAGAACAAGCTGTTCGGTAAGCTTGAGAAATGCGAATTTCACCGATCCCAGGTAACCTTCTTAGGTTACATAATTTCCGCTGAGGGGTTCTCCATGGATCCTGAGAAGGTTTCGGCTGTCTTACAGTGGCCCCAGCCCAGTGGTCTTCGTTCCCTGCAGCGCTTTTTGGGCTTCGCCAATTATTATCGGAAGTTCATCAGGGACTTTTCCATGCTGGCCAAGCCTCTCACGGATCTGACCAGGAAGGGCAGTAATTCCCAGGTCTGGCCGCTCGAGGCCATCCGAGCTTTTGAGGTCCTAAAGTCCGCTTTTGTGTCGGCTCCGATTCTGTCGCATCCCAACCCTGGGTTGCCCTTTGTCCTCGAGGTGGACGCGTCTGAGACGGGAGTAGGCGCCCTTCTGTCTCAGCGTAGAACACCAGAGGGTCCTCTGCTTCCTTGTGGGTTTTACTCCCGGAAACTGTCTTCCGCGGAGTGCAACTATCAGATTGGTGACAGGGAGTTATTGGCCATCGTGCAGGCCCTTAAAGAATGGAGGCACTTGCTCGAGGGTTCGGTGGTTCCGGTTCTCATCCTGACGGACCATAAGAATCTGACCTACCTTTCTGAGGCCAAGAGATTGACACCACGTCAGGCCAGATGGGCTCTGTTCTTGTCACGTTTTAATTACGTGGTCTCCTACCTACCCGGTTCCAAGAACATCAGGGCGGATGCCCTATCACGGCAGTACTCCGAGCTGTCCAGGGAGGAGTCGATTCCGACTTCGGTCATACCTCCGAATCAGATCCTGGCCGCCATTCGCACCAGCCTGACCTCTCCCCTGGGTGAGCAGATTTTGGCGGCTCAATCTGGTGCTCCCTCTGGGAGACCCAACGGCAGATGTTTTGTGCCTGAGGAGTTGCGCACTCGGTTGTTGCGAACCTACCATAACTCCAAGACCGCGGGGCATCCTGGAAAGAATCAGCTGTCCTGGGCTGTTTCACGTCTGTTCTGGTGGCCTTCCCTACGTTCCGACATCGCCGCATATGTAGCGGCATGCTCCGTTTGTGCCCAGAGTAAGTCCCCTCGGCACCTTCCGTTGGGCCTTCTGCAACCCATAGCCACCGGGGAATGCCCATGGTCACACCTGGGGATGGATTTCATTGTGGACCTCCCTGCATCCCGAGGCCATACGGTCATTCTCATGATTGTGGATCGGTTTTCCAAAATGTGCCACTGTGTTCCTCTCAAGAAGTTACCCTCTGCACAAGAGTTGGCCACGATTTTTGCCAGGGAGGTCTTCCGGTTGCACGGTTTGCCCAAGGAGATTGTGTCGGATCGGGGGAGTCAGTTTGTGTCCAGGTTCTGGCGCGCCTTTTGCTCCCAGTTGGGGATTCATCTCTCCTTCTCCTCGGCCTACCACCCTCAGTCCAATGGGGCCGCAGAACGATCCAATCAGGCCTTGGAGCAATTCCTTCGTTGCTATGTCTCCGATCACCAAGACAATTGGGTTGACCTCCTGCCTTGGGCTGGGTTTGCCAGGAACACGGCGGTGAACTCTTCCTCTGGGACGTCTCCCTTCATGGCCAATTATGGGTTCCAACCTGCCGTGTTACCGGAGGTATTCTCTCCCCAGGATATTCCGGCTGTGGAGGATCACCTTTCCCTCCTACGTGCTTCTTGGGTACAGATCCAGAAGTCCCTTGAGGCCTCTGTGCAGCGCCAGAGACTCCAGGCTGATCGCAGACGAGCGCCTGCTCCTTCCTACCAGGTCGGAGACCGTGTATGGTTGTCCACCCGCAACCTCAACCTTCGAGTGCCCACTCCCAAGCTGGCGCCTCGCTTTGTTGGCCCCTTCCGAGTGCTTCGCAGGGTAAACCCGGTAGCCTATGCCCTTGCGCTTCCTCCTGGCATGCGGATTTCTAACGTGTTTCATGTCTCCCTGTTGAAGCCACTGGTGTGTAATCGTTTCACTTCCTCGGTTCCTCGGCCTCGTCCGGTCCGAGTGGGCAATCGTGAGGAGTATGAGGTGAGCAATATCCTGGACTCACGCCTGGTCCGCGGTCGGGTGCAGTTTTTGGTCCATTGGCGTGGTTATGGTCCAGAGGAGCGTTCCTGGGTTCCCTCCGCAGATGTCCATGCTCCTGCCTTGCTCCGAGCCTTCCACGCACGCTTCCCTCAGAAACCGTTTTTTGCTCCGCGGAGGAGGGGCCCTTGAGGGGGAGGTACTGTCATGGTCTTACCTTCTTGCTGTTCTCCTTCGTTTGACATGTGCTGGCGGCCATCTTGGTTTCTGGGTTTCTTGTAGCCTTCCACCCTGCGGCTCCTCCTTCCCACTGGGAGGAGCTGGATGCCTAGCTCATATATATAGGAGGTCTGTGGCTTTAGTTCCTTGCTTGGTCCTCCTGTGTTCACATGCTTCTAAGACTGCTGCTGCTTCTGGTTCCTGATCCTGGCTTCGTCTGACTACCCTGCTGGTTCCTGATCCTGGCTTCGTCTGACTACCCTGCTGGTTCCTGATCCTGGCTTCGTCTGACTACCCTTCTGGTTCCTGACCTCTGGCCTCTCAAAGACTCTGCTTCGGTTTCACCATCCGCTTGGACTTTTGCTTTACAGCTTTATTTTCAATAAAGCCTTCTTATTTTCACTTATCTCTTGTTGTACGTCTGGTTCATGGTTCCGTGACACTGGCACCCTCTGATTACAACAGTGTTACTATCGTCTTATGCTATCAAGCAAGATGGATCCGCTGTTAAACCAGCTTTCACCTTCCACTTTCTCATATACTGAGGCTGACAAGGAGAGGATTGTGGAGTCGTGTGGAGGTAATGTGGACTTCCTCTCGGTCCCTTCAATACTGGACATTAAAAAGAGGTATGAGCGTGATGTGAAAAAATGCTTAACCTTAGAATTACATTCTACAACCTTGGTAGAATATGTCAAAACGAATCGCATACCCAGAGGGATGCGTACACAGCCAAGATCATCTATGCATTCACATGACTTGGAGTTCCGCGCCAAATATGAGCACATTTCCAACAAGTATGCGTTGGATCTAATGTTACTCAACATAGAATTTATGCGCAGAGATTTGCTTTCTACAACAAATAGCAAAATGGAGGAGGAGGCCACATTAAAGGCCATTTTGTCTACACAGGACTTTGATGATCACATCAAAAATTTTCAACCTCACCTGAACAAATTAAAAAATGAGATCCAGGAAACTAAAAGAGCCAAATGGAAACGGGACACATTAGATTATTCTACGGGACATGTATACAATTGGACAGACGGAAATCGATTCAATCAAATACAAGGATCCAAAAGACCAAAGAAGAAGGATGACCCTAACATCACTGCTACTTTTTTAGGACTTCCTACAACCACAGCAAGAAAGCCACAAGAAGGGGCGGTCGGAACAGACACCGATACCGTAAAAACAAGGAGTCAGAAAAAGACCAAAGTCTGACTGAACAGACTGTGGTAAATATATCTTCACATATTCTGACACCTGTACAACTACAATTATTAGAGAAGGGTCTAAGTTTTTGTCCCTCTAGTACCATTAACTGGTTTGAGTTGGAGGCTGATTTACTATATTTTTTCCGACTGATTAAACTTAAAATTCACTTTCAGGATACTCATGGTACTGCTGTTAAATCTATGCATGAATTATGTCTATCTGATTGGGGGTTAAAACTCAAAAAGGATCTTTCCCCCCAAATATCCTCTAAAGCCTTTGATGTATTTTCGGATGCAGTACTGCGAGACATACAGGAGCTAAAACAATCAGGGCTCTGTGACCGCATTCAGCATCCGAATATGACCAGACAGGAATTGCAAGCATTAAATCAGTTGATCCATGACCACTCCCTCACCATCAAATCTGCTGACAAGGGTGGTGCGGTAGTGGTCATGGACACTTCTATGTACATGGCAGAAGCAGCCCGCCAATTGTCTGACCCTGCAGTATATGTCAAACTCCAAAGAGACCCCAAATTTGATATCCAACGGGAATTAAAATTGCTGTTACATACATACACACAAACAGGCCTGATTGACGAACAGCTGAACGAGTTTTTGCTTATAGATTTTCCAGTTACTCCTTTATTTTATTTGTTACCTAAGATCCATAAAAGTTTACAGTGCCCACCCGGCAGACCTATTGTTTCTGGCCGTGGTTCTCTCTTAAGCAACGCATCTATTTTTCTAGACAAAATTCTTCAGGAATATGTAATTACATCTAAATCTTACATTAAGGATACTACGGATTTTCTTAGTAGGTTAGCAGACGTGACGATGCCGGAGGACGCCATATTGGCCTCCTTCGACATCGTCAGTCTGTATACCTCTATACAGCATAACATCGGTTTAGCAGTGGTAGAATCGGCCCTAGCACATTCTAACTATTCTACTGAGGCTCAAACTTTTTTTCTTGGATTGTTACGGCTGATCCTGTATAATAATTATTTCCTTTTTGGTGATGATTATTATATGCAGGTCAGGGGGACGGCCATGGGGACGAATGTGGCCCCCACGTACGCCAACATGGTCGTCTCTCATTTGGAGGAACAGTACGTCTATGTGTCCCACCACTTCAGCCATGTGCTGAGGTGGTGGAGATACATAGATGATATTTTTGTCATCTGGACGGGCACAGCTGCCGAACTACACATGTTTCATACATACTTGAACAGTTTGGTTCCGGATATACAGTTCACTTTGGAAAGTTCCACTAGTGAGCTGCATTTTCTGGATGTTAATATCAAACGTATTGGGACATTGCTAAAAACCGAGGTCTATACGAAGCCTACTGACCGCAACACCGTCCTGAGGTATGACAGTGCTCATCCTCGGACGATGGTGCGGTCACTACCGTATAGCCAATTTACTAGAGTCAAGAGGATAGTAAGTGATACTAATATGCTTGACAGCACTTTAGACAAAATGACACAATCATTCAGACAGAGACATTATCCAGTATCAGTCCTACAACAACAATTAAGCCGCATCAACCAGAGAGAAAGAAGGGATCTTTTTCATGGTACAAAGAGGGACCAATCCCAAAAAATACCCTTCGTTTCCACCTTTTGTGAAGCCAGTACACATGTAGGTAAAATTATCAATAAACACTGGCCAATTTTAGGCACCGAACACAAAAATATCCCTGAACTTAATAATAGACCTATAATGTCATACAAGAGGGCTAGTAATCTTAAGGATAAACTAGTCAAAAATGACATAGGCTCGCAAAAAGGTGTACATCAGTCATTTTTAGCTCCCAAAAAGTGTGGCAGTTATCCGTGCCTTCACTGTGTAAATTGTAAGTACATGGTGAAGGGACGTGATTTCATCCATCCGAACACTGGAGTTTCATATCCACTTAAATTTTATTTAACTTGTGATTCTTGTTACGTTATATATGTTCTATGGTGTCCCTGCAAGCTTTTATATGTAGGTGAAACCACATGTGACTTCAAATCCCGCTTTAATCAGCATCGCTTTTCGATACGAAAAAAGCGAAAAGATTTGCCAGTCTCCCATCACTTTGCGAATATGGGACATGGGGAAAGTGATCTCAAGTTCATGATCCTAGACCATGTCCCATTGCCACGCACAGGAGGTAACCGCATTAAAATGCTTAAAAAGCGTGAATCCGAGTGGATCTTTAAATTACAATCTATTAAGCCGAACGGCCTAAATGTAGAGTACAAACCTTGGTTATTCATATGATGACACGTTCTTGTATCCTTGTCGATCCCAGTAATGAGAAATTTGTTATGTTTTTAACCAAAATATATTTGGATAATATATATTTTTTTATTATTCACATTTTTCACTTTTTTATTCCACATATAGGACCTATGGATGGAAGGGTTCAGCTCAGCAGGAGGACAGATGTTCTGGATATGCGCGGTTCATCCCGGACTACATTGCATTTTCTTTTGTAATCACATGAATGCGTCTTTTGTATGCGTTTTCCTCTTTTGTTATGGTCAATTCTGGAAGTCTTTTGCCCGGTAAGGGTTAATGTAGGGAATGTTAGGGCATCAGCAGATGCTGTCCCCTCCTCCCTCATTTACATAACCCGAGTGATAGTGCATCGTTTGATAGCACATCACCCGATCCTGTACCCTGGGAAAAGCCTCCTGAATGACATTTGACCTTAGATGCTACTTTGTATTGATATCGCAACACCTTGTTTATGGTGCCGGTGACGCGGCGATCATGTGACACACCATTGTGAACACGTGACCGCCTTTTCAACGACGTCACGGACATGCGCAAATCTAGTTCCGGGACGCCGCATCCACGAGACACAGCATGGAACCCTGTGTCCACCTGTAACCTGAGCTTGCCCGATTCCATACCAGGCCCTCCTACAACGTCACATTTACAGGTGACAATTATTTAATTCTGATCATCACTTTAGTGTTATAAGTATATATTTTATGCACTGATGGTTTCCTATATCTGAACTACATGTATTCATGCATTTGACTGCATTGTCTCTCTTATATGATGTTCGGATGTATGTACTCAAAATGTATTGTATTTTATTTGCACTATTTTGTTTAAGTACCACTTATGTATGTAAATTGAGATGACCACATAAAAACCCACAATTGTAATGTATGCATTGCTTGAAAATGGTCCCAGTAAGCGGACCGAAACGTCGCTACCTGGGTGAATAAAGGATCCCACCACTTTTCACCAGACGGATGTGCTGCGGTGTACTTATTTCTTTATATATATATATATATATATATATATATATATAGTGAAGTAAAAGAAGGCAGCACTCCAGATAATGATGAAAAAGTGGACGGTTTATTCACTCATCAGCAACGTTTCAGCTCTCTCTATGGAGACTTTTTCCAGCTGAGTAACATGTGCAAAATTACATATATATATAGTGCAAGTAATTACCAAGGTACATATTGATACATCATATAATAAAGTGCAAATGCATACATATTACAGTCATATTACAAATATAATCAGTGTATCATCATGATTCAGTGTAGCAGCAATACAGACATAATCATAAAAATTCATAATGTGGTGAATGTGATATAGAATCACCAAAATATCATAATTACCAATCAAATGTGAAAGTGAACAAGAGTGTTGAACATAATATAACAATCAAAAAAATTAAAAACCTTTGAATGAATCACTTTCGGCTGACCAGGCATGGTAGGAACTGTTGGCGTCCGGAAAAGAGAACGGCGCATGCGCCGCTTCAACCGCTATCGCGAGATTCACAGAAGTAGTGTGTGGTAAACCAACCACATCAAAGATGGCCGCTTTGGAACAATACTTTAGGGCGCATGCGCATGCCAATGCTAACGCCCATATAGATTTGACAGACACTTGTACAGTGCCTGAGCGCCGCAGTATATAGCAGAAACAGCTGATCCATCGGGGATCGGCGAGTCAACGTTGGTCACCAATGGGATATCTGTATCAGCAGGATGATGCGGTATTCACACCGCTAACATCCGGTTCTCCAGAATACCAGCAAATCCGCTCCATGTCCCTTACAGCCACAAAGTAGGCAAAGTCCACTGTAGATCGACTGAAGGGACACAGACAAAACTGCATCGGGGCTCATAGTATACGTTTATTTGTATTAAATATGTCAGCAACTCCCGTTTGTGTTGGTGTCACCCAAGTCCCAAAAGGGGGCTGGAGTCACACCATCACACAGACAGGGGCTGACTATAAACATTGATTGTACATATTACAAAATAATGAGAAGAGGGATCGCCAACAAGTTCCTCCAGGCTTCGCCATACGTGAACATTCGTACTTTATGCTTCAAAATAATATCCTATAAAAAAGAGAGAAAAGATATTTAATATATAGCACATGTTGTCTTCCATATACGCCATCAAACTGGGAGAGAACACACATGAATTCAATGACTAGACAACCCTAAACTCCACATTTAAACCCTGTGGCCTTAAGGTACCAAGTGTGTAGATCCAGTAAAGCTCACGCTTTTTCAATAATTTTATTCGATCCCCACCTCGCCTTGAGGGAGATATTTGCTCTAAGATTCTAAAACGTAAGTCATCTTGTGTGTGTTTAGCTTCAGTGAAGTGTTTAGACACTGGGAGATCAATTTTTTGTTTTCTAATTGAATACCGGTGTTGGTTGAGACGGGTTTTGACGTCCCATGTGGTCTCACCAATGTATAGCAGACCACAGGGGCACACCAACAAATAGATAACATAAGACGAATCACATGTTAAATATTGTCTGATCTTGACCGCACGCCAACAGTTCCTACCATGCCTGGTCAGCCGAAAGTGATTCATTCAAAGGTTTTTAATTTTTTTGATTGTTATATTATGTTCAACACTCTTGTTCACTTTCACATATGATTGATAATTATGATATTTTGGTGATTCTATATCACATTCACCACATTATGAATTTTTATGATTATGTCTGTATTGCTGCTACACTGAATCATGATGATACACTGATTATATTTGTAATATGACTGTAATATGTATGCATTTGCACTTTATTATATGATGTATCAATATGTACCTTGGTAATTACTTGCACTATATATATATGTAATTTTGCACATGTTACTCAGCTGGAAAAAGTCTCCATAGAGAGAGCTGAAACGTTGCTGATGAGTGAATAAACCGTCCACTTTTTCATCATTATCTGGAGTGCTGCCTTCTTTTGCTTCACTATATATATATATATATATATATATATATATATATAAAAAAAGAAAAAAAAAGCAGACTGATGTACCAGCCCTGAAAAAAGCTTTTTGGGGTGCTGTCATGACACTGTCCTTACAGCAGATGAGTCTGTGGACACAGAACACTGCCCTAGCTAACACTTTCCCTATTGAATCAGCAGCAGCAGCACTGTCCTTCCTCTCACTGAGAATGCAGATTCCGAATGAATCTAAAATGGATGCTGTTCAGGAGGTGGGAGGGTCTGGGAGGGAGGGTCTGCTGCTGATTGGCTGGAATGTGTCTGCTGACTGTGAGGTACAGGGTCAAAGTTTACTCAATGATGATGTATAGGGGGCGGACCGAAAATCGCATATGTTCGCCCACCGCGGCGAACGCGAACAAGCTATGTTCGCCGGGAACTATTCGCCGGCGAACTATTCGGGACATCTCTAGTGACGACCACACTTAATTGAATTTCCTCATGCCAGCCCACACATATCCGTCACCACACAGAACAAATAATGCTCTCTGTCTTATGTAAATACAGCGGCTTAAAAGGCCTTTTCTGTCCGGTGAATGCCTAATGTTTGAGACCTCGGAGGAATTCAACACCCTGTGACGACCACATGTTATCAAATTTCAACTATTATCATTTGGGGTTTTTTCAAGAGGGGGGATTTCGTTAGCCATGTTTATAATCTAATTTAATATTTTTAGTTCTTTTAAACATATGTATTTGACATGTATTTGTACTGGCCTGCAGTAAAATTGATATCCAATGACCATCTAATATACCTCCAGCCACATAATCACTTGATCTTTTATGTACGGTAAATGCATAATATTTGAGGCCTGTAATCTAACTGGCCAGGGGCGGACTGAGTGGTCGGGCACTTCGGACGTGGTCCGAAGGCCCGGCCGGGATGGGGGCCCGCCGCAGAATAACAATGTGTTATGCCCAGCGCCCTGATTCCGAATGTTATGCTGGCTTGGTAATGGCAGCGGGGCCCGGTGCGCTTACTGTATTCTATTACACCGGGCCCTGCTCACTGTAATGCTAATATTCATATGTGAACAAGAGAAATCCTCTCCCTCTCCGTACTCACAAACTAAGTAGCAGGCAGGCCGGGCGGCAGCGTAACCCACTGACATCACGCGCCTGCTTTATTCATAAAGTGGGAGGAGCAGGCGCGTGACGTCAGTGAGTTGCGCTGCCGCCCGGCCTGCCTGCTACTGAGTTTGTGAGTACAGAGAGGGAGAGAGTCGCAGAGGATTTCTCTTGTTTAATGCCTATTGCCCAGGGCCGCCATCAGGGGGGTACAGCCGATACCCCAGTAAGGGGCCCGGACCCGGGGGGCCTGGCCAGTTCCAATTAAAAAAATAATAATTTTCACTTCACTTGAGTTGAACTAGTATTGCGTCGCTAGAGGGGGGCAATTGATTATTCCTTGCCCGACCCCTTCGCTCCGCTGATTCCCGTGAATCCCGTATTATACCTGCGGACGGTATACCGGCTCCGGCTGCATTCCCCTTTAAAAGTCTCTGAGCCGCTGCGCAGAGTAACGTAGCTGCGCAGCGGCAGGTGATGTCAGACGCTGTCCGCTGCCTGACGCCACCTTCAGATTTAGCGCGCCGCAGCCTGCCTGCCACTGCCAGACACAGTCAATTCTGGTTGGTTTGCAGGCTTGCAGCCAGGCGCGGTGGGGGAACTTCTGTTCTGGCCTCTGGGAGTGGGACTGGGACGGACTGGAATCGAATCTCATCTGGAAAGAATTGTGGAAGCCTGCCCAGCTGCCCTAGTGCCCTCGCCCCTCCATCACACACATGTTGGACTTGGACCACTTGTATGGACCCCACCCCAATGATTCATTGAGGTCCTTTAGTTTATTACTTGACTTGTTTCCATAAGGGGCTGGGTGGGCTAGCAAGGGAGGGGTTAATAACAATAAGTGATGGATCATGGAGGATCATCATCGCCCTGGATAATGTTGCTCGTTCTTACTTTGCTGGTCTTTGCTCAGGGGTAAAATGCAAAGCTGTTTTCTGGATTATCCTACAGGGCCATGATCCTCCATCACTTATTGTTATTGTGCACGAACTTGAGGTTTGCGAACATTTGATCGCGTTCGCGCATCGTGCTGGCCGATGTTCGTCCATCACTAGCTGTTAGGTCCTTTTTCAATATTTAATAAGTTTTTTGGTCCCTTAATAAATTGTATGCTTCTTTATAGTACTTATCTTTATCCATAAGTACAAATGCCACCACCCTTATCCGCTGGGCATATAGTAATGTTGTTATTCTCCTGCATTGCTGTTAAGGCTTCTATCTCAGCCATTGATATATTGCTTATGTATTGTAATTTTTTTTTAGATTTTTTATTTTCTGTATATCTTTCACTACTAAATTAATGAATGTGTTGAAAGACTGGGAATACTCCTGTATCAAGTGATATTTAGACTTTCAGATTACTATGTTTATTTTGGTCATTCATCTCCTCTTTCATGTTCTCATTCTAACCTTTTTTATAGTTATATCTACTGAGCTGTTTGAGGCTCATTTTTTGAGGGAAGATCTGTAGTTTTTATTGATACCATTTTGTAGTGTGTGTGTTTTTTTGATCACATTTGATAAAAATAATATTGATATTTTTTGTTACTCATGTATTTATTTTTTATTTTACGGAAAGGGGGATGATTAAAATTTTTATATTTTTTTTACTTTAAATATTTAACATATTTTTTTTTAACTTATTATGATATTGTAGCTCATGTTCGAGTCTACAAAACTCAATTTTTTTTTCCTTAGAATTATGAACCATCATGGTTCTTATAAATCCATGATGAGTGGAGAATTGCTAATTTCTTATGTTGTCCTGCCACCTGCTGGCCAAGATAAGAATTGCAGCTTCAATAACCTGGGTCTCTTCAGAGAGACCCAGCATATTCAATTCAATTACCGGCATTCTCATTGGCCACAGAGGATGTCGGTAAAATGCCAGGAAGCGCGAGCTTCCAGGTTTTATAGCTTTTCCATGCTGTGGTCACATTTGATCACAGCATCAAAAGGCTTTAATGACCGTGATCAGCATTATTGCCAGTCGCAGTCATTAGCCGCAGGTCTCTGCTGTTTGAAACAATGGAAAACCACTGGCCCTAGGGCCTGCTGCAAGCGCAAGCGGGCGCTATGTTTACCTATCACTCCAGTGCCGTACATGTACGGTGCTGGTAGCAAATAGTTAATAATATAGAGATGTAGCAAACCACATCTATATAGGTGGAGCACTACTATATTTCAGTAACATGACCTAATGTTGTACTTCACTGTTTGTACTATCTAGAGCAGTGTGATACTAAAATAAATTACTACACCATCTATACAAATGAGGCTTGCTGCATTTGTATATTAGCTGCAAAATAATATTTTCGGCTTCATAATAAAAGTTCTACATTGTTGGAGGTAAAGCATCTTTTCATTAACTTTAATGAATACAGTGTGAAAATTGCACTATATTTTCTTTTTTTTGTGGGTGTTGAAAAAATGCTTGCCATGTTCTTTCCTACAGCTTTTTATTATTAATGCTGGCTTTGTCACTGAGGCTTCTAGGCAGCTCTGAATGCCCTAGTGTAAATCTATTCATTAATCCTTTGAAATGTACTGCTGGCACTTCCATACCTATACATAGCTTTATGTACACATTGTTTGGCATGCTGTTAACATCCTCCAAAAACGTAAATATTTTGAATGGTCAATATAAATGCAACTATTTCTTCTTAAAATATAAAAAAGGATAAATATTCCAATATTTTATATTTTCATCTACAATGCCTTCGAAAAATTCTTGAGATAATTTTACTTTTTTCACATTGTATTATGCTGCAGCCTTGTGCTAAAGGAAAAAAGAAAAGAAAATTCCCATCACTCTGCACTCAATACACCAGAATGACAAAGAGAAATATTTATAATTTATTAAAAAGAAAAAAAGAAAAATATTGCATTGACATATATATTTCAACCCTATACTCAGAATCTGAAACAGTGATTGAACCTTTGACCCAGCCTGAGAGCCAGAGCACTCTGGATCAGGTTTTCATTAATAATTTTTTCTGTACTTTGCTCCATTCAGCTTTACCTAATCTTGCCAGGTCTCCCTGTGTCAGCTACTGAAAAAACAGTCCCACAGTATTAATGCTGCCACCACCATGTTTCACTGTAGGGATGCAACTGGGCAGGTGATGGACAGTGCCTGGTTTCCTCCAGACATGACACTAAGATTTGAGGCCAAACAGTTAAATTTTGGTTTAAGCAGACCAGATAATCCTGGTTCTCGCAGTTTTTTTCCAAACTCCAGGTTGGCTTTCATATGTCATTTACTGAAGAGAGGTTTCTTTCTGGCCACTCCGCTATAAAGACCAGATTGGTGGAGTGCTGCAGTGATGGTTAACCTTCTGGACATTTCTCCTATCCACACACAGGATCTTTGGAGCTCAGTCAGAGTGACCACTGGGTTCTTGGTCACCTCTCTTACCAATATGTCTGTGAAGGTTCTCATTTATCCAGGTCATGGTATATCTGTAAAGAATAAATCAAGGCAACTGGACTTACTGGTCTTCCAACGAGCTTTCTCAATTCTGAGTGACTGTACAAGAATTCTCTGGGAATAAATATGTAACTGAATCAACATCTGGTAATTATACCCAGCATGGGGTCAGAGGTCATTATACCTTACCAAGGTCCTTCTCCTCAGTTTACTTAGTTTGGTGGGGCGACTAGCTCTAGGAAGAGTCCTGGTTGTTCTAAACTTCTTTCATTTAATAATTATGTCAGCCACTGTGCTCTTGGGAACTTTCAGTGCAGCAGAAATATTTTAGTCCCCTTCTGTGCCTCCATACAATTTTGTCTCTGAGCTCTACAGGTAGTTCTTTCCTTCTCATGGCTTTTTTTTTGTCTGATATGCATTATCATCTGTGAGACCTTATATATACAGGAATGTGTCTTTCCAACTCATGTCTAATCGACTGAATTTACCACAGGTGGACTCCAAACAAGGTGTAGAAACATCTCAAAGATTATCAAGAGAAAAGGGAGGCCAACAGAGCTAAATTTCAAATTCATACATATTGCAAAGGGTCTGAATACTTAGGTCCATGTGAAATTTTATAGCATTGTGGATGTGCGATCCAGTTCTGTTTTTCTCCCCCTGATAACCATGTGAAATTTTAGTTTTTTCCATGTAATAAATTAGCAAAAATTTCTAAAAATCTGTTTTCACTTCCTCATTATGGCACACTGAATGTAAATTGATCGGTGAAAACTTGAACTTTTTTTCATTAGAGCATAAGGCTACAACAAAATTGACAAAAGTGAAAGGTAGCTGGAAATGTAAATTATATATAATATGGATAGATATCCAAACAGATATCTTCAAATGTGATAAAACAATATCTCAAGGACAAGACATCATATATAAACTGTATATAAAATTAGCAGTACTGCGAATATTTAAAAAATATAAAATATATGTATAGGTTTAAAACTTATAAAGTAGCTGCTGGGATACAAGTTTTGGAGTCCATGCAGAATTCATTCCAATCTCCGCCTGAGATTGGAATGAACTCTGCATGGACTCCAAAACTTGTATCCCAACATGTATAAAAATTCTAATAGCTGTCCTGTCCCACTGTGTACAGTGTATGTACAGAATATATTGACAATATCTGTATATGCAGAATTATTTATGTGTATAGCATATTGAAGTATTATTTCTGCACAGTGTATGGGAGAAACGATATATGATGGAGTTATTGGTGTGTGCAAAGTTTAGCATTATTGGTGTATCCTGTAAAATAGTGTATAGCTTTTGTGTATACCATATGATGGTCATGCCATTATTTCTTGTACGTTATGGCAGCAATATCAACTTATACTCTAAAGTGATATTATTAATAGTAAATGTTTTTTGATGTTTTTTCTCATGATGAGCTAGCAAAAAATTAAAATAAAAAGTGCCCCATCCTTCACTGGTTTCCATATACCAGACTAAATTGTCAATAAGAATTACTGGACCACATTTGTTACGGTCCATTCACACGTCAGTATTTTTCTATATCCCGAATTTCGATCAGTTTTTTGCGGATCCGTTGTTCCTGAAAATGTTTCCGTATGTCATCCGTATGTCATCAGTTTTTTGTGGATCCGTTAAAAATGGAAACATGTATAAATTTCAATAAGCAAATAAAGTTGTTTGGATTTCATTGAAAAAAATTGAAAAAAAAGTGAATAAAAGTCTAGTTATGTGTTACCTCAGGTGCCATTTTCTTTGGTTCATCGTGAGGTAAAGAGCTCTGTGTGGAAATTTTGCTTTCTAGCCATTTTTTTCGTGCAAACTCTACTGCGATAACATGCCGAAGGATATAACTGGAGTTCTGTTCCATTGGGTCCTATTTCGTTTATTTGGACATCAAGCAGCAATGTTGGAAGAATAACCGGAGAGGAGGAGGAGGAGACAGTGGATTCATCCCATTGTCGCGCAGAGACATCAGAAGGGACAATTTCATACTATCTATAACGATCTGCGTCAAGACCCCTTCAAATTCCAAAATTACTGCCGTATGTCCATGGAGTCATTTGATAACCTTTTGTCGTCTCTCCATCCCGACCTTAACTTCATGTACACTAGCATGCGGCGCAGCATCTCTGCCGAACAAAGGCTTATCGTCACGTTGAGGTAAGAAAAATTTATAATGTATATAATTTGAGGTTTGTTATTATAAAAAAAATTGAATTTTTTTTTTTTTTCACAGATTCCTTGCAACTGGAAATTCGTTTGCATCGCTGCACTTTGAGTTTTTGCTTGGGATCTCAACAATCTCTGGGATTGTCTGCCATACGTGTAAAGTCAGCGGCTCAGAGATGCGGTGATGCCCACCCCCAAGGCGGAAGATTGGCTTCGTATCGCCGAGGGATTTTACCAATCAGCGCAGTTTCCAAACTGCATTGGGGCACTGGACTGGTTCTTCAATTACAAACGATATTTTTCTGTAGTGCTGATGGCCTTGGTTGACAGTAACTACAGGTTAGTAATTGTGGATATCGGGGCCTTACGGGAGCACTTCAGACAGCTGCATCTTTAGTGTTTCCAGAATGGGTGAACGGCTTCGCGAAAACCAGCTTGCCCTGCCAGAGCCAAGAAGACTACCCGGATCTGCAGGTCCGCTGGCTCCATTTGTGATTGTGGCAGACAAAGGATTTGTGATCGTCACACCACCTGATGAGGCCCTTCCCTAGACGCGATCTGGATGACAGGAAGCGCATCTTCAATTATCGTTTGACTCGCGCCCGTCGGTATGTGGAGTGCGCTTTTGGAATACTGTCCAGTAGGTGGAGAGTATTCATGTCATCTATACAGATGAATCCGGACAATGCCACCCTGGTGATTCAGGCTTGTGCACTGCTGCACAACTTCACCAGCCTACATGATGCCTCCGCTGATGCAGATATTGGTCAAAATGTGACATCTTCTGTCAATTTTGATCAGAGTCGGACTGGACGACCTGGAATGGCTGGGCTAGCTGTTCGGGAATTCTATGCCGACTTTTTCAGCAGTCCAGAGGGGGCATTACCGTGGCAATTGGAAGCCATCCGTGGAAGTCGTGGATTTCAGCTTGAATCTGGATACCAAATTACTATACAAATTTACATTTTCTTAGTTTAGTTAGATCCCCTGTTGTTAGTTTAGTTTAAGGACTCGCAAGATAATGAGGACCCTTGACGTGGGCTTGCGAGCTGAGGTATTTAATATTTTCCAAATTACACTATCATTATATAAAATTTTATTGATAGTGTTTTAAAATTTTAAAAAATATTTTATTTTGGATTAAATACCTTCAAATACCTCTAAAATATAAAAAAAATTTCAACATTGAATATATAGCTTAATGTACTAGAACATGTTTCTACCGTTTTGATCATTGTGACCAGCATTAGCGCTCCCCATTGCCCTTGAAACCTAGAAGTTGACTGGCACAGACAAATCTAGACCATTTCTACATGAATGTGATTAAAATACGTTATATTTAAATAAACATTGTGCCAGTCAACATTTTTATTTGGCGTCATTCAATAAATAAAAATTAATAGACATTCTATTTAAATGAAAAATGACATTTATTATATTTTAAACATATTTTTTTTTTTGTTAAAGTTATAGATCAAAAAGTTCCCTTGTAAAAGAGCCTGTATTTGAACTGGGGAGACGTTCCCTTCGATAGTATCTCGTTGGAGGTGGATTCTGGAAAAATGATTGCCCAAATGGCCTCCAATTTAGCATGGCATCCCTATCTCGCTCCAAATTATAGACAGTTTCAATTGGTTCGTGAGGACCTGCAAATAGGTCCATTAAAAGTGCCACAGCAGATAGACACCAAGCTTTTTGTTCCTCGGGTATTTTTTTTAAGTAAGGGGCCAAACTTCTTACCATTGATTCGTCAGGACTCTCACCACGATTCTGGTTTAGATACTCCATAACCCTTGATTCAACAATGGTTCGAGTATCTAAAGCAGAATCGTGGGGAGGGGGACCCCTACGTCTACCAGAGGAACGACGCTGGGTGTTTATCTGCTGTGGCACTGAGATATTTTGGGGTACATCCTCAGAGACAGCTTGTAATTCCTGATTTTCTTCCGTGGATGGAGAGGCAGAAGGATTGTCTAATGAAGACTGTCCTGATGCTGCTGCAACTTCTTCCGGCTCGTTGCTGAGGTTATCAACGGTCCTATAATAATATTTAAAAATGTATTATTATTTTTTAATTTTAATAAAAAAATCTAAAGAATTATTAAAGTTTCTAAATTATTATTATTTGACAGGCATGCTGATCCTGCAGATGTCAAGCTGTTTCAAAACTACATTTCCCATCATTTCAGAACGGCCTACAGAAATCCTCTTATAAGACCATTGTGGGAGTTGCAATTTTTCAACTGTTTTAGAATGATGCAGGGTCACTATCCAAGCTATTGGATATGAAAATATCTTAGGCCCCTTGCAGACGAGCGTAACTGATTCTGTCTGGATCGATTGGCGAACTAGTTCAACTAAACCCACGGGATTCCTCACTCAATGAGTGCAAGATTTTTATTTAGAAAAAAGTTCTAAACTATAAAAAAAAATGGATAATCTAACTTGAAGCTTCCCTATCACCATGAGAAAACCTCTATGTTAGAATATACAATCGGATTTCAGTTTGAATGTTCAAACTCAGATCCATCAGTATATTCTAACACAGAGGCCTTCCCATGGCGATAGGGACGATTCAAGTTAGAATATAAAAAGAACAATGTGCATAATGACCCTTGCCTGCCTGGCAACACCCTATCTGTTACAGGGTGCTATGATCCCCACAATTAACCCCTCAGGTGCGGTTATGTACACTGTTCTTAGTATATTCTAACTAGAAGCGTTCCCATCACCATGGGAACGCCTCTGTGTGTGCATATACTGTTGGATCTGAGTTTTAACGAACAAACTCACATCCAATGGTATATTCCAGGCATGCTCAACCAGCGTCCCTCCAGCTGTTGTCAAACTAAAACTCCCACGATGTCCTGCTGTAAGCTGATAGCTGTATGTTGTTCGGGCATGCTGGTAGTTGTAGTTTTTCAACAGCTGAAGGGCCGCAGGTTGAGCATGCCTGATATATTCTAACATAGAGACTTTCTCATGGTGATCGGGACGCTTCAAGTTAAAATATACCATTGGATTGGAGAAAACTCTGATCCGATGGTATATTAATAGGGACTCCTGACTTTACATTGAAAGTCAATGGGAAATGGATCCGTTTACAATTGCACCTATATTGTGTAACTGCAAAAGGATCCGTCCACATTTACTTACATTGTAACTCAGGACGGATCCATTTGGTTCTGCACCTCCAGAAGCACACCAAAATTCTTCATACATCATTTAGATGCCCACCTCCTGAGCGGAAAAGAGGCAAGATGGAGCCAAATTTATGCATTCTAAATGGATCCTTATCCATTCAGAATGCATTGGTCCAGAACTGATCATTTTTGGGCCGCTTGTGAGAGCCTTAAAACTGATTTCACAGGTCGACCCAGAAACGCCAGTCTGAAAGGAACCATCCATCAGCGAATACCTTGGGGTGTCTTCTTTCCAAAATGGGGTCACTTGTGGGGTAGTTATACTGCCCTGGCATTTTCCAGGGGCCCAAATGTGTGGTAAGTAGGTAAATGACCTGTGAAATCCGAAAGGTGCTCTTTGGAATGTGGGCCCCTTTGCCCACCTAGGCTGCAAAAAAGTGTCACACATGTGGTATCTCCGTACTCAGGAGAAGTTGGGGAATGTGTTTTGGGGTGTCATTTTACATATACCCATGCTGGGTGAGATAAATATCTTGGTCAAATGCCAACTTTGTATAAAAAAATGGGAAAAGTTGTCTTTTGCCAAGATATTTCTCTCACCCAGCATGGGTATATGTAAAATGACACCCCAAAACACATTCCCCAACTTCTCCTGATTACGGAGATACCACATGTGTGACACTTTTTTGCAGCCTAGGTGGGCAAAGGGGCCCACATTCCAAAGAGCACCTTTCGGATTTCACCGGCCATTTTTTACAGAATTTGATTTCAAACTCCTTAACACACATTTGGGCCCCTAGAATGCCAGGGCAGTATAACTACCCCACAAGTGACCCCATTTTGGAAAGAAGACACCCCAAGGTATTCGCTGATGGGCATAGTGAGTTCATAGAAGTTTTTATTTTTTGTCACAAGTTAGTGGAATATGAGACTTTGTAAGAAAAAATAAAATAAAATCATCATTTTCCGCTAACTTGTGACAAAAAATAAAAAGTTCTATGAACTCACTATGCCCATCAGCGAATACCTTAGGGTGTCTACTTTCCGAAATGGGGTCATTTGTGGGGTGTTTGTACTATCTGGGCATTGTAGAACCTCAGGAAACATGACAGGTGCTCAGAAAGTCAGAGCTGCTTCAAAAAGCGGCAATTCACATTTTTGTACTATAGTTTGTAAACGCTATAACTTTTACCCAAACCATTTTTTTTTTTACCCAAACTTTTTTTTAATCAAAGACATGTAGAACAATAAATTTAGCGAAAAATTTATATATGGATGTCGTTTTTTTTGCAAAATTTTACAACTGAAAGTGAAAAATGTAAATTTTTTTGCAAAAAAATCGTTAAATTTTGATTAATAACAAAAAATGTAAAAATGTCAGCAGCAATGAAATACCACCAAATGAAAGCTCTATTAGTGAGAAGAAAAGGAGGTAAAATTCATTTGGGTGGTAAGTTGCATGACCGAGCAATAAACGGTGAAAGTAGTGTAGGTCAGAAGTGTAAAAAGTGGCCTGGTCATTAAGGGTGTTTAAGCTATAAGGGCTGAGGTGGTTAAAAGAGGAAGGGAAGATACCAGTGCTTAGTGATAGGTTGAAGAGATGGGTTAGTGCAGTGGTAAGGTTATGGCTGAGGTGATATGGGATTGGGTTAAGTGGTGAGTAGTGATGAGCGAGCATGCTCGGCCAAATATCTGTTCGGCTCGAGCATCGCTATGCTCGACACAAGGCTCGAACTTAATGCTCGAGTCTTCTCTCCGCACGTTTTGCGGGTTTTAAGCAGCCAATAAAGGTGCAGGTAAGTACTGCCCTCACTGTAATGCCAGTAGCCATGTTGGCTGCTGGCATTACAGTGATTGGCTGGCCGCAACGCGTCATTGGGTGCTATATAGCACCCGATGGCGCATATTCGGCTCAGACGTAAACAGGGAGAGCAGAGCGTAGGAAGGGAAAGACAGAGTAGGGAGCGAATTTCACAGTTTTTATTCTGAGAAAGCTTTTCCAAGACCCAAAAGTCCTTTTAAGGACTACTGTGTGTGTTTTAGAGCAGCAATCTATTTACCTGCAGTCTTAGGGACAGTGTTGAGGAAGGGACAGATAGTTCAGGGAGAGAAATTTTCTGTTTTTACTACCAAAAGCTTTTCAAAGACCCCAAAGTCCTTTTAAGGACTACTGTATGTATTTTACAGCAGCAAGATATTTTCATTTTATACCTATTAGTGACATATACTGTACATCATCCGCAGACTGTGTCTTTAATAATCTGGGCCATATCTAGTGTCCATAGTGTGTGGCTTTGTGTAAAAAATACTGAACTACATCTGCAAACAGTGTCTGTATTACAAATTCAAATAGTCTGGGCCTAATTTAGCGTCCATAATCTGTAATGTTCTGTAACCAATACTGTACTACATCAGAAAACAGTGTCTGTATTGCAAGTTCCAATAATCTGGGCCTAAAATAGTGTCCATAATCTGTGAGTTTCTGTGACATATACTGTCCTGCATCCGAAAACTATGTCTTTAGCGGACAGTAAAACAATCTGCGCCACATCTAGTGGCAAAACCATTAATATGAAGAAGGCGAGCACTAAGGGACGGGGAAGTGGGCATGAATCTGATGGTGCACGCAGAGGCCGTGACCCAGGGTGCAATGAAACTGTTCCTGCAGCCAGTGCACCAGAAAAAAAAAAAAAAAACATTCACTGTACTAGCTTCATGTCCAACTTAGCTGGGCGGCACAGGACAACACTGTCCAAGTCGGACCAGTGTGAACAGTTGGTCGGTTGGATTGCTGAATATAATGCTTCCAGTCAGTTAAGCACCACCCTCTCTTCCACCAAGTCCAGTCTCTGTAGCCAAGAGTCTGGTCAACCGAATCCTCACTCTGATCATCCTTCCTCCCATAATGGAGAGGCTTTCCAAACGAGTTACAGTAGGTGAACCCGATTTTGTGTCAATCTCGCTCTCTTTCTCGGCGAGATTGAGCACCTACGAGCCCCATCGCGGAAGCCAGCGCCGAGCTGGCTTGCCACGATGGAGACAGAGCCGTCATAGAAGCGACGGGAGATCCGACTTGGATTCCCGCCAATTCTACACGTGTGCGGCGTTTGTTATGAATCCTGAGGGGGAAGTCCCCGCCGGATTTTAAATAAAAATCCGGCATGGGTCCCCCCCTCAGGAGCATACCGGGCCCTTAGGTCTGTTATGGGTTGTAAGGAGAGCCCCCCCTACGCCGAAAAAAACGGCGTAGGGGGTCCCCCTACAATCCATACCAGACCCGTATCCAAAGCACGCTACCCAGCCAGCCAGGAAGGGAGTGGGGACGAGCGAGCGCCCCCCCCCCCTCCTGAGCCGTACCAGGCTGCATGCCCTCAACATGGGGGGGTTGGGTGCTCTGGGGCAGGGGGCGCACTGCGGCCCCCCCACCTCAGAGCACCCTGTCCCCATGTTGATGAGGACAGGGCCCCTTCCCGACAACCCTGGCCGTTGGTTGTCGGGGTATGCGGGCGGGAGGCTTATCGGAATCTGGGAGCCCCCTTTAATAAGGGGGCCCCCAGATACCGGCCCCCCACCCTAAGTGAATGAGTATGGGGTACATCGTACCCCTACCCATTCACCTGCAAGAAAAGTGGTAAAAACACAAATAAACCACACAGTGTATTAAAATATTTTATTTTTCTGCTCCGGAGGCCGCCCCCTGTCTTCTTTATTAGCTCTTTTACCAGGGGGGGCTCTTCTTCTTCCGCTATCCCGACGGGTCTTCTCCGCTATCCGGGGGGTCTTCTCAACTCTCCGGGGTTCTCCTTCTGTCTTCGCCGCTCTCCGTTGTTGACTCGGCGCACCCCGGTTCTTCGTCTCGCTAAATTTTTATTTAAAATCCGAGATCTCGCGAGACGAAGAACCGGGGTGCGCCGAGTCGCACCCCGGTTCTTCGTCTCGCTAAATTTTTATTTAAAATCCGAGATCTCGCGAGACGAAGAACCGGGGTGCGCCGAGTCAACAACGGAGAGCGGCGAAGACAGAAGGAGAACCCCGGAGAGTTGAGAAGACCCCCCGGATAGCGGAGAAGACCCGTCGGGATAGCGGAAGAAGAAGAGCCCCCCCTGGTAAAAGAGCTAATAAAGAAGACAGGGGGCGGCCTCCGGAGCAGAAAAATAAAATATTTTAATACACTGTGTGGTTTATTTGTGTTTTTACCACTTTTCTTGCAGGTGAATGGGTAGGGGTACGATGTACCCCATACTCATTCACTTAGGGTGGGGGGCCGGTATCTGGGGGCCCCCTTATTAAAGGGGGCTCCCAGATTCCGATAAGCCTCCCGCCCGCATACCCCGACAACCAACGGCCAGGGTTGTCGGGAAGGGGCCCTGTCCTCATCAACATGGGGACAGGGTGCTCTGAGGTGGGGGGGCCGCAGTGCGCCCCCTGCCCCAGAGCACCCAACCCCCCCATGTTGAGGGCATGCAGCCTGGTACGGCTCAGGAGGGGGGGGGGCGCTCGCTCGTCCCCACTCCCTTCCTGGCTGGCCGGGTAGCGTGCTTTGGATACGGGTCTGGTATGGATTGTAGGGGGACCCCCTACGCCGTTTTTTTCGGCGTAGGGGGGGCTCTCCTTACAACCCATAACAGACCTAAGGGCCCGGTATGCTCCTGAGGGGGGGACCCATGCCGGATTTTTATTTAAAATCCGGCGGGGACTTCCCCCTCAGGATTCATAACAAACGCCGCACACGTGTAGAATTGGCGGGAATCCAAGTCGGATCTCCCGTCGCTTCTATGACGCGCTTGCTGGGATGTGCTGTCACTATTCCAGTGAGTGCGAGATCTCGGCACCATGTCGCCGAGTATCAGCGCGACGCTGTCGTGCTAAAAGCACAATATCACAAACACCTACTGTATCCCACACTCGGATATTCCGAGGAGCTCTTTCCAGCGCCACTATTAGATTTGGCCCTCGCGCCCAGCACGCTTGAAGAGGGACCTGAGATATTTTGCCCTGATTCCAAACTTCTTGAGCCTTTACAGTCTCAAGAAGATGACGGGGGTGAACGGTAATCATTCGCTCACGAGGTGGATAATGATGAAACAAAGTTGTCAATCACTGAGGTTGTGGTTAGGTCAAGTCAGGAGGATGAGCAGAGTTAAGAAGTGGAAGAGGAGGTGGTGGACGATGAGTTCACTGACTCAACATGGGAAGGTGAAAAGCCGAGCGATGACAGCAGTACAGAAGGGAAGGAATCCGCAGTACCGCAACAAGCTGGAAGAGGCAGTGAGGTTGCAAAAGGAAGAAGTCGGCCCACACCAAACAGGCCTGCAGCCATTAAACCGAGCACCCCCATGCAAAAATCTACCCTCACCCTGCACCTGGACCTTCGCATGAACCATCAGCGACAACATCCACTTTCCTGTCCCAGCGCAGCGTCCAAATGTCCATAACACAGTCATTTGAACGCAAGCGCAAATACCCACCCACCAACCCACCCACAACACTATATGAACAACTTTCTAAATTACTGGCTCTTGAAATGTTGCCATTTAGGCTTGTGGACACTGAGACCTTCCACAGCCTGATTTTGGCGGCCGTCCCTCGGTACGCAGACCCCAGCCACCACAATTTTTCACGGTGGGCCATGCCCGCCTTACACCAGCATGTGTCCCAGAACATCACCCGTGCCCTGACCAATGCACTTACTGGGAAGGTCCACTTCACCACGGACACGTGCTGGTGGCCAGGGATGCTACATTTTCCTAACCACACACTGGGTGAATGTTGTGGAAACCAGGAGTGAGTCGTACCCTGAGATGGCACAGGTGCTACCCACGCCCAGGATTGCGGGCCCTACGCCCAACAGGGTCTCTGCAAGCAGCTATGTTACTGGTTCCAACCCCCACTTCTCCTCCTCCGCCGCCTCCTCCTCCACTTCCACCTCCAGCAGCAGTCAGCCATCAGTCGCTAGCTGGAAACAGTGTAGCACTGCTGTGGGTAAGCGTCAACAGACCGTGCTGAAGCTGATCTACTTAGGGGACAAAAAGCACACCGCCGCAGAGCTGTGGCAAGGTATAAAGGACCAGACCGAGCTGTGGCTCTCGCCACTCAACCTACAACCAGGCATGGTTGTGTCTGACAATGGCTGTAACTTGGTGGCGGCTTTGGAGGTCGGCAACCTGACACACCATGCCTAGCCCACGTCTTAAACTTAGTGGTTCGTGTGTGCCCATTTCCTCAAGTCGTCCACAGCTTCAGCCGGTCTGTCAACGTTGCAGCAGCGCTTGCGGCTTCCAGCTCACCGAAATGTTGTGCGACGTGAGCACGTGTTGGAACTCTATGTTCTACATGTTGGCCTGGCTTTGTGAGAAGCACAGGTCAGTTGTGGAATACTAGCTGCAACATGGTCGTCGACTTTCGAGTCAACTGCCACTATTCACAAGCGAGGAGTGGGCATTGATGTCAGACCTCTGTGAGGTTTTAAAAACTTTGATGAATCCACACAGATGATTAGTGGCGATAACGCTATTATCAGCGTAACCATCCCACTGCTGTGTCTACTCAAATGATCACTGCTCAAAATTAAGGCCGACACTCTGAATGTGGCAGATGAGGAAATGGGGGACGACATTACACAGGGTGATAGCCAGACCACCCACAGTTCGTCTTCTCAGCGCGAATTGGACCATGAAGAGGAGGAGGAGGAGAAGGAGCTGGAGACAGTTGCCTCTGCTACAGAGGGTAGTATCCATGGAACTTTAATTCCATCTGTTCAGTGTGGTTGGGCAGAAAATGAGGAGGAGGAGGAGATAGAGAGTCATCCTGATGTCGACAACGACGTCTTGCCTGTTGGTACTCTGGCACACATGGCTGACTTCATGTTAGGCTGCCTTTCTCGTGACCCTCGCATTATACACATTTTATACAACACGGATTACTGGGTGTTCACCCTTCTTGACCCCGCTACAAAGAGAACTTCTCATCTCTCATTCCTGTGGTGGAGAGGACGAGTAAAACAGTGCAATACTGTAAGAAACAGTCATGTAAGGTCTCTAAGTTTCATTATCCTGGTAAACTGTGTTAAAATCTAATGTAAAATGCCTGCAGTATTTGTTTGGTCAGTAGATGGCAGCATAGGACCAATTTGCATTGGAGTTTACCATAGAGAAAGTGTATTACTGTGATACTGGTTCTTTAAGGCAGCAGCTAAGTGTTGAAGTGACACGCCCCTTATGATGTCAGCCTGCTTCAGTGTGAGCAGGAAGAGACACTGGAACTGCAGCTGCCGCCATATTGGCAAGATAGAAAACAATTTTGGAGTGCCGGTTCCTTGTAATTTTTGGCAGCCCTTTCACTTAGTGCATAGACTTTATGAGTGTAGGAGTCCCACTACCTGAACAATTGTACCACAATGTGAATGAGGCCCACCTTTATGTGATATAGAGGCTGTTTCGGAGTGCCTCTTGCTTGTAATTTTATTGCAGCACTTGCACGTTATGTACAATTTTTCCTGTAAAATTTATTTTTTGGGGAGTTTTGTGTGTATTTTTGTCAGTCTGTAAAAGTGGCATACAACTTGGACAACATGGTTCCCAGCAGCGATCTGGTAGTCCAAGATGCATCCAGACATCGCCCCCATGGTGTTCCCGATCCATTTCGGTGGTGTTTCTGTCGCTTTCTGACCTATTCCAATGGACTAGGCACCCTCCCCTCTTCAGAGCAGGGGGTGCCTGGTTGTCTCCTATTGACTTCTATTATACTCGGGTGCTCAGCCGAGCACACGAATATAGCAATGTGTTCGGCCCGAACACCCGAATACTTTGGTGCTCGATCATCACTAGTAAACATACTAAATACTTTAACCAACCAAAGTGGCACCTCAATCACTGTATACACAGGTGCATCTCAAATTAGAAATTATCATCAAAAAGTTAATTTATCTTATTAATTCAATAGAAAAAGTGAAACTCTTATATAGTCTTATGTCAGACATGCTACTCAACGTGCTGTGTGGCATTCTATGCAAGCTGCTGTCTTCATTGCTCCAGTCTCTGTTCTCTTACAGCATGTGCACACTAAACTGTGGCCTCTTAAAGAGCAAATTATCAAATCCTTCCTCAGTCAATAGATGAGGTTCCTTGGGTAATTAAAGCACCTTCTCCAGGCAGAGGGTGCCTGAGCTTAATGGTTCCCTGTGACAAGCAAAGGTGTTTGGAAGACTTAGTGCCTCAGTGATTTCCTTGTGATTTACTAGCGTTATCCAGCCTGTGTTCCTGCCAGGTACCCATCATGCTTGTGTACTGTAAGACGGTACAAGGAATCATCGTGGAGGATAGGTATGTGTCACCGAGTTTCCTGGCCTCGGTGGAGTAAGAGCCAGTTTTCATGTGTCAGCAGCAGGTGCTGTGTGACACCTTGCTATCTAGTATGGCTGTAAATAGCTGATTCGGGACGGCTCTTACTGGAAGTGCTGGGTGGGTGACTACTCCCCACGTTCCAGGCCGGGTTTTGACAGGCCTATAAAAAACAGCCAGCAGTGTCAGGTGGGTGGGATTACTCCTCTCTGACACTGGATCTGTGTGAAACTCTGCTGAGATCCGAGGGCTGTGTGTGGGCTTAAAGCTGAAGACAGTGTGTCGGGGGCGAGCAGGCAGCCTAAAGCCTGCAGGTAGACTTTCTGAGGCTGAGCATTTAGCCGGGTGTGGATTAAACACCCAAGATCAAAGATAAATGTTTTTCTGTGTGAACTGTTCATAATGTGAACCTGCAACTAGTGTGAATAAACACCACAGTCTTTGAGTTACAAACGTGTCTTTGATCTCACTGTTTGGTTTCAGTTCAAGTCCGTGTTTAAGTTTTTCTAGTCTGTCTGCTTGGTTCCTGCCTGCCTTGTATTTGCATCCACCACTAACTGCCTACAAGCTCTCCTAGTGTCTCCTGTTCTGTGTTGACAATTATCTGCACTTCCAGTATTGTAACTGTCCAGATTGCTTCTGCGATTGTGGTACAGTTTCCCAGCATCCCAGCCATCCAGCCAAGTTTCCTACAATAAATTTCTGCCTAAAATGCCCATAATATATAAAAGTGACTGTTCAAACTATATGTGCAGTTTTGGTGCATTTTCTGTGCCCGTGAGCCACTGCTTACAGCAGTGCCCCTGACCTCAGTGCAGTGGCGGATTACAATAGAGACGTTCGGGTCGGCAGCCCCCGAGCCCAGCACCGCTGGGGGGCCCAACGCCGACCCGAACGCCCACATAGTGCGGCGGGGCACGGGATCGCATAGCTCCCTGTCCCTTTATTTACAGATGCCTAAACAGGCGTTGAACCTATCTTGCCCCAGGTGTGAATTAATACTTCGCTTTTATTAATGCTAAAGTTAAAACCTGAATGTGAACATGATACACTTATTTAATTGTAATTAACGAACCAAAATAACAAAAATGGTTAAAAATCCAGTCACTGATGGATGGAAAATGTTCAGTGAATTGGGGGGGGAGAGCATGTGCACTAACTCTCACCCTTATCACTTTGCAGGCAGTGTACTGCCCTCACTATGCTTGCAGTACTGCTACCAGTTAAGCAGGGTTGTCAATCCAACCATGTAACTGCGGTCGCCATGGTGCATGAGCCCACTATGCAATCAGCTCTTTGACTCAGGTGTGCCTAATGTAAAGCCATTGCAGATGCTTGCTGTGCAATTAGCAGTTAGATGAGGTTATCAATCCAACCGTATTATATGGGAGCCGTGGTGGTGCATGAACCCACTATAGAAGCCACACTTTGAGTCATCAAATATGCTTGAAAGCTAGCAAAGGCAGCAGTCTCTGCGAGCAAGAGGACAGCACGGTTTTGATGCCATGCCTATAAGCTAGGTGAACCTAACAGTAAAAAGTAGGCCAGCCGGACTGCTATGGGCTAATTTTCAGTGGAATGGAGTGCTGAGTTTAAAAACTAAGACTGCCCCCCGACATGTTTCACCAGATCTCTGGCTTCTTCAGGGGTCAATGGGGAGCATTGAGTGACCCTATGCAGGCAGTGGACTAAATACGTCATGTTTGAATTGACAGGCTCGGCATCCTATCGGAAGGTGCATCAAAGAGCAGCCGGCCAATTATATCTGAAGACACTCCCCCCCCCAGGTCCCCCCCCCAGGAGGCGCGCGCGCTCACAGGAACGGAAGGTAAGAGAGTTGATCTCCAGCCTGCCAGCGGCGATCGTTCGCTGGCAGGCTGGAGATGTGTTTTTTTTAACCCCTAACAGGTATATTAGACGCTGTTTTGATAACAGCGTCTAATATACCTGCTACCTGGTCCTCTGGTGGTCCCCTTTGTTTGGATCGACCACCAGAGGACACAGGTAGCTCAGTAAAGTAGCACCAAGCACCACTACACTACACTCCACCCCCCCCCCCGTCACTTATTAACCCCTTATTAGCCCCTGATCACCCCTGATCACCCCATATAGACTCCCTGATCACCCCCCTGTCATTGATTACCCCCCTGTCATTGATCAACCCCCTGTAAAGCTCCATTCAGACGTCCGCATGATTTTTACGGATCCACTGATAGATGGATCGGATCCGCAAAACGCATCCGGACGTCTGAATGAAGCCTTACAGGGGCGTGATCAATGACTGTGGTGATCACCCCATATAGACTCCCTGATCACCCCCCTGTCATTGATTACCCCCCTGTAAAGCTCCATTCAGATGTCCGCATGATTTTTACGGATGCACTGATAGATGGATCGGATCCGCAAAACGCATCCGGACGTCTGAATGAAGCCTTACAGGGGCATGATCAATGACTGTGGTTATCACCCCATATAGACTCCCTGATCACCCCCCTGTCATTGATTACCCCCCTGTAAAGCTCCATTCAGATGTCCGCATGATTTTTACGGATGCACTGATAGATGGATCGGATCCGCAAAACGCATACGGACGTCTGAATGAAGCCTTACAGGGGCGTGATCAATGACTGTGGTTATCACCCCATATAGACTCCCTGATCACCCCCCTGTCATTGATTACACCCCTGTCATTGATCAACCCCCTGTAAAGCTCCATTCAGATGTCCGCATGATTTTTACGGATGCACTGATAGATGGATCGGATCCGCAAAACGCATACGGACGTCTGAATGAAGCCTTACAGGGGCGTGATCAATGACTGTGGTTATCACCCCATATAGACTCCCTGATCACCCCCCTGTCATTGATTACACCCCTGTCATTGATCAACCCCCTGTAAAGCTCCATTCAGATGTCCGCATGATTTTTACGGATCCACTGATAGATGGATCGGATCCGCAAAACGCATACGGACGTCTGAATGAAGCCTTACAGGGGCGTGATCAATGACTGTGGTTATCACCCCATATAGACTCCCTGATCACCCCCCTGTCATTGATTACACCCCTGTCATTGATCAACCCCCTGTAAAGCTCCATTCAGATGTCCGCATGATTTTTACGGATCCACTGATAGATGGATCGGATCCGCAAAACGCATACGGACGTCTGAATGAAGCCTTACAGGGCGTGATCAATGACTGTGGTTATCACCCCATATAGACTCCCTGATCACCCCCCTGTCATTGATTACACCCCTGTCATTGATCAACCCCCTGTAAAGCTCCATTCAGATGTCCGCATGATTTTTACGGATCCACTGATAGATGGATCGGATCCGCAAAACGCATCCGGACGTCTGAATGAAGCCTTACAGGGGCGTGATCAATGACTGTGGTTATCACCCCATATAGACTCCCTGATCACCCCCCTGTCATTGATTACACCCCTGTCATTGATCAACCCCCTGTAAAGCTCCATTCAGATGTTTGCATGATTTTTACGGATCCACTGATAAATGGATCGGATCCGCAAAACGCATACGGACGTCTGAATGAAGCCTTACAGGGGCGTGATCAATGACTGTGGTTATCACCCCATATAGACTCCCTGATCACCCCCCTGTCATTGATTACACCCCTGTCATTGATCAACCCCCTGTAAAGCTCCATTCAGATGTTTGCATGATTTTTACGGATCCACTGATAGATGGATCGGATCCGCAAAACGCATACGGACGTCTGAATGAAGCCTTACAGGGGCGTGATCAATGACTGTGGTTATCACCCCATATAGACTCCCTGATCACCCCCCTGTCATTGATTACACCCCTGTCATTGATCAACCCCCTGTAAAGCTCCATTCAGATGTCCGCATGATTTTTACGGATCCACTGATAGATGGATCGGATCCGCAAAACACATACAGGCGTCTCCCTGGAGCCTTCCAGGGGGGGTGATCAATGACTGTGGTGATCACCGCATATAGACTCCCTGATCACCCCCCTGTCATTGATCACCACCCCTGTCATTGATCACTCCCCCTGTCATTGATCACCCCCCTGTCATTGATCACCCTCTGTAAGGCTCCATTCAGACATTTTTTTGGCCCAAGTTAGCGGAATTATTTATTTTTTTCTTACAAAGTCTCATATTCCACTAACTTGTGTCAAAAAATAAAATCTCACATGAACTCACCATACCCCTCACGGAATCCAAATGCGTAAAATTTTTTAGACATTTAAATTCCAGACTTCTTCTCATGCTTTAGGGCCCCTAGAATGCCAGGGCAGTATAAATACCCCACATGTGACCCCATTTCGGAAAGAAGACACCCCCAGGTATTCCGTGAGGGGCATATTGAGTCCATGAAAGATTGAAATTTTTGTCCCAAGTTAGCGGAACGGGAGACTTTGTGAGAAAAAAATTAAAAATATCAATTTCCGCTAACTTGTGCCAAAAAAAAAAAATTTCTATGAACTCGCCATGCCCCTCATTGAATACCTTGGGGTGTCTTCTTTCCAAAATGGGGTCACATGTGGGGTATTTATTCTGCCCTGGAATTCTAGGGGCCCCAAAGCGTGAGAAGAAGTCTGGTATCCAAATGTCTAAAAATGCCCTCCTAAAAGGAATTTGGGCACCTTTGCGCATCTAGGCTGCAAAAAAGTGTCACACATCTGGTATCGCCGTACTCAGGAGAAGTTGGGGAATGTGTTTTGGGGTGTCATTTTACATATACCCATGCTGGGTGAGAGAAATATCTTGGTCAAATGCCAACTTTGTATAAAAAAATGGGAAAAGTTGTCTTTTGCCAAGATATTTCTCTCACCCAGCTAGGGTATATGTAAAATGACACCCCAAAACACATTCTCCAACTTCTCCTGAATACGGCGATACCACATGTGTGACACTTTTTTGCAGCCTAGGTGGGCAAAGGGGCCCATATTCCAAAGAGCACCTTTAGGATTTCACAGGTCATTTACCTACTTACCACACATTAGGGCCCCTGGAAAATGCCAGGGCAGTATAACTACCCCACAAGTGACGCCATGTTGGAAAGAAGACATCCCAAGGTATTCCGTGAGGGGCATGGCGAGTTCCTAGAATTTTTTATTTTTTCTCACAAGTTAGTGGAAATGATGATTTTTTTTTTTATTTTTTTTTTCATACAAAGTCTCATATTCCACTAACTTGTGACAAAAAATAAAAACTTCCATGAACTCACTATGCCCATCAGCGAATACCTTGGGGTCTCTTCTTTCCAAAATGGGGTCACTTGTGGGGTAGTTATACTGCCCTGGCATTCTAGGGGCCCAAATGTGTGGTAAGGAGTTTGAAATCAAATTCTGTAAAAAATGACCAGTGAAATCCGAAAGGTGCTCTTTTTTGCAGCCTAGGTGGGCAAAGGGGCCCATATTCCAAAGAGCACCTTTCGGATTTCACAGGTAATTTTTTACAGAATTTGATTTCAAACTCCTTACCACACATTTGGGCCCCTAGAATGCCAGGGCAGTATAACTACCCCACAAGTGACCCCATTTTGGAAAGAAGAGACCCCAAGGTATTCGCTGATGGGCATAGTGAGTTCATGGAAGTTTTTATTTTTTGTCACAAGTTAGTGGAATATGAGACTTTGTATGAAAAAAAAAAAATCATCATTTTCCACTAACTTGTGACAAAAAATAAAAAATTCTAGGAACTTGCCATGCCCCTCACGGAATACCTTGGGGTGTCTTCTTTCCAAAATGGGGTCACTTGTGGGGTAGTTATACTGCCCTGGCATTCTAGGGGCCCAAATGTGTGGTAAGGAGTTTGAAATCAAATTCTGTAAAAAATGACCTGTGAAATCCGAAAGGTGCTCTTTGGAATATGGGCCCCTTTGCCCACCTAGGCTGCAAAAAAGTGTCACACATCTGGTATCTCCGTACTCAGGAGAAGTTGGGGAATGTGTTTTGGGGTGTCATTTTACATATACCCATGCTGGGTGAGAGAAATATCTTGGCAAAAGACAACTTTTCCCATTTTTTTTATACAAAGTTGGCATTTGACCAAGATATTTCTCTCACCCAGCATGGGTATATGTAAAATGACACCCCAAAACACATTCCTCAACTTCTCCTGAATACAGAGATACCAGATGTGTGACACTTTTTTGCAGCCTAGGTGGGCAAAGGGGCCCATATTGCAAAGAGCACCTTTCGGATTTCACAGGTCATTTTTTACAGAATTTGATTTCAAACTCCTTACCACACATTTGGGCCCCTAGAATGCCAGGGCAGTATAACTACCCCACAAGTGACCCCATTTTGGAAAGAAGAGACCCCAAGGTATTTCGTGATGGGCATAGTGAGTTCATAGAAGTTTTTATTTTTTGTCACAAGTTAGTGGAATATGAGACTTTGTAAGATAAAAAAAAAAAAATCATCATTTTCCGCTAACTTGTGACAAAAAATAAAAAGTTCTATGAACTCACTATGCCCATCAGCGAATACCTTAGGGTGTGTACTTTCCGAAATGGGGTCATTTGTGGGGTGTTTGTACTGTCTGGCCATTGTAGAACCTCAGGAAACATGACAGGTGCTCAGAAAGTCAGAGCTGCTTCAAAAAGCGGAAATTCACATTTTTGTACCATAGTTTGTAAACGCTATAACTTTTACCCAAAGCATTTTTTTTTTACCCAAACATTTTTTTTTTTTATCAAAGACATGTAGAACAATAAATTTAGAGCAAAATTTATATATGGATCTCGTTTTTTTTGCAAAATTTTACAACTGAAAGTGAAAAATGTCATTTTTTTGCAAAAAAATCGTTAAATTTCAATTAATAACAAAAAAAGTAAAAATGTCAGCAGCAATGAAATACCACCAAATGAAAGCTCTATTAGTGAGAAGAAAAGGAGGTAAAATTCATTTGGGTGGTAAGTTGCATGACCGAGCAATAAACGGTGAAAGTAGTGTAGGTCAGAAGTGTAAAAAGTGGCCTGGTCTTTCAGGGTGTTTAAGCACTGGGGGCTGAGGTGGTTAAGGACGTAATCAGTCAAACTAATGCATAGGGAACACAGAAATCTTGGCTCTGTGTGTATACATTTGGTTTCCATCAACTTGTGAAAGGTAGAAACCCTAAGATAAAGTGCATTGATGCACTCGAATTGCTACCTAAAAACTCCTCCTTAATTTCTCAAAGGAAGGCCGTGAAGGCGAACCCCTCTTGAAGCCCTTTTGGACTAAGACTGTCAAGCCGGTAGATCCACCTAGTCTTTTCTTTCAAAAGTATGGCATCTAAATCTCCCTTTCTCGCTCCCAGTTTTTTTTTACAAATTCCTCAGAATTGAAGTGCCTTGTGATCTCCGCCATGATAGGCCCTAACATGCCTGGAAATGGATGTATCTGCCTTAGTGTTGATGCTGCTTAAATGCTGGCAGATCCTTCTCCTAAATTCGTGGGACGTCTTGCCAACATAGATCTTAGGGCATGGACATTGGATAGCATACACAATGCCTTTAGTCTTGCAATTAATGTATTGCTTAATTTGGTATTCTTTCTCATCCACAGGATTAACAAAGGCACGACATCTTCTCACCAGGGGGCAAAAGACACAGTCCCCACACGGGTAGGTTCCCACTATATTGGATGTTAGCCATGTGGTTTTCAATGGTACAGGCCGGTAGAAGCTATGGACCAATGCATCCTTCAAATTTCTACCTCGATGATAGGTAACGCTGGGGTTTTGCGTAATAACTGCCCTCAGATCGTTATCCGCCCATAGGACGTGCCAGTGTTTCTTAAGAGTTCGAAACAACTGATTGTTTTGGGCATCAAAAGTGCCAATGCACCTGACAACATGTGCCTTCGGACACCTGGGTGCGGCATTTAACAATTCTGTCCGGTTTAAATGGCTTGCTCTAGCATATGCCTGGTGTAAGACCTTTTTAGGATAACCTCTTACATGGAAGCGATCATATAAAGTTTTGCTCTCTTTGCTAAAGCTAGCATCATCTGAGCAATTTCTGTGGGCCCTGATATATTGACCTACAGGGATTCCCTTTCTGAGTGGTCTAGGGTGGTAACTATTCCACTGCAGTAGGTTGTTTGTCGCTGTCAATTTGCGATGGATCTCAGACTGGATGTGGCCATCAGGGTCCAGGTTAAGTTTAAGATCCAGAAACGTAATACTGTTATCATGGATCTCTAAAGTGAAAATCATACCAAAAGAATTGGTGTTCAGAACTTAAACAAACTGGTGAAACTTATCGGTGGTACCTTCCCAAAGTATTAGTACATCATCAATGTACCTACTCCAGAAAAGAATGTGCTGTGTGAAGTCAGAGAGATCATGTGTAAAAACAATAGTGTCCTCCCACCACCCTAAGAAGAGATTTGCATAATTTGGTGCACACTTACTTCCCATTCGCTGTGCCAACCAATTGCAAATATTAATAGATAAAGAAAATAATTGTGCGTGAGTAAAAATTGAAGGAGAGTCAATATAAACTCAATATGTGCACAGAATTGTGTGCTCTTAGTGGAAAGAAAAGAAGAAACTGTCTTGATCCCTAAATCGTGTCTTATATTCGTGTACAGGGCCTCAACATCAAGGCTTGCTAGCTTAGTTTGTGACGTGACCTGTACATCCTGGAGCCTGATGACCACATCCTTTGTGTCCCTATTGTATGACGGTAAGCTTGGTACAAAGGGTGCTATAAACTCATCTATATATTGACTGATATTTTCAGTCATGCTGTTATTGCCAGATACTATCGGTCTACCTGGCACTGGTCGCCTCTGTTTATGCACCTTGGGGATGGCATAAATGGTGGCAGTTGTTGGGTGCATTCTAAAGAGGTATTTGAATTCCTCTTTAGAGATGAGATTATTCTCCTTTGCTTCCAGGAGTATCCCTTTAAGGTCTCCCAGGAACCTATCTGTTGCATTGTGATCCAACTTCTGATAAGTATCTGTTTGTTTAACTAGGTCCTCAACCATCTTTTTATAATCCAGTTTGTCCATAAGGACCACACAGGTTTTGTCCCAATTATATATTAGCTCCCTGTCCCGTCGCCTATCACGCGCCTGTGCTGGGACACAGCACATTGACGTGTGCACGCCTGCCTCATCCCGCCTTCATCTGCGAGCAAGTGCCTGGCCCTGGACGGTGAGTATTTAGCTTTTAATTTTTTTTTTTTTAAATTAATGTGCCTACTTTGGGGGACATGTGGTCGATGACACACAGAGGAGGACATATTAGGGAAGAGACCTCGAGTACATGGGAGGGGGAATGTGGGGGCTGTGTGGGGCTAAATTTTATGGGAGGGACTACTATGTGGGGGCAAATTTCTATGTGGGGGCAAATTATTATGGGAGGGACTACTATGTGGGGGCAAATTACTATATGGGGCAGTGTGGGGGGAAATTACTATGTGGGGGCAGTGTGGGGGCAAATTATTATGGGAGGGACTACTATGTGGGGGCAAATTACTTTATGGGGCAGTGTGGGGGCAAATTACTATGTGGGGGCAGTGTGGGGGTAAATTCTTATGGGAGGGACTACTATGTGGGGGCAAATTACTATATGGGGCTGTGTGGGGCCAAATTATTATGGGAGGGACTACTATGTGGGGGGAAATTACTATATGGGGCAGTTTGGTGGAAACTATTGTGTGGGGGCAGTGTGGGGTAATTGCTATGTGGGGGCAAATTACTATGTGGGGGCAGTGTGGGGGAAACTATTGAGTGGGGGCAGTGTGGGGAAATTGCTATGTGGGGACAAATTACTATGTGGGGGAAAATATTGTGTGGGGGCAGTGTGGGGTAATTGCTATGTGGGGGCAGTGTGGGGTAATTTCTATGTGGGGACAGTGTGGGGAAATTGCTATGTGGGGGAAAATTACTATGTGGGGGAAAATTACTATGTGGGGGCAGTGTGGGGGAAACTATTGTGTGGGGGAAATTGCTATGTGGGGGCAGTGTGGGGTAATTTCTATGTGAGGACAGTGTGGTGGAAATTACTATGTGGGGGCAAATTACTATGTGGGGGCAAAATTACTGTGTGGGGGAAAACTACTATATGGGGGCAGTTTGGGGGAAATTACTGTGTGGGGCAAATTACTATGGGGGGATTACTATGTGGGGGCAGTGTGGTGGAAATTACTATATGGGGTGTTGTTATTGGGGAGGCACTGTAGGGGCAATTCTATTATTTTTGGGGACACTATACAGGGATTATTGCCTGGAGCACAATAGAGGGTGGTATTATTACTCGGGGCACTCTAGGGGACATTATAGCTGCTGTGGACACTATAGAAACATTTGGGGTAATTTATCAAACTGGTGTAAAGAAGAACTGGCTTAGTTGCCCATAGCAGCCAATCAGATTCCACCTTTCATATTTGACAGCTCTTTCGGAAATCCAGTTCTACTTTACACCAGTTTGATAAATGACTCCAATTATGTTTATTAGGGTCACTATTTTTTTAAGCAGTATAGTACCTTGGACATTGGGGAGTAAAACGGGCACAGTATTGGGAGTGGCAGCAGGATGACACTGTGGGGACACCAGGATGAGGAGGTTGATGGAAAAATTGAGAAATCTAAAGTGTCTGTGTTACAAACTGTAGAGACAAGATGCGGCTGAAAGAATTTGCCATGGTGGTGTCACGACTGTGACTGATCCAGACAGGTCTGGGAGGAGAAGGTCGCAGCGACTTGCTACTCGCAATAGCTTGTGAGTTTGCTCCATGGTTCAGGGTATGTCATCCGGGTTTTGCATTGTGAACCTTTTTGTCCTGACTGGGAGTTTGTAGGCATCCTTCTCAGGTGAGTCCTGTCTGCCACTCCCAGCTACTATATTAGTTTCAGTTTCACTTGCAGTCATTGCCAGATATAGTCCTTACTTCCAGTTCTATTCTGACCTTTGAAGGAGATCGTTTGATGGTGTTGCTGTGGAGCTCTTGTCCGGCGTGGACTGTCGTGATTGGGATCGCCTTCTCTGCTCGTGACCATTTTTTGGTGCGTATGGTTTCCATCCTCAGTTTTGTACGTTTAGTGAGGGGGGGCCGCCTGGGATTCCCGAGGAGGAACGATTTGCGTCTTCACTTTCTTCAGTGTGGCAGAGTGTGCAAGAAAGTTTGAAGAGAATGGGTGGTAGATACAAACGTGTGGCTGATAGGAGGCGCTCTGAAGGTCCGGACCTTGGGGTGAATGACTTGGTGTGGTTGTCTACCAGAAATATCAAGTTGAAGGTTCCCTCATGGAAATTAGGTCCGAGATTTATTGGTCCTTATAGGGTAATTAAGATCATTAACCCGGTGGCTTTTCGTCTGGAGCTACCTCAGACTCTAAGGATCCATAATGTCTTCCACAGATCTCTGCTTAAGAGATATGTAGAACCTCCTGAACCATTGCCACTACCGCCTCCACCGGTGGTTGTTGATGGCAGTCTTGAGTTTCAGGTAGAAAAGATTGTTGACTCACGATATGTTCGCCGCTCTCTTCAGTACCTGGTGCACTGGAGAGGTTATGGTTCCGAAGAGAGAATGTGGGTTCCAGCTTCAGAGATAAAAGCGGACAGACTCATTCAGGCTTTTCATAGCTCCCATCCGGAGAGGCCTGGTCTTGAGGGTCCGGGGGCCCCTCGTAGAAAGGGGGGGTACTGTCACGACTGTGACTGATCCAGACAGGTCTGGGAGGAGAAGGTCGCAGCGACTTGCTACTCGCGATAGCTTGTGAGTTTGCTCCATGGTTCAGGGTATGTCATCCGGGTTTTGCCTTGTGAACCTTTTTGTCCTGACTGGGAGTTTGTAGGCATCCTTCTCAGGTGAGTCCTGTCTGCCACTCCCAGCTACTATATTAGTTTCAGTTTCACTTGCAGTCATTGCCAGATATAGTCCTTACTTCCAGTTCTATTCTGACCTTTGAAGGAGATCGTTTGATGGTGTTGCTGTGGAGCTCTTGTCCGGCGTGGACTGTCGTGATTGGGATCGCCTTCTCTGCTCGTGACTGGATAAGTCTATCTCTGCTATAGTTTGTTTGTTGCTGTCTTCCCCTGCTGTTCTCCTAGACACGAGTGATGGTGACTAGTGCTCCCATCGGCCTTTCCCCACTCTAGGCTTGTTAGGGTGACTGAGGGTTTAGGCATCCTGCTCGCCGCACGGGTTCACACCCCGTCTAGGGTATCAGGGCAGACAGGTGCCAGCTTAGTCAGGGGTGGCCATACTATTCCCATCCGTAGATAAGGGTCCCCCTTCCCCTCCGTCTGGTGCGACACGACTGCTGCTGGGATAGCGGTCGTGACAGTATATCTGGCCTTTTAAAAAAAAAAAAAGTGACATTTTCTTTTTTTCTTTTTTTTTTTGCTTGCTGTTTTGCTTCGTATTTTACTGTTCCGCTATGGATTCGGTTACAGTTCTGGCGAAACAATTTCAGGGATTATCCCTTGAAGTGGCAGGATTAAAAGCAACAGTGCTGCAGCAGCAGCCATCCTTGGGTTCCACCGTTGCTATGGGAAACCAAGGTACTCCTGAGCCAAAAGTGGCTTTACCTGATAGGTTCTCAGGAGGGAGAGACCAATTTGTAACCTTCAGAGAAGCTTGCAAATTGTGCTTCAGATTACGTCCTAGATCCTCCGGCGGTGAGGAACAACGGGTGGGCATTGTAATTTCTCTCCTGCAAGGAGATCCGCAGGCTTGGGCTTTCTCCCTACCATCAGACTCTCTGGCCTTACGATCAGTGGAGGAGTTTTTTGAAGCCCTGGGTCTCGTATATGATGACCCGGACAGGGTCTCACTGGCTGAGTCTAAGCTACGTAGACTTCGGCAAGAGAACCGGTCTGCTAAACTATATTGTTCCGAATTCCGTAGGTGGGCTACTGATACGTTATGGAACGACTCGGCCCTTAGGAGTCAGTTCTGCCAGGGGTTGTCTGAAAAAATTAAAAGACGCGCTGGCGGTATACGAGGTCCCTGGGTCTCTGGAGGCTGCTATGTCTCTGTCCATAAGAATCGACAGACGACTCAGGGAGAGACTATTAAATTTTACGGAGGCCTCTATAGGGCAGGGATCGGTTTGTTATGATCCAGTCGAACCAATGCAAATAGGTGGCGCCACTAGACGGGTGAATCCTCCTAAGTCCCGCCGTAGGTCAGAGGTTTGTTTTCGTTGTGGGGGGAGGGGTCATTTTGTAAAGGTTTGTCCCTCAGAACCCAAGAGACCACAAACAAAGGAGCCGCCGGAAAACTAGAGTCCCCAGATTGTGCAGAGGATAACAGTCTGGACGTATTCGTTTCCTCCATACGCATGTCTCAGTTTTTGTTGTCCGCTACCGTTGAGGCGGGCAATAAGACTGAGATCTGTTCCGTCTTTTTGGACAGTGGGGCGGGGGTCAACTTGGTGGATTCACGGTTTGCTCAGGCTCTGGGTTTTATTCCAGAACCGATACGCAGAACTACTCCTGTTTTTGCCATCGACTCCTCCCCTCTTACTCAGAAAGAGTTAACTCAGATCATCCATAATATCCATCTGCAGGTAGGGGACCTCCATAAAGAGCGTATCTCTTGTTATGTCCTGGACGGTCTTCCGGCTCCTATGGTATTGGGGCTTCCCTGGCTGGTGACTCACAATCCAGTGGTGGATTGGCAGGCTGGGGAGATTGTGGAGTGGAGTGAACATTGTAAGGACAACTGCTTGAGTAGTAGGTGCTCTACACTCTCTGTAACATCTTTACCTGCCTTTCTGTCAGATTTTATGGATGTGTTCTCTGATAAGGGTTGTCAGGGGTTACCACCTCATCGTCCATATGATTGCCCGATTAATCTATTACCTGGGGAAAAACTACCTAAAACCCGGTTATACAATCTTTCCGGCCCGGAGAGGAAGGCTATGAAAAATTATATTTCGGAGAGTTTGGCTAAGGGACACATCAGACCCTCTTCTTCACCTGTGGCTGCAGGGTTCTTTTTCGTTAAAAAGAAAGATGGGGGCCTACGTCCTTGCCTGGATTTCCGGGAATTAAACCGGATAACTATCCGAGATCCCTATCTTCTTCCTCTCATTCCCGACCTCTTTAATCAGGTTGCTGGTGCTAAATGGTTCTCCAAAATGGATCTCAGAGGAGCCTATAACCTGGTTCGCATCAAAGAGGGGGATGAGTGGAAGACGGCTTTTAATACTCCGGAAGGGCATTATGAAAATCTGGTCATGCCATTTGGTCTTACTAATGCGCCTGCGGTATTCCAACATTTTGTCAACTATATTTTTAGTCACCTTATCGGGAGATTTGTTGTGATATATCTTGATGACATCCTGGTCTATTCCCCGGATCTCGATACACATAAGATCCATGTGAGACAAGTGCTGCAGATATTAAGGGCCAACAAATTGTTTGCTAAGTTAGAAAAATGTGTGTTCGCCGTAAAAGAACTGCCATTTCTGGGGTATGTGTTGTCAGATTCAGGTTTCCGCATGGATCTAGAGAAAGTCCGGGCGATTATAGACTGGGATCTGCCTGAGAACCTGAAGGCATTGCAACGCTTCCTGGGGTTTGCCAATTTTTATAGAAAATTTATAAAGAACTATTCCTTGGTGGTCAAACCACTGACGGACATGACCCGAAAGGGATCCGATTTTTCCAAATGGTCACATGCAGCCAAAACTGCCTTTGCATCTCTGAAGGAGAGATTCACCTCGGCCCCTATTCTCGTACAGCCAGATGTCTCGCTTCCTTTTATTGTTGAGGTTGACGCATCAGAGGTGGGGGTGGGAGTGGTACTATCTCAGGGCCCGTCCCCTGGTGAATGGCGTCCGTGTGCTTTCTTTTCGAAGAAATTGTCTACTGCAGAAAGGAACTATGATATTGGCAACAGGGAACTTTTGGCTATTAAGTTGGCTTTTGAGGAGTGGCGTCATTTTTTGAGGGGGCGGTTTATCCCGTCACGGTGATTACTGATCACAAAAACTTATTATATCTGGAGTCTGCTAAACGTCTCACCCCTAGACAGGCTCGGTGGTCGTTATTTTTTACTAGGTTTAATTTTGTAATAACCTACCGCCCGGGGGCAAAAAATACTAAGGCGAATGCATTGTCTCAAAGTTTTCCTGGAGGGGGTGATGTTGAGGTACCAGAGCCCATTTTGCAAAAGGGGGTGGTGGTCTCTGCATTACACTCAGGTTTAGAGGGGAGGGTGTTGGAAGCTCAGGGGGACGCCCCGGCCTCCTGCCCCTCGGGTAAACTGTTTGTGCCAGAAAATTTACGCCTGGAGATACTAAAAGAACACCATAACTCCACACTGGCAGGACACCCAGGTAGTAGGGCAACCTCTGAATTAGTGTCTCGTCGGTTCTGGTGGCCTAAATGGCGCCAGGAGGTGTTGAATTTTGTGTCTGCATGTGCTACCTGTGCTCGTTCTAAGGTAGATCATACTCGTCCGGCAGGGCGTCTTTTACCTCTAGCCATCCCCAACAGGCCTTGGACGCACCTATCAATGGATTTCATTACGGATCTACCAGTATCAGCGGGGAAAACTGTTATTCTTGTAGTTGTTGACAGATTCAGTAAAATGGTGCACTTTATTGCTCTTGCCGCATTGCCTAATGCTAACACACTGGCTCAGGTTTTTATTGACCACATCGTGAAGCTTCACGGGGTCCCTTCCGATATTGTTTCGGATCGTGGTACCCAATTTGTTTCTAAATTTTGGAAAGCTTTTTGTTCTCGTTTAGGGGTTCATCTGTCGTTTTCTTCATCTTTCCATCCACAGTCCAACGGTCAGACTGAACGTACCAATCAAAACCTAGAGACATATTTGAGATGCTTTGTTTCCGAAAATCAGGATAAATGGTCATCTTATTTACCGTTAGCCGAGTTTGCCATTAATAATCGTCGTCAAGAATCCACCGATAAGTCACCATTTTTTGGTGCGTATGGTTTCCATCCTCAGTTTTGTACATTTAGTGAGGGGGGCCGTCTGGGATTCCCGAGGAGGAACGATTTGCGTCTTCACTTTCTTCAGTGTGGCAGAGTGTGCAAGAAAGTTTGAAGAGAATGGGTGTTAGATACAAACGTGTGGCTGATAGGAGGCGCTCTGAAGGTCCGGACCTTGGGGTGAATGACTTGGTGTGGTTGTCTACCAGAAATATCAAGTTGAAGGTTCCCTCATGGAAATTAGGTCCGAGATTTATTGGTCCTTATAGGGTAATTAAGATCATTAACCCGGTGGCTTTTCGTCTGGAGCTACCTCAGACTCTAAGGATCCATAATGTCTTCCACAGATCTCTGCTTAAGAGATATGTAGAACCTCCTGAACCATTGCCACTACCGCCTCCACCGGTGGTTGTTGATGGCAGTCTTGAGTTTCAGGTAGAAAAGATTGTTGACTCACGATATGTTCGCCGCTCTCTTCAGTACCTGGTGCACTGGAGAGGTTATGGTTCCGAAGAGAGAATGTGGGTTCCAGCTTCAGAGATAAAAGCGGACAGACTCATTCAGGCTTTTCATAGCTCCCATCCGGAGAGGCCTGGTCTTGAGGGTCCGGGGGCCCCTCGTAGAAAGGGGGGTACTGTCACGACTGTGACTGATCCAGACAGGTCTGGGAGGAGAAGGTCGCAGCGACTTGCTACTCGCGATAGCTTGTGAGTTTGCTCCATGGTTCAGGGTATGTCATCCGGGTTTTGCCTTGTGAACCTTTTTGTCCTGACTGGGAGTTTGTAGGCATCCTTCTCAGGTGAGTCCTGTCTGCCACTCCCAGCTACTATATTAGTTTCAGTTTCACTTGCAGTCATTGCCAGATATAGTCCTTACTTCCAGTTCTATTCTGACCTTTGAAGGAGATCGTTTGATGGTGTTGCTGTGGAGCTCTTGTCCGGCGTGGACTGTCGTGATTGGGATCGCCTTCTCTGCTCGTGACTGGATAAGTCTATCTCTGCTATAGTTTGTTTGTTGCTGTCTTCCCCTGCTGTTCTCCTAGACATGAGTGATGGTGACTAGTGCTCCCATCGGCCTTTCCCCACTCTAGGCTTGTTAGGGTGACTGAGGGTTTAGGCATCCTGCTCGCCGCACGGGTTCACACCCCGTCTAGGGTATCAGGGCAGACAGGTGCCAGCTTAGGGTTAGTCAGGGGTGGCCATACTATTCCCATCCGTAGATAAGGGTCCCCCTTCCCCTCCGTCTGGTGCGACACGACTGCTGCTGGGATAGCGGTCGTGACAGGTGGTCTGGGTCAAATGGAGGAGAAGAGGAAAGAGAAGGTCTACATGACAGGAGATGTCACTGGATGTAAGAGGTATGTGGTGCTGTATTCTCCTCCATGTCTTTTTTATTATAATTATATGTATTTTAAATTTGGCGACCAAATTTCTCAGTTTAGGACCCAATTTGGGGTATTTTTTTTTTGTCTGAAGATGTCATATGGCCTAAGAAGAGACTGTGGCGCTCATGAAGCACCGCATCCTCTTCATACAAAAAAAACTAAACTAAAATGGAGGGGGGGGGGCCCAAGTTGGTTAGACAGCCCTGGCCTATCATGCACTTAATCCGCCCCTGCCTCAGTGTGTCAGCTCCAACTATACTGGGACTATCCCAAGAGGTAGCGGTCTGGTTGCTCCCCTGTAGAGAAGGCCAGATTCCTGCACAGGGGTGAAAAGTTGAAAACCAAGAGCGCGCCAGAATAATGCCCTTAGCGTTTAGCCAAAAGCCAAACCAGCTAGTTGGCACAGTGGGTCCACCTTCGCTGATCCGAGCAATATAAACTCATTACACACAGAGTCAAAGTCAGAAGTATCTTACCTGGGCTAAGGAGAAAAAGGACTGGACTGTTGCTCAGTGGTCCAACGTCCTATTTTTACTTGGAAATCGAGGTCCCAGAGTCTGGAGGAAGAGTGGGGAGGCACACAATTCAAGTTGCTTGAGGTCCAGTCTGAAGTTTCCATAATGAGTGGTTTGTGGAGCCATGTCATCTGCTGTTGATGTCCGCTGTGTTATATTAAGTCCAAAGTCAGCACAGGCATCTCATAGGAACTTTTCAAGCACTTCATGATTCCCTCTGATGAAAAGCTTTATGGAGATGCTGATTTAATTTTCCAGCAGGACTTGGCACCTGCCCACACTGCCAAAAGTACCAATACCTGGTTTAATAACCATGGTATAACTATGCTTAATTGGCTCACCTTACCTAAACCCCATAGAGAATCTATGACGTATTGTCAAAAGAAAGATGAGAGAAACCAGACCCAACAATGCAGACGAGATGAAGGCTGCTATCAACCTGGGCTTCCATAACACCTCAGCAGTGCCACAGGCTGGTCAGTTTCATGCCACGCCACATTGATGCAGTAATTCATGTAAAAGAAGCCACAACCAAGTACAGAGTGCATATACTGTACATATTTTTTTGAAGGCCAACATTTTTATATTAAAAATAATTTTTTTATTGGTATAACTTTTGGGGTTTCATTAGCTGTAAGCCATAATCAGCATTAAAAGAAATAAGCACTTGAAATAGATCACTTTGTACGTAATGAATTTATACAATGCATAAGTTTCAGTTTCTCAACTGAATTTCTGAAATGAATTAACTTTTGAATGATATTCTAAGTTGTTGAGATGTACCTGTATAGCTATTCCGTTTTTTCACATACCATAGAGATTTTCCAGATCAGTGGTTTATGAATGGATTTTATTACTTTAGTGCTTGCAGGCTGCTCCTCTACTTTTATAAAGAAGCAAAGCCAACAGGCACTTCGGCTCTGAAAGGAATAAAAACAGAAGATACTTTTTGTTGTTTATTGTACCAACTAGTACATGATCTGCCTTAAATCTTGCACAAGAAAAGATCACGTCACATCCACAGTAGCTGGGTAGATATATTCTCTACAATATTGTTATGCTCACTACCAGAGGCATTATGCCTGTGCACTGAGGACATCTAGAACAGCTGTCTATCATGGTAGAAAATGACAGGTTTGTTAGTAAGAGATGCCAGAAGTGGTTTACACTTTAACAGAACGGTCATTAAGTGTAGGGATGACTGACTTCTCCTTGGAAAGTAACAGTATTTTTTGTTGCTCTTGGTAACAACAAATTGATTTTTATTATAATATGCTTTTCTGAGGAGAGCAACACAGCTATTTTAGAACTTAAGTGAAGATAAAATTGATGGAGTTAATATTTATATATGGTACTTTGCTTTTTTAAGTGTTTTATGTGTTTTTCCACCGGAATGTATTCAGATAACATTGTGTGCTGGGATGCTGACATAACAATATTGTTCAGAACTTTATTCTTAATGGCGCATGATATCAGGGAGAATGAAGAAAAATACCTACATTAAAATATTTACAGTCATTCATTTTTAAATTAGATGTTAAAAAACACAAATAACTCTTAAGTTCCCATGCTTGCCTACCCTTTTATCAGTTCAGTAAAAGTGCATAATTTTGATTAACTAGCAAAGTCATGCAACTCCAATAACCTTCATGCAGCTCAAAGACTGGAACAAAATGTTGGGGACCTAAAGATTTTTGCATACCCCCTTTAGTACTAGTACAGTAACTAAACTTGCAAGCTTAAGGCCTCAAGATCATGGTCATATTATTGCTAATTTATTTAATGTACCTTAGTATGCCTCCAAATTGATAAAGAGGCATGAGGTTTTTTTTCTGTCAGATTCCACTAACATGCAACCAAAAAGGTTTGATACATGTCATAAGTACATTGCTTTCCTAGAGGATGATAGTTACTGTATATACATACAACACCTGATAAATTATTGTCAGCACACAGTCCCATACGGATTCACAATACAGTAAGCATGAAACATAAAAAAATAAATCATGATATATGTTTCTAGATAAACAATCAATACTTGTCAGAGGTGTCAGACCACACCCAGGTTCTTTGTGGGCACTGAGTGGTATGCATGGCTCCCCACCTAATGGTGGCAGAAGGAAACAGAAGGAACAATGGCTTTACTGTGAAGCAACAAGCTTGGTGGTTACTAGTGATGAGCGGGAGGTGCCATATTCGGTTTCGCGATATTTCGCGAATATTCGCATGAATATTCTTGTTATATTCGTCGAAATCGAATATTCGCAATTATTCCAATTATCGCGAAATTATTTTTCGCATATTGCGAAAATTTATCTTGATAGTATAAGGCAACGTTCCTATGCTAATGACTATGGCTAGGCTAATATGTGTATATTACGAAATTTCGTAATATTGCTCTAACTTCGTCTCTTAGAATATTACGAATATTCTAAAAGACGAAGTTAGAGCAATATTAAGAACATTTGCAAAAGTCGAAATTGCGATGCGAGTAATATAACACGAAATAGTCGCATGAAGATTTAAACTTAGCACTGCTATATTCCATATTCTAGCCTAATATGGAATATAGCTGTGTTAAGTTAGCACTGCTATATTCCATATTAGGCTAGAATATGGAATATAGCTGTGCTAAGTTGAAATCTTCATGCGACTATTTCGTGTTATATTACTCGCATCGCAATTTCGACTTTTGCAAATGTTCTTAATATTGCTCTAACTTCGTCTTTTAGAATATTCGTAATATTCTAAAAGATGAAGTTAGAGCAATATTACGAAATTTCGTAAAATACACATAGATTGTATTTAAGCTAATATACTGCTATAGTAATAATTTTTAATAGTGTACATATTTTACAAAACTTAAGTTCAGAAGAGGCAAAAAAAATTACAGGAAAAAAAAGGGATTATAGCACTATATTAGCTAAATTACAATCTATATGTGTATTTTACGAAATTTCGTAATATTGCTCTAACTTCGTCTTTTAGAATATTCGTAATATTCTAAGAGACGAAGTTAGAGCAATATTACGAAATTTCTAAAAGACGAAGTTAGAGCAATATTAAGAACATTTGAAAAAGTCGAAATTGCGATGCGACTAATATAACACGAAATATTCGCATGAAGATTTCAACTTAGCACAGCTATACTCCATATTCTAGCCTAATATGGAATATAGCAGTGCTAACGTAGCACAGCTATATTCCATATTAGGCTAGAATATGGAGTATAGCAGTGCTAAGTTGAAATCTTCATGCGAATATTTCGTGTTATATTACTCGCATCGCAATTGCGACTATTGCGAAATTTCGTAAAATACACATATAGATTAGATTGTAATTTAGCTAATATGGAATATAGCAGTAAGTTGAAAACGCCACTGACTGGAGCAGCCAGGAAGCCAGGAATCCAAAGGACAGGTAAGAACAACTTTAGGGAAGTGGGAAAGAAAAAAATATAATAAAAAAAAAAAAAAAAACGAATATTCTATTTCGCGAATATATAGAACGATATTCTAAATATTCGCGAAATCTCGAAATTGCGATATTCGAGAAAAAAATTCGCAATTCGAATATTCGCGCTCAACACTAGTGGTTACAACACTCTTAAAATAGGCAAATAGCTTGATGGCTAAAGTCTCATGTAGGGCAATGAGCATTTAGTGACAACATTCTATCAATGAGGGCACAGGTGGACAAATACAGTCATTTTACATCACACCTACACTTTCAGATAACTTTGCAGAATAAACTGACATGTGTGTCTACATGAGTGACCATTATATGACTTGTATATGGCATTTATTTGCAGTTTTGGCCACAGATCCTGATCCCTAACTCGCTTACTCAAATAACTCTAAAGCCCTATTATAGAGAATCTCTGGAAAATATTGATGTCAATAAAGCACTTGGTATGGGATAGAAAACTTTTAGCTCCACCAGCTTCTATGGGTACATATTTCTACATGCAGCTCTCTCCTCACTCTCTCTCTATAGACTTCTATGCAAGCTTGTAGTCTGATAATTCGGTAAGTTTACAGTCTATTTTTATCTCAACTTGCAGAAAATTCAGGGAGAATATTAGTTTAGGAAGCAGGGGAGGGGGAAGTGTTGATAAGAAGAGAAGGAGACATTTTTCTCTAATAACATATATTGCAAAGTTTCTTCCATCTGTACTATTGCTTTATGCTAAATATTATGAAATGTGAGTGACCATTTAAGAGTAAACAGCATGGGTCTACATGGTTGTATTTAACTACAGCAATGTGGCTGGTCTCTTACTCCTGTTCTGGCTTTTCTATAGATCTCTTGATGCTGAGTGTGTGGGCTAGGAAATGCAAGTTAGCTACTCCTGCTCCAGGGTATGCCTCTGCCGTGTGTGTTAATACTGCTCAATCCCTTGCTAAGTGTAATGACCGGCATCACGCACAGGGAGGGAAAAGGGAAAGCCCTGCCCAAGGGAGAGGGAAAAGTGGTGACCCCGGACTCACCTTGCGGCTGGCACCTGACTGCCCTGACGTCCCTAGACGGGTTCCTCACCCGTGCGGCGATCACGTGCCTAAACCCTGGCTTTCCCTAAAATGAGCCCTAGATAGTGAACGGGCCGGTGGGATCGCTAGTCCGCACCACTGACACTAAAAGGGAAACACCAGGGAGAGGACAGACAACACAGACAAACACATACACCCAGGTGGGCGACCACAGCAGACCACAAAGGTCCAACAGGGATCCGGAGGGTAGCGTTCTGGACCAACAACCAGAGAACGCAGCAACACAGCTCCAGAGGGTCAGAATAGATGTCCAGGCAGGAAGCTCTATATCTGGCAACCAGAGAAGTGTGAGAGGGGAATATAAGGAGGTTGGGAGTGCTGGACAAGGAACAGCTGAGGAGAAAGAGCTACGGATCCCTGAGTGAGCCAAAAGGGTTGCAAAGCAAACCCAGAAAGCTACCATAAGGAAACAGCCCTATCTTACATAGAGCACACAGCCAACCGCTGTGACTTCCTGACCCCGGGTATAACGGAGTCAGGCGTGGTTCTTGACACCCTCGTGACACTAAGCCCTTCATTGCACAAATTGGTGGGTTCCTGTATTTGCTAGCTAACTACCACATACTGTAGGCTTGGCTTTCTCTCCCCAAACTGCAGAATCTCTTAGCACTCTCTCAATGTTGCCTGCATGCTACAGACTACAAGGCTCTTTTGCACACCTACTATACCTTTATTTATGCATTCAACAAAACCTGAGATTTGAACCCCACTCTGACACCTGACTCAGCCCAGGAATACTGCATATTTGGTAGTAACCCATTCACAGGCAAATATCAACAGCAAAATATTACAACATATAAAGTATATTCTCTATTAACAATGCAGTTACATCTTTATGTACATGCAGTTCTCATAGACATCCTGTCACAAGTAGGGTTGAGCGAACTTTAGGTTTTTTGGACCCCGGACCAGATCCTTTCCGTAAAAGTTTGTGTTCGGGTTCGGTGTTCGGCGCTTTTTGAAAGGCTGCCCAGCAGCCAATCAACAAGCGTCATACTACTTGCCCCAAGAGGCCATCACAGCCATGCCTACTAATGGCATGGCTGTGATTGGCCAGAGCAGCATGTGACCCAGCCTCTATATAAGCTTGAGTCACGTAGCGCTGCACATCACTCTGCTGTTACAAGTGTAGGGAGAGGATGCTGCTGGACTTGTTATTTCAGGGAGAGAATAGGAGAGAATCTAACTCAGCGATCTACCTAGAAATAGTTGTGTGGGTGCAAGGCACAATCGTTTTACCCTGCCCTGAGGCCATTGACCAAAAAACAAACAAACAACAACTTATAATTCTGTTAGTTATGTGGGTGGCAACCATTTTATGCAAGCTCAGTACACCAGCACTGCATCTGAGCTTTTGGGACATTGCAAATCATCATTTTTTGGGGCAAACTACAACATCTGAATTAGTCAGTGTGCAATTTAAACTAGAAATACACCCATCATTTGCTGGGGTTTTAAAAACACACTTTTTTTTCTCCAAAAACTGTATTTTCCAGATCTGCAAATGTTAAATTCAAGTTTAATAAATACACCTTTCATATTCTGTTACCAAAAAAAGACTTTTTTGGCAATCTACAACATCTGGATTAGTGAGTGTTCAATTTAAGCTAGAAATACACCCATCATTTTTTGTGGTTTGAAAAACACACTTTTTTTTTCAAAAACAGTATTTTCCAGATCTGCAAGTGTTAAATTCAAGTTTAATATATACAGCTTTCATATTCTGTTACCAATAAAAGACTTTTTTGGCAATCTACAACATCTGTATTAGTCAGTGTGCAATTTAAGCTAGAAATACACCCATTATTTTCTGGGTTTTGAAAAACAATTTATTGACAAAAAAAACACTATTTTCAGGCCTTGCAGCATCAGCACGTGTGAAATTAAAGGCTTATATACTGCTGTCAAATTCAGTTAAACAAACACTCGTTTGGGCACAAAAAATGTAGTTGGCAGCCTTTGATGCAGATGTCATTGTGAGATACACCCTTAATACATTTGGGTTACATTCAGAGATTTTAAATACCGCCATTTGGTGCACCAATATTGAATTCAGGCCTACACTGGTTCAGACCGTGTGAGAAACCCCCTCTACATACAGGGGTTTGAATCAGGTATTTGAAATACAGCCATTTGAAATACAGCCATTTTGGGCAATGATATATTTACTTCAGGCCTACACTGGTTCAGGCCCTGTGAGATACCCCCTCTACATACAAGGGTTTGAATCAGGGATTTGAAATACAGCCATTTGTAATAGAGCCATTTAGGGCAAAGAAATATTTCCTTCAGGCCTACACTGGTTCAGGCTGTTTGAGATACTCCCTCTACATACAGTGGTTTGATTCAGGGATTTGAAATACAGCCATTTAAAATACAGCCATTTTGTGCAAATATATATTTACTTCAGGCCTACACTGGTTCAGGCCCTGTGATATACTCCCTCTATATACAGGGGTTTGATTCAGGGATTTGAAATACAGACATTTTGTGCAAAGATATATTTACTTCAGGCCTACACTGGTTCAGGCCCTGTGAGATACTCCCTCTACATGCAGGGGTTTGGTTAAGTGGATTTGAAATACAGCCATTTTAAATACAGCCATTTTGTGCAAATATATATTTACTTCAGGCCTACACTGGTTCAGGCCCTGTGATATACTCCCTCTATATACAGGGGTTTGATTCAGGGATTTGAAATACAGACATTTTGTGCAAAGATATATTTACTTCAGGCCTACACTGGTTCAGGCCCTGTGAGATACTCCCTCTACATACAGGAGTTTGATTCAGGGATTTGAAATACAGCCATTTGAAATACAGCCATTTTGTGCAAAGATATATTTTCTTCAGGCCTACACTGGTTCAGGCCCTGTGAGATACCCCCTCTACATACAGGGGTTTGAATCAGGCATTTGAAATACAGCCATTTGAAATACAGCCATTTTGGGCAATGAAATATTTACTTCAGGCCTACACTGGTTCAGGCCCTGTGAGACACCCCCTCTACATACAGGGGTTTGAATCAGGAATTTGAAATACAGCCATTTGAAATACAGCCATTTAGGGCTAAGAAATATTCACTTCAGGCCTACTCTGGTTCAGACCGTGTGAGATACCCCCTCTACATACAGGGGTTTGAATCAGGGATTTGAAATACAGCCGTTTGAAATATAGCCATTTAGGGCAAAGATATATTTACTTCTGGCCTACAGTGGTTCAGACCGTGTGAGATACCCCCTCTACATACAGGGGTTTAAATCAGGCATTTGAAATACAGTCATTTTGGGCGAATATATTTACTTCAGGCCTACACTGGTTCAGGCCCTGTGAGATACCCCCTCTACATACAGGGGTTTGATTCAGGGATTTTAAATACAGCCATTTGAAATACAGCCATATTGTGCAAAGATATATTTACTTCAGGCCTACACTGGTTCAGGCCCTGTGAGATACTCCCTCTACATACAGGGGTTTGATTCAGGGATTTGAAATACAGCCATTTGAAATACAGCCATTTTGTGCAAAGATATATTTACTTCAGGCCTACACTGGTTCAGGCCCTGTGAGATACCCCCTCTACATACAGGAGCTTGATTCAGGGATTTGAAATACAGCCATTTGAAATACAGCCATTTTGTGCAAAGATATATTTTCTTCAGGCCTACACTGGTTCAGGCCCTGTGAGATACCCCCTCTACATACAGGGGTTTGAATGTCATGGATGATGTTGCAGATAGCTGGAAGTTATGGATAAACATCCGACTGGCTTGATCCCAAACTAAGGAGCATAAAGGTGACCCCTATAAAACCCTAAGAGCTCACCCTGACTGCTAAGCACATGCAAGGGTCTCAGAGGTAGACGATTGCATGCCCTCGTACCTAGACTGTGTGACACCTGAAAACCCTATAATAGTGAGGGGACATGACCACCGGCTCCCTGCACTTAATACGGAGGGAGTCAGGGTCACCTAGAATCAAGCCAGAAAGGAAACACAATACATGAAAGGGTTTATCTGAACAAGCAGGAACAGAAGTCTCCAGCAGTGAACACTTCAATCCAGGAAGTAGTATAAACCGCAAAGTGAGGCAGTATGGGAGGGAATATAAAGGAAAGAGGATTAGTCTAAATAGGTGACACCTGGGAGAAAGAAATGAGATGACAAAGTGAAACCAAAACAAAGAACATCATGCAAGAGGTAGAAAAGGACATCTGTCAGACCTTCTTACAGAAGTGGCAGTGACAGTACCCCTCCCTCTACGAGTGGACTCCGGACACTCAGAACCCACCTTCTCAGATTGAGGCCTATGGAAAGCCTTGATGAGACGAGTGGCCTTAATGTCCGCCACTGGGACCCACATCCTCTCCTCAGGACCATAACCCTCCCAATGAAAAAGGTATTGGAGAGAACCGCGGATAATGCGAGAATCCACAATCCTAGAGACCTGGAATTCAAGATTACTATAAACAAAAATCGGAGGAGGAGGCAAAGAGGAGGGTACAGTGGGTTGGACATAAGGTTTTAAAAGGCACCTATGAAAAACATTATGGATATTCCAAGTCTGAGGAAGATCAAGACGGAAGGCAACGGGATTGATGACGGACAAGATCTTGTAAGGCCCAATAAACTTAGGACCCAACTTCCAGGAGGGAACCTTCAGTTTGATATTCTTTGTAGACAACCACACCAGATCACCCACATTCAGGTCCGGACCAGGCACACGTCTCTTATCCGCCACACGCTTATATCTCTCACTCATCCTCTTCAGATTACCCTGAATCTTTTGCCAAATAAATGACAAAGACGAGGAAAATCTCTCCTCATCAGGTAAACCAGAAGACCCCTCTCCAGAGAATGTCCCAAACTGTGGATGAAACCCATATGCACCAAAAAATGGTGACTTATCAGGACTCCTAGCGACGGTTATTTAAAGCAAACTCAGCAAGGGACAAAAAAGAATACTAATCCTCCTGATTCTCCGCCACAAAACAGCACAGATATGTCTCCAGATTCTGATTGACGCGTTCGGTCTGACCATTCGACTGCGGGTGAAAAGCAGAAGAAAATGACAACTTAATCCCCAAGCGACAACAGAAGGCCTTCCAGAATCTGGAAACAAATTGTGTGTCCCTATCAGAAACAATGTCTGAAGGAATGCCATGCAATTTAACAATGTGATCAACAAACGCTTGTGCCAACTTCTTAGCATTGGGTAACCCAGGAAAGGGAATGAAATGTGCAATTTTGCTAAAACGGTCGACTACCACCAGAATCACAGTCTTCCCCGAGGAACGAGGTAGGTCCGAAATGAAGTCCATGGACAGATGCGTCCAAGGACAGGAAGGAATGGGTAACGGGAGGAGAGAACCCGATGGCCGTGAATGAGGGACCTTGGCACTAGCGCAGGTCTCGCAGGCTGCTGCAAAACCCTCAACCGTCTTACGAAGAGCCGGCCACCAGAATCTCAGAGCAATGAGATCTACTGTGGCTCTACTCCCCGGGTGCCCAGCAAGGACAGTATCGTGGTGCTCCTTAAAAACCTTGTGTCGTAAAGTGAGAGGCACAAACAACCTCCCAGGAGGACAAAGATCAGGAGCCTCTGCCTGGGCTGCCTGAACCTCTGCCTCCAAATCAGGATAAAGAGCAGAGACGACCACCCCTTCAGCCAAAATGGGACCCGGGTCTTCAAAGTTCCCCCCTCCCGGAAAACAACGTGACAGGGCATCCGCCTTCACATTTTTAACCCCAGGGTGGAACGTGACAACAAAATTAAACCTAGAAAAGAATAAAGACCATCTGGCCTGTCTCGGGTTCAGATGCTTGGCTGATTCCAAGTAGGCCAGATTCTTATGGTTGGTAAACACGGTAATAGGGTGTCTGGCTCCCTCTAGCCAATGGCGCCATTCCTCAAAAGCTAATTTGATGGCCAACAACTCCCTATCTCCCACATTGTAATTTCTCTCTGCGGAGGAGAGTTTCCTTGAGAAAAAGGCACACGGTTGCCATTTGGCAGGAGAGGGACCCTGAGATAAGATAGCACCCACACCCACCTCAGAAGCATCCACCTCAACAATAAAAGGTAGAGAGACATCAGGTTGTACCAAAATGGGTAGCGGAAGCAAAACTCTCTTTGATACTAGAAAAGGCCTTAAGCGCATCTACCGACCAGGAGGAAAAATCTACCCCCTTTTTAGTCATATCAGTGAGTGGCTTAACAACAGAGGAATAATTCAAAAATAACTTTCTGTAATAATTGGCAAAACCCAAAAACCGCATCAGCGCCTTCTGATTCTCAGGAAGCTCCCAATCAAGCACAGCGCGGACCTTCTCAGGGTCCATGCGAAAACCAGAAGCGGAGAGAAGAAAACCAAGAAATTGAATCTCCGGAACCGCAAACACACATTTTTCCAGTTTAGCGTACAATTTATTCTCCCGCAGAATGAGCAAGACCTGACGCAGGTGGTCCCTATGAGTTTTGAAATCAGGAGAAAAAAATCAAAATGTCATCTAGATACACAAGTACAAATTTCCCCATTAAATGATAAAAAATGCTGTTCACAAAATGTTGGAAGACGGCCGGAGCATTCATCAAACCAAAGGGCATAACCAAATTCTCGAAATGACCCTCAGGGGTATTGAAGGCCGTCTTCCATTCGCCCCCTTCCCTGACCCTGACTAGGTTGTATGCCCCTCTTAAATCCAACTTAGAAAAAACTTTAGCCCCAACAATCTGGTTAAACAGGTCCGGGATCAGAGGAAGGGATATGGGTCACGAATTGTGATATAGTTCAGCTCCCTGAAATCTAGACAAGGTCTTAAAGAACCATCTTTTTTCTTAACGGAAAAAAAAAACAGCGGCAACAGGTGACTTCGAGGGTCGGATGTGTCCCTTTCTCAGGCTCTCAGAAATATAAGTACGCATAGTGACTCTTTCAGGTTGGTAGAGATTGTATAAACATGATTTTGGCAGCTTGGCGCCTGGGATGAGATTAATAGGGCAATCGTACTCCCGGTGAGAGGGCAGCTCCTGGACACCACTATCAGAAAACACATCCGAAAATTCAGAGAGAAAAGATGGTACAGTCTTGGTAGAAACCTCTGAAAGAGACGCCGTGAGGCAATTCTCTCTGCAAACGTCACTCCAACCATTTATTTGCCTTGCTTGCCAATCAATGGTGGGGTTATGTTTAGTGAGCCAGGGTAGCCCCAACACTAGAGGAGTAGGTAATCCACTTAGGACGAAACATGACATATCCTCACCACGAGCATCACCCACAGTCAAACGAATATTGTGAACGATGCCCTTTAACGATTTTTGAGAAAGTGGAGCGGAATCGATAGCAAAAAGAGGTATATCCTTTTCCAAAGTGCATACCTAGAAACCATGTGTTATAGCAAATTGATTATCAATGAGATTGACAGCTGCTCCACTATCTACAAAAATCTCACAAACAATGTTCTTGCTATCTAGCACCACCCTGGCAGGTAGGAGAAAACGGGAACTACAAGCAAACGGCAAACCTTCAATTTCCACATCAACCTTGCCAATAGTAGCAAATGGAAAGTTTTTAGAGGGTTTTTTTCTTTTTGTTTCTTTATTACCCTCAGAAAACTCCCTGAATCTCCTAGAGGGGCAAACATTAGCCACATGATTTATACCCCCACAACAGATACAAACCCTCCTCTGAGAGCTGAATCCTCTACTATCAGAGGCAAGCAAACCCAGCTGCATGGGCTCCTGCTCAGAGGGGATTGAGAGAGACTGAGGCCCCTGCGCACTGAATGAGACCGCCCCAGTGTCCTTGGACTGAATATGACAGGAAGGAGTGGTCTCTCCTCTCTCTCTAAGACGCCTGTCAAAACGAACAGCTAGAGACATGGCAGACTCCAACGAGGCAGGTCTCTCATGAAAAGCAAATGCATCTTTCAATCCCTCTGAAAGACTATGGCAAAATTGACTTCGGAGTGCAGCATCATTCCAACCAGTATCAGCTGCCCATCTCCGAAATTCAGAACAATATATCTCTGCAGACTGTTTACCCTGGCATAAAAGACGCAGTTTAGATTCAGCCAGAGCAATACGATCCGGGTCATCATATATCTTCCCCAGGGCTACAAAAAATTCATCCACCGATCGGAGGGGCCATGCCCCCACCGGCAGCGAAAAGGCCCAAGACTGAGCGTTATCCCTGAGCAGCGAGATGATGATCCCCACCCTCTGCTCCTCATCACCAGAGGAATGGGGAAGTAGGCGAAAATGGAGTTTGAAAGCCTCTCTAAAGTGAACAAAATTCTCACTACCCCCGGAGAACGTATCCGGAAGCGAGATCTTAGGCTCAGAACACACTCCATGAACGCAAGCAGAACCGGTCACCAGAAACTGAGACACCGTTTTACGGAGATCTGCTACCTCCAGTGAAAGACCTTGCACGCGGTCAATCAAGGCTGAAACCGGATCCATGCTTAAGACAGTAATGGCGGTTTATAATGTCACGGATGATGTTGCAGATAGCTGGAAGTTATGGATAAACATCCGACTGGCTTGATCCCAAACTAAGGAGCATAAAACCCTAAGAGCTCACCCTGACTGCTAAGCACATACAAGGGTCTCAGAGGTAGACGATTGCATGCCCTCGTACCTAGACTGTGTGACACCTGAAAACCCTATAATAGTGAGGGGACACGACCACCGGCTCCATGCACTTAATACGGAGGGAGTCAGGGTCACCTAGAATCAAGCAAGCAAGGAAACACAATACATGAAAGGACTTATCTGAACAAGCAGGAACAGAAGTCTCCAGCAGTGAACACTTCAATCCAGGAAGTAGTATAAACCGCAAAGTGAGGCAGTATGGGAGGGAATATAAAGGAAAGAGGATTAGTCTAAATAGGTGACACCTGGGATAAGGAAATGAGATGAAAAAGTGAAACCAAAACAAAGAACATCATGCAAGAGGTAGAAAAGGATGTCTGTCAGACCTTCTCACAGAAGTTGTGGCGACATTGAATCAGGCATTTTAAATACAGCCATTAGAAATACAGCCATTTTGGGCAAAGATATATTTACTTCAGGCCTACACTGGTTCAGACCGTGTGAGATACCCCCTCTACATACAGGGGTTTGAATCTGGGATTTAAAATACAGCCATTTAGGGCAAATAAATATTTACTTCAGGCCTACACTGGTTCAGACCGTGTGAGTTACCCCCTCTACATACAGGAGTTTGAATCTGGGATTTAAAATACAGCCATTTGAAATACAGCCATTTTGGGCAATGAAATATTTACTTCAGGCCTACACTGGTTCAGGCCCTGTGAGACACCCCCTCTACATACAGGGGTTTGAATCAGGAATTTGAAATACAGCCATTTGAAATACAGCCATTTAGGGCTAAGAAATATTCACTTCAGGCCTACTCTGGTTCAGACCGTGTGAGTTACCCCCTCTACATACAGGAGTTTGAATCTGGGATTTAAAATACAGCCATTTGAAATACAGCCATTTTGTGCAAAGAAATATTTAATTTAGGCTTACACTGGTTCAGACCGTGTGAAATACACCCTTTGCATACTGTTGTTCTATTCTTCTATTAATTAAACACCCATTTAGGGCAAGATCCTAAATTAAAAAATATGAGGAGAGCGTCAAAAAAGGGACGTGGCCCAGGTCGTGGTGCTGGTCGTGGTTCAGACCGTGGTTCAGATCCTAAATTAAAAAATATGAGGAGAGCGTCAAAAAAGGGACGTGGCCCAGGTCGTGGTGCTGGTCGTGGTTCAGACCGTGTGAGATACACCCTTTGCATACTGTTGTTCTATTCTTCTATTAATTAAACACCCATTTAGGGCAAGATCCTAAATTAAAAAATATGAGGAGAGCGTCAAAAAAGGGACGTGGCCCAGGTCGTGGTGCTGCTGGTGGAGCTCCTGTTGCAGGGAGAGGTTGTGGTCGATCTGTTCCAGCTACACGCACAAGTGAAACCCCTTCCTCAGGTGCGAGTAGGCGACAAAACCTGCAGCAGTATTTGGTCGGGCCTAATGCTGCTCTACGAATGGTGAGGCCTGAACAAGTACAGGCGATAGTAGATTGGGTTGCTGACAGTGGATCCAGTTCCTTCGCATTATTTACCACCCAGTCTCCTGCTGAAAGACCACAGTTGGCACCTGCAGCCGATGTCCATCAGTCTTTCACCTCACCCCCTTGCAAGTCAGCCAAGCAGTCTGAGCCCCAAGTCATGCAGCAGTCTCTTCTGCTTTTTGATGACTCTGTTAGCAGGGTTTCCCAGGGCCATCCACCTAGCCCTGTTCCAGAAGTGGAAGAGATTGAGTGCACCGATGCCCAACCACTTATCTTTCACGATGAGTGCATGGGAGGACCATCGCAGCAGGTCTCGGATGATGACGAAACACAGGTGCCAACTGCTGGGGCTTTCGAAAGTGTGCAGACCGACAAGGAGGGCAGGGGTGAAGACTGGGTTGAAGATGATGTGGAGGACGATGAGGTCCTCGACCCCACATGGAATCAAGGTCATGCGAGTGACCGATGTAGTTCGGAGGAAGAGGCGGTGATCGCACAGAGCCACCAGCACAGCAGAAGAGGGAGCAGGATGCAAAAGCGGAGCGGCCGTCCTCTAGACAGTACACCTCCTACTGCCCACCGCAGCAAGGGACCGAGCACACCAAAGCAAACTCCAAGGAGTTCCCTGGCGTGGCAGTTCTTCTGACAATGTGCTGACGACAAGACACGAGTGGTTTGCACACTGTGCAATCAGAGCCTGAAGCGAGGCATAAACGTTCTCAACTTGAGCACAACCTGCATGACCAGGCATTTAAGTGCATAGCACGAGCTGCAGTGGAGTAGACACCTCAAAAACCAAGAAAGGTCTCTGGCTCCTCCTGCTTCCTCTTCTGCTGCAGTCGCGGCCTCTTCATCCACCTCTGGAGTGACAGTGCCACCTGCCACCCCGCAAACAGAGGATCTGCCAGCAACACCAACACCTGGGTCACCAAGCATCTCCACAATGTACCACGGAAGCGTTCAGCTCTCCATATCCCAAACACTGGAAAGAAAGATGAAGTACCCCCCTACCCACCCGCAATCCCTAGCCCTGAATGCCAGCATTTCTAAATTACTGGCCTTTGAAATGCTGTCATTCCGTCTGGTCGAGACGGATAGTTTTATAGGCTTTATGGCGGTGGCTGTCCCACAGTACGTTGTGCCCAGCCGCCATTACTTTTCAAGGCGAGCCATCCCTTCCCTGCACAACCAAGTAGGGGACAAAATCAGGTGTGCATTGCGCAACGCCATCTGTGGCAAGGTGCACCTGATTACGTATACGTGGACCAGTAAGCACGGTCAGGGCTGTTATATCTCCATAACAGCACACTGGGTAAATGCAGTGGCGGCTGGGCCTGAGGCGGATAGAAGTTTGGCGCATGTCCTTCCACCACCAAGGATTGCAGGGCACTTCAGTTTGCCTCCTGTTGCTTCCTCCTCCTACTCTGCTTCCTCATCCTCTACCAGCTCCTCATCCGGTCAGCGAAACACTTCACCACGAACTTCAGCACAGCCAGGGGTAAACGAGAGCAGGCAGTTTTAAAACTTATCTGTTTGGGGGACAAACCCCACACCGCGCAGGAGCTGTGGACGGGCCTTGAAAAAACAGACCAATGAGTGGTTTGTGCCAGTCAGCCTCAAGCCCGGCCTGGTGGTGTGCGATAATGGGCGAAATCTCGTAGCAGCTCTGGGACTAGCCAGTTTGACGCACATCCCTTGCCTGGCGCATGTGCAGAATTTGGTGGTGCAGAGATTCCTTAAAACTTACCCTGATATGTCAGAGCTGCTGCATAAAGTGTGGGCCGTCTGTGCACGCTTTCGGCAATCTCACCCTGCTGCTGCTCGCCTGTCAGCGCTGCAGCGTAACTTCGGCCTTCCCGCTCACCGGCCTCATATGCGACGTGCCCACAAGGTGGAACTCCACCATGCACATGCTGGCTAGACTATGTGAGCAGCAGCAGGCGATAGTGGAGTTTCAGCTGCAGCACGCACGGGTGAGTCGCTCCGCGGAACAGTACCACTTCACCACCAATGACTGGGCCTCCATGCGAGACCTGTGTTCCTTGTTGCGCTGTTTCGAGTACTCCACCAACATGGCCAGTGCCGATAACGCCATTCTCAGCGTTACTATCCCACTATTATGCCTCCTTGAAAAAACGCTACTGTCGATGAGGGAAGAGAATGTGGCACAGGATGAGGAGGAGGAAGAGGAATCATTTCGTAGGATTTCCGGCCAGTCATTCCCAAGTGGCTCTGAGGGTGGGTTCCTGCACCCACAAACCCAAGGTACACAATTCTCCAGCCAGGGCACAGTTCAGGAGGATGACGAGGTGGAGGATGAGGAGATGGAGGAGGAGGAACCATGTTCACAGCAGGGTGGCACCCAGACCAGCTCATGGCCTTCACTGGTGCGTGGATGGGGGTATATATAGGACACAGACGATGCACCTCCCACAGAGGACAGCTTTTCGTTGCCTCTGGGCAGCCTGGCACACATGAGCGATTACATGCTTTAGTGTCTCCGCAACGACCGCTGAGTTGCCCACATTCTAACATGCTGATTACTGGGTGGCCACGCTGCTGGATCCCTGTTACAAGGACACTGTACTGTCCTTAATTCCGTCCTTAATTCCGTCACTGAAGTGTGATCGGAAGATGCGCGAGAACAAGCGCACGCTGGTAGACGCGCTGCTGGTGGCATTCCCACCTGACAGCGGGGGCACAGTGGAAGCACAAGGCGAAGGCAGAGGACGAGGAAGAGGTCGCCAATGCAGCTGGGGCACCGCCAGCACCTCAGAAGGCAGGGTTAGCATGGCCGAAATTTGGAAAAGCTTTGTCAGCACACCACAACAACCAGCACCACCAGCTGATATGGAACATATTAGCAGGAGGTAGCATTTCACCAACATGGTGGAGCAGTATGTGTGCACACGCCTACACGTACTGAATGACGGGTCTGCCCCCTTCAACTTCTGGGTCTCCAAATTGGGTACATGGCCTGAGCTTGCCCTTTACGCTTTAAAGGTGTTGGCCTGCCCTGCAGCCAGTGTATTATCTGAACGTGTGTTTAGCACGGCAGGGGGAGTCATCACAGACAAGCGCAGCTGCCTGTCCACAGCCAATGTGGACAAGCTCACGTTCATTAAAATGAACCAGGCATGGATCCCACAGGACTTGTCCGTACCTTGTGCAGAATAGACATGTATACCGGCACTAAGCAGCCATTGTTATACTGCAGCGCAATTGCTCATGTTTGTATTTTGAATATTTCACACTCTTTTGGAGTGTACCTTAATTTTACAAAATTAAATTAAAACCAAAAACCTTTGTTGGCTATCTCGTCCTCCTCCACCGCCGCTTCCACCTACTCCGCTACGTCCACTGCCTCCTTAAACTCCTACTCCGTATGTAACTCCACCTCATAAATCCATATTTTTTTTGCACGTGTTTTATTTTATATCATTTCACTACTTTGTCATTTTTTTATTTTCGGGTGAAATTCACCAATTTTTGGGTGTATAGTACCACTGCTATACCTAGTAGACCAGTAAAAAAAATTAAAACAAATTGTCAGTTACATTTTATGGTGAAATTAACAAATTTTTGGGTGTATAGTATAACTGCTATACCTAGTAGACAGGTTAAACAAAAAAAAAAATTGTCATTTACTTTTTCGGGTTAAATTAACCAATTTTTGGGTGTATAGTACCACTGCTATACCTAGTAGACAGGCTAAAAAAAACAACTTGTCATTTACATTTTAGGGTGAAATTCACCAATTTTGGTGTGTATAGTACCACTGCTGACATGGAAAAGGATCTAGGAATTTTAATAAACAGCAAACTAAGCTGCAAAAACCAGTGTCAGGCAGCTGCTGCCAGGCTCAATAAGATAATTGGTTGCATCAGAAGGGGCATAGATGCCCGTGATGAGAACATATTCCTACCACTTTATAAATCGCTAGTCAGACCACACATGGAGTCTGTGTACAGTTCTGGGCTCCTGTAAACAAGGCAGACATAGCAAAGCCGGAGAAGGTCCAGAGGAGGGCAACTAAAGTAATAACTGGAATGGGGCAACTACAGTACCCTGAAAGATTATCAAAATTAGGGTTATTCACTTTAGAAAAAAGACGACTGAGGGGAGATCTCATTAATATGTATAAATATATCAGGGGTCAGTACAGAGATCTATCCCATCATCTATTTATCCCCAGGACTGTGACTGTGACTCTGCGTCTGGAGGAAAGAAGGTTTGTACACAAACATAGAAAAGGATTCTTTACGGTAAGAGCAGTGAGACTATGAAACTCTGCCTGAGGAGGTGGTGATGGTGAGTACAATAAAGGAATTCAAGAGGGGCCTGGATGTATTTCTGGAGCGTAATAATATTACAGGCTATAGCTACTAGAGAGGGGTCGTTGATCCAGGGAGTTATTCTGATTGCCTGAATGGAGTCGGGAAGGAATTTTTTATTCCCCTAAAGTGGGGAAAATTGGCTTCTACCTCACAGGGTTTTTTTTTTTTTTGCCTTCCTCTGGATCAACTTGCAGGATAACAGGCCGAACTGGATGGGCAAATGTCTTTTTTCGGCCTTATGTACTATGTTACTATGTTACCTAGTAGTTAAAAAAATAAAAATAAATTGTCAGTTACATTTTATGGTGAAATTAACAAATTTTTGGGTGTATAGTACCACTGCTATACCTAGTAGACAGGTTAAACAAAAAAAAAATTGTCATTTACTTTTTCGGGAGAAATTAACAAATTTTTGGGTGTATAGTATCACTGCTATACCTAGTAGGCCGGTTCAAAAATAAATAAATTGTCATTTACATTTTAGGGTGAAATTCACCAATTTTGGTGTGTATAGTACAACTGCTATCCCGAACTCGAACATTTTTCCGAAGTTCGGCCGAACCCGTCGAACCCGAACATCCAGGTGTCCACTGAACTCTAGTCACAATGCATAACTTCTATATCACAGACTACCTATAGTGTAAATATATAACTGCAAAGGGTGTAGAACAAGCGGTACCTAAATACCCCACTGGTTTCTCACAGTGGCATAAAGTACATAATAATGCATCAAATGTCAATATGGTGTATTGTAATCACTTAAGGCTACATGCACACGACCGTTGTGTGTTTTGCGGTCCGCAAATCACAGATCCGCAAAACACGGATGGCGGACTGCATTTAATATAACTGCCTATTGTTGTCCGCAAAGCGTGGACAAGAATAGGACAGGTTATATTTTTTTTGCGGACTACGGAACAGAGCAACGGATGCGGACAGCACACGGAGTGCTGTCCACATCTTTTGCGGCCCCATTGATGTACCACTGCTGTACCTAGTAGACAGGTTAAAAAATAAATAAATAGTCAGTTACATTTTCCAGTGAAATTCACCAATTTTTGGGTGTAATGTACCACTGCTATACCTAGTAGACTGGTTTAAAAAATAAATAAATTGTCATTTACATTTTAGGGTGAAATTCACCAATTTTGGTGTGTATAGTACAACTGCTATCCCGAACTCGAACATTTTTCCGAAGTTCGGCCGAACCCGTCGAACCCGAACATCCAGGTGTCCACTGAACTCTAGTCACAATGCATAACTTCTATATCACAGACTACCTATAGTGTAAATATATAACTGCAAAGGGTGTAGATCAAGCGGTACCTAAATACCCCACTGGTTTCTCACAGTGGCATAAAGTACATAATAATGCATCAAATGTCAATATGGTGTATTGTAATCACTTAAGGCTACATGCACACGACCGTTGTGTGTTTTGCGGTCCGCAAATCACAGATCCGCAAAACACGGATGGCGGACTGCCTATAATATAACTGCCTATTGTTGTCCGTAAAGCGTGGACAAGAATAGGACAGGTTATATTTTTTTTGCGCACTACGGAACGGAGCAACGGATGCGGACAGCACACGGAGTGCTGTCCACATCTTTTGCGGCCCCATTGATGTACCACTGCTATACCTAGTAGACAGGTTAAAAAATAAATAAATAGTCAGTTACATTTTCCAGTGAAATTCTCCAATTTTTGGGTGTGATGTACCACTGCTATACCTAGTAGACTGGTTTAAAAAAAAAAATTGTCAGTTACATTTTTTGGTTAAATTCACCAATTTTTGGGTGTAATATACCCCTCCTCTACCTAGTTGACAGCTTAATAAATTTCAATAATTTTTCTGTTACATTCTTGGGTTGACATTATACAATTTTAGACGTGAATAGAGTTGAGCGAACACCTGGATGTTCGGGTTCGAGAAGTTCGGCCGAACTTCCCGGAAATGTTCGGGTTCGGGATTCGAACCCGATCCGAACTTCGTCCCGAACCCGAACCCCATTGAAGTCAATGGGGACCCGAACTTTTGGGCACTAAAAAGGCTGTAAAACAGCCCAGGAAAGAGCTAGAGGGCTGCAAAAGGCAGCAACATGTAGGTAAATCCCCTGCAAACAAATGTGGATAGGGAAATGAATTAAAATAAAAATTTAAAAAATAAAAATGAACCAATATCAATTGGACAGAGGTCCCATAGCAGAGAATCTGGCTTCACGTCAGCAGAGAATCAGTCTCTTCATGCAATAGCAAAGAATCTGGCTTCATGTCAGCAGAGAATCAGTCTCTTCATGCCATAGCAGAGAATCTGGCTTCATGTCAGCGCAGAATCAGTCTTCATGTCATAGCAGAGAATCAGGCTTCACGTCACCCACCACTGGAACAGGCCACTGTCACACATTAAGGCCCCGGCACCCAGGCAGAGGAGAGAGGTGCCGTAACAGAGAATCTGGCCTGATGTCAGCACAGAATCTGTCTTCATGTCATAGCAGAGAATCAGGCTTCACGTCACCCACCACTGGAACAGGCCACTGTCACACATTTAGGCCCAGGCACCCAGGCAGAGGAGAGAGGTCCCGTAACAGAGAATCTGGCCTTATGTCAGCGCAGAATCTGTCTTCATGTCATAGCAGAGAATCAGGCTTCACGTCACCCACCACTGGAACAGGCCACTGTCACATATTTAGGCCCAGGCACCCAGGCAGAGAAGAGAGGTCGCGTAACAGAGAATCTGGCTTCATGTCAGCACAGAATAAGTCTTCATGTCATAGCAGAGAATCAGGCTTCACGTCACCCACCACTGGAACAGGCCACTGTCACACATTTAGGCCCCGGCACCCAGACAGAGGAGAGGTTCATTCAACTTTGGGTTGCCCCGCAATATAATGGTAAAATGAAATTAAAAATAGTATTGAATGAGGAAGTGCCCTGGAGTAGAATAATATATTGTTAAGGGGAGGTAGTTAATATCTAATCTGCACAAGGGATGGACAGGTCCTGTGGGATCCATGCCTGGTTCATTTTTATGAACGTCAGCTTGTCCACATTGGCTGTAGACAGGCGGCTGCGTTTGTCTGTAATGACGCCCCCTGCCGTGCTGAATACACGTTCAGACAAAACGTTGGCCGCCGGGCAGGCCAGCACCTCCAAGGCATAAAAGGCTAGCTCTGGCCACGTGGACAATTTGGAGACCCAGAAGTTGAATGGCGCCGAACCATCAGTCAGTACGTGGAGGGGTGTGCACAGGTACTGTTCCACCATGTTAGTGAAATGTTGCCTCCTGCTAACACGTTCCATATCAGGTGGTGGTGCAGTTAGCTGTGGCGTGGTGACAAAACTTTTCCACATCTCTGCCATGCTAACCCTGCCCTCAGAGAAGCTGGCCGTCACGTTGGCGACCTCTTGCTCCTCCTCTGCCTTCGCCTTGGGCTTCCACTGGTTCCCCTGTGACATTTGGGAATGCTCTCAGTAGCGTGTCTACCAACGTGCGCTTGTACTCGCGCATCTTCCTTTCACGCTCCAGTGTAGGAAGTAAGGTGGGCACATTGTCTTTGTACCGGGGATCCAGCAGGGTGGCAACCCAGTATTCCGCACACGTAAAAATGTGGGCAACTCTGCTGTCGTTGCGCAGGCACTGCAGCATGTAGTCGCTCATGTGTGCCAGGCTGCCCAGAGGTAAGGACAAGCTGTCCTCTGTGGGAGGCGTATCGTCATCGTCCTGTGTTTCCCCCCAGCCACGCACCAGTGATGGGCCCGAGCTGCTTTGGGTGCCACCCCGCTGTGAACATGCTTCATCCTCATCCTCCTCCACCTCCTCCTCATCCTCGTCCTCCTCGTCCTCCAGTAGTGGGCCCTGTCTGGCCACATTTGTACCTGGCCTCTGGTGTTGCAAAAAACCTCCCTCTGAGTCACTTTGAAGAGACTGGCCTGAAAGTGCTAAAAATGACCCCTCTTCCTCCTCTTCCTCCTGGGCCACCTCCTCTTCCATCATCGCCCTAAGTGTTTTCTCAAGGAGACATAGAAGTGGTATTTTAACGCTGATAACGGCGTCATCGCCACTGGCCATGTTGGTGGAGTACTCGAAACAGCGCAACAGGGCACACAGGTCTCGCATGGAGGCCCAGTCATTGGTGGTGAAGTGGGTCTGATCCGCAGTGCGACTGACCCGTGCGTGCTGCAGCTGAAACTCCACTATGGCCTGCTGCTGCTCGCACAGTCTGTCCAGCATATGCAAGGTGGAGTTCCACCTGGTGGGTACGTCGCATATGAGGCGGTGAGCGGGAAGGCCGAAGTTACGCTGTAGCGCAGACAGGCGAGCAGCGGCAGGGTGTGAACGCCGGAAGCGCGAACAGACGGCCCGCACTTTATGCAGCAGCTCTGACATGTCGGGGTAGTTGCGAATGAACTTCTGCACCACCAAATTCAGCACATGCGACAGGCAAGGGATGTGCGTTAAACCGGCTAGTCCCAGAGCTGCAACGAGATTTCGCCCATTATCGCACACCACCAGGCCGGGCTTGAGGCTCACCGGCAGCAACCACTCGTCGGTCTGTTGTTCTATACCCCGCCACAACTCCTGTGCGGTGTGGGGCCTGTCCCCCAAACATATGAGTTTCAGAATGGCCTGCTGACGTTTACCCCGGGCTGTGCTGAAGTTGGTGGTGAAGGTGTGTGGCTGACTGGATGAGCAGGTGGAAGAAGAGGAGGAGGAAGCTGAGTAGGAGGAGGAGGAGACAGGAGGCAAAGAATGTTGCCCTGCGATCCTTGGCGGCGGAAGGACGTGCGCCAAACAGCTCTCCGCCTGGGGCCCAGCCGCCACTACATTTACCCAGTGTGCAGTTAGGGAGATATAGCGTCCCTGGCCGTGCTTACTGGTCCACGTATCTGTGGTTAGGTGGACCTTGCCACAGATGGCGTTGCGCAGTGCACACTTGATTTTATCGGACACTTGTTTGTGCAGGGAAGGCACGGCTCTCTTGGAGAAGTAGTGGCGGCTGGGAACAACATACTGTGGGACAGCAAGTGACATGAGCTGTTTGAAGCTGTGTGTGTCCACCAGCCTAAATGACAGCATTTCATAGGCCAGTAGTTTAGAAATGCTGGCATTGAGGGCCAGGGATCGAGGGTGGCTAGGTGGGAATTTACGCTTTCTCTCAAATGTTTGTGAGATGGAGAGCTGAACGCTGCCGTGTGAAATGGTTGAGATGCTTGGTGACGCAGGTGGTGGTGTTGGTGGTACATCCCATGTTTGCTGAGCGGCAGGTGCCAACGTTCCTCCAGAGGCAGAGGAAGAGGCCGAGGCGGCGGCAGCAGCAGAAGAGGCCGAGGCAGCAGCAGCAGAAGAGGCAGCAGGGGGAGCCTGAGTGACTTCCTTGTTTTTAAGGTGTTTACTCCACTGCAGTTCATGCTTTGCATGCAGGTGCCTGGTCATGCAGGTTGTGCTAAGGTTCAGAACGTTAATGCCTCGCTTCAGGCTCTGATGGCACAGCATGCAAACCACTCGGGTCTTGTCGTCAGCACATTGTTTAAAGAAGTGCCATGCCAGGGAACTCCTTGAAGCTGCCTTTGGGGTGCTCGGTCCCAGATGGCGGCGGTCAGTAGCAGGCGGAGTCTCTTGGCGGCGGGTGTTCTGATTTTGCCCACTGCTCCCTCTTTTGCTACGCTGTTGGCTCGGTCTCACCACTGCCTCTTCCTCCGAACTGTGAAAGTCAGTGGCACGACCTTCATTCCATGTGGGGTCTAGGACCTCATCGTCCCCTGCATCGTCTTCCACCCAGTCTTGACCCCTGACCTCCTGTTCAGTCTGCACACTGCAGAAAGACGCAGCAGTTGGCACCTGTGTTTTGTCATCATCAGAGACGTGCTGAGGTGGTATTCCCATGTCCTCATCATCAGGAAACATAAGTGGTTGTGCGTTAGTGCATTCTATCTCTTCCACCCCTGGTGAAGAGCTAGGTGGATGCCCTTGGGAAACCCTGGCAGCAGAGTCTTCAAACAGCATAAGAGACTGCTGCATAACTTGAGGCTCAGACAGTTTCACTGATATGCATGGGGGTGATGTGACAGACTGATGGGCTTGGTTTTCATGCGCCATCTGTGCGCTTTCTGCAGAAGACTGGGTGGGAGATAATGTGAACGTGCTGGATGCACTGTCGGCCACCCAATTGACTAATGCCTGTACCTGCTCAGGCCTTACCATCCTTAGAACGGCATTGGGCCCCACCAAATATCCCTGTAAATTCTGGCGGCTACTGGGACCTGAGGTAGTTGGTACACTAGGACGTGTGGCTGTGGCAGAACGGCCACGTCCTCTCCCAGCACCAGAGGGTCCACTAACACCACCACGACCATGTCCATGTCTACGTCCGCATCCCTTATTAGATGTTTTCCTCATTGTTCCCGTTCACCACAATTTTGAGAATGGCAAATTTGGGAATAGTTTTTCAACCCAGAAAAAAAAGTGTGCTTTAATGGTCACTACAAATAACTTGAGCAGCTAAAACAGTACAGATTTGCTTGAATAGAAATGTGAGACCTGTTTTTTTTTGCACTGTGTGACAGGTTAAGGTTTAATCTCAGAATCAGACTTCTATCTGCACGGTAGCGTGTGTCTTAGGTTTTTCTGAATGACACTATCAATACCTTCAATGTAAGATATCCTTTTTGGGATAGATTTCAAGTAGGCCTCAAATACCAGAAACTAGTTATTTTGAGAATGGCAAATTTGGGAATAGTTTTTCAACCCAGAAAAAAAAGTGTGCTTTTACAGTCACTACAAATAACTTGAGCAGCTAAAACAGTACAGATTTGCTTGAATAGAAATGTGAGACCAGTTTTTTTTTTTGCACTGTGTGACAGGTTAAGGTTTAATCTCAGAATTAGACTTCTATCTGCACGGTAGCGTGTGTCTTAGGTTTTTCTGAATGACACTATCAATACCTTCAATGTAAGATATCCTTTTTGGGATAGATTTCAAGTAGGCCTCAAATACCAGAAACTAGTTATTTTGAGAATGGCAAATTTGGGAATAGTTTTTCAACCCAGAAAAAAAAGTGTGCTTTTACGGTCACCACAAATAACTTGAGCAGCTAAAACAGTTCAGATTTGCTTGAATAGAAATGTGAGACCTGTTTTTTTTTGCACTGTGTGACAGGTTAAGGTTTAATCTCAGAATCAGACTTCTATCTGCACGGTAGCGTGTGTCTTAGGTTTTTCTGAATGACACTATCAATACCTTCAATGTAAGATATCCTTTTTGGGATAGATTTCAAGTAGGCCTCAAATACCAGAAACTAGTTATTTTGAGAATGGCAAATTTGGGAATGGTTTTTCAACTCAGAAAAAAAAGTGTGCTTTTACGGTCACTACAAATAACTTGACCAGCTAAAACAGTACAGATTTGGTTGAATAGAAATGTCAGGTCTATTTTTTAGGCGCTGGGTGACAGGCTCAACTTGCCCCTTATGTAATATATGGCCAAAAAATAACCACACTGTTGATGGTTAAATGCACTTGGGTGACACAGGCTCAGCCTGCACCAGATGTAGTATATGGCCAAAAAATAACCAGACTGTTGATGGTTAAATGCACTTCGGTGACACAGGCTCAGCCTGCAGCTGATGTAGGATATAGCACAAAATAACCACACTGTCGATGGTTAAATACACTTGGTGATAGCTTGTGCTGGCGCACCACAAGTCACAAAATGGCCGCCGATCACCCCAGAAATTTTTTTATCTAAAAACGCTCTGGGCAGCCTCAAAAAAGTGAGCAAGTCAATAATAGCACTTCAATGATCCACAGCTGCAGATCGATCACAGAATGAAGTCTTTTGGAGGAGTTAATCTGCCTAATCTCGCCCTAACGTCGCAGCTGCAACCTCTCCCTATACTGATCATAGCAGAGTGACGTGCGGCGCTACGTGACTCCAGCTTAAATAGAGGCTGGGTCACATGCTGCACTGGCCAATCACAGCCATGCTAATAGTAGGCATGGCTGTGATGGCCTCTTGGGGCAAGTAGTATGACGCTTGTTGATTGGCTGCTTTGCAGCCTTTCAAAAAGCGCCAAGAAAGCGCCGAACACCGAACCCGGACTTTTACGAAAATTTTCGGGTTCGGGTCCGTGTCACGGACACCCCAAAACTCGGTACGAACCTGAACTATACAGTTCGGGTTCGCTCATCCCTAGACGTGAATAAACACCTGCTATGCATAGGTGACAGGGAATAAAATTTAATAAAGTATTCAGTAATTAATGCGCACCACATCCTTTCATTCAATGCTTAAAGGGCTTCTGTCACCCCACTAAACATACATGCTGTAATTAATAATTTTGGTTCAGCAGATTCTGTTAAAAATGTACTTTTAAAATATGCAAATTACCTTGCTACCAGCAAGTAGGGTGGCTACTTGCTGGTAGCAGCCGCATCCTCCTATCCTAAAGACGCCCCCTCCGCATGTTGATTGACAGGGCCAGCGGACGGGATCTTTCTCTGCTGGCCCTGTTTGCTATTAAAGGGATTCTGTCACCTCCCCTAACCCAAAATTGGATTTTAAAGCAGTCATGCAGCACAGCTTACCTTGAATCGGCTGTGCTCTTCTATCTTGTAATCCGTCCAGTAGTTTATGAGAAAAACGACTTTTATGATTATGTAAATTAGCCCTGAAGGTGCCTAGAGGGGCGTTTAATTCCCCTTAGTGTGCCCAGTAACGCCCCTCTTATAGTGCCCAAAACGCCTTCCTTCCGACTGCCTAACCGCCCACAGCCTCTCATCCCTCTCCTCCCCCTCCCTCACGGCCGAACGAACTCTCGCGCAGGCGCAGTACCCACTGAGGGCTGCGCCAGTGCGATCTGCAGGAGACTGAGGGCAGGAGCTTCATCCTCGTCACTGGGCATGCGCCGAGCCCAGTAATAATGATTTGTTTCCAGGAGGGAGGGTGGGGAAAGAAATCGCTGGCAGGCAGGCAGGCTGGAGAAAACGCAGGGTGCAGCAGCCGATCGGCAATCCTCTGCGCTTCCTCCCAGGCTGACTGAGGGAAGAGCGAGCATCGGACGTCACTGGGCTCGGCGCATGCCCAGTGACGAGGATGAAGCTTCTGCCCTCAGTCTCCTGCAGATCGCACTGGCGCAGCCCTCAGTGGGTACTGCGCCTGCGCGAGAGTTCATTCAGCCGTGAGGGAGGGGAAGGAGAGGGATGAGAGGCTGTGGGCGGTTAGGCAGTCGGAAGGAAGGCGTTTTGGGCACTATAAGAGGGGCGTTACTGGGCACATTAAGGGGAATAAAACGCCCCTCTGGGCACCTTCAGGGCTAATTTACATAATCATAAAAGTCGTTTTTCTCATAAATTACTGGACGGATTACAAGATAGAAGAGCACAGCCGATTCAAGGTAAGCTGTGCTGCATGACGGCTTTAAAATCCGATTTTGGGTTATGGGAGGTGACAGAATCCCTTTAAGAATCCCTTTAAGATCACTCGGCCGCTCCATCCTCAATGCACCTGCGCCGATGACGTCACATCTACACCCGGCGCAGGCGCATTGAGGAAGGAGCGGCCGAGCGAGCGTTCTCCTCTCAGTGCGCCTGTGCCGACTGAAGACAGGTACGGCGCAGGCACCAGATTTTAAATGCAAACAGGGCCAGCAGAGAAAGATCCCGTTCGCTGGCCTTGTCAATCAACATGCGGAGGGGGCGTCTTTAGGATAGGAGGATGCGGCTGCTACCAGCAAGTAGCCGCCCTACTTGCTGGTAGCAAGGTAATTTGCATATTTTAAAAGTACGTTTTTAACAGAATCTGCTGAACCAAAATGATTAATTACAGTATGTATGCATAAATCGCAGTATAGGGATTACAAGTAACCAAAAAAAATAAAAACTGTTTAGTGGGGAGACAGAAGCCCTTTAAACTTTGAAAAGTTGTCACACTTTTATGCTTTAGTAATTTCTCCCATATTTCAACTCTAATTTTAAATTTGAAAAAATGAATCCTCCCTTGGATGTGATCTCTCTTTCTCACGCTCCGTCTCTGGCCTGGAACCCTGATTCCCCGCCACCCATGATCACCATGGTAGCCGCATAAAAGAACATCGAAAGTTGATAGAGCAGATATCAAATTGGATCGTGAACATCACGGGGAACTGCGACATGGTGGGGCAGTGTGTGCACACGCCTACACGAACTGACTGACAGGGGTCAGCCTCTGCAGCTTCTGGGTCTCCAAATTGGGCACATGGCCTGAGCTTACCCTTTACCCCTTGGAGGTGCTGGCCTGCCCTGCAGCCAGTGTATTGTCTGAACGTGTGTTTAGCATGACTGGAGAGGGTAATCACAGGTTATATTTCCCAATGTTTTGGGGTGTACCCTAATTTTAAAAATAAAATTTAAAACCAAAACCCAGTGTAGGCTACTTCCTCCTCCTCCACCGCTTCCACCTACACCGCCACATCCACCACCTCCTCAACCTCCTACTCCATATGGACCTGGTCCCCCTAGATCAAGATTATTATTTTTTCTTTTTACGTATTTTATGTTATTTAAAGTCATTTTCCTATCCACATTTGTTTGCAGAGCACTTGCCATGCTCTTAACCACATTTTGACGCCATTTGCAGCCCTCTAGTCCTTTCCATGACATTTTTACAGCCTTTTTAGTGCTCAAAAGTTCGGGTCCCTATTGACTTCAATGGGGTTTGGGGTCAAGTTCGGGTCCCGAACTCGAACTTTTTTCCGAAGTTCGGCCGAACCCGTCGAACCCGTCGAACCCGAACATCCAGGTGTCCGCTCAACTCTAGTCACAAGGCATAACTTCTATATCACAGGCTACCTATAGTGTAAATATATAACTGCAAAGGGTGTAGAACAAGCGGTACCTAAATACCCCACTGGCTTTTCACAGTGGCATAAAGTACATAATAATGCATCAAATGTCAATATGGTGTATTGTAATCACTTAAAGAGGACCTTTCATCAGCATCAAGTATGTAAACTGAATATACATACATGGAGAGCGGCGCCCAGGGATCCCCCTGCACTTACTATTATCCCCGGGCGCCGCTCCGTTCTCCGGTTACAGGCTCCGGTAAAGTCATAGTTAGGCTCCACCCATTTGAGCCTGCCGCGGTCTCCTTCTCCTATGCTGTAGTGCTGGCCAATCGCAGCGCTCAGCTCTTAGCCATGCTATGAGCTGAGCGCTGCGATTGGCCAGCGCTACAACATAGGAGAAAGAGACGCCGGCAGGCTCAAATGGGTGGAGCCTAACTATGACTTTACCGGAGCCTGTAACCGGAGAACGGAGCGGCGCCCGGGGATAATAGTAAGTGCAGGGGGATCCCTGGGCGCCGCTCTCCATGTATATATATTCAGTTTACATACTTGATGCTGATGAAAGGTCCTCTTTAAGGCTACATGCACACAACCGTTGTGTGTTTTGCGGTCCGCAAATTGCAGATCCGCAAAACACGGATGGCGGACTGCCTTTATTATAACTGCCTATTGTTGTCCGCAAAGCGAGGACAAGAATAGGACAGGTTATATTTTTTTTGCGCACTACGGAACGGAGCAACGGATGCGGACAGCACACGGAGTGCTGTCCACATCTTTTGCGGCCCCATTTATGTGAATGGGTAAGCATCCGAGCCACCAAAACTGCGTCTCGGATGCGGACCAAAACAACGGCCGTGTGCAGGAGGACTAAAGGGAATCTGTTAACAATGATCTCCCTGTCAAACTATTTGCATAGACATATAGCTGTGATTTTTGTTTTGCTAATCCAAGGCTCCATTCTTGAGTTATGATACTTTTTTTAAATTAATACGCAGATTATGCCTTTGATGCAATTAAGGTGTTACCATTGCTTTTGCTGCCAAGTCCCAAGCTCCACTTCTTTCTGTGGCCAGTCCTTCCCAGACTGCTTAGCCATTGCCTGGGCCTGTCAATCAAATGCCTAATTTGAATATTAAGAAAAGCATCATAACTCAGGAACAGAGTTTGGATCAACAAAAAGAAAACAGTAAACACATAATAAACATCTCAGACTTACAGTCAGGTACATAAATATTGGGACACTGACACAATTGTAACATTTTTGGCTCTATACACCACCACAATGGATTTGAAATGAAACAAACAAGATGTGCTTTAACTGCAGACTGTCAGCTTTAATTTGAGTGTATTTACATCCAAATCAGGTGAACGGTGTAGGAATTACAACAGTTTGCATATGTGCCTCCCACTTGTTAAGGAACCAAAAGTAATGGGACAATTGGCTTCTCAGCTGTTCCATGGCCAGGTGTGTGTTATTCCCTCATTATCCCAATTACAATGAGCAGATAAAAGGTCCAGAGTTCATTTCAAGTGTGCTATTTGCATTTGGAATCTGTTGCTGTTAACTCTCAAGATGAGATCCAAATTGCTGTCACTATCAGTGAAGCAAGCCATCATTAGGCTGAAAAAAACAAAACAAAAACCATCAGAGAGATAGCAAAAATATTAGGCGTGGCCAAAACAACTGTTTGGAATATTCTTAAAAAGAAGGAACGTACCGGAGAGCTCAGCAACACCAAAAGACCCGGAAGACCCCGAAATACAACTGTGGTGGATGACCAAAGAATTCTTCCCTGGTGAAGAAAACACCCTTCACAACAGTTGGCCAGATCAAGAACACTCTCCAGGAGGTAGGTGTATGTGTGTCAAAGTCAACAATCAAGAGAAGACTTCACCAGAGTGAATACAGAGGGTTCACCACAAGATGTAAACCATTGGTGAGCCTCAAAAACAGGAAGGCCAGATTAGAGTTTGCCAAATGACATCTAAAAAAGCCTTCACAGTTCTTGAACAACATCCTATGGACAGATGAGACCAAGATGAACTTGTACCAGAGTGATGGGGAGAAAACAGTATGGAGAAGGAAAGAAACTGCTCATGATCCTAAGCATACCACCTCATCAGTGAAGCATGGTGGTGGTAGTGTCATGGCGTGGGCATGTATGGCTGCCAATGGAACTGGTTCTCTTGTATTTATTGATGATGTGACTGCTGACAAAAGCAGCAGGATGAATTCTGAAGTGTTTCGAGCAATATTATCTGCTCATATTCAGCCACATGCTTCAGTACTCATTGGACGGCGCTTCACAGTGCAGATGGACAATGACCCAAAGCATACTGCAAAAGCAACCAAATAGTTTTTTAAGGGAAAGAAGTGGAATGTTATGCAATGGCCAAGTCAATCACCTGACCTGAATCCGATTGAGCATGCATTTCACTTGCTGAAGACAAAACTGAAGGGAAAATGCCCCAAGAACAAGCAGGAACTGAAGACAGTTGCAGTAGAGGCCTGGCATAGCATCACTAGGGATGAAACCCAGCGTCTGGTGATGTCTATGCGTTCCAGACTTCAGGCTGTAATTAACTGCAAAGGATTTGCAACCAAGTATTAAAAAGTTAAAGTTTGATTTATGATTATTACAGTCCTGATCAAAAGTTTAAGACCACTTGAAAAATGGCAAAAAAATCATATTTTACATTGTTGGATCTTAACAAGGTTCCAAGTATAGCTTCAATATGCAACAAGAAGAAATGAGAGTGAGACAAAACATTTTTTGAGCGTTCAATTAATTGAAAATAACGATTAACTGAAACAAGCTGTTTTTCAGCTGATCCAAATTTTAGGACCACATGCCTTTAAAAGGCCAAATCTGTGCAAAGATGTGGATTCATTGTCATTTTCTGTCAGGTAGTCACACGTTGTGATGGCAAAGGCAAAAAAACTCTCCCTTTTTGAACGTGGTCGGGTTGTTGAACTGCATAAGCAGGGTCTTTCACAGCGCGCCATCGCTGCTGAGGTGGGACGCAGAAAGACAGTCATTTGGAATTTCTTAAATGCTCCTGAGGGTTATGGAACAAAAAAGTGGAAGACCCCAAAAAATTTTTATCAGCACTGAGCCGGAGGATACAATTGGCTGTCCGTCAAGACACTGGGCGATTGTTAGGCAAAATAGACCCTTTGCCTAAATGTGTCCCAAAAGATTTCGGTGATCAGCCTGAATTAAGCCCTATCCGGTACCGGGAGAATGAATTAGATGGAGACCAAAAACACGTGTCTTTCTCTGATCCATTCTGTTTATTCATTGCTTGCCAACACTTAATATAGGGGAGGATTGACCTCCTATTACATCCAATCATATGTTAGCATTAGTCTTATCGTATGGCCTGAATACACATGAGCTCTGCATTTACAGAAATAGATGGCTCATAGTAACAACAGTTAATCATTCAGGTATAAACATGAGAATGACCTTGTGAAGTAAGGCTGGTTAAACAAATGTATGTATGCCTTTTCTAAACTGGTCTCCACATCTACAGAGGGAGAAAGACAGAATGGAAATCTTAGAATAGTGCACTGGCCTGATGCAATCGTAATACACGTTGCTGAATAAAACAAAATTGAGTTACTTATACGCCATCAATCCTCTCTTTAGAACCTTATATATATCTTATACTATATGGTTCTTTCTCTGCTCTTCCTTTGTTTGCTTGTAAGCCTTTAGGTATTCCATATACCCTTCAGGAGTATAATCCTCAGGCTTTGTTGGGGTTGTGTTTGCCTCTTCTACCTCTACCGGAGTATAGAGGAATGTTGAGTGTACCCCTCTTTCGGACACATTTTTACATATGGCTAGAAGGGAGGGCACACACTGCAGACAACAGCAGAGACATACTATTGCAGCGATCACGGCAAATGCCACTCCTACAACATATCTTATTTGACCAAAGTCAGGTATCCAGCTAAAAAGCCAGTCCCACCAACCTTGGTCAACATCTTGTTTTATATGTTTTATCATCTCTTCTATTTGGCCTATTTTATCTTTTATTCCACGGGAGTGATCTGATAAATTGAAACAACACATCCCTGCGAACGCTGAGCATCCTACACCATGTTGGAGCAATAAATAGTCAATAGTTGCCCTATTCTGCAAGATAGCCTTTTTATACAATTGTATATCCAGCAGCATATCTTGCAGAATTGCAATAGTGACATTTATCTGTTTTACCATAAAACAGGCAAGTTTTGATATTGTCCTGTGGTTATATATGGCCAACCCTGGTACTCCTATCAAAGACATCCCTAAACTCATATATTCTGCTCTAGAGAGGAGATTCACATTATAGTCACAATTTTCTGGTAACTGTAGGGAAGTGTCTCTCGTGTGTCATGTCTGCATTGCTGGGACTAGTGGTATCATTGCTAATGTCAGCCTAGCTATTGTACAGGGTCCCTCTGTAATATTGGCCGGTATGTATGTGTGACTAGTATTTCCACAGGCCAATACCCATCCTGCTGGTAGAGGTACATGTTTGTCTAGGGATGGTACTGTTTTAGTAATATTACATTGCATATTCTTTCCTGATACTATCTTTTTACAACTATCTATATCTCTATCGCAAATATTTGGCTTAGTCTTATTCTGCATTTTTGCTTGTATGCAGGGAGGCAATAGTGTCTCATCACAGGTGAAATTATAACATATTTCTGCTGCTGTAACAAGACCTGCAATTATTTCTATCATATTACTTTGCAGAGTCTCATATGTAGGACAGTCATAACAAGCATGATAAGGATTTACATATCCATATTTAACATCATGATCCTCCAAATCAGTGTCATTCCATTGGGAACGTAGGAGCCCCGTCCATACAGCTACTGGGGTGGGGACTGCTACCAGACATGTCTCCAAAATGTTAGATGCCGATAAAGTGGTTCGGAGACAAAAGTCAGTTAAGTTCAGAGTTTTGGCCAGGTACAGCCATAAGTTCTCCTTTGTCTTCCACAGATTGTCTTCCCCTCTGCATTCTGTTTTCAGGTATGTCTGTCTGTTCCACAGCCGTGGGACAGTAAGTAGGAGACACAAAATTGCAATTATTAAGGCACTGCATCTCAGCCATCTCGAGGAATTTCCCGACTGCGTCATCTCGTTGAGGGTCAAGGCTGTCTGCCTCCGTTAGTACCCCTTCTGTATCTTCTTCGAGGTCAAGGCTGTCTGCCTCCATTAGTACCTCTGGGCCTCGTTGGAGGTCAGGGCTGTCTGCCCCCGTTAGTACCTCTCTTTTCTTCACCAACTTAACCCTTGTGGCGTGGATCCACGTGGGCGACTGTTCAGTGAGGACTGCTGTTCTGGTAATCGCGACTACCTCGGTGGGTGGACCGTAGGTGAAGCTTCCTGGTTCTTTTCCCTTCTTTAAGATCTTGATCATCACCTGGTCGCCTACCCGGAACGGATGGGTTGGTTCCTGTGAAAGAGAAGGAGACTTACAAGCAACTTTTTCTTCGGTTTTACTGAGGACTTTGATCAGATTAGTAACATACTCCTCTCTGATCAGGTCCAAGTCCCCTTCCTGCACTACCAGGGGGCGTCTTGCCCATGGTATGGGGAAAGGCCTACCCATCAGAATTTGAAATGGTGACATCCCTAACTTCTTATTAGGCGCCATTCTAATTTCTGCAAGTATTATGGGTAGGATTTGTTTCCATTTTTCAAATGTACCAGCAGTGGCCTTCCTGAGTTTGTCTTTAACTGTCCTGTTCATTCTTTCCACAATGCCTGAGATTTGTGGGTGATACGGAATATGATATTTCCATTCCACCTGTAACAGTCTAACTACCTCCTTGTTAAGTTTTGAGGTGAAGGCCGGCCCCTGGTCTGATTCAATAACCAGAGGACAGCCCCACCTTGGTATTATTTGCTGAGTCAGAATTTGGGCTGTAGTTTTAGCATCTTCTGCCTTTGTAGGAAAGACTTCTGGCCACCTTGAGAACATGTCCACTATCACTAATGCATACTCTTGTTTCCCTTTTGTTTTAGGTATATGCGTATAATCCACCTGCAAGTGGGTGAATGGTGTAGTGGGGTAGTCAAGGTGTTAGTGAGGTATTTTCAGTGGGTTGTTAGGGTTGTTTCTCAAGCACGTAATACATCTGTGTATGTAGTCTGTGACTAGCTGTTTGCTATCAGTGATGTAAAAACTTTGGCTCAACAACAAATGGGTAGTTTGTATGCTGTTGTGTCCTACCCCGTGAAAGTGTGGAATGAAGATGGATGCACTATGCTGAGGTATGCAAGGCTTCCCCTCCTTGCAGACCAATCCAGACTTTGGATTTTTCTGCAAGATTGGATAGCACCAATCCTTCTCCTCTGTTTCAGTGGCATACCTTTGTAGGTCTGTTAGCATGTGTGTCAAATCAGGTGAGGGTGGGTGTAAGACTGCCATTTCCCAATTGTCATGATTCATTCTATTTGGATTACTCTTGGCTGTGTCTTTAGCTACACTATCTGCAAATGCATTACCTCTCGAAATTCTGTCTTTTCCATTTGTGTGTGCCCTGCAATGTACTATAGCTAAATCTAAAGGCAATCTGATTGCAGCCAAGAGGTCCGTGACTAGCTGTGCATGTGAGATTCTCTTACCGTCTGCTGCAGTGAATCCTCTCCTCTGCCAAATCATTCCATGATCCCATACTACACCATGAGCATATCTGCTGTCTGTGTAAATAGTGACAGGTTTATTGGTGTGTAGTATGCAAGCCCTTGTGAGTGCAATGAGTTCAGCTGCCTGTGCAGACTGGATGTCACGGCTGTATGTGAGCAACAAGAGCATGCACAGAAAATAGAGCTACTGACCGGACCCAAACTAGGGAGGATAAAGGGTGACCCCTGTCAGACCCTCAAAAGCTCTCCCTATGCTGCTAAGCCCATGCCCGGATCCAAATGGTGGAAGGAGGCATGCCCGCGTACCTAAGACTGATAACCACTGTAACCCCTACAATAGTGGAAGGGGCACGGCCACCGGTGCCCTGCTCAGTATATGGAGGGAACCGTGGTCGCCTCGGATCCAGTCAGAAAACACACAGATACACAGCAATGTCTGCACACTTAGCTGAAGGGCTGCAGCCGCAGTGAAGACGGATCCAAAGACAGGCTGGCAATATCCGGAGTACTTGCTGCAGCAGAACACAGGTCCAGTGAAAGGATAGCATACAAGGGAAGATACTCAAGCAAGAGCTACAACCCAAATGAGAAATATAATCCACACCTACAATAGGAGGAGGGGGAATATAAAGGCAGGGAAATCAAACGGAGGAGGAACAGCTGGAAGGAAGGAAACAGAAAACTCCTCCCAGCTCTAGTAGTGACATCATCACAGGGGTGGAGAAACAGAGCTGTGAGAACGTCCCAAAGCTCTGGTAGTGACAGTACCCCCCCCCCCCCTCTACGGGTGGACTTCGGACACCCAGGACCCACCTTCTCAGGATGAGCCCTATGAAATGCCCTGATGAGGCGAGTGGCTTTAATGTCCGACACCGGAACCCACATCCTCTCCTCAGGACCATAACCCTTCCAATGAACGAGGTACTGGAGAGAACTGCGGACAATGCGAGAGTCCACAATTCTGGAAACCTCAAACTCCAGATTGCCATCAACCAAAATTGGAGGAGGAGGCAAAGAGGAGGGTACCGTGGGCTGGACATATGGTTTTAAGAGAGATCTGTGAAATACATTATGTATCTTCCAAACCCGTGGAAGATCAAGACGGAAGGCAACAGGATTGATGACTGACAAGATTTTATAAGGCCCAATAAACTTGGGACCCAATTTCCAGGAGGGAACCTTCAGTTTAATATTTCTTGTAGACAACCACACCAGATCACCCACACTCAGGTCCGGACCAGGCACACGTCTCTTATCAGCCACACGCTTATACTTCTCACTCATCTTTCTAAGATTACTCTGAATTTTTTGCCAAATGGTAGACAAAGACGAGGAAAATCTCTCCTCCTCAGGCAAACCAGAAAGAGCCCCTCCCGAGAATGTCCCAAACTGCGGATGGAACCCATATGCACCAAAGAATGGCGACTTATCAGAAGATTCCTGACGGCGGTTGTTCAGAGCAAACTCAGCAAGAGGGAGAAATGAACACCAATCCTCCTGGTTCTCTGCCACGAAACAGCGCAAATATGTCTCCAGATTCTGCTTGAGGCGCTCAGTCTGACCATTCGACTGCGGGTGAAAAGCAGAAGAGAAGGACAGCCGAACCCCCAGGCGAGAACAGAAAGCCTTCCAGAACCTGGACACAAACTGCGTGCCTCTATCGGAAACAATATCAGAGGGAATGCCATGCAATTTAACAATATGGTCGACAAAAGCTTGCGCCAACGTTTTAGCATTGGGTAAACCAGGGAAAGGTACGAAATGAGCCATCTTGCTAAAACGGTCCACCACCACCAGGATCACCGACTTCCCTGAGGAACGAGGAAGATCCGTGATAAAGTCCATGGACAGGTGTGTCCAAGGACGGGAAGGTATGGGTAACGGGAGAAGGGAACCTGAAGGCCGTGAACGAGGGACCTTAGCGCGAGCGCACGTCTCACAAGCAGCCACAAAACCCTCCACCGACTTACGAAGAGCCGGCCACCAAAATCTCCGAGCAATGAGATCTACCGTGGCTCTACTCCCGGGGTGACCAGCAAGAACAGTATCATGATGCTCCTTGAAGAGTTTGTGACGTAGCTCAGGAGGCACAAACAACTTCCCAGAAGGACAACGGGCAGGTGCCTCAGTCTGGGCAGCCTGGACCTCGGCCTCCAAATCCGAATATAGAGCAGAAACAACTACCCCCTCCGCCAAAATGGGACCCGGGTCCTCGGAGTTTCCTCCTCCCAGAAAACAGCGAGAGAGAGCATCAGCCTTCACATTTTTGATCCCAGGGCGGAATGTGACGACAAAATTGAATCTGGAGAAGAACAGAGACCATCTGGCCTGTCTCGGATTCATACGCCTGGCCGACTCCAAGTATGCCAGATTCTTATGGTCGGTAAAAACGGTGATGGGGTGCCTGGCCCCCTCCAACCAATGGCGCCATTCCTCGAAAGCCAACAACTCCCTATCTCCCACATCATAGTTTTTCTCTGCCGGGGAGAGTTTTTTAGAGAAAAAGGCACAGGGTCGCCATTTGGCAGGAGAAGGGCCCTGGGACAAAACCGCACCCACACCCACCTCGGAAGCATCCACCTCAACAATAAAAGGTAAGGAAACATCGGGATGCACCAAGACGGGAGCAGATGCAAAACTCTCTTTAATCTTAGAAAAAGCTGCAAGCGCCTCCTCCGACCAAGAGGAAAAATCCGCCCCCTTTTTTGTCATGTCAGTGAGGGGTTTGACCACAGAGGAATAATTCAAAATGAACTTTCTGTAATAGTTCGCAAAACCCAAAAAGCGCATCAATGCCTTCTGATTCTCAGGAAGCTCCCACTCAAGTACAGCACGGACCTTCTCCGGATCCATGCGAAAACCAGAAGCAGAGAGGAGAAAACCCAGAAATTGAATCTCTGATACCATAAAAACACATTTCTCCAGCTTGGCGTACAATTTATTTTCCCGCAGAATCTGCAGAACCTGAAAAAGATGATCCTGATGGGTCTGAACATCAGGGTAAAAAATCAAAATATCATCAAGATACACCAATACAAATTTCCCCATTAAATGGTAGAAAATACTGTTAACAAAATGCTGAAAGACGGCCGGAGCATTCATCAGGCCGAAAGGCATAACGAGATTCTCGAAATGCCCGTTAGGGGTATTAAAGGCCGTTTTCCATTCATCCCCCTCTCTGACCCTGACCAGGTTGTACGCGCCTCTCAAATCCAATTTGGAAAAAACCTTGGTTTGAAGAGGTCCGGGATCAGAGGAAGGGGATAGGGATCGCGAATCGTGATACGGTTCAGCTCCCTAAAATCTAGGCAAGGTCTCAGAGAGCCATCTTTTTTTTTAACAAAAAAAAAACCAGCGGCAACAGGTGATTTTGAGGGTCGAATATGCCCCTTATCGAAACTCTCGGAGATATAGGTTTGCATTGCGATTCTTTCCGGTTGTGAGAGATTGTAGAGGCGAGCTTTTGGCAGCTTGGCGCCGGGAATGAGGTTAATGGGACAGTCAAACTCCCGGTGAGGAGGTAGCTCCTGAACACCGCTCTCGGAAAACACGTCTGAGAAATCAGAGAGAAATGATGGCACAGTTGTAGTAGACACCTCTGCAAAAGTCGCTGTAAGACAATTCTCTCTACAAAAGTCACTCCACTCATTTATTTGCCTTCCTTGCCAATCAATAGTGGGGTTATGTCTAGTGAGCCAGGGTAACCCCAAAACTAGAGGAGAAGGCAATCCGTTAAGGACAAAACAAGATATATCCTCCACATGAGTGTCACCTACAGCTAACCGGATATTGTGAACAATGCCCTTCAGAGATCTCTGTGAGAGTGGAGCAGAGTCAATAGCAAAAACAGGTATATCCTTTTCTAATGTGCAAACCTGAAAACCATGCATGGCTACAAATTGAGTGTCAATAAGATTGACGGCCGCTCCACTATCAACAAAAATCTCACAAGAAATGACTTTGCTCTCTAGCGCCACCCTGGCAGACAGGAGAAAACGGGAACTGCAGGTCAGAGGAAAAGCATCAATTCCTACATCAACTTTGCCCAAAGTAGCCGATGAAGCAGAGTTTGATGATTTACCTTTTGAGGTTTTTCTCTTATTATCGCTCTTAGTACAGTTCAAGAATCTCCTAGACGGACAAACATTTGCCAAATGACCTATGCCCCCACAACAAAAACACACCATACTCTGAGGACTAAATCCTCTTTTATCAGGGGCAAGTCGACCTAGCTGCATGGGCTCCTCCTCAGAGGGGAGCGAGACAGGATGAGGCCCCTGCACACTGAATGAGTCCGCACCACTGCCCCTAGACTGACAATGGCTGGACAGAGAGGTCTCGTTTCTTTCTCTTAGACGCCTGTCAAGGCGTACCGCCAATGACATGGCAGACTCTAAGGACGTTGGTCTCTCATGGAAAGCAAACGCATCTTTCAATCTCTCTGAGAGACCATGACAGAACTGACTCTGGAGTGCAGCATCATTCCAACCTGAATCAGCTGCCCATCTCCGAAATTCAGAACAATAAAGCTCCGCAGACAGTTTGCTCTGGCATAAAAAACGTAAGTTAGATTCGGCCAGAGCAACACGATCCGGGTCATCATATATCTGCCCCAGGGCCACAAAAAATCCTTCCACGGATCGAAGGGAGGGATCCCCTGATGGCAGCGAAAAAGCCCAAGTCTGAGCATTACCCCTGAGCAGGGAGATGACAATCCTCACCCTCTGCTCCTGATTACCAGAGGAATGTGGACACAAGCAAAAATGGAGTTTGCATGCCTCTCTGAAGCGAACAAAACTCTCACTGCCCCCGGAGAACGTTTCCGGAAGTGAGACCTTTGGCTCGCAACAGACTCCATGGGCCGGAGCAGAGCCCAATGCTTGAAGCTGAGTCATAGATTGACGGAGATCCGCTACCTCCAAAGAAAGACCCTGCATGCGGTCAACCAGGCCAGAAAGCGGATCCATGTCAAAAAAGACGGTTTTGGTGGAATATAATGTCACGGCTGTATGTGAGCAACAAGAGCATGCACAGAAAATAGAGCTACTGACCGGACCCAAACTAGGGAGGATAAAGGGTGACCCCTGTCAGACCCTCAAAAGCTCTCCCTATGCTGCTAAGCCCATGCCCGGATCCAAATGGTGGAAGGAGGCATGCCTGCGTACCTAAGACTGATGACCACTGTAACCCCTACAATAGTGGAAGGGGCACGGCCACCGGTGCCCTGCTCAGTATATGGAGGGAACCGTGGTCGCCTCGGATCCAGTCAGAAAACACACAGATACACAGCAATGTCTGCACACTTAGCTGAAGGGCTGCAGCCGCAGTGAAGACGGATCAAAGGCAGGCTGGCAATATCCGGAGTACTTGCTGCAGCAGAACACAGGTCCAGTGAAAGGATAGCATACAAGGGAAGATACTCAAGCAAGAGCTACAACCCAAATGAGAAATATAATCCACACCTACAATAGGAGGAGGGGGAATATAAAGGCAGGGAAATCAAACGGAGGAGGAACAGCTGGAAGGAAGGAAACAGAAAACTCCTCCCAGCTCTAGTAGTGACATCATCACAGGGGTGGAGAAACAGAGCTGTGAGAACATCCCAAAGCTCTGGTAGTGACACTGGATGGGAATTGGGCTTGCTTCCAAGACTATATCTGGCAGCATAACAATAGCATATGCTGCACAGAATATAGTATCAGTGGGGCGAGAGCATGATCCATCAACAAAAACTTCTAGTGCATCAGGTATGGAAACAGTTGATAAGTCAGCCCTAGGTGACGTCTCATGATTGAGCACCTGTAGGCAATCATGTGTGTCAGGAAGGGCGTCTTCTGTTCCTTTCAGCCCTAGTAATGCATTCAAAATAGGTGCTGGTCCTGTAATTTTGGATGCATATTTAATCTGGAGTGAAGGGTTACTGAGCAACAGGATCTCATATCCAGATAATCTTTGCGCTGACATGTGTTGTGTATGTACACCTCTGAGTAAACCTACAACATCATGTGTAGTGTGCAAGAAGGTTAAATGTCCCAGGGTGAAAGTAGTTGCTAATTCTACCATCATTGCACAGGCTGCAAGGGAACGCAGACATGCCGGCATCCCTTGGACAGAGGTAGGCATAACCTTTGAGAAAAACGCACAAGGACGCAACTTGCCTCCGTGTTCTTGTGTCAGTACCCCCGCCATGGTTTTACAATTTTGGCGTGCAAACATGTGGAAGGGCATATTATAGTCAGGGAGGCCCAGCCCTGCACTCGACATGAGTGAACATTTCAGACAATCAAATGCATTGTACATTTCAGAAGACCATTTAATCAGATCTGGATTTCCATCCAGAGTGGCTTGCCTCAAAACATTGTCGTAGTAAGAGCAATCAGGAATCCATTGTCTACAGTAATTTATCATACCAAGGAAAGATAACATTTCTTTCCTGGTGTGCGGGGCGACCAAACCCGCAATAGACTGGACTCTTTCTGCGCTGATTCTCCTTTCACCTTTTGTGAGGACAAAGCCCAAGTATTCAACCTGCATTTTACACCATTGCATTTTCTTAAGTGCCACTTTGTGACCACATCCTGACAACCATTTTAACAGTGATAAACCATCCTGAATGTTGGCCTCCGCTGACATGCTACACAGTAACAAATCATCAACATATTGCAGCAACACAGAGCCTTGGGGGGGGGGTACCATAGTTTTAACGTAGCTTGGAGGACTATGCTGTACACTACAGGTGAATCAGCATATCCCTGAGGCATTCTGCACCAGGTCAGTTGTCGTCCATCAAAGGAAAAAGCAAAAAGTAGTCTGGTTGCCTTTTCAACTGGGATAGAAAAGAAAGCATTTTTCAGATCTATCACACTGAAATAGACAGCGTCTGCAGGAATTGCAGAAAGAAGTGAGGTGACATCTGGGACAATAGGAGCAATAGGCACAATGATATTATTTATTGCCCTTAAATCCTGCACAAAGCGGGTAGTACCATCTGCCTTTGTCACTGGATTCACGGGCGTGCTGTAGGGTGAAATCACCTCTTCCAGGATTCCCTTTTGTAGGAATTCCTTTATCATTGGCCTAAGTCCATCAAGTTTCTCTTTTGACAGTGGGTATTGTTTCTGATATACAGGTGTACTGCCCTCTTTGATGGTTGCTTTGTATGGTGTGCAGTCAATGAATCCTGTGTCATAGTCCCCCTTTGCCCATAATGATGCCCTATATCCTCTAATTCTGAGTGATCTTGTAAGTTTGTAAGGATCAGAGGTGTGGGGGTTATTATGGGCAAAGCATCAGAGTATACACTGATGCCATTGTTCTCAACAGTGATTTGCAATTCTAACTTAATGAATAAGTCTCTTCCCAGAAGACTCACAGGACATTCAGGTATGATGCTAAAAGCATGATCTGTAATGTATTCCCTATCAATGGTTTCTACTGGTAAGGAATCTGTTCTGTATGTCCTCGTCAGTACCCCATTTATTCCCATAGAGGGTGCACACTTCCTTAAAGGCCCTTTGTACATTGAGTTGTTTAACACACTAGAAGTAGCTCCACTATCTATAAAAAATCCCACTTTTCTTCCTCCTACTCTAAGTAGAATTACTGGTGTGTCTTTCCAATGTGTTGTGACCTGTGTGAAAGTTGGGGCTTGTCCCTCCGGGCATCCTCAGTATGAGTTTTGCTGGTGCCAATCTAATGGGAATCTGGTCTGACTCTGTGCACCTTGTCTGTGGTTTATCTGACTTGGTTGGTTGTTTTGTGACTGAGTGTCAGGTTTCTGTGTGTTGTAATCTTGACCTCTCCCCTTACCCCTTTTTGGTGCGCGGCATTGACGTGCCCAATGTCCTTCCTTTCCACAGTTATAACAACAATTATTTGGCAATGAGTCATGTTTTCCATTGTAGGGTCTGCTGTTATTCCCACCCCTCCTCCCCCTGCCTCTGCTAGTATATGCGTGTGTGGGGGATGTTGCTTTCCTTATCTCAAAGCATCCTGCTGCTTCTTTTTCAAAGAGATATTTCTCAAACTCGTCAGTTGTATCTGAAGTCCAAGAGGACACATTTTGTTTCACAGTTAGGATCAATTTATCTGATAGATTGTTTACAAATGTGGAGATAATCAATCTGTCATTGTCACGCACAGGTAGCCCCGCCTCAGTCTTCCAGCAATCAATTAATCTTTTCCAGAATTCAGTGACCGATTAAACAGATTTCTGTTTGCAGGCTACTGCTACGGGCAATGAAGATTTTTGTTTGAATACCTCATTCATATGGTCCTCAATTTCCTCCCATATCCTTTTCTGCCCCTCTTCTGTATTACATATATAATCTGGAGCATCACCGCGTTGTGCAATCATAGATATGGATTTGACTTTGTCCCAATCCCATGTTGTGTGTGTTCCAATAATACCATCCAGGATAAGCCTTAAATCTTCCTGTGTATAGTTGCGCCCTCTACAGGCCTTTTTTAGGTATGTAATAGTCCCCAGTGGGGCTATGGAAGGTTTGGGACAATACTTTATAATTTTGTTGAGATCCTCTATTTCTATGGGCTATTTTACTAAGTGTTGTCCTACTGTCAGAAAGGGAGCAATTACTTGGACTCCTTCCTTTGATTCTTCCTTTTCTGTTTCATCTTTCATTCTACTTGTACTGCGTGTACTATAACTAGTATGCGGTGTGCCAGTATTTAGACTGCGCTCTGCTATGTTTCCAAATGTTGGCATGGGGGATCGGTATTTTTCTTCTAGTTTTAATGGTATAACCGCTGTTACAGCATCTTCCTCAATCTGAGTCAGAACTGGGTACAGAGGTGCCGTGGGGGTGGATTTATTATAAAGTGGAGGGGATTTCTGACTTCTCTTCTTTGTGCCTACCTCCTGTTCTATTTCATGTAGAGACCTATCATTTTTGGGACTTTTTAGATTCTTATTCTTCTTGCTATTACCTGCATCATACCAGTGGGGGGCTATTTCCAGCCACTGTTCACCACTCCTGGACATGTACTCCATGTCCCAGGAAGGATCGGCATCGAAATGCGGCCAGGCTGTTTTATCACCTAGACATAGTCCTTTGACCATATCCATATGATAAATACTATTATCACTGTCCCTGGGGAATGGATCTGCAGCATCCATTACCTCAGTCCAGCCTGCTAGATTATCTACCTACGGGTTGATCAGGTAATAGTTTGTTGGACTAACACGGGCTACATAGACTTTGCAAGTTTCTCCTGGTTCTGGTTTAGGGTATTTAGTTTTAGACCCTTGTCCTCCCATGTTAGTATTTATAGTTCAAAGAATAAGTGAGACAATCACTGTCAGGACTGGCTGTACTGCACTGAAATAGCGCCGACAAGACCTGTCAACTGATCAGCTGATTCGTATCTTAATGTCTCTCTATACTCTTTGGACCCCTATCGACTATTGTTGTTTCGGACCGCCACTTGCGTTCAAATTTTCCGGGTCAACAGATCGCAGATCTTAGCCGAAAAAATGGGGCGTCTTGCAGTCCTCCACAACACAAACAATTTTACACATTAACAGTAGTTAACCCAAAATACATCAATTTGACAATAACAGTGGGATGTGACCGTACACTTACCACCCGGTCAGTATTTCACACAAACAGATAATCTTATTACTTCTAAAATACTTATACTATATATATACATAAGAGTTAATTCAAGCTTGTATCCTTCTGTTCCCGGAACAGATTTTAATTCATATAGTGCACTATATCTCTAATGATATCTCTATACGCTTACAATCAACATTTGCGTTCCCCAGACATCGCAATCCACCGAAATCATAAATAGATGGTTCGACTTACTTGAATAAGATTTTGGTCATTGCTCCCAGGTGCAAGGAGGACAAGAATTGATGTATTTTACTGTAGACCTGAAGAGATGACCCTCCCAATCTCGGACCGAGCCCCCAAGCTGTTAGGCAAAATAGACCCTTTGCCTAAATGTGTCCCACAAGATTTCGGTGATCAGCTTGAATTAAGCCCTATCCGGTACCGGGAGAATGAATTAGATGGAGACCAAAAACACGTGTCTTTCTCTGATCCATTCTGTTAATTCATTGCATGCCAACACTTAATATAGGGGAGGATTGACCTCCTATTACATCCAATCATATGTTAGCATTAGTCTTATCGTATGGCCTGAATACACATGAGCTCTGCATTTACAGAAATAGATGGCTCATAGTAACAACAGTTAATCATTCAGGTATAAACATGAGAATGACCTTGTGAAGTAAGGCTGGTTAAACAAATGTAGGTATGCCTTTTCTAAACTGGTCTCCACATCTACAGAGGGAGAAAGGCAGAATGGAAATCGTAGAATAGTGCACTGGCCTGATGCAATCGTAATACACGTTGCTGAATAAAACAAAATGGAGTTACTTATACGCCATCAGCGATCCTCGACCCAAATTAAGGCCCTTACTGGTGCTGACTGCAGTCCCATAACCATCAGATGGCATCTGAGACTGAAGGGCTTCAAAAACAAAAAACGTCTTCAAAGACCTCCTCTCCTTGAACGCCACAGAACTGCTCGTTTGGACTTTGCAAGAGAGCACCAAACATGGGACATTCAAAGGTGGAAGAAAGTTTTATTCTCTGATGAGAATTTTTTTTACCTTGATGGTCCTGATGGTTTCCAATGTTACTGGCATGACAAGCAGATCCCACCTGAGATGTTTTCTACGTGCCACAGTGGAGGCCACACCTTAATGGTCTGGGGTAATGACTCGGTTTTTCAACAGGACAACGCTACAATACACAATGCCCGCAGGACAAGGGACTTCTTCCAGAAGAATAACATCACTCTTTTGGCCCATCCTGCGTGTTCCCCTGATCTAAATCCAATTGAGAACCTTTGGGGATGGATGGCAAGGGAAGTTTACAAAGATAGTCAACAGTTCCAGACAGTAGATGGCCTTCGTGCGGCCGTCTTCACCACTTGGAGAAATGTTCCCACCCACCTCATGGAAACTCTTGCATCAAGCATGCCAAAACGAATTTTTGAAGTGATAAACAATAACGGCGGAGCTACTCATTACTGAGTTCATGTTTGGAAGTTGGATTTCTGTTTCGGGTTTAGTTTTTTTTTTTTTTACTTTTGATCAGCTGAAAAACAGCCTGTTTCAGTTTATTCGTTGTTTTCATTAAATTGAATGCTTAAAAAATGTTTTGTCTCACTCCTATTTCTTCTTGTTGCATGTTGAAGCTCTACTTGGTACCTTGTTAAGATCCAGCCATGCTAAATATGATTTTTTGCCATTTTTCAAGTGGTCTTAAACTTTTGATCAGGACTGTATTTTGTCCCATTACTTTTGGTTACTTAACAAGTGGAAGGCACATATGCAAACTGTTGTAATTCCTACACCGTTCACCTGATTTGGATGTAAATACCCTCAAATTAAAGTCTGCAGTTAAAGCACATCTTGTTTGTTTCATTTCAAATCCATTGTGGTGGTGTATAGAGCCAAAAATGTTAAAATTGTGTCGATGTCCCAATATTTATGGACCTGACTGTATATACGTACCATGCACCATCCTATGCAATCACCCACAGCAATTCAATGTGCATAGCATGGATAATAAAATATTATCTTTATTAATACATATCAAAATCTTTACATAAAGGAACAGCGGATAAAATACACATGAACAAACAGGGCCATATAACTGGATCACAAGTAAATATTAACTACAGTCCAAGGTGTATACTAATGTATACTAATGCTGGAACAGGTACCAAATAATACCAATATAAAATCCTAAGCTAGGATACAATAACCATAAGTACATACCAGCAGAAAATATATATACTGTATAAAGGGATTTTTGGGAACCATTCTGGTCGGTATCTTTTACTATTACCTACTCTGCTTTGTTGTCTATTGATTGTTTTGGCACTAAGCACTATATATATATACTGTGTATATATATATATATATATATATATATATAAATATATATATATATATATATATATATATACAGGGTGGGCCATTTATATGGATACACCTTAATAAAATGGGAATGGTTGGTGATAGTGTTTGTGGCACATTAGTATATGTGAGGGGGGAAACTTTTCAAGATGGGTGGTGACCATGGCGGCCATTTTGAAGTCAGCCATTTTGAATCCAACTTTTGTTTTTTCAATAGGAAGAGGGTCATGTGACACATCAAACTTATTGGGAATTTCTCAAGAAAAACAATGGTGCTTTGTTTTAACGTAACTTTATTCTTTCATGAGTTATTTACAAGTTTCTGACCACTTATAAAATGTGTTCAATGTGCTGCCCATTCTGTTGGATTGTCAATGCAACCCTCTTCTCCCACTCTTCACACACTGATAGCAACACCGCAGGAGAAATGCTAGCACAGGCTTCCAGTATCCGTAGTTTCAGGTGCTGCATATCTTGTATCTTCACAGCATAGACAATTGCCTTCAGATGACCCTAAAGATAAAAGTCTAAGGGGGTCAGATCGGGAGACCTTGGGGGCCATTCAACTGGCCCACAACAACCAATCCACTTTCCAGGAAACTGTTCATCTAGGAATGCTCTGACCTTACACCCATAATGTGGTGGTGCACCATCTTGCTGGAAAAACTCAGGGAACGTGACAGCTTCAGTGCATAAAGAGGGAAACACATCATCATGTAGCAATTTCGCATATCCAGTGGCCTTGAGGTTTCCATTGATGAAGAATGGCCCCACACTTTTTGTACCCCATATACCACACCATACCATCAATTTTTTTGTTCCAACAGTCTTGGAGGGATCTATCCAATGTGGGTTAGTGTCAGACCAATAGCGGTGGTTTTGTTTGTTAACTTCACCATTCACATAAAAGTTTGCCTCATCACTGAACAAAATCTTCTGCGTAAACTGAGGGTCCTGTTCCAATTTTTGTTTTGCCCATTCTGCAAATTCAGTGCGCCGATCTAGGTCATCCTCGTTGAGATACTGCAGTAGCTGGAGTTTGTAAGGGTGCTATTTGTGAGTAGCTAATATCCGCCGAAGGGATGTTCGACTAATGCCACTCTCCAGTGACATGCGGTGAGTTCTACGCTGTGGGCTCTTGCTGAATGAAGCTAGGACAGCCACTGATGTTTCTTCATTACAGACAGATTTCATGCGTCCACATTTTGGCAAATCCAACACTGAACCAGTTTCACGAAACTTAGCAAGCAGTTTGCTAACTGTAGCATGGGAGATGGGTGGTCTCGTAGGGTGTCTTGCATTGAAATCTGCTGTAATGACCCGGTTACTGCTTTCACCAGACATCAACACAATTTCTATCCGCTCCTCATGTGTTAACCTTGGCGACATGTCAATGGCTGTACGACATGTCAATGGCTGTAAACAAAGAGAAACTTGTAAATAACTCATAAAAGAAAAAAGTTATGTTTTTCGTGTGAAATTCCCAATAAGTTTGATGTGTCACATGACCCTCTTGCTATTGAAAAAACAAAAGTTGGATTCAAAATGGCCGACTTCAAAATGGCCACCATGGTCACCACCCATCTTGAAAAGTTTCCCCCCTCACATAGACTAATGTGCCACAAACAGGAAGTTAATATCACCAACCATTCCCATTTCATTAAGGTGTATCCATATAAATGGCCCACCCTGTATATATATATATATATATATATATATATATATATATATTATGCTGGTATATACTTATGGTTATTGTATCCTAGCTTAGGATTTTATATTGGTATTATTAGGTACTTGTTCCAGCATTAATATACACCTTGGACTGTAGTTAATATTTACTTGTGATCCAGTTATATGGCCCTGTTCGTTCCTGTGTATTTTATCCGCTGTTCCTTTATGTAAAGATTTTGATATGTATTAATAAAGATAATATTGTATCATCCATGCTGTGCACATTTAATTGGTGTGGGGGAAAAGGAAAACACTGTTTCAATCAGGTGAACCACAGCTATGTGTCTATTCAAACAGTTGGATAGAGAGGTTGCTGGTGAAAGATTCCCTTTAGGCCTCATGCACACGGTCGTGTTCCGCGGCCGAGAGCGGTCCGTGGTAACACGGCCTGGATTCCTGTTGAGAGCAGGAGCGCACGGCGTCATTGGTTGCTATAACGCCGTGCGCTTCATGCCACCGCTGCACTACAGTAATACACTCGTATAGTATACCTCGCATATAATGTATTAGAGGGTCAGCTCACCTAAAGGGCCCTTGTATATAATGTTTTAGAGGGTCAGCTCACCTGCAGGCCCTCACCTACAACCTTTTAGAGGGTCAGCTTACCAGCAGGTCCGCACCTAAAACCTTTTACATGGTCAGCTCACCAGCAGGCCCTCCCATATAATGTTTTACAGGGTCAGCTCACCAGCAGGCCCTCACATATAATTTTTTACAGGGTCAGCTCACCAGCAGGCCTTCACCAACAATCTGTTACAGGGTCAGCTCACCAGCAGGCCCGCACCTAAAATCTTTTACAGGGTCAGCTCACCTGCAGGCCCGCACCTGAAATCTTTTACAGGGTCAGATCACCTGCAGGCCCTTACTTAATTATAGCTAATGGGTAATTTGAGCGCATGCTGCCTTGCTTGGATGTGGTAGCCGTAGCTGTTTCTCAGGCTCCCTCTCCGGAATCGAACCCTGATTCCCCGTTACCCGTAGTCACCATGGCTTGCGCTTGACAATACCATCGAAAGTTGATAAACCAGACATCCGAATGGATTGTCGCTGTCACGGGGACGTGCGATCGCCCCTAGGTTATCTAGAGTCACCAAAGCGGCAGCAGGCCCTCACCCATAATGTTTTACATGGTCGGATCAGCAGACCCTTGCTCCAAATGTTTTTGAGGGTCACCAGCAGGCCATCAATCATAATTTTTCAAGGCTATGTATGATGCCCCCTTTTATGTGTAACAAAGGGTGTATTGGAGTGCCGGTTCCTTGTAATTTTTGGTAGCGCTTTCACTTAGTGCATAGCCTTTATGAGTGTAGGACTCCCACTACCTGAACAATTGTTCCACAATGTGAATGAGGCCCTCCTTTATGTGATATACAGGTTGTATCGGAGTGCCTCTTTCTTGTAATTTTTGGCAGCACTTGCACTTTATATACAAGTAAATATATAGGAAAGAATGTTTCCTAACAATTTTTTATCTAAAATCGATTTTATCTTCGATTTTGTGCGTATTATTGTCCGTCTGTAAAAGTGGCGTACTAGTCGGACAACATCGTTCCCAGTAGCGACCTGGGAGTCCAGACATCCTCCCCATGCTGTTCCCGAACCATTTTGGTGGTGTTTTTTTTTTTATCAATTTCTGACCTTTTCCTATGATCCAGGCACCCTACCTTCTTCAGAGCAGGGAGTGCCTGGTTTAATGCTAGGGTTCTCCAATTGACTTCCATTATACTCAGGTGCTCGGTAGAGCATCCGAGCATCCCGATGTGTTCGGCCCGAGCTCCCGAGCACTATGGTGCTCGATCAACACTAGACACTTTGTCTATTCATTTATAGAGACTATGGAACAGAACTGAAGGTTACAATTTATCAACTTTATAAAGTGTTACTTAAAACACGATTTAATAATACACATTCTCCAGCATCAAAGGCTAGGCAAATTGATTGTCCGTGAATTTCAAGTTTTGATTCAATTTAATTTTCAATATTCAATAAATGTAATAATAAAATTTTTGTGTTGCCTTGGACAGGAGAGAATCTGCCAGTCTTTTGTTTATTCAACAATGTGGTTACAATGGAGAAAGCATTCAAAAAAACTATTTCTCTCCACCTGGAGACAAATTCTTTCAAGATTGATGCAAGTGCAGTATCGGCTGCTCATCGACCGAGATACTTCTGGGGGAACCTGCCTGGCATGAACAGGCCTTTAGTAGCTACAGACAATGAGAAGACAAAGCATCAAGATAGCTTTGAGCGCGGAAGAGTCGCAAAGTTCATCAAGCTACGTCAATAAAGATTTTACAGCATATAACTGCAGTGCAGAACACTGAATAAATATTGTTTTTTGACGAAATCCGTCAATAAAGATTTTACCACATATAACGGAGCACGGAGATGGAGAGGGTCTTCGGTATCCCCCAGCACTATATGGACGTCTCAGAAATGAACCGCTGCTCCCAACAGCAGCTCCTGAAAAAGGTCATGGAACGTCCTGGTCATCCGGAATGTATTCGCCCCGCTGAAGGACTATTTTGAATGTGTGTAGAATCCACACGGGGCCCCCACGATGCAGATTTATTATGGAGACATCATGGAGATTTTACTGCATATAACTGCAGCACTGAAGGCTGAATAAATTAGTTTTTTTACCGAAATACGTCAATAAAGATTTTACCACATATAACTACAGCGCAGAACGCTGAATAAATATTGTTTTTGACTGAAATACGTCAATAATGATTTTACCACATATAACTGCAGTGCAAAACGCTGAATAAATATTGTTTTTTGATCGAAATACGTCCATAAAGATTTTACCGTATATAACTGAAGCTCTGAATGCTGAATGAATATTGTTTTTTGCTCTAAATACGTCCCAAAAGATTTTACTACAACAAAAATTCAAACTAAAAATATCTATAAAGATTTTACCACATATATTGGAGCACGGAGATGGAGAGGGTCTTCGAATTCCCCCCGCACTAGATGGACATCTCAGAAATGAACCACTGCTCCCGACAGGAGCTCCTGGAAAGGTCATGGAGCACCCCGGTCATCCGGCATGTTTTCGCCCCGCTGAAGGATTGTTTTGAAAGTGTGCAGAAGCCACACGGGGTCCCCACGATGCAGATTTATCATGAAGACATCATGGAGATTTTACCACATATAACTACATAGCAGAAGGCTGAATATTATTTTTTTTTTACAGAAATAAAGATTTTACCACATATAACTGCAGCGCAGAACGCTGAATAAATATTGTTTTTTGACCAAAATACGTCAATAAAGATTTTACTACATATAACTGCAGCGCTGAACGCTGAATAAATTTGTTATTTTTACCGAAAGACATCAATAAAGATTTTACCACATATAGCTGCAGCGCTGAACGCTGAATAAAATTTGTCATTTTTACCGAAATATGTCACTAAAGGTTTTGCCACATATAACTGCAAAAGTGAACGCTGAATATATTTTGTTTTTGCACTGAAATAATACTGCAGAAGTGAAATGCGTATAAATTTTTTCTTTTTGTACTGAAAAAAGCCAGTAAACACTTTTAGCAGAAATAAATGCTCCAGTGAAGTGCATATATATTTTTCTTTCTGTACTGAAATAGGCCAATAAATGCTTTCAACTCATATAACTGCAGAAGTGAACTGAGAATATATTTTTATTTTTGTACTGAAATAGGCCAGTAAACGCTTTTAGCAGAAAAAATTGCAGAAGTGAACTGAGAATATATTTTTCTTGTAGTACTGAAATACACGCCTATACGCTTTCACCAGAAATAACTGCAACAGTGCAGTGCGTATATATTTATCTCTTTTCACTGAAATACGCTCCTATACCCTTTCACCAGAAATAACTGCAGAAGTAAAATGCGTATATATTTTTCTTGTAGTACTGATATAAGATACAAAAGATACTAAGATATAAGCCACTAAAGGCTTTTCAACATAGCACTTGCAGCTGGATAACACATAGCTGGAATGACAGAGCTGTATAATGGCTTTTTGAATCCCCAAATAATCTTTCCCTGCACTTGTAAATCGCTTTCCTATCAATGTCCCTAGCATCTTCTGATGTCTCTCCCTGCACTAAGATGCTGTGAAATGATTCCTCTCTATCCTTTCCCTACACTTATAAATAGTTTTTTTCTGTCTTTTTTTTTCCACAATCAGGTTTTCCCAATTGCTGTCCCTAGCGCCTTCACACATCTGTCCCTGCACTCTGAACACTGGAAAATGTCTGACTGTAAGATGGCCACCGTATTTATAGGGCTGTGACATCACAGGGCTGGCTGGCTGCATGCAGGCATGTCGATCTGGGTGATCCCACCATCCCAGAGTTCCTTGCCCCATGTCCTCAGTCCTCACACGTGTAGCCGCCATTTTAGAAAAATGTGATTCGTTACCACGAAGCACGAGGAAATTTGCATTCGTTGCAAATAGAATTTTCCAGAAATTCTAAACGAATTCCACTTTGTCAGCTTTGATTCGCTTATCTCTAGTAACAGGGCCTGAGACTACTGGTTCCTTCCCAGATGAACGAACCAGCGTATCCCTGAAGCCTAGTAAGCAACGAGAAAATGGGAGCAACAAAATAAAAAGAGAAGTACACTTATCTTTAATAGAAAATGGATGAGCAGGAACTCAGATGAGGACCACACACCAGCTCTTCCAACTCCAGGCAGAGAATGTCAACCGCATGGTATGAAGTATGAGTCCAGACTAAATAGAGGAGCAGTAATGACCACAAGCTTCACCTGAGAGAAGAGGTGTGGTCATTACCAACAACAACACTGCAACAAGTGAAAACAGATAGGCTGTCAGATAGCCTAACGTGCAGCCAGTCTCTTAAATATTCTAACCTCTGTCACTGTGAGGAACTGTGACAGTACCCCCCCTTTTACAGGTGACCTCCAGACACCCAGGACCGACCTTATCCGAATGGGCCCTGTGAAAGGCTTTCACAAGGCGACTAGCATTAATGTCAGCCGCTGAAACCCACATTCTCTCCTCTGGACCGTAATCCTTCCAGTGAACGAGGTACTGAAGGGAAATTCAAGATTACTGTCCACCATGACAGGAGCAGGAGGCAAGGAGGAAGGTTCAGCAGGTTCGACATATCTCTTCAGCAATGATTTGTGGAAAACAGTATGAATTTTTTAAGTCTGCGGAAGTTCAAGACGAAAGGCTAACGGGTTAATAATGGCAGAGATCTTATATGGACCTATAAACCTTGGACCCAACTTCCAAGAAGGTACCTTCAACTTAATGTTTATTTTGGACAGCCACACAGAATCACCCACTCTCAGGTCCGGACCACTCATATGTCTCTTGTCAGCCATCCATTTATACTTGTTGCCCTTTTTTTTATTATTATTTAGAATTTTCCGCCAAATAGATGACAAAGAAGAGGAAAATCTTTCCTCTTCAGGTATACCAGAAGTCTCAGTACCTGAAAATGTGCCAAACGGCGGATGTAACCCATATGCCCCAAAAAACAGCTACTTATCAGTGGACTCCTGCCTACCGTTATTTATGGCAAACTAGACCAAAGACAAAAATGAAGACCACTCCTCCTTATTCTCTTAAACAAAACATCTCAAATAAGTCTCCAGATTCTGGTTAGTGCGTTCAGTCTGTCCATTCAACTGAGGATGAAAGGCCGAAGAGAAGGACAATTGTACCCCCAGGCGAGTACAGAACACCTTCCAGATTCTGGAAACAAACTGAGTCCCCCTATCAAACACCACATCAGAGGGAATACCATGTAGCTTCACAATGTTATCGACAGACACTTGTGCAAGAGTTTTGGCATTAGGTTGACCTGATCATGCTATAAAGTGCGACATCTTGCTGAAGCGATCAACAACCATCAGGATCACCATTTTTCCTAAGGAATTTGGCAAATCTGTGATAAAGTCCATGGACAAATGAGTCCAAGGTCGGGAAGGGATGGACAATGGAAGTAGAGATCCTGAAGGCCGACTATGTGTCACCTTAGCACGTGCACAAATACCTTAAGCTGACACATAGCCCTCAACACATTTACACAACCCCGGCCACCAGAACCTATGAGAAATGAGATCGACCGTGGATCTTCTCCCAGGGTGTCCTGTAAGAACTGTACAGTGATGTTCCTCAAACACCTTGTGTCGTAATTCGGAAGGAACAAACAACTTTCCCGGCGGACAGGACTCCGGTGCATCTCCCTGGGCCTCCCACACTTCTGCCTCAAGGTCGGGATAAAGGATGGATATTACCACTCCTTTAGCCATTATCGGACCAGGATCTTCCGAATTAACCAGGAAAGATACGCGACAAAGCATCCGCCTGGACATTCTTAACCCCAAGGCGATAGATAAAAAATGACCATCTGGCCTGCCTTGGGTTCAGACGTTTAGCTGACTCCAGGTAAGCCAGATTTTTGTGATCGGTAATTACCGTAATAGGATGAATCCCTCCTTCCAACCAATGACAGCAATTATGGCAAAAGAGAAAAGGGAGAGGCGCTCATAGGGTAGTAAGCGATGATACGCAGATAACGTGATGGATAGAATGTGCTCACCTTTGGGTGTTGTGCAGGTGTGAGCGCACAACAGGTTTAGACACACAATAGGTTGGGAGGGTGAGGGAGGTCCGTGCTGCCGGTACCCGTTCAGTCCCTTTGGATGGAGTTGCCAAAAACTCCTAGGGAATGTTAGAGGTGAGAAGAGTGATTTGTGTCCGAAAACACACGATAGGGTACCTCTTTGGCGCACAGGGACGACCACAGTTTCAGTTTTTTTTGGGTAAAGATACTATTTATTGTTCAGTTGACAACGCGTTTCGGAGTTTATAACTCCTTTTTGAAGTCTTGGGGGCGCCAACAGCAAGGGGCAACAGGCAGAAGGTGGCCGGGTGGCTGGGGATTCCTTCTGATGTGTGCTGCTGCTGTATCGGAGCGACGCCAGATACAGCAGCAGCACACATCAGAAGGAATCCCCATCCACCCGGCCACCTTCTGCCTGTTGCCCCTTGCTGTTGGCACCCCCAAGACTTCAAAAAGGAGTTATAAACTCCGAAACGCGTTGTCAACTGAACAATAAATAGTATCTTTACCCAAAAAAACTGAAACTGTGGTCGTCCCTGTGCGCCAAAGAGGTACCCTATCGTGTTTTCGGACACAAATCACTCTTCCAACCAATGACGCCATTCCTCAAAAGCCAACTTAATGGCCAGCAACTCTCTATTACCTATGTCATAATTTTTTTCAGCAGTTGAGAGCTTCTTAGAAGAAAGCACATGGGTGCCAATTACTAGGTAAAGGGCCCTGCCCCAAGACTGCTCCTACCCCTACCTCGGATGCGTCAACTTCCACAATGAATGGCTGTGACACATCCAGTTGCACCAGTATAGGAGCAGAAGCAAAACATTCCTTCACCGCGGAAAAGGCTCGTAATGCCTCATTAGACCAGAGTCATCCAAACCTTTCCTAGTCATGTCCGTTAAATATTTAACCACAGTCGAGTAGTTCAAAATGAACTTACGGTAGTAGTTGGTGAACCCCAAAAACCGCATAAGCACTTTCAGATTTTCGGGTCGATCCCAGTCCAACACAGCACGGACCTTCTCTGGATGCATCCGAAAACCTGAAGATGAGAGTAAGTAACCCAGGAATTTCACTTCCTGAACTTCAAATACATACTTTTACAACTTAGCATACAATTTATTCTCTCTTAGGATCTGTAAAACTTGTCTCACGTGATCCTGATGCGTCTCCATGTCAGAAGAATAAATTAGAATATCATCCAGATGGGGGCGGAGCTTGCGCCGGTCTGAGATGGCCGCACGTTACTGAGCTCCTGCACTACCGCCGTCTATATCACTAGCTATCAGCAGCTATAAGCCTCATCATGGTAAAAATCGGGAACCCTAAGTTCAGCGAACACCAGGCCCAACAGAAGAACTTACCAACGAGCGGTGAAATGGACAAGTTCATAAAGAAAGCGGCATCCTCTTTCGTGGCGCGGGAATCTAAGATGGCGACGACCCAGCCTGCACAGCCTCACAAAGCTAGCGCACAGGAGAGATCCGATGAAGATAGTGAAACCGATGAACCGCAAGGTAAAGGGACTCTCCTTATAACCCGACACTACCTAAAACAGACCCTGTGTAAGGCCATGGAGCCGATCCTCAGTGAGATAGCAGCCATGCGTCAGGACATGAGGCAAGTGGGAGACAGAGTTGAGGCCCTTGAGACTCACCAAGCTATTATCCTGGACCACCAGAAGGCCACATCCACCTCATTTCAGAAGTGCAGCGCTTACCTTAATGATCTACATAATGCCCTGGAGGACCAGGAGAACAGGGGGCGCCGCAACAACCTCCGGATACGAGGGATCCCTGAAACAGTTGCCCCAGGTGATATCCCTAATGCGGTCAAACATCTTTGCATATCACTCCTGGGCCCAAACTTCACTCCAGAAATTATATTGGAGAGAGCCCATAGGGCGCTACGCCCCAAGCCTAAAATAGAAGATCTCCCTAGGGACATAATCTGTAAATTTCTTAATTTCCAGGTTAAGGCTGCGGTGCAAGAAGCGGCTAGAAATCGCCCTGATATTATATTTGAAGGGGCACAAATATCCATATATCAAGATTTAGCCCCCTCCACGCTCAGAAAGCGCCGGATCATGAAGCCCTTGACAGAATGGCTGCGCACTAACAGGATCCAATATAAATGGAACTTTCCTTTTGGGCTATCCTTTTCTCAGGAAGGACACCGCTTCAATATCTCCTCACATTCAGACTTAGATGCAATGTATGAGGCACTACAAATACCTCCCTTCCAGATTGAAAACTGGGACTTATTTCAAGATATTGCAGCACTTCCAGAAGTTCCATCGGTCACACCTTTCACCGTGATGCATACTCCTAAAGCCCAGAGAACAGGAAAAAGAGGAAGACAACTAACCCCAAAGAGACTTACCCAAGACCGGTGAACTCACCTAGGTTCAATCTGTTTTTTCGTCTGTTACTACCGGTTTGTTATCTCAGAACCCTTTTCAATATACTCCAGAAAAGACGACAACGGACATCTCACAGTGTGGACTTGTCTCAGCGAAACCCAGAGAAGTCTTAACCACTTGAAATTTTCTATTGTTTGTCGGTATCATTTATGCTTCCTATCCTTCCCTTACTGGTGACCTTGGTCACTTATTAGTATTTAAGTATTAGTCCTGTGATCCCACTCATCATATCTATTGGATTTGTCAACTTTATCCAATTCATAAAGTTTCGCCCTACCAAACCACCACCATTAGTTAGTTGGCCTTTTCCATAATTGCGCATCTTCTCTATTTTTTGCAGAAAATGTCTATCCCATGTGGGCTGCTACTTAATGTGCTAGACGGCACAAAACTTGGTCTGCAGACCTTATCCCCCCCTCGATGAATAGCTTAGGGGTGACCCTATGCTCGAAATGTTCTTTTTCTGTTTTAATGTTTTCCTTTATTTCCTTTTTTCCCCTGTTTGATCTAAGGTACATGATACTATTGTTACACCACAGTAGAAGACCCCGCATCAACTTAGGAACCTTTTCTTCTGACCTGTTGACTGGCACTCTACCGGTAAGTGCTCTCCCCTGGGGGACTGACACATTTTCATGCTTCGACCTCCTCTCATTATACAACAATGGTTGATCTACAAATTGCCACTTATAATGTGAGGGGATTTAACGCTCCTTCTAAGAGAAGCCAGATTTTTGCGATGCTACGCAAAGAGGGGTCGGATGTGTTGCTTCTCCAGGAGACACACTTCAGGTTCGACCATTACCCCAATTTGGAATTTTCGCATTATCCTGTGTGGTTCCATTGTGGTGGTGGTTCGTCAGCATCCGGGGGTGTGAGTATCGGTTTTAAAAGAAAAATCCCATTCAAATACTCAGAACACACTCAAGATCCTGATGGGAGATACCTTTTAGTGAAAGGAAGTATTGGCCCTCAGATCTACACATTTGTTAATCTATATGCTCCTAACACCAAACAAACATCTTGGTTTTCCAACATTTATAAAATCATTGAGTCCTTTAAAGAGGGTATTGTAGTGTTGGGAGGTGACTTCAACATTGCGCTTGACCCTCTATTAGACATATCCTCCCATAAATCAACTCACTCACTGAACTCACTGAGACGGGTGAGAGATGTTTTCTGGAACCTACACCTAGTTGACTCTTGGCGTACCCTGCATCCCAAAGATGTAGACTACACCTTTTTTTCACACGTACACAATACATACCACCGAATCGACTATTTATTTGTGTCCAAGGAACACCTCCAGTACTGCTCAGCGGCAAAGATCGGTTCTATCCACATATCCGACCATGCACCAGTATTCCTTACAATCTCGCCCCCTACACGTAACAACTCATGCTTCAATTGGCGTCTAAACGAATCCATTATAGGAGATCCCAAAGTCATTACAAAAATATCTTCCCTACTAGAGGAATACTTCAAATTGAATACTAACCCCTCTTTATCCCACCAAACTATTTGGGATGCACATAAACCCTTCATAAGGGGACACTTTATTAGCATTGGTTCATATATTAAAAAACTAAGGGAACAAAATATAACTTCACTCCTCATTAAAATTAGAAAACTTGAGACTCTACACAAGCGCTCCCTTGCTGACTCTCAACGTCAGGAGCTCACTAGTCTTAGAGCCGAACTGAAAACCTTATTGGATGCGAAATCCGCTAAATATTATCTCAACTCGCAGCATAAATTTTATGCTCATGGTGATAAGACTACCAAGTTCATGATGTATAGAATTAAGGCAAGAAGAGACAGCAATTATATACACCAATTAAGCTCCTCAAATGGGGAAACCATTTTCTCCTCGAACCAAATAGCCAACCAATTTAGAGCTTTCTATGAGGATCTCTACAACATCCCTCCACCTCCCTCCTCTGAAAACCATCTATCTTTAATATCCTCCTTTCTAGAAGCAAACCCACTCCCTACGCTCACCGATACTCAGAGAACCCTACTAGCAGCTCCTTTCTCAAACGAAGAACTATCTGTAGCCCTCTCTCAACTGCCCCTTGGGAAAAGTCCCGGCCCTGATGGCCTCCCTTCATCATATTATAAAACTTTTAAGATTCAACTACTCCCACACCTTCTTGAAGTATGCAATGCTGCAATTCAAGGTAATATCCTTTCTAGGGATATGACGACTGCACACATAGCATTGATCCCTAAAGAGGGGAAGGACCCTAAACTCTGTGCAAACTACAGACCTATATCCCTCCTAAATATAGATCTCAAACTTTTAGCTAAAATGTTGGCCAATCGTCTGGCAAACTTCCTCCCTTCTTTGATACATGGGGACCAGGTAGGCTTTATCCGCAATAGAGAAGGCAAAGATAACACGACGAGAGTTATCAATGCATTGTGTTATGCCAAACACACTTCATCTCCTCTACTTTTACTTAGCACCGACGCAGAAAAAGCGTTCGATAGAATCAATTGGACATACCTGAGACAAGTTCTGTTGGGCTTTGGCCTGCCTGGTCCCTTTGTTCAAGCGATCTTTGCTATGTATGCACAGGCCACGGCCCTGGTAATGGTTAACAGTAATTTATCACTGCCTTTTCACATACACAATGGTACCCGTCAAGGTTGTCCTTTGTCCCCCCTCCTATTTGTGCTGGCTATGGAACCCCTGTTATCTACACTTAGGAAAGACCACAATATTAAAGGCATTAATTTGGGAGGAAGGGACCACAAAATAGCGGCGTTCGCTGATGATGTTATGATCATGACGACAAATCCCACCACTTCTCTACCTTTCATACAAAAGCACCTGCAACAGTATAGCTTCATTTCAAACTTCAAGATAAATACCAACAAATCGCTGATCCTTACTTCGGGAATATCTACCCATACCAAATCCTTACAAATGAAAAATTCCCCCTTCAACTGGTCTTCCCAACCATCACCTATCTAGGAGTTAAAATTAGCCCTCAAATATCAGACCTCCTCGCCTTAACTATATCCCCTTAAAAACTCTCTTTTTAAAGCCATAGACGACTTACAGGCTAGAGCGCCTATGCTATCCTGGTTTGGGCGTAAGAATCTTCTCACTTCACTAATTTTACCACGCTTAACATATCTCCAACAGGTTCTACCAATCCCCATTCCTTGCTCCTTCTACACTTCCCTGAAACAGAAATTTAGATCCTTCATATGGAATGGCAAAAAGGCTAGACTTTCATACAAACTCTTAGCACACCCACGCCAGCTAGGCGGAATGGGTCTTCCAGATCCAGAAATGTATGGAAAAGCCATACTGTTAGCTAGAGTGGTTGATTGGCTCCGCAACTCCACTGACAAACCCTGGGTAAGTTTAGAACAAAGCATTCTCGACACTCCTTTTCGAACAGCCTTATTAGGTCATCACTCCCCCCCACATATACCAATGCCTACTTCCCAATTCTCAAAGCAACTCTTGATGCCTGGAAATGGCTGAACTCCTCTCATTGTTCAATTCCTTCCCTTCCCCTATTTTAACGATAGCAGATATCCTAGGTACATCCTCTCCAACACTTCTGCAATCCTCTTCTAAACGCATCAAATCCTCCTCCTTACCAATTAGAAATCTCTTAAATTCCACAGGGAAGCTCCTGGAAACAGAAGCCATACATACCCTACTCAATCCCTGCCCATGTGACCTTACTCTAATCCCTCACATTAGATCCTTTCTAATAAAAAAAAAACACTAAAGGTGAACTCCTTCGTCCCAATAGGATGGCTTGAAGCCCTTATCATTACCCTAAACCCTTGAGAAAACTAATCTCACAAATTTTATAGCAAATTGAGGAGCCCTCCACTTATCACTAAACCCTTTTTTCATACACAATTGGGAAAGAGAAACTGGGACAATTATACCCTTCAATGACTTACCTGACTTATTTGATATTCCCATAAGGCTTCTCGATGTGTGCGCATTCAGGAAAATGGTTACAAAATATTGACTCAATGGTATATCACTCCATCTAAGTCTGCTCATTTTTCTGATTCTTCCTCTGAAAGGTGCTGGAGGTGTTCCGAGGAGACTGGAACTTTCCTCCATATTTGTGGAATTGTCCAGTAATTAATAAATGGTGGTCAGACAATTTTTTCGTATTGAGCAACCCAAATTTGTCACGAATCTGTACAGATGTCCCCTCTTGGTGCATTGTTGTCCCACTACAAGGATGCAAAACAACACACACCTAGCTACCTCTTCAAACAACTTTTGTGCGCAGCAACGTTTACTCGTTCCCAAACATTGGCTTCAGACCACATTGCCAACAATTGATCAATGGAAGCTCAAAGTAGATCAGCTCTATCGCTTTGAAGAGCTCTCTGCTTGGGAATCTCGTACACATCCAGCCTTCATGAAACGTTGGTTAATCTGGTCTAGTTTTAGGTTCTCTGGTGGCACCAATTCACTCCTCCCTCCCTAGACATCCATACCTTCTATTTCTGGGCTTTGTCATCATAACATATACTTACTTCAGGCGTCCTAAACTTAGACATGTCTATACTTACATATATGCCATAGATTTCAGGAATCAAACACCCTAACTTCTTTAGATTAGACATACTCATACATAGGTTCAGATCTCCAATTTGTTGGATAGCTCTCTCCATGTACAACATGTAGTGAATATGGTCAGCTAACCTAATCAAGTATTTGTATGTATCCTATTAGTCACTGATGTGCCGGTCTTCTCTATAAATGCTTGACTTCTATGCTACTGAGGATTATGTACCTTTCCCAAAGTTACGTTATACCATGTAACCTTCTGTCGTGTTTTGTCACTATGAAAGTTTAAAAAAAAAATTAAAAAAAAAAAAAAAAAAAAAAAAAAAAAGAATATCATCCAGATACACCACCACAAACCTGCCCACCAGATTATGAAAGATGTCATTGATGAAATGTTGAAAAACCGCAGGGGCATTGGTTAACCCAAAAGGCATGACCATATTCTCAAAATGACCTTCAGGGGTATTAAAGACCATCTTCCATTCGTCCCCCTCCTTGATCCTTACCAGATTATATGCCCCCCTCAAATCCAATTTAGAGAACACCTCGGCACCGACAATCTGATTGAACAAATCTGGGATCAAAGGAAGGGGATAAGAATCACGGACAGTAATGCAATTAAGCTCACGGAAGTCTAAACATGGCCTAAGAGTTCCGTCCTTTTTCTTAACAAAGAAGAACCCTGCGTCCACTGGAGATTTGGATTGTCTAATATGACCTTTAGCCAAACTCTCGGTGATATATTCTCGCATGGCTGCTCTTTCGGGTTCAAAAAGATTATACAACCAAGACTTGGGCAACCTAGCCTCCGGGAACAAGGTTGACGGGGCAATCATACTCCTGATGTGGAGGTAACTCCTGGTTTCCACTTTCAGAGAATACATCAGAAAAATCTGAATAAACGAATGTACAACTTTAGTGATGGACAACAGAAAGCGATGTGCTAAGACAGTTGTCTATGCAATAATCACTCCAATCAATAATCTTGCTTGCCAATCGATTTTAGGAATATGTTTGCTTAACCATGGTAACCCTAGCACCAAGGGACCAGGCAGACCCTCCAGCACAAAACACGAAATGGATTCTTGATGAAATTCACCACTTTTAAACCGATGTCCTGCACCATTTGTGACAAACATTTCTGTGTGAGTGGAGCAGAATCAATTGAGTCGAGCAGAATCAAAATATTTTTGTCTAATGCACTTGTTTGTCAACCCATGCATACGGGGAAACTGACCATCAACTAGGTTAACCCCTGCCCACTGTCAATAAACACTTCAATTCCCACAGTTTTGGAATCTAGCGCCACCTTGGCAGACAGTAGAAATCGGGGGTACTACCGGCAAACGATAAAAGTAAATTATCAGATTCCCCACCCACACCACCAAGAGTGAGATGAGGATTAAACATTAGTTTTTTCTTTTTCACCTTAACGCTGAACATAAGGACATACGTTAACAAAATGTCTCCTTTTTCCACAGAAAAAGCAGAGTCTCTTCTTAAGTTCTTATCACCAAGTCCAGGAGTAGCTCCCTCCCAGCTGCATTGGTTCATCACCAGACATGAACTCAAGTGTCTTTTTACCCAAAGTATCGGAGGAGGCCGCCACCTTATATATTAGTACGTCCTGATAGTGAAAAACCTTAGATCTCTCCTCAGGTGTCTATCAATATGTATAGCAACGGACATGGCCGCTTCCAATGACTCAAGATATTCGTGAAACATCAACGCGTCCTTCAGGCTCTCGGATAACCCTTGACAGAATTGACTATGGAGAGCTGGATCATCCCACTCCGTATCCGTACCCATCTCCTAAATTCATAATCTACCAACCGGAGGGACTGTGAAAGCCGAAGAAAAAAAAAATGCTCAAAACAAAATGATTATACCACTCTTTGACTCTCGTCCCCAGAAGAGTTAGGATGTAGTCTAAAATATAATTTGCACGACTCCCTAAACGAATATAGTTGTCACTTCCCCCGGAAATCGTCCAGGAGAGTGACCTTAGGTTCTGTCCAACCAGTGCAGAAATCATATTCACCGCTGCACTGACACAAAACAAATGGCAGTTTTATAGCGGTTGATAATGTCAGGGAGGGGAGGAACACCAGAATGATAACAGAAGGAAAATGACCAGGAGCTAGGCCTCAAGCCTAGGGAAAGGGAAATGGTAACCACTAAGGAAACCCAAAACTAGCCCTGACTCCTGTCAGTATGAATAGACCCTGAGGGTGGGAATATTCATACACTGTAAACCTAGGCCCTAGTATCCCTGAAAATCCCTAGGATTAGTGACGGGGTCTGAGACTACTGTTTCCTTCCCAGATGAACGAACCAGCGTCTCCCTGAGGCCTAGTAAACAAAGAGCAAATGGAGCAACAAAATACCAAGAGAAGTACACATATCTTCAATAGAAATGGATGGGCAGGAACTCAAATGAGGACAACACACCAGTTCTTCCAACTCCAGGTAGAGAATATCAACCGCATAGTATGACGTGTCAGTCCAGACTAAATAGAGGAGCATTAATGACCACAAGCAACACCTGAGAGAAGAGGTGTGGTCATTACCACAACAACACTGCAACAAGTGAAAACAGAGAGTCTGTCAGATAGCCTGACGTGCAGCCAGTCTCTCAGAACTAACCTCTGTCACTGGAGGGACCTTGACAATAAGAGTTTATATTCACTGGACTACATGCTGACTCAGTGGCTAGCAATGATGCCTTGCAGGACCATGAATCAAATTTCAGCAAGGGCAATATCTACTGGTTTGTATGTGCTTCCTATATTTGCGTGGGTTTCTTCACAACAGTCTGGTGTTATCTCCCACTTCGAGAAAACATGCAAATACTGTAGGTTAAATAGAATTTAGATTGATGTGCCCCCAATAAATAGCTGTTATATGCATAAAATGAAAAGTTTCTAACACTATCACATTTTTATTAAATTATGTTTCTCTTGCCCAGACTAATGTGCTGAAATACTGGAGTGCATGTAGCAGCATGTACATAAATATAGAATCACCAGTAAATGAAAGCTTTCGTATGAATGTACTTGTGCAAGCAAGGAACACTTAATGTGTCAAAATGCAGTATGTACTGTAAATAATGCTCAATGCTACTGAGATCTACTGAATCCTAAATAATTTATTTCATGTTTGGTAGTCATTTTTGTCTGATGGAGTCTAACAGTGCTTTTACTTAAGACTGAGTTCACTGGAGATATTTTAGTGGCTAAAGATTCAAAGGATAAAAACATAAATACCTGGCTTAAAAGTAAGTCATAGGCTGGTGTCAGAACAGGGCTGTACAGTCTAAGAAGGTATCCATAGCATTCTGATACAGCAAGGAATTCAGGTACCATAAATTTTATTGTACTGTAGCAGCACAAAGTCATTGTCTGTCACCTCTATAATAACAGGATCTGAAATGCATACTTACAAATTACACAAATACATTTATCCATTTAAAGGACTGTTCTAGTGCAAAGTGCAATCATATCTTGTAAAAATTACATTTTAGTCTCTGACCAGCTCTTATTACTATGGGAAGCAGATGGCTAGTCTTCATTTCTCCCGTAGAGATTCTGCTTGAGAAATATGTAAGCCATTAAACAGTCCATAGTGATACAATGTGCAATGCGAACAGAAGGCAGAATATCTATAAGTAAGACACAGGGGGGCCATTTATCAATCAGAAATATGCCTAAATTAGAATGCTACTTCTCCTTGCTCACGCCAGGTCTAAAAAGGGGGCCTGGCTTGGGCGGGGATGGTGTGGACGGGGACTGGACTGAGAGGCCGTCTCATTTACTATTTTCTAAGCCTGTTTTAGGTGTTAGAAAATTGGTCTACATGTAAGACAGTTAGGAACCTGTCTTACATTTCGAAATGGCAGAGATCCGCCGAAGTTCTGTACAGGCTGGCGCAGTGCACGGTCTATATAAATGTGCCCCACAGTTTGCAGAAGCTCTCTGCTTTGATGAATTTAGGAGATTGGACCAAATATGAAAAGTCCTCTGTGTTAATGGGAACCTATCAGCAGAATTTAGCCCCCTAATAACAGTCACCAACCTGTCACCTATTGTGGTGACAGATTTACAATGATGATCTTCCTTCATCTGTCCCATTTCTGCATAATGAAAAAAGGAAACTTTGAAGCATTCAGATGCTAGCAAGAAACTGATCTCTTGAGGGAGTCATGCTGGTCGGTTCCCCTCCTGGCTTGAGTGATATCTTACAGACTGAGGATGTCATCACAAACCTCCTAAAATTGTAATCAGCGCATGTGCAGTGACACATGGTGCTTTGGTTTCACTTTTCACTGCACACTGCTCACGAGCTAAATGGTGCTTTAGGAGGCTTGTGCCTTAAAGTTTTTCTTTATTATGTAAAAACTGACTCAAGATCGGAGTTCATCTCTGTAAACCTGCCACCATAATGGAGGGTAGGTAGGTGGCAGTTTAGGGGGGACCAAATAAAACCTGATGAAATGTCCTTTAAATCCATTTGCCAATAGACCATATTGAAATTCCACACAATGATGTATGCCTACATAAACATTTGAATAACTTGGCAAACTCTTAGGGACCGATCACACTGTGTCTTTTGCATGAAATTTTGGCATGGACACCTGCACAGAGATTTTACTGGTGGCCACATAGAAGTAAAGAAATTTGAGAAAACCCTTTTTAGTACAGTATATACATACATACATACATACATACATGTATATAATATATAAACCTCTGTTCAGTAACATCAGGCATTATTCATTCACTGGCTGTGGGCTCTTTAATAGTGTTGAATACTTTATACATATACATTCATATCTACTATGAAGAAGCAAAAATATGAAAATGCTAACCATCTAACTATAATATTGCATATAAAGTCTACATATAACAGGATATGATACTGTGTGAAGTGTTGTGTCCCATATGTGAAAACACCAGAGAAGATATAATCTTTGAAATAGGACTGGGTATAAGGAAAAACAATCTGGTCAGCTGTCAGTATGCAGTAGTTCAAAAACACATCCTTACTGACAACTTTTGCTGCCAGATCTCCATGAGTACCAAAGACTGCATAAATATTTTATGGTAATCAGAATATTATGCATATATGATGAAAAGTAGACAGTAAATTGACAAGTCTGCAGGCACTTTATGATGTACTAAAATGTATTTCCTAATAGCATTCCCAATTAGAGACTTGAGATAATCAACGTTAATTAAGGAATGACATATTGGATAACCACTTGAGAACAGAAGGTTTGTGATTGATTGTCTTGCAGCAAGAACTAATGATTACACTTGATTTGAAGTAAATGACTATTGTACAATCTGTAGCTGATCAGCTGTCATTGCCAGAGGAAGTAGGGAGTAGCCATCGAAATCAACGGGGAGACCTTGCAATACAAGGTTCTTGAGTGCTCTCCCCTTTATGAGCCAGAATGGAGAATCACTGCAGAGAAATTGTCCGGCAAGACATAGCTTCTAGTGTTGATCGAGCACGCTCGGCCAAACGCCAGTCAGTGTATTTAAATGTAATTTAGCATCTATTTCTGAAAAGTTTCTGCCAGGATTTGAACTCCCAACCCCTTGTACATTAGAGGAAAGGACCTTTTCACTCAGCAATAAAGATGAATGCTAAACTATGTCAGAAAAACCTTGTAGTAGTTTCTGATGTAGTGAGTAGTTTTTATGACACAAATTAGCATTCAGCTTTATAGCTGAGTGGATAAGGTCATTGCCTCTAATATAGAATGTTGGTAGTTCAAATCCAGTAGAAACTTTCAGAAATAAGATTTAAATACACTCGGGGTGTCCCCAAGCACTGACTCTATATATGGATATAGCTATAGCTATATATGGAGTCAGAGCACAGACTCTTAAGCCGAACTAGAGTCCAACACCCTCCCTATTCAGAGAAGGGGGTGCCTGGGGTTCTCCCATTGACTTCTATTGTCCTTGGGTGCTCGGTAGAATACACGAGCATCGCAAAGTGTTCTACTCGAGCACAGGAGAACTTTGGTGCTCGATCAACACTAATAGCTTGCCCCAAAGAGAACAACTAATGCTCTGGAGTTAGAGAAGTTGGTCCAGAGCTGGTGCTAATACTGTACCTGCACCAGCTTCCATTTGAAAAGGGTTTGTATTCATAAGACAATCCTTTAGTCAATTTCTTCGGTGTTAATATATTTTATTTAATATCACTATGGAAATTTAGGCAATGTGTGTATGTGCATTGATTTCTGGTATCCTGAAGGGAAAACAAACAGATGTATTTTTGTTTCCCATAAGCTTTAAATTTGGTAATGCATAAATATACATGCACACAGTACAGTATGTGTGGGTATACTTAGAAACACCAAATCTGACCCACTAAAGATAAAAAATATGGAGGGAACTGGATTCCATTTCTCAGATACTGTGTTCATTATCCTAGAAAGCCTGAGCACCATTCATATAATAAATATATATTAAATAAATAAAAACAAAAATTGCTCCATAAATATTCACATTTGAGGAATATTTTGTACACTAATTAAAACATGCACAAAACTAAATAATAATGCAATTAAGGACAAAAGAATCTACAAAAAATAAACAGCTTCAAATATATTTTTATTTTATAGACAGAAAATGAAATCTCTAGGCACAGTATTAGGCATTAAAAGAACACAGAGGCAATAGGTTAGTGGTGTACTGTTCTGTACAAAAATACAGTCCTGAATAAATTACATTGCTAGCTATAAGATTGGACTTCACTTACCAGTCAGTTCATTGCATGTTTAATATTATACAGTCACATGCTATTCCATATATATATATATATATCAGTTTTTAAAACATAATTATCTCTATATTTTATTTGTACTTACAAAAATGTAACATAACTGTGCAAGTGTTTAAAGCAGGATATGCAATGCTGGCAATATATATGATATGCCATAGAAAACTGGAATTCTTAATTGACCCCTGATGGTATTCTTTTGACAGTTTGCATTTACTCTATAAAACTAATTAAGGATCTGATTTTTTGTTCATTCATGTCAAAAACAAGAACAAGACCGATAAACCTACCAACTGGAAAAGTTACAAGAAGCTGAATGGTCAAGATACAACAGTAGTTACAAGGGGGCTTTATCCGCCACCCTTTTTTGCACACTATCTAGGTTTCTTCAATTTAAAGCAACAGTTATTACTTTTTTAATCCTTATCTTATCTTAATTTTCACTATATATCAGATTAAAACAAAGTTAAAAAATAAACCAACTTTAGTTCATAACCACAATCTCTTTAAGTACCATATGACTTGGAAGTAATTAAATGTAACATATAATGAATATTTTTAAAATTGTACACAGTAGTGGTCTAAGAATTTAAATGAATCATGTGAATTTTAATAAAATAATTTACAATTTTATCTACGGTGACATTTTGAGTTATTAATGACAGCACTTTATTACCTTGTGTACCAGAGTTCAGAATGGCTCTAAGACACTAAGAAAAGCTAAAACAGTTTATGGAAGTAAATAATGAACAGACGATGGACACAATAAGAACATATTAGAGGTTATAGTTACTAGAATTCTGTAATATTATTAGAAGTTATAGGTTACTAGAATTATATAATAATATTAGTAGTTATAGTTACTAGAATTCTGGAGAAAGGTCGTTGATCCAGGGAGTTATTCTGATTACCTGATTGAAGTCAGGAAGTAATTTTTTCCTCTAAAATTAGGAAAATTGTTTTCTATCTCATAAGGGTTTGTTGCCTTCCTCTGGCTCAATTTTGCAGAATAACAGGCCTGAACGGAAAGGAAAGATATATTTTTTTTCAGCCTTACAAACTAAGTAAGTGAACTTGATGGACGTAATGTATTTTTTCAACCATAATAATTACATATGCAACTATGTAACTATATACTATGCTATATAAAATATAGTAGTTGTCTACTCAGATGTGAAGTACATTGCTTGTGGTTTTTTACTATGGATTGTTCAATATAATAATTGAGAAATCATAAAGTAAGGAATGCAATGGAGAAACAAGGTATGTAATATATCTGTTATATCCTAAAGATCTGACAAATTTTATACATATTTATCATCTTTACAACCATTTTACACTTACAAACACTTTCTATGAATTGCAATATATTTTCCAGCATTCTTGGAAATCGGTCATAATTACTCCATATATCTTTATAGTAGGAGCTATCTCTTTGTCCTATCTTGTGTTATGTACTTGTCCCTATGGATTTCTTACAACAGTTTTATAACATCAGATTATTTCTACAGCCGTGCAGTGGGCCTTTTCTAAAGTGCTTTTTACAGTAACACTAATGTGAAAAAAGTTAAAAATTAAACAGTTCAGGTATGCTGATATATGAGGGAATTAATAATTGTACTTGGGCTTACCTACAGTATATGGAAGAAGATAAGTTTTTTTTAAGCTTATCGAGAAGATTATTAATGATTTGCTGTGGGAGCAGAAAGAGGTTAAGGCTTAAATTGGAATATTTATGCAAGCCCTTGGATCAGGGAGGTTTGAATATTTCCTACTTCAAGGGCTATTTTATAGCCGGGCAAACTGTGGCTATATTGCGAATGGAAGTTAAGTGTATTGTGTACTACCTTGGTGAAGAGATCTCCGTATAACAATATATTCACACTATTGGAATCGGGGCAATTGATCAATATGCAACAAGAGTACGGAGAGGCTAAAAAGTTATTATCTAAGGCATGGGACACTATTCGATGTCTGGAAATAACGGGATCTCTTCAGGTGTACTCCCCTCTGGCATAATTCTCAATTACAGGTTTTAGACAAAATAGCCGGGGACCAGTATTGTCAAAAAAATATATTTTACATGTAGCACAAGTGGTGAAGAATAGAGAGATTTTTCCATTCTTGGTGTTAGCACAAACTGAGACTATGGTTAGTTTGTCCTGGTTTAGATATTTTCAACTACATTCGGCACTCTCTAGTGTAAAGAATAAATCACTGTTGTAGATAGATATTTCTGCCTCCTAAAATGACTTTTTAGGGAATTTAGATCACAGGGTTAAGATTGCACATTTGTATAAATTTTTACTTAAGGCACTATAAAACACAATCACCAGAACAAAGGGCAGGGGAGTTGATTGCCAAGGATCCAATTAGAGGGATGGGGAATATATTAGCGAATCTGAACACAATAAACATAACTTTAATCAAGTAGTGATACAATTTAATATCTACATTAGAATATATGTCACGCCTTGTGGCTCAATAAATGTGGGTTAAGAGATAGTTCTAAGTGCCCACGGCGTGGCCTTTTGGTGCTTATCACCTACACATGCTCTGGTCCTGTCCAGAATTAAAAAGAATACTGGTTTGCGATTAATAACTTTATTAATCAGAAATTGAGACTCCAGATTCCATTTTTGGTTGAATGTTGCATATTGAGCGATCTCTCTAAGGTAAATTGCCATAAGTATAGGAAGATTCTTCTGAATAGAATTGTTTTTGGCGAGACTTCTGATTACACGGGTTTTGTTTTCACTAGATGTCCTAAATTTGAATACTTTGGATACATCTGGTTAATAGGGTTAAAAACTATGAGATATGTCATATATAGACAAAGAAATTGTCAGGAGAAGTGGAATAAGATATGGGAGGTTTTGGAAGCCTTAATCCTTTTTCAACCCAAATTTATGTTTCCACTAGTATTGTCTGAGTGGGATCATAGAGGGTTTTTGAGATGCATCGAAAGGGTAAGGAGGGGTGGGAAATGGGTGATTATGGGGAATTTAAAAAAATTATAAACAATCTTTGCATTGCAATTAAGAATGAAAAATATAATGGTATGTATATGTTTTTTTTTCATTTTTTTTACCTAATAAAGATTACAAATGAAAATGATAAAAATTATTGTAACTTGGGCTTTATTGTAAATTGAGAAGATAAACATACTTCAAAAGTCGTCCAAAGTAATTGCGGTATTATCACCATTATGTAACAAACAGAGTGGTCTATATTGCCTTGGCTCTACAGGATCTGCTCTTAGGGGCCATATGAATGTACACATTGCTACTATAATGTTAGCAAATTAACTAGCACAAATTCATAGAAAACCAATTTAAGTGTTTTCGGCTCATACTAATGAGCATTTCATTAAAGGGCTGTCCTATTTAAACAAACAGTGTCCATATTTTGCTATTATGATATATGGAGATGATAGGGGGTAAGACCCTTCTTGTGATTGATTGCTGGGGGTTTTACAGAAGAAGGACCTGTGAGGATTAGTTGTTTGTTGGCGGTACTTTTGAGAGAGAGGGACAATACCTTTACTCTGTTCTCCATTAGAGATATTTGTTGTAAATACCTCAAAAGGCCAACAAATCATCTATTAATTCTAAAGTATAAAATGTATTGAAAGACTTGACACATACACAACACTTGGGTCTGTTTATGATATCTGTATTGATTATTTTTTTTTGTCTACTTTCACTTTTTAGTTTACTTTCTCTGAATCTTCACAAAAATAAACATTTCCACACCTTACAGTTTTGGCTTTTTTCTATAGTCTTTCAAACCAAGGACATAGTGTTTTGCAAGTATTTTTTTATTTATTTATAGGCAAGAAAATAAAAGCTAATTGTATGAAACTATAGGTAAGATTATGTGCTTTCATGCTTTTCTCTATATTTATTTCTGTAGTCTATAAATTTTGTTAGGAATTTATCATACAACAGTATCACCAAAATATCAAAAATATTCTGTGCTTATTTATCGGAGTGCACATATAAAAGTACACATGGGAAAAAAACAATATGTTTTATACATTAGGTTTAACGCTTTTAGTGAAACATATTCTCCAGAGCATCAAGCTTCTTCCTGTAAGACATACCTTTTGTTGTATGCGCATGGGTTATCAGGCCTTTTCCATACAGTCACATCTCTTAATACTAATTATAGGAGGCTACACCCAATTAATAATATTTTCCTTTTTGCTGATGATTAATGTAATAAACATCATTAGGAAATTATATTCAGATCTGGAAATTATTTTTGATTATTATGACATTAGCTTTTCCAGTGCATACACTGCATTTACAATGTGAAGGGAGCCTTAGAAAGCATTCCAGGGCAAACATCTGTAGCGCCAGGACACTATCACGATTGGTTAACATAACTTGCATATTGGTTTAATACATTTCACTGACAGTATCACTTTAATTGCAAGTTTACCATTTTATATCTTCTGACAGGTCCTTCATATTTACTAGAATAAATCATGCCAAGAGATTGTGAACTTGAACTCTATCTGACTGTATAACAGATTTTCATTTATTTTTCATTAAATGTCATGTAAACTAGAGAATAAGAGAATATTGCTTGCACATGTTCTCAAATATAAGTGTGGCATACATACAGTATTAAAAAAGAACTCTATGATCAAAACTGGAAGTCACCAGTTGGTTTTCTAATATATCTTTCAAAGCTACAGGGTGGCCCACAAAATAGTAGCCCACCTCCAATATCTCCAAATCAAAATGCCAAATGGTATATCTGTCTTACTTGTCCATAGCAACCAATCAGAGTTCAGCCCAAAAAAATTCAGAGCCCTGTAGGAACTTAAGGCTGAGCTCTCATTGGTTGCTAAGGGCAACCAAGACACATTTATTATTAAAAGTGGCCTATTGTATCTGAAAGATGGTGTTCTCCCTGGAACAGCGAATAGTGATTGTGGAAGGCTATGTGTGAAGCAAATCAACTAAGGAAAAACAAGAGACTTTTGCAAACAAGTACCCAGGAACAAAACCACCAGCTAAATGTTGTATTCAGAGTCTGGTTCAGAAATGGCATCAAACTGTCTCTGTTGCAAACATGAAGCGATTGCGAGTAGCCCCAAAAATCAACCTGAAGACTGTCTCAGCAAGTTGGTGTATCACAAATTATGTGTTAGTGAGTGCTAAAAATCTCTGAACCTGAAACCATACCGAGTAACGTGTGTGCAGAAACAGTCTTTGTCCCTTCTTTGTATGTGCCTCTGTTTTATGAAAAATTAACTTTTATTATATGCAAGTGTACCTCTAGGAGCAATGAGGGTTTCGCCCCCAACTCCTAAAGGCTCAGCTCTCCCTCCTTTGGCCACACCCATCATCAATTGACAGGGCCAGGAAGGTTGAGGCTCAACTGACATTAGCACATGTCTAAAGTCAGCCAGTTTAACAGTTTTCCTGATGACAGAAGCACTTTAATAACTTCTGAAATACATTGAACAGAATGCACCTTAAGACACCTAAACTAAAATCAGCCTAAAAACTGCTGAAGGCACTAGATAGGTGATATCAATTAAAACATAGCTGGTTTAACTGATTTAACACACCGCTTCCACAAGTGCACTCTGGGTGGGTCCTCAACTGTGCAACCAAGAAACTGCTAGAGTCATCGTACAGAGCAGAGGCTATGAAGCAGCTCAATGCAGAGAAGAAAGGATATTTCAACATTAGGGACCACCCAACCAGCACATGGACAGCACCCCAGATATTATTTAATTGATATCCCTTCACCCATCTAGAAACAAATGCAGTTTTGTGGGGTATCACTGACAGGCTCCCTTTGAGCTAATTACTTAGTCATTTAGTATTGGCTACACCTACAGTATCCAACTTTTCTTGCATTTAAGACAACATATTTCTTTGTAATCTATTAGGTAATATGGACCTTATAGATGGAGTCCCCTGCTCAGTTGTTCACAATAAACAGAGAGCTGGAAAAAAACAACTGTGGATTTGGCCCACCAGCCTATTACATAATGGGCCGTTCACTTAAATGACTGGTATGTAAAACAACTTGATATTAAATTACATCACAACAAGACAGGTGGAGGTGTTCTAAAACAAGACAAACAGCCAAGATAGCTTTGTTGTAAAGGGGGTTTACAAAATGATGGTTTGCAGGGTAGTCGTAACCATGGAAAAATGAGCATTGTATAATGTGATGGAAGAATGAATCCAGCAGCAAAGGAGGCAATATGGACAATCACAATACATTAGTAAGTGCTTTGTATTAACTTTCTCTACATGATAAATGCCACTTGCTGAAGTGAAACAACCCTTTTAAAGTGTATTTTCTCAATCAGTCTAGAATACGAAGAACATTAAAGAGGACCTTTCACCGATTCTTACCCTATGAACTAACTATACAGCCATGGAGAGCGGCGCCCGGGGATCTCACTGCACTTACTATTATCCCCGGGCACCGCTCCGTTCTGCCGCTATGCCCTCCGGTATCTCCGCTCACTAAGTTATAGTAGGCGGAGATACCAGTCCCTAAGTTATGGTAGGCGGAGTCTGCCCTAGCGCTGGTCAATCGCAGCGCAGAGCTCACAGCCTGGGAGGTTATTTTCTCCCAGGCTGTGAGCTCTGCAATGCGATTGGCCAGCGCTAGGGCAGACTCCGCCTACCATAACTTAGGGAACGGAGATACCGGAGGGCATAGCAGGAGAACGGAGCGGCGCCCGGGGATAATAGTAAGTGCAGAGAGATCCCCGGGCGCCGCTCCACATGTCTGTATACTTAGTTCATAGGGTAAGAATCGGTGAAAGGTCCTCTTTAATGTATCAACATAAAGCTAATTTTGAAGGTTTAATGATATGAAAAGCTATGGTTAGTTTTCTCATCAAAATTTAAGCATAAATTGGAACATCTGGGAAATTAGAAACTGTGTGCTCTATATTGACTTCATAAATTCTATATAGATTTATAATACTGCCAAATATTCGCCAAAGAAAATGGTACATTAGAATATGAATCATACGCAACTCCTATAGCTACAGTACATCCTTTCTTAAAACATAGTTGCTAAAAAGCTAATGACTTTCTAGCTATCCTTGCAGGCCTAGCTATAATCTTTCTATGGTATTCACAGTTCAAAAGAAACCCACAAATCTATTTTTTATTTTCATGGAAAACAGGCGTCCATTTTTTATAATTCGTGCACGAGGTGAATTTTAGCCACCAATTACAAGAATGTTCCTTAAGATGCTGTGGCTAAGCTGTGTAATGTTATTTAGTGAACCACTTCTATTGAAGATAAAGCTTGAATCTTGTTTTTTCTGATTTTTAGCTTATTTTACCATCAGTAATTTCACAGCATTTGTTTTCTTTCATACCTTGTCCCAATAACATGGTGACCTCAGCAGTATGACAAGAGGTAAAGTATTCTTGTATTTTCTTTGTTGCATTCCATGGAAAATTGGGCATCCATCTCTGTATTCATTTCATTATACAGTTTATACAATAACCACACTTGTGTGTTATTTACTTACTTCTACCAAACAGTTAAGATTGGAACAAATTGCAGCAATTATGGAGTTACTGGTGTCATTCTTTCAATTCTCATTAGTTTTCCTTTTTTTCTGCAGTTGTTTTTTTCTTTCTTTAGAATGGATGTAAAGCTGGCTATATTATTGCAGCCTAAAGGCAAAGGGAGGTTAAATCAACTGTTTGTTGCTCCACATGTCTTCTAGAAAAGGAAGGTCCAAAAAATCAAGTCAATCTATTGTTTCATTATCTTTCCTCAGACAACTAGTAGTAGTCCTCATAGTTCTTTGGATTCAAACAGTAAAGTATGGCGCCTCCAATGAAAATATTGTTGCTCCCCATCGCTAAGCCATAACCCCCAGTTGAATTCATGGTATATTTTCAGTGTGACAGTTTCAATGAATTTGATTGGATACAGCACAAGACCACATACTTGAAGGACAACTGAAAAACAAAAGATATACATTAACATGAGCACAAACTGAATATTATACAATGTCAACTAAGTAAATAAACTTTAAAAATGTACTGTAAAATGGATGTGTACATAAATAGCAACACCCTTATATTGTCTGGATTCCTTCTTGTTATAAGCAGAAGAGGAGATGCATGGATCCATATTGTAAATAATGCCTATACTATACTATACTATACTATAGAATATATTTGCTACTACCCTGCACATTGAGTATAGGAATGCTTGAAGAGTGAGTGATAACTATAATAAACATAGTAAGGATTTTATATGAATTTAACAGTCTACATGAAGTCTACATGAAGTCTACAGAATAGGTTTATCAAACCAAGACTACAAATTGATATGAAAGGATATTTATTACCACATATATAAGAATTCAACATTAATGAGTCTATGCGCACTCAGGAATGCAGAAATTAGGGTATGGCCACATGTTTAGAATTTTTGCACTTTTGGAAGGCAAAACGAGGAGTGAATTCAGAAAAGACCAGAAGTAATATCTGTCCTTTATACTTTCTCTACTTTTATCATCCACTCCTGATCCTGGCTTCCAAAACTGCATCAAGAAACTTGAACGTTTGGCCATACCCTTAAAGTAACAGACCAAGCCATCAGACATCTCTTCTGCAAGATTTCACTGTGAAGGAGAAAGAGCAGCATATATTGAATATGGCAGCATGCTGGCTGCATATGATCTACTGAAAAAATATTTTAGCCCAAAATAATTAGGGTGTAATAACAAAAAATGCATTCAGAAATGTCCATATCCTTTAAAGACCAAAAACAAGCTCTTTTAAAACAGCAGTTGAGCTGATAATAAGCTGCCCATGGTAAGTCCAACTTCTTATCAGAGAAGCAGCATCTGGCCAATGTAATTCATTGACAGCCTTGTCCTGTCAGAATAGCTCTCATTATGATTATTAGAGACAGGAAAACTTAAAATTAAACGATAACCAAACATAACAATCTGAAGTGGAAAATGTTATTTAAAAAGGATGCATTTGGCCTACAGAAGCTGAACTTCTTGACTGACTTTGTAATGCTGAATGGATTAAAAAAGATAAGCTCTGTCTTCTATGTTGACATATGATTTTAATTTGATATGGCAATCTAATAACTCAGTCCTCAGCTTTATCTAAAGTAGATTATTGAAGTTATGGTATTAAAGTAATCTCCCAATGTCCCACATCACTTTTCACTTTTCAATGATCACCTCTAAAGTTCCACATGTTTATCATGAGTTATAAAAGTTACATGTTGGAAATCTTGTTTTGCGCTTTTTGTGCAAATGAAAAAGTGAAGTCTAAAAAATAAGAAGTATAGCTGAAAGCTTTAAACCTTTTTTCTTAAAGATGCATCAATTAAGTAAAAAAATTACATAAACTAAACCTTAAAAAGGGGTGGCCTCTAAAAGACTAATTCTCAAATGCTCCAATTGGGGAATTTAGCAGAAAACTGATGATTTCAGTTTATATTCCTCATCTGATAGGAGCTGCTAGAAAGTTTATCTCTCATTCTCAATTACCCAGGGCACAGACAGACCATTGATTTCAATATAAACTGTGTAATGCTTAGTTTCACCTGTGGCAGTGCTGCAGTAAAACTGATCTCTTGCAGTCGTTTTTTTTATTTATTTTTTATTTTTTTATAGCGTTTTATAACGATTGACCATATTAAACCAGGTGTACTGCTTAGTAGGGGTTATCATGGTGACTAAAGAGACATTTTTCTTTGCAACTGGTATTGCCAAGGCAGAAAATTCTTAATTTTACTTATATGCAAAAGTGGTGCTCGGAGCACCCCTTCATCTATGCCTCTTCGTGTTGCCTCTCCTATTCTCAGTGAGATTTACAGTGCAAGGCATTCTCACTGCTCTAATGCCTGCCCATAAATTCTAGTGCATGCACCAGTGCAGTGAACATCTTTTGCAGTTATCCCAGCTCTGAGATATTCACTGTACATGCTCCAATGGAACAAAAAGAGGTGCAAGATTTCAGAGCCAAGCATCAGAGCAGTGAAAATGCTCGGGGATTTGTTGATTGAGTCGCAACCCATAATGAATTGGCATGCGTGAGACTCACATAGTCTCGCATTACTGGTGGACAGCTTCATACAGCTGCGGCAAAGCCAATACAGTATGATGAAGGTACAGTGATTGGGAACTCATCATGTTTACTGAAAGCACCTTAAACATTTGGATTTGTCCCAAGCAGGACGAATCCAAATCTAACAACACTATGCCTGGCCCTGTCAATCTCAATGGAAGAGGAAGGGGCAACAGGGAGAAGCAGAGGTGAATCAGTGCTCTGAGGAGCCAGACCACGTGCTTAGGGCTCCAAGCACCTCACTTGTATATAACATAAAATAAGAATTTCTCTAATAATACCAATTTCAGGGGGAAAGGGATAATTTTAGTCACCATAATCAGAGATGAGAGAATGGAATCCCATGAAGTGGAATTCGATTCGAATTTCAGGATAAATTTGATTTGCCTAGAAGCCAAATCTCCTCGTACTTCGTGTCAGCAAATCGATTTGACCTGAAAGAGTATAAAAAACAAAAAAATTCAAACTTACCTGCTCCATTTGCTCGCGACGAGCCGCCAGCCTCCATCTTGCTTAAAGATCTCGGCCGAAATCCCGGGCGGCGACAGATTACATCATCACGTTGGCCGGCGTGATGACGTAATCTCACGCCGCACAGGATTTCGGCCAAGAGCTTCAAGCAAGATGGCGGGGGCCAGCCCGTCGCGAACAAATGGAGGCGATAAGCTTGATTACATTTTTTTTTATTGTTAATTTTAAAGTCAGTTGACGCGATCATGTATGAATGCGGCATCTGAGGGGTACAATGATGGGGGCAGCGCTATCGCAGTTCCCTGTCATTGCATCAGCTACTTACAAAAAAACGTGCCTCGTGACGAAGATAATTTTTGGGTGAAATTCGCTCATCTCTAACCATAACCAACCCTACCAGGCACTATACCATACCTTGCTTAATAGGATTAATTATTGTGACCCTTCCAACAAAGCCAACAGCCCTTTAAACTGATCTTTAAAATGAAACTAGTAATATATTTTTTCCACATATATTTATATATAATTATATAACTATAAAGTTATATATTATCATTGATATCTCCAAATCACAGTTCAAAAGCTTCATAGACATTTGCTGAGATGCATTCAGAGCTCTGAAAAAAAAAAAAAAAAGAGAATGGTGTGATTCTATGAATGCAAGTATCTTAATGAAACTTCTTTTCTTTGCCTTTTACTGTTCCAGGTTTTATAAACAGATATGACCACCCTTAACTTCTCGCACATTACAAGTTAACTTTAGTAGGGCAACATGCTAGAAAAATCCTCAAAAAGCTCCAATTCAATTTACCACCAATGGGTGGCTAATAAATCTCCTGACAAAATATCATGAAATAAGTTTAGTTATTTTTTTTTTTATCTGCACCACACGTCTCAAATATGAAACAGGAAAGATAAAAAAGGATGTTTTAGTACTTAATTTTAAGGAATATTTATAACATTTACCATTATATCACTTGAGGTCACTGAAAATGTCCAAATATGAAACTCTTTAAAAAGTATTGTAATAATAATGTATTTACTGAGTAGAGATGGCCTTGCAGTTCACCCGGCGGTCGTTTTGCGGCGAACTTTGCTTGTTCGCGATTTGCCAAACATGCGAACATATGGCGATATTCGAACGCACCATATTTTTTTGCATAGCGCCAAACTTTTACCCATGACACATCCATCAGATAGGACAGGACAGCTAATTGAGACATTTCAGCACATGGACACACCCCCTACCCTATAAATAAACCCTATCTGGCAGCCATTTTACATTCTGTTTTTTGCCAGTGTAGGGAGAGATTGCTGTGTGGAGCAGGGACAGACTGCTAGTGACACCAAACGCTAGCTAATATGGCCACAAAAGTCCTTTTAAGGACTGGTATAGGTGTGCTATCGAAAGGTGTGACATGCAGAGGTGTGTGACATACTATATAATATACAGGGCAAAATGACACACGTGCCGTGCATGGCACACGTCCAGAACTTAGTCGTGCAGCAATTCGTTGCCAAATACCCAGGGATCCAGGACGTCTTACGGCCATTTTACAAGATCTTACACGCCCATGGCTCACCTTGCTGACATACAGCGGTGACACCACTTGCCCGTCAGACGTCTGATTTGTGATTGCCCGATGCGCTAGAACTCCACCTTGTATATGCTTGATAGTCTGCTCCAGCAGAAATGTGCCGTTAATGACTACCTGTACAAACTCTGTGGCAGGACAGGTTCTGGGAAGCTTGTTTTTTTTTCATCACAGCAGTGGCTGCTCATGCGCGACGCATGCAGACTTCTGCGGCCATTTGATGAGATCACCAAACTGGTCAGTCGCAGCCAGGGCACCATCAGTGACATCATACCTTACGCCTTCTTTCTGGAGTGTGCATTGCGTTGTGTCATTGATCAAGCCGTCGAGGAGCAGGAGCTGGAAGATGAGGAAGTCGCAATGCTAAATTAATTCCATGGGGGGGCTTCTCCATCTGAGACAAGTCAGCAGGAGTCTGAAGAGGAGTCAGAGGAGGATGGTGCATGAGGAGAGGAGGAGAAGGAGGAGCAAGAAGAGCATGCTTTAAACTTTTCTGGGATCCCTGGTGTTGTCCGTGGATGGGCGGAGGAGACAGAGGACGACATTCTCCTGGGCAATGAGCAGGAGCCAGGCCACTCCACCGCTTTCAATTTAGTGCAAATGGGGCCTTCATGCTCCAATGTTTGAAGAGGGACCCCCGTATAAAAAGCATAAAGGGCAAGGACCAGTACTGGGTGGCAACGTACTTAGACCCCCGGTACAAACACAAAATGGCGAACATGTTACCAGCATCACAGAGGGCTGTCAGAATGCAGCATTTCCAAGCCTTGCTTAGATAGATGCTGCATTGTGCTGCAGCGGGCTCTGGCAGAGGAATTTCCACCCACAGAGAAACAGTTGCGGGTACCAATCCTACAGTGCATGCAACAAGAGGGCAGTTTGAACATGTGTTGGTCATTTCGGATATGAGATCATTCTTGCAGCCAACACATCGACAGCCCCACTCCAGATCCAGCCTCAGGGAATGCCTAGACCGACAGGTGTCCGACTACATCGGGTTAACGGCCGATGTGGACGCTCTGAGAAGCGAGGAACCCCTTGATTACTGGATGTGCAGGCTTGACCTGTGGCCAAAGCTGACACAATTTGCCATGTAACTTTTGGCTTGCACCTCGTCGAGTGTCCTGTCCGAAAGGACGTTCAGCGCAGCAGGGGGAATCGTGACCGATAAGCGCACTCGCCTAGCTCATGACAGTGTGGACTACCTCAGATTTCTAAAAATGAATGAGGCATGGATATCGGAGGAATTCAAAACCTGTGACGACCATGTTTAATTGAATTTCCTCATGCCAGCCCACACATATCCGCCATCACGCCGATCAAATAATGGTCCACTGGCCTGCAGTAAAATTGATATCCATTGACCGTCTAATATACCTCCAGCCACATAATCACTTGATATTTTCTGTCTGGTGAATTCCTAATGTTTGGGGCCTGTTCTAGGCTCCAGCAGGGCACATTTTTGACTAAAAATACATATTTTTGTGGGAATTTTTGCCATTGATCCCCCTCTGGTATGTCACTGACCATGTTGTGGGACGATTTGTGCACTTCTATTAAGTAATTGGTGGCTGCAAATATAATCTAAAGGTTTTTCAGGTTCGCCTGCCATTAAAGTAAATGGGGCCCGCTGCGAACTTGAGGTTTGCGAACATTTGATTCGCGAATAGTGTTTGTCCATCACTATTGCTGAGTAATTTTGTACGCATTCTTTTTAATGTCATGAAAGAGTACTTTTCTGGAATTAAAAAAGAGATGTAATAAAAGAAACAAAATCATCCTATCGCTGTCCAACTGTGAGAAACATTTTAAAAAAGCTAGTCAAACAAGTCTGTCTTGGCTTGTGACTGTCAATGTAGGTTAAACTCACTATGAACAAGACAATTATTACTTTGAACTAATAAGAACTAAGCAACACAAAGCTTTTTATGCTAAATCTGTTAAAGACAGCTTTGTATTCACACCTACAATCGTAGTAAAGATGTGCATTCCGCATCAATACAGCATCATTATACTATCATTAAAACACCATTTTCTTGTTTGGGACTACTGTATTTCTGTTTTCTTTTTTTTAAGCACAGAATCCATAAGAACTGCACTTTCCTTTTCTACTTTTATTTAGGATCCGGCTTCGCTTGGGTATGTTTAATCTATTTCATTTGACGCTTGTGTGTGTCGTTATCAACACTACCTACTATAACAGTGACAAATACAGCACCCCGCCCCCAAAACAGTGACCTCCACAGCCCCCCATCGCTTAACACTGACCCCCCTCAGTGCCCTGTCCCTTAAAATTGGACCTCCACAGCAGACAACCCCCTTAACTTTGACCTTTAACAGTTAATTTCACTGCATACCACCCCCTTGACAGTGACCTTTTCTGGATCAGGGGCCAGGGCCGTTTTCTGGACCGGGCAGGCCGGGTGGCTGCCCGGGTCACTGTCAGAAGGTGGCGTCCACCAGCGAGGAGGCTCTTTGGTGTAGCGACTGCCATAAACACCACACACTGTAACGACATGCAGGACGGCGGCGGCCTTCTCTCACCTCCCAGCAGCGCCCTTACTACTTTATAGACACCCTGCCTGTGTCACAACTTGCACGCTTCTCATAAGAGGGAGAGATGGGATTCGAACCCACGACCTTCTGTATCAGAGGCAAAGCACTTACCCACACAGCTATAAGAGCTGCATAGCCACTGACTGGCTGAAAAAAAATATGAGACTTCTACTGAAGACTGTTATAGCTGTTATAGCCAGTGTACATCTATACACATGACAGCTGCCCCAACACACCCAGCACTGCTATATCTCTATATGACAGCTGCCCCAGCACACTCAGCTCTGCTATATCTCTATATGACAGCTGCCCCAGCACACTCAGCTCTGCTATATCTCTATATGATAGCTGCCCCAGCACACCCAGCTCTGCTACATCTATACACAAGACAGCTACCCCAGCACACCAGCCCTGCTACATCTATACACATGACAGCTGCCCCAGCACACTCAGCTCTGCTATATCTCTATATGACAGCTGCTCCTGCACACTCAGCTTTGCTACATCTATACACATGACAGCTGCCCCAACACACCCAGCACTGCTATATCTCTATATGACAGCTGCCCCAGCCGCTCAGCTCTGATATATTCTCTATATATGATAGCTGCCCCAGCACACTCAGCTCTGCTATATTTATATATCTTTAAGTATTACTATACAGTAGATAGATATATAGAAATATAGCAGGGCTGAGTGTGCAGGGGCAGCTGTCATGTGTATAGATGTAGCAGAGCTGGGTGTGTTGGGGCAGCTGTAATATATAGAGATATAGAAGAGCTGAGTGTGCTATGGCACTATGATACTGCACACTCAGCTCTGCTATATCTATATATCTCTAAGTATTACTATACAGTAGATAGATATATAGAGATATAACAGAGCTGAGTGTGCTGGGGCAGCTGTCATGTGTATAGATGTAGCAGAGCTGGGTGTGCTGGGGCAGCTGTCATGTGTATAGATGTAGCAGAGCTGGGTGTGCTGGGGCAGCTATCATATATAGAGATATAGCAGAGCTGAGTGCACTGGGGCAGCTGTCATGTATATGGATGTACACTAGCTATCAAAGCTATAAACGAGTCTACAGTAGAAGTCTCGTATTTTTACAGGCAGTGGCTATGCAGCTCTTATAGCTGTGAGGTTAAGTGCCTTGCCTCTGATACAGAAGGTCGTGGGTTTGAGTCCCAGAGGCACTTAATACTGGCACATTGGGGGGGGGGAGATGGCACTATGATACTGGCACATAGGGGGGTGGGTGGGGAGGAGAGAGGCACTTGATACTGGCACATTGGGGGGAGAAGGCACATGATTGGAAGCTACTGGCACATTAGGGGGGCTACTGGCACTTGATGGGGGGCTACTGGCAAATGATAGGGGGGCACTCTGGCACATGGTGGGGGGCTCTTATTACTGGCACATGATTAGGGGGCACTATAGGGGCATCTACTGAGGCTAAAATAAGGTGTATTTTATATGGGGGGCTCTGTATAGGGGCATTTTATACTGGGACACATTATGGTGGGTACTATGGGGAAGGGGGGAAGAGGAGCACTATGGGGTCATCTACGGGGGCACTGAGAAGGGGTATTTTATATTGGCACATTATGGGAACATTAGCTCAACTGGGGGCATTACAAGGGGGTATGTTTTGCACATTATAAGGAGAATTATTTCTACTGGGGGGGGCATTATGGTGGGCTTTATTACTCCCCCATGGTATGACCCCCTAGTAGCAGCACCAGCCTCTCTCTGCTCTGCTATCCCTCTGCCCTTTCTCCAAATCCTTATTATGAAATCTTTCTCATTAGGATAAAACACATCAGCTCCACCGAGCCCCCGGCCAAAGTGTTGAAGTGGTGTCCGAGATCCCCAAGGGCCAAGCCAAGTAATTGTAAGTTTTCATGTGGAGTATGTTTATGTTATACACATATAGCCTACACTGTGCCACACAATATACAGTATACCTCTACACAGTGTAGGGGTTATACTGTTTATTGTACAGCATGGCACAGAGGTTATATTGTCCGACATGGTGTAACCTCCATACATTTTATGTACAGTATACAGTAATCCGCCTTGCCATCTATGCTTTGAATCTGGTTTTATATGTTACTTGGATTTTGTACATTTACTTGCGTGTGCTAGTTGAGACCTGCTGTGATTGGGTTTTAGTTAGTTATTAAATGTTAACATGACAGATTTTTGGTTTTGCACATTATTGATGATTGTATTTCATGACTACTCTTCTAAGGGTATTGCCTTCCTTTATACTGCAGTTCTCCTGTACCACTCTGCCTGCGACTTTTAGCAGTTTAAGCAGTAATTTAAGATTTTCTTTTGCTCTCAATAAATCTTGTGTTAAGCATAAAAAAATTAAAAATAATAATATATGGTGAGACGGTTGCAAGTACTCATCTGATATGATTTCATCGAGCAGTTTTGATGGGGGGGGGGAGTTTTTTTGACACTCGCCCTGAGAGAAATTTTACCTAGAAACTGCACTGTCAGGGGTGTGTCCTTTTGAACAGCTCACTCTAAGACAGATTTTTACCTTCATTTTTTCAATCCCTGTCGGCTGAGGAGTGTAGGGGGTGTTGTCTAACCAGTTCGGGGTGTGGCTTAGCGCAACCTAGAAATTTATTTTTAACTTAATTTTTTCAATCTCAGGCGGCTGACGAGTGGGAGGGTGCGTGGCCTAACCAAATCAGGGGCTTGTCCTTTTGAACAGCTCAATCTAAGTGTGAGCTGCAAGAAGAAAGTTACCCTCCCTCCCACCCCTGCAGCTGACAGAAGTTGATTTTTACCTTAAATTTTTCAATCCCCATTGGCTCAGGAGTGTGATTGGGCGTGGCCTAACCAGATCTGAGTGTGGCTTAGCGGGACCTAGAAGTTGATTTTTAACTTCATTTTTTCAATCTCAGTCAGCTGAGGAGTGGCAGGGGGCGTGGCCTAATCAGATCAGGGGCGTGTCCTTTTGAACAGCTCACTCTAAAACAGCAGCACTGTGCTGTCTGAGTATAAGCTGCAGGGAGAAAGTCACCCTCCCTCCCACCCCTGCAGCTGACAGAAGTTGATTTTTACCTTCATTTTTTCAATCCCCATAGGCTTAGAAGTGAGAGGGGGTATGGCCTAACCAGATTATGGGCGTGGCTTAGTGTGACCTGGGGGCAGGGTTTTAAGTCTTTTGAGGGTGGACACATTGTGGCAGGGGGCGTTCTGGGCTCCTTCCTGCAAGAGTGATGCCCCTCTGGGCACCTTACAGGCTCATTTGCATACCAAATAAAATGGATTTTCAGAGGATAAAAACATCTATTGCTGGAACAAAGGCAAATCTTGAAATAAGGTACTAAGTGCTATTAGGCCATGGCTTTACTTCAATAGCGATTATCCTGGTGACAGATTTCCTTTAAAGCTCTTCTACAGCAGTAAAGATAAATGGCTGGGTTGTTTTGGAAACCTAGAGTAAAACTGTGTATATGGAGGCTGGAGGACCTGCAAGCTTCTATTGGCTGATAAGGGACCAAGCTTCTATTGGCTAATGCATTTTTTGGGGGAATATCTCAGGAACGGAACGTCCTAGAGAGCTGAGACCGGGTCTAAAACCTTCCCAGACACCTGATGTACCTGTGTGCCAAATTTCGTGATTGTAAATGCAACGGTATGGACATACATACATGCACACATACACTCAGCTTTATAAATTAGATTTCTTATGAAATGAGAAAGGAAAACCCATCATTGCAACATCTGTCGCCGTCTGTCTTTTAACATCACATTGTGAACATAGTGTCACGGCGGGGAGCGAGGAAAACCCCCCACAATGCAATGGCAGTGGCTGCAACGCAAGATAGCAGGGCACAGGGAGCTGGTCACACCCTAAAGTAACCCTGAGCTCTCCCTGGACTCCTAGCGCATGAGCCGCCTGAGATGGTAAGGGGGCTCATGCTCTCGAACCTAGGACCCTACTATCCCTGTAATCCCCTAGGCCTAATGACAGGGCAGAGACCACCCATTCATCCTACACCATAGATGAAAAGGTGTCTCCAGAGACCCAGTGGCAGACAGGAAGCAAGACCATGGGATAAACAGTACGGCAGGTAAGTAACACAGCAACATAACTATGCTATCCACACTTACCTGCTGTAGCCAAGATGGAATGCGGCTCCAGGCTGGGAAACCCACAGTCTTGTCTTCGCTTAAACCCCTCCGGGAAAGCACGCCCCTTGCGGAGCCCAGACACCACCAGAAAACCTCCATACACCAACCACACCAATACAACAACCACAAGGTGGGGGAGGAAAACAGAGAGACACCGGAGGGAACATACAGCCAGGGCAAAGAATCAATATAATAAATAAGGGTGACTCACACAGACACACAGACATACCGCCAGGGAGCAGAGCTCCTACTCAGGCAGACAACAAAATAAGACTGACCACATGCTCCAACACATCAACATATAAAGAGGCCTGAGGTCACACCCACCACACCTAGCAGACACACCTAAATTAACCCCGTGACCACCAAAACAGGGAATGCACCAAATAAAGGAAAGTGTACAGTCGTGGCCAAAAGTTTTGAGAATGACACAAATATTAGTTTTCACAAAGTTTGCTGCTGAACTGCTTTTAGATCTTTGTTTCAGTTGTTTCTGTGATGTAGTGAAATATAATTACACGCACTTCATACGTTTCAAAGGCTTTTATCGACAATTACATGACATTTATGCAAAGAGTCAGTATTTGCAGTGTTGTCCCTTCTTTTTCAGGACTTCTGCAATTTGACTGGGCATGCTCTCAATCAACTTCTGGGCCAATTCCTGACTGATAGCAACCCATTCTTTCATAATCACTTCTTGGAGTTTGTCAGAATTAGTTGGTTTTTGTTTGTCCACCCGCCTCTTGAGGATTGACCACAAGTTCTCAATGGGATTAAGATCTGGGGAGTTTCCAGGCCATGGACCCAAAATGTCAATGTTTTGATCCCCGAGCCACTTAGTTATCACTTTTGCCTTATGGCACGGTGCTCCATCGTGCTGGAAAATGCATTGTTCTTCACCAAACTGTTGTTGGATTGTTGGAAGAAGTTGCTGTTGGAGGGTGTTTTGGTACCATTCTTTATTCATGGCTGTGTTTTGGGGCAAAATTGTGAGTGAGCCCACTCCCTTGGATGAGAAGCAACCCCACACATGAATGGTCTCAGGATGCTTTACTGTTGGCATGACACAGGACTGATGGTAGCGCTTACCTTTTCTTCTCCGGACAAGCCTTTTTCCAGATGCCCCAAACAATCGGAAAGAGGCTTCATCGGAGAATATGACTTTGCCCCAGTCCTCAGCAGTCCATTCACCAAACTTTCTGCAGAAGATCAATCTCTCCCTGATGTTTTTTTTGGAGAGAAGTGGCTTCTTTGCTGCCCTTCTTGACACCAGGCCATCTTCCAAAAGTCTTCGCCTCACTGTGAGTGCAGATGCGCTCACACCTGCCTGCTGCCATTCCTGAGCAAGCTCTGCACTGGTGGCACTCCGATCCCGCAGCTGAATCCTCTTTAGGAGACGATCCTGGCGCTTGCTGGACTTTCTTGGACGCCCTGAAGCCTTCTTAACAAGAATTGAACCTCTTTCCTTGAAGTTCTTGATGATCCTATAAATTGTTGATTGAGGTGCAATCTTAGTAGCCACAATATCCTTGCCTGTGAAGCCATTTTTATGCAACGCAATGATGGCTGCACGCGTTTCTTTGCAGGTCACCATGGTTAACAATGGAAGAACAATGATTTCAAGCATCACCCTCCTTTTAACATGTCAAGTCTGCCATTTTAACCCAATCAGCCTGACATAATGATCTCCAGCCTTGTGCTCGTCAACATTCTCACCTAAGTTAACAAGACGATTACTGAAATGATCTCAGCAGGTCCTTTAATGACAGCAATGAAATGCAGTGGAAAGGTTTTTCTGGGATTAAGTTAATTTTCATGGCAAAGAAGGATTATGCAATTCATCTGATCACTCTTCATAACATTCTGGAGTATATGCAAATTGCTATTATAAAAACTTAAGCAGCAACTTTTCCAATTTCCAATATTTATGTAATTCTCAAAACTTTTGGCCACGACTGTACGTGCAAACAGAAAACTACACGTTGCCCCCGGCAACCAGTCTGCACGCACCCACGTCACGGTCAACATAAATTGGCCGTGACACACAGGCCTGTCTCATTAATCGTTTTCTACACCTGTTTTAGGGCCCGTTCACACGGCTGTATGAACAGGTCCACGCCCATTCTGCAATTTTGCAGAACAGATGCGGACCCATTCATTTTAATGGAGCTGCAAAAGATGCTGACAGCACATAGTGTGCTCTCCACATCCATAGTTCCATTCCGCAGCCCCTCAAAAAATATAGAGCATGTCCGCAAATTAAGAAAAGAATAGGCATTTTCTATGAGAGTGGTGGTCATGTGCGGTCCGCAAATTTCGAAAAGCACATGGAATGGTATCAGTGTTTTACGGATCCGCAATTTGCAGACCGCAAAGCACATATGACCATCTGAATGAGCCCTTAGGGCGCAGAAAATGGTCTAAATGTAAGACAGTTCGACATTTAGAACTGGCGCTGGAGGCGCCAAAGTTATGGAGAGGATTGCGCCTCTTCATAACTTTGGCGGATTCACCGCCAGCTATGGGCCTTTGCTAAGACTGGCATCTGAAACGACGGTCCTAATAAATGTGCTCCTATGTTTGTAGAGTGGATCTTAAGCTACAGTATATCATCACAGAATTTTAAATGTGCAATGGAGTTCAAGAATGGATATTTATTCTAAACCCCATTGAAGAACTCAACTGACAATAAACATGCATTTCTTATAGAGCACCTGTCACCACTTTTGACTTGTCTGCCTTTAGTACATACAGTAAAAAAATAAAAATAATCTGGAGCATCTTTTCTTACTTTTCGCTTTTACTTCTAATAGAAATTAATGAATACATTTACAACTGGATGTTGCCATTCCTTTTGTCACATGGGTGTGTCCCTACAGAGTCTTAGCTGGCGATACACATTAGCCTTTGGTCGGCTGAACCAGTTGAGAAACTAAACATGCTTCTACACATTAGTGTACTGTTAGTCAAACCCAGGGCCGTTTGAAGGAATTTGGGGGCCCCAAGCAAAATAGACATGGAGGCCCCCCCCTCCACGCCCTCCCCACCTTACGCACACAAAGCCTACAGGAACCACAGTATAGCCATACAGTTTAAGTTCACCCACACTTTATATAAATAAAAAAGGAGGTTTACAGTGCAAATACTGCTGTTTCAACAAATGTCCTACTTACTCTCCCCCTCCCTGTTTTTTTTTTTTTTACTCCCTACCCTACCTTAGATAAGTTCCTAAGTTAATTCAGTCCTCCGGCTCCTTCCCTGGACCCTGTAGCGTGGCCGAGCTCCTCGCTCTCTACCTCCAGTCCTGGCTGTCACTCAGTGCGGCCGGGAACCGCGTGGTACAGGTCAGGAGATTCAGTTTCCTGTTCCCGGCCGCGGCCGGACTAAAAGGAAGTGAGCACTCAGTGTACACTTCCTGTCAGTCCGGCCAGGAACAGGAAACTGAATCCCCTGTTCCTGTACCGCGCGGTACCCGGCCGGACTGAGTGACAGCCAGGAGGTAGAGGAGGAGAGCTCGGCCACGCTACAGAGCAGCAGTCAGCAGAGGAGGAACTCGGGAGGTAACCAGGAGTGCTGCAGCCGCCTGAGGCTCTCTATAGAGCGCTCAGGCGGCTGCAGCCTTAAAGGAAGCAAAACAAGCACCGGCTCTGCTTGGCCCCGGGCCAGCTCGGGGCCCCAAGCAATTGCTTGTTTTGCCTGTCTGTTAGCGACGGGCCTGGTCAAACCCATCATTTTTAGCGGGACTAACTGGCAATCTAATGTGTATGGGGAGATCCTGACTCTCCCCCAGCAGATGATGTTAGGGGAAAGAAGGATTGGGTGACTTGCATTTCAGCACCCAATCCTTTTATTCTCTTAGCATCAGCGTTATCCTCTCGCCCCACTAAAATTAAATATATGATCAGCCAAACCAAGTGTGTGGGGATGTCTGGATAGATAGCTGTTAGCTGAACAATCATTCAGCAAATGCTGAAGCTGTTGAAGTTGTATGGAAACCTTAAAATGCTGCAGTACTGAATTTAAAGACCTAATCCCCCAGGAATCAATCTTTAATTCTGAATTAACCAAAATGATAACAGTAAACTAATCTACAGCTTCTTAAAAAAAAAATGGATGATTTCAACCAAAACAATTTGTTGGTTGAAATTTAACAACGAATGATCGTTTTAGCCAACCAATGACAGAGCATTATCATTTGAAGAAGTCGGCCATCCATCCTTAATATTAATATTTTATTCCGGCAGTCAGACGAAAGATCTTTCGTCCATCGCCCCGTTTCATTGGATGGACAATTTGAACCAATTTGGCCAATATGGACTAAATGTGAAAGGAATGTTCACCAAATGTTTGTTTAAACAACTGCTGTTCAAACATCATTATACTTTAATCTAAGGGGCTGTTCACGTCTCATTTTTGTCGTACGTCAATCGGATACGTTTATAAACAGACAAAAACGGATAGAAATGTATAGCTTGATGTACACATAGACTATAATTGGGCAAATATAGTTAAAAAGTACATTCTTTTGACTTTGTTTGTCACTGTTTACTTTTCTATATTTTTATTTTTTTTGCAGGATAGAAGAACGTAGCATACCAGGCTTTTCTTTTCTGCAAAAAAAGTTTAGAAATATATATATATATATATATATATATATATATATATATGTATATATTTACATTGCAGTGAATTGGAAACAGATAGAAATGTAAGACAATACGTTTTTATCCAGATACTTCCTATTACCTTTCATACACTTTAAATCTTAGTTAAAAAAAAAAAAACTGTTATCATGACCAAAGCAGCATTCTACTGTCTTATGTAGGGTCTCATTTTTTGCGTGATGAGATGACGGTTTGATTGGTACTATTGTAGGGTGCATATGACTTTTTGATTGCTTGGTATTATACTTTTTTGATGTAAGATGACAAAAAATGGCTTTTTTGACACCGTTTTTATTTTTTTACAGTGTTAACCTGAGGGGTTAGGTCATGTGATATTTTTATACAGCAGGTTGTTACAGACTCGGCAATAACTAATATGTATATGTTTTTTATTTATTTAAGTTTTACACAATAAATGCAATTTTGAAACAAAAAAAATAATCATGTTTTTGTGTCTCCATATTCTGAGAGCCATAGTTTTTTTGTTTTGTTTGATTGTTTTATGTAGGGGCTCATTTTTGCTGGATGATGTGACGGTTTGATTGGTACTATTTTGGGGGGCATACACTTTTTGATTGCTTGGTGTTGCACTTTTTGTGATGTAAGGTGATTGTTTTAACACAATTTTTTCTACAGCGTTCAGGTGAGGGGGTGAATCGTGATATTTTTATAATGTCGGTCGTTACGGACCTGGCAATACCGAATAGGTCTTGTGTCTTTCTTTTTTTTTTTTTTTACGTGTTTTATTTGGGGAAATTTATATATATATATTTTTTTTTACTTGAAACTTTATTATTTTATTAGGAAAAACGCTTTTTATTTAGCTTTTTTTTGTCCCACTATGGGACTTCAACTTCTGGGGTCTGATCTCTTCTGCAATGTATTACAATACATCCTGTATTGTAATACATTTCATGTCAGCTTGTATGCTGACAGCCTGTCCGTGAGACCCAGCCTAAGGGCTGGATATCACAGGCTTCCGAAGAAAGGCATCGGGCTTGTCTTCTCTGCCATCAGGTCCCCGCCACTGTCAGCTTTGACTGTGGCATACAAGGGGTTAATAAGTCGGCATCAGTGTTTTCACCGATGCCGGCATATGCAGCAGAGACCTTGCTGTTAGTGACTGCCGGGTCAGTGCCGCTGATCGGGCGGGTGCAGCTTATGCACCCGCCCGATGAGCCTGCTGTACATATACAGCGCTGGTCCTTAAGTGACGTCCACAGCGCCGTACATGTATGGCACAGGTCCTCTGTGGGTTAATTACTCTTCTGGCTACAATCACAAATATCAATAAATAAATGGCCATGAAAAATTTACACACTGTCAGATTTTCACAGCCAAATGAATGATTTTCATAAGCTGTCTCCCATAATGGCCCCCAGTATTAATAATGTCCCCCATAGTGGTAAAGTTTTAGTTTTTACTCAGTTAAGTTTCACAGAGCTCTTGATTAGGGATGAGTGAAGTTCAGGTTCACCGGGTTTGGCCGAACTTCAGGTCAAACTTCGGGTTCGGGACCCGAACTTGACCCCGAACCCAAACCCCATTGACTTCAATTTATACTCTTTTGCATTCTGTCTTAGGAATGCTATTATTTTTTACTATAACCATGTTATAACGGAAAATAATAGAATAACCCGAACACCAAACCCGAACCCAGTCTTCAGTGAAGAAGATTAGTGGTGACAACTAGTGGTTGTCAACAGATCCATGGGACTATTACTTTCATATCAGTGCAGCTGCAAAGCCACAGATGGTTCTCACTGCTTTGATTCAACTAAATATTGTAATCAATTTTCTTTTACTTAACACCATGACCAGAGTAAAAGGGGGGGGGGGATTATCATAACTGGTGTAAAAGAAAATTGGATTAGTTGCCAATTGCAACCAATCAGATTATACCTTTCATTTTTCAGAGTTCCTTTGGAAAATGAAAAGTGGAATCTGGTTGCTAGGGGCAAATAAGCTACTTTTCCTTTACATCAGTTTTGATAAATCTTCAAAGAGGAGTAGTTTAAAGTTAAGTTATTAGATTGTTACATTTACAGCCTTGAGTCAATCGATCCAAAGTCGATTCATTCAAAAACTTCATTGTTAATGCTGTTTCTTTACAGCATTAAAATGTATTTGGCTCAGTGTAGCCAAACTTCGCCCCGGCCGAAGTTGCGCAAAACCTTGGTGAATTACTATGGTATTCCTATCTGTGTATTTAAAAACATTTTAAAATAGGAATTCAAAGTGGGCTTTGGTACTGGCTGATACCTCGAAAGTCTCGTGCAACTTCGTCCGAGATCAAATTTGTCTACAGGGAGCCAATACATTTTAATGCAGTACAGCATTAACAACGACGTTCTTAAACGATTCGACTTCTGATCTATGATCCGATGCTCGATTCGCTCAAGCCTCATTTACAATATGAAGCATATATTGGGTTGTGTAGTTCATGTGCAGGACGAAAAGTCCAGCACTGAGTATGGTTTTGTCATGCAATGGCTAAGGCATCTAGCCAAAATGATATCTAGGCCATGCAAGCAGGCTCTTTTTTTGTACTTATTTTTTTTAAGTTAGTAAACTGTAGATTTTACTGCATCCTGTTCAGTGCTGGACTTCTATAGGTTCTATGTATTGTTTAAGCCTGAATTCCAGCTGGTACAGAGTGCTGGCATTCCAGACATGAATCCAAACATTTTGTTTTAGTTTGCGTAGCTGGTACAATGGGTTTGGTTCTGAGAATGTTTATAAAGGCACATATAGTACAGATCCTTAGCTTTACCCTTGCCTCAACATATCCTGAAATGTAAAGCCTGAGATGATTTCACAATACTGTCATGTAATGTTCATCTTTTATGTGTCTATATGTGGCCACCCAGTGGTTGTGGTGGATAATGCTAGCATGATGATAATGAATTGGATTTATTTAATTAGAAATTGTCTTGAGAGATCTAGATTTTAAAAACAATATGATTTTGTTATATTCGTTTTACGAGATGTCTATTTTTCTAAGTGTCTAATTTGCATACATTTGGGTTAGTGGGAAAGATATTCAAATTAGCGGTCCTTCCAAAATGAAAGAACACTAAGCCTCTCTGATAACAGCAGAAGTAAGATATGATAATTAGCATTTTTTTCTTCCTTTAATGCAGCACAGCATTGACAGGACTACAATACTCATGCACAGTAGGTGTCTCCCTTATGTGAAAGAGTACCCCTAAAAGAGTCCAACAAAGGCCACTCAGCTAATCATGGCTATTTTCTCTTTAGACATTTTGTATTCTTTTCTTTTTGGAAGGAGAGCTGACTTATATGTCCCATTCTAAGAAGTGTAATATGGGACACCCAGTATTATTTTCCTCTTGGAATAACTGACTTGCACATCTCTTTTCTAATGAGGTGCTATGTGTGGGTCTCTCATTTTGATTAACCCAATAATTAATCACAAGAAATTTGGGATGAATTCCAAATTGATTTGCTCCTCCCTGTTGTCTTCCTGGGACATTACAGCACTGAGGCCTACTTTGGAGGCATCCATCTGTACTATAAATTCCCGCTTGAAGTCGGGCGTGACCAAAACCGGGGACCCACACAGGGCTGACTTCAAAGCGTAGAGCGCCTCTTCGCCTGATCATCCCAGTGAACCATCACAGACTTATGTCCCTTCAAGACCCCTGTCAATGGTGCGGCTATCGCAGCAAATAGGGGGACAAACCTCATGTAATAGCCCACCATTCTCAGGAACGACTTTACTTGCCTAGAGGTGACAGGTTGGGGCCAATTCCGTATCGCCTCTATTTTGTTTACTTGGGGATTGATGACTTCACGCCCAATGACATACCCCAGGTACTTAGTCTCTTCTAACACTATCGCACATTTCTTTGGGTTAACTGTTAGTCCAGCCTTCCGAAGGGAGTCCACTACTGCCTGTACTTTGGGCAGGTGACTTTCCCAGTCGGTACTGTTAATGAAAATGTCATCCAGGTAAGCCGAGGCGTACCGCCGATGTCGACGAAGCACAATGTTAATTAGTCGTTGAAAAGTGGCAGGGGCGCCATGCAGACCAAGAGTTAACACCTTATACTGATACAGCCCCTCAGGCGTGATGAAGGCAGTTTTCTCTTTGTCAGCCTCCATTAGGGGGACCTGCCAGTACCCTTTCGTGAGGTCCAAAACAGAAAAATACTGTGCTTGTCCTAACTTCTCGATTAGCTTATCCACCCGGGGCATGGGATATGCATCGAAATTAGATATCTTGTTCAGCTTACGAAAATCGTTACAAAACTGTAACGTCCCGTCCAGGTTGGGTATTAAGACTATCGAACTGGCCCACTCACTTTTAGACTCCTCCATGATGTCAAGCCGCAGCATTAGCTGCACTTCCTCCGAGATGGCTTGTCGTCGAGCCTCGGGTACCTGGTATGGCTTTAACCAGACTTTTGCCTGAGGCTCAATGACAATGTCATGCTGGATTGCAGAAGTGCGTCCAGAAAGGTCAGAGAACACATCCGTGTTCTGACTAGCAAACTCCCTGGCCTCCTGAGCCTGTTTAGAGGAGAGGCTGTCAGCATTTTTTACTGTGGAAACCACTTCCCTTGCATCAGACAGAGGGGCCGGAACCTCTTCCCCTAGAAATTCCAGCAGCGGGCTGTCTTCAGTACAGGTCTCCCTATCTTTCCAAGGTTTTAGTAAATTAACATGGTAAACCTGCTCCGGCTTTCGCCGCCCTGGCTGATGTACCTTGTAATTTACCTCTCCAATTTTCTCGAGTACCTCGTAGGGCCCCTGCCACCTAGCCAGGAACTTACTGTCCACGGTCAGTACCAGAACCAAAAGCCGATCACCCGGGTTAAAGATCTTGACGCGGGCCTGCCGATTATAGATCCAACTTTGTGCTTTCTGAGCAGCCTTCATATGCTCCCTAACAAGAGATAACACTGTCTCTATCCTTTCTTGCATCTGGATAACGTACTCAAGCACACTTTTGTGTAGAGTAGGTTGCTGTTCCCACACCTCTTTGGCTACATTCAACATACCACAAGGATGTCTGTAATATAGCAGTTCGAAGGGCAAGAACCCAGTAGAGGCGAACATGAGATAGGGCAGAGGAAGGTCCCAATCCTTCCCATCTTTAGACACCACCCTTTTTAACATGTTTTTTAAAGATTTTTTCTTAAACCAATCTACCAGACAGTAAGTTTGCGGATGGTACACGGACTTCCGTAATCGTTTGATATGACCTTGGACATAAAAGGGCACCCCTGGTCAGTCAGAACCTCTTTAGGTATCCCCACTCAGGAGAACATCTCCATTAGCTCCTTAGCTATAACTTTAGCCGATGTATGTCGCAGTGGCACCGAGTGGCGTAGTCTAGGACGACGAAGATGTGTTGGTGTCCTCTAGCAGACTTCAGTACTGGGCCTATGATGTTAATAGCGATTCACTCAAACGGTACCTCGATGATCGGGAAAGGTGCTAGGGGACTGCGGAAAAGGTGCTGGGGGCTAGTTGCTTGGCAGGTCGGGCAAGACTTACAGAATTCGTCCACCTCCCTAAACACACTGGGCCAGTAAAACTGTTTTACTATCCGGTCCTGTGTTTTCTGCCTTCCCAGATGACCCCCGAGAACATGTTGATGAGCTGGTTTACTCGATACAACATATCCTGATGAATCACAAAACAGGGGAACACCAACTCTTCCCCAGCTTGTTGTGGTTCACCATCTACTATTAATACATTTCGTCGTCAGTCCACCTGCTGGCCCCCGGGGTTACGGACACCAGGGTGGTGGGATAGTCTTTTAATTCCTCATGATTGCAAATGACCCCGACTTTCCGGCCAGTATACTCAGTGGACCGTATCGGGGAGCCCTTACTAGGGACACCAGACCCTCTGAGTCCAGCTGGGCCTTCGCTGGAGTGTTTCCCACTTCCACTTGGCAGAGGTGATTTAGAGTTTCTGGGGTACCTGTTGCACACAGCTTCCTGGCATATAGAAACTGGCAGAAGCCATAATTAGTGTCCATGGGCTCAACCTGATGGGGACAGTCAGCCCTTACATGGCCAGGCTCCTGACACCACCAGCAGAGTATCAGAGCCAGGTCCAGAGTGGGTACATCCTGGGTGGGTTTTATCAGCTCAAACCTCCGGGCCTGGGGTAGAGATTTCTGGACTTTGACTGGCTTCCTCCCGAAAGAACCCCCCTTTAGATTCCTGGTAGCCTCATAGCATTCCACCAGGTCCACCATCTCAAGGGCATTGCCAGGAGACACCTGGCCAATCCAGTGCTGGAGAGGGGGTGGCAAAGCCCTCCAGAACATATCGTCAAACAGACGATCCAGCATAGCAGTGGGGCTCAGCACATCAGGCTGTAGCCACTTTTGCATGAGGTGAAGTAAGTTATAATACTAGCGAAAAAACAAGGAAACGGAGCTCATAGTACCGTGTATAAAAATATATGATTTTATTATGACATGATTAAAATATAAAGCAATAAATAATATACTGTTAAAAAGTAAAAAGAAGCAGAAAAAAGAATGCCACCCTGGGATAGCACACGTGTCAAATGTAAAACATGATGATCAATGAAATAGATTATATATGGTACAGTGACCAGCCATTGACCAAAAATACAACATGGGTAACGGTTGAGTCAGCAATCAAAAAAATACCTACACGGCAAAACTGGACAGGGTTTGCATGCAAGTGCAGCATGAACCAGGTAGAAGCAAACCCCAATAATAACCAGGTATCAAATAGCCTGAATCTAATGCCGTATAATTAAAAAGAAGGCAGAGACTCACCAGAAAAGACTGCGTGCTATATCACCCAGGATGGCGTTACCCCAACGTGAGTTTCGGCGTGCCTTCGTCCGGGGGTAACGCCATCACTGTGAATCATTTATTTACAGGATCTCTCCGCCAATCGGATGTTGATTGTACGTACTTGTCCCCACCTGTGCATGTAAGTTGGCACACGGGGCTCCAGTCAATCCGCGCCCAGCCACCTCCCGGCCGGCGTCCCGCCTACACGCCCACATCACGTAACTAAGCCACATGATCGGACGATGACGGCGTAAGGATGCACAGGCGAGAAGCGCTGGGGGCGGCGCCGTGCATCGCGCGCACACACCACAGGGGAGGAGAAGAACAATAACATACGCCGCATTATATAAATTGGCTATCTGCGCGAAATGTAACATAAGTTATATGCACCTCTCTTAAATATTGAATATACAAAGAATGGTAGTGAATGATACAGAAAATACCAAAAAATATAATAATACATAATAAATACATAATGTGATTGTACATAAGTGCATAAACAGAGACATGTAAATAGTCATGAGTACATAGTGTAAATACATTTTGTGCTGATACAATTATAATATTACATGATAACACATATACTTATTAGTGTAAAGTGCAAATGTGCATAAACAATGCATGAGTAATAATGCATAATACCAGGAAAAGTGCAAAAACACAATAATGAGTCCAAAAATATATATATGATGATGGGGGGAGTGCTGTAAAAACATGTGCCAATTAGTGATGAGCGGCAGGGGCAATATTCGAATTCGCGATATTTCGCGAATATATGGTAGAATATTCGTCATATATTCGCGAATATTCGTATTCGAGATATTTGTTTTATTGCGAAAAATCTGTAATAAAAAAATCGCATAATGCAAATTTTTATGCGAAAAAAAGGTGTTGGTCAAAAACGAGTATATAGCACTACAGAATATACTGCTATATATTAGTTTTTAGAATATTCGTCATTTTTTCCATCTGAACAAATGATTCCTCCCTGCTTAAAATGCTTGTGGGTCAATGAGTCATTGGCCCACAAGCAAGAAGCAGGGAGGAATCATGACTCAGATCCGATGGTATATTCTAACCACTAGGCGTTCCCATGGTGACGGGGACGCTTGTGGGGAGGAGTATGCCAAAGGGGTTTAACTGTACTGTACTGTTTGGAGAAAAAAAAAAAGACGAATTTTCTAAAAAATGTCAAAACTAATATATTCGCTATAGTGCTATATATTCGTTTTTTAGACTATTCGTCTTTTTTCAACATCTAAAGTCATGATTCCTCCCTGCTTCTTGCTTGTGGGCCAATGACTCATTGACCACAAGCATTTAAAGCAGGGAAAAATCATTTGTTCAGATGGAAAAAATTACGAATATTCGATATAACGAATATATAGCAGTATATTAGTAATATTCGCAAATTATCGAAGTTGCGATATTCGCGATTAATATTCGCTATTCGAATATTCGCGATCAACACTAGTGCCAATAACAATCAAAAACAACAAAAAACAATAATAATTAATAATAAGAATTAATGATAATTGATATATTGCACTGAAGTAGTAAAATCGTCTTATGGGCTCAGCCGGGTTGAACCCCCACTGATGCACCCGCTGGGCCCGGACCAACACATTCACCCCAGTCTTGCCAGAATCTCACCCTTGACTTTCTGGTAGTCAGCTGCTTGATCGTCCGGCAAGTCGAAATAAACCAACTGGGAATCGGATGCCGGGAATGGAGCGGGACCTCAGCCCACTGATCTCGAGGTGGATTTTCCCTTGTGGCCACCTTCTCGTACATCGCCAGGTAGGTTTCGATGTGATCTGAGGGTGTCATCTTGGGGATCGCCGCATGGACCGCTTTCCGGACATCATGGACACTCTGGGATGCTCCTGCCGTCTGTAAAGCCATCAAGTGTTGTAACAACAGCTGGTTTGTTTATTGCTGGTATTGGTTAGCCTCCACGAGAGCTTTCATTACAGCCTCCATTTTGTCACGTGACACAGGTTTGAATTTAACTGGTTTAATCCAGGACATCCAGCCGTACCCGAAAACAAAAGTATTTTGGCATTTACCCTAGCCTCTCTGCGCGTACCCGCATCCTCCATTGTGGGGATACGCTCTGGTAGACAGGGTATGCGGACGCAGTACAGAGGCAAATTACCAGTTCTTAAATCAAAATTCCGTGTTTTTTTTCACACATAAGGCAAAAACAAAACATCAATTTGCAGTTTTGGTGTTAGTTCACACACAATGGAAAGTCCACATAGCAAAAATCACCTTGTTGGCAATTTTATCTCCAGCAGTCCATAGCAGGCTTTTAGGGGGCCAGTTTCCCCTAAACACAGGTCTCAGCCCTCCAGCACGGCACAAGCCTCAGATCCCAGCACACACACACTTTTCTGCTGAGCCCAGCTGTCTTTTAAGGACAGCTAGCTGCTGTCAAAACCCGGACCGGCACTTAAAATCCAGTCCGGTGTTTGACCCCACCTGGCTGCAAACCGGTGTTTGACCCCAACTGGCTGCAAATCAGCCCAGCAGCATACGCTGGGAGGAAAATACCCTTCACTGTGTAACTATATATATATATATATATCCATAAAAAGCCGGGCAGCACTCCTTTAATTTGGTTGAAAGATGGGTGCCAGCGGTAATCCCTCGATTCAGGATGATGAACAAATAATAAAGGTCCGCAGCACTCCTTGAAAGATGAAAAAAATGTGCTATTTATTCACACATGTCATATAGCAACATTTTGGTTCTCTCTCAGAACCTTTTTCAAGCCAAGTGAACCATAAAGTGCAACAGTGCTAATATATATATACATCATGTAATCAATTTAAGCTAATTAGTCATCCCATAAAAAGCGTGCACTCCCCCTTTAACAATGTTACAATTCATTTATTTTAAACTGCATTTCACAGATATGAAACTGTATATGGATTGCTGTTGAACCTGTATCAAGCACTATTTGTCTCTGTCCACATTGAGATGCAGTTTAAAATGAATGAATTGTAACATTGTTAAAGGGGGAGTGCACGCTTTTTATGGGATGACTAATTTATAACTTGCTGTTTATATCTATTAAATTCTATGATGAACTGTATTTCGATAAGAAGCAAAATGAAAAAGTATGTATTGTATACTTATTATACACGTTTGAATTATGAAATACAGGAATATTTGTGGGACCAATATAACAAAGTAAAAACTCACTGTTGATAAAGCATACCAGTGGTATTAATATTATTATTATATTTTTTAATATCCTATTTTGCTCACGCATTTCTGATATTTATTTTTTGGGGATGATTTCTCTACCTTTTGTTTCAAAATTCTTTTCCCTGATCTACACTGCAGTTGTGCACTGGGAAGAAACAGGGGACTTGGGACCCCATCCTAGTAATTGGTGGGGTCTCACTGATGGATCCACCAGCAATCATACATTTATCACCTATTCTTTGGATTTATCACTTTTCCTCAAGAAGGCAGCAGGCACCATAACTGTTGAGTTTCTGCTGTTTTAAACAGCAGACACCCCGTGGTTAATGTCTGCAATCAGCAATAATGCCAATTGCAGACATGTAACCCCTGAGATGAAAACAGAGATCGGTAAAGCTGTTGCTTCTCTGTAATACAGCCTGGGTCTCTCTGAAGAAAACTATGCTATTACAGCTGTAGTTCCCATGGAGCCCTGCAGGTGGCAGGGCTCCATAAGAACATAGTGAATCTGCAATTAATTGCAATGGCAATTCATTACAATGTAAGCATTCTAATCATTGCTTCTTATAGTCAACTAGGATACATTAAAAAGTAAAACATTTTTAAAAATATAAAAATATATAGAAAGACTTCAAATCAACCCATTTTCTCTATAATAAAAATAAAAATTAATAAAGAATAAAAAAATTTACATCTTAGGCATTGTCACAACCCAAAGCGTTCAAACTATTAAAATATAAATGTATTTATCTCATATGGTAAATGCCATAATAGGGAAAAAATTTAAATGCCTGATTTGTTATTTTTTTATTGCTTTACCTCTGCCAAAAAAAGAATAAAAAGTGATCAGAAAGTCATACACACTCCAGAATAGTGTAAACAAAAGTATACAAAGATTGCAAAAAATAAGCTCCATCGGCATAACTATAAAAGAAATTGGGATCAGAATATAGCAAGAAAAAAAATCCTACATTTTTCATGAAAAAAATATAGATGCGGTATTGTTGTAATCATACTGACCTGGAGAATGAAGGTAACATGTCAGTTTTACTGCAAATGAAACACAACAAAACCCCTAAAAGGAAAAACAAAGCCCAAAAAACTATGGTGGAATTGTGTTCTATTTCCAGCCCATTTGGAAAATGTTTCCAGCTTTCCACTGATATGAAATAATAAATGGAAAGTACTACATGTTCATCAGAAAAACAAAACAAAAAAAACAATCCCCGATATGGCCATGTGAATGAAAAAATAAAAACATTAAGGACACGGAAAGGCAGGGAGTAAAAAACAGAAAACCTTCCGGGGCTGAAAGGGTTAAGTTTATAGATGTTGCTGGATATATTAATACTGATAAACAACACATCCCATGATTTGCAGCTTTTTATTTAATCATATTAACTAGTGTTGAGCAAATCAAAGTGAAACTAACTAAATTAAATCAGAATTTTAGGAAAACTTTGCTTCTCCACAAATCCGAATTTCTTCTTGCTTTATTGTAACAAATAGATTTTTTTCTAAAATGGCAGCTGCACATGTTAAAAAGTGAAAGTAAAAAGCCCGGGAAGGAGATATGACCCATAATGCAGTGCAGCCAACCAATCAGCAGATAGCCACCCCCTATGATGTCACAGCCCTAAGAAAAGCCTAATCCTGCAATTTTACTGTGAGCTGAGCATAGAGAGAGATGTGACAAGTGGAAGGGACAGTGTTTTAGCAATCTTTTTATTGTAGAATATTGGATAGGGACAATGCAGAGACAGTGTAGGGAGGTCATAGGGAGACTGCAAGGACAGTGCAGGGTCTGTGTAATATTTCAGTTATACATAGACTGACTCATTGTGAACTTTAATATATAGGCAGGTTTATATTGTTGTCTGCTGTGCCATTTATACTTAATCTGCCATGTTATACATAGACTGACTGTGCATCCATCAACCGGTCTAATATATAGCACTGCCATAACATGGATTAAAAGAACCTTTTTTTTCTCAACTACTTTATTGGCACTGCCTCTATGTCCTTATTATGTTCTACTAAAAAGTCATTAGGACACCTGCTGGGGTGCACAATTTTAGATTTTTTTTTTTGCTTTACTGAAGGATGCTGTATGCTTTTTGATTTACCTAGGGGTTTGCTAGGAATGTTGGTGGCCTGCATGATGATGTGCACGGCCATACATGTGACCTACCTGTCATTCAGATGGACAGTAACTGTTTTGCTACCAGAAAGGATTAGCTATGCATGTTGCTACCCTGCACAGTGATGTACGCCTAGATACATTTTCCCTAAAATTCAACTGCAAGCCGGGATAGACCTGATTTAACATGCTTCATGCCTAATTAATTCGGATCAAAGCTAATTTGTTGGAAAAATTTGTCAAAGCGACCGAATCAAATTTTTGAAAACTTCACTCATATCTAATATTAACCTAACCTAAAAATTACAAATATTAAAATGTTAGCTTTTCACCTATTTCTATGTTAGGACAAGTCTTTTCCTTATGCCTTATTATGCATATGGGCATCATGGGTAGGGGTCCCAACTCAAGGTCACGACCTTGAAGCAGAGTGAAGAGCAGCTCACAGAGAGGGGCTCTTATTTTGGCGGAAGTAGTCTGTCCACATATGATATGGACAGCCATTTATTTTAATGACTGGCATGCTATGCTACATTAAACTCAATAGCTTAAACTTCAGATATAACTTGTTGCAGTTTCACTTTGGTTTTCTGAAAATGGATTGGTCGTGATCAATGATGTATATACTGCAAATGCAGAACATGCAACTGTTTTCTGAACTCACTGGAAATACTGTTAATGCTTTCACACAGGAAAGCATTCAAGATAAGAAAACTTCATAGAACTCAATAGCAGGCTAAGTAAAGTTAATGTAGTCGACACTTAATGTTCTAATGTGTTTTAAATTCTAACCTAAAGAACAGTAAATTGTGGACTATACTCATACCATATAACTAAGCACACTTTTCTTAATATATAATTCATTACCTAACAATCCATGTCAACGAGTTATTCAAGGGAAAACTAGAATTTATTTATGCTGTGTCAAATAAGAACAAGCCACACAACGGGGTACTGAAACATTGTGTTTTTTCATCGATGAATTTCCCAAGAAACAGTTTAAAATAAAAGCATTGTGAAATGTAATTGTAGCACAAAGAAACGGGTTTAATAGCAGTGTTAAATGATTGCTCTGGCGAATATACACAAAAGCACTAAACTCTAATAAAATAAAGTATGAAAATCCATTGCAATGAAGGAAACTTGGTTTCCTCATGAGATTTCAATTATCTTCATTACTCTTAGGCCTCATGCACACGACCGTTGTTTTATTCCGTGTCCGTTGTTCCGTTTATCGTGATTTTCTGCGGACCCAATGACTTTCAAAGGGTCCGTTGAAAACTCGGCTAATGCACCGTTTGTCGTCCGTGACCCGTGGTTCCAGTCCGTCACAAAAATATAACCTGTCCTATTTTTTTCGCGGAAAACGGTTTGCGGACCCATTCAAGTCAATGGGACCGCTAAAAAACACAGAGTCACACAAGATTGTCATCCGCGTCCGTTTTTTTCCTATCATTTGCATGGCAAACCCGTCTTAGATTTTTTTTTACTTTCCTTCATGTCTGGTGATCCTCCAAAAATAAAGGAAGACACACGGAAACAAAAACGGAAACGGTTCACTGAACAACGGAACCCCATTTTGCGGAACGGAACACAACAACGGTCGTGTGCATGAGGCCTTAATGAATAAAGATTGGCAATCTAAATCAAACACCAATCAAGCAGAACTTTTATGGGGAGCTGAATCTGTGCAGTGAATTATGTAATAAGCAATACATAACTTTATAAACAACACATACATACAGTACAGACCAAAAGTTTGGACACACCTTCTCATTCAAAGAGTTTTCTTTATTTTCATGACTATGAAGGCATCAAAACTATGAATTAACACGTGTGGAATTATATACATAACAAACAAGTGTGAAACAACTGAAAATATGTCATATTCTAGGTTCTTCAAAGTAGCCACCTTTTGCTTTGATTACTGCTTTGCACACTCTTGGCATTCTCTTAAGGAGCTTCAAGAGGTAGTCCCCTGAAATGGTCTTCCAACAGTCTTGAAGGAGTTCCCAGAGATGCTCAGCACTTGTTGGCCCTTTTGCCTTCACTCTGCGGTCCAGCTCACCCCAAACCATCTCGATTGGGTTCAGGTCCGGTGACTGTCATCTGGCGCAGCACCCCATCACTCTCCTTCATGGTCAAATAGCCCTTACTTTCAAAGTTTTCCCAATTTTTCGGCTGACTGACTGACCTTCATTTCTTAAAGTAATGATGGCCACTCGTTTTTCTTTACTTAGCTGCTTTTTTCTTGCCATAATACAAATTCTAACAGTCTATTCAGTAGGACTATCAGCTGTGTATCCACCTGACTTCTCCTCTACGCAACTGATGGTCCCAACCCCATTTATAAGGCAAGAAATCCCACTTATTAAACCTGACAGGGCACACCTGTGAAGTGAAAACCATTTCAGGGGACTACCTCTTGAAGCTCATCAAGAGAATGCCAAGAGTGTGCAAAGCAGAAATCAAAGCAAAATGTGGCTACTTTGAAAAAACTAGACATATTTTCAGTTGATTCACACTTGTTTGTTATGTATATAATTCCACATGTGTTAATTCATAGTTTTGATGCCTTCAGTGTGAATCTACAATTTTCATAGTCATGAAAATAAAGAAAACTCTTTGAATGAGAAGGTGTGTCCAAACTTTTGGTCTGTACTGTATATGCACATACCCAGCATAAACATACAAACAAACCAATCAACCATCAAAAAAATATAAAACACAATGACAAGTGGTTAAAGGGAACCTGTCACCGGGAATTTGGGTATAGAGCTGAGGACATTGGTTGCTAGTTGGCCGCTAGCACATCCGCAATACCCAGTCCCCATAGCTCTGTGTGCTTTTATTGTGTATAAAAAACGATTTGATACATATGCAAATTAACCTGAGATAAGTTAGAGCTTGAAAATATAACTCTTCTCTGGTCACACAAGTAAGATATGACTCTTTTATGTTAATTTGCATACGTATCAAATCTGGTTTTTTACACAATAAAAGCACACAGAGCTATGGGGACTCGGTATTGTGGATGTGCTAGTGGCTATCTAGCAACCCATGTCCTCAGCTCTATACCCAAAATCCCGGTGACAGGTTCCCTTTAATAACATTATCTTGTTACAATTCCACCTTTCAAGGGATGCAATATATTAGGTTGATTCCTGAAGTTCATGTGTTGAAGCAAAAATAATGTGCAAGCATAAGGATCTCAGCATCTTCGAGAAAGGACTCCTTCTCCTCAGCTGCCCAGCTCCATTAAAACTGCTACAAATGCAACACCATAAGAACACATTTATAGACAGTTACCAAGCTTTTCCTCCATCCAAGTAGGGCTTTAATGATATTCAAGAAATGTAGACTTGCTATACAAAAATGTTACATGCAGTTTCAGATTTTTAAGCCAAATTTGTCAGCATCAGAAACTCTAGTATTGTATTTAGTTCAATGTTCCTGAATGTATGTAGGATTGCTAACAGTATGGTAGCTGATACAGCTTGTTCATGTGGCATAGCACAGTATTGGCTACTTAATATATTCAGTTAATCCCCGACCTCTGTATTATTGTGCACATTTGTGTGAATATACCGAAAACAAGACACCACTTTTATGCTACACAACATGGATGAGCTGCATCAAAGGTTAAATTGTTGTACTACAACCTCAGTAATTCTAATCTTGCTATTTTGGCAGTTTAAACACATTTATATATGTCTAACATTGCATAAAAAGTTAAAAACTATTTCTCTAAGCACATAAAAATGTATTACTGATATGATGATAATCAGCAAAAGATTGAATATAGTAACAATGCAAATTTATGAAACCATTATTAGTCTACCTGAAAACTCTACAATTTATGTACAGTACAGACCAAAAGTTTGGACACACCTTCTCATTCAAAGAGTTTTCTTTATTTTCATGACTATAAAAATTGTAGATTCACACTGAAGGCATCAAAACTATGAATTAACACATGTGGAATTATATACATAACAAACAAGTGTGAAACAACTGAAAATATGTCATATTCTAGGTTCTTCAAAGTAGCCACCTTTTGCTTTGATTACTGCTTTGCACACTCTTGGCATTCTCTTGATGAGTTTCAAGAGGTAGTCCCTTGAAATGGTTTTCACTTCACAGGTGTGCCCTGTCAGGTTTAATAAGTGGGATTTCTTGCCTTATAAATGGGGTTGGGACCATCAGTTGCGTTGAGGAGAAGTCAGGTGGATACACAGCTGATAGTCCTACTGAATAGACTGTTAGAATTTGTATTATGGCAAGAAAAAAGCAGCTAAGTAAAGAAAAACAAGTGTCCATCATTACTTTAAGAAATTACTCTAAGCAAAAGGTGGCTACTTTGAAGAACCTAGAATATGACATATTTTCAGTTGTTTCACACTTGTTTGTTATGTATATAATTCCACATGTGTTAATTCATAGTTTTGATGCCTTCATAGTCATGAAAATAAAGAAAGCTCTTTGAATGAGAATAAAGGCATTACTTCCATAGCAGAAGGAGCAGAAAAAGAAAGAGGCAGGTTCAGGACATGTAGGGACACAGAGCTTCTGCTATGAAGTGTCCAAACTTTTGGTCTGTACTGTATATGCGTGTGAAATAAATTTTAGTAGGCCACTGATGTAATCATAACAGAAAAAATAGACAAAAGAAAAAATATTTTGTGAAAGGAGAAACATTATTTTAAAATAGTGGTTTTTTTTCAGCATTATTTAACATGTAACGTCATTCTACAGTATTCTCCATTCTCAGATAGTCTTTAGTTTTTAGTTTTTTATTATTATTATTTTATTTAGTTTTTATTCTTTTTGCTTTTAGTTTTATTATACTGTTATCTTGTACCTACACTATAACATAACCTATTTATTTGTCACTGTATGTAAAATCTTATTACTATAAGTATTTTACATGCTATTTTCACATTGTACAGGCTGTATATCATACACCTACAGAGTGCATTGCATTGTGTGGTGACAAGACTCCTGGTGACAGTAGTTCATGTCTGTTTAGTCTTCCTTAAAAATATTCTTACTTTCTGCATTGAAGGTGCAATGTATAGCTTAAGCTCTGTGCATCTGTATTAAGAATCTTTGTTGTGTCTTGTTTCTTACCTAGATTTGTGTCTCAAGACCCCATAGATGAGGCTGACGATTATCGGAAGTGTTCTGTCCTGACAATACCCTGCTCATCAGTGAAGGAGGCTGCTACATTTACATGCAGAGATCTCCTCCACAGTATGGGGTGGAGCAATCCCTAATGCCATCACTCGTCCCCATACAGAATCATTGTTTGCAAGCAGCAAAGTAATTCTATAATGCCTTGAATCTCTAATTGGGGTGAAAAAGCTATCTTAATACTACTTCTTTTGGGATGTCCACATAATTTTACACATAAGTAATTCTATAATGCCTTGATTCTGTAATTGGGGTGAAAAAGTGCTCCATTTTTACAGTTATTTATTTTTCCACCTTGTTTTATAGATAAGTAATTCCACTAGGCCTTGATTCTGTAATTGAGGTGAAAAAACAGTCTAATACTACTACTATTGAGGTGTCCACATGGTGTTATATATAAGTAATTCTATTAGGCCTTGATTCTGCAATTGGGATGAAAAAGTGGTCTAATACTGCTGCTATTGGTGTGTCCACATTATTTTATACATAAGTTATTCTATAATGCCTTGATTCTGTAATTGGAGTGAAAAAGCACTGTATTTTTAAAGTTATTTAGTTTTATAGATAAATAATTCTATTAGTCCTTGATTCTGTAATTGGGATGAAAAAGTGGTCTAATACTACTGCTATTGGAGTGTTCACATTGTGTTATAGATAAGTAATTCTATAATGCCTTTATTCTGTAATTGGGGTGAAAAAGCACTCTATTTTTACAGTTATTAAATTTTTCACCTTGTTTTATAGATAAGCAATTCCATTAGGCCTTGATTCTGTAATTGGGGTGAAAAAGCGTTCTAATACTACTGCTACTGCGGTGTCAACATTGTCTTGTAGATAAGTAATTCTATAATGCTTTCATTCTGTAATTGGGGTGAAAAAGCAGTCTAATACTACTGCTATTTTACACTTACAAGTACTGTACAGTATGTCTGACAGACAGGTGCCAGGGCCTTCAAAGGGAATGGGTAGTGGCAAAAATGTTTCTAGAGCTGGCAGAAGTAGCAGCAGAAAAGGGAAGCGGGTGGTAGCAGCAGTCGCAGCAACAGGCCAGAGCTGCCACTGTCATCCAGCGGTCGTGTTTTGACCAGCAACCCAGCTATCTTTGAATGGTTGACTCAGTCTTCAACATCATCTCATATGACATCAAACACACACAGCCAGGAATCAGTAGGTTCCTCTGACACCACACTTAGTTGGCATGGACCAAGAACAAGCTCTGTGTCCCTACATGTCCTGAACCTGCCTCTTTCTTTTTCTGCTCCTTCTGCTATGGAAGTAATGTATGCTGCTGGCTCTGCTCCACTTTTCTGCGAGGACAAGCTTATTGAGGACAGTCAGCAGCTATTGCCCAGCCCAGATTAAGAGGAGAGATCTGCTGCTTCCTCCTGTAGGTGGGTAAGTAGTGATGATGAGATTTGCATGGGAACAGGTGTTGAGAGCGTTCAGGGATGCAGGCATGAGACTGGAAAGCGTGACATCAGTAACATGCAGACAGTAGAGGATGATGATGTAGCCGATCGCTTGTGGGAGCCGGGTGAAGAGGGGGCTTCATCATCATCATCATCATCATGGGGAGAGGGTGAATGCTTGCCCATTAAATAGCAGCAGGGTGTCAGCATGCGGCTCAGCCAGCAGGGTGTAAAGTTGGCTGTGAGCCAGCAGGGTGAAAGCCAAACATGCATGGGGTAGACCATCTGCTACTCAGGAACCTACCTGTCTGGAAACAACAAGCAGGGCACGGCTTCATAGAGGCAGCGGAAGGTAATCAGCGCGGTGGGGGTAAAATTTCCTACTCACCAGGAATTTTATAATCAAGTCACCGGAGGACGTTAGCGTGGCCATATGTAAAAACTATTGGCAGAAGGTGAAGTGTGGCCAGGGTGCCAATGTTGGCACCACAATCCTGCATCAGCACATGGAGCGTCAGCATAAAGTGACCTGGGAAAACTGTGGCACTAATCTTGTGGTACACCGCAAACTTTTTCCAACAGTCAAGGCTCCACCACCTTAGCAGAAGGGAGCTGTGTTTCCCTCAGATCATCTACTGGTCCTGATGCTCCTCCTCCTTCTCGTCACTTATTTCGCCAGCAATCTATCACCAAGGCGATTGAAAAAAGACAACAGAATGTGTGCACTCATCCAATGGCGCAGAAGCTGAACATGCTCCTGGCCAAGTTTCTGGTACTACAGTCCCTCCCTTTACATGTGATTGACCCTGCACCTTTCAGAGAACTGATGGCTTGTGCCGAGCCAAGGTGGAGAGTTTCAAGCAGTCATCACTTCTCCAAAAAGGCTATACCCGCCCTGCACACGTATGTTGAGCAGAAGATGGGACAGACCTTGAGCCTGTCAATGTCTGGGATAGTTCATGGCAGTGCCGACATGTGGAGCTATAACTATGGTTAAAGATAATATCTGTTCTTTACGGCCCACTGGGTAAATGTGGTTCCTGATCAGGCACCCCGGCAACTTGGCCAGGTGATGGGAATGTAGTCTCCTGCTCCAATGTCTTCCTTTGCCTCCTTATCCTCCACCTTGTCCTCAGCCTCCACTGTAGGCACAATTCGGAGTGCTCCTCCAGCATACCACATGTGCAGGGCACAGCTGTGTCACGCTGTTCTGCATCTAGTTTGCCTGGGCGAATGGAGTCACACAGGGGAGGAACTGATCCGGCTCCAAAATCAAGAAATTGAATCCTGGCTATCTCCTCGCCAACTTAACATCGGAACCATGGTTGCCGATAATGGGAAGAACATTATTTCGTGCTGTGTCAAGGAGGGCCTGAATAGCGCACGTCTTTAATCCGGTTGTAAATCGGTTCCTGAAGTTTTTCACCCAACTGCAAGAAATCTTAAAAATGGCCAGTAAACTGTGAACTGTAAAACACACCCTCATTGAGCTGCAAAGACAGAATAGCGTTCTCCAACATCACAGTCTCCCCAATCTGCGACATTTCCACCCATTGGAACTCCAAACCCCACCAACTATATAAGTAGAGGAAGGACGTAAATGATTTCTTGATAATACAGGAGGACAGGAGTACTCCCTTGTGTAACTTTGACATTAGCCAGTGGCAGCTCATGCGTGACACCTGCCGTTTGCTCAGGCCCTTTGAGAAGGCTATTTTATTTGTCAGTCGCCAGAACTATGGGATGAATAATGTCATTCCACTCATTTATGTCCTGGAGAAGATACTGATAAATCTGACTGGCCAGGGGACAGAAAATGTGGTGCCTATATGTAATGGCCACCTGAGCCCAGCGGGGGCTGAACTGGCAGAGTAGGAGGATAAGGACAAGAATGAGGACATTTATTCAAAAGCAATGTATACAGAAAAAGGTGGTTTAGCTGCACAACTGACAGGCAACGAGCAGGAGGAGCTGAAGGAGCTGGAGGGCAATGAGGACGACCAGGAAGATGACCCCAACATGTGGTAGTATGCAGTGGAAATGAAGGCAGGGATTCCCTCCGAGTCCCTTGCGCAAATGGCCAGATACATGCTGAGTTGCTTGCTTAGTGACAGACACATTATCACCATTCAGCGGATGGATGACTACTGTTTCTCTGCCATGTTAGACCCTCGCTACCGGGCCCAAATGTTTTTTACACCTGCTGAGAGGGAGGGTAAACTTAACTACTATCGAGACATTCTATGTAGTCAGTTGGTAGCTGCTACTATCGAGACATTCTATGTGTGCATCACCCATCCTCACAAAGGTCTGACCAGGGGGGCCCTCTGCGCTCACGCTCCAATGCCATGACCCGCCAGTAGTGTGGCATCAGAGTGGGTGTTAATTCCGGCAGGGGCATACTTACCCCAAAGAGAACTCGCCTTTCAACACAAAATGTTGAGAGATTAACCTTAACCATAGTAAAGACGAATCAGGCATGGACGATCCAGTATTTCCACACACCGGTGCCTGATGCATCAGACTAGATCATTCTGTCAGTAATGTTATGAGTGCAGTGTGCTGCCACAACAAAACATTGCGAAAAATGGCCCGTTACTCCTGGCCACATGATTCACTATTCTGATGCTGCCACCTGCCTAATCACACACAACTGCTGCCTCTGCTGACATTTTCTCCTACTGCCACCATCTTGTGTTGTTACTGCAACTGCTGTTGCACCCCACCTCTCCACTCTGTGACTGGGCCACCATGATGACTCCTCATGCTGTTTCTATCCTCACCACTTTGTGACTGGGCCACTATGATGACTCATCATGCTATTGCCACCCTCACCACTTGGTGACTGGGCCACTATGATGGCTCTTCATGCTGATGCCACCCTAATCAGTCTGTGACTGGGCCACTAGTGTCCCTGTTTGGCTCCTGTTTTTTTGGGGGGGGCCTTACCAATACTAATCAGTTACTGACCAAATACTGACCGTGTGAACGAAGATGCTTAAAAGACAGGATACATTTTTTGTTGGGTTGTTCTTCTGACGGATCAGAAGAAGAGAAAAAAAAAACAGTGACATCAACACAAACTTACTGTTGACACTCTCTCCACTCTGTCATGGGGCCACTACTTGTATCAGTGTGTTACAAGTTTCTCAAGCAATCTATGTGGAAACAGGAGACGTGCTAAATGAGACAGTTCTTTCACTCAACAGTGGAGTTTGAGTGGGTAACACAGCTTATCTATCAACCAATGTGGACACCTCAAAAACAGTGAGATGACACCACTCTTTCACAATTTAGTAGAATCTGTGGAAACAGGAGACAGTGTAAAAAGAGACTGCTCTATAGTAGAATCTTGGGCCATTGCGTAGTTAAGTACATTATAGGGTTGGCTTTCTGTTATAACGGAAAATAATGGAATCCATAAGACGGAAGTCAAAATGGAAGCCTTTAAGAGGCATTCCATTTTGACCTGTCATAATAGAAGTCTATTTGCAATCATAATGGATCCGTCTGGTTCCCGTTATGCAAGACGGAAAACATAGTCCTGTCGACTTTGTTATGATTCCCATTGACTTCTATTATGACAGAAAGCAAAACGGAATGCTTTTTAAAGGCTTCCGTTTTGTATTCTGTCATACGTTCTACTGCCCATAGACTTGTATGATGAAGAATCAAAATGGAATGCCTCTTAAAGGGAACCTGTCACCTCTACTATGTTACCCTAAACATATAAATTACACTTTTAATTTCATTTGCAGACAAACTCAATAAGTATTATACATTTTTGTACTTCCTGCCTTTTATGCAAATTAACATAAAAGAGTCATATCTTACTGGTATGACCAGAGAGGAGTTATATTTTCAAGCTCTGACTCATCTCAGGTTAATTTGCACATGTATTAATTCGTGTTTTTTTTTACACAATAAAAGCACACAGAGCTATGGGGACTGGATATTGCAGATGTCCCGGTGACAGGTTCCCTTTAAAGGCTTCTGTTATTTTCCGTTATAACCATGTATTAAGGGAAAGCCATAACGGAATCCATATCGCTGATGTGAACCCACCCATACCTGAAGCAAACATTTATCTGTATGGCTGAGTTTACAGTTCAGTTATTTGGTTAGTTAATTCCAGCAGGTACTGTATGGTGAGCCACAATAAGGAGCCAATCCTAATCTCTAAAAAGGTATCATGAAAAGATCTTCTCCGGATCTGTGTTTTGTTTTATACTGTATGTGACCTACCTGTCATACTTGCGAACAGTGTTTCACTACCAGAAAGGACTAGCTATGCATGTTGCTGCAATGCACAGTGATTTACACCAAAATACACCAGGATATAGCTGATTTAATGTGCTTTGAGACAAATTAATTTGGATTTTTTTTTTTATTAATTGAAGCATCTGAATCAAATTTTTTAAAACGTTTTTCATCTCTATTAATGAGCATTCCTACAAATTAGTGATAATTTGCCTGAACATCAGACAGTGTAAAGGAACATTTAGTGTAGTTTGGTTCTTAAATACCTCCTAGACCTTGCCTTGTTTCAAGCCTTGAAGTTTGTTTTTCATTGTGTACTGTTAAATCAATTGTTTGTTTACTGATATTTTATTTTCTCTGTGTGCCTTCTTGTTATCTTGCTAGGGTCAGTATTGCAGATAAAGGTCCGTTTCTGCTGGGTTCATATATGCGCAGTAAACTCCTCCGCTTGAACAGGGTGCTGGAGTTCACTGTATCCTGCGTAGCCGAATACCACTGTGCACCGCCGGGTCCCCATTCCCTGTAATGGCATCCGGCAGGGATCTGGCTGCTTTCCGGCGTATATGCCGGCTTGTTTACACCGCATATGTGAATGTGGCCCTAGTGTCATTTATGTCTGTCCATCATCATTTATCAGCTTTTAATCTGAGTACCACGACTAACTTCCATCTGCTTCATTACCTGGCTGAATCTCCTTCTCCTGTTATCGAAAAGGAAAGTCTTTATGTTCATATTTGTTACTAAACAATGTTGATACATGTTTTTATACTATTCTTGCCACCATCCTGTTGTTATACAATTTGGCCATACTATAAGTTCTTGAGTTATCAAAGTACCGGGATACACCATTAGAACCAGGGAAAGGTGACTGCTATACTGTAGGTGAAGACCTACTCTGTAATTGCTTATGTCACCATTAAAATGAGTTTTCTGGAATATAACAACAGACTTAAATATGTTAAAAGAAAGAGAAATTTAATAAATTGCACAGGTGTGCAAATTTTTTTTTTTTTCAAGAGCTGTTTTGGTTATTCCACGTAATCTGTTTTTTGGTGCGCTGAATCCGAAAATGACCTCCATTTTGTCATGGGACATCACGTTTCCTGCCAATTTAGGTAACTATATTAAATAAGGCAATGCCTCAAAATAATTGCAAATAGACTTAAAAAATTTAAGTTATATTACAATTTTTTCATCAAAATCCTTTTTTGAACTGAAATTAGCTCACCTAAACACACTAAACTCGATTCTTCTTCCCTTTGAGGCTCCTCTTGGTAAATTTACGCTTGTGAGAAGCATCCAACAGTAGTCTGCCATCATTGTAATACTCCATTTTCCCTGGCCTCTCCTTTCCATCTCTTTAATGTCTCGATGGAATCGTTCACCTTGTTCCTCACTCACAGCTCTTAAATTTTCAGGAAAGTAGTCAAGGTGGGACTGGAGGAAATTCACTTTCAAACTTATCAGGCAACCTAAAGTTTGAAATGCTTTCAGCATTCGTCTGACGATCTTTTTGTAGTGAGAATTTTTGTTATTGCCTAAATATTTCTGTACGACTTCTTTAAATGCAATCCACCCTTCTTTTTGAGGATCTGTCATGGTATTGAGAAACTCTTGATCAACTATAAGCATTCTAATGTCTGGTCCGACAAACACACCTTCCTTCAATTTTGCCTCCGACAGGCCTGGAAACTTGGTGACCAAATATTTGAAGCATTCTCCATCTCTTGGAAGTGACTTTATGAATTGCTTCATCAATCCCAATTTTATGTGGAGAGGTGGTAGAAGAACTTTATGGGAAGATACCAAAGTTTCTCGGAGAACATTTTCACTGACTGTAAGCACCCTCGACTGCCAACTCTTCTTGGTCCAGTGATTTTGGCGGTCTCGACTGTCCCATAGACACAGAAAACAAGGCATTCAAGTCCCGACACACTTGCCAACCATGGTCTTCATATTTACATTTATGAAGAACCAATTCCAAGTTCTTGTAGGTTTCCTTCAAGTGTACGGAATGACCTACAGGTATGGAAGCATAAAAACCACCGTTGTGGAGAAAAACTGCTTTGAGACTTCTTTTTGAAGAATCTATAAAAAGACGCCATTACTCTGAATCATATTGGATTTTAAATTGACCCATCAGACCTTCGACATCGATGCAATAAACCAATTTGTCTTCCTGGGCGAAGTAAGGAACAAACTCATTTTCACGATGTCTGAATCATGAAGATGACACTCCTGGCAACAATAAAGCCTTTTCAGCCTTACTCAGCTGCATCTTTGGGAAGATTCAAGTCTTTTACCAAATCATGCATCTCCTCCTGAGAAAACTATTTTGGTATTGTATCATTTTCAAAGTCAGATTCTTCAGGAAAGATTAACCCCTTCCACCATTAGAAGCACAGACTCAGGGCTGAGGCTTACACATACAGCATGCTGCTGAGTATCCCAGTAGTCAGACATGTCACTCAGAGCAGCAATTGTATTCACTCCCTTTGGAGAGGGGGAGGGGCAGAGATTGTTTACTTGCAAATAAAAACAAAGGGCCAAGAAGAGAAGTAGGGAAATGTGGAAATAGATTTTTTTTCCCTTAAAGCTTGCTTAGCTTATGTATGTATTGCTGACCATCAGATTTACAGTACAATTTTTTTTTACATAACTCGGACAAGCCATTTGAGTTTTTTTGGGGCATTTTATATCTTAGTTTTTTTTTTCAATTCTCTTTTTATTAGTTTTTATAATAAAATAAGAGATTGTTACATTGTATCGATGTAGAAGAAATCAAGAACAGTTATGACAAGTTGATATGCAACCGTGCTCGTTCTATAACATAATGATGAACATGGAGTAACGAGTAGATGGGAAATGGGAGAGAGGGAGGGGGGTGAGGGAGAGGGAGGGGGGAGAGTTGAGTGTTAGGTACTAGGGGTGTGTTGTATCCAGGATCAAGGACGGACAGATTTTGTGAAGATCAGTTCGGTGTTTCAGATATGTTAGAAAGCATGTTAAGTGCTGGTGTAGTATTTCGGAAGGATAACCAATCTTCCCATATTTTTTGAAATGTCGTGTGGGATCTTTTTTCCCAGGCTGACAGTTCCTCCATGTGGTAAATATGGTTGACCTTATTTAGCCACTGTGAAACGGTCGGTGGTGTTTTTTGATTTCAATATTGTCGTATAAGGGATTTTGCAGCAGCAATGAGGTAAAGAAAAAGTCTGCGTTTCCTAAAGGGAATGTTTTCCAGTCTGACATGTAGTAGGACTGAGAGGGGAGAAAGGGTCTCGGGTAAAGAACACATTTGTTTAGCCAGTTTAAGTATCTCAGTTCAGAAAGGCTGAATCACAGGGCAGTGCCACCACATGTGTAGGTATGTGCCTTTGGTTTGGGAGCACCTCCAACATATGTCTGTGCTGAGGCAGTGCATCTGTTTGATTCGAACTGGGGTGAGATACCACCTGGTTATTAGTTTGAAGGAGTTCTCCTGGAGACGTGTGCATCTAGTGATCCCATGCAAGCTTAAGTAGATTTGTTTGGATTCTCTGTCTGTGAATGTAGTTTCAAAGTCTCTGCTCCTTTCTGTGATGTATGTCATATCATTAGGGTATCTAATGGATTAAAGTATTTTGTAGACTTGTGACAAAACATGGCGAGGGGAATGGTGTGAAGCAATGAGTTTCTCAAAAGGGGTCAGCTCTCTATATGTGTTAGATGTAGTCAGGATAGGGGTGATTAATGATTTGATGTGGGCCTTCTGTATCAGGTGTAACTGGGTATAGCAAAGTGGGTCGTCAGTGCTATCTTGGTCTAGAAAAGATTGTATCTTGATAGATTTCAGGTCTGAGGGGTTAATTCCTATATCTCTATATTTCACTTAGTATAAATCTGTTGTCTGCTATGGACATAAGGGGGGAGAGAATGGGACTAAGATCTTCCTTGTAGGACCGCCAAATTTTAAGTGTTTCTTAGGTAATGAGGTTGAGTGTGAGTTGGGCTGGGGTAATGTCTTCCTTAACACATAGGTGTGACTTTAATGGACATTGTGCAAGACATTCTTCTAGAGGTACCCAGAGTTTCTCGGCCTTTCCTCTCGACCACTGTAATAATCTCGAGATATGTACCGCTTCATAATATAGTCTCCAATTAGGCAGCGCCATTCCCCCTCTTGTTTTGTGTTGCGTGAGTAATGCATAATTTAGGCGAGGTCTTTTACCTTGCCAGAGAAAGCGGTTAGTAGTTCTTTTGATCTCAGTAAAGAAGGAGATTGGTAAGGGGACTGCCAGTGCCTGAAAGAGATACAATAGTTTTGGAAGTAGTATAGCCTTAATAAGGTTTTTACGTCCCATCCATGATAGGTATGGGAGTGACCAAGAGTCAAAAGTCGATTGAAATGTCTAGGGTAAATGAGCATAATTCAGTTTGTAGAGGTCCTTGCACGTTTTGCTAATTTTGAGGCCTAGGTATGTAATGTGTGATTGTGGCCACTGATATGGGAAGCCTTGTTTGAGGTCAGATATTAATTTATTACTGATGTTGAGACCCAGGGCCTCGGACTTTGTTTCATTTATCTTAAAATTGGAGAGGGAACCGTATTCTTGGAGAAGTGTCTGCAATGCCGGAAATGCGTCTAGTGGGTTTGTGATGAAAATTAAGATGTCATCCGCGTAGGCTGCAGTGCTGTGTGTGTGCTCATTTGTGTGAAAGCCAATTATCTCTGGATGTTCTCTAATAGTCTGTAAGAGTGGTTCGAGGGATAGGACGAAGAGAGATGGGGACAAGGGACAGCCCTGTCTAGTTCCGTTTTGAATTTCGAATGATTCTGATAGTGATTTATTGATCCGCAATTTTGCAGTAGGGTATGAGTACATTGCGAAAATTGCACTGGTGAGAGATGGGGGGAAGCCGAAATGTATAAGCACTTGTCTCATGTAGGTCCTGTCCACCCTATCAAACGCCTTCTCCGCGTCAGTCCCCAGCATGATTAGAGGAGTCTTCTTGCAGTTGGCTAGTTGTAGCAAGGACAGAACTCTCATTGAGTCGTCTTTCCCTTCCCTCCCAGTTACAAAGCCTACTTGTTCCGCAGAGACCAGATGTGGGATTAGGGGTTTCATCCTGTTGGCCAACAGGCTAGCGTATAGCTTAAAGGGATTCTGTCACCAGGTTTTACCCCTGTCAGCTAAACATATGCTGATGTTCAGGGCGTCTTCACGATTCCTAATGTGGGCTTATAAATGTCATCTGTGGGCTTATTTAGCTAAAAAACAGCTATTACTAACCTGTCAGTCAAACAAATAAGGTGCCCAAGGGGATGTTAATGGATGCAAGGTGCCGGCCGCACCCGCCGCCGTTCGTGCCCAGCGCCGCCTTTCCAGACTTCTGCGCCGCCTCCTAATCCTCTGTGCTGCCTCTCACTCTCCCTCCCTCCCCCCTCCTTCTGCTGTAAGATCTCGCGCTTGCGCACAGGGCTCTGCCTGATGCGCCCGTGCAGACTTCTCCATTTGGCTTCTTACAGCGAAGTGCGCATGCGCCGGCACTTCGCTCAACCCCTGTATGCGCAAGATCTTACAGCAGGAGAAGGGGGAGGGAGGGAGAGCGAGAGGCGGCACAGAGGATTAGGAGGCAGCGCAGAAGTCTGGAAAGGCGGCGCTGGGCACGAACGGCGGTGGGTGCGGCCGGCACCTTGCATCCATTAACATCCCCTTGGGCACCTTATTTGTTTGACTGACAGGTTAGTAATAGCTGTTTTTTAGCTAAATAAGCCCACAGATGACATTTATAAGCCCACATTAGGAATCGTGAAGACGCCCTGAACATCAGCATATGTTTAGCTGACAGGGGTAAAACCTGGTGACAGAATCCCTTTAAGATCTATGTTCAGTAGCGATATAGGTCTATAGCTATCGCATTGTTTTGGGTCTTTCCCTTCTTTGTGTATCAGTGTGATATATGCTTCTAATGCTTGCTTTGGGATATGAGATCCCCGTAGGTATCTTAAATCTTTATATAAATTTATATCTTAAATGCACTTATGTGAATGAATTAATAGTAATTTAGACTTTAAATTTGGTTAAAAACTTATAATATAAAAAAATACCCAAAATTAAAAAAACAATTATGCATTTGAAGACAATTTAGCATTTTGTGGCAAATCATGACGTCTAGGAGTTTTTTCAATATTTTATTTGTTTTCAGCACACCAAAATACATGGAAATTAGATGAAAAAATTATCAAACAGCTTTTTAGTCGCAGACCTGTTTTATTTGTAATGATTTTGCCCCATTCCTGAACCACTAAACCCTGCTGCTACCTGTTCCTTAATGTTAACAGCGTTAGTATGCAATAACGTGATGCCAATGTGATCTCAGAACACATGATTGCGGCAGCCAATAACCACCACTTCATGTGATATCTGCATGGCTGAAATGTCATCATGTGTAACCATATACAGCAAGCGCCAACCAACAGCAGTGTGGAAACAGCACATAATCAATAGGATAAATAATTTATATTGTGTATTGCTTCTTTTGATATTTGAAGCATACTGCATTTAGTTTTATTTTTATATACTGGAAATCACAATTTTGCTAAGTATTATATACAGCTTTGTATAATGGGTAAGATGGTGGCTCAATTGTTTAGCAGTGCCGGTGTCCTGGGTCTGAATCCAACCAAGAGTAACATCTGCATGGAGTATGAATGTTCTTCTTGTGTTTCCTCTAGGTGCTCCAGTTTCTCCCAAGACTCAAAAAGACATACTGTATGGTTAATTTGGAGCTTAGATGGGGGCAAGTACCAATGTAATGACAATCGTTATGCACCACTGCTGGATACATTGGTGCTATATAAATTAATATATTAATAATAAAATGCAGGATATTGTAAATCTATAATCTTTTGTTGATTTAACACTTTCAAGCTAATCGGAAATCTATTGTCTAGGCAGCAAAATGGCAATCCTAGAAAAGTACTGTATAATTAATGCATGAAATGTCTAGGAAGCAACTAGAAAAAGAAGAATAGATGTTCTTTATGTAAAGTAAGGATATTTTTAGACTAGGCATTGTTGCTTCAAGGGCTTGCGCTTACCAATTCATTTCTCTGTCTCAAGTGGTTAAAGGAGTCAAAACCAAAGCAGAAAATAAGTGAATAAAAAATGAGAAATGCTGTCAGCAATAGTAGTCACTTTCAGGGGAATCTCCAGTATATGGAGTTATATGAGGTCACTTTTAAAATTATACCAAGCCCTGTTATTAAGTTAAATCATCTTGCCTTTAACTACAACATTATGAAAAAAACTAAATTGTATTAAAGTTCTGAAAATAATATTTATTTTTAGAATATTAATCTGCTGTTGTTTTTAAGAATAAAGCAAACTGTGGAGGAATTTATGAGAAAACTACAGAGTGCTAATTAGATATCAGTTCAGTAGATTCAGTAGATATTAACAATAGACAACACGACAGCTACTGATTATGACTGGTTTTCTTTAGGCATCTCATTTTCCATGAAGAGCAGAGTTGTTCCTCCATAAAACATTGTGCAAATGGAGTGCAACAGAAAAACCCACCCATTGACATACTGTAGGGACAAGTAGCTGTCTAACATTGATATCTACTTTGATCCCAAGCAAAGATTATTTTATTAAAGTTGTCAAATGTAAAGGGACATGAAAATAGGCACAAAACTACACAGCTGTCCCTAACCACTTCCTAGTAAAAATGAGATGCAATTGTTCTGTGCCCTGTAAAGAGTTTTTAATCTGGACAACCTCAGTTCATATGCCTATTAGGGCATAACAAAATGATAGAGGAGCCCTCCCTATAAGCAAACAGTAAATAAAAACAGCAGTTCTCACTATATTTAAAAAATTAATAAATCACATGGATGACCATTCATCTGAATTTCATGTAATACTACACTCTGTAGGAGAAATGTCTAGATGACCACATGTTCCCCCAGCAAAATCAACTTTTTGCCAACAGTGTTGGGAGTGGTGATGTGAACAACTGTCAAATGAAAGGGGTTGTCTGCAGTGAGACAATTATATTTCATTAGAAAACAGCATATAAATAGAGATGAGCGAATTTCAAAAATTCAATTTAATCCGAATTAATTTGTGGCGAATCGCATTAAAACTGCTATTTCCTGGCTGCAGAGCCTGTATAGTGGTGAAGAACACTGTGCCTTGCAGCAACACGCATAGTGAGTCTGCTGTGGTAGTGAGTCAGTATGACATGCAGATGACAGGCTCTTAAAATCACTGCACACTTCACTTCTTTGGGCAGTTACGGGGCCAAAACTGACCAAATAACTCAAGTGTGAACTTAGCCTTACAGGTCAATGTTAGCGTCAGGTATAAAGAACCGTTTAGAGGCCCAAGATCCTACTATAGCGTGAAAGAGCGCATTTCTTTTACACCATCATCAGCTGATTCCACATAGATGTCTACAGAACCTGTTCTATTAAACGCCTTTACAAGTAGAGCTCCCCTGACAGAGTGGAGAGGGGGTCAGCAGTAAGTTTGTGTTGAAGTCACTGATTATTTTGCCCTTCCTCGGACCCGTCAGAACAATAACTTCCCAAAAAACGGATCCTGTCTGTTGAGCATCCGCCTTCACTCGGTCAGCATTTGTTCAGTAATCCATCAGTATTGCTAATGCAAAAAAAAATAAAAAACAGGAGTGGATCCAAAACAAAGATGACACGTAAATGAAATATTTTCATGTCTTCTGTGTTTTGTACCCACTCCTGCTTTTGGTTACAAAATCTTAAGCCAATTCTGATGGGACTATACAGGCCTTACAGCTGCTACACAGACAGGATCCGTTGGGTGTTTCATTTTTTCTTCCTTCTGACAGATCAGAAGAAGGGTCAAATAAATGATGTCAATCAAGCCAAAAATGCAAAAAAGTGGCCCAGTCATGAAGTGGGGAGGGTGGGAACAGCATGAGAAGTCCACAGAGTGGCCCAATGACATCAAGTGGAGGTGGCAGCAGCATCAGGAGACCACAGAGTGGCAAGGTGGCATAGTTTGGAGGTGGAAGCAGCATCAGAAGACCACAGAGTGGCAAAGTGACATACAGGGTGAGCCATTTATATGGATACACCTTAATAAAATGGGAATGGTTGGTGATATTAACTTCCTGTTTGTGGCACATTAGTATATGTGAGGGGGGAAACTTTTCAAGATGGGTGGTGACCATGGCGGCCATTTTGAAGTCGGCCATTTTGAATCCAACTTTTATTTTTTCAATAGGAAGAGGGTCATGTGACACATCAAACTTATTGGGAATTTCACACAAAAAACAATGGTGTACTTGGTTTTAACGTAACTTTATTCTTTCATGAGTTATTTACAATTTTCTCTTTGTTTACAGCCATTGACATGTCGCCGAGGTTAACACGTGAGGAGCGGATAGAAATTGTGTTGATGTCTGGTGAACGCAGTAACCGGGTCATTGCAGCAGATTTTAATGCAAGACACCCTACGAGACACCCATCTCCCATGCTACAGTTAGCAAACTGCTTGCTAAGTTTCGTGAAACTGGTTGAGTGTTGGATTTGCCAAAATGTGGACGCATGAAATCTGTCTCTAATGAAGAAACATCAGTGGCTGTCCTAGCTTCATTCAGCAAGAGCACACAGCGTAGCACTCGCCGCATGTCACTGGAGAGTGGCATTAGTCAAACATCCCTTCGGCGGATATTAGCTACTCACAAATGGCACCCTTACAAACTCCAGCTACTGCAGCATCTCAACGAGGATGACCCAGATCGGCGCACTGAATTTGAAGAATGGGCAAAACAAAAATTGGAACAGAACCCTCAGTTTACGCAGAAGATTTTGTTCAGTGATGAGGCAAACTTTTATGTGAATGGTGAAGTTAACAAACAAAACCACCGCTATTGGTCTGACACTAACCCACATTGGATAGATCCCTCCAAGACCGTTGGAACAAAAAAATTTATGGTTTGGTGTGGTATATGGGGTACAAAGATAGTGGGGCCATTCTTCATCAATGGAAACCTCAAGGCCACTGGATATGCGAAATTGCTACATGATGATGTGTTTCCCTCTTTATGCACTGAAGCTGGCACGTTCCCTGAGTTTTTCCAGCAAGATGGTGCACCACCACATTATGGGTGTCAGGTCCGAGCATTCCTAGATGAACAGTTTCCTGGAAAGTGGATTGGTCGTCGTAGGCCAGTTGAATGGCCCCCAAGGTCTCCAGATCTGACCCCCTTAGAATTTTATCTTTGGGGTCATCTGAAGGCAATTGTCTATGCTGTGAAGATACGAGATGTGCAGCACCTGAAACTACGGATACTGGAAGCCTGTGCTAGCATTTCTCCTGCGGTGTTGCTATCAGTGTGTGAAGAGTGGGAGAAGAGGGTTGCATTGACAATCCAACACAATGGGCAGCACATTGAACACATTTTATAAGTGGTCAGAAACTTGTAAATAACTCATGAAAGAATAAAGTTATGTTAAAACCAAGCACACCATTGTTTTTTGTGTGAAATTCCCAATAAGTTTGATGTGTCACATGACCCTCTTCCTATTGAAAAAATAAAAGTTGGATTCAAAATGGCCGACTTCAAAATGACCGCCATGGTCACCACCCATCTTGAAAAGTTTCCCCCTCACATATACTAATGTGCCACAAACAGGAAGTTAATATCACCAACCATTCCGATTTTATTAAGGTGTATCCATATAAATGGCCCACCCTGTAGTGTGTAGGTAGCAGCAACATCAGTAGACCACAGAGTGGCACAATAATAGAGTGTGGAGGTGGCAGCAGCAGCATGAGGAGGCCACAGAGTGGCAAGGTGAAATAGTGTTGAGGTAGCAGCAGCATCAGGAGACCACAGAGTGGCAGGGTGGCATAGTGTGGAGGTAGCAGCAGCATCAGGAGACCATAGAGTGGCACAATTACAGAGTGTGAAGGTGGCAGCAGCAGCATGAGGAGTCCACAGAGTGGCAAGATGGCATAGTGTTGAGGTAGCAGCATCAGCATCAGGAGACCACAGAGTGGCAAGGTGACATAGTGTGGAGGTAGCATCAGTAGACCATAGAGTGGCACAATGAGAGTGTGGAGGTGGCAGCAGCATCAGGAGACCACAGAATGTCAAAGTGACATAGTGTGTAGGTGGCAGCAGCATCAGGAGACCACAGAGTGGCAAGATGACAGTGTGGAGGTGGCAGCAGCATCAGGAGACCACAGAGTGGCAAGGTGACATAATGTGGAGGTGGCAGCAGCATCAGACCACATAGTTACCTGGTGACAGAGTGGGGAGGTTGGTGGCACTAATGGTACCCTCTGACGATGGTGGGTGTAAGAAGGAGCACTTGGCATCAGATGTGTGGCATCAGGCAGGTGACAGCATCAGAATAGTAGCTAAGGCAGGCAGCCAGAAGAAACCTGTCTCTTTTGTCAAGGTTTGGGTGAGGCAGTATGGATGATCTAATGTGATGCATCAGGCATCCACGCCTGATTCATCTTGACAAAGGTCAGTCTCTCCCCTTTTTGGGTGGACAGGCGAGTTCTCCTTGGGGTAACTATGGCCTCCGCCGCACTAAACACCTGCTCTGTTGCCACACTACTGGCCAGGCAGGACAGCTTTTCCAGGACAAACTCGGCTAGTTGCGGCCACAAATCCAGTGTGGCTGCCCAGTAGTCTAGCGGATCTTCAATGTTGGCTGGCAGGGTGCACTCCAAGTATGCCACCACCTGCTGTTTTAGGTTCTGCTCTATGTCTAGCTGCTGGTGAGTACAGTAGTTTCTTCACTAGGCGGGTGAAGAAAGCTGCTCATCAGCGGTTCTAGACTCAGGCTGCTGCTGATGGAGCTGAACATCCCCCAAACGAAGGCATTTTTAGACGAAACGCGCGTTGGGGGACGTGGCTTTCCTGAGGTGGACATTACTGGTCTATGGGTAAGTTATTCCATGGTGTGAGGTGTTTGTACAAGTGGTTGGTGCCTGCATATGGTATATGCCCTTAGTGCACTTGGCCATTTGCTATATGTGACAGAGGGTTTATCTGCTGCATTTACTTGTTGCGATCCCCTTGTTATAGAATTTGTGTTCACTAACAGTATACTTGGCCATTTAAGTTACTAACTTATATGTATGTATACATGTCTAGGGTATTGATGGTTATTTCCTTCATGTTTACTGAGATATGCACTTGTACTTTTATATGACTTGGATATTAGTGTGATTTTTGTATACATCAATGGTACATTGTGTATTCCAGTTAATTGTGTTGTTTTTTTATTATCCTCCACCTACTGGTATATTGTGTTATGTCCCCTCAGGCGTAGTCCACTTTTTTATCCAATGTATTATTACATCAAATTTTTTATGACAATTATTCAATAAAGTATATCTATATTTTGCTACAAAAACCTGTTTAATCTCAGTTTATCTTTGGATCGTGTATGTTTATGTACACTGAGTGGGTACTTTATTTTAGGGTACTCTTTTCACATAGGATCACTATATGTGAATGTAGATCTATGTGTATTTTGTGACCGATATTGTTTAATCCTGCTGATGGAGCTGGTACTGCTCCTGCCACCATGGCAGTGGAACCTGAATGCAGAGGGCACCCCAGTCAGATCTGCGAGAGGATGGAGATGGCAAAGATAGGCACCGGCAAACTGTCCCCCATTTTAGACCAGTAGCGAGGGTATAACATGGTGGAGAGCCAGTAGTCATCCCTCTGCTGAATGGAGACAGATTGGCTGTCAATATGCAAGTAAGTGAGCACGCATCGGGCCATTTGTGCAAGTGACTCAGAAGGACTCCCTGCCTCCATCTCCACTGCATACTGCCACGGTGTGTCTGGGTCCTCTGCCTCGTTTTCCTCATTTCCATTATGCTCTCCTCCGGCTGCTGCTTCTGCTCCTCCTTTGCTGTCACCTGTGTAGAAAAACCACCCATTTCGCTACACATTGCTTGTGCTCCAATTTCCTCCTCCACCTCCTCAAGTTCATCCCCCACAGGGCTCATGAGGGAATGAGATATAGGCGACACATCTCCAGTCCCGTGACCAGACAGATTTACCAGCAACTTTTCCAGGATATGAATGAGTAGAATGACATTGTTCATCCCGTAGTCCTGGCGACTAACAAATAAAGTCGCCTCCTCAAAGGGCATGAGCAAATGGCAGGTATCACACATGAGCTGCCACAGGCTAACATCGAAGTTACACAGGGGAGTACCTCTGTCTATCTCTATCATCAAGAAATCGTTTATGGCCTTTCTCTGTTCGTTCAGTCGGTCCAACATATGGAGGGTGGAATTCCAACAGTTGTAAACATTGCATATCAGCCTATGTTGGGGAATGCCATTCTGCCGCTGTAGCTGAAGGAGGGTGCGCCTTGCGGTGTATGAGTGGCTGAAGTGCATAAAATGTTTCCTGGCCATTTTTAGGATCTCTTGCAGATGGGTGGAAGACTTCAGGAACCGCTTGACAACCAGATTGTACACGTGTGCCATTCAGGGCACATGGCTCAGCCCTCCTTGACGCAGCAACGACACCATGTTCTTCCCGTTGTTGGTAGCCATGGTTCGGATTTTCAGTTGTCGTGGAGAAAGCCAGGATTAGATTTCTTGATGAAGGACGCAAAGCAGTTCCTCTCCATGTGACCCAGGCAAACTAGGTGCAGAACAGCCTGACACAGGCGTGCCCTGCACATGTGGTATGCTGGTGGGGCACTGTAAATTGTCCCTGCAGTGGAGGCTGAGGACAAGGTGGAGGATAAGGAGGCAGAGGCGGACATTGTCACAGGACCAATGGCTTAAGAACGTGGAGGCGGAAGCGGCGTGACCTGGCCAAGTTGCTGGTTTGGCTGGACAGGAACCACATTTACCCAGTGGGCCATAAAGGACATATATTGTCTTTGTCCATAGTTATAGCTATGGCAGACACCGACAGGCTCAAGGATTGGACCACCTTCTGTTCTACATATGTGTGCAGGGCTGGTACTGCCTTTTTTGGCAAAGAAATTACAGCTTGGGACTCTCCTCCTCGGCTTGGTACAAGCCATAAGTTCTCTGAAAGGTGCAGAGTCTACCACTTGGAAAAAGAGGGACTGCAGTACTAGCAACTTGTCCAGGAGCACATTCAGCTTCTGCTCCGTTGGATGAGTGCACGCATAATGTTGTCTCTTGGCAATCGCTTCAGTGATCGATTGCTGATGGAATGACTGATTAGGAGCAAGAGCATCAGGACCAGCATATAATGGGAAGGACAGACATCTTCCTTCGGCTGAGGTAGTTGAGCCTTGACTGCCTGAAATCGGATGTGTGCCACTGGGTGATGTAGCGGTTGCTACGGCAGGATGGACCACCACATTGGAGCTACAGTTCTCCCAGGCCACTTTATGGTGATGCTGCATATGTTGATGCAGGGCCGTGGTGCCAACATTGGCACCCTGGCCATGTGTTACCTTCTGCCCACAGATTCTACATATGGCCATGTTTACCTCCTCCGGCGGCTTAATAAAAAACTGCCACATAGCCGAGTAGGTGATTTTACCTCCAACACTACGCACTGCCGCCACTGCCGCTGCACCACTACTTTCCAGGCCGGTAGGCTCCTGCAAAGCGTGTGGTCTCCCCCGGGAACGTTTGGCTCCCAACCTCCCACTGCTGCCAACCTGCTGACTCCCAGCCAAGCTACCGACCGGCTCCACCGCTGGCTCACACGCAAGCTGCCACCCTCTTCTCCCGAAGATGATGAAGCCCCTTCGTCACCCGGCTCCCAATTGCGATCAGATACATCATCATCAATTACTGTCTGCACATCACTGATGTCCTCCTCAGTGGTCTCTGAGCCTGGAGCCTTACTTCTCGCAACACCAACTCCCACGACACTCTCCTCATCACTACTTGCCCACCTACCAGAGGAAGCGGCGGATATCTCCTCTGGATCTTGGCTGGGCAGTAGCTGCTGACTGTCCTCTAGTAGCTCATCCTCACTGTATAGTGGAGCTGAGCACACAGCATATAGTACTTCTCTGGCTGAGGGAACATAAAAGGACAGAGATAGGTTGAGGACAGGTGAGGGCACAGGTCCTGCTCCCGAGCCATGCTAACTAAGGGTTGTGTCTGACGAACCCACCAACTCTTGGCTGCGGGTGTCTGATGTCACTTGCAACGAAGTCGAAGCTCGAGTCAACCATTCAAGAACTGCTGGGTTGCTGGTCAAGACACAACCGCTATGTCATGGTCTTACCTGCTTGCTGCTCTCCTTCGTTTGACATGTGCTGGCGGCCATCTTGGTTTCTGGGTTTCTTGTAGCCTTCCACCCTGCGGCTCCTCCTTCCTCTGGGAGGAGCTGGATGCCTAGCTCATATATATAGGAGGTCTGTGGCTTCAGTTCCTTGCTTGGTCCTCTTGTGTTCACATGCTTCTAAGACTGCTGCTGCTTCTGGTTCCTGATCCTGGCTTCGTCTGACTACCCTGCTGGTTCCTGATCCTGGTTTCGTCTGACTACCCTGCTGGTTCCTGATCCTGGCTTCGTCTGACTACCCTGCTGGTTCCTGATCCTGGCTTCGTCTGACTACCCTTCTGGTTCCTGACCTCTGGCTTCGCAAAGACTCTGCTCGGTTTCACCATCCGTTTGGACTTTTGCTTTACAGCTTTATTTTCAATAAAGCCTTCTTATTTTCACTTATCTCTTGTTGTACGTCTGGTTCATGGTTCCGTGACATTAGGACCAAGCCATGAATTCTGACGGTACAGGGCCATCCTCGCTACCCACGCTGGTTGCCAGACTTGATCAGCAGGATCACCTGTTGGGTCGGTTCGCTGTGGCGTTGCAAACCCTGCTTGAACGCACGGCTCATTTCGCTCCCGTTGCCGATGGGTCGGTTGTCGCTCCTGGGCTCGCTCCTACTGCCGCTCCAGTTGTTGCGCCAGAGTCTACCCCGACACCTGTTGTTGCGCCTGCGGTGTTTCGGGGTATGACCGGTTCTGCCCCTCTTCCACAGCGCTTTGGGGGAGAGCCAACTCAGTGCCGAGGTTTCCTTAACCAGGTGGGCATTTATTTCGAGTTGCTGCCACATGCCTTTCCTACTGAGAGATCAAAGGTGGGCTTCTTGATCTCGCTGCTCTCGGACAAGGCCTTGGCCTGGGCCAGCCCTTTATGGGAGAACAACAATCCGGTGGTTGCCGAGTTTTCCGGTTTTGTTGCTTCTCTTCGGAAGGTATTCGATGTGCCGGCTCGTGCTGCCTCTGCTGCGAAGCTCCTTATGTCCATCAGACAGGGTTCACGATCCGTAGCTGAATACGCCATTGAGTTTCGTACCCTGGCAGCAGAGGTGGGCTGGAATAATGAGGCTCTGGTCGCTGCTTTCTCTCATGGTCTCTCGGATGCCTTGAAGGATGAGGTTGCAGCTAAGGACCTACCAGTTGAGCTCGAGTCTCTTATTTCTTTCCTGATTTTGATTGACACCAGACTCAGGGAGAGACCTTCCTTTAAGGAGAACCTGCGGAGGTCTTCTAACAGATTGGTGCCTACGTTTGCTGTCCCACCCGTGCCTCCCTCTCCTCCCACGCCTCCTGGGGATGACTTGTCTGGGGGTGAACCCATGCAGCTGGGGTTTGCTCGCCTGTCCGAGGGGGAGAGGGCACTCCGGAGACGTGAGGGCCGATGCATGTACTGTGGTCTCGGTGGGCATTTTCGGTTGGCATGTCCGAACCGTCCGGGAAACGCTCGTACCCTGAGATCCTGTCTGGGGCAGATCTTGGGTGGAGTCTCCTCGTCCCCGGTTTCCCGTGTTGACAAACCACTGATCACTGTTGTCCTCTCCTGGGTCGGGGGCTCGGTGACGACCCAGGCGTTGGTGGACTCTGGTGCTGGTGGTTTGTTCATTGATAGTGTGTTCGCTGCCGCCAATTCCATTCCTCTGCAGGCTCGAGGTTCCCCACTGGCTCTTGAGGCGATAGACGGCAGACCCCTTCTGCCGCCACACGTGACTCATGAGACCCTTCCAGTGGGGATAGCCATTGGTGCCGTTCACAGAGAGTCGGTCTGCCTCCAGGTTATTTCGTCTCCACACTACTCGGTGGTCTTGGGGTACCCCTGGCTCCAGAAGCATAATCCGACTTTCGATTGGAGATCGGTCGAGATCCTCTCGTGGTCACCGCAGTGTGGGGCTAGTTGCATCCATGGGTCTGTCAAGTTGCTGTGTACTTCCTCAGACTCTCTGTTGCCTCCTGAATATGAGGAGTACCGGGATGTATTCGATAAGGTGCGCGCGGTTGCCCTACCTCCGCACCGCCCATATGATTGTGCCATAGAGTTACAATCTGGTGCCGTTCCTCCTCGTGGCAAAGTCTATCCACTGTCGGTAGCGGAGAATGAGGCCATGGAGGAGTACGTGAGGGAGGCGCTTTCACGCGGACACATTCGCAAATCTTCATCCCCGGCAGGGGCTGGATTTTTCTTTGTGAAAAAGAAGGGCGGTGAGTTGAGGCCTTGCATCGATTACAGGGGTCTCAATCGCATCACGATCAAGAACGCTTACCCGATACCCTTGATTTCCGAGCTGTTCGATCGCCTTAAAGGGGCCACGGTCTTTACCAAACTCGACCTGAGGGCGGCATATAACCTGGTAAGGATCAAGGCGGGCGATGAGTGGAAGACCGCGTTTAACACCAGGACCGGTCATTACGAATCCTTGGTTATGCCCTTTGGGTTGTGCAATGCGCCCGCAGTCTTTCAGGAATTCATCAACGATGTTTTCCGTGACCTGTTGCAGCAGTGTGTGGTAGTCTATTTGGATGACATCTTGGTATATTCTGAATCCATGGAGGCCCACATTCTGGATGTCAGACGAGTGTTGCAACGGTTACGAGAGAACAAGCTGTTCGGTAAGCTTGAGAGATGCGAATTTCACCGATCCCAGGTAACCTTCTTAGGTTACATCATTTCCGCTGAGGGGTTCTCCATGGATCCTGAGAAGGTTTCGGCTGTCTTACAGTGGCCCCAGCCCAGTGGTCTTCGTTCCCTGCAGCGCTTTTTGGGCTTCGCCAATTATTATCGGAAGTTCATCAGGGACTTTTCCATGCTGGCCAAGCCTCTCACGGATCTGACCAGGAAGGGCAGTAATTCCCAGGTCTGGCCGCTCGAGGCCATCCGAGCTTTTGAGGCCCTAAAGTCCGCCTTTGTGTCGGCTCCGATTCTGTCGCATCCCAACCCTGGGTTGCCCTTTGTCCTCGAGGTGGACGCGTCTGAGACGGGAGTAGGCGCCCTTCTGTCTCAGCGTAGAACACCAGAGGGTCCTCTGCTTCCTTGTGGGTTTTACTCCCGGAAACTGTCTTCCGCGGAGTGCAACTATCAGATTGGTGACAGGGAGTTATTGGCCATCGTGCAGGCCCTTAAAGAATGGAGGCACTTGCTCGAGGGTTCGGTGGTTCCGGTTCTCATCCTGACGGACCACAAGAATCTGACCTACCTTTCTGAGGCCAAGAGATTGACACCACGTCAGGCCAGATGGGCTCTGTTCTTGTCACGTTTTAATTACGTGGTCTCCTACCTACCCGGTTCCAAGAACATCAGGGCGGATGCCTTATCACGGCAGTACTCCGAGCTGTCCAGGGAGGAGTCGATTCCGACTTCGGTCATACCTCCGAATCAGATCCTGGCCGCCATTCGCACCAGCCTGACCTCTCCCCTGGGTGAGCAGATTTTGGCGGCTCAATCTGGTGCTCCCTCTGGGAGACCCAACGGCAGATGTTTTGTGCCTGAGGAGTTGCGCACTCGGTTGTTGCGAACCTACCATAACTCCAAGACCGCGGGGCATCCTGGAAAGAATCAGCTGTCCTGGGCTGTTTCACGTCTGTTCTGGTGGCCTTCCCTACGTTCCGACATCGCCGCATATGTAGCGGCATGCTCCGTTTGTGCCCAGAGTAAGTCCCCTCGGCACCTTCCGTTGGGCCTTCTGCAACCCATAGCCACCGGGGAGCGTCCATGGTCACACCTGGGGATGGATTTCATTGTGGACCTCCCTGCATCCCGAGGCCATACGGTCATTCTCATGATTGTGGATCGGTTTTCCAAAATGTGCCACTGTGTTCCTCTCAAGAAGTTACCCTCTGCACAAGAGTTGGCCACGATTTTTGCCAGGGAGGTCTTCCGGTTGCACGGTTTGCCTAAGGAGATTGTGTCGGATCGGGGGAGTCAGTTTGTGTCCAGGTTCTGGCGCGCCTTTTGCTCCCAGTTGGGGATTCATCTCTCCTTCTCCTCGGCCTACCACCCTCAGTCCAATGGGGCCGCAGAACGATCCAATCAGGCCTTGGAGCAATTCCTTCGTTGCTATGTCTCCGATCACCAAGACAATTGGGTTGACCTCCTGCCTTGGGCTGAGTTTGCCAGGAACACGGCGGTGAACTCTTCCTCTGGGACGTCTCCCTTCATGGCCAATTATGGGTTCCAACCTGCCGTGTTACCGGAGGTATTGTCTCCCCAGGATATTCCGGCTGTGGAGGATCACCTTTCCGTCCTACGTGCTTCTTGGGTACAGATCCAGAAGTCCCTTGAGGTCTCTGCGCAGCGCCAGAGACTCCAGGCTGATCGCAGACGAGCGCCTGCTCCTTCCTACCAGGTCGGAGACCGTGTATGGTTGTCCACCCGCAACCTCAACCTTCGAGTGCCCACTCCCAAGCTGGCGCCTCGCTTTGTTGGTCCCTTCCGAGTGCTTCGCAGGGAAAACCCGGTAGCCTATGCCCTTGCGCTTCCTCCTGGCATGCGGATCTCCAACGTGTTTCATGTCTCCCTGTTGAAGCCACTGGTGTGTAATCGTTTCACTTCCTCGGTTCCTCGGCCTCGTCCGGTCCAAGTGGGCAATCGTGAGGAATATGAGGTGAGCAATATCCTGGACTCACGCCTGGTCCGCGGTCGGTTGCAGTTTTTGGTCCATTGGCGTGGTTATGGTCCAGAGGAGCGTTCCTGGGTTCCCTCCGCAGATGTCCATGCTCCTGCCTTGCTCCGAGCCTTCCACGCACGCTTCCCTCAGAAACCGTTTTGTGCTCCGCGGAGGAGGGGCCCTTGAGGGGGAGGTACTGTCATGGTCTTACCTGCTTGCTGCTCTCCTTCGTTTGACATGTGCTGGCGGCCATCTTGGTTTCTGGGTTTCTTGTAGCCTTCCACCCTGCGGCTCCTCCTTCCTCTGGGAGGAGCTGGATGCCTAGCTCATATATATAGGAGGTCTGTGGCTTCAGTTCCTTGCTTGGTCCTCTTGTGTTCACATGCTTCTAAGACTGCTGCTGCTTCTGGTTCCTGATCCTGGCTTCGTCTGACTACCCTGCTGGTTCCTGATCCTGGTTTCGTCTGACTACCCTGCTGGTTCCTGATCCTGGCTTCGTCTGACTACCCTGCTGGTTCCTGATCCTGGCTTCGTCTGACTACCCTTCTGGTTCCTGACCTCTGGCTTCGCAAAGACTCTGCTCGGTTTCACCATCCGTTTGGACTTTTGCTTTACAGCTTTATTTTCAATAAAGCCTTCTTATTTTCACTTATCTCTTGTTGTACGTCTGGTTCATGGTTCCGTGACACGCTAGCTGACACTTGGAGCTCAGACCTCTTGAAGTGACCCCTTCTGCCACGCCCCCTTACTCTTCTGCGACCTATGCCTGCACCAGAAACATTTATGCCTGTGCCCCTCCCCTGTGTAGGGCCTGTCACTTCTCTGTCTAACATACTGTTAGATCAAATAAGTAAATAAAGAGGAAATTAATACATGCCAAAAAGGGCTATCATTTTCTCACTTCAACACACAACAGCTAATAAGCCGCTCCCCCCCACACTAATACACAACAAAAAAAGGCTTTAGAACATATTCGGTATACAGTACAGACCAAAAGTTTGGACACACCTTCTCATTCAAAGAGTTTTCTTTATTTTCATGACTATGAAGGCATCACAACTATGAATTAACACGTGGAATTATATACATAACAAACAAGTGTGAAACAACTGAAAATATGTCATATTCTAGGTTCTTCAAAGTAGCCACCTTTTGCTTTGATTACTGCTTTGCACACTCTTGGCATTCTCTTGATGAGCTTCAAGAGGTAGTCCCCTGAAATGGTCTTCCAACAGTCTTGAAGGAGCTCCCAGAGATGCTTAGCACTTGTTGGCCCTTTTGCCTTCACTCTGCGGTCCAGCTCAGCCCAAACCATCTCGATTGGGTTCAGGTCCGGTGACTAAGGAGGCCAGGTCATCTGGCGCAGCACCCCATCACTTTCCTTCATGGTCAAATAGCCCTTACTTTCCAAGTTTTCTCAATTTTTCGGCTGACTGACTGACCTACATTTCTTAAAGTAATGATGGCCACTCGTTTTTCTTTACTTAGCTACTTTTTTCTTGCCATAATACAAATTCTAACAGTCTATTCAGTAGGACTATCAGCTGTGTATCCACCTTACTTCTCCTCAACGCAACTGATGGTCCCAACCCCATTTATAAGGCAAGAAATCCCACTTATTAAACCTGACAGGGCACACCTATGAAGTGAAAACCATTTCAGGGGACTACCTCTTGAAGCTCATCAAGAGAATGCCAAGAGTGTGCAAAGCAGTAATCAAAGCAAAAGGTGGCTACTTTGAAGAACCTAGAATATGACATATTTTCAGTTGTTTCACACTTGTTTGTTATGTATATAATCCCACATGTGTTAATTCATAGTTTTGATGCCTTCAGTGTGAATCTACAATTTTCATAGTCATGAAAATAAAGAAAACTCTTTGAATGAGAAGGTGTGTCCAAACTTTTGGTCTGTACTGTATAACTGCACAGCACAAGGGCTAATAAGACCCCAATAACAAGAACGATTTGATGGAATTACAGACGTATTGCAAACTTGAAATGAGAAGCAGTATAATGGAAATTTGGATCTGCAGTCAGTGCAGCAAGGTGTAATAGGATTGATCCTATTACCCAGGCTGTAAACACCCTTATTGAACCCTGTTCTGTTTCAATACTGTGGAATAATTCCTCCCTATCCTTTCCCTACACTTCTAATGCTCTTTCCCTGAACTTTTATTGAGCAAAATATAAGTTTTTAAGTCTTTCCTAGCACTGTCCCTAGCACCTGCTAACGTCTCCCCCTGCACTGGAAAATGGCTAAATCTAAGATGGCTGAGGCTATTTACAGCTCTGTGACATCTCAGGGCTGGCTGGCTGCTGATTGGCTGCATACATGGCGTTGTGGGTAGTCTCTCATTCCCAGAGTTCCTTGCTCAATGTCCTAACATGTGCAGCAGCCATTTCAGGAAAAAATGCGATTGGAATTCCTCTTCGTCAGCTTCGATTTGCTCATCTCTACATATAACCATTTGCATGACTTTTACAATGTACAAAATGAACAATAAAATAGCTCACCCAATAAAGAACAGATGGTCCCATTGATTGTGTCAATTATTAATAATGCAATCAACATTACCAGTGCTAAATAATTAGTTCTGCATATTGTACCATGTTACAAGCATACCTGCAGCAAAGAGCATGACAGCTACTGGTCTGTAGAACCGCCTGCGGGAACCCACACAGATGGAGACTAAGCCAACAAGGAAAGCAATAAGTATGATGGCAGCACCACCAAGTAGTAAGGCAAGGGTTGCGATCTGCCAATCTAGAGAAGAGAAAAAAATGTAAAGTATGGCTAATTACGATAATGATAATTAAAATATTATTCCATCATTTAACATACATTTTTAATAATCATTATTGTACTTTATTAATAGAGTGGATATTATTGACTAAAATAAACACATAATTATTGTTATATGAAGTCCAGTCACTTCTTCCAAGTTGTATCCACTAGTTGATTCCTGACAATGCTCATGCATACTTTACCTATACATTGCATTTCTGCTGCACAAAAAAGGAAAGAACAGTGACCTAATGCTCCATAAGAGGCTTCATGCCTCTCCTGTCTGGGAACCAGTGCCCATTTTTTTAAATATTATTATTATTATTATTATTATTATTATTATTATTATTATTATTATTATTATTTTTCATAAAAACAGGTACAGATGAGCAGACTATGGCAGAAGGGACAATATTTCAAATAATTTACCTTTATGGTAAAAACACTTAATAAAAGTATATAGTGTATAGCATGCAGTACATGACTTATGCTCTCCTTACACAATGTCAAGTACAAGTTTTAATTTTGAACACTATGCAAGCATAGATCTAGTGAAGAATACATTTTCAGGGGAAAAGTGATGGAGATACAGCTGATAATTCTCTCTATCTCTGAATGAGTGCATGAAATGAGATGGAAAAGGGGACAGTTTTATAGTGCAAAGTTAGAAGTTGCACCTGTGTACCTAAGTGGTGTCTGAAGGCTCCATTTTATACTTAAAAATTAGAATTTTGCATAGTTTATAGAATGCCTCTGAATGATGATAGTTCAAAATGACAGGCAGGTGATTACTGCATAAGAAACAGAAATGCAAAGCACAACATATGGTAAGTACATCTTAGTCAGTTAACCATGAACAGAAAAACAACATAGGGTAAGTATGTCCTAAATAGCTAACCAGCAATTGGAGGCTCCCCTTGTGGAGATGTGCTATATACAGGTGAAACTCGAAAAATGAGAATATCGTGCAAACGTCCATTTTTGTTTCAGTAATGCAAATTAAAAGGAATTGCATTAATGCAGCTTAAAATTTGAATTTTGTGAAAAGGTTTAATATTCTAGGCTCAAAGTGTCACACTCAGTCAGCTAATTAATCCATACCCCCTAAGCAAAGGGTACTTCAAAATTGTGACTTTGGGGTATCATAAGCTGTAAGCCACAATCATCCAAATTATAACAAATAAAGGCTTGAAATATCTCGCTTTGCATGTAATGAGTCTATCTCATATATTAGTTTCAGCTTTTAAGTTGCATTACTGAAATAAATGAACTGTGCATGATTTTCAAATTTTTCAAGTTTCACCTGTATACTGTAGGCAAACCATATTCTTCTGAAGGTAGTTTAGGTGCCTTCAGAAGAAGTTGCCAACTGTGCGATATCACAGCTTTGCAACTAGGAGATGAAGCAAAGAGTTGTTTATTAAAGATCATGCATAGAAACCCTATGTATGATCTATATATATAAAGAAGGACGTATATATGTGTGTGTGTGTGTGTGTGTATGTATGTATGTATGTTCCGCGATCACTAAAAAACACAACCATCGATTTCAATGAAACTTGGTATACACATCCCTTGCTACCTGGAAAGTCTTTCTCTTCATATCCCAACTGCCATACACAAGGTCGCATGTCCCTTATCAGCCAATAGAAGCTCGCAGGCCCTTAGTCTCTACATACACACAGTTTTACTCCAGGTTTCCATAACAACCCAGCCATTTTTCTTCACAGCTGTAGATCAGCTTTAGGCTAGGGATACACGACAACACTTGTAGCGTGACAATAAGTCGCACGACACATAGGGCACAACTACACTGCTACATGTGTCGCGCTACATTGATGTCGCACCAATGTCGCATGACAATTTTTATAATGATAGTCTATGGTGTTGCACTACAACACGTGACATGCTGCGACTGCGACGCGAAAGTCGCAGAAAATGTCTATCATTATAAAAATTGTTGAGACAAAATGTTGTGCGACACAGGTCGTCGTGTAGCCCTAGCATTAAAGGAGAAGGGCGCTGTGGAGGTCACTGTAAAAAGGGCAGGAACTGTGGAGGTCACTGTAAAAAGGGCAGGAACTGTGGAGGTCACTGCTAAAGAGGCGTTTACTGTCGATGTTACTGTTAAGGAGGCAGGCCGCTGTGGAGGTCACTGTTAAAGGGGCGGGCACTGTGGAGGTCACTGTTAAAGAGGAGTTCACTGTCGATGTTACTGTTAAGGGAGCAGGCCGCTGTGGAGGTCACTGTTAAAGGGGCGGACACTGTGGAGGTCACTGTTAAGGGGCCAGGGGCCACTATTTAAGGGGCAACTGCTTTGGAGGTCACTATTAAGGCAGCAGACTGTTAAGGCAGCGGGGTACTGTGGAAGTCCCTGTTAAGGCAGAAAGGTACTGTGGAAGTCACTGTTAAGGCAGCAGGGTACTGTGGAAGTCACTGTTAAGGCAGCAGGGTTCTGTGAGGTCACTGTTAAGGGGGCGGGCCCCTGAGAAGGTCACTGTCAAGCGAGTGGGGTGCTGTGAAACTCACTGTTAAAGGGGCGGGCTGCTATGAAGGTTATAGTTAAGGGGATGGGCTGCTGTGGAGGTCCCAGTTTAAAGTGGTGGGGCACTGTGGGGGGGTCAGTGTTAAGGGGTGTGGGACTTTAGAGTTCACTGTTAAAGGGGCGGGGTGCTGTAGAGGTCACTGTTATGGGGGATACTGTTGATATCTTTTAATGACACACACACAAACATTAAATGAAATAGATTAAATATCCCTGTGCGAAGCTGGGTCCTTCCTTTAGTCTTTAATAAAGAAGTCTTCACTTCATCTCTAAGTTGCAGTGGTCTCTTGTGCCAAGCAGTGATTTTACAGTATCTGAACGATGATAGATAGGGACAGGCATTAGATATGTCATTTTGCCTGGCCTTTTCGTCTCATGCCCAGAGTCTCTACTGCACATGCACTGATGTGTAAATATGGTGTGCTTGCACAAGAAGACCAGGGCCAGGCAAGATGATTTATCCAAGGTCTGCCCTGTCAATCAACATTCAGAGGGAGTGACTGGATGGTTGACGGAGGGGATCTTTTGAGCCCAATGGGTTCACTGCAGTCTCAGCTGAAGTTATGACAGAGGGGCACAGGAGGTAAAACAGTCAAACTAGCAGTGTAGTGGGAAAGCTCTTGGGGCACGAAACTACTGTATAATTTTTTTAGGTTGTTGTTTTTCCAGCACAATGGAGGCACTGAATAAAAAAAAAAAGGTAGGCCAGGTTCACACTTAAGTTATTTGGTCAGTTATCAGTTATTGGGAGCCAAAACCAGGTCAAAAACACAGAACAGGAGGGAATCTTTACTCTATACCTCATCTCTGAGTAGGCTTCACTATTGGTTTTGGCTGACAATTACTGATGGAAATAACTGACCAAATAACTGAAGTGTGAACTCGGTCTAACTTCCCCTTTCAGAATGAGAGCCCATTAAGCATTATCTTTCAGTAATATGTGCAGCCAAAACTCCCTTCCTTCTGGTGTGTGACTACACTACATTGTAACGTAAGTTACTGAAAATGCACCAATGCTGAAGTGGTGGTACACAGGTAAAATAAAGTTCACATCATAGTCTTCTGTATTTCTTTTCTGTCAGAGGGATAGAAAAATGAGAGAAAAACTGCTCCATGTTATTTTAAGCATCAGTTATGCTCAGTTTGTGTCAGTTCCATCAGATTTCAGTTATTTTTGACAGCAGAAAAAGTACAATGACAAGACTTTTTGTCTTGTCAAAAATATTTGAGACCTGATGGACCTCACACAAACTGAGCATAACTGTTCAAAATCATCCCTTCATACAGGTAGGAGTTAAAACAATCAGTTTTTCCAATTTTTCTGCTCCTCTGACGAAACAGAAATATGGAAAATACAACTCTGGTGTGAACTAAAGTGGTGTATTATTAAATTTTATAGCTACTGGCCAAACTTGTCTAAAGGCAACCTTGTGCTTAAAAAGTAAAGAATTATCTCACAAAAGTAGCTCTAAATGTGAAGCTTGAATTTAACAACTATAAAGAAAATGCCAGTAGAAAAGATATAGAATTAAGTACAATACATTAAATAAAATAAAAAAATAAATCATTTGCACAATTCTGCTTACTGATTGGAGAAAAAATTAACAGTAATTACTGCACAGTTGGAATTTGCAGTATAGTAAGGCATAATAATGCCAATTATTAGACCTCATTCCATGGCAAAAAACAAAACTATATTACGTACAGTATATTAAAATGAAACTCTGAGAAAGAAAAAAATATATCAGCAAAGTGTTAAAGATCGTATTCTAGAATTCTCCGCCTGAGAAAATGCATTGTTTATTTTTCCAATAGACAAAATTGTTTACCTGTCAGCAGATTCAACCCTATTAAACCATAGAGTCTGGTTAGGTTGACCCTTCTGATTAGGTAAATATCTTAATTGCCAAATCTATTGTAGTGTTCAAGAGTTATGTTAGTTTTAATCAATATTCTAATTAGGGCTTTAGTGCACCAAGAGGAAGGTCTTACATCCTCTGTTCATCTCAGCTAATCTACTTTCCTGTATTAGCCATTGCCTCTTCCTTTGACTGACAGGGCCAGACATCATCATAGTGCCCTTTCATGGTCCTATAATCCCACACAGTATTACAGGATTACAGTTACCGGCAATATCACAATGATGATACCTGGCACTCTCAGTTAAGGGAAGGCAGGGTGTTAGCAAAGTGGAGTATCTGTGGTGCACTGAAGGTCTAGTGCTTACACCAATTGTGCACTGATGCTGTGATGGATTTTGGAGATAGAGGTATAATTTTAATCAGCAGGATCCTTTCTAACAGTCAGTGTGCCTAAATTGGGTGGTCGAACCTGGTGAGAGAAACTTTTTAACTGCAATGACTCTAACTGTAATTTAAATAATGCTCGAAAATGTGTAAAAAAAGGACAGTGAGCCCTAAGGCTAGTACTTAGCTTTCTGCTATCCCTACCTACTTGCAGTACAAGCCCTAGATAGGTGGACCGCAACTGGTCTACAGTCCCTACACTATATAAGTGAAGAAACAGATTAACAAACAAAGACAGACACAATACAGAATAGTGTGCAAATAGGACAAAACCAGTTGGGCTCCGCTGTACCAAACGAGAGACAGACAGTGGTTATAAGACAAGCCGTGGTCAGAAGTACAAGCAATCCAAATAAGCACAGCATCAAAAACCAGGAACACAGCTAGTGAGTCAAAGACTATCAGTGGCACTGGTGTATGGCCGAGCGCAGAGTCCCTAGATCAAAAACTGATAGGTCCATGACTCTGCACTCCATTAGTCAGAAACAGTAGCATACAGTAATAGAGCAGCTGAGCAATCAGCCCACTGCTAATCTCTCCCAACACACACCCGCTGCGGATAGAAACAGAGCATTGCATCCTGTTGCAAAGAATGTGGATCAGCAGCGCGTCTCTCCTGGCGTGGCTGTGCTAAGGCTGAGGATCTTCTGGAACTTGGATAAGAAAGTTTATTATAGGTGGTTTTACTTTAATGCATAATGCCATACATGCATGGCATGAGTGATAAAAATATGAAAAATTCATATCATCCCCTTTACAATTTCACATATAAAAATAAACAATTTAAAAAATAAACAAAACAGGTATTATCACGTCTTAAAGAAATCGAAAAAAAAACAAAACAGTTCAGACATTTTAAGTGTATTAGTGAACACCATAACAGAACAAAAACACACATTTTGCTGTTTTTAGTCACCTTGTCATCCCAAAAAATTGAATAACAGTGATCAAAAAGTAAAACATACCCCAAAAATGGTACCAATAAAAACTACAGTTTGTCCCACAAAAAATAATCCCTCATACAGCTCTGTGAACAGAAATAGTGAATTTTGTTATATCAAAACCCCCAAAAACCTTTTTTTTTAATTTTACCCCCAAAAACTTTATTCCCATTTTCCAATCCAAGACATGGTAAACTAAATAGTACCATTAAAGAATAGATCTTGTCCCACAAAAAATAAGCCCTAATGTAAGTTATGGCTCTTGGAATTTGGGGAGGAAAAATAAAAAATGCAAAAACAAAAAAAATTTGCTTGGTCTTTAAAGGGGTACTAGTCTTTAACTTTAATTCACCTACCGTGAATCATTTATACTGACTAGAATTTAAAGCACCAAATTACAATAATTCATGTTACTCTTCATAAATTGGATTGGGGGGTACTATCTCTCTTTGTGGAGAGAGCACCTTAATCTGCATGAGAAGACTTATAGGCCATATATACTCCTTTAGAATTCTGGAAAGAAAGGGATGCAAATGAGCTCTTAAAAAGCTCTGCCTCCAGATGTAAGTCAACATTCAACACTTTAAATAGGCCTTGAGACATGACTCGGATATTGAATAGCCAGCACCTCACCTGCAGACAGCTGATTCGGGGTGATTGCCCCTCATCAAGGCAGAGCAGAGGGCACTGGCTTAACTGCTTGAGAAGTCTAAGTCAGGATTTGGGGGATACTATCTCTCCTTGGGGAGAGAATGCCTTAAGCATATCCAAAAACTGAAACACAAATTTAGAAAAGTTAAAAAAAATACACATATATTGTTGCCCCTCAAGCAGAATAGGCATTTCCTTTGGCTGTGTATTGATACCTATAAATCCAATGAACTTGTATCAAATAATGTGCTCACTTTTTTATATAAGTAGATAATTTATGATCAGTGCATGATTCAAAGAGGTTACATAACAGAAAAGAAACCCACACCTAGATTACAATATTATGTGTGTCGTGTGAAAGGTAATCAATACAAAACAACCTCAAATGGGACAAATCCATATACAATAAACTCATAAATTATTGCTTTACAAATAGAAGTGATCTGATAAAAAATAATGTGGATATTCTGGAAATCTATCAATAAAGTATAGACTTTGTATACAACAGCTCGTGTTCTGCCATCAGAGCAGCAGATAATAACTATATAATAACAAAGTGGGTATAATAATATCTGAGCAGGAAAAAAAGGTAAAAATCTCACCAATTTTGTCAAGGACCAAATTGTGATGGCTAGAGGTCTTTTGGGTTGTTAGTATCATAACTGGACAAACACGTAGGGGGTCATGGATACCAAAGGAACAGTACATTGATAAGCTTGAAGAAAGAAGGCTAGTCTGTCTTATCTGATTCCACAAAAGAGTTACTGTAATAAACAGCAAATTGAAAAAGTTAATGCTAGAAAGATGTCAGAAACACTGAGCTCCTGTACCTGCACTTTAATTACAAAGGTGGTAGGTATTCCCCACATATTTTTCGGTGATACAACCATACAGGTTCAAATAATATTCAGTACACAAAATTTAATATTGCCAATAACACCACTACACAACTACCACCCAATAGTGACTTAAAAATACTACCAATTTGTTACTGAGAAGAAAAACACCATACAAATGCCGAATAATACCTCCACACCATGACTACACATTACTACCAGATAATTACTGTTCAATACATTGTAACTGAACACAAAACACTACACAAAGACCAATATTACCACTATACAGTGAACATATAGTGGTAGATATCATTTTTTTACTGGCTCTCTGCAGAACAAATTTATGAATACATTACAGCTGCATCCAATGGCTAACAGGTGCAGTATGAAGAACTGGGAAAAACCCTGGAACAGGCACAATCTCTTTGAGGAAATCACCACTTGAATCCAAATGGTTCAACTTGAATTATTTTTGTTAGCTCTCCTGTCATTACTTATATTCTTAAATTTTGACATAGGTCTCTCTGGGGCAACTCATTTTGATCAGCAGGGTGCTAGTATGTCTGCTCAGCGGTAATTTCAGCTATAATCTACTTGGAAGAAATCTATATCTTATAAAATGAAGGTCAGGTGGTCCTTTATGCAATTTCAATCACAAGCGTCTTGCACTTACTTATTCCCTTCTGCACACAACAATGATTTGACCGATAAAGAAGACTGTGAGTAGATTAAAAAGGCAAGTATTGAAATTAATAAATAATACAACAAACTGAATTTCAAGTCACCGATGAATCTATAACGCAAAAAAATATTTAGAGCTGTTAAAGGCAACAACAAAGAAAAAAATGCATGATAAAAATGTGCTGTAGTATTATTATCGATACATAAAGAACACAGGATGTTATCTTTGTCTCCATATTAGACGTCACAGCTTCTACCATGAAAAGATTGAGAGTAATTCCTATAACTGACATGATAATGTTTTAAATAACAAAAACAATAATACAGTAACAAAATACATAGTGTTGGGCGAGCATGCTCGGCTGAACACCATTTTGACTCGAGCATTGTGATGCTCGGCACATTGCGGTGTTCGGTATGCTCGAACGCGATGCTCGAGTCTCCTCCCTGCACGTTTGTTGGTTGCACGTTTGTGCAATAAACGTGCAGGGTAGTACTGGCACTAACTGTCATGCTGTAGCCATGTTGGTTACTGGCATTAAAGTGATTAGCTGGCCGGAACGCGTCATTGGGTGCTATATAGCACCCGATGACACGTAGCTTGGCTCAGTCTTAGTCAGGACAAGCTGCAGCAGAAGGGACATATAGAGTAGGGACAGGAATTATTAATTTTTTTTAAAGGAGGGTTTAGTGTTGAAAGGTGTTTGTTCTGTCCTCCTTATGTGTGAAGGTACATAGCTTGACAGACAGCTAAACCTTATCCCAGAAATGAATTGACAATGGAGTAACGTCCAACTTTATCTTTATTGCAAGGATGTAAATCAGTGTGGTAAAACTGGTGAACAGAAAAAACAATACGCTTACTAATGAGGTCTGACACATATTAATGCATATAATACATTTCTGTGCATAGCAATGCACATACACAGATGCTTCTAAACCAGAGCATGTTACCTATCTACATAACAAGCATGGACCCTAACTGTAAGCTGCTATTAAGGAGAGGAAAAGGATATGCAAAATACATATAAAAACAGATGCAAAACAGGCTGTAATGTGGCTATGTGACATACCAGCGATGCTACCGTGAGCTTAGATATAGAGGATGTCTCAAGAGGCTTCCAAGCCATGTGCTATCCTCAGGCAGTGATGACTGTGAATGAAGAAAATGGCTGCTATGTGCAGGGATGATGATGTCACTAAGATATGGAAGCTGAAGTAGACCAAACTTGTAGTGTGAAATAGCTGCAGATGTATGTAAAACGGCCACTAAATAGTGCTGTTACACAGTCTACAGAGAATTATGCAGAAAACATATTAACTATGTATGAAAGTTAGCCATGAATTAACAATAAACGTGCTGAAGGCATGACAGTGTTAGGCTACTTTCACACTACCGTTCAGAGCGGGTCCGTCTGATGTCTGCTCAGACGGATCCGCTCCTATAATGCAGACGTTTGGATCCGTTCAGAACGGATCCGTCTGCATTATAGTTTAAAAAAAATTCTAAGTGTGAAAGTAGCCTGAACGGATCCGTCCAGGCTTTACATTGAAAGTCAATTGGGGCGGATCCGTTTGAAGATTGAGCCATATTGTGTCATCTTCAAACGGATCCGTCCTCATTGACTTACATTGTAAGTCTGGACGGATCCGCTTGCCTCCACACGGCCAGGTGGACACCCGAACGCTGCAAGCAGCGTTCAGGTGTCCGCTTGCTGAGCGGAGCGGAGGCTGAACGCCGCCAGACTGATGCATTCTGAGCGGATCCGCGTCCACTCAGAATGCATTAGGGCTAGACGGATGCGTTTGGGGCCGCTTGTGAGCCCCTTCAAACGGAGCTCACAAGCGGACACCCGAACGCTAGTGTGAAAGTAGCCTTAGAGATCCAAAAGTCATTTTAAGGACTATTGTTTTATCTGGCTGCAATATATATTATTAGAGCAACCTGCGCTAAATTGCTTGACAGTGACACAACCTCTGCTACATCTGTTGTGTTACATTTGCACATCCTAAATATCTGTGACATTTAGTGTAATTTTTTTATTTGCGCATCCTAAATATCTGTGACATTCAGTGTAATTTTTTCTTAGCCGCTGGTTACAGCGACATTACCTGCGCTACATCTCCTGTATAATGTTTGTGCATCCTAAATATTTGCGCATTTGTGTATTTTATTTGCGCATACACTTACAAAACCTGTGCTACTGAACATGTGACATACTTGAAAGCATATATACCATTTATTATGCTCAAGGCGAGCAGTAAGGGACGGGGAAGTGGCCATGCTGCTGATGGTGCACGCAGAGGCCGTGGCCCTGGGCACGGTAATACTGTGCCTGCTGCCAGAGCACAAGAAACACACTCATCCACGATACCTAGATTCATGTCCCAGTTTGCAGGGCGGCACAGGACACCACTCTCGAAGTCACACCAGTGCGACCAGGTGGTCGGTTGGATTGCAGCAGATAATGCTTCTAGTCGGTTAAGCACCACCCTGTCTTCTACAAAGTCCAGTCTCAGTAGCCAAGAGTCTGGTTAACAGAATCCTCACACTGATCCTCCTTCCTCCCACTATGATATTCCAAGCAGCTCTTTTCATCGCCATTCCTTGATTTTTGATTTGGGACTATCGCCAAGCCCGCTTGAAGAGGGACATGAGGAGATCTTGTCCACTGATTTCCAAGCTCTTGAGCATCCACAGTCATAAGATGACGGTGGGGAACGGCAGTTAGTGTTTCACGAGGTGGATGATGATGATGAGACACAGTTGCCAATAAGTCAACGGCAATTATTGTCTTAAGAGGTTGATGATGAGGATGAGACACAGATGTCAATAAGTCAGGTTCATGTTAGGTCAACAAGTCAGTCGGATGACCAGAGTGAGGAAGTGGAAGAGGAGGTGGTGGACGATGAAATCACTGACCCAACCTGGGAAGGCAGTGGAGTGGCAAAAGGGTAAACGCGGGCCACACCAAACAGGCCCGCAACTGTTCTCCGGAGAACCCCTTTGCGGAAATCTCCCTTGCCAAGTGGTAGGTGTTCCGCAGTCTGGCGCTTTTTAGAGGAAAGTGTGGACGATAAAAGAATTATCATTTGCAACCAGTGCCATACCAAAATGAGCAGGGGTGTGAACACTAGCAACCTCACCAGCACCAGCATGATCCACCACATGGCATCAAAGCACCCCAATAGTTGGGATGAACGCCTGGGTCCACAATCAGTGTATGCGGGTCACACCACTGCCTCCTCTTCCCCTGTGTTACGTGCTGGCCAAACCCCTGTCCAAGGATGCCTCCCGCCCTGCACCTGGACCTTCGCAAGCACCATCAGCTAGCACATCCACTTCTGTGTCCCAGCGCAGCATACAGATGTCCATACCCCAGACCTTTGAATGAAAGCGCAAATACCCAGCCATCCACCCACAAGCCATAGCACTAAATGCATACCTTTGCAAATTGCTGGCCCTGATGGCGGCGGCCGTCCCTCGTTAGTCCCCAGCCACCACTATTTTTCCCGGTGTGCCATCCCCGCCTTACAAGAGCATGTGTCCCATAACATCACCCATGCCCTGACCAACGCAGTTATTAAGAAGGTACACTTAAAGACTGACACATGGACAAGTGCTTTTGGCCAGGGACGCAACATTTCTCTGACAGCACACTGGGTGAACGTTGTGGAGGCCGGGAGTGAGTCGTACCCTGGGATGGCACAGGTGCTACCGACGCCAAGGATTGAGGGCCTTACTTCCATCAGGATTACCGCCACCACCTACATTAGTGGCTGCAACCCCCACTTCTCCTCCTCTACTTCCAACTCTGAATTCACATCTTGCAGCACCAGTCAGCCATCAGTCAGTAGCTGAAAGCAGTGTAGAACTACAGTGGGGAAGCGACAACAGGCCGTGCTGAAACTAATGTGCTTAGGTGACAAACGGCACACCACCGCAGAGCTGTGACAGGGTATAAGGGACCAGACTGAGCTGTGGCTCACGCCCACTCAACCTACAACCAGGCATGGTTGTGTCTGATAATGGGCGTAACTTGGTGGTGGCTTTGGAGCTCGGCAAGCTCACACACATAACATGCCTTGCCCACGTGTTCAACTTAGTGGTTCAGCAGTTTCTTAAAACCTACCCCAATTTGCCTGAGCTACTGGTGAAGGTGCGCCGCATGTGTGCATATTTCCGAAAGTCATCTACAGCTGCTGCCAGTCTGGCAACGCTGCAGCAGCGCTTGCAATTGCCAGCTCACCGACTGTTGTGCGAAGTGAGCACGTGCTGGAACTCCACGTTCCACATGTTGACCATGCTTTGTGAGCAGCAGAGGGCAGTAGTGGAATACCAGCAGCAACATGGTCGTCGCCTTTCCAGTCAGCTTCCGCTCTTCACAAGCGATATGTGGGCATGGATGTCTGACCTCTGTGAGGTTTTATGCAACTTTTAGAAATCAACACAGATGGTGAGCGGCGATGCCGCTATTATCAGCATAACCATCCCACTTCTGTGTCTACTGAAATGCTCGATGCTCACAATGAAGGCGGACGCTTTGCATGTGGAAGAGGTGGAAATGGGGGAAGACAGTACACAGGGTGATAGCCAGACCACCCTCAGTTCATCTTCTCAGCGTGAATTGGATGATGATGAGGAGGAGGAGACGGTTGCCTCCACTACAGAGGGTAGTACCCATAGTAGGCTTATTACATCTGTTCAGCGTGGATGGGCCGAAGAGTAGGAGGAGATTGAGAGTCATCCTCCTGATGAGGACAATGAAGTCTTGTCTGTTGGGACTCTGGCACATATGGCTGACTTTATGTTATGCTGCCATTCCCGTGACCCTCACGTTATACGCATTTTGCCCAACACCGATTACTGGTTGTTCACCCTTCTTGACCCCCGCTACAAAGAGAACTTCTCATCTCTCATTCCTATGGTGAAGAGGACTAGCAAAATGGTGCAATACCAGAAGGTCCTTATGGAAAAATTGCTCCAAAACTTTCCAGCTGACAACGCTGGCGGCAAAGTAAGTAGTTCCTTGGGCAACCAGGAGGGGAACACACAGCAGTTACAACAGAGGCAAGGCAACACTCTCCAAAGCATGGGACAGTTTCATGACACCCCGCCAGCACCCTCACCCTGATGCGCGGCCTAGTGTCACAAGGAGGGAAAAGTTTTGGAAGATGGTGGAGTACGTAGCAGACCGTGTCAGCGTCCTCAGTGATCCCGTAGTGCCTTACAACTATTGGGTGTCCAAGCTGGACACGTGGCACGAACTGGTGCTCTACGCCTTGGAGGTACTGGCCTGCCCTGCCGCCTGTGTTTTGTCAGAGCAGGTATTTAGTGCTGCTGGGGGCATAATAACTGATAAGCGCATCCGCCTGTCAACTCAAAATGCTGACAGGTTGACTCTTATCAAAATGAACAAGGCCTAGATTGCCCCTGACTTCTCTTCTCCCCCAGAGGAAAGCGGCTGAACATGAAGGCACTTTAAATGTGGCTTTTATGGTGTATTGAGTATACTGTATTCCCATGTACTCCTTCCCCCACAAAAAAGGGTATATTGTTCAATCTTCCTTTTCTTGTCCTCCTCCTCCACCTCCATCATAACATGCTTATTAGGCTGCTCTCGCTCCAAATGTTTTAAAGGGTAAGCTCAACAGCAGACCCTCACCCCTAGTGTTTTAGAGGGTCACCAACAGGCCCTGGCCCATAATATTTTAGATGGTCAGATCACCAGCAGGCCCTCGCCCATAATATTTTAGAGGGTCAGCTCAGCAGCAGACCCTCACCCCTAATATTTTATATGGTCATATCAGCAGCAGGCCCTCGCCTCTAATGTTTTAGAGGGTCCGCTCTGCAGCAGACCCTGACCCCTAATGTTTTAGAGGGTCACCAGCAGGCTCTTGCTCCTAATGTTTTTGAAGGTCACCAGCAGGCCATCAATCATAATTTGTCAAGGGTGTGTATGATGCCCTCCTTTATGTGTAATAAAAGGTGTATTGGAGTGCCAATTCCTTGCAATTTTTGGCAGCCCTTTCACTTAGTGCATAGGCTTTATAAGTGTAGGGGCCCACTACCTGAACAATTGTACCACAATGTGAATGAGGCCCTCCTTTATGAGATATACAGGTTGTATCGGAGTGCCTCTTCCTTGTAATTTTTTGCAGCACTTGCACTTTATATACAAGTAAATATATAGGAAAGAATGTTTCCTAACAATTTTTCCTCTAAAATCAATTTTATCTTCGGTTTTGTGCGTATTATTGTCAGTCTGTAAAAGTGGCGTACTACTCGGACAACATCATTCCCAGCAGTGACCTGGGAGTCCAAGATACATCCAGACATCTTCTCCATGCTGTTCCCGAACCATTTCAGTGGTGTTTCCATCAATTTCTTACCTTTTCCTGTGAACCAAACACCCTCCGCTCTTCAGAGCAGGGGGTGCCTAATTTAATGCTCTGGTTCTCCCATTGACTTCCATTGTGCTCTGGTGCTCTGTAGAGCACCCGAGCATCCCAAAGTGTTCTACTCGAGCACCAGTGTATCAAATATGTCTAGTTTTTTTGTTTGTTTTACATAATAAAGCATTAAAAAAATGCACTTTTTGTAATGTAAGGTGACAAAAAATGGCTTTTTTGGAAAAGTTTTTATTTTGTATTTTTTATGGTGTTCATTTGAGGGGTTAGGTCATGTGATATTTATTATAGAGCAGGTCGTTATGGACATGGTAATACCTAATATGTGTACTTTTTTATTTATTTAAGCATTTTTTTTATTTTTAAAATGATTTTTTAAACCAAAAAATCATGTTTTAATGTCTCCATATTCTGAGAGCCATAGTTATTTTTATTTTTTAGTCAATTGTACTATATAGGGGCTTATTTTTTGCGTGATGAGGTGACGGTTTGATTGGTACTATTTTGGGGGGCATATGCCTTTTTGATTGCTTGGTGTTGCACTTTTTATGATATAAGGTGACAAAAAATTGCTTTTTTGACACAGTTTTGATAAAAAAATTGACTGTATTTATCTGAAAGGGTAGATTATGTGATATATTTATAGAGCCAGCAATACCTAATATGTGTCTGTTTTCTTTTCTTTTTTTCTAATTTTCATAATAAAATCAGGGGAAAGGGGCGTTTTTTATTTTTTTACTTGAAACTTTATTTTTTTATCATAAACCCTTTTTTTTTACTCTATTTTTGGCCCACTCTGGGACTTTTACTTTTGTGGGTATGATCCCCTCTGCAATGTATTATAATACACTGTGTAATGCACTAACAGTTGCCTAGGAGACCCAGCCAGGGGCTGAATATCCTAGACTTCCACAAAAGGCAGGTCCCAATGCCTCTGCATGGCATCGGGCTGCCTTCTCACCCATTCCATTGGGTCCCCATCACCGCAGCCCGGAGACCCGATGGAGATCATTACCTGCGCTTACCGCGGCATAGAAAGGGTTAATCCACCGGCATCAGCTTTTACAGCTATGCCGGTGGATACAGCAGGGGTCTTGCTATCAGTGACTGCCAGACCCTGGCACGGATTGGGCCGGGACCGGAGCAGTGCCCGCCCGATCAGCATGGCATAAGAGTATGTCAAATGGTGGGAAGTCACCTGCTATGGCGCTATGACGTACTATTATGTTATATGTCAGGAAGGGGTTAAAATGGCAATCCACTAAGTACAAAATCATTTTCATATACAAAAGAAGTGAGTAATTGGAACTGCATGTTCACAATTCATATCCAGGTCCATCTATATTTACATCACATATTCTCATTAGTAACATTCCTGTGTTCACTTGAATGGAGCTTAGCCACGCACAGGCCAGTTGATACTAGTCATGACGTCACTGGGCCTGCAGTAAACAGTGAGAAGGAGCGCCGCTGTCTTCTCAAACAGCTGATCGGTGGGGGTCCCGGGTGTCGGACCCCCGCTGATTAGATGCTGATGATCTATCCAGAGGATAGATTATCAGTTTAAACAAACTGCAGAACCCCTTTAAGGTCCTTATTCAAAGCAACTGTAGGTAAGCAGTACTGGTGTCATTCTAGTCAAAATAAAGAAATGCAATACAAGGTGTGTTGGCATTTGATGCATAACAAATGAGAATGCAATGATCCAAGGAAAATTGATAACACTCTATATAAAAAGAAAGAAATGAGTGCAGATGGGGAAGAAGATTTGAAATAAACAAGAGCAAGATAGTAAGTCCCCTTACAAGAATATCTAAATTGTAAGAGAAAGAAAATCATAATGACTTGGATATTTCAAGTTTGAACTCTAAAGAAATATGCATGGAAACAAGCCAATGTACTTTTATTAATGCATTATACCTTTATACTGTGACTTAAAAATCACATAAAAATCTCAATATGAAGAATTGTATAATGCAAAAATAAAATGGAGAACAAACTTCACATTGTTTTTATGTGACAGTTAAAAAAACAAGTGCCAGGACAGTTGATACTAGTCGTGATGTCACTGGGCCAGCGGTAAACAGTGAGAAGGCCGCGGCTCTCCTGGAGAGCCGCTGCCTTTTCAAACAGCTGATCGCGGGGGTCCCAGGTGTCAGATCCCCGCCGGTCAGATACTGATGATATATCCAGAGGATAGATCATCAGTTTAAACAAACTGCAGAACCCCTTTAAAAATACATAACATGTTTCATGTTAGAAATTTTGATTTTCTAATTGTACTATGTATTTTTACTAGTATAATGATTGTAACTATTTTAGTATACCATTAATAAATGTCCACTACTGGTAGGTCAAATAAGAATATATAATATGGGTAAGTGGAGGTGCAGATTTCATAGTCTTTAAGACCTGGCAATTTTGAGAATAACAGTAATAGTAGCCACTTCAGGAACAATACATTAGTATATCTATTCAAAGGACTCAATAGATAAACAATTTCCTTCCTCTAGCTTATTTTTTCCCTTTTCTTTTGGCCCATACTGGTTATATTTAGGTATGTATTAGTGACGAGAGAAGTTCAAAGATAAAAACCAGACTGTTTACTTAGCAGCATGCAAATAAATGAGCACAAGCCATTATACTGTAAATCAGATATTCACAGAACTCCCAAAACATCGGTATTAGCTACTATGATTAAATCAGAGAAAATATAATATTGTTAAAGAAAAGGAAGGCAATGAGGTAACTAAACTACACATAATCAAAATGATCACATTTAGGCTACTTTCACACTAGCGTTAAGGGGCTCCGCTTGTGAGTTCCGTTTGAAGGCTCTCACAAGCGGCCCCGAACGGATCCAATGCATTCTGAGTGGATGCGGATCCGCTCAGAATGCATCAGTTTGGCACCGTTTGGCCTCCGCTCCGCTCAGCAGGCGGACACCCGAATGCTGCTTGCAGCGTTTTCGTGTCCGCCTGGCCGTGCGGAGCCAAACGGATCCGTCCAGACTTACAATGCAAGTCAATGGGGACGGATCCGTTTGACATTGACACAATATGGTGCAATTTCAAACGGATCCGTCCCCCATTGACTTTCAATGTAAAGTCTGGATTATACCATCAGATCGGAGTTTTCTCCAATCCGATGGTATATTTTAACTTGAAGCGTCCCCATCACTATGGGAACGCCTCTATGTTAGAATTTCCCATCGGATTTGAGTTACATCGTGAAACTCAAATCCGACAGTATATTCTAACACAGAGGCGTTCCCATGGTGATGGGGACGCTTCAAGTTAGAATATACTGAGAACTGTGTACATGACTGCCCCCTGCTGCCTGGCAGGTGCTGCCAGGCAGCAGGGGGCAGGCCCCCCCCCCCTCCTGTATTTAACTTATTGGTGGCCAGTGCGGGCCCCCCCTCCCTCCCCAGTATTAATTGTAACCAGTGCGGCCCCCCTCCCTCTATATTCATCGGTGGCCAGTGCGGATATTAAATATGACCAGTGCGGTCTCCCCCTCCCTCCCTCCCCAGTATTAAATATGAGCAGTGCGGTCTCCCCCTCCCTCCCCAGTATTAAATATGAGCAGTGCGGTCTCCCCCTCCCTCCCTCCCCAGTATTAAATATGAGCAGTGCGGCCTCCCCCTCCCTCTATTCATTGGTGGCCAGTGCGGATTCAAAGTATTGTGATCAGTGCGGCCTCTCCTCTCTCCCCCCCCCCCCATCATTGGTGGCAGCGGAGAGTACCGATCGGAGTCCCAGTTTAAATCGCTGGGGCTCCGATCGGTTACAATGGCAGCCAAGACGCTATTGCAGTCTTGGCTGCCATGGTTACTTAGCAACAAATAGCAGCATTATACTTACCTGAAGAGCTGCGATCTATGTGACCGGCCGGGAGCTCCTCCTACTGGTAAGTGACAGGTCTATAGGCAATGCGCCGCACAGACCTTTCACTTACCAGTAGGAGGAGCTCCCGGCCGGTCACAGACATCGCAGCTCTTCAGGTAAGTATAATGATTCTATTTGTTGCTAAGTAACCATGGCAGCCAAGACTGCAATAGCGTCTTGGCTGCCATGGTAACCGATGGGAGCCCCAGCGATTTAAACTGGGACTCCGATCGGTACTCTCCGCTGCCACCAATGATGGGGGGGGGGAGAGAGGAGAGGCCGCACTGATCACAATACTTTGAATCCGCACTGGCCACCAATGAATAGAGGGAGGGGGAGGCCGCACTGCTCATATTTAATACTGGGGAGGGAGGGAGGGAGGGGGAGACCGCACTGCTCATATTTAATACTGGGGAGGGGGAGGCCGCACTGCTCATATTTAATACTGGGGAGGGAGGGAGGGAGGGAGGGAGGGGGAGACCGCACTGGTCATATTTAATATCCGCACTGGCCACCGATGAATATAGAGGGAGGGGGGCCGCACTGGTTACAATTAATACTGGGGAGGGAGGGGGGGCCGCACTGGCCACCAATAAGTTAAATACAGGAGGGGGGGTCTGCCCCCTGCTGCCTGGCAGCATCTGCCAGGCAGCAGGGGGCAGTCATGTACACAGTTCTCAGTATATTCTAACTTGAAGCGCCCCCATCACCATGGGAACGCTTCTGTGTTTAGAATATACTGTCGGATCTGAGTTTTCCAAAGTGAAAAATCAGATCTGAAATAAACTGTTATGCAAACGGATCCGTTCTGAACGGATGCAAGCGTTTGCATTATAGGAGCGGATCCGTCTGATGAAACATCAGACGGACCCGCTCCGAACGCTAGTGTGAAAGTAGCCTTAGCCTCGGATCAGTGGGTGTATGATTTTCGACAACACATAGTCTCTGAATGGCAAGAAGCTATAAAGTCCTGCATGCAAGATTGTTTGTCCTGCCGAAAGCCAACATTTCTGCCAGAAAAAAGCAGGATCCCCAATGGATCACAAATGTAGTCAACAGTGATCCAGTGGTGCGTGGCCCTATTTGGCTATGATGGATATGGTGAACTGTGTTGCTCTGCCAGATCCCGCTGCTAGAGTTAACACTGCATATGTGAATGTAGACTTAGGCTACTTTCACACTAGCGTTCGGGTGTCCGCTCGTGCGCACCGTTTGAAGGGGCTCACGAGCGGCCCCGAACGCATCCGTCTGGCCCTAATGCATTCTCAGTGGAGGCGGATCCACTGAGAATGCATCCGCCTGCCAGCGTTCAGCCTCCGCTCCGCTCAGTGAGCGGACACCTGAACGCTGCTTGCAGCGTTCGGGTGTCTGCCTGGCCGTGTGGAGGCGAGCGGATCCGTCCAGACTTACAATGTAAGTCAATGGAGACGGATCCGCTTGAATATGACACAATATGGCTCAATCTTCAAGCGGATCCGTTCCCCATTGACTTACAATGTAAAGTCTGAACGGATCCGCTCAGACAACTTTCACACTTAGAAAATTTTCTAAGTTTTAATGCAGACGCATCCGTTCTGAACGGATGCGAACGTCTGCATTATCGGAGCGGATCCGTCTGATGAAACATCAGACGGATCCGCTCCGAACGCTAGTGTGAAAGTAGCCTAATTTTAATTTTCAAAACCTCAATTGGAAAAATTAAATTAAATTAATGAAATTGTGGAGTCTACAGAAGAGTACCCAACTCATTAATATGGGTGTACTTACAATATAGACAAATGGGTTCATTTATCAAACTGGTGTAAAGTAGAACTGGCTTAATTGCCCATATCAACAAATTAGATTCCGTCTTTCATTTTCCAAAAGAGATATAAAAAAAATGAAAGGTGGAATCTGATTGGTTGTTATGGGCAACTAAGCCAGTTCTACTTTACACCAGTTTGATAAAGGACTCCAAATGTCCGTGACAAAAAGACCACACAGCACTTCTGTAAATTTAGTGTAACAGTACAAAGAAAATGATTAACGGTCCTCGAGCACAAATTGCATCAAAACGGATGCAAATGAAAGTGGTCAGACTCAGATGGCAAAAATCTGATTGATGTCTTAACTTTCCAAACATCTCCTGAAAACTGAGAGATGGATGTAATTGGTAAATTAAATCTCCTGCATTGTGGTAGCTCATGACTCAAGTATTATAATTTTTGTTAATGGGTATGTGACCAGTTTGGGGCCAACTCAAGGTCTGTCCCTGCGATTGTGCTTGCAATTTCTAATGTAAATGGAGAGCAGTGTTGGATTAGTCCACCAGAGTACAACAAGATCTACAGGTGAGGTGGGTCCAAGTTCTGATATGATATTGTTCCCCAAAAGTATGGCAGATATTATTCAAATGTGGGGCTGACTTTGAAACCAATCACTTGTCACTGGGTCTTAAAGGCATTAATAATGATAATGTAGGTCATACATGTGAAATAATAACATCAAAATCTACAATGGGATTAAAAGTTAATGTACACAGGTTCATTACAGATAGAAGTCTAACTTCTTACTTCCTTCCACTGGTTTTAAGAAAACCTATCCCATCACTGTATGCATTTCCTGGTATTATCCTGTGATTTTGTGTATAGTTGAACAAGAACATATGCTGATAGCTGTAACATTTTAGCTGCAAATAGTGGCAGTTAACAAACAGAAAATGATATTGCAATATAAAGTCTGACGGCAGTCGTATTTAACTGGCTTTTAAGCAAAGGTTAACTTTTCAGATAAAAGCATTTAACAAAATTATGATACCATAATGTGTCTATAAAGAAGAGGGCATATGCCAACTTTTCATGTTATTTGTAATTTAATGGACTGTGATCCTCTTGAGCCTATGTTAATGTTCAATGTCCTAGATGGATATTATGTGAAAGCTTGTCCATAATTTTGTTCATTCATTTTTTATTCAGCCTCACATCTGTCTCTTTTATACTGCAGACCATAAAATGAATAGGAAAAGAGCTGCACATTTCATCTACCCTAAAGCTTTTCTTTGCAGAATGCAGTTTGGGAAGAATTCAATAATTGGCTTATGTGCTGTTGATTAGATTTGATTTTATTGCAACTGGGATCTTTCTTTCCACGTCATAAAACTGAAACAGATGATGTAGACATTGTTGCTTTTATGCTATACAAACAATAGCGCAATAAGGGAGACAGAATAGAGTTACCAAAATGAAACTATTCGAAAAAACCAACATAAGAGACTGAGGAAATTATTCAGCATCTGGGAGACTAAAATACCTAAAAATTATTTTCACCATTTAACTTGCCTTTTGTGGTTGATAAAAAGGAAGTTCTATTGAGCACGGACCAAACACAGGGCATTATTACAGTATTACCTTTGAATGGAGGTCTAGGCAGGTTTTATATCTCAAACTTGGCAAAAATTTGCTGCAGCCTTTGAAAACAACACAGTCATAGAAGTACAATTCTGGAGTGTTTTTTGTTATGTGACAGTGTAATCTCATTATCTACCTGCTGGAATGCCCACTGGACTAAAGTAAGTGGCTGGAATTACAATGTCATTCCCACAAGTGATAAGAGGAGAGAAAAGTGCATTAGAAATGGGTAGCATTGCATTCTGTTTCACCACATGATTCGGGAGGTACGTATAGTTCATCTCAGCCGTACTGCTGTGCTTTGGAAGCATCACATCCCTTTCTTAATAGGTAGCTATGGCTTGTAGCATAATCAGCTTAAAAAAAAAGTAGAAAAACAGCATTTTTCGTATACTCATCAAAGCAACTACTTACAGAATAAAAATATCACTTATGTCTTTGAGGTTGGTGGGCCGTAAAGAGGGGTCATCAAAATCTTTATGCTTATGGGCATCTCACTGGTAGATAATCTTATAAAATACATTAAAAGTAATAGACAAACAGGCAAATGCTGCCTTCACATGGATGTTTTCACTGTGTTATTCAGTTACCGAACAATGCAGAGAAAACTTTCTTTTAATGTTCCCATTAATTTAATGGGATTTTTATGGCAATCATTCCATTTAGTTAGATAGTTATAGCTATTCTATAAGGTTTTTCTCTGGTGAGCTACCAGTCTACTTTGTTATTCTGCACAGTAATAAAAAAGAAGAACCGCATTCCATTAAAAAAAAAAAAAAAAAAATTATAACTAAAGGCATCCACTGCCCTCCATTACAATCTGGGGTGTGAACAGATCTCATAGGGCCCCACAGCAAAACTCAGTGGGGATATTTACTATGTAAATAGTGGCATAATATCATAATATAAAAGTCACAGATTTTGTCACACGCCATATTTGCAGCAATACCTGCAAATTTTCTCCCCTTTTTAGAAGTGGCGAGAAAATGGGGTGTGTCCCTGCCAGTTTTCTGGTGTGAATAAAGACAAGTGTACTGAAGCTTGAAAGCTGCAACAGATTTTACAGTGCTGCATGGCCAACAGAGGATGCACCTCTGTATAAAATTGTCACATCCTCTAGCAGCACAAGGGGGATCAAGACTAGGGCTGCAGCTATCGACTATTTTTGTAATCGAGTATTCTATTGATTAATCCAATGATTAATCGAGTGCTCTAATAACAAAAAACTAATTAAAAAAAACTTTTTTCTTTATAAAAACTCATCAACCCCCCCCCCCTGAGCCATCAGCTGCCCCCATGCCATCAGGTTCCCCCCCAGTGCCATCAGCTGTCCCCCAATGCCATCAGCTGCCCCCTTAGTGCCATCAGCTGTCCCCCAGTGCCACCAATTGCTTCCCAGTGTCACCAGCTGCCAACCAGTACCATCAGCTGCCACGCCAGTGCCTTCAGCTGTCTTCCAGTGCCATCAGCTGTCCCCCAGTGTCATAAGCTTCCCCCTCAGTGCCATCAGCTGCCCCCTCAGTGCCATCAGCTGCCCCCCAGTGCCACCAGCTACCCAGTCAGTGCCACCAGCTGCCCCCAGTCCCATTAGCTGCCATCCCAATGCAAATGGTTTCCACCCAGTACCATCAGGCCCCCCCTGTGCCATCAGCTGCCCCCTCAGTGCCATCCGCATGACCCCCTAGTGCCACCAGCTGCCCCCCCAGTGCCATCAGATGCCATACCAGTGCCATCAGCTGCCACCGAGTGCAATCAGGCTCCACCCAGTGCCCTCAGCTGCTCCATCAGTGCCATCAGCTGCCCACCAGTGCCACCAGCTGCTCCCCAAGTGTCATCAGCTGCCATCCCAGTGCCATCAGCTGCCAACCAGTGCCAGCAGACTCCCCCCTGTGTTATCAGTTGCCTCCCCAGTGCCACCAGCTTGCCTCCCAGTGCCACCAGCTGCCTACCAGTGCCACCAGCATGCCCCCCAGTGCCACCAGCTTGCCCCCAGTGCCACCAGCTGTCTCCCAGTGCCACCAACTTGCCCCCCAGTGCCACAAGGTTGCCCCCAATGCCACCAGCTGCCCCCCAATGCCACCAAATTCCCCCCAGTGCCACCAGCTTGCCCCCCAGTGCTACCATCTTCCTTTCCCCAGCACCAGTACTTACCTTTCTGTCAGGATACAGTGCAGCGCGGTACGGGCCGGCAAGTGACCACGGTGCAGTGAGTAATAGCAAGGCGCTTCACTCCCGCTCTGTGGTCACATGACACAAACGAAGCCTCGGTGCAAAAAATTAGCATCAAGGATTTTTTGGAGTAGAATTACTCAATTCAATTGAGTAATTGTTTCAGCCCTAATCAAGACTTGCAAAGAAAATGCTGGTCTTGAGAAATTTCCCCCAGTGTGATCCTCATCAAGTGAGATTTCTGACGAATTTACATTTTTGTAATGAAGTGAAGTAAATTTTTAATAATAAAAAAGTGCTCTGCCCATAGGCGTCGCTACAGGGGGGCAAGGGGGGCAATTGCCCCCTCTAGGTTATTCCTTGCCCCCCCCCCCGCATTCCCCCTGCTGATTTCCCTTCCTTTCCCTTTAAAACGTAATGCTCTGGCCCCGTGGCCCGGTCGCCGCCGATCAGAATCATTACAGTGACAGTCACTATGCAGAACGCACTGACATGACTAACGTCACAGGCACGCTGACTGCAGGTTCGCGCGCCGCCAGTCAATTCTGTTTTGCAGGCACGGCGGCGGGAAGTGGAAGCCAGGACTAGGAGAAACAGTACACAGGAGCGCAGCGTGGCAGCTGTGCTGAGGTAATCAAGGCTGCTCCTGGCTATGGCTACTGAACCCAGGCCTAGTCCAGAGAAAAAGTTGAGGAGATGTGACAGCCTGATTGCAGCTTGCAGGATGCCTGGTGGCGTGTTGCTGAGTAGAGTGCATTTATAATTGTGAAGGAGGGGGGGTTTGCTATTAGGGATCGACCGATATTGATTTTTTAGGGCCGATACCGATACCGATAATTTGTCAACTTTCAGGCCGATAGCCGATAATTTATACCGATATTCTGGGTATTTTTATTTTTGAGGAAAAAAAAAAATTCCTACACAAATCTGCTGAAAATTAATGTTTATTGTTAACGTGTATTATTATTTTTTTTTTTTGTAAATCTTTTTCATTTATACTTAATATTTTAGTTTTTTTTTTTACTAACTTTTAGCCCCCTTAGGGACTAGAACCCTTGTCCTATTCACCCTGATAGATCTCTATCAGGGTGAATAGGAGCTCACACTGTCCCTGCTGCTCTGTGCTTTGTGCACACAGCAGCATGAAGCTGACTATGGCAGCCAGGGCTTCAATAGCATCCTGGCTGCCATGGTAACCAATCGGAGCCCGAGGCTTACACTGCTGGGGCTCCGATCGGAGGAGCAGGGGAGAGGGGATCCTGTGGCCACTGCCACCAACGATCAATACTGGGTGGGGGGGCGCACTGCGCCACCAATGTTTTTACTATTGGGATGGGGGTGGGGGGCGCACTGCGCCACCAATGATTAATACTAGGGGGCTTGAGGGGGGGGGCGCACTGCGCCACCAATGAAGATACCTCTCTCATTCACATACAGGAGGCGGGAGCTGGCTGCAGAGTCACATAGCCGGCTCCCGACCTCTATGAGCGGTAGCTGCGATCCGCGGCACCTAAGGAGTTAACTACCGCGGACCGCAGCTGCCGTTCATAGAGGTCGGGAGCCGGCTATGTGATTCTGCAGCCAGCTCCCGCCTCCTGTATGTGAATTAATGAAAGACTCATCTTCATTGGTGGCGCAGCGGCCACAGCCCCTCCCCTCCTCTTGTCTCCTCTCCTGCCATTGGCGGTAGCGGCAGCAGCAGCACAGGGGGAGGGAGACACTGCTTCCTTCTCCCCTGTGCTGCGGAGGGAACACAGAACGCGCTGAGAGCAGCGCGTTCTGTGTTCCCAATATGTTATCGGTATATCGGCAAAATAGATGCCGATACCGATAACGTTCAAAATCCTCAATATCGGCTGATAATATCGGTAAAACCAATAATCGGTCGATCCCTATTTGCTATTAATTGCATTGTGTCTGGCAGGACTGGGGGGTACAGTTAGGAGATCGCTTTGCACCTGTCACAACAGTAAACACAGGGCATTCCTTTTAAAACCACTCCCTTGCCAGCCCACCCAGCCCCATTTTGCTGTGTGTTATGCTTTGAACTTTTTTAGTCCATGAAGGGGTTATTTAAATGTTGGAGGTGGTGGGTGTTATTGTAAATATTGTGTTTGGGAGCCATTTAACAAGTTTAACCAGTTAGGTTTGAGCGTGGTTGTGGTTGAGTGTCATCCACAGATGCCCATAACACAGTGTCATCCACAGATACCCATAACACAGTGTCATCCACTGATGCCCATATCAGTGTCATCCACTGATGCCCATATCAGTGTCATCCACTGATGCCCATATCAGTGTCATCCACTGATGCCCATATCAGTGTCATCCACTGATGCCCATATCAGTGTCATCCACTGATGCCCATATCAGTGTCATCCACTGATGCCCATATCAGTGTCATCCACTGATGCCCATATCAGTGTCATCCACTGATGCCCATATCAGTGTCATCCACTGATGCCCATATCAGTGTCATCCACTGATGCCCATATCAGTGTCATCCACTGATGCCCATATCAGTGTCATCCACTGATGCCCATATCAGTGTCATCCACAGATGCCCATAACAGTGTGTCATCCACAGATGCCCATAACAGTGTCATCGACAGATGCTCATAACAGTGTCATCCACTGATGCCCATAACAGTGTCATCCACTGATGCCCATAACAGTGTCATCCACAGATGCCAATAACAGTGTCATCCACTGATGCCAATAACAGTGTCATCCACTGATGCCAATAACAGTGTCATCCACAGATGTCCATAACAGTGTCATCCACAGATGCCCATAATAGTGTCATCCACAGACCCCCCATAACAGTGTCATCCACAGATGCCCATATAAGTGTCATCCACAGATCCCCCACAACAGTGTACCATCCACAGATCCCCCATAACAGTGCACCTGCGCACTGAGGAGAGACAGAAAGGAGGGGAAAGAATTCACAAAAGCAAGCAGAGGATGGCACAGCAGACGACTGAATAGCTTCTTTTGTAAGTAAATTGCTTTTTTATTATAAATGTAGTTTTTTAATGTCTGTTTTTGTCTTTTATTATATTCTGGCTTTTGCTTAAAGGGACAGTAAAAAAATTATTTTTTTTGTTATGTATGATGCTTTTTGATAATAAATAAATGTAAATGTAGTGGTGCTTTAATGTAGACCCTAGGCCTCTCTAATGTGCTGCAGGCTGGACTGGCACTGTGGCAGCATACGGTTGGCCAGGCAGCAGAAAAGCTCTGGGGCTGTCATTGTATGCTCTGGGACTTTCCCCTTCAAAAGTACTGCTATCTCTCTATAAGTGCACGGGATGAGCAGGCAGCATCTACTGAGGAGACGGAATAGGCAAGCATGACCCCTGACCAGCGCAGCGCCCCCTGTGTTACATGCACCCCTGACCAGCGCCAACACCATACTCTGCGTTCCAGGTATGCACTATTGCACATAAAAGATACCGCAATAAAAGTTGCCAATGTGCCACAGGTGACCCAGGCACACATTATTGCACATAAAGGATGCCATCGGTCACCAGCGGCAAAAGGTGGCAACCCTAAGGCCATTTTCTTTTGTATTTTAGAACCTGCAAAAGGTGAAAATAACAGATGGATATACAATCTTATTATTCATCTGTTACTAAAAAAGGAGCAGCAACACAATGAAAGTCAGCATTCTAAGCATCCAGATTTAGAGACTGAATATGTGGAGATTGATTCCCCAGAAAGTGAGTTTTATGTTGTAGAAGAAGATGTAGAGGACCCTGAGCTATTACCACAGTTTGATTAATCAAGTTTGCCATCAATAAGCTCACATCAATACAGTGCTCATGGCGAATCCTCCCAATTCTGTGATTATGACCAGTCTTTGGTACATAGACCCACTGGTGGCATCAAGAGCAAGCCACCAGGGCCCTGTGACATCAGTCATTGTGCTACTCAAGGGCCAAAACAACCAATACTAAAAAAAATATCCACAGACAAAATTTGGAGCAAATTTTCGTTCTTTCCGACCTCAAGGGTTCCAGTCATTTAACTGGCTGGAATACTTAATTTCACAGGATGCAGCATACTGCTTTTCATGTAGATTTTTTTCTGTGTCCAAGTATACTCATGGAGAAATGAAAAAAGTACCATTTATTAATGTTGGTTTCTCCAACTGGAAAAATGCAATGGAAAATAAAAAGGGGATGCCAAAACATGAAAAATAGACTTCCCACAAAGAATAATGTGTAAGCTGTCAGGATTTCAAAAGAAACAAAGAAAATGATACATCCATTATGAAAGACCTAAGTAAAGCGCATGCCAGAGAGGTAGAAGAAAAACACCATTGTATTAAGACAATTGCTGAAGTTCTTCTTTTAACAGAAAAAAACTAAATTGCACAAAGAGGGCATCGTTACAACTATGAAGACCTAAATCATGGAAACGTGAGAGAGAGCTTGTACTTAATTGCTAAAAACAATCGCATTGTAGAAAAGAAACTTCATGGTCCAAAAAATGCTCGGTATTTACTTCCATCCATTCAAAACAAACTTTTAGCTGTTATGGCTTGAATAGTTAGAGAAGACATAGCAGAGAGCCTAAAAGACAGTCCTTTTTTTATCCTGGCAGATGAGACAAAAGATCATAGCAAAACTGAACAGCTGCCTGTTGTTGTAAGATAATTTTTTTATCAAGCTGTCCATGAGAGTTTTTTGACATTTTACAAAGCCGAGAGCCTTGATGCTACATCATTGACAGATTATATATTCAATGTTCTCTCTTCACTAGGGATTGATAAAAATGGGTGTGTTGGTCAAGCTTATGATGGGGCAGCAGTAATGAGTGGTAGGGTAAATGGCGTTCAAGCAAGGATTCAAAAAGAGGTCTACTGCTCTATATGTACATTGCATGAATCACTGTCTAAATTTAGCTGTTGACACTGTTAAAAGCAGAAGCATCCGAATTTTTTTGCAAAGTTGGAGAAGCTTTACGTTTTTTCCAGTACATCTGTGATTCACTCAGTGTTTGAAAGTGTTCAGAAAGAAATGTCAAGAAAGCTCATTAAGCTAAAACAATTAAGTGATACAGGGTGGACATGCCAATATGCTGCATGTAAAGCTGTACTTCAGACACTTGAGCCTCTCTTGGAAACCCTTAAGTTATTAGCTGATGGGAAAAATACAGAAAGAAGAATTGAAGCTAATTCCATCCTTATTTTCATTGACTTCAATTTAATTCTATCACTTGTGCTTTTTGAAAACATATTAAAAATGACACAGATGTTATCCAATATGCTACAAGCAAAAGATCTTGATTTGGCATCAGCAGTCCTTATCGTGCAAACTGTCATTGAAGAACTTGACGAAGTACGAAATGAAGAAGGCTTTGGGTTTGGGTGGATGCAATGGGCTTGTTCATTAAATGCAGAATAGAAACTCCTGACTTTGAAGAAGATGAACCACCTCGCAAACAAAGAGATCGCAGACCACCTTTGAAGTTAAGGGACAGCATCATAATGGAAACAAATGGGTCAAAGAACACAACTGAGCAAAAAGGATGAATTTATACAGCATTTTGTCTATGTTGTTTTTGACAAAATAATATCAGAATTAAAATCACGTTTTTCAAGGGATTCCTTGCTGGTAATGGAAGGCATTCAGGCACTTAACCCAAAAGCGGATTGTTTTTTGCATTTACAAAAGTTGACCTCAATGGCAAAATTCTATGGCTGTAATTTGGAATATTTAGAAAGGGAACTCAAGCAGGCTCTTGTGACTTAGAAGAGGAAAGAAGAATCAGATGGCATAAAAGTTAACAATGTCCTGGAGTTCAGAAACTTTCTGCAACCTTATGCTGTTCCCTTCTTTGAACTGTACAGACGGTGTAAAATTGCATGTGTTTTGCCAGTTAGCAGTGCATCTTGTGAGAGAAGTTTTTCAGCACTGAAACTGATCAAATCCTATTTGCGTACCACAATGACGGAGGAAAGGCTGTCAGATCTTGCCACACTAGCAATTGAGTTTAGGCTTGCAGACAAGATAAACATGGATCAAGTCGTTGACAGATTTGCATCAATGCATAAAAGTTCACGTATACCGTATTTTCCGCCCTATAAGACGCACCGGCCCATAAGACGCACCTAGGTTTTTGAGGAGGAAAATAAGAAAAAATATATTTTGAACCAATAGGTGTGCTTTTGGTGGGTTTTGAACTAATTGTGGTCTGTGGATGGCGCACTGTTATGGGGGATCTGTGGATGGCGAACTGTTATGGGGAATCTGTGGGTGACAAACTGTTATGGGGGATCTGTGGGTGACGCACTGTTATGGGGGATCTGTGGGTGACGCACTGTTACGATTATACAGTGAGCGGGGCCCGTGTAGTAGAATACACTGCACGGGCCCCGCTGTCATTATAAAAGCAGATGCCGGCCCCCAGCCCCTCCTCCCTCACAGCTGATATAGCCGCCTCGCGGCGGGTGTATCATTGAAAATATGGCAAAATCAGCAGCATTCGCCCCATAAGACGCACTGCTATTTTTCCCCCACTTTTGGGAGGAAAAAAGTGCATCTTACAGGGCCAAAAATATGGTAAATCTACTGTATATTAAGTTATATGCTCTTCTTAATTCAGGGGGCTCCTGCTTGCTTCAGAGGGCTATTAACAGAGCAGAAGATAAGAAATTATAGATTAAAACAGACTTTGTAATAAAGAAACCTAAAAAATCTAGGTTCTATTTACCATAAAGTGTTTAGATTGGCTGTGCAAGTCACATACAACAGGGTTGTATAAATAAAGTGATTAAACTCCAAAATATCAGAGAATTGAGCAGTGAGTCTTCAAGGGCATGATCTGTACCCCAAAACTACTCCATTAAGCTAAAGTTATTTTCGTGCGTATAGCATCTCTTTAATGCTGACTACAGAAACTGGAACTTTGCCGGTCTTTAGTGTTATCAGTTTAAAATAGTGAAATGTTTTGTTGTTGCCATTCTCATTCATAAAAGATCCCTCAAAAAACATTCAGGTGTATTCAGTAAAAGGTAAATTGCTGGAAAATTTCTAAATCTAGACCAATAAAGACGATTTGGAAAGTGAGTTGAATGCGAGAATTTTTCTGGTTTGGCTATTTTGACCTAGATTATTCAATTATCCTATCAGTTCTCCTAGCTGAATTGCAGATGAGTTAGCAGCAGAATTGAAAAATCTAGGTGAAAATAGCCGAAATAGAAAATTTCTCCCATTCAGCTCACTTGACAAATTGTATATATTGATCTAGAGTTTGAAAATCTTAGGGTGGGTTTACACTAGCGTTAGGGCTTCCGTTATGGCTTTCCGTTATAACATGGTTATAACGGAAAATAACGGAATCCATAAAACGGAGAACGGATCCGTTGTGCAGCCCATAGACTTCTATTATGACAAAATGCAAAATGGACGCCTTTAAAAGGCATTCAGTTTGCTTTCCGTCATAATAAAAGCCTATGGAAATCAAAACGAATCCGTCTGGTTTTCTTTATGCAGGACAAAAAACAAAGTTCTGTTGACAGGACTTTGTTTTCTGTCTTGCATAACGGGACCCAGACGGATCCGTTATGCTTTCTAATAGACTTTTATTAAGACAGAGCAAAATGGAATGCCTCTTAAAGGCTTACGTTTTGCATTCGATCTGGCCATTCCGGAACCTATAACGGAATGGCATAAACCCACCCTTAGGAATATATTGTTTCTGAATACTCAAGAGTACCGAGGAAGAAAGGAAAACTCTTGAAAGCTTGTCTTTTAAGTATTAGGTTAGTACAATAAAAAGGTATCCCTGCATACCGTAATACTCTCGTATTTTGTAATCTTATTTATATATACTTATTTAATTTTTTTCAGTAGTATCATTAAGTGGTGAAAATTATTAGTGCCCCCCCATTTCTGACTGTGGTATCTTATGTGCCACCCCTATATATTGTTCCTAGAGTCGCCACTGGCTCTCATCCACTTTACTCGACCTCTATGTAGTGAAAAGTAGAACAGCTTCAAAAATATAATGTGCTTTCTAAAAAACATATTTCTGAAGGTATTTATACCAGACAACTGGAATAAATACACTGATAAATCTTTTCCACAGAACTTCACCTGTTTAATGCTTCCCTTCAGTACATGACAAAACTGGTTGCCACCACTAGGGGGAGCTCAGTACATAGGAATTTATACAGTTTCTACTGTATAAATTAGCTGCAAGGAAGATTTGGGCCAGGAACAGAGGAAGAAGGCCAGTGCTACTTCTATAGCTGTCCTTTGGTCTGCATCCACTGATTGGTGATGAGCGGCATAGGCAATATTCAAATTCGTTATATTTCTGGCCGAATATTCGCCACAAATTCGCAAATTCGAGAATTCGTGATCTCCAGTCATTGTTTACTTGATTGTGAAAATCGGCAAATGTAATATATTCGCAATAAATTCATGAAAAATTAGGGCTTAGAATATTCAATGCTATTCGCGAATATGAATATATAGCACTATATTCTAAATATTCGTGAATTCTCAAAGTGGCGATATTCGCGATTAAAATTTGCGATTAGAATTTTCGCGCTCAACACTAATTATGATAACTATGCTTTTATGCTCAATCTGTTATTAACAGATCTGTAAAAAATGTAGGGTGCTTGTGTGTACAGATTCACTGCCTATTAATTAATCATAGCCAGTTTTTTGAACAATAAAACATACAGAAAAAGGTAAGATTGAATGAAACCTAAAATGTAAATCTTCCTATAGATTCACAATGGAAGCAAATACAGTACGTGAGTGGTGTAAGTCAGGCAACTTACATTATTATATATATATTATTTTATAGATTGGTGTGTGTTGTATCTTTACTATATAGCCTGTAACATTGAGGTCTCCAGATCTCTATTAGGTCAGTTAGTGAAGCCACCTTTGAAGCCCTAACACACCACATGATTTCTGGGAAAATAATGTGAAAAAGCTTTCATAAGAATGCTTATTCCTGATAACTGGCATTAGGATGAAAGATGCCTGATTATTGCCAGGACATCTCCCTGTGTAATCAGTGATGTGCTGAGGATAATGAATAGAACAGAATGAGGGAGGAACAACTGCAGTAGCAATAGTTCCTTCCACATTCAAAGTTTGCATTAGCCTGTGTAATCAGGTCGGTTCAAACGAGAGCAGGTAGAAGCATTCATCCTTCTTTCGCTTACAATGCCTGAGGGCTGGAATCTTACACAAATGGATAAACGCAATCTACACAAATGGATGATTACTCCTTCTTAAAAGGCATCTGACAGCAGGATCAACCCTTTTAAACCATACCTCATTTATGTTTCTCCATTGCTACTCTCCAGAGCAAAATAACTGTTTGTTTAGTAATATTTAGATTAGGTCTCCGATGCAAGAAGTGGCAGACCCGAGCCCTTTCAGTGCACCAGAACTCCTCTGCTTTGCTCTTAGAGCCACTCCTCACATGTCCTTGGCTGACTGGGCTGGGCAGTGCACCTGCCTCTGCTTCCCCAGCAACATGTCTACTGTGCATGTGCTGATGATGTCATCCTCCACCCCATAAAAGCTGAGAATTTCCTCTTCCAAATGCTCTTTAAGATACAATACATACACTAAGCCCATACCATAAAATGGGCACGATCCAATGGCCATCCAGCACATTTATACTAAGCAATTTCCCTCATGTTCAGTTTCCCATGTCCTTGCCAGCCAGCGGTTTCCTGCTCAACCTCCAAACTTTGAAAAGTAAATACTGGCTATATCAATTATTGTTCAACAAACACTGTATGTTGAGCCTCTGGGATCCAAATCTGTATCATGAGATTAATGTGCCCATCAGACTTTGCAAGGTCTATACTAATATAATTGCTAAGGTCAGACCTTTATTGAACAAATATCACTGAAGTGAAAACAACTTATTACAGAAAAAAAGATTTCACTTTCATTGTTCGATCAATCAAAAAGAAAGATGTATCAATCAGTTTGCTGCAAAACTATATGGTCAGCGTAGCTGTCAGAATGTAGCTGCGGTAAAATATCTATTTAAAAAAATGTGGGACATTTATTATAAATTATACACCACTTTTTAGTGTATTAATTTTGCAGATTTTGTCGCAACTTTTTTTGCAGCAAAATCTGCAACATTTTGCAGCTCATGCCACTTTTTCCGAGTGCAGAGAAAAGGGGGCATGGCAGAGTGCAGGCCAGCAGAGCCCTCTCATTAATCATTTTCCACGCCAGTTGTGGCTGTGGAAAATGACTTAAAGAGGACCTTTCATCAGCATCAAGTATGTAAACTGAATATACATACATGGAGAGCGGCGCCCAGGGATCCCCCTGCACTTACTATTATCCCCGGGCGCCGCTCCGTTCTCCGGTTACAGGCTCCGGTAAAGTCATAGTTAGGCTCCACCCATTTGAGCCTGCCGGCGTCTCTTTCTCCTATGTTGTAGCGCTGGCCAATCGCAGCGCTCAGCTCATAGCATGGCTAAGAGCTGAGCGCTGCGATTGGCCAGCGCTACAGCATAGGAGAAGGAGACCGCGGAGATACTTGATGCTGATGAAAGGTCCTCTTTAACTCTACGTCAGCAAGGGAGCTGGCATAGATTTTAGTATGTAGCACGGCCTGCTGGAGGAAGCGCCAAAGTTATGTAGAGGCCTGAGCTGCCACAAAATTTTGGCACATCCACCGGTAGCACAGAGGAACTAAGAGCAGCATGTAAAGCAGGTCTTAATAAATGTATATATATATATATATATATATATATATATATATTAGGTTGTTTCATTTTGTAATGGAAAAAAAAATGTAAAATTTTTGCAGACTTTGCTTACGCCATGAGTCTCAGTGATGTAAAAGACATTAGGCAAAAAATAAGATTTTTCAATGTTAACTACTTTTATTGGGAAAACTAGAAATCACAAACTTAAAATAATATTAAAACTAGACACTATATTAATAGGTAGTATGATAGGCAAAACATGTGTTATATTAATCAACTTTGAACGATGCAATCCCTTCTTTTGCTAGCTTGATGACGACTTTTCTGTGATGCCCGACTACTCTCAGCAAGAATCGTTTTTGTTGTTTGTCCCTGACTGATTCATTAAACTTTTTATCAGAGCAATTCCTCTTTCTGCGGTATCATTGACCACCTTAAGAGCGTTCACATGGCTTGTTAGAGAATAACTGCAGTATTTTGTCATGTCGTGGATCCCAATTCAAAGAATGTCTTTGTTTTATTAGTAACGAAATGGCTCAGGTCTTTTCCTTCAAAAACTAGGTTTTTACCCTTTAATCGTTTAATTTAATTTTTTTTGCAGGTTTGGTTCTAAATTTTTTGTCATATTTTCCTTAACAGCCTGAGTAATACGTTCATCTAAAAAAGCCAATCCTATGTTTGTTTCTGACAGATAACAAAGGTGTCTCTTAGCAACTGTGAGAGCACTTTTATTTACGTCTGCATCTGGGTAAGTGCTCAGAAGCTGTAGCATATCCAAATCATTCTTTGGAGCCCATCAACTTACAATTGCCTCCTGCAAAAAGCGAACATATATGAGGCTGACAAAATGTGCAACCCGTTTCATTCCTTTCAATCCTCGTTGAGGAATATTCAACTGTTTAGTGAAGAGGACAATTTTAAGTGCATGTATTGCCTTTGCCATCCACCTGGCTTGAAACTTAAACTGAAGTCGTTTTTAGACCAACCTCCTAGGTACAGGAGTGAGAGTAGTAATAAAAGTGATCAATGTGTGCAACCCCTAAATATTATCCAATCTTCTTGAAATTTGGCATATATATATATTACATCACTGAGACTCAGGGAGTAAGCAAAGTCATATGAAAATCACATCTTTGGAAAAATGAAACACCCTAATATACACTCACCTAAAGAATTATTAGGAACACCTGTTCTATGTCTCATTAATGTAATTATCTAGTCAACCAATCACATGGCAGTTGCTTCAATGCATTTAGGGGGGTGGTCCTGGTCAAGACAATCTCCTGAACTCCAAACTGAATGTCAGAATGGGAAAGAAAGGTGATTTAAGCAATTTTGAGCGTGGCATGGTTGTTGGTGCCAGACGGGCCGGTCTGAGTATTTCACAATCTGCTCATTTACTGGGATTTTCACGCACAACCATTTCTAGGGTTTACAAAGAATGGTGTGAAAAGGGAAAAACATCCATTATGCGGCAGTCCTGTGGGCAAAAATGCCTTGCGGATGCTAGAGGTCAGAGGAGAATGGGCCGACTGATTCAAGCTGATAGAAGAGCAACGTTGACTGAAATAACCACTGGTTACAACCGAGATATGCAGCAAAGCATTTGTGAAGCCACAACACGCACAACCTTGAGGCGGATGGGCTACAACAGCAGTAGACCCCACCGGGTACCACTCATCTCTACTACAAATAGGAAAAAGAGGCTAAAATTTGCACGAGCTCACCAAAATTGGACTGTTGAAGACTGGAAAAATGTTGCCTGGTCTGATGAGTCTCGATTTCTGTTGAGACATTCAAATGGTAGAGTCCGAATTTGGCGTAAACAGAATGAGAACATGTATCCATCCTCTGATGGCTACTTCCAGCAGGATAATGCACCATGTCACAAAGCTCGAATCATTTCAAATTGGTTTCTTGAACATGACAATGAGTTCACTGTACTAAAAGGGCCCCCACAGTCACCAGATCTCAACCCAATAGAGCATCTTTGGGATGTGGTGGAACGGGAGCTTTGTGCCCTTGATGTGCATCCCTCAAATCTCCATCAACTGCAAGATGCTTTCCTATCAATATGGGCCAACATTTATAAAGAATGCTATCAGCACCTTGTTGAATCAATGCCACGTAGAATTAAGGCAGTTCTGAAGGCAAAAGGGGGTCCAACACCGTATTAGTATGGTGTTCCTAATAATTCTTTAGGTGAGTGTGTGTATATATATATATATATATATATATATACTGTATATATATAGACAAATACTATAATTGCAAATCAAATAGTTCAGTAATTTACTCTAATTACTTTATTTAGTGTTACAAGGGAATTTTTCCCCTAATATGGGGTAACTGATAACCACCTCATAGGGGTATTTACCCTCCTCTAGATCAACACATTTGGACTAGGTTGAATTTAATGGGTCTGTGGGTTTTTTTCAACCTAATGAACTATGTAACTATGTCATTTAAATACTGTAAATAAAATATTATATGCTGATCAATTTTATCATATATCCTAATTGCCTATTTTTCAGTTACAGAGCAACACATCACCGGCTTCCCTTCACACAGCCAAGGTGTTATATGACACATTTATGGCTGCCTACCATCTCAACTAGGTGGAGCTAACTTAAAGGGAACCTGTCACCAGTTTTATGGTGTCCTAACTAAGGGCAACATAAATAAGTGACTGATTCTCTTAGCAAAATGCTGGGTCACTTTCTTTAATTGACCCAGTCAATCTGCCAACATCTTGTATTGAAAAGCTCCAGCTGATAATGATGAGTCATGAATATTTATGAGCTCCTGAGTCTTCCCGCCTACCTGCTGCTGAGTGACAGTTTTTTTCCATATGAATCAGCAGCAGGTGGGCAGGGGAGTGGCTATAGCTGTTAATTAAATAAACGCTGGACTCAATGACATCACGCTGGACTCAAATCAGCGCATTAGCATGCGGCATGTGGCATCTTTGTGTGTATATTATGAGGTAACCATCTGTCACATCAGTAAGTGAATACATCTAAGGTACTTTTTAGTAGTTAATGATTGTATATAATTAGTTAGATTATAATCAAATATCCACATGACAGGTTCCCTTTAAGATCGATTTATTATTGAGTTAAATCAGTAAGCTCCACCTAGTTACAGCCTAGTTACAGCCTGGCTACAGGCGGCCAAAATGTTATTATTTACATCTATGATTGTGTGAAGGGAAAGAAGAGATTTGTGTTAGAGATGAGAAAATTGATTCAACCTGAATTTAAAAAGAAAAAAAAAATTCTTCAAATTTATTTCGATAAATTTTTTGGGAAGAAAGAAGGAGACAGATTTTCCAGGCACTTAAAACACATTTGATTTGGGAAGAATAGATTATTACCTGAATCTAATTTCTTAGCCGATTCTGATGAATTGGACAAAAACAAAGGAAATTCACTCCTCTCTAATTAAAGGTTTGTTATGAATTGTATGTTCTTAAGAATTGCATTTTCTTTATATAAAATAATGAACGGGAGGCAGGGGTAGTTTCACAATCATTGGCTTTGACTCATTCTGATATCATTTTAGATTTTCTATTTTTATTCATGAGAATTGGTGCTTTAGTCAGACCTTGTACAGTACATTATTCATCAAAAGAGATAGGTACAAGGCCACATATGGTAGCCCGTAAGCTATAAAACAACTAGGTGTTACTCAGGAGGACACATAACCAACAGAATAAGCTGAATGTTCCAAATACACGTACACAATATATTTAAAGTATTGAGCTTAACTCCTAAAATCATTAAACTGCACATAATTCATATTTGCTCCCTTTAATAGTTACTATAGATAGATTGAAATATCTCTGTCACTCATCTATCTTCCCTACTCTCAGATGTCTGTAATTTTCCAGATGTTGATTCAGTTACATATTTATTCCCAGAGAATTCTTGTACAGTCACTCAGAATTGAGAAAGCTCGTTGGAAGAACGAGTGAAACGTTTTCAAGAAATCTACAGTAAGTCCAGTTGCCTTGATTTATTCTTTACAGATATACTACTCTCAGATGTACAGATACACAATTTCTATAAAGAGAAGCAAAGAAAAGGCCACCAGATATTTCAAAACCTGGAAAGAACAGTAGAAACAAAAGAATGGCCACTTAAGGGGAATTTGTCAGCAGTTTTATGCTGCTAGGTTCTAACAGCTCCAGTGCATTCCAATGAGTCCCCATATTAATGAGCTCACCGCTCTCCCAGCCCACCTGCCACTGTTTGACAGTTTTCTTTAAATATGAATCAGCAGGTGGGTGGGGAGAGGCATGGGTTCATGAATATGGGGTCTCGTTTGGCATGTGCTGGAGCTGTTTAGCACAAATTTCTTTGTAAAATGGCTGGATCAATTAAAGAAAGTGACCCAGCATTTTGCTAAGCAGACTTGTCAGTACCTTAGTTAGGACACCATAAAACTGCTGACAGATTCCCTTTAATAATGTCACCTCAATCATCAGTCCTTGTCTCCACAGAAAAATGATATCAGCATTAGTGAGGAGCGTCAGGGGCTATATTCAAATTTGTGATATTTGACAAATATTTTGTAGAATATTCATCATATATTCGTGAATATTCAAAAAAAAAATGAATATATAGCAATATATTGAATATATTGCTAAATATTCATTTTTAGAATATTCGTAATTTTTCATCATCCATCTGAAGTGAACAGTACACATGATTCGGCCCTGCTTAGGGTGTCTGGTTCCCCAAAAAACAGTTTTTATTTGTCCGGGTTCGCTAGGATTTCAGCCTGCTCCAGTCAATGCCCGTTGCCGTGCGCATGGAGCGTCCCCATCACCATGGGAACGCCTCAGTGTTAGAATATACCATCGTATCTGAGTTTTCACGATCTCACAACAGCGAATAGTCTTGTCATAGCATATATTGTCTATGTCTAGCATATATTACACTACGGAACAAAAAATACTGGGCACTCTCAATATATAGGGACCATACAATTTATTATGCCTATAAAACACTAGTAAATAACAATAGATAAAACTGAGAAGTTAATATCCTAAAATCATCGCATACATAATTCAATATCCTAAAATCAATGCATAAATGATTCTAAACCTCATATAAAAATCTACCTTGGTACAGATACGTGATGTGGGATGGTACAATATTGAAACTCCGTAATAGATGACACAGCAATAGTCTTGAAATATGTTTCCATTAGTGTCTTATACAGGCTCTCTGTTCAGTAACAATGTTTGCATATCCTCCTAATGCAGTAGTGACACAATAGCTATGTGTTAGATATCAGTAATTGTTTAGCGGCGTCCCGCTATACTCACTGATCAGCGGCGTCCCGCTGAGCTGTTTCAGTAGTTGGCTTTACAGTATTACTACTCATGTTGGTATGCTGCTCGGAAAACTTCTTATGTGCCTTCTCCGTATCCCTCAATAGCTCTAGATGCCGCTCCGGTATAACGAGGAGCCGGTGTCTTGCGAGCTCGAACCCTCCTTCTCCCGCGCTGGTATTTGTTTGCACGTGTTGGTTTGATGTGTGACCATGCAGTGATTTCTATTGATAGCGCGTCGGGTTTTGATTTTCAGGATTGGTTTGGCATCTAATTATTCAGCAGATGATGTTCTGATCCATGGGGGGGGGGGTCTTGAACCAAACGCATTTTGGGGTTTAAAGTCACCCCTTCCTCAGTGGTAGGTGAGGAAGGGTGATTCCTCTTTACTGTGAGCACCTCTACCTTGATTGTGTGTCATTCCTGTGCGTCACATTTTTTCCTATATATTACACTATGTTGACAATCAGTCCTAAATATACTATTGGAATTTCAGTTGATTTAACCATGATTGGACAATAGCTATACTGAACTTCAGATTCTTAAGAAATACACCCTTGCCTTTTTATTTATTGAGTTATAAGTAACATTTGTACACATTTTAATGAGCTTCCAGTATACATTTCTTCTAGATTGAAACAAATTTGTGGTGGTAGTGTTTAGGGATTAGCGAAGTTTTGAAAAATTCAATTCGGCAGCTTCGCCGAACTTCATCAAGAAATTTGATTAGTTACAAATTACTTTGAGTCACAAATTGGTTTTTATTGTATGAAGCGGGTGCAATGATGGCGAACAGTGATCGTGTTCCCCCCCCCCCCGTCATTTAATCCCTCAGATACCACATTCAATGCTGATCGTGGCATCAGAGACCCACATTCAGGTGCTTAAGCGGTTAATCTGGGGTTAAAAAAATTATACTCTTCTCATCCTCTTGCTCACGGACAGGCCGTCTGCTCCCATTTTGATTGAAGAAAACCCAACAAAGGACCTACGGTGAGCATGATGACATCACCACGTGATCACGCTGTCCTCACGTGGTGACATCATCACTGATTACATCAATGCGCGCAGCCAGCGTGAGCGGGTTTACTTAATTCAAGACTGGGTATATATTTTTTTATTTTCAGCCATCATTTTTGGAAAAATCGATTTGTTACCAGGAAAGGGAGGAAATTCGGCTTTGTGGCAAATCAAATGCACTCACCTAAAGAATTATTAGGAACACCATACTAATACGGTGTTGGACCCCCTTTTGCCTTCAGAACTGCCTTAATTCTACGTGGCATTGATTCAACAAGGTGCTGATAGCATTCTTTAGAAATGTTGGCCCAAATTGATAGGATAGCATCTTGCAGTTGATGGAGATTTGAGGGATGCACATCCAGGGCACGAAGCTCCCGTTCCATCACATCCCAAAGATGCTCTATTGGGTTGAGATCTGGTGACTGTGGGGGCCATTTTAGTACAGTAAACTCATTGTCATGTTCAAGAAACCAATTTGAAATGATTCGAGCTTTGTGACATGGTGCATTATCCTGCTGGAAATAGCCATCAGAGGATGGATACATGTTCTCATTCTGTTTACGCCAAATTCGGACTCTACAATTTGAATGTCTCAACAGAAATTGAGACTCATCAGACCAGGCAACATTTTTCCAGTCTTTAACAGTCCAATTTTGGTGAGCTCGTGCAAATTGTAGCCTCTTTTTCCTATTTGTAGTAGAGATGAGTGGGGTCTTCTGCTGTTGTAGCCCATCCGCCTCAAGGTTGTGCTTGTTGTGGCTTCACAAATGCTTTGCTACATACCTCGGCTGTAACGAGTGGTTATTTCAGTCAACGTTGCTCTTCTATCAGCTTGAATCAGTCGGCTCATTCTCCTCTGACCTCTAGCATCCACAAGGCATTTTTGCCCACAGGACTGCCGCATACTGGATGTTTTTCCCTTTTCACACCATTCTTTGTAAACCCTAGAAATGGTTGTGCGTGAAAATCCCAGTAACTGAGCAGATAGTGAAATACTCAGACCAGCCCGTCTGGCACCAACAACCATGCCACGCTCAAAATTGCTTAAATCACCTTTCTTTCCCATTCTGACATTCAGTTTGGAGTTCAGGAGATTGTCTTGACCAGGACCACCCCCCTAAATGCATTGAAGCAACTGCCATGTGATTGGTTGACTAGATAATTGCATTAATGAGAAATAGAACAGGTGTTCCTAATAATTCTTTAGGTGAGTGTATTTCCTAAACTTCTGATTAAATTCTGCTTCAGATGCTTCCATTCGCTCAACACTAGTAGTGTTAAAATGTGCCTAGGTTCTGACATCTAGTGTATAAGGTTGCATTTTTATAGTAGATAATAGTAATATATAATGAATTAGAGGGATTTACTAGCTTTATTTTATATAAATACTAGCAGAAGGACCTGACTTCGCTCGGGTATCTTTCATCTATTTCATTTAATGTTTGTGTGTGTTGTTAAAAGATATTGACAGTATCCCCCATAACAGTGACATCTACAGTAGCCCGTCCCCCTAACAGTAACCTTCACAGCCCCCACGCCTTAACATTGACCCGCCCACAGTGTCCCGCCTCCTTAAAAAAGGATCTCCACAGCAGCCCACCCCCTTATCTTTAACCTTCACAGCAGACTGCCCCTTTAACAGTGAGTTTCACAGCAGCCCACCCCCTTGACAGTGACCCCCCACAGGGGCCCGCCCCTTTAACAGTGACCTCTACAGCACCTGCTCCTTAACACTGACCATAGGTTACAGTCCCCTTAAAGGGGTTGTCTCACTTCAGTAAGTTGTATTTATCATGTAGAGAAAGTTAATACAAGTCACTTACTAATATATTGTTATTATCCATATTGCTTCCTTTGCTGGCTGGATTCATTTTTCCATTACATTATACACTGCTCATTTCCATGGTTACAAACCACCCTGCAATCCATCAGCGATGGTCGTGCTTGCGCACTAAAAGAATCAGCCTCTCTGGTGGCCGGGACCATGGAAGCTCACATAGGCTAGTGCTTTTTCCTATATTGTGCAAGCATGACTACCACTGATGGATTGCAGGGTGGTCTGAAACCATGGAAACTAGCAGTGTATAATGTGATAGAAAAATGAATCCAGTTAGCAAAGGAAGCAATATAAATAATAACAATATAATAGTAAGTGGCTTGTATTAACTTTCTCTACATGATAAATGCCACTTACTGAAGTGAGACAACCCCTTTAACTGTGACCTCCACCATTAACGGCCCCCTTAACAGAGACCTCCATAGCAACTGCCCTTTAACAGTGACTGCCATAGTACCCTGCTGCCTTAATAGTGACCTTCACTGTACCCCGCTATCTTAACAGTGACCTAACAGTACCACGCAGCCCCATTAATAGTGGCCTCCACAGTCCCCTCCTCCGTTAATAGTGACCTCCACAGTGCCTGCCCCTTTAACAGTGACCTTCACAACGGCCTACCCCCTTAACACTAACATCCACAGCCCCCTCCCCTTTATTAGTGACCTCCACAGCAGCTACCCCTTTAATAGTGACCTCCACAGTCCCCCACCCCCCTAGCAGTGACCTCCAAAGCAGCCAGCCATTTGTGACCTCCACAGTAACCCGTCTCATTGACACTGATTTTCACAATAACCCGTCCCCTTTAAATGTGACCTCCACAACACCCCGCCCCCTTAACAGTGACCTCTCCTGCACCCCGTCTATTAACACTGACCTTCATAGCGGATTGTCCCCTTGACTGTGACCTCCACCTTTTCCTGCCCCCTTAACAGTGATCTCTACAGCACCTGCCCCTTTAACAGCGACCTCCACAGCATCCCGCCCCCTTAATAGTGACCCCCACAGCAGCTCGATCCTTTAACAGTGACCTTCACAGCGTGCACCCCTTTATTAGTGACCTCCACAGTACCCCCTCTTTAACAGTGATTTCCACAGCACCCCATCATTTTAACAGTGGCCTCTACAGCAATCTTCCCCTTAACACTGACCTCCATAGGGGACCGTCCCATTAACTGTGACCTAGACAGCAGCCTACCCCTAGGGTGGCCAACGGTCCGATTTTAGGCTGCACAGTCCGGCTTTCAGACTCCCTGTCCTCCGTCCGGCCCAGGGCCTGGACGGACACAGGGATGTCCTTTTGAACAGCTCACTTTCAGACAGCAGCACTGGGAGAAAGTCACCCTCCCTCCCACCCCTGCAGCTGCCCCCTAAACTGTGACCTCCACAGCACTCCGCTCCCTTAACAGTGTCATCCACAGCGCCCTGCCCCTTTAAAGCTGACCTACAGCAGTGAAGAAAAATGGCTGTGTTGTTATGGAACCCTGTTGTAAAATTGTGTGTATGTGGAGACTAAGGGCCTGCGAGCTTCTATTGACTGATAAGGGTCATGTGACCAGGCTTCTATTGGCTAATGCATTTTTGGGGAATATCTCAGGAATGGTACCTGCTAGAGAGCTGAAACCCTGTCTAAAACCTTCCCGGACACCTGATGTACCTGTGTGCCAAATTTCGTGATTGTAAATGCGATAGTGTGGACTTCTTTAGCGGACATACACACATACACCCAGCTTTATATATTAGATATATTATATACAAAAATGGCATCACTTTCTATAGAGAAAATGCAAAGATATGGGTGCCAAAGTATATAACGTTGACTAAGGAACCATAAGTAGCAACATGAAATCCATGGCACTCCAGTGAAAACAGTGTTGTTAAGGCTGGGTTTTCATTGCGTTTTTCCTATCCTATATTTAATATATACAAAAACCGTACACATTAAATGGATGCCTCAGACAGATGACATACAGTGGCATCCATTCACAACACAATGAAAAAAGTCACTTAGATACGTAGCTGTACTTATCGCGCTGCAGGTCCTCGATATTTGATCTGTACCGAAAAAAGAGGACGCTCAGAGGAGTGAGCAGCAGCGCGGTCTTCTTATACAACAATCCATTCACAACAGTTCCATTGTAAAAAAGGATAGCTTATTTTTTACCGGACTCTGCAGGATACAATAAAGTGGTGTGCTGCGATTTTGTATTCTATTTTTTTTCAAATGTATACCTCAAGTGGAGGCATAAAACATGATGTGAACACACCCTATTTCACCCATGACAGTACAAAACTTCAATCCTCTCCAGGATCTTTCTGAAGTGCAAAGTATATATATATATATATATATATATATATATATATATATACAGTATAGACCAAAGGTTTGGACACACCTTCTCATTCAAAGAGTTTTCTTTATTTCCATGACTATGAAGGCATCAAAACTATAAATTAACACATGTGGAATTATATACATAACAAACAAGTGTGAAACAACTGAAAATATGTCATATTCTAGGTTCTTCAAAGTAGCCACCTTTTGCTTTGATTACTGCTTTGCACACTCTTGGCATTCTCTTGATGAGCTTCAAGAGGTAGTCCCCTGAAATGGTCTTGAAGGAGACCCAACAGTCTTGAAGGAGTTCCCAGAGATGCTTAGCACTTGTTGGCCCTTTTGCCTTCACTCTGCGGTCCAGCTCACCCCAAACCATCTCGATTGGGTTCAGGTCCGGTGACTGTGGAGGCCAGGTCATCTGGCGCAGCACCCCATCACTCTCCTTCATGGTCAAATAGCCCTTACTTTCAAAGTTTTCCCAATTTTTCGGCTGACTGACTGACCTTCATTTCTTAAAGTAATGATGGCCACTCGTTTTTCTTTACTTAGCTGCTTTTTTCTTGCCATGATACAAATTCTAACAGTCTATTCAGTAGGACTATAAGCTGTGTATCCACCTGACTTCTCCTCAATGCAACTGATGGTCCCAACCCCATTTATAAGGCAAGAAATCCCACTTATTAAACCTGACAGGGCACACCTGTGAAGTGAAAACCATTTCAGGGGACTACCTCTTGAAGCTCATCAAGAGAATGCGAAGAGTGTGCAAAGCAGTAATCAAAGCAAAAGGTGGCTACTTTGAAGAACCTAGAATATTACATATTTTCAGTTGTTTCACACTTGTTTGTTATGTATATAATTCCACATGTGTTAATTCATAGTTTTGATGCCTTCAGTGTGAATCTACAATTTTCATAGTCATGAAAATAAAGAAAACTCATTGAATGAGAAGGTGTGTCCAAACCTTTGGTCTGTACTGTATATATATATATATATATATATATATATACATATACACACACACCAGAATAAACACTGTTATACAATTGTATAATTATATATACTAGAATAAACAATGTTATACAATCATAATGTAAATAGTTATTTGCTTCTCCACTTTATAGATGAGACAGAAACTGTTTACTGCTTCTAGTAATCAGATGACAATGTCAACCAAATTAAATCAATTTACTGTACAACATTCAAGGACATTAACAGTAAATGCTGCTTTCTTATACTATCGATTCTCTACAGACACACATCTCAGTGTTGAAGAAATATGTTGTCTACAGTTCGGCTACTTTCACACTAGCGTTTTAGTTTTCCGATATTGAGATCATTCATAGGAGCTCAATACCAGAAAAAAAGCGCTTCAGTTTTGTCTCCATTTATTGTCAATGGGGACAAAACTGAACTGAACGGAATGCTCCAAAATGCATTCTGTTCTGTTTAGTTGCGTTCCCAGACTGGAGAGCAAACCGCAACATGTTGTAGTCTGCATTCCATCCTGGGATGTGGAGCAAGACGGATCCGGCATGACCCCCAATGCAAGTCAATGGGGATGGATTTGTTTTCTCTGCCACAATAGAAAACGGATCTGTCCCCCACAGACTTTTAATGGAGTTCATGACGGATCCGTCTTGGCTATGTTAAAGATAATACAACCGAATCTGTTTATAACGGATGCAGATGGTTGTATTATCAGTAACAGAAGCGTTTTTGCTGAACCCTGCCGGATCCAGCAAAAACACTAGTGTGAAAGTAGCCTTATTGGTGTTAAACTTGCATTTAAGGACCATTTACAGAACCATATATAATGAAAACAATAGGTCCCATGCAGTTTGTTGAGCTGCAAGACCAGAAAAAGTCGAAGTTTGAGGATGTAATGAGTAAAGGTGCTATCAGACAGACAGATTTTTTTTATTAACAAACAGCAATCGGCAAGTTAGCAAGTCATTTGCATTCAAAAGACATTTAATTGCATGAAACAATAATTGCTAAATATTTTTCGTTGTTTGCTTGTTGTTAGGATGTTTGCTCATTGCCCCTAGATCATTTACACTATTAACAACTGGCAGATTTCTAATTAGATGATCTTACAGCCAGGCAGATTTGTCCCATTCATGAAAAACGAACAATTTAGTGATCTTTGTCCTATCGCTGCACACTGTTACAACAATTTCTCAAATTTGAATACTGTAATTATATGAAAATTCAAATGATAATTTTTGCGTCTAATAGACCTTTTTTTTATTTATCATTGCAACTTATAGATTTAGCAATATATATTTTTCACGTAAAAGATTCGTTGTACATTCAATATCGGGTTGATGATACTTTCTTCTTCTTCATGTCCACCATCTGTATATATATACTGTACATCACAATTGAGGATGCACTAGGATATGTAGATATATACAGACAAAGGTTTGGACACACCTTCTCATTCAAAGAGTTTTCTTTATTTTCATGACTATGAAAATTGTAGATTTACACTGAAGGTATCAAAACTATGAATTAACACATGTGGAATTATATACATAACAAACAAGTGTAAAACAACTGAAAATATGTAATATTCTAGGTTCTTCAAAGTAGCCACCTTTTGCTTTGATTACTGCTTTGCACACTCTTCGCATTCTCTTGATGAGCTTCAAGAAGTAGTCCCCTGAAATGGCTTTCACTTAACAGGTGTGCCCTGTCAGGTTTAATAAGTGGGATTTCTTGCCTTATAAATGGGGTTGCGACCATCAGTTGCGTTGAGGAGAAATCAGGTGGATACACAGCTGATAGTCCTACTGAATAGACTGTTAGAATTTGTATTATGGCAAGAAAAAAGCAGCTAAGTAAAGAAAAACGAGTGGCCATCATTACTTTAAGAAATGAAGGTCAGTCAGTCAGCCGAAAAATTGGGAAAACTTTGAAAGTAAGGGCTATTTGACCGTGAAGGAGAGTGATGGGGTGCTGCGCCAGATGACCTGGCCTCCACAGTCACCGGACCTGAACCCAATCGAGATGGTTTGGGGTGAGCTGGACGGCAGAGTGAAGGCAAAAGGGCCAACAAGTGCTAAGCATCTCTGGGAACTCCTTCAAGACTGTTGGAAGACCATTTCAGGGGACTACCTCTTGAAGCTCATCAAGAGAATGCCAAGAGTGTGCAAAGCAGTAATCAAAGCAAAAGGTGGCTACTTTGAAGAACCTAGAATATGACATATTTTCAGTTGTTTCACACTTGTTTGTTATGTATATAATTCCACATGTGTTAATTCGTAGTTTTGATGCCTTCATAGTCATGAAAATAAAGAAAACTCTTTGAATGAGAAGGTGTGTCCAAACTTTTGGTCTGTACTGTATATATATATATATATATATATATATATACAGTGGGATGCGAAAGTTTGGGCAACCTTGTTAATCGTCATGATTTTCCTGTATAAATCGTTGGTTGTTACGATAAAAAATGTCAGTTAAATGTATCATATAGGAGACACACACAGTGATATTTGAGAAGTGAAATGAAGTTTATTGGATTTACAGAAAGTGTGCTATAATTGTTTAAACAAAATTAGGCAGGTGCATAAATTTGGGCACTGTTGTCATTTTATTGATTCTAAAACCTTTAGAACTAATTATTGGAACTCAAATTGGCTTGGTAAGCTCAGTGACCCCTGACCTACATACACAGTTGAATCCAATTATGAGAAAGAGTATTTAAGGGGGTCAATTGTAAGTTTCCCTCCTCTTTTAATTTTCTCTGATGAGTAGCAACATGGGGGTCTCAAAACAACAGCTCTCAAATGACCTGAAGACAAAGATTGTTCACCATCATGGTTTAGGGGAAGGATACAGAAAGCTGTCTCAGAGATTTCCGCTGTCTGTTTCCACAGTTAGGAACATATTGAGGAAATGGAAGACCACAGGCTCAGTTCAAGTTAAGGCTCGAAGTGGCAGACCAAGAAAAATCTCGGATAGCGAGCGACGAATGGTGAGAACAGTCAAAGTCAACCCACAGACCAGCACCAAAGACCTACAACATCATCTTGCTGCAGATAGAGTCACTGTGCATCGTTCAACCATTCGGCGCACTTTACACAAGGAGATGCCGTATGCGAGAGTGATGCCGAGGAAGCCTTTTCTCCGCCCACAGCACAAAAAGTGCCCCTTGAGGTGGGATAAAGCACATTTGGACAAGCCAGCTTCATTTTGGAATAAGGTGCTGTGGACTGATGAAACTAAAATTGAGTTATTTGGCCATAACAAGGGGCGTTATGCATGGAGGAAAAAGAACACAGCATTCCAAGAAAAACACCTGCTACCTACAGTACAATATGGTGGTGGTTCCATCATGCTGTGGGGCTGTGTGGCCAGTGCAGGGACTGGGAATCTTGTCAAAGTTGAGGGACGCATGGATTCCACTCAGTATCAGCAGATTCTGGAGACCAATGTCCAGGAATCAGTGACAAAGCTGAAGCTGCGCCGGGGGCTGGATCTTTCAACAAGACAACGACCCTAAACACTGCTCAAAATCCACTAAGGCATTTATGCAGAGGAACAAGTACAACGTTCTGGAATGGCCATCTCAGTCCCCAGACCTGAATATAATTGAAAATCTGTGGTGTGACTTAAAGAGAGCTGTCCATGCTCGGAAGTCATCAAAGCTGAATGAACTAAAGATGTTTTGTAAAGAGGAATGGTCCAAAATACCTTCAACCAGAATCCAGACTCTCATTGGAACCTACAGGAAGCGTTTAGAGGCTGTAATTTCTGCAAAAGGAGGATCTACTAAATATTGATTTCATTTCTTTGTTGTGGTGCCCAAATTTATGTACCTGCCTAATTTTGTTTAAACAATTATAGCACACTTTCTGTAAATCCAATAAACTTCATTTCACTTCTCCAATATCACTGTGTGTGTCTCCTATAGGATATATTTAACTGACATTTTTTATCGTAACAACCAACGATTTATACAGGAAAATCATGACGATTAACAATTGTTGCCCAAACTTTCGCATCCCACTGTATATATATATACACCATTTTAATAGTAAATAACACTTTATATAATGCTGCCTTCGAAGAGATTAAGGTGACTACTCCGCTTTTAGGCAGGGTAAGCATAGATTGATAGGGACAGCTCCCCAACTGCCTAAAAGCGGAATTACTGGATCTTTTTCCTGGATATAAGGCAAAAGAGTTCTTTATTGGCTCAGGTGGGGGAGAGCTGATGGCAATGGGGGAGTGAATGTCACGGGGGGGAGCCGATGTTACTGGGGGATAGTGGATCTGATGGCACTGGGGGGAACTGATGCACTTGGGCTAATCGCACAGGGGGAACGAAGGGTGTTAGGGACTGATGGCAGAGGGTCTGATGAGTTTTTCTAAAGGAAAAAAGTCTATGAATTCATTTTTTCTTATTAGAGTACTCGATTAATCGTAAAAAATAATCGGTAGAATACTCGATTACTAAAATAATCGTTTACTCCAGCCCTAGCCATAACCTATTATAATTTTCAGTTAATATAGCAATATTAGGGCTTATTTGTGTGATAAGTTGTATTGTTTTAATTGCACTATTTAATTTACCATGTTCAAATTTGTATAGTTTCTTTTTTGTTTTATTTGTATAGCTTCTTTTTTGTTTTATTGCTTTTAAAAAATTAAAACCTTTGAAAAAATTAAAGTGCACCACCTGAACCATCTGGGTTAAATAACTTGGTTCAGCGTCATCGCCGATCCCAGTCATTGTAGCTGGGTGCCTACTGCATTATACAGCTGGCAACCATCAGGTACGGAGTGCCCCCACTGCAGCAGCCTGATCCACACAAGCCCCTCAGCCATTGTGATGCACAGGTACATCACGGTGGTTGAAGGGGTTAAATTATAAATTGAATAAAAAGAAAATCTGCCTTTTATCCTATTGTTTCCAATTTTTTACTATATAAAAATAAAAGTTACAGCTCATTATCATGTAGCTTTGGTATCATATGAAGCCCAATCTATGCCACAAAAAAAAAAAAAAAAATACTTATCAAATAAAATATTTAACCTTAAAAAAGTGCTGCATTGAAAAGACAAATATTTTCTGTGGACATTCAGGCACCAAATGTTACAAAGGGGTTATTTACAACTAATGATATCATTCTTGTGGTGTCTATTACTTCCTCTGATAAAACTGATTTTATGTACATAATAACTGTGCTGTATGTGAATTTAGCAAATGATTTTGCTGCAGTTTTGACACAGATTACACCCTATGTGATGGAAACGGAGAACTACAAATTCTTCACATAATTGACATCAGGAAGCCTGCATCATGCTATGAATTTCATTTTTTTCCACTGCATGTCGATGCGGCTTAAAACTGTAAGGTGAATTATCTGAAACAAATCTGCAACCTTAGTCAATTTACCCTAATTCCTTACAATCTTGTTTTAGTTTATTCCCTTCTTAAAGCACAATACTAACATATTACTTTTTCTGTATCTGTAATATTAAACAATGAGATCAGACACAATTAACTTTTTCTAAAGAAAAGTTGTTGTAAAAAGGCTTACTATCAGCAATATCTCTTACCGCACTGGCTCTTTCTTCACACCAACCCTAAGGCTACTTTCACACTAGCGTTTTAGTTTTCCGGTATTGAGATCCATCATAGGGGCTCAATACCAGAAAAAAAAAAGCTTCAGTTTTGTCCCAATTCATTCAATGGGGACAAAACTGAACTGAACAGAACGGAATGCTCCAAAATACATTCCGTTCCGTTTAGTTGCGCTCGCAGACCGGAAAGCAAACCGCAACATGTTGTAGTTTGCTTTCCGTCCTGGGATGCGGAGCAAGACGTATCCGGCATGACCCCCAATGCAAGTCAATGGGGACGGAGCCGTTTTCTCTGACACAATCTGCCACAATAGAAAATGGATCCGTCCTTCATTGACTTTCAATGGAGTTCATGACGGATCCGTCTTGGCATTGTTAAAGATAATATAACCGGATCCGTCCATAACGGATGCAGACGGTTGTATTATCAGTAACGGAAGCGTTTTTGCTGAACCCTGCCGGATCCAGTAAAAACGCTAGTGTGAAAGTAGCATAATAAACTGCCATAGGTAACTCACTTATCAGATAATTTTATAACCAGAATGCGCAACTTGACCTGCAGATTGAACAAGAAACCGTTCTGAAATTACAAATAAAATTACATGAGATCAGGCCTCAGTCATTTAAAGGGTTTCTGCCACTTCGTTTTGACATAATTAGCTGTCAGACACTAGCGATCCGCTAGTGTCTGCTCTACCAAACAATGCTATTATAATACCTTTGTGTGCAGCCGTTTGCCTAAAAAACGAACTTTTATTGATATGCTAATGAGCCTCTAGGTGCTATGCGGGCGTCTTTTCAGCACCTAGAGGCTCGGTCTACTCACACAAAATGCCGCCCAGCGCGTCCCTCCAGCCCGCCCATCTCCTCTGGAATGCGATCCTCCCTCTGAGCCAGCGGACGAATTCTCGCGCCTGTGCCGTGCGCGTCTGTATTCGGCGCAGGCGCAGTGAATGTCTGACCGCTCCCTGCACAGACATCTCCACTGTGCCTGCGCCAATGACGTCAGAGTGCTCTGAGGAAGACGACACCCGGCAGCAAGCAGTGGAGATGTCTGTGCAGGGAGCAGTCAGACATTCACTGCGCCTGCGCCGAATACAGACTCGCACGGCGCAGGCGCGAGAATTTGTCCGCTGGCTCAGAGGGAGGATTGCATTCCAGAGGAGATGGGTGGGCTGGAGGGACGTGCTGGGCGGCATTTTGTGAAGGTAGACGAGCCTCTAGGTGCTGAAAAGACGCCCGCATAGCACCTAGAGGCTCATTAGCATATCAATAAAAGTTAGTTTTTTTTGGCAAACGGCTGCATACAAAGGTATTATAATAGCATTGTTTGGTAGAGCAGACACTAGCGGATCACTAGTGTGTGACAGCTAATTATGTCAAAACGAAGTGGTAAAAACCCTTTAAGGGCTCCTGGTGGTCTGTCGATTTTACCTTATACTGCAAGGAAAGCACATTGCAAGCACAGATATTCTATTTTTTCTAGAGATTTCAGAGATCTCTTAGTTGTAACCATTTGGGGAATGTTGATATGCTCTAATATTCATCTCTTTCTAATGTATACATTGTGGGGTTTCGCTCTGGTAGATAGGGTAAGTGGACGCAGTACAGAGGCAAAAGACAAGTTCTTAACGCAAAACTTCAGTGTTTATTCACACTTGATGCAAATGCACAAAACAATGCGTTACAGTCTTGGTGTTTACTTCACACACAATGTAAAGTACTTCTTAATGTTCACACGAATTGGAAAGTTCATATAAGACAAGTCACCTTGATGTCAGTTCTGCCTCCAGCAGTCCACGGCAGGCTTTAGGGGGCCTGTTTCCTCGGCCCATGGGTCTCAGCCCTCCAACCTGGCACCAAGCCTCAGATCCCAACACAGAGATCCTGCTGCTGAGCCCAGCTGCCTATCTAAGGACAGCCAGGGGCTGCCAAAAACCCGGACCGGCAATTAAAATCCAGTCCGGTATTTGACCCCACCTGGCTGCAAATTAGCCCAGCAGCACACGCTGGGAGGAAAATACCTGTTTTCCCAGACCATTCCCCTCACTGTGTCACAACATTTGCTGCTAATATATAGAGCATCTGTCTAGTTAGGTAGAGCTTTTGAACTACGGTATATGGTATATCATTGCAAATCTAGGAGGATTTGCAATTTATAGGTCTAAGAAAGCTATGTGACAACCAAAGATGGTCACCATTGCTTCAGCAAGCAGCTCATTTTTAGGGGGTGAATTACTGCATTACATTCATCTACAAAAATTCCATTTAAAAACTGTTAACTGGCCAATGTCTAAAGAGGTTTTCCAGGACTCCTCAGGATAGGTCAGCTATATCTGATCAGTGAGGGCCAAGACATCCAGCACCCCTGCCAATCAGCTGTTTGAAGAGACCACTGCGCTCTGGTGAGCACTGCGGCCCCCTCACTGCTAATCAATTATAGCACTGTATTTTGTATAGTAGCTGTGCTTGGTATGGAAGCTCAGTCCCATTCGCTTGAGTGAAAATGAACAGCAACAGGGCCATGTGATCAATGAACGTGACATCACTGGCCTAGGAAGAGGCCACGGTGCTAACCAGAGCGCCACGGCCTCTTCAAACAGCTGATCGGTGGGAGCACCGGGAGTCAGACCTTCACCATTCAGATATTGAAAGAAGGTTTGTACACAAACATAGAAGAGGATTCTTAACAGTAAGAGCAGTGAGACTATGGAACTCTCTGCCTGAGGAGGTGGTGATGGTGAGTACAATAAAGGAATTCAACAGGGGCCTGGATGTATTTCTGGAGCGTAATAATATTACAGGCTATAGCTACTAGAGAGGGGTCGTTGATCCAGGGAGTTATTCTGATTGCCTGATTGGAAGCACAAAGGATTTTTTTTTCCTTAAAGAGAGGAAAATTGGCTACTACCTCACAGTTTTATTTTTTATTTTTCTGCCTTCCTCTGGATCACCTTGCAGGATAACAGGCTGAACTGGATGGAGAGATGTCTTTTTTCAGCCTTATAAACTATGTTACTATGTTACATGCTACATATTGAAGATCTATCCTGTGGGTAGGCCATCAATATATGAATGTATAAAAACCTATTTAAACAACTTAACTCAAGAGGACAGAACAGGGAAATTATTAGTTGCGCTTTTACAGGAAATTACTTTAAAAAATAAAAAAGTTGAACGCTGTAAAGATATCATTAGAAATTTAGCTCAGTAATGTGAAATTCTGACAACCCTCCATGAAGTGATTATGCCATACTTAATATAACAAATGTGCCTTTATGCCATTTCAAATATTTGATTTCAAATTGGAGACTTACACTATCTACAGCAATTGACTAAATGATTTTTAAGCCTGAGCCAGCATAATGATGAATGAACCGAAATTATTTAATTCCTGAAATTGGCTTTCTGCAGGTATAAATCAACCATTTTACAATCAAGGTTTATTCATGTAAGGCTTTCTGCAAACTTTTATGTAAAAGATTCAATGTCAGATACTGTTTAAGATTAAAATCCAAAAACTAAAACATGGAATAGAACAATATAAAATAGCAAACATACAATAGAAAATGTTCATTTCTGAGAAGCAGCTATATGGTTACACTTTATGAGCAAGTTACCACACAGAAGTATCATATCCTGCAATAGCCAAAGTACATGATATCTATCAGAGGACACTGTTGTACAGCTTTAACATCAATACAATTCACCACTGTTACACCAGCATCAAATAAATGGAGCAATATACACTGCTCAAAAAAATAAAGGGAACACACAAATAACACATCCTAGATCTGAATTAATTAAATATTCTTCTGAAATACTTTGTTCTTTACATAATTGAATGTGCTGACAACAAAATCACAAAAAAAAAATGGAAATCAAATTTTTTAATCCATGGAGGTCTGGATTTGGAGTCACCCTCAAAATTAAAGTGGAAAAACACACTACAGGCTGATCCAACTTTGATGTAATGTCCTTAAAACAAGTCAAAATGAGGCTCAGTAGTGTGTGTGGCCTCCACGTGCCTGTATGACCTCCCTACAACGCCTGTGCATGCTCCTGATGAGGTGGCGGACGGTCTCCTGAGGGATCTCCTCCCAGACCTGGACTAAAGCATCTGCCAACTCCTGGACAGTCTGTGGTGCAACGTGACGTTGGTGGATAGAGCGAGACGTGATGTCCCAGATGTGCTCAATTGGATTCAGGTCTGGGGAACGGGCTGGCCAGTCCATAGCATCAATGCCTTCGTCTTGCAGGAACTGCTAACACACTCCAGCCACATGAGGTCTAGCATTGTCTTGCATTAGGAGGAACCCAGGGCCAACCGCACCAGCATATGGTCTCACAAGGGGTCTGAGGATCTCATCTCGGTACCTAATGGCAGTCAGGCTACCTCTGGCGAGCACATGGAGGGCTGTGCGGCCCTCCAAAGAAATGCCACCCCACACCATTACTGACCCAATGCCAAACCGGTCATGCTGGAGGATGTTGCAGGCAGCAGAACGTTCTCCACGGCGTCTCCAGACTCTGTCACGTCTGTCACATGTGCTCAGTGTGAACCTGCTTTCATCTGTGAAGAGCACAGGGCGCCAGTGGCGAATTTGCCAATCTTGGTGTTCTCTGGCAAATGCCAAACGTCCTGCATGGTGTTGGGCTGTAAGCACAACCCCCACCTGTGGACGTCGGGCCCTCATATCACCCTCATGGAGTCTGTTTCTGACCGTTTGAGCAGACACATGCACATTTGTGGCCTGCTGGAGGTCATTTTGCAGGGCTCTGGCAGTGCTCCTCCTGTTCCTCCTTGCACAAAGGCGGAGGTAGCGGTCCTGCTGCTGGTTTGTTGCCCTCCTACGGCCTCCTCCACGTCTCCTGATGTACTGGCCTGTCTCCTGGTAGCGCCTCCATGCTCTGGACACTACGCTGACAGACACAGCAAACCTTCTTGTCACAGCTCGCATTGATGTGCCATCCTGGATAAGCTGCACTACCTGAGCCACTTGTGTGGGTTGTAGACTCCGTCTCATGCTACCACTAGAGTGAAAGCACCGGCAGCATTTTAAAAGTGACCAAAACATCAGCCAGGAAGCATAGGGACTGAGAAGTGGTCAGGTCACCACCTGCAGAACCACTCCTTTATTGGGGGTGTCTTGCTAATTGCCTATAATTTCCACCTGTTGTCTATTCCATTTGCACAACAGCATGTGAAATTGATTGTCACTCAGTGTTGCTTCCTAAGTGGACAGTTTGATTTCAAAGAAGTGTGATTGAATTGGAGTCACATTGTGTTGTTTAAGTGTTCCCTTTATTTTTTTGAGCAGTGTATTAAACCATGTTGTTCTCAGTCCATTCGATTACATATCTTTAAAGTACTGTAGTCTAGAAATGTATGCCTGTTTTCACGGGCCTCATTGTAGAGATGCCTATTCACAAAATCAAGAAAATGAGTACATATTCCATAATTTGCGGTGCGGTTGCATTGATGCAGACAGCACGTGGATAACATCTGTGTACTATACACATTTTTCACGGCCCTATAGAAATTAATGGGTCTGCATTCGGTCCACAAGAAATGCGGCAAAAATTTCTGCAACTGTTCCACTCATTTCAATGAGGCTTGCAGAAATCCATGTGCTTGCCATACTTAAGGAGAGGATTGTGGAACATCTAAAATCCCATGGATTGAAAGATGAAAAACAGCATGGGTTTACTTCAGGGAGATCATGTCAAACTAATCTTATTGATTTTTTCGATTGGGTGACTAAAATAATAGATGGAGGAGGTGCAGTAGACATCGCTTATCTAGACTTTAGTAAGGCTTTTGATACTGTCCCACATAGAAAGCTTATCAATAAAGTGCAGTCTTTGGGCTTGGACTCCCATATTGTTGAATGGATTAGGCAGTGGCTGAGGGACAGGCAACAGAGGGTTGTAGTCAATGGAGTATATTCAGACCAAGGTCTTGTTACCAGTGGGGTACCTCAGGGATCTGTTCTAGGACCCATATTGTTTAATATCTTTATCAGCGAAATTGCAGAAGGCCTCGATGGTAAGGTGTGTCTTTTTGCTGATGACACAAAGATTTGTAACAGGGTTGATGTTCCTGGAGGGATACACAAATGGAAAAGGACTTAGGAAAACTAGAGGAATGGTCAAAAATATGGCAACTAAAATTTAATGTTGATAAGTGCAAGATAATGCACCTGGGACGTAAAAACCCAAGAGCAGAATATAAAATCAGTGATACAGTCCTAACCTCAGTATCTGAGGAAAGGGATTTAGGGGTCATTATTTCAGAAGACTTAAAGGTAGGCAGACAATGTCATAGAGCAGCAGGAAATGCTAGCAGAATGCTTGGGTGTATAGGGAGAGGAATTACCAGTAGAAAGAGGGAGGTGCTCATGCCGCTCTACAGAGCACTAGTGAGAATACTCATTTGGAGTATTGTGCTCAGTACTGGAGACCATATCTCCAGAAGGATATTGATACTTTGGAGAGAGTTCAGAGAAGAGCTACTAAACTGGTACATGGATTGCAGGATAAAACTTACCAGGAAAGATTAAAGGACCTTAACATGTATAGCTTGGAAGAAAGACGAGACAGAGGGGATATGATAGAAACTTTTAACTACATAAAGGGAATCAACAAGGTAAAAGAGGAGAGAATATTTAAAAGAAGAAAAACTGCTACAAGAGGACATAGTTTTAAATTAGAGGGGCAAAGGTTTAAAAGTAATATCAGGAAGTATTACTTTACTGAGAGAGTAGTGGATGCATGGAATAGCCTTCCTGCAGAAGTGGTAGCTGCAAATACAGTGGAGGAGTTTAAGCATGCATGGGATAGGCATAAGGCCATCCTTCATATAAGATAGGGCCAGGGGCTATCCATAGTATTTAGTATATTGGGCAGACTGTTTGGGCCAAATGGTTCTTATCTGCCGACACATTCTATGTTTCTATGTTCTATAAACAACCTCATTCCGATGCACAAAACTGATCTGTATTCACTCTAAGGCCTCATACACACGACTGTTCAGTTTTTTGCGGTTTGCAAACCGTGGATCCGCAAAAAAATGGAAGCCGCCCCTTTGCCTTCCACAATTTGCGGAACGGAACGGGCGGCCCATTGTAGAAATGCCTATTCTTGTCCGCAAAACGGACAAGAATAGGACATGTTCTATTTTTTTTGCGGGGCCACGGAACGGAGCAACGGATGTGGACAGCACACGCTGTGGCGGCCCGTGTGCAGACAACGGCCGTGTGCATGAGGCCTAATCCTCATTGGTTAACATATCATATTTTATATCTTAGTCTGTTTTGGGGAGTTTGCATAGAATTTCCATTAAAATACTTCTATTAATTACCATTAAAATATATTGTTTAATATTTTAGACAATTATAAAAAATAATTACACAGAATAAGTTAACCCCTTTAGCCCCTGGCGATTTTCTGCTTTTGCGCATCCAAAACTTTAGAATTTTTCTGTTTACATTGCTGTATGGGGCTTGTTTGTTGAGGGACAAGTTCTACTTTTGAATAACATCATTTACTTTTTCATACAATGTAGTGGGAAGCTCGAAAATTCCAAACGGGATTGAATTGGAAAAAAAAAACGCAATTCCGCCACAGTTTAATGACACTTATTTTTTTCTTTTCATTGTCATATTCTGACCCTCATAACTTTTTTATAGCTATGTTTACAGAGTTGTGTGAGAGCTAATTTTTTGCAAGATGACCTGTAGTTTTTATTGATATCATTCTGTAGTGTGTACGACTTTTTGATCATTTTTTTATAAAAAAATTTTTAGGAGGTGAAGTAAAAAAATAAATCTAAAATGGGGAATTGACCATTTAAATTTTTTTCTGTTATGTTGTTCTCTGTATGGGATAAATATTTTAAAATTTTAATAGTATGAGCATTGTGGGACCATAATATTTAGTTTTTATTGTTTATTTTTTATTATAGGGAAAGGGGGATAATTAGAATATTTATATATTTTTTATATATATATTATTTTTTTACTTTAAGTCATACTAGTTGACTATAACATGCAATCTTTAGAGTGCATTACTCTATTCTATAATTCTCATCTATGTATTATAAAATACTGAATTCAGCATATTCCATTGCAGTGCTGCCACCTACAGGCCTGCATTGGAATACACTAGTAACTAACCTGTATGCCTTGTACAGGCTTAGACCTATTACTAGTACAGGCCGCTTTCCACGATCTCAGCAAGGGGAAGGCCGCCAGGGCCGCGAAGTGCACAGCTCCCGGTTGTAGCGGTCCAAGATGCCATGGTCACATTTGACCACAGCATCTGAGGGTTTAAATGTCTGACATTTGAAGCGGTGAGTGGCTTACTACGCTTTGGCCAAAATGTACACCAATGCCTCATCCAGCATGGAGGCAAATTGCTGTATGTAGAGTGCTATCACATTTGTATTTTTCGTTTGTATATGTATTTCGCCATAGTGATGTGCACCACATACAGGTTGTGCTGACCCAATTCCCAATTTTTTTTTCTTTGCAGTATATATTGGAGGCGTGGCGATCTCCTTGGAGTCATTGCACACCTGACCAGTCAATCTGTCCTGGAGGCTGGTTTTAAAGTCAGTATAAAACTGAGTCTGCATATATAGAACCTACCAGTAGTCATTTGGCTCCAGGAGAAGTATATGGTAGGTTCAGCATGCATGTTGGTACTTGCATCCCTGGATCCGATGAAAGCTGTAATGGCACCGGACGGGGTTAAAAGCAGAGTGTGCTTGGCGTGCACGCTGACCTGCATTCCCTGGATTTTGTGTGGCTGTCATGGCCCATGAACAGGTAGGAACTAGAGTTAGGGACCACTCAAATAGTGGCGACCTTGACGCGGTGAGTGGCTTACTACGCTTTGGCCAAAATGTACACCAATGCCTCATCCAGCATGGAGGCAAATTGCTGGATGTAGAGTGCTATCACATTTGTATTTTTCGTTTGTAAATGTCTGACATTGCCATCAAATGCAGACATTAAACCCAGGCTTCTGCTGTGTAAAACAGCAGGAACCCGCAGTCATGGCACCCACTGTGCAATCTTTATAGACTGGACATGTACGGCAGAGGACTGGAAGGGGTTAATTAATATCTCATATATATAAAAATTCGTTTCTGTCTGTCTGTCTGTCTGTCTATCTGTCTGTCTAGACATCTGTCTGGACGTTCTTTAGGTCCAGTCGACCAAACGACTGGACCTATCTTCTCCAAATTTGGCACACATGTACGTCAGGTGTAAGGGAACGTCCAGCTCTCTAGGACGTACCGTTCCTGAGACATTGCCAAAAAATTAGCCCCCCCCAATACAAGCCTGCAAGTCTTTCTCTTCAAATCCCAACTGCCATAAACACAGTTTTTCTCTAGGTTTCCTTAACAACCCAGCCATTTTTCTTTACTGCCTAAAGGGGCGGGTACTGTGGAGGTCAATGTTTTTAAAAGGGCGGGCACAGTGAAGGTCACTGTTTTTAAAGGGGCGGGCACAGTGGAGGTCACTGTTATTAAATAGGCAGGCACTGTGGAGGTCACTGTTATTAAAGGGGGGGGCTCTATGAAAGTCCCTGTTAAAGGGGCGGTCACTGTGAAAGTCACTGTTAAAGGGGCTGTCACTTTGAAAGTCACTGTTAAAGGGGCGGTCACTGTGAAAGTCACTGTTAAAGAGGCAGGCACTATTAAAGGGGCAGGCACTGTGAAGTTCATTGTTAAAGGGGAAGGCACTGTGGAGGTCAATGTTAAAAGGGTGGCCACTGTGGAAGTCAATGTTAAAGGGGTGGGCACTGTGGAGGTCATTGTCAAAGGGGCGGGTACTGTAGAGGTCACTGTTATGGGGGAAACTTGATATCTTTTTTCGACACACGGAAACATAAAATGAAATAGATGAAATATACCCATACGAAGTCGGGTCCTTCTGCTAGTGTATTATAAAAGTTGACTCCTAATTGGGTGTAATTGCTACATATTTCCATTTATCACTATCTTTCTTTTCAAAACTGCACTATAAGAGACCTTTGCATGTGCCGATGATCAGGTGCAAATATTCACACATACATTTATTTGACTGATCACCACCCACTGTAAATATGCCGCTGATCATTCTGCTTGTTTGTTTTGTGATCACATCTTTTTATGTAGCATGAAAAATCATTGGTTGTTGCTGGCAGGTCACCTGGCGAAAACAGAGCTGTATTGCTTACAATATTAAAAGTGTCTGTGCCGAAAGGATAGCATTAACAATCATTTAGGCACTATGCAGATGATTGCTCCATGAAAATGGAGCTAACGAGTGCCGATCAACGTGCTATATCATCAATTGATGCTCGATTTGGACAAAAAAATCTGCCCGTCTAAAAGGACCCTTACACACTGACATAAGAATCTATAGGCCGATAAACTGAGTTTTCAGGTAAGGATACCAAGCATTTCTAGTGAGTGGCATGCCAAAGCCTCAGAAGAGCCCAGACTCAATTTTCTTCTGAAAAGATTATTCTTCTGTTTTTGCTGAAAATGCCAATTCTCTTAAGGCCTCTTTCACACTACAGTATTTTGCGTTCAGTATACTGGATGTTTTTTGAGTTCAGTATACGGAACATATACTGAACCATTCATTTCAATGGTTCAGCAAAAAATACTGAAGTGTCTCTGTGTGCATTCCGTTTCAGTATTTCAGTATTTCCGTGCCGTGAAAAGATAGAACATGTCCTATTCTTGTCTGCAAATCACGGTGCTTGGCTCCATTCAAGTCAATGGGTCCGCAAAAAAAACTGAACACATACGGAAATGCATCCGTATGTCTTCCGTTTCCGTTCCGTTTTTTGCTGAACCATCTATTGAAAATGTTATGCCCAGCCCAATTTTCTCTATGTAATTACTGTATACTGTATATGCCATACGGAAAAACGGAACGGAAAAACGGAACCGAAACGGAGACACAACGGAACCCAAAAACGGGACAACGGATCCGTGAAAAACGGAACGCAAAACACTGAAATGGACATACTGTAGTGTGAAAGAGGCCTAAATCTTAGTTTTTTGGCAATACAGTGCCTTCCTCCTGTATTCTTATTGCCTCACTGATCAACAAATCCACTCACCAGGTGTCATTTTTTTAAACTCCAACGCAAAGTAACATGAAAATGCTTAGAAAATGTATTTAACCTTTTTTTTATTAATTTTTTAGCAAAAATACACAAGTGTTTATAATAGAGAAAAAAAAATGCTTTAACTGTTGACTGATTCTCCCTTAGGCCACCTGCACATGTTGAAATACGTGCACAGTGTATTACAGTAAACACAAAGTTTACACAAATTTATTCTGTGCGGAAATTGACCTGCCAAGCGGATTTCAAAATCTGCAGCAGGTTTGCGGTTTTAGCGGATTTCACCCTATCCAATGGCCATTAGACATTGCGGATTTTGGTGTGGATATCATGCAGAAACGCACATGAATCCACATGAAAATTTATGCAGATCTTGTTCACTCGTGTGCAGGTGTATTAGTGTTAGGGATCGACCGATTATCGGAAGTACCGATATTATCGGTCGATATTCAGGATTTTGTACATTATCGGTATCGGCATCTAATCTTGCCGATATACTGATAATGCGTATAAAGCGAATACTAGTGAGCGCTTCCATTATGGAAGCGTGCACTAGTATGCATCAGGTGCCGGGAGTGGGGAAGAAGCGCATACTAGTGCCGGGAGTGGGGAAGAAGCGCATACTCACCCTCCCTGGTCTTTGATGGGGCCTGCGCTGCACTGTCCTGACCCAGGTGAGCCGGAGATGAAGAGGAGCCGGGGCACAGGAGGAGTTTTTTATTTTCTTCATCTAAGGTCTGATAGGGGTTAATAATGGTCTGATCTGAGGTCTGATAGGGGTTAATAAAGGTCTGATAGGTGTTTATAAAGGGCTGATCTGAGGTCTGACAGGGGTTAATAAAGTCAGTGAGGACGGGGGGATGGTGTGGAAATTGGTATTTGTCACTAGATATTATAAATGTAAATTATAAATTGACTACCAACTAAGGGCTTTATAATTTACATTTATAATATACTAGTGCCAAATGCAAATTTTCTATCACCTCAGTGACTACCAACTAATATAATATATATTATGAGATATAAAATATCGGTATAAATTATCGGCTATCGGCCTGAAAGTTCACAGATTATCGGTATCGGCTCTAAAAAATAAATATCGGTCGATCCCTAATTAGGGTACATAAAAAAACAGGCCATAAATAATGGCTGTCAAAAAATAGTCCTATCTTGTCCATATTCACGGACAGCCCCCATACAATACACAATGGTCATTTTTAATGGCCATTTTCAGAAAGGTATTTGTGAAAAAACAGTCATAACTAATTTACCAATTTGATATTTTTAACAGCTGTTTTTCACATTCATGTGAATGTAGCCTAAGCCATCTGCTTTGTATGCTAAGAACTGTAATTCTGGATCTTATGCTGCAATGTTTTCTATTAAGATAGCAAATAGCCTGTAAGGTCATCTAGTATTTGACTGGGCTCTTTGTTTGCTACAGTTCACTGCAGCTTGTCACAATAACATTATTAGCTGTTAGGAAATGTCAGCCAAAAATTAGACAGCGGATACCATGACTGGCACTGTGCTACTCAACGGTATATTGTCTCTCATGAATGGCTATTCAGGAAACAGTCAATGAACATGTGGGTCCGGAGTTTTTTGGTTTAATTCTGTAATTTTAAGGATATTTTGAAACAAAGGAACATAATGCTGCAGCCCAGCGTTCCTCACCAATGGCTAAAAATCCACATATGGTTCCCATACCTCTTGTTCTTTGCCCGCAAGTGATGGAACAGTAGGTTTATAACATGAATTGGCATTGTATGTACAACTAGGATTCTTAAAGGGCACTTGTCACTAGATTTTTGTACCCTTCAAAATCAGAATGTTGTTGCAAGAGTTTAGCAAAGTTAGGGACTTTAAGGTCTTGGTAGTGATGGAATAAACCAATGAAAAGCTGGCACTGGAGCCACAATGTTACTCTTTAATAAGAATAATAAGGGCAAATAAGAAAGGGGGGGTGTATGTTAGGAGAGCTATGATAGCATGTGTGAAAGAGACAATTATGGTTAAAGACTGAGAGGTGAAACCTTGTGGGTGAAATTTAAAAGGGAAGTTGTGACGAATACCACACCTCGTGCCCGCTTGACGTCGCCTACGTCAAGCTCACGAGACGCGATATGGTCACGGGTTACCAAAAACGTGACGTTACGCCCTCCAGAGGAGCAGGTAAGGTCAGCTTTGTACAGTTTACACATACACCTCCTGTCCACGCTAGCACAGAGAGGCAACAAGCTGAGAGAGCCTTTTCACGGCCACAGTGAAAACAGCGCTGTCTCAGCTCGGATAATCTGCCACCAGCTTCTCGTTTGATATAAGCCCGGTCCGCTAACGGGATTATATAGTGTGAGAAACCAACCTGCGGTAGCTTATAACTAGGCCAAAACACGGACGTGGGGATTCGTGATCGAGATACAAGACAGCACAAGATTAAATTATATATTTAATCGCCGTAAGGGCACACAAGATATAACACAATATACACAGAGAATATACACAGTGGTCTGAGGTTACAGATATAGGTTATATGGGTACAACAGGGTTAAGCAGAGTAAAAGTCAGTTACCGGGTAAGATGAAAGTTCCTTTGGGTTGTGAGAAGTTCTTGGCTGTAGTCACATGAAGGGCCGTGATCTCAGCTAGTTCCTGGGTCCCCTTAAACACATTACACGATGTGACCCTTCTTCAGAGAAAGACGCCGCCCTCTGGCTTGCATGGGCTGATGACCTGTAGCCGGCCGCTCCCCTCCCCAACTATGGGTAGGGTCCACCCCTCCTTCTCTGGTGCTGGGAGCAAATGACCCATAGGGCTCATAGCCCCAGACCAGAATGTCACAGGAAGATGGTTCCGGGCCCAATTGATCCGCCTGGGTTCCGGCTACAACTAGAGTCCAAACATGGTACCAATATTTGGTCTCTGTGGGGAGATATGGATATCTCCTCTTCCTGGCACCCCCCCATCAAAGACTATGGGCACCTACATCGTGGCCACTAGTACACAAATATGTATCCGCTTTGCGCCTGCGATGGCCAGGCGATTCATAATTCCTTAAGAAATGTAGGTGCCAACATGTCTGGAAGGTATCCTTGATCCTGGCAAGGGCTGATAACTCCTGCTGGGGGGTTTTCCTGCAGGATTTAGCTTGCCTCCAAACTGGCTGATTGAGGTGTGACCTTCTCCACCTGGGGCCTCCTTGAAGCCTGGACCTCTGGGGATTTCTTCCTTGCTAGCTGACAATCATATGGCTGGGGAGTGGGAACTTATTTTGCATGTACACTGATGTACATGCCAAAAGGTGAATCAAATGACAATCAGGGCGGCAAGTAAATATTAATACATATTCCGGACAGAAGTAATAATAAGTTTAGGTGTAAGTTATAACTCCATAGATTAATGCTCCTTCTCCAGAAACTTTGTAACTACAATTTGAAATTTTGTTACACACCAGAAATGCATGTAGGCCGCTCTTAAACTCTGGCACAGAGTTCCAAAGTCTCACAGCTCTTACAGCAAAGGACTCTCTTCAATTCTTTTGTGGAAACCTATATAAAAGTTTACACATAATTGTTTCTTTAAATGAATGTAGAGTAATCTAGGCCAGTATTACATCATTAATGTTTCCCTAAAGAAATACAAGAAACATAAGCAACACAATTGCTTAAAAAGCATGTAAATGCTCTAAAATTGGTTGTTTTTAATTATCAAGGCATGAAATTACTACTTTACTCAAAAGATCATTTTCTGCAGTTAGTCTCTAACTGATTTCAAAGATGGGTGAGCAATGAATCCTAATCTTTTGCAGCAGACATTATGTTTAGTGTTTAACTTCATTAATTTATTTGATGCTATATTTAAATAAATTGCAGTGCCGTAATGTAATCTTTTAATTTAAATATTTTAAATTTTCTTACCGCAACCATATACATTAATTTTAGGATTTACTAGCCATTAAATTATAATTTTACATTTATCATCCTAAAACAGATTTAATTGAATGCAAATAAATTATGCAGCAGCAGTGGATGTGTGAATAAATAAAATACCAGAAAATTGGAGAATTAAAAGATTTCAGACATGTGAAATTAGTCCATAGAAAATGGCATTCATACCATCTGCAAAATTTTCCAGCAGGAGCTGCCTCCCTAATATGTGTGTATGATTTTCAGATTTGAATGGTTCAATGTTGTACACATTTAAACCAAACTAAGGGGAAATGACAAGCATTTGTAAAGCGCTTTTCATACAGGGATAGTTGTGTGGCCGCGACAACCCCCTGGGAAGTCAATGGCAGCTGTATATGTGCTCAACCCCAACACACAAAGCCCATTAGGGTTAATTTTCAATTCTGAATTCTTATATTTTCAGGTTATGATTCCTCACTGCGTTATTTGGCTTATTTCCAGTTTATTCATTGGCAGCAACTGTGATTTACATTCAGGTTTTCTCCTCTTAAACTCTACACTGTACTTAGTGTTATACTCGTGTCCCAGCAGCTGTCACCAGAGACTATATACAATGCTCTCATTCTTAAACTTCACACCTCAATTTTAATCTGTCAATACAATCATGTCACAAATGGTCCACTATGCAGCTCAATAACATTTTTTTTTATAGTTTTTAATCTCTTAAAATAGTTACTTCTTTATAACAAAAAATTAGATTAACTGAAGAGCTTTCTACATGTTCTGGATAGGTGTGTATGTTTTTAGGGAAGTAGCTAAGGGCTCATGGGTTCTAGTGCAAAAGTTCAGCATGGGCCTTCCTCCTCTTGACATTGGCCAGCCATGTCCATTATAACACTTTATAGCTAGTATCAGGGCAGTTAGTGTCCTGGCATTATCCCCTCTAATTCAGACATTAACAAACAGCAAAAAAATATATATTGATGTACAGTACCCTAATAATTAACCATACAGTACTAGATATACAGAGTCACAAAGCATCCAGATAAATAATATTACATAGCATCCAGATCTAGCACAATATATGCTATTGTCTACACCCTTAGTAGTCTAGAGCAGTGAAGTGGTTAATGTTAGTTTACCTGGTGATCAAGGGCAGTGAAGGCATTAATGTTAGTATAACTAGTGGTCAAAGTCAGTGAGAGATCCCTTGCAGGACTAGCACTGCAGGCTGAGTATGGAAATCCATGGTAACTCTATGGCTTCACAGTCCTTTCAATGATTAAGCAAAGCTATTCAAGTGGGGTCTGCCTGATCAGCATGAGTTTGGTAATGGGGGCCTGTGGGACGATCAGGCACATGACACTGCTGAGGCCAGCAAATGGCTGCAGAAGTTCACATGACCACAAACAAGACATCATAACTTCTGATACACTGGGTACTAAAAGCAGTGAGGACAGAACTCTCAGTATCCCAGGGTTAGCTCATTTATCTTTGGGGAGGCTCAACCACTTTAAAGGAAATGTATCAGTAAATGACCTATTGTTTAAATCATACTTTTATGTTTAACATATTTTTAAATAATTTTCAACGTTATTCTTAATTTTCCATGTCAATATCTATAGCTAAACAAAAAACATAAAATCCTACCGTTTTCACACTGGCCACTAAGCCAAATAATTGGCACCACTTCTTGGTCTGTACAGATCACTTTACTGCAGTTACCTGCTTATCGATACACAGAGGTGATATCATTACAGGCAGGATTAGAATGAGAGATAAGCCAGGATCCTCTATTCACAATAAGTGATTGTCAAAGCTTAATTATTCTTTCCTTGCACAATGACCTCTGCACATGTCACACAGAATGCATCGAATACTAGTAATAGTAGATAAAAAAGAAGAGTGGGGGGTTGTGTAACCCCATGGGTAGTGTCACCTACTGTGCGTTTCATAAGGACTCCCTATAGGGGTAGGCTTCATTCTTTTTATTGTGCACATATACTTTTTCAGGTGGGTGGTTTTGAGCACTTTGAATTTTATTGTACAATGCCCCCCTATTATATGACATTAAATCTAACAAATTTTAAATTAAGAATAGCTCATACCTATTTTCCTACTTAATGCTCATAAGTTTACATTTAAGTCAGAATATCTTCAGTGCTATAGGTTTAATATGATATTATTGAGCGAAAAATGCATGTCCATTTAACAAGGCTTATTACATTGCTTTTGGCTTAGAGGTCCCTTGATCATTAAGCAGTAAAAATCTGCTGACCTATACACTTACCCCTAAACAGTATTGATGCACCAGGAGGATTTACTAAATCATGAGCTATGGATTTAAGAAGTGTACTTGAGACATATTCCCTTTACTGCTTCATAATTGCTCATGATCCTCCTTAGGCTCTAATTTCTTTCATTTTTATCTTACACGCCATGATCTTATAACAAAAGATACTTGTAGGTTACTTCTACTGCATCCAAAAATGACAAGAAGGATTATCATGAAGACCATGCACATTAAATGAAAGTTGGCTGAATGAACCAATTTTTGCAGGAATGGCCTTCCATCTAATGTGTATGGCATGACCCAACTCATCCCAGATGTTGGATTTAAACATGCCTGAGCCTTATATCTTCAAAGAAGATAAGCCCTCTCCATAGGTATCTAGCAGCAGTTTATTCCACTTTCCATATTTGGAACACAAGCACACTTTGGCCAAGAAAACATGTCCATATGTGGGGATTGACTGCTGGCAGCCATACCAGCCTCGTCTGACAGATAATGAGGATATAAGATCATCTTGAATACTGTACATATGAACACAAAATGTATAAACTGTTTAGTTACGCCCCAGTGCACAACTATATAATAAAACAAGGAAGTCTTAAACCAGAATCTTTTTCACGTATCCTCCATATCACTCTCCCTACTTTCCGTAATTTATTGGTCACTAGGAAAGGAAAAATTTACCTATATTTGGGCATTAACCTAAATGAGGTTTAATCACCTTGGGGGACATTTCTCATTTGCATTTGTTTTTGTGTCAGTTTTAAGTATGTCTTTACTTTGTGCGTTTGCGCCAAATTTATGATAATATATTTGTGTGGGTACAATGTGGGTTACAGCTATAAGTGTAAAAATACAATTAGGGGTTGCCTGATATATAGTAGGTTTGCAATTTTTTTGCTACTTTTGCAAGAGCCATGGCAAACATAGTATGGGCCATAATTAGAGATGAGCGAATTATGGCCCATCTCTGGATTTTCCAAAAAGATTTGATTTGTTCCGAATTTATTTGCGGCGAAACGCGTTAAAAATCAACTATTTCCTGGCTTCAGAGAGCCTGTATAGTGGTGTAGAACACTGTGCCTTGCAGTAACACACATAGGGAGTCAGCTGTGGTAGTGAAACAATACTGTGAGTCCATATGAAATGCAGATGACAGGGGTCGCTCTTAGAATCACTGCACACTTCACTTATTTAGGCAGTTACAGGGCCGAAACTGACCAAATAACTCAAGTGTGAACGCAGCCTTACATGTCAATATTAGAACCAGGTATAAAGAACCGTGGAGAGGCCCAAGATCCTACTGTAGCATGAAAGAGTGCACTCTTTTTAAACCGTCGTCAGCTGATTCCACATAGATGTCTACAGAAACTTCTATTAAACGCTTATACAAGAAGAGCCACCCTGACAGAGTGGAGAGGGTATCAGCAGTAAGTTTTGACGTCACAATGATGACACGTGAATGGAATATTTATATCTCTTCTGTGTTTTGTACTTTCTCATGCTTTTGGCTACAAAATCATAAACCAATTCTGATGGGACCATACAGGCCTTACAGCTGCTACACAGACAGGATCCGTTGTGCATCTCATTTTTACTTCCTTCTGATAGATCAGAGAAAGGGTCAAATAAATCATGATGTCAACCAGGCAAAATAGTGGCCTAGTCATGTAGTGGGGAGGGTGAGATAACAGCTTGAGAAGACCACAGAGTGGCCCAATGACATAGTGTTGAGGTATCAGCAGCATGAAGAGACCACAGAGTGGTCCAGTGACATAGTGGGGAGGTGGCAGCAGCATAAGGAGACCATAGAGTGGCTGATTTACATAGTGTGGAGGCGGCAGCAGCAGCAGCATGAGGCCATAGAGTGGCCCAGTGACACAGTGTTGATTTAGCAGCAGCATGAGGAGGCCACAGACTGGCAAGGTGACATAGTATGGAGGTGGCAGCAGTAGCAGCATGAGGAGGCCACAGACTGGCAAGGTGACATAGTGTGGAGGTGGCAGCAGCAGCAGCATGAGGTGGCCACATAGTGGCAAGGTGACATAGTGTGGAGGTGGCAGCAGCAGCATGAGGAAGCCACAGAGTGGCTCAATGACAGAGTGTCGAGGTGGCAGCTGCATAAGGAGACCACAAAGTGGCCCAGAGACAGGGTTGTGAGTTGGCAGCAGCATGAGGAGACCAAAAAGTGGCAAGGTGACATAGTGTCGAGGTGGCAGCAGCAGCAGCATGAGGAGGCCACAGAGTGACCCAGTTACAGTGTTGATTTAACAGCAGTATGAGGAGACCACAGAATGGCAAGGTGGCATAGTGTATAGGTGGCAGCAGCAGCATGAGGATGCCACAGAGTGGCCAAGTGACATAGTGGTGAGTTAGCAGCAGCATGAGGGGGACACAGAGTGGCAAGGTGACAAAGTGTGGAGGTGGCAACAGCATGAGGAGGCCACAGAGTGGCAAGGTGAAAAGTGTGAAGGTGGCAGCAGCAGCAGCATGAGGAGGCCACAGACTGGCAAGGTGACATAGTGTCGAGGTGGCATCAGCAGCATGAGGATACCACAGTGGCTCAGTGACATAGTGGTGAGTTAGCAGCAGCATGAGGGGGACACAGAGTGGCAAGGTGACAAAGTGTGGAGGTGGCAACAGCATGAGGAGACCACAAAAAGGCAAGGTGACAAGGTGTGGAGGTTGCAGCAGCAGCATGAGGAGAACTGAGCGAGTGAGGTAGCAGCAGCATCAGGAGACCACAGAGTGACCTGGTGACAGAGTGGGAGGTGGGTGACAATAACAGTACCCGCTGACGATGGTGGGTGTAAGAAGGAGCACTTGGCATTAGATGTGTGGCATCAGGCAGGTGGCAGCATCAGAATAGTAGCTGAGGCAGGTAGCCAGAAGAAACCGGTCTCTTTTGTCAAGGATTGGTTAGGCAGCATGGATGATCAAATCTGATGCATCAAACATTTGAGGGTGGAAATTCTAGCTGATCCCCGCCTGATTCAACTTGACAAAGGTCAGTCTCTCCATATTTTGGGTGGACAGGCGAGTTCTCCTTGAGGTAACTATGGCCCTGCCGCACTAAACACCCACTCTGATGCCATACTACTGACTGGGCAAGACAGGTTTTCCAGGGCAAACCCGGGCAGTTGCAGTAACAAACCCAGTTGGGCTGCTCAGTAGTCCAGCGGATATTCAATATGGGGGGCCGAGTGCTGTCCAAGTATGCCACCACCTGCAGTTTCAGGTTCTGCTCCAGGTCTAGTTGCTGCAGCTGGTGAGTAGTTTCTTCACTAGGCGGGTTAAGAAAGCTGGTCATTGACTCTAGATTAAAGCTGCTGCTAATGGAGCTGGTACTGCTCCTACCTCCACCCCCCACCCCACCACAGCAGCCATGGCAGTGTAACGAGAGTGCAGAGGGACCCCCTGGTCAGACCTGCAAGAGGATGGACGATGGCGCAGATAGGCAGCGGCCAACTGACTACATAGGATGTCTCTATAGTAGTTCAGTTTGTCCTCCCTCTCAGCAGGTGTGAGAAATGCATCCATTTTGGACCAGGTCTAACAAGGTGGAGAGCCAGAAGTCATCCCTATGCCGAATGGTAACAATTTGGCTGTCACTACCCAAGCAAGTGAGCATGCATCGGGCCATTTGTGCAAGTAACTCGGAGGGACTCCCTGCCTCCATCTCTACTGCATACTGCCACAGTGTGTCTGGGACCTCTGCCTCATTGCCCTGTAGCTCCTCCTCTCCTGTCACCTGTGTATAAAAACCACCCATTTCGCTACACATTGCTTGTGCTCGAATGTCTTCCTCCTTTTCCTTCTCCTCCAGTTCAGCCCCTCAGGGCTCATGTGGCCATGAGATCTAGGTGCCACGTCTCCTGTCCCCTGACCAGCCAGCTTTACCAGCATCTGTTACAGGACATGAAGCAGTGGAATGACATTATTCATCCTGTAGTCCTGGCGACTGACAAATAAAGTGGCATCCTCAAAAGGCCTGAGAAAATGGCCGGTGTCACGCATGAGCTGCCACTGGCTGACATTGAAGTTACACTGGGGAGTACTCCTGTTCGCTTGGATCATCAAGAAATCGTTTATGGCCTTTCTCTGTTCGTATAGTCGGTCCAACATATGGAGGTTGGAATTCCAACGGGTGGAAACATTGCATATCAGCCTATGTTGGGTGACCATGTTCTGCCGCTGCAGCTCAAGAAGGGTGTTCTTTGTGTTGTACTAGTGGCTGAAGTGCATGCAAAGTTTCCTGGCCATTTTTAGGATGTCTTGCAGATGGGTGGAAAACTTCAGAAACCGCTTGGCAACCAGATTGAACACGTGCGCCATGCAGGGAGCATGGCTCAGCCCTCTTTGATGCAGTGCCAACACCATGTTCTTGCCGTTGTCGGTCACCATGGTTACGATTTTGAGTTTTCGTGGAGAAAGCCAGGATTTGATTTCTTGATGACGGACACAGAGCAGTTCCTCCCCTGTGTGACTTCGTTCGCCCAGGCAGATGAGGTGTAGAACAGCGTGCCACCGCTGTCCCCTGCACATGTGGTATGCTGGAGGAGCACTGTTAATTGTCCCTGCAGTGGAGGCTGAGGATATGGTGGAGGATGAGGAGGCAAAGGCGGACATTGTCGTAGGACCAACGGCGTGAGAACATGGAGGCGGAAGCGGCGTCATCTGGCCAAGTTGCTGGTTTGGCTGGGCAGGAACCTTGACCGTAGTTACAGCTCCACACATCGGCGCTGCTGTGCACTTTGGCAGACACCAACAGGCTCAAGGACTGTTACACCTTCTGTTCTACATATTTGTGCAGGGCTGATACTGCATTTTTGGCAAAGAAATGACGGTTTAGGACTCTCCACCTTGGCTTGGCACAAGCCATCAGTTCTCTGAAAGGTGCAGCGTCCACCACTTTCAAATGGAGGGACTGCAGCACCAGCAACTTGGCCAGGAGCACGTTCAGCTTCTGCGCTGTTGGATAAGTGCACGCATACTGTTGTTTCTTGGCAATCGCTTCAGTGATCATTTGCTGACGGAATGACTGATGAGAAGTAGAAGGGCGAGGAGCAGGAGCATCAGGACAGACAGCTCCTTTCGGATGAGGTGGTGGAGCCTTGACTGCCTGAAATCGGGTGCGTGCCACTGGGTGATGCAGGGGTTGCTGCAGCAGGCTGGGCCACCACATCAGAGCCACAGTTCTCCCAGGCCACTTTATGGTGACGCTGCATACTTTTTTTGCCACAAATACACGCCAAAAAGAGCTTTAATGTTCTCACTTCCACACACAATGGCTAATAGCGCTTTTTACCCCACAAATTCATGCCAAAAATGGCTTTAGAACATATAACTGCACTGCAGAATGGCAAAAATACTTTTTTGCCACTTATACACTCCAAAAAAGACTTTAGAACATATAACTGCACCGCTGAATGGCAAATAATACTTTTTTTTTGCCACTAATTCACGCCAAAAAAGGCTTTAGAACATATCACAAGGGCAAATAAGCCCTTTTTTTCCCCCACTTATACACACCAAAAAAGACTTTAAAACATATAACTGCACCACACAAGGGCTAATGAGACATAGAAATATTTCCTAGTAATACACTATTTTAATGGCTGTATCACAAAGCACTTGCACCCCAATAAAGAGAACGGTTTGCTGGAATTACAGAGGTATCATCTATTGCAAACCTGAAAGCAGCAGTATAATGGCAATTTGGATCACCAGTCTGTGCAGTAAGAAGTAATAGGATTGTTCCTATTACCCAGGCTGTACACTTTCCTATTGGACTATGTTCTCCTTTTATAGTGTGGAATAATTCCTCCCTATCCTGTCCCTACACTTCTGATGATCTTTCCCTAAACTTCTATTCAGCAAAATAAAAGTTTTCAAGCCCTTCATAGCACTGTCCCTAGCGCCTGCTGACGTCTCTCCCTGCACTAAGTACACTGGAAAATGGCTGAATCTAAGATGCCTGAGGCTATTTATAGGGCTGTGACATCACAGAGCTGGATGGCTGCATGCATGGCATTGTGGGTGATCCCTCGTTCCCAGAGTTTTTTGCTGCATATCCTACCTAACACGTGCAGCAGCCATTTTTGGAAAAAATGCGATTTGTTACCACGAAGTGTGAGGAAATTCTGATTTGGTGCAAATCTAATTTTTCCTGAAATTCGGATCGAATTCCACTTTGTCAACTTTGATTCACTCATCTGTAGCTATAATCCAGCTCTAATCTCGCTTTTATTAAAAAAAAGCTAATATTATACACACACACATATATATATATATATATATATATATATATACATACATACTTATATGTTTAAGTTAAATTTAGCCTCTATTTATGACGGGATTCAAACTCACAACCTTCTACATTACAGCCCAGAATGTTAACCACTAGACTATAGAGCTGCTGTGCCAGTTACAAAAATAAATAAATAAATAAATAAATAAATAAAATAAAATAAACTATGATACTTCTGCTGTATAGGAATACTTACTAGTAGTAAGTATCCCTATACAGCAGAAGTCTCCTTTTTTTTTTTTTTTAACCACTTCCCATCTGGGCCATTTGCACCCTTCCTGACCAGGCCTAATTTAGCAAAATTCACATATCTCACTTTATGTGGTAATAACTTTGGAACGCCTTTACTTATCCAAGTCATTCAGAGATTGTTTTCTCGTGACACATTGTACTTCATGATAGTCATAAATTTGGGTCAATATATTTCACCTTTATTCATGAAAAAATTCCAAATTTACCAAAAAAATTGAAAAATTCGCAATTTTTGAAATTTCTATTTCTCTGCTTTTAAAACAGAAAGTGATACCTCATAAAATATTTATTAGTTAACATTCCCCATATATTCACTCATCTGTAGCTATAATCCAGCTCTAATCTCGCTTTTATATCTTAAACATAGACAACTGTGAAAAGTGGTGAGAAACACAAAGTGCCGCAAAAAATGACCAAATGCCGTACAAAATGGCACAATCGTCATAACTTGGGACTTTTTTAAGCCCCAAAACTGACATATCTTATTTGATATATGCCCCCCCTTGTTTTTAGATATGGAATTGAAAAGAGCTAGTGTGTGTAACTAACTTCTTGATGCTTTTTGCAGTATGGTAGCTAAAGGATTTATCCTTAATGGACAACATCTTTTTTAGGAATAAACAAATTAGTAAAAAAAATGATCAGTCTGAGTTAGAGATGAGCGATTACATTTTTGCAAGTTGATTCCTTCATCAGAGTTCTTGAGCAGCGAGAGGCTGTCCCTGCTGCTTAAGAAGCCACCCCCCTGCTTGATTGACAAGGCCAGACGTCTCGTCCAGCCCTGTCAATTTTGTGCCGTTGCTACGATTAGCGGCTCAAATCCAGAAGCTCTGCTGCTGCTGCTAGTAGAGCAGTGACTGTGCATGCACCACTACTCAAAAGTATAGCTGTGCATGTGTGATTGCCTCTCCAGTAGTAATAGCAGTAGGAGCATGGGGGAGCTGCTAAAAAACTGTAGTGTGGGTCCAACCTTATCTAATCACTGGGGATCAGATGCACCTACTGCAAGGGAAATGTAGTATAATGTTATGACTCTTCAAATGAATGGGTGACCATATAAAACAAGATTGCATAAAGTCCACAAGAACAATTTTTCTACATGATATCCAAATGCATGCGGACAAGAATTATCCATCACTGGCTTACTGTACATTGTTTAAATCTTGTTAAAATATTTAGAGCATCACTAAATTCTACATTATTCAGGCAAGCCAAGTGCAAAGTTTCAGAAACTACTGTAAAGCCTTTTCTGGGTAAGGAAGGCAATGACTAGATGTGAAAAAATAAACCCAATCATTTGATACATCTGCTGATCCACAGTATCATTCTAGTCATATGCATGCTGCATGTTATGTTACAATTCATGTAAGTTAAGCATACATACATGTTTAAAGCAAGGATTATGTCTAATTCACACGTCAGTGTTTGTGAGACAAAACCAGGTCCGGCTCTAAACACAGAACAGGTGCAGATCTTTCCCTTATGTCTGTGGAGGCTCCAATCCTGGTTTTGGCTAACAATTAGTGTTGGGCAAGCATGCTTGGCCGAACACTAGTTCGGCTTGAGCATCGCATAATGCTTGAGTTAGTGTATTTAAATCTAATTTAGCCTCCATTTCTAAAAAGCTTCTGGTGGGATTCAAACTCACAACCATCTACATTACAGCCAAGAATATTAACCACTACACTATAGAGCTGCATGGGCAGTCCCTTTAAAAAAATAAAATAAAATTAGACTTCTGCTGTATAGGAATACTTATTAGTAGTAAGTATTCCTATACAGCAGAAGTCTCATATATTATTTTTTAGCACCTGGCCATGCAGCTCTATAGTGTAGTGGTTAAGGTTCTTGGCTCTAATGTAGAAGGTTGTGAGTTCAAATCCCACCAGAAACATTTCAGAAATAAACACTAAATTAAATAAATACATTTTAATTATATATATATATATATATTCATACTTCTGATATATATGAATGCATAATATGTGGGAAACTACTACTGATGCTTTAGCCATAATATATTATAATATATTATATATTCTAAATATATAATATATGTAAATATATTATGGCTAAAAACTTATATTTATATATATATATATATATATATATATATATATATATATTACAAAAAAAGCTACTATTATACACACACACACATATATATACATACATATATATGTTTAAATTAAATTTAGCCTCTATTTCTGACGGGATTCAAACTCACAACCTTCTACATTACAGCCCAGAATGTTAACCACTAGACTATAGAGCTGCTGTGCCAGTTACAAAAAAAAATAAATAAATAAAATAAACTATGATACTTCTGCTGTATAGGAATACTTACTAGTAGTAAGTATCCCTATACAGCAGAAGTCTCCTTTTTTTTTTTTTTTTTAACCACTTCCCATCTGGGCCATTTGCACCCTTCCTGACCAGGCCTAATTTAGCAAAATTTACATATCTCACTTTATGTGGTAATAACTTTGGAACGCCTTTACTTATCCAAGTCATTCAGAGATTGTTTTCTCGTGACACATTGTACTTCATGATAGTCATAAATTTGGGTCAATATATTTCACCTTTATTCATTAAAAAATTCAAAATTTACAAAAAGTTTTGAAAAATTTGCAATTTTTAAAATTTCTATTTCTCTGCTTTTAAAACAGAAAGTGATACCTCATAAAATATTTATTAGTTAACATTCCCCATATGTCTACTTTATGTTGGCATCATTTTGGAAATGTAATTTTATTTTTTTAGGACATTAGAAGGCTTAGAAGTTTAGAAGCAATTCTTAAAATTTTTAAGAGAATTGCCGAAACCCACTTTTTAAGGACCAGTTCAGGTCTGAAGTCACTTTGTGGGGCTTAGATAGTGGATACCCCATAAATGACCCCATTGTAGAAACTACACGCTTCAAGTTACTTAAAATCAATTTTACAAACTTTGTTAACCCTTTAGGCGTTCCACAAGAATCAAAGGAAAATGGAGATCAAATTTTAAAATTTCACTTTTTTGGCAGATTTTCCATTTTAATCCAATTTTTTCTTTAGCACATCGATGGTTAACAGCCAAACAAAACTCAATATTTATTACCCAGATTCTGCGGTTTACAGAAACACCCCACATGTGGTCATAAACTGCTGTATGGGCACACAGCAGGGTGCAGAAGAAAAGGAACTCCACATGGTTTTTAGATGCCATGTCCCATTTGAAGCCCCCCTGAGGCACCCTTACAGTAGAAACTCCCAAGAAGTGATCCCATTTTGGAAACTAGGGGATAAGGTGCCAGTTTTATTGGTACTATTTTTGGGTACATATGATTTTTTGATCATTCATTATAACACTTTATGGGGCAAGGTGACCAAAAAAATTGGTTGTTTTAGCACAGTTTTTATTTATTTATTTTTACAGCGTTCATCTGAGGGGTTCGGTCAATTGACATTTTTATAGAGCAGATTGTTACGGACGTGGCGATACCTAATATATATACTTTCTTATTTATTTAAGTTTTACACAATAATAGCATTTTTGAAACAAAAAATTTATGTTTTAATGTGTCCATGTTCTGAGAGCTATAGTTTTATTTTTATTTTTTGAGAGATTTTCTTATGTAGGGGCTCATGTTTTGCGGGATGAGGTGATGGTTTTATTGGTACCATTTTGTGGGACATACGCCTTTTTGATCACTTGGTGTTGCACTTTTTGTGATGTAAGGTGACAAAAATTGCTTGTTTTGACACAGTTATTTTTTTTTTTACGGTGTTTACCCGAGGGGTTAAGTAACATAGTAACATAGTAACATAGTACATAAGGCCGAAAAAATACATTTGTCCATCCAGTTCGGCCTGTTATCCTGCAAGTTGATCCAGAGGAAGGCAAAAAACCCTGTGAGGTAGAAGCCAATTTTCTCCACTTTAGGGGAATAAAAAATTCCTTCCCGACTCCAATCATGCAATCAGAATAACTCCCTGGATCAACGACCCCTCTCTAGTAGCTATAGCCTGTAATATTATTAAGCTCCAGAAATACGTCCAGGCCCCTCTTGAATTCCTTTATTGTACTCACCATCACCACCTCCTCAGGCAGAGAGTTCCATAGTCTCACTGCTCTTACCGTAAAGAATCCTCTTCTATGTTTGTGTACAAACCTTCTTTCCTCCAGACGCAGAGGATGTCCCCTCGTCACAGTCACAGTCACAGTCCTGGGGATAAATAGCTGATGGGATAGATCTCTGTACTGACCCCTGATATATTTATACATATTAATTAGATCTCCCCTCAGTCGTCTTTTTTCTAAAGTGAATAACCCTAATTTTGATAATCTTTCAGGGTACTGTAGTTGCCCCATTCCAGTTATTACTTTAGTTGCCCTCCTCTGAACCCTCTCCAGCTCTGCTATGTCTGCCTTGTTTACAGGAGCCCAGAACTGTACACAGTACTCCATGTGTGGTCTGACTAGCGATTTGTAAAGTGGTAGGACTATGTTCATATCACGGGAATCTATGCCCCTTCTGATGCAACCCATTATCTTGTTGGCCTTGGCAGCAGCTGCCTGACACTGGTTTTTGCTGCTTAGTTTGCTGTTTATTAAAATTCCTAGATCCTTTTCCATGTTAGTGTTACCGAGTGTTTTACCATTTAGTATGTACGGGTGACTTGCATTTTTCCTTCCCATGTGCATAACTTTACATTTATCAGTGTTAAACCTCATCTGCCACTTATCTGCCCAAGCCTCCAATCTATCCAGATCCCTCTGTAGTAGTATACTGTCCTCATCAGTGTAAATTACTTTACACAGTTTAGTGTCATCTGCGAAAATTGATACTTTACTATGCAAGCCTTCTACAAGATCATTAATAAATATATTGAAGAGAATAGGGCCCAATACTGACCCCTGAGGTACTCCACTAGTGACAGTGACCCAATCTGAGTGTGTACCGTTAATAACCACCCTCTGTTTTCTATCACTCAGCCAGTTACTTACCCACATACAGATGTTTTCTCCCAGTCCGAGCATTCTCATTTTATATACTAACCTTTTATGTGGTACAGTGTCAAATGCTTCGGAGAAGTCCAGATATACGACATCCATTGATTCGCCGCTGTCAAGTTTAGAACTTACCTCCTCATAGAAACTGATTAAATTAGTCTGACATGACCGATCCCTCACGAAGCCATGCTGATATGGCGTTATTTGCTTATTTCCGTTGAGATGCTCTAATATAGCATCTCTCAGAAAACCTTCAAACAGTTTACCCACAACAGATGTTAAACTTACCGGCCTATAGTTTCCAGGCTCTGTTTTTGGCCCCTTTTTGAATATTGGCACCACATATGCCACGCGCCAATCCTGTGGGACATTCCCTGTCAGTATAGAGTCTGCAAATATCAGAAATAAGGGTCTGGCTATGACATTACTTAATTCCTTTAGGATACGGGGGTGTATGTCATCCGGTCCTGGCGATTTGTCTATTTTAATCTTTTTAAGTCGCTGATGTACTTCTTCCTGGGTCAGACAGGACACTTTTAATGGGGAATTTATTTTTGCATTCTGCATGTCATCTGACAATTTATTTTCCTCAGTGAATACATTGGAGAAATAAATATTTAACAGCTTTGCTTTCTCCTCGTCGCTCTCTGCGACTCCCCCCTCATTACTCTTTAAAGGGCCAACACCTTCAGATTTATACTTTTTAACATTTATATAATTGAAGAACATTTTAGGGTTAGTTTTACTCTCTTTGGCAATTAATCTCTCGGTCTCTAGTTTGGCCGCTTTTATTTGTTTTTTACATGTTCTATTTTTTTCCTTATAGTTTTTCAGTGCTTCCGTGCTACCCTCCTGTTTTAGTGTTTTATATGCTTTCTTTTTGTCATTTATTGCTTTCTTTACAGTTCTATTTATCCACATTGGTTTCTTTTTGTTCCTTAACCTTTTATTACCATACGGTATGTACCTCTCACAATGAGTTTTTAGGATGTTTTTAAAGATATCCCATTTTGTGTCTGTATTTGTGAGGACTTTGTCCCAGTTAGTTTGGCCTATGGCCTCTCTTAGTTGGCTAAATTTAGCTTTTTTGAAGTTTGGTATTTTTGTTCCTCCCTGTAGAAACGCTCTTTTGAATGATAATTGGAAGGTTATTACTTTATGGTCACTATTTCCCAGGTGTCCCCCAACCTGCACGTCTGTTGTTCTGTCAGGTCTATTGGTTAATACTAAGTCCAGTATGGCCGTCCCTCTAGTCGGGTCCTGAACCAGTTGGGAGAGGTAATTGTCTTTGGTTATTGCCACGAACCTGTTTCCCTTATGAGATATACAAGTTTCAGTTTCCCAGTCTATATCTGGGTAGTTGAAGTCCCCCATAATAACCACCTCATTATGATTTGCCGCCTCGTCTATCTCGTTTAGTAGTAGATTTTCTGTGGACTCTGGTATATTTGGTGGTTTATAGTAAACTCCTATTAGTAATTTATTGTTGTTTTTAGCTCCATGTATCTCTACCCACAGTGACTCCACATGTTCATGTCCCTCACTTATATCTTCTCGGACTGTGGGCTTTAGACAGGACTTTATATAAATGCAGACCCCTCCCCCTCTCCGGTTTTGACGATCCTTTCTAAACAGACTGTAACCTTGTACATTAACTGCCCAGTCATAGCTATCATCCAGCCATGTCTCAGTTATTCCCACTATGTCATAGTCCTCCTCACACATCACTAATTCCAGTTCACCAGTTTTATTAGTCAGGCTTCTGGCATTAGTAAGTCATGTGATATTTTTATAGGGCTGGTTTTTACGGACGCGGCAATACCTAATATGTATACTTTTTTTATTTATTTCACTTTAACACAATAATAGCATTTTTGAAACCAAACAAATGATGTTTTAGTGTCTCCATGTTCTAAGAGCTATAGTTTTTTTTTATTTTTTGAGAGATTTTCTTATGTAGGGGCTCATTTTTTGCGGGATGAGGTGACGGTTTTATTGGTACCATTTTGTGGGACATACGCCTTTTTGATCACTTGGTGTTGCACTTTTTGTGATGTATTTTTTTGACAGTTATTTTTATTTATTTTTTTATGGTGTTTATCGGACTGGGTCGATTATGTGATATATTTATAGAGCCGACCGTCACGGATGCGGCAATACCAAATATGTCTATTTTATTTTTTATATTTTTAACCTTTTTTGTTTTTTATTCCTTACTTGGGAATTTTTTTTTTTTACATGTGAAACCTTTTTTTTTATTTTATTTTTTTAACACTTTATTTTAATTTTTTTATTTTACACTTTTCATCCCCCATAAGGTCATACAAGACCTCTGGGGGACATTTACTTCACTTTTACTTATTTTTTTCACTGTTGATTTTTCCTGTAACTGGGGCTGACATAGTAGCCCCAGTTACAGGAGAAATACACCCCCAGAGAGGCTGTACAGCCTCAGTGCAGGGCTGATCGAGGTCTCTGAAAGACCTCACACAGCTCCTGCACTCTCCGTTCCCGATGAGCATTGTGTATGCAGCGATCCAGAAGGCAGGGACACCTGGGCACTGTCCCTGCCTTCTCTCTGGGTTGCCCTGCTGTCACTGACAGCGGGCAACCCGATCAGCAGCTGCACGATTAGTGTGCAGCTGCAGTTTCTGAACGGACGTTCTGGAACGTCCATTCAGAAATAGAGAACCACCTCCCGGACGTTTATAGTCAACGTGTGGACGGGAGGTGGTTAAAGTAACTGGCCATGAAGCTCTATAGTGTAGTGGTTAAGATTATTGGCTGTAAAATGTAGAAGGTTGTGAGCTTGAATCCCGGCAGGAACTTTTCAGAAATAGAGGCTAAATTTGATTTAAACACACTGGATGTCCCCAAGCACTGACTCCTTATATAGACATAGCTATATATGGAGTCAGAGCACTCCTAAGCCGAACTAAAGTTCCGACACCCTCCCCTCTTCAGAGCAGTGGGTGCCTGGTTTAATGCTCGGGTTCTCCCATTGACTTACATTGTGCTCAGGTGCTCCGTCGAGCATCGGGAAATGTTCTTCTCGAGCACACAAGTACTTTGGTGCTCGACCAACACTACTCACAATTACTGACCAAATCACTGATGTGTGAATGAGGCTTCATACTCAGTGCAGCATCAATATCATTTCTTAGTGAAGCTACTCGTAGCAGAAATTAATTTGTCATTTAAAGGGATTGTCTCACTTCAGCAAAAGTACTTTATCAAGTAGAGAAAGTTAATACAAGCCACTTACTAATATATTGTGATTGTCCAAATTGACTCCTTTGCTGGTAAGACTCATTTTTCACATTATACACTGCTTGTTTCCATGGTTATGACCACCCTATAATCCAGCAATGGTGGCCTTACTTGCACACTATAGGAAAAGGCACCAGCTTCTTTAGTGGCTGGTACCATGGGAGTGTGCATAGGTGGTATGCAGCACGTTCATAACAACTGGAAACAAGCAGTGTATAATTTAATGGAAAAATGAAGCAAGCCAGCAAAGGAAGCAATATGGACAATCACAATACATTAGTAAGTGCCTTGTATTAAATTTCTCTACATGATAAATGCCATTTGCTGAAGTGAGAACCCCTTTAACTCCAGTGATTTTGGTACACAGATAATGTATAGCGATACAAATACAACACAGATCAGCCATAACTTTATGCAGCACCAACATTATTCATCAATACATAACTACAAATATCAACTTTCATATAGTGAGCCTACTGGTATACTGATCCATGTAGATTGATATAATTTAGACAGATTTATCAAAATACAAAACACCATTTCAAAAAGTTGCAGCGAATATACAGTACAGTAACTATCTCTACTACTAACTACAAGAGCCTAATAATAATCATAATAAAAAAATGAAAGCAAATATAAAAAATGGTCACTTTGTGCTATTCACTCATCTAATTGCATCCGTATACAAGAATCTAAGAAACAGCAAAAACACCATATCATGGATAGAACATTAGAGAAAATGCAACACAGAAAGAGTTATGATGACTTTGAAACCGAGTTTGCAGGTTGAAAAAGCTTAAATTCTACCAGAACCTCATGACATTATGTACTTGCTGGGAATGATTCATTAGGTGTAACACTATAGCAGACATGGCAGGAAAATGCTAACCTTTCCAATTTTCAAAACCTTTGCCTCAGCTCTCACTTGTCATCTGGTATTTTTATTCATTTTGCTAGGTCATACAATCATAATGTGTTTTTTTTTCATAATCCCTTTATGACTGGGCCCATTTCAACTTTTTAAATTTTTTATTCACATTGTCATATTAGGACTTATTTTTTGGGGAAAGTATTTTTGAACAGCACTATTTAATTTACAACATCTTGTAATGGAAAACTGTAAAAAGATTCTTTGTGGGGAGAAATTGAAAAAATAAAATAAAATGACACCAAGCTTTTTGGGTTTTGATATTACCACGTTCACTGAGCTCTAAAAATGACATGACATCATTAGGCTACACGACCATATGTGTTTTTTTTTGCGGATCCATTGTAACAATGCCTATCCTTGTCCGCAAAACGGACAATAATAGGACATGTTCTATTTTTTTTTGCGGGGCTACGGAACGAACATACTGATGCAGACAGCACAAGGAGTGCTGTCTGCATCTTTTGCGGCCCCATTGAAGTGAATGGGTCGGCACCCGAGCAGCAAAAAATGCGGCTCGGATGCGGAACCAAACCATGTTCGTGTGAATGTAGGCTTATTCTGTGGATCAGTATTATTATGGAAATACCAAATATGTATAGTTTTATTATATTTGACCTCATTAAAAAATAAAAAACTTTAAAAAAAAATCTTTACATCAGCATTTTCTGATACTAATACTTTTTTTATATTTTAATCTACAGAGCTGGCACTGCTTTCATGGCCGTGGAAACATATTTTTATAGTCTAATAGTTCTGACATGTCGATGCCTGTTTTCTTTATTCTTTTATTGTTTATTTATTTCTATATCTTAAATTTGGAAAGAGGAGTGATTTAAATCTTTAATATTTCTTTTTGGTTTTTTAAACTTAATTTTTTTTTTGTTCCATTAAGGGACTTAAACTTATGATCTTCTGATTGCATGTCCAATAGACTTCAATAGAATGCTATTGCAATCTATGGGTTTCTGTCAGTTTGCATGAGATGCTGTGCCATCAGGTCTAAGAATTCTACTTAATAATGTATGCAGTTTTTATTGTGAACTCTTATGATAGATCATGATTAAATTTCCACTTGCTATCTATGGTAGAAACAAGAGAGAATGTCATCCACATGTTTTTCTAGAGGAAAAAAAAATCTGCCTGCTTTGAAGAAAGCATTAGCCCAAATTTAATATGAGTTAGGTAGGGTACACATCTAGGGAGGCATTTATTAAAGAGAAATACGCCTATATTAGGCGTATTTCTGGCACAGATCGTGGCGAAAAGGTTCTTTGCACCGCAATCTGCAACTTTTCCCCACTGATGAGGGGTCCAAAAAAGTGGGTGTGGTGTGGGCAGGGAAGGAACACTTGTTTTAGGCGTAGAAAACGGTCTAAATGTAAGACAGCTAGGAAGCTGTCTTACATTTAGAAGCGGTGGTAGATCCGTCAAAGTTATGTAGAGGCCGGCGCTTCTACTTAACTTTGGCAGATCCACTGCCAGCGCAGGGCCTTATTAAGACCGGCACCTAAAACGCAGGTCTTAATAAATATCCCCCCTAGTTTTTAAATGCGGCAGAATTATCACAATGATTTTAGGATGTACAATAAACCTGGTGCATCTATAGACAACCCGTCTAAAAGCTTAAGTCAGTTTTCAGTTGTCTTACTTTCTTTCACATTATTAACATTAAAAATGTTGGGGCGTACTTTGGCACAAAAAGGCAGATTTTAGGGCACACCTCCCTTCCCACTAAGCCATATCCCCTTTTTGGGGGTGACCAAAAAATTTATGAGATTTTTTGGGTCAAAATGCAACAAGATTTTAGTGACATACCGCTTACTTCCAGGATAAGATCGTTCACAATGTCCTATGTGCAAAGGAATAAAATAGTACATGTAGCGGAAGGAAAGACCACTGAAAAACCACAGTCATTATTACTGCTTATTGTGTCACTGTAGGCATTGGAGGAGTTTTTAAAGGGGTTAACCGAGAGTATAAAATTCCCCCCATATGCCCAGGCCCCTCACACTGAATATACTTACCCAGCTCCCCGCGCTGCTCCTGGTGCCCGAACCGTGCTGCTGCTTCTCTCCATGCGCGGATGAAAATATCTGGTGTTGGGGGGGAGCAGCTAATGGCAGGTGGGGACGGGGAAGAGCCTCCCTAGCATCGCTGGTAACGCCCGGGCATATGGGGGGAATTTTATACTCTCGGATAACCCCTTTAAAGAGGTACAATAATACTGTTTTAAAATTTGTCCTTAAGCTGCTACAATAATCACTTCAAGACCAAGCTACTTTTTACCTTCAGGACCAGGCCATTTTTTAGCAAATCTGACCAGTGTCACTTTATGTGGTAATAACTTTAAAACGCTTTTACTTATCCAGGTCATTCTGAGATTGTTTTCTCGTGACATATTGTACTTCATGACACTGGTAAAATTGAGTCCAAAAAATTTAATTTTCATATATAAAAACAAATACCAAATTTACCAAAGATTTGGAAAAATTAGCAAATTTCAATTTCTCTATTTTAATAATAGACAGTAATACCACCAAAAATAATTATTACTTTACATTCCCCATATGTCTACTTCATGTTTGGATCATTTTGTGAATGCCATTTTATTTTTTGGGGACATTAGAAGGCTTAGAAGTTTTCCAAAACCCACTTTTTAAGGACTAGTTCAGGTCTGAAGTCACTTTGTGAGGCTTACATAATAGAAACTGTCATGGTTTGAATCTCTCTGTGACAATGGCCACACCCATCTGCCTCCCAGCCAAGCTCTTGAACTAATCCCTGCTTACCTCATTTGCATAGCCAATCAGAGGGTGTTTTACAATTTACCAATTGAAAGAGGTGTTCCAACTGTCAATATAAATATATGTGATGCATTCAATAAAGAATTTTGTCAGTTTGAACTCACATACAGCCTGACTGGTGTTAGTTCTGTGAGAATTAAAATGACACAAGCTGTCGTTTGAGGCCGGTTCATCAACGGCGGAACCAGCAGATATTGTGGTCACATCAGGGAATGCCGTGAGAGCAGAATAGAGCGAGGAGGGGCTCGTTACAGAAACCATCCCAAAATGACCCCATTTTAGAAACTACACCCCTCAAGGTATTCAAAACTGATTTTTCTAACTTTGTAAACCCTTTCGGTGTTCCACAACATTTAAAGGAAAATGGAGATGAAATTTCAGATATTCACTTTTTTCGCAGATTTTCCATTTTAATCCATTTTTTCTAGTTACAAAGCAAGGGTTAACAGCCAAACAAAACTCTATATTTATTACCCTGATTCTGTAGATTACAGAAACACCTCATTTGTGATCGTAAACTGCTGTACGGGCACACAGCAGGGCATAGAATGAAATGAATGCCATATGTTTTTTGGAGGGCCATGTCACATTTGAAGACCCGCTGCTGCACCCTTAGAGTAGAAACTCCAAAAAATGACCCCAATTTGTGTCCAAGAGATGAATGTGCTTTGGTCCGACATGTGCATATCAACCCAAGAACAAAAGCAAAAGACCTGGTGAAGAGGATGGCGGAAGCTGGTAAGATTGTGTCAATATCCACAGTCCCACAGCCATTACTCCAAAAGAAACATAAAAAGCCAGATTAATGTTTGCAAATGCACACAGGAACAAAGACCTACATTTTTGGAGACATACCCTGTGGTCTAAACAAAAATTAAATTTTTTGGCCATAATGACCATCGTTATGCTTGGGGGAAAAAGGGAGAAGCTTGGAAGCCTAAGAACATCATCCCAACTGTGAAACACGGGGGTGGCAGCATCATGTTGTGGGGTTGTTTTGCTGCAGGAGGGACTGGTGCACTTCACAGAATAGATGGCATCATGAGGAAAAAGATTATGTGGAAATACTGAAGCAAAATCTCAAGACATCAGCCAGGAAGTTAAAGTTTGAGTGGAAATGGGTCTTCCAAATGGACAATGACCCGAAGCATACTGCCAAAATGGTTACAAAGTGGCTTAAGGATAACAAAGTCAATGTTTTGTGTGTCGTTAAAAGATATCGACAGTATCCACTATAACAGTGACATCTACAGTACCATGCCCATTTAACAGTGACCTCCACAGTGGCATGCCCGCTTAACAGTAACATCCACAGGCACTCCCCTTTACCAGTGACCTCCACAGCGGACGCCCCTTTATTAGTGACCTCAACAGTACCCCGTCTCATTAAAAGTGATTTCCACAATAACCCACCCCCTTAACAGTGACCTACACAGAGCACCGTTCCCTTAACATGTGATCTCCACAACACCCTGCCCCCTTAACAGTGACCTCTACAGCACCCCACCCCTTTACACTGACCTCCATAGCGGACCGTCCCCTTAACTGTGACCTCCACCGTTCTCTGCACCCTTAACAGAGACCTCCACAGCATCCCACCCCCTTAACAGTGACCTCCACAGCAGCCTGACCCTTTAAAAGTGACCTCCACAGCATCCCGCCTCCTTAACAGTGGCCTCCACAGCAGCCCACCCCTTTAACAGTGACCTCCACAGTGGCCACCCCTTTATTAGTCACCTCCACTGTACCCCATCTACTTAACAGTGATTTCCACAACACCTCGTCCCCTTAACAGTGGCCTCCATAGCGGACCGTCCAATTAACTGTGACCTCCACCATTCTCTGCACCCTTAACAGTGACCTCCACAGCATCCCACCCCCTTAACAGTGACCTCCACAGCAGCCTGACCCTTTAAAAGTGACCTCCACAGCATCCCGCCTCCTTAACAGTGACCTCCACAGCAGCCCACCCCTTTAACAGTGACCTCCACAGTGGCCACCCCTTTATTAGTGACCTCCACAGTACCCCATCTACTTAACAGTGATTTCCACAACACCTCGTCCCCATAACAGTGGCCTTTAGAGCAATCTGCCCCTTAACACTGACCTCCATAGCGGATCATTCCCTTAATTGTGACCTCCACAGCAGCCTGCCCCTAGGGTGGCCATAGGTCCGGTTATAGGCCGGACAGTCCGGCTTTCAGACTCTCTGTCCTCTATCCGGCACAGGGCCTGGACGGACACAGGGGTGTCCTTTTGAACAGCTCACTCTCAGACAGCAACACTGTGCTGTCTGAGCATGAGCTGCAGGGAAAAAGTCACCCTCCCTCCCACCCTTGCAGCTGACAGAAATTGATTTTTACCTTCATTTTTTCCCCTGGCTGCTGGTAAGTGGGAGGGAAGTGGCCTAACTGGGTCATGGATGAGGCTTAATGGACCTGGGGGTGTGGTTTTTAAGTCCGTCTTTTCCCCTCTTAACTGTGACCTCCACAGCACACCGATCCCTTAACAGTGTCATCTACAGCGCCCTGCCCCTTAAAAGCTGACCTACAGCAGTGAAGAAAAATGGCTGGGTTGTTATGGAAACCTGGTGTAAAACTGTGTGTATGTGGAGACTAAGGGCCTGCGAGCTTCTATAGGCTAATAAGGGTCATGTGACCATGCTTCTATTGGCTAATGCATTTTTTTAAAAATATCTCAGGAACGGTACATGCTAGAGAGCTGAGACCCGGTCTAAAACCTTCCTGGACACCTGATATTTTATGCAGTATATATGTGTATATTACTTATTTTATGCACCATTCTCCCCGATGGACTTTTTTTTCCTGCCTGCTTACGTGACGTGCATGTATATCGCATATGACCACTGCAGCAAATCACTTAACTTAGCAGTTTATATATATATATATATGTCTGAGTCCAGTAACTGGCAGCAGTGGTCACTTGTGGTATACCAGCAGGTCATGGCTGCAGTGGCCTGGGAAGTTTGGAGAGGCAACTCTGGAATAGAGGGCGTTTGGGATGGTGTGTATACTGTTTTTTAAATGTTCCTCGCTTTGAAAAGTTAACACAACAGATCATTTGTACGCTTGGTAACACAGTGTACTTCTCCAATGATGCAAGCAGCATAAATAATTCCGTCCCTGTATTTAGCACACTTTGTTATACATCAGTAGGCCAGAATAAATGAAGTTAAATGCCATTTCCTCAGGTCTTTTTTCTTTATTCTGGGACACACGCTCTTGGTTTATAGGTTTGTTTCCATCTCATCATGTGTCATATATTCTGTGTGTTTATCAGGATCTCTAAAAGTAAATTTAGTAACACTGAAGTATGTAAATGTGGCTCACATTGAAATGTGCTCAGAAATTGCTGTTAATATTGATGCCCAGATACTGAATGTTTTCTTAGTTACGCCAATTATCCTTCTTCCTAAAATAACACCACTCGTTCTTGAAAGCATTCTTTGTCTACAGACATAAATGTTTATGTTACAGAGGCTCTAACACTGCAGAGACTAAAATTCAAAGTGCATACTGCATATTTTAGTATACATACATTTAAGGTTAGAAGAAGGAAAAATCTAAAGTTTAGATTCACATTTGTAGTGAGACTGTCAGCACTTTTGATTCTTCAAAACCGCTGACAACACTAGGTAGGATCCCTGGAGAGCTGGTTAAACGTGCCTAGGTGGGTGGTTGTAGTATCAGATTCACACTGAAAGACACATTTTAATCTGCCTTAGGGGGCATTCACATCACCATTTAGCTTTCCGTTCTTCTGATCCATCAGAAAAAAAAGAGAGAGAGAGAAAAAACAGGATCCTGTAAAACAAAATGGATCCTGTTGCATCAGTTATGCATAGGATTGCAAAGGATCAGTTTTTTTACAGGATCCAGTAAAAAAAACGGATCCTGTTGCATCAGTTGTCATCCGTTTGAGCCATTTCTGTCTGAGATCCGTTTTTTTTTAGATGGAAATAAAGGTACTGCATGCAGTTTTTTCCTGTGTACAAAACGGATCTCAGACGGAAGTGGCTCAAACGGATGACAACTGATGCAACAGGATAATTTTTTTTTACTGGATCCTGTTTTTTTTTCTCTCTCTCTTCTTCTGACGGACCAGAAGAACGGAAAGCTAAACTGTGATGTTAATGCACCCTACACAGGTCTCCCAAGTTCCCCAAAGGCAGTCCCTAACACTAAAGTGCTCTGAGTTCTCTGCAGAGAGCTGCAACACAACTCCTCTGATTTGAGTGATGTATGTAGCGTCCAACAGGGAGACCATTACAACTGTCATCCAGAGGAGAGGGCGGGGGTAAGGAGCAACTCAATGTAAAGAACAGAGATCTCTTCTATAAACAGCAGCGGATAAGAAAATGCTCCAGCTTATCAGTCTTGTTAAGGGTAAGGGTGGGGATCCCGTCAGACTTGCAGTAGCAAAATGAACTTCAAAGAAGAAAGAGACCCAGCACGTGTGGATCCTGTTAGCCTTGCAGTAGTAATATAAACTTTAAATAAGAAAGAGACCCAGCACGTGTGGATCCTGTTAGCCTTGCAGTAGTAATATAAACTTTAAATAAGAAAGAGACCCAGCACGTGTGGATCCTGTTAGCCTTGCAGTAGTAATATAAACTTTAAATAAGAAAGAGACTCAGCACGTGTGGATCCTGTTAGCCTTGCAGTAGTAATATAAACTTTAAATAAGAAAGAGACTCAGCACGTGTGGATCCTGTTAGCCTTGCAGTAGTAATATAAACTTTAAATAAGAAAGAGACCCAGCACGTGTGGATCCTGTTAGCCTTGCAGTAGTAATATGAACTTTAAATAAGAAAGTGATCCAGCACATGTGGATCCCATTAGACTTGCAGGAGCAACATACATTTCAAAGAAGTAAGCGATCCAGCACCTGTGGATCCCTTTAGACTTGCCGGAGCAACAGGGATTTAAAAGAAGAAAGCGATCGAGCATTTGGATTTTAAGAGGACCTGTCATGGGATTATTTTTTTCTAAAACGAATACGTTCCTTTGTAGTCCTCCTCCAGCAGATGCCATTGTGCTTGGTTTTATTTTCAGATTGGACCTTCTGCTGTGTCATTCTATGCCCCCAACTCTGTTATTATGCCTAAAATGAAAATAAGTAGCAAAGGTACATGGAGGGGAGAGCTCAGCTTATCTCAGTGGGTGTATTCTTCTCCCTGTCCGTGACGGTGTCCACTCACTGCTGACCGCTTCACAACAAGGCAGAAGACAAGCTGTTCTTGCGAGATGTGGTAAAATCTCAAGTGCAGCAGTCATTTGAAACATATATAGTGCAGGGATTTGGGTAGGCAGGTTAGCGGACGCAATATAGAGGCAATGGACCCAGGTTTTAAATCCATCTTCAGTGTTTATTCACACTCATAACATAACAAAATAGTCCCTTTTCAGGCTTGGTGCTTGTTCACACACAGAAAAAACAAAATAACATTCACCTGGTATCCTGGGTATCAGTTCACACCCGGCTGAATGCTCAGCCTCAGAAAGTCCACTTGCAGGCTGTAAGGTGGCCTGCTCGCCTGACACACGGCCTTCAGACCTCAGCGCAGAGAGCTCCCAAAACCACAGCTTCACTTTGAAGTGGAGGATAATCCACACAGCTGAGACTGCTGGCTGGGTTTTTATATCCCAGGCAAAACCCGGCCTGGAGCGTGGGGAGAAGCCACCCACGCTGCACTTTGGCTTCTCCCAGTAAGAGCCGGCCTGGATCGGCTCTACAGCCATACTAACTAACAAATAATGTCAGTCAGCACTAACTACCACTGACACTTAAAATGACCGGCTCTTACCTCACCGAGGCCAGGAATCTCGGTGACACATACTTTTTGTCAATGACGGACCCTTGAGCCTTCCTACAATAGCTATTTCTGAGGGGGCTGCTTAGGACATGCTAAATTGTAATGATTTTAATCGGGATGAATAAAGATGTAAAGATTTTATACAAGTGCTGGATCTCTTCCTTCATCAAAGTTGAACAGAGATCACTATTATCTGAAGGATCCCTTTCAGAGGAGTTGTGAGAGCGGCGAGTACCGGACTAAAACGTCTCTTTAATGCTGATGCTACAACTAATTGCATACAGTAGGTAAGTATGCTTAAAGGGGTTATGCAGTGGCTTACTATTGAAGACCTCAGGATAAGTCCTAAATATCAGATCAGCAAGGGTCTGACTCCCAGCACTTCCACCCATTAGCTGTTTGAAGGGGTGATGATGTTTTTGCAAGCGTTGCATCTTCTTCAATATTTACCTGCACAGTGTCTCCATTGTAGCGGCAGTACACTCTAATGAATGGGACGGGAAGCTTTAACTATACTGCACTGTAGCTACAATGGAGGCACCATGCAGATAAAACATTTACGAGTAAGCAGCACTTGCATAAGCGCCGCAACCCCTTCAAACAAATAATCAGGGGGGTGCTGGAAGTCGGACGCACGCTGATCAGATATTGATGACCTACTGAGGATAGGTCATCAATATTATGCAAAAACCAAAATAATGCAACAGCACTATGCAAACACAAATTCAAAAATATATAAAACTAGCTGAAGGACCCGGCTTCGCACGGGTACAGTTCATCTATTTAATTTAATGTTTGTGTGTGTCATCAAAAGATATCAACAGTATCCAGTATAACAGTGACATCTACAGTACACCGCCCCTTTAACAGTGAACTCCACAGCGTCCTGCACCCTTAACAATAACATGCACAGCGCCCTCCCTTTTAATAGTGACCTCCACAGTGGCCTCCTCTTTATTAGTGACCTCCACAGTACCCCGTCTCGTTAACATTGATTTCCACAATAACCCGCCCCCTTAACACTGACCTCCAAAGCGGACAGTCCTCTTAACTGTGACCTCCACTGTTCCCTGCCCCCTTAACAGTGACCTCCATAGCAGCCCGCCCCTTTATTAGTGACCTCCACAGTACCCCATCTCCTTAACAGTGATGTCCACAACACCCTGTCCCCTTAACAGTGGCCTCTACAGCAAACTGCCCCTCAACGCTGACCTCCATAGCGGATCGTCCTCTTAACTGTGACCTCCACAGCAGCCTGCCCCTTGGGTGGCCAGAGATCCGGTTCTAGGCTGGACAGTCCAGCTTTCAGACTCCCTGTCCTCCATCTGGTGCAGGGCCTGGACGGACACAGCTTTAAAGCTGACCTACAGCAGTGTACCAAATTTCGTGATCGTAAATGTGACAATGCGGATTCCTTTAGCGGACATACACACATACACTCAGCTTTATTTTTTAGATAGCGCTCAACTCCCTATAGAAAATAAAAATTATTTGCAATAATCAATATTATGCCAATGCACAACCCTTTTAAACAGCTCTTCAGAGCTCCTACTTAACATTGTCTGCAGAAAAACTTCCTTTAACAGGATTGATAAATGTCAGGCAATAAACAAAAGCACTTGCCTATGTGCGCTCCCACGGTCCCAGCCACCAAAGTGGCTGACGCTTTTTCCTATAGTGTGCAAGCACGACCACCGTTGCTGGAATGCAGGATGGTCATAACCATAGAAACCAGCAGCATGTAATGTGATGGAAAAATGAATCCAGCCAGCAAAGGAAGCAATATGGACAATCACAATACATTAGTAAGTGGCTTGTATTAACTTCCTCTACCTTTTAAGTGCCACTTTCTGAAGTGAGACAACCCCTTTAAATTATCCAAAGAAGGACAACAGGTGAACTGGAAACAAGGTTATGGCTGTCCAACACATGATACAAATGAAGAGCAAAGACTAGCATGTCTGGTCTGATCCTAAAGAAAAGCTACTGTAGTAAAAATTGGTTAAAAAAAGTTAATACTGGCTATGATAGATGTCAAAGCAGACAGTGCACCACAGCTTGCTGCCTATGGACTATACGGTCAGACCAATCAGAGTGCCCAAGCTGACCTCTCAGAGTCCACAAAAGGCATGTGAGCATCAGAACTGGACCATGTGGCAATGTTAGAGGATAGCATTGTCTAATGAATTACATTTTCTTTTATATCATTTGTTTCACCTGGACTAGGCTACTTTCAAAATTGTGTTAATTCCGGTATTGAGATCTGGCAAAGGATCCGTTTTGATTCGTACATCAGGATGCATCCATTCCATTAGGATGCGGGTATGTGAAAAAAAACGTAAAAAAACGGATCCGTCACCAAATACATTGAAATTCAATGGGTGACGGATACGCTTTTTTAGGCTCCTAAAAAAAGGATCTGTCAGCATTAACTTACATTGCTTTTAGTGACGGATACGTTTTTTTTACCGTTTTTATGAGCGGACACAGAACTGCAGCTTGCAGTGGTTTTGTGTCCGGCCACAAAACTGAATGCTGATGATACAAAAGACATCCTGATGCATCCTGAACGGATATCTTTCCATTCAGAATGCCAGATCTCAATACTGAAAAACAACAACTTAAGGGCTCATGAACACGAACGTATTTTCTTTCCGTGTCGGTTCCGGGTTTTTTTGCGAACTGTATGCGGAACCATTCATTTCAATGGGTCCGCAAAAAAAAAAGTAGCAACGGTATTGATTAATGGCAGTAACCTCTTTTAGCAGAATAATGCACAAGTCCAATTCACAGAGGCCTGCATTTACAACGTGACAGGTTTGGTAAGAATTAAGGGAGACATTTATCATTTGCAGTTGTTTCTGTGTCAGTTTTAAGCCTGTCTTTGCTTTGTGTGCCCGTACCAAATGGTGCCCCTTAATAACATATTTGGTGTGAGTACAATGTGGTGTACACCTTTATGTGTAAAAGTACACCAGGGGGTTGCCTGGTTTAGGTTGTGACTTTTTTTTTACTTTTGTAAAAGTCACACATAGTAAATGTCATAATCCAGGTCTAAGCTACGTTTTAGCCATTAAACATAGACCACTGTGAAAAGTGGCAAGGATTATCAAATGTCGCAAAAGTTGACCAAATGTGGCAGAAACTGGTGCAATCGACTTGCGACTTTTTTAAGGCAAAAAACTGACAATTCTGATTAGATAAATGCCCACCCCCCTCCCCCAAGTGTCTGTGCACTCTTTTTTGTTTGAAGGTTTTTGTGGAAAAAAAACCATATCATGATGGACCAGTCTGCAATAATCATAAGGTATACTGCAAAAAATGCTATTTAAGATATATTCCTTTCTGGAATTTTTGTGAAGTTTTGTATATGGTAGTGTTGATCCATATTGCAGTATATTATGTTTTTTTTTCTTCACTTTACTTCCATATTGTGTCAAAAGTTTAAAGATTGGAACCTTAGTGTTTTATATGGTTTTCTGTACTGATGGAAAGCACCAAAAATCATGTGGAAGACCTAAAAGAAGGTCATTAATGCAGTGGTACAGCCTCATCATAAATGTAATTAAGATACCTTAAAACTACATATAATTTAAAAAAAAAATGAGTATCCCGATTTTTAGCTTCTATGTTAATGTCAATGAACTATTTAGACTCTGCTTTAGTATCCTGCCAAATTTTAGAAACTCACTGAGAATACTCTAAATAAGGCACATATGGTAACAAAGTAATGCCAAGAACTACTAGTACAGCCTGAGGGACAGTGAATAGCCTAGCTTTATTTTATTTTTCTATAAATTTACAGTAGAATACATGTACTTAATTTTTACAGGTTTATCAAACAACAAATTCATGATGTCATGGTAAACATATCAAACCATAAAACTTTTAAATAACAAGTTTAACATTTTCCAGTCTGAAAAAGATAACTACCTTTTCTATGATCATCAAAAGTTTGAGACTTTATGATTCATTGCAATAAAGGTTTGGGATTTTGTAAGAGAAGGGAGCTTGTATGACAAGTCTAAACCATGTATTAACATCACACCTCACTTTAAAGTAACAATATTGTTATTAACATAAGCTATTAGTAAAGGCTGTTCCATAACTCCAATATACCTACTGCAAATTTTGATGCCTAACTTAACTTGTAGATAATTAACCGAAAAAGAGGGTTAGGGTAAAAGCAGAGTTTCAGTATTTTCAAAAGATTTATAAAGGCCATTACAAACAAACACTGGAGATAATCTTCACAGCCAGTAGCAGAATCATATCACAGCTTTTACTACCAGCTTTTACTCTCCAGCTAGCCTTAGGAAACAACAGCTGAATTTCCTCAACCGATTTTTCTAAAGTTCTGATTAAAGGCTATGTATTTTTGCAATCATTCTAAAGCTAGGTTAACATGTGCAGTATGTTTTGCATTTTTCCACTCAGGTCTAGGAACAGATAAACTTTCAAACAAAGTACCAGATCCATCATATGATGGAAATCAATAATATCTAAGGCATCCCATTGACTATTTTTGTTTGTGGGGCTCACATGTGTCTCCTGCATGTATATCCTGCAATCGTTTTCCTTTCTATCTATCCCTTACTTGATAGCATAATGAATGTATATAGGGCATAGTAGAGGGTGGATGGAAGGGGATATGTCTGCAAGATCAATTACACATGGTTTGTTTGTTGTCTACTACTGTAAAGACACAAAGGTCAACATACACTAGAGCTGAGATATTCTGCACAGTTGCTTAAATCGTCATTATTTCATACAACTTTGCATAAGTCAATATTACAGGTGAATATGAAAATAAACTATGTACCATATTCTCCAGTTATCAGCCCGCACCCCCTTTTTTCCCTAAACCATTATTCTCTCTGAAGTCTGTGATAAATCCATAGAGAGACCAAGATAGGATGCCTACTCACTGAAGGATTAGATTACATCATCCAATAGAAGTTTACGGAAAAGGGAGGGGAAAGAGGAGTGAGCAACCTAGAGAGACAGTGATTCAGCAGGCAATAGTAAGTGTTATATCTCACCCAACTGCTTTGTTCGAGATGAGTGAATTTCCGAAAATTTGTTTCAGTCCGATTCGTCTGAATGAGCCAAGAAATTTGATTTGGTATGAATTGATTCTACCCTAATAGAAAACCCTCTCTCTTTAACCGAATAAGAATTAAAAAAAAAAATTTAGGTTGGATTTCGATTCTAACAAATGGATTCGCTCATCTCTACTTTATATGCATATTTGTCACGGCCTATGGTGTGTGCTGTGACACTGTTGCTACACTTGCAGTTGCCCGCGGCAACGTGTTGCTGTGTGTGCATGCGGTGGCAGTGTCTCAGCCTTCTGGGTGATTGCCGTGACATGGTTGCCACGCATGTTGTTGCCTGCGGCAACGTGTAGCTTTCTATGCTTGTGTGTGCACTTCCCCTTTAAGTGGCTTCCTTCCCTAGTCTGGTATTGGAAGGGTTAACTCCCTTCCTAGTGTTTTGTTAACACTGTGTTTATGTGTGTGTGGGTGTGGCTGCTTGGGCTATTTAGCCTCTGCTGAATGCCTGAAGCTGGGGGGTACTCCAGCCATGGTGTATGCTGGAGCTATCCTCCTGGTCTTCATATTCCATCTGTCCAGTGAGGGCCACCCTTGTGGTCATAGATGTTAGATGTTTTTATGGTGTCTCACGTTTATTGCAGCTATGGGTTCGTTTATTGCAGCTATGGATTCGTATGTGGTTTTTGGTGTGTGCTGTGTCTTTTTAATGTTGGTGTGGACACCAGCACTTGTGCACGGGTTCCAGTCAGTGTGTCTGTGGCAGGTAAATGTGTTACTGGTCTCGCTTACCTGCCATCTCCTTAAGCTGTATGTGTTCCCCTCTCCTTGCAGCCTGGCCTCAGATAGAGACTCCTGTTCCTCCATGACTGGGATGAACAGGTTGTCTCTTCCCAGCTCCTTGGTGAGGGATTACCAGGGCGACTTAAAGTCTTTAGGTACCCTGAGTATGAGTCGTCCTACCATCGGGGTCCGCTCATACGGTGAGGAGTCAGGGAGAGGATTAGGGATGTTGTAGGAGGTGACCTGCTCCCTTATTACTCCTTTTGGCCAGGCTGATCCCCTTTACCCTTTGATACCGCATGGTGGGGGATTTCCCCCACTTGCTGCCGTGACAATATTGCTCACCACTTCCCTATAATATCCTATATGATACTGACTGAGAGAGAGGTATTGTAGCAGAATCTCCTGTCTCAATGCACAGTCTATGGGTAGACCTCATTATTGCTAACTCCACCCACTAGCTCAGGAACGGCTGAAAACTATAGATGGAGTACTTGGCCTCAAACTGCTAAAATATTTCAGATACAAGTCATATAATGGCCAGATACAGTGCTATCACTCATGTATACACACATGACATCCTATTCTAAAAAGACAGGTATACTTTAAGGTGTTCATTTGCATAATAGAACATAAAAGATCAAGAAATCTTTTTACTGGACTAGTAATGGGAACATGCCTGCATTCTAGCCTCACTTTAGAACAGGGGTGTACAATGTTTTCTGGGCGGGGGCACGCGTCCTCCATAACTTTCCTTCATGTTGTAATGGCCGTGAACAAGGTCCGGGAGGGACCGAAACATCGGCCACAACATAACATATGTGTATCTAAGAGGATGGAATAAAAAATATATGTTTTTATTTGCACAACTATTTCTTGAGTCCCGTGATTCAATAAATTCTGGTTGGGGGCCACATTGTCAGACTGAACCAACGTCAAGGGCCAAAAATAACATTTAAAGGGGTATTACCAACTGAAATACTGTATTTATAGCATATTGTACATACAGTATATACCATTAATGTCTAGTTACAGTTCCAGGACTCCCATCTAATGGGAAAATACATGAAAGATACAGTACATGTGAGCAGCCACAAGACATAGACATACATTTCTGTTACCAGATGGTTGGGGGCCACACATAATGGTATCAAGGGCCGCATGTGGCCCCGGGGCCACAGGTTTTGCACCCCTGCTTTAGAATATACTTCACTATCAACTAAAGATATTCTCCTATGAATGATCCATTTTTACATTATCTCATCATATATGTGCACATAACTTCCAAATGGTAAAGCCATCTTTATTTTATAGGATTATGACTGACACTTCGCCATGTCTTCTAAGTGTCCAATGGCAATATCTGTATGGATCAGACATATTATCAGAAGTAACATAATGACAAGGGTTAATTAGAAACCTTAATGTGAATAAGGATATTTAAATTACTTTCTTTTTGTTCAGTCATATCCTTTCATGCATACTATAAAATGGATATAAAGCACTATAAACTGACATTTGTAAAAACTTGGAGAGAGTTAAGCCTGGCATTTATATGTGTCTGTGTAATACATGCACGTTCAGAATTATGATTTAGTCATATGGTGTTTATAATTAGGGATGAGCGAATCGACTTCGGATGAAACATTCAATGTCGATTCGCATAAAACTTTGTTCCAATACTGTACAGAGCAGGAGCCCCATATAGAATTAGAATTTATTGGTTGTGATGAGCCGAAGTTATTACTTCGCGAAGTCTTGTGAGACTTTGCATAATAACTTCAGAAATTGATTTAAACTGTGAAACACTATTTCCCGAACTCGAGTTCGGTTCCAAGTGGTACCTTGAAACCAAACCCGAGTTCTGGAAATGTTTTTTTACAATAAAAAATCAATTTCTGAAGTTGTTATGCAAAGTCTCGCGAGACTTCGCAAAGTAATAGCTTTGGCTCATCAGAGCCAATACATTCGAATACTTTACGGGGCGCTCGCTCAGTACAATATTGAAACTAAGTTTTATGCGAATCGACTTTGGATGTTTCCTCAGAAGTCAATTCGCACATCCCTAGGTCATTATATTACACACTGTTTCCCAGAATGCAGGTTGAAATCCCACAACATCAGCTTTGTGCAATGTGGTTGCCAGGATCTTAATAGAAAAAATGCATGCACAGCTAGTAATGTACTATGAATGTGAATATCCAGGAATTTTTTTAAAAAATTGCAAGGAACAGAAAAATTTATACAGTAAAAAAAAAAAAAAAGCTTTAGTCACCTGTTCCATTCCCCCACCACTCCAGTAGTCTTTATTTAGTCCCCTGTAGCAATGACATGTCAAACTTGACTACTGCAGACGGCTTTCTGTTTGATTTTACATTAGGTTTTATTTGCAAATATTCACAAGATAATAAATGTGATATAACTGCCACATCATGTTTAACAATTGCCAAGTTGGCTACTCCTTATCTTAAATAAGGAAGCATCTGTGCCTGAATATACTGTATATCTACAAATGTAGCATTTAGAAGTGTGCCATTGGCAAGTCCATATCCAGACAGGATTCAATGTATGATGTGACTCATGCCAGACGCAGTTCAGAACAGCTAGGCTCTGTCCTCCTGTGCTTGTTTTGCTAGAAATAGGCTATTTCACAGACCTGTCAGTGGAAAGTGCTACACACAGAACATACACTGGTGCTACAGGGTGCAAGGCTTGCTACTGCTCTGTAAGCACACATTGGAACTTGTCAGCATGTGACCAACATCAGCAGTTTCAGTAAAATGAAATGCAATTTACATAACAAAGACAGTCTAGAAAGTGAATGGGATTCTGCACAATTTTGAAAAAAGTAGGTATTATCAGAGGTAAATAATGACAGATAGATAGATAGATAGATAGATAGATAGATAGATATCAGATGAATAGTAAGAGAGATAGATAGATAGATAGATAGATAGATAGATAGATAGATAGATATCAGATGAATAGTAAGAGAGAGAGATAGATAGATAGATAGATAGATAGATAGATAGATAGATAGATAGATAGATAATAGATAGATATGAGATAGATGAAAGATAGATACAGTAGATAGATAATAGACAGATATGAGATAGATAAATAGACATATAGATAGATACAGTAGATAGATAGATAGATAGATAGATAGATAGATAGATAGATAGATAGATAGATAGATAGATAAAGAAGCACTTGGATAAGTTTGAAACAAGATGATTAATGCACACAATCCAAACCCTGATCACCGGTTACACCAAATACACCCAGACGGTCACAGCACTCTATTAGAGAAATACTTAGGAATTGCCGATTGAAAATATTGGTGACTATGGGGCACTTAGGATAGATATAGAGTATAGTAGAATAGTAAAACAAATTGGTCAAATGGGTGAAATGCTTAGAAGGCTGTTATGGATAAGTAGT